>NC_089514.1:56749440-57979113 GCF_036850995.1 Saccopteryx leptura
TAATTGATGTCAAGTTCTCTGCTAATTCTGAGACCCATACCCAGAAGTCATGGGTGATGTAACTAATAGCTGACACAGTTACAGGAAAAAAAAGTGCTGTTGCTAAATTTTTATTCATTCAACAAATGCAAATCTGTGTCCCCTGAGTGTGAGGCTCTGTGCTCGAGGTGGTATTACTGACTGAATTGTAGAAAAAGGCTTTCTAATCCTTTAATCAGGATATTATAGAAACAGGAACAAAATAAAACCTTCAAATTATCTGATGAAAAAAACAAATCTCCCAGCACAGAGCAAAGCAGCAAAGCCTCATATTTAGGTAGATTCTCCTTTTAGAATACACTTGGAAACTAACCCAAAAGTACAACCATGCTAATTTTGAAAAACCAGAGAATTAGAGCTGAAACCCATACTCATCTACTTAACCACAAATAAATATATGGGATTTTATTTTCAGAAAAGCTTTAAGACACTATATGATAAACCTCTGCCCCTGAGAGCAAGATCCCAAAAGTAGTAAAGTATCAGAAAAAGAAAAGGTTAACGCAAAGAATATTGCATTCTGGCTACAAGGTCAAAACAAAACAAGGGACCAGATTGTACCACTTCCTAAGTCTGAGACCTTGACTGAGTTACTTCATTTCTTCAGGCCTAAGTTCTTTCCTCTGAAAAATGAGATATTCAACTACAGTATAAAGTAGTTAGCACAGTGCCTAGCATTTAATAAATGCTCACCACATACAGTTATTATCACCACCAGTGCCACCAACAGAGAAATATAGTTAGGAAATTTTTTTACTATACTTTCTAGAGTTTATAGGTCTTCTAGTAAACTGATAAATATAATATCATAAACCAAGAGCCAATATTACATTAAATCAAGAATCAGCTAACCACAGCTCACAAGTCAAATCAGGCCAACTGTCTATCTTTGTAAATAAAGTTTTATTGAAACACAATCACAACTATTCATTTACATATTTATTTTACACAGCAATGGTAGAGTTGAAGAGTTGTGACAGAGACTGCCACCAAGCTGAAAATAATTTACTTTCTGAGAAATAAAGTTGCCTTGGAAGACTGTTTAGTCTAGTGTCCAAAACAAAACTTTAGATAGGAAGTAATATTTTATGACAAGTTGTTATAAAGACTTTGGAAGCTTAATAGGAAAAGGTTGTTTGTATTGGCTCAGTGTTCACTGCCCTGTTAAAATAATTAAGAATATCCCCACCTCTTTCAGAGATGTTTCCTTGTCTAAGACCAGACTGAGAAAGTTGAAAGTGAATGTATTGAGTATGTATTACCATCAATACTTTTTATTCGCAGTAGTTGTATAAACTTGTGAACACTAATCAGTAAATATTGAACCATTGATCCTAGGGAAAATACAGGGTTAGACTCCTACAAGCCTCTAGTCAATATCTTTGTTAACAGATCAATACATAACCTTCTCTAATGTGTGTTTCAGTTAAAAAAAATCTCATTTAATATACTGTTGATTTATTAATTTTGAACTATTGGCCAAGAGCACACAACTCATGCTAGAGTGAAGCTTATTTAACATGTGTGTTTTCCTCTACAAGGTGCATACACAAGGTCTTCTTGCACTGAGAAGCACTAGCCAACACTTTGACACTATTTTAAAAGGTAAAATCACTAATTAAAAGCATAAAAGTGAAAAAACATGGCAATAAACAGATGGTAAAAAGAATACTTGTTGACAATAACAAGGAATGAAGTAAGGCAGAATGTTCAAGCTCAGCTGAGACCATATGGTCAGGTGACTCATATTTTTACTGCTTGGCAAATCTCTATAAATGACTATGAAAGTATTATATGCTGGGGGTGACAGATAAAATTTACAAATATGGGATCCATGAGTAATATGGATTGATGTATTTATAATATACTTTGAAGGAAGAAGGTATTATGCTCATTTACCAAATGATTGAGGCACAGTACATTTAAATAAATTGTTTAAAAAGATATCAAGTTAACAAGTGGCAAAGCTGATATTCACATTTAGCTCTGTCTGGTTCTAAAGCTGGCATCCCAAGATAATTCAGTTCAAGCAATTATTATAATCAATACAAAAGGGCAAACAATTCCAAATGGATTATTATATTTCACATCATTCTTCACTTCCTGTCTTGAACTGTAAAATAATATTTGTCTGCATCACAAAGCAATAACCAGTCCCCACCCTCAGATTTCTAATGGAATTTTTAATATGCCATTCCTCAAACACACACTCATGAAATATTTTAGTAAATTACTAACTTCTATAAATCACATCCTTGCCTGTAAAAGAAAAATAGTAATAATATCTATTTCAAAGTGTTATTCTGGGAATAAATAAGATATTCCACATAAAGGATTTAGCAGTGGGCCTGGCATAAAGCATACAACAAGTTGTTTGCTACAATTATTAATAATATAATTCAGGGGCCTATGATAGTAAGAATTCTGCCACTGGAGTGATGATGTTATATTCCAGAATAATTACACAATCAAAGTTAGTCAAATGAGTTTAGAACAATACAGGGAATGGAACAGTGTGACGAGTTTTATATTTTAATCATTTGCTGCCCTTCGGTCTTTATTTTCCACCCTGGAATTCAGCTCTACAGCCACAAGTCAAAGGAAGAGAAAAGGTGCACAGTCTTGTTAACCACAATTTACCCTACTAGATTATGTCAATACAGAGCTGTTTCATTTGTTAACTGTTACTTATTGATTTTAGAAGGAGAGAAAGGGAGAGACAGAGAAACTTCAATTTGTTGTTCCACTTATGTGTGCAATTTATTGGCTGGTTCCTGTATGTGTACTTACCAGCTATTGAACCCACAACCTGGGCGTAACCATCTGAGCTATCAGGCCAAGGTTATCAACACAGCACTGTTAACTTTTGGCTGTGACCAACAATGACTACCTTTTCCTTTCTTGATATCTTCTCTCTTAGCCACATCCACTTTCTACTGCAACATTGCTTTCTTGGTCTTTAGTATTTAGGTTTTTATAATCTTAGAAACTGCACTCTTTTCATTCAAATTTATTTAGAGTACAACCCTTTCAACAAAAGCAGGATGATAGACAGTTATTGTAAAAAGCTGTTATAACTGTTGTAAAAGTGACTTGACTATAATTAATTTGAACAAGTAGTCATTTCTAATATAAATACTATTTTGCTTGAACAACCTTGGAATCCTAGAGTAACTGAATTGAAGATAAACAAACTCCAAAGTTCTGATATGAGAACAGAAAGACCTTCCTGAAGGTCACAGACTACTTAATAATGGGCTCAATCTGGCATTTCATAATATATGTATTTTACCTAATCATCCAACTGCTTGAATCTAAACTTTTTCTCAGCTTCCTAACTCTTCTTTCCTGACATCTATTTTTGCTACTAATTGGTAAAGGTTGCAATACATAGGTATGAAGAATCAGATATGGAATAAAGCCTTTTATAATCATCTGTCACCAGCTAGCAAATGGCTGGGACAACAACTCTATGCCTCCATTCATTCACATTCCAGTGAGAATACCTCTTCCCTTCTCTCTCATAGGACTGCTATGGTCCAATGAGACACTGTGAAAACCACTCTGAAAGGAAAAAGTGTGATGGAAACTCAAAGCATTACTACAAGCATGTAGCCACCCAATAGAATGTACCAAATAATGGTCGCTAAGCTAAATCACTGATATGCTGATTTTCACCTATGATTTATGCCTAACTATAGTTTCACTCTGTCAGCACAAGGGCCTCCTAGTTTTGCTTTTCTTCCTCCAGACACCATATGCTTTGAAAAGTGACCATTATCAATAACATTATTCATAATTCATACATTTTCTGTTTAATTCGAAGTTATCACTGACATTTGGCTTCTAAACAGTAAACATTAATAAGTAGTAGTAAGAAAATGATTTTCTATTCACTTGTGTAATGAGAAGTTGATAAATTAGTGACCATATGTAATCTCATTATAGGTAAGTATATGTGAATCATGCTACATTACATCAATTCATTCAACAAATATTTGTTGAGTACCTAATATTTGCTAGGCAAATACCAGACACCAAGGCTACTTTAGTGAATAAGAAATAGTCCCTCCTACCATGGATCCTCTATTCCAGTCTAGACTTATTTTTTTTCAAAATATATCAAATCTACATTTTACTAAGCTACATTCACTGTAAAATTTTTTCCCAGAAGCTTGGTTTTATTATTTAGGTTTCTTTTTCTTCAATAAGATGTTATCTTTTTTTTTTTTTTTTTGCATTTTTCCAAAGTGAGAAGGGGTGTGTGTGCAGCATACAGACTTCTACCTGCGCCCAACCGAGATTCACCCAGCATGCCCACTAGAGGGCGATGCTCGGTCTATCTGGGCATTGCTCTGTTGCAACCTGAGCTGGAGGCCATGGAGCCATCCTCAGTGCCTGGGGAACTTTGCTCCAATTGAGCTTTCCTTGCAGGAGGGGAAGAGAGAGATAGAAGGAAAGGAGAGGGGGGAGGGTGGAGAAGCAGATGGGTGCTTCACCTGTGTGCCCTGGCTGAGAATCAAACCTGGGACTTCCACATGCCAGACAGATGCCGCTGAGCCAACCGGCCAGGGCCTGTTATCTTATCTTTTAACCTATATTAATAGCTACACAAAATATATTTACATACATTTTTTGAGAAAACAATTAATTAAATCAACTCCAGATTTAAGAGAAGCCACAGGTCTACATTTTTCAACTGTTTAGTTTCATTTAAATAAGATAAATAAGATTAAAACTGTACACATTAGTATTGACTATACAAGAATACTTTTACAACTATTATTATTATTTACTGCCACTAATTGCCATACAAATGGGGAAAATAATGCATAGTTTGTGGGCCTCAAAACTGATCAATTTTACCCTCATCAATCATTTAGCCAATCAATTATCATTATCACATAATTATAACTTCAACTGCTTGTCAGGTTTGTTATTATAATTCTTTCACAGAAAACAAAAGAAAGTAGAAAATGGCATCTAAGAGAACTTGAACATCATACTGAATCTCAGCTCTTCCTCCCTCAGTGCCAGCGAGAACACTTGACCACTATCTTTCAAGCTTTTATTTGTGAAATTCTTAGAGAAGAAAAAATAATTTTTCTCTCTCATTTTACAAAAGTGAAAGTAAGGCAGGAAGACTCCAAAACAGGCTCTTTCTTGCTGATGTCCTTACTCCCATTAAGGCATTCCCCCCACCCCTGCTTGGCAGAAGGGAATCCTTGTTGGCTTTAATTGGGAAGATTTTATTTATCATAAGACGGTGTTTTTCTTGTCAAAATTTGCAAGACAGCAATGCAGACTGGTTGTGAGTACAAAAACAACAACAACACATGTTGAATGTAAGGCTGGAAGAAGATACAAAGATAACACTCTAAATTCTAATCGTGGGTAGACATGGCATGTTCCTATGAAGTGGAAATATTCATGAACATTATTAAGAAGATATATTAGTATTCTACTATAATTTAGATAATTCACAAGTTATGGGATTTGAAGAATGATTTTGTCATAAAATAAATAAATCATGATGTGCAGTAACACTTAAAACTATCAGAATGAACCAAAAAAACTTTTCAGATTCTCTGGTAAAAATCTTCATAAAACAGATACCAAGTTTCCTCAACAGTGTGACCTTGGGCAACTTTTCTACAGTCACTCCGGGCAGACTCACCATCTGGATAGACTTCCATGAACCCCCCCAGGAATCTCTAGCTCATAAACAGACTCCTCGCAGTACCACAAAATCAGAAGATTTTATATGGTTAAGCTGAGAAAAATCCACTATCCTTATTTGATGTGAAAAAGAACAGCATTTTATTAAAAAAAAAATTTTGTTGATTTAAATGTATTGTATACATAGATTCAAGTGTCCCACCCAATACGTCCCCCTATCCCCATGTTCCCTCAACATCCTCCTTGCCCCGTCCCCCCAATGCCCTTCCCCCTTCCCTCTAGGACAGCATTTCTCAACCTGTGGGTCGCGACCCCAGCGGGGTCACCTAAAGCCATCGGAAAATACATAATGCATATCAGGTATTTACATTCCGAATCATAACTGTAGCAAAATTACAGTTATGAAGTAGCCACCAAAATTATTTTTTGGATTGGGGTCACCACATGAGAAACTGTATTGCGGGGTCACGGCATTAGAAAGGTTGAGAACCACTTTGCTCTAGGATTTGATTTGCTTTTCTGCTCTGTATAATGCTGTGTTATGTGTATGTATGATTTCACCAATCTCCTTCCCTTCTCCGATCCTATCCTCTCATCCTCTTTCCCTCTGTCTGCTTTCTCTCTGGTTCCTTTGATCCCACCTATGCCTCTATTCCATTCCTCAGTTCATTCACATTGTTCATTGGATTCCTCAAATGAGTGAGGTCATATGATATTTTTCTTTCTCTGCCTGGCTTATTTCACTTAACATAATAGTTTCCAGTTCCAGATGAAAAAATGTTCAACATCACTTATCATTAGAGAAATGCAAATTAAAACCACAATGAGATACCACCTAACACCAGTCAGAATGGCGCTCATTAACAAATCAACACATAATAAGTGCTGGCGAGGATGTGGAGAAAAGGGAACCCTCCTGCACTGCTGGTGGGAATGCAGACTGGTGCAGCCTCTGTGGAAAACAGTATGGAGATTCCTCAAAAAATTAAAAATGAAAAATGGGCCTTTTGACCCAACCATCCCACTTTTAGGAATATACCCCAAGAATACCACATCACTGATTCAAAAGGAGAAATGCACCTCCATGTTTATGGCAGCATTGTTCACAATAGCCAAGATCTGGAAACAGCCCAAGTGTCTGTCAGCAGATGAGTGGATTAAAAAGTTGTGGCACATATATACAATGGAATACTATGGGACCATGAAAAAGAAGGAAATCTTATCTTTTGCAACAAGAACAGCATTTTAAAAAACTCTTCTTTCAGTCAAAAGACTTAAGTTCTAGTTCCATCAGTGCTGCTTAGCCACATGAGATAACACACACGCTGCTGTGTAAATGCTGAGGTTGCACAATAAAATTATTAGAACCTAATTCTTAAGGTGACCAATCGTCCTCCTTTAGGGAGGACAGTCCTTCTTTTGTAAGTTCCATCCTCCCTCGAAAAGTGTACTCCTACATGTCCTCCTTTTTGATATTGGAAGACTAATTTGTAAATGTCCGTCCGTATTCAATCGATGCAGAGTCAATCCATTGCATGTGATGTGATGTATTTGTATTTGACACGACGATTCATCAAGGTTGGCTCAGTGGTAGAGCGTCGGCCTGGCATGCAGGAGTCCCGGGTTTGATTTCCAGCCAGGGCACACAGGAGAAGCACCCATCTGCTTTTCCATCCCTCCCCCTCTCCTTCCCCTCTGTCTCTCTCTTCCCCTCCCGTAGTCAAGGCTTCACTGGAGCAAAGTTTGCCCAGGCGCTGAGGATGGCTCTGTGGCCTCTGCCTCAGGCGCTAGATTGGCTCTGGTCGCAACAGAGCAACATCCCAGATGGGCAGAGCATCGCCCCCTGGTGGGCATGCCAGGTGGATCCCGATCGGGCGCATGCAGGAGTCTGTCTGACTGCCTCCCTGTTTCCAGCTTCAGAAAAATACAAAGAAAAAAAAAAAGTCTCAGTACAGTGTGGTGAGACACGATTATGAGATACATGAGCTCCACACAGGAGACCTCAAGAGAACTCATGACATACTGAACGCGCAAATGGCTTTGTGTACTTCTTACTGAAACACAACATGGCACTAACAACATTGTAGACTCATGATTATTTCTTTCTCAGTGAATATTCAATCATAGACAGGTAAGCACAATTCACGCAAAATTCAATATGAAGGATATTTCTTGTTCAGATATTTTCAATATACTGTTACAAGATGATACATTGACAAAAAATATTCATTCAATGGAAAAGTACTCATTTAGATAATATTATCTAAATGAGTACTTTTTTCTTACAATTATTAAAAATAGGCATGTAAGCATAATTATAATATAAAATTACAAATGTTTTATTATGTATTTATCATATTATAGTGTATTATTGTTGCAATGAATAATGTGTTTCTTTTATTTATGATATTGTTCTCTTCAATTTATTTTTGTCCTCCTTCTCATTGTAAAAAAGTTGGTCACCTTAGAATTCTTAAAGCCCAGCTCTATCAATAACAGTCTTTAATTTTTTGTTCAGACTTGGAGATGAAGTGGTGGGTCATAAGGATTTAAATTTTGTAAAGTTCTTGGACAAAGAAGAAAAAAATTTCACCTCACATTTTACAAAAATGAAATCAAGACAGGAGACATACAAAAGATATATTAATACAAACCAGTTCTGGCTCATGTTTTCTAGTTCACTGTTCTCTGAAAAGAATAGTTAGTGGAAGTATTGCCTCTATATCTCTGATAATGAATTCTCAAATCTAACACCATCTGCAATGAATGGGTAGGAGTGCCTGTTCTATCAGGTAGGACTTTCCATCAGCACTGTGCTCCCTAGAGAGAACTGACCAGCCAGACAGATCTCCCCACCCCACTCCACCCTACTTTAAAAAATCACCGACTTTGTTTCCTGGCAGGAAAACTGATAAGCAATATCTAACTAAGGTGGTTTTCACCTTTTCAAATAATATAAATGTATGTATTTCACTGTAGCTGCCGGACTTCAGTGTTTGATGGGAAAGGAGACTAACTCCAGTTCATGGGGCACGAATGACAAAAGGTACAACAGTGACGGTCAGGGGAAGGAAACTGGTCACAGTATTTGATGAAGTCACCAGTGAGGACAGAACAATACATCTGTGAAATCAGTTTTCTCAGCTTTCAATTAGGTCCTAACACTGATTCCTAACCTCCTGAACTCTTCCTCTCAGAAAATGTCCGTCACCCTCTACCTCCTGCTAGGCGTCCTGCAGTTCTCAGGGCTGAGTTCTCTCACCTCCTCATAGACTGCTGTTTTTGGAGGAGCTCTCTCAAGCATAGCTCTCACCAAACACTACAACTGAGGTAAAGCCTGATTTTGAGCTGTTCTTTTAACAGTCTCATTTGTCCTGGCCTTTCACCCACTGCTCGTGTGTTGCTGAGCAGGTTTAACTCCAACACTCTTCACACATGGAACTTGATGCACTGACATTCCGAACTAAGCATATTGAGGACAAAGTGTTTCTGTCCTTTTATACCTAGAATTAAATTTTACAAATCTTTGTTTCACTTACAGAAAAGAAAAACTAAAAATAGTTTCTAATTTGATGACACCAAAATAATTTTTTTTTACAGAGACAGAGAGAGTCAGAGAGAGGGATAGACAGGGATAGACAGACAGGAACAGAGAGATGAGAAGCATCAATTACCAGTTTTTCATTGCAACACCTTAGTTGTTCATTGATTGCTTTCTCATATGTGCCTTGACCACGGGCCTTCAGCAGACCAAATAACCCCTTGCTCGAGCCAGCGACCTTGGGTCCAAGCTGGTGAGCTTTGCTCAAACTAGATGAGCCCATGTTCAAGCTGGAAACCTCGGGGTCTCAAACCTGGGTCCCAGTACAACGCTCTATCCACTGCACCACCACCTGGTCAGGCGACACCAAAAATATTCAATCAACAAATATACCAGTTTCGGACCTTTCTCAGGAGCCATGAGAGGATTATAGTTCCTCTTGTCTTGGAAAGAATAAAATAAGACTCTTGAAAAAATATCAAGGCCCTGGCCAGTTGGCTCAGCGGTAGAGCGTCAGCCTGGCGTGAGGGGGACCTGGGTTCGATTCCCGGCCAGGGCACATAGGAGAAGCACCCATTTGCTTCTCCACACACCCCCTCCTTCCTCTTTGTCTCTCTCTTCCCCTCCCACAGCCAGGGCTCCATTGGAGCAAAGATGACCCGGGCGCTGGGGATGGCTCCTTGGCCTCTGCCCCAGGCACTAGAGTGGCTCTGGTCGCGGCAGAGCGACGCCCCTGAGGGGCAGAGCATTGCCCCCTGGTGGGCAGAGCATCGCCCCTGGTGGGCGTGCCAGGTGGACCCCGGTCGGGTGCACGCAGGAGTCTGTCTGACTGTCTCTCCCCGTTTCCAGCTTCAGAAAAATACAAAATATATATATATATATATCAATATTTTTCTGTCCTGGCCAGTTGGCTCAGCGGCAGAGTGTCAAACCGGTGTGTGAAAGTACCAGGTTCGATTCCTAGTCAGGCCACACAGAAGAAGCGACCATCTGCTTCTCCACCTTTCTCCCTCTCCTACTCTATCTCTTCCCCTCCCTCAGCCATGGCTTGAATTGTTTGAGTAAGTTGACCCCGGAAGTTTGAGTAAGTTGAGTAAGTTGAGGAAGGCTGCATGGCCTGGCCTCAGGTGCTAAAATAACCCAGTTGCCAAGCAACAGAACAACACCCCAGATGGGCAGAGCATTGACCCATAGAGGGCTTGCCCGTGGATCTCCAGTGGATCCCAGTCAGGGCATATGTGGGAGTCTGTTGTCTCTCTACCTCCATGCCTCTCCACCTCTTAATAAAAAAAATATATCATAAAGCCATATCCAGCAGTGGCGCAGTGGATAGAGCATCGGCCTGGGATGCTGAGGACCCAGGTTCGAGACTCCGAGGTCACTGGCTAGAGCACAGGCTCACCAGCTTGAGTGTGGAGTCACTGGCTTGAGTGTGAGATCGTAACCATGACCCCATGGTTGCTAGCTTGGGCCCAAAAGTCACTGGCTTGAGCCCAAGGTTGCTGGCTTCATCAAGGGGTCACTGGCTTCACTATAGCCCCTGGGTCAGGGCACATATGAGAAAGCAATCAGTGAACAACTAAGGTGCCACAATGAAGAACTGATGCCAATAAATTTAATCAGTGGTATGCTGGTAAATGTTTAATAACCAGCCCCAAAGGGAATAGAGGCCCTGATTTGTAGTGCTTGCCAAGTTTCATGGTATAAAATACTCCACCATGACCCACTTCAAACTATCAGCCTTCAAAAGCCAGTGCTAGCCAGCACCATCACATCACTTAGATATGGAGTAGTATTCCTAATGGTTAGTTGTCCCCCTCAATAGGATTGTTTACAAGGGAATCCAGGAATTAGCTCACAAGTAAAAAGTAAATATAAATAAACGTTATGCAAGCTTTCTACGAAGATGACTGAGCAGTTACAATGAGCTAAGACCACAGGTGTTATTCACAGTCCTTCCTCACAGGGCTGACCGTCTCTGTGCAGCAGGGGCTGCACATGCCTACGACTCATAGCATCCTCTAGGCTGACGCCACTATTCTCTCAGAGTCTTGCCAGACTAAACTCTTCACATGAATAAGGGTTCTCAGGACCTCTTTGTATTTATTTAATAATACAAAGAAATAATGGTTTTCTTCCCTAATTTCCTCATAAGACTATTGTGTCTTCCCATCTCCCTTCTTTCAGTAAACCCACTACCCATGCTAATAGTCCTCCAGCCAGGGACAGAGACATATTCTCCATGAAAAGGAAGGAATTAACTCTTTAATCATCTGCCTCTCTGCTCTTTCATTTCGGAACAGAACTAAGCTTTTAGGAATATCATTTGGAAGACTATAGGAAACCCAAATTATCATACCTCTTTGTCTTACTTCCAGCTTTGAACTCCAGTCTAGCCCTAGACTACTTCACGGCAGAAACCTGTGACTCACCAAACAAAAGGATTAAAAAAGAGCAGCATTTATAAGTAAAAATAAATGTAATGACATATTTCTCTGTTAATCCATAATGTTGCACTTCAAAGCTGCTGAATTGCTAAAAGACAAGCTATTAAATGTGATAGTCACCAACCTCTATAGATTACACTAAAAGGAAAATAACATTTTTTCTATTGCTAAAAACAAGGAATTCATTGTTAGATGAAAGAGTTCTGTGGGTGGATGTTGGTGATAAGAGTTCTGTAAATGGATATTGGTAAATGTACTTAATGCCACTGAACTGTACATTTAAAGATGGTTAAGATGGTAAATTTATTTTTTATTTATTTATTATTAGTATTTTTTTTAATTTTTTTTTTTTTAGTGAGAGACACACACATACAGAGACAGAGGGGCAGGCAGGGATAGACAGTAAGGGAGAGAGATGAGAAGCATCAACTTGTTGCAGCACCTTAGTTGTTCACTGATTGCTCATATGAGACTTGACAGGGAGACTTCAGCTGAGCCACTAACCCCTTTCTCAAGCCAGCAACCTTTGGGCCCAAGCCAGTGACCATGGGGTCATGTTTATGATCCCATGCTCACACCAGTGATCTCAGGGTTTTGAACCTGGGTCCTCCAGCATCCCAAGTTGATACTCTGTCCACTGTACCACTGCCTGGTCAGACATAAGATGCTAAATTTTATTTTACCAAAAATATAAAAACTTTTTAGAAACTTAAATTAAAAACAAAAGTTTATTAAAGAGTAATTCTGCCATTCCAACCTCCAGAATTTCAAGTAAACAGTACACCATTTGTCTACATCCTCGTTAACAAATAAGTCAGAGAAAGACAAACACCATATGATTTCACTTGTATGTGGAATCTAAAAACCAAAAAATAAATAAACAAGACAAAATAGAAAAGACTCATAGATACAGAGAACAGACTGATGGCTGCCAGAGGGAAAAGTAGGAGGATGGGTGGAAAAAGTGAAGGGGAAGAAGAGGCACAGACTTCCAGTTATAAAATACGTAAGTTCCAGAGCTGCAAGTACAACACAGGGAATACAGTCAGTGATACTGTAATAACTTTGTATGGCAACAGATGGTTATCAAACCATGGTGATCACATCAGAGGATATATATATATATAATCACTAATATTATATATCTGAAACTAATATAGGATGGTATTTCAACTGTACTTTATTTAAAAAAAGAAAAAGTACACCAAATATTTTATAAGGGAATCTGTTTATTTTTTTTAAATTTTCAATTATTAATTTTAGAGAGGAGAGAGAGTGAGAGTGAGAGAGAGAAAGGAGAAGGAGCAAGAAACATCAACTCCCATATGTGCCTTGACCAGGCAAGCCCAGGGTTTTGAACTGGTGACCTCAGCATTCCAGGTCAATGCTTTATCCACTGTGCCACCACAGGTCAGGCAAAGTACACCATATTTTTAAAATATTCATATATTTATATAATATTGTCTGCCTTGTTATAGATCTCAGACATAGGGGCACCAAGCATTGAAAAAGGATGTTTTTGCTCTGCTAGACATTAATGCTACATGTTTGTTTTTCCAAAGGTCTCCTATTCATTATAATTAACTTCATGGGCTAATGTGAAGGGGGAATGGTTCAATCAGGAAGACAAATGGCCTGAAGGTCCAACGTACTGCATTCTTTGCCTCTCACTGGGTCTGGCAGGCCGGAGCAGTCTGCTGCAGAATTCGGAATGGCAACTCTCCACCTGGAGCCACTGCTACCACACTCCGTATATTCAAAGTGGTAGTCTTTCTGCAAACAATCACAAAAAAAGCTTTTGTTAGCACCAGTTTGAAAGGGACCACTGTGCTTTCTCCATCACCTCCAAACCTGCCTGCAAAGCCAGATTCCAAACTTTACTTTCTGGTTGATTCCCCCACTCAAGGCACACCAAGTAGTATTTTTAATCAAAAATTTATCGTGCCAGGCACTATTAGGTGTAAGGTCGGTGGATAGAGGGATGGTCACGTGGGTAACTCAGACCCGCCCACTTTGGCTAGGACCGCCCACAATCAAGCCCTCCAAAGGAAGCTTCCCAGGAACCATTTGGAAAGAAGCGATCATCTGCCAGCCAGTGAAATTTCACCACGTCATAGTAGCTCCACTTCCCTAGAGGGACCCTTTAAATATCTCTCACTCGGTTTAATCCGTGCAACTTCTCTGGCCTCCATCTTTCCTCGGGGCCAGGGAACCTTGCCGGGCGGGGTGTGCACTCTGTACTCAATAAAGCCATCTGCTATTCCACACTTTGCGGCTCCGGCCCCGTTCCTTCCTTCTCGGCAGGGAAAAATACCTTACATTTTTGGTGCCGAAACCCGGGAAGGAGTTAGAAGTCCACAAGGACTGCTCCTTTTTTCTCCTCTCCGAGAAACAACCAGGAGAAAGTACCAGGATCTCCGATCTCCAACCCACTTCGGCGCACGGTGCGGTAAGTCCCCTGCCTCCAGCCTTCCACTCAGTTCTTTCCGAGACTCCCTGTCCGAAACCGTAGCTACGTCAGGGAAGTCTTTTCCGTCTGTCCGTCCAAGTGAGCATGTGCTTGTGGAGACCTCCCCAAGCACACCCACTTTCATCCGTGGCTGGACCTTGAGTTTTTAGGACGCTAATACTCAAGTCTGACCACTCCGAGAACTGAGCGCGACTGTGAGGGCACAGAAATTTCCCTCCCTAAGGAAGAAGAAACTGTTCTTCTTCTCCGCTATGGCCAGGCCACAGAACCCACTCAATTAGCCTCCTGAAGGGACTTTCGGTGTTAACACCCTCACCAATTTAACTATTGCCGAAAAAGCTGGGATCTGATTGGAGATCTCTTACATTCACGGCTCCTAATTATTTGCACACCTGTCCTTAATCTCTGTGCTGCCTGTTCCACCGCACAGGCCTTTTTCTGGCCAGAGAAACCTCACCTAAAACCTCTACTCCTAATCTTTCCTTCTCCGTGGACTCCCAACTCTCTTTCCCTCCTGCCTGACCCCCGGGGGCGCCTCTCTCCCTCACTCTTTCTCTTTCTCCCTCTCTCGGGACTTTTCTCTGGTCCCTCTGCGGACCTCTCTTTCCTCTGAGAGCCTCCTCCTCTCCCTTCGCAAAAACCCGTTTCTTATTCGCCATCTACTACCATCTCTTTCTCCTCCCCTGCTGGCCAGGGGCCCCTCCCTTCACTGTGTTCTCTAGTCCCGCCTCCATAAGGCCTTTCTCAGCCTGGCATTGGCTCTTACACCGGTTTTCAGGACATCCAACCCCAATTTTCTTACAGGAAGTTCCTGCCCTGTCCTGCCTTTGGCTCCAGCATTTTTCCTGCGGGATCTGGGTGCCGGGCTCCGCATGAGCCCTCCTCCTCTTATTCCCAATCCCCCAAACCCCTATCCAGAACCTGTGAACATGGCATTTAAAGTTTTCAATGGTCCCAATTAGTAGAAACAGGCCTGTTCGCCAGGCCCCCATGCAGCAGAAGGTAACGCTCCAAACCCCGACTCTTGTGGCAACCCTGAGACCAGCAGAGCTATCAGCAGCTTGTTTTAAGTGTGACAAGCAGGACCACTGGTCCTGGCAGGGCCCCTGCCAGTGGCTGCCCACTGAGCCCTGCCCTGACTGCAAGCAGCCCAGTCACTGGCAGAGTGATTGCCCCTTTGAGCAACAGGTTTTTTCCTCAGCACCTCTATGTGGAGGACAAGCCGCCCAAATGGAAAGCCAATCCAGCCAGGTGGGTGCATCACTTGAACTCCTAGCCTAGGACACGGCCTGGACTTGGAGAACCCAGGGTTCTGCAACAAGTGGGTAAGTCAGTCCACCTCATTTCTTGTGGACATGGGGGCTGCCTTCTCTGTTTTGCCATCACATTCTGGACCTCTAGTTCCCTCACAGGTTTCGGTTATGGGAATGGATGGGACCCTCTTCTTTTCCCCTTTTTACGCCACTCCTGACATGCAGTTCTGCCTCAAGCTTGCCTCCTTACAGGACCACTGGCAGTCGGAACCACTGGACTTCATCCATCTCCAGCTCACCAAAAGGCTAGACCCTGCAAATTCCCCTATTACTCCTCTTTCTTTTTTTTTAAATCCTTACAGGACCGCATCTGTGAAGTTTCTCCAGTCACGGCCACACAAATATTCCTCCTAACATTCCTCCAATCCACCACCTTCCGATCTCCCCCTCCCTACGATGCCCCTATTCAGCAGGAAGTAGCCAGATGAATAAACGGCGCCACTTTTTCTATTTAACACAAAAGGTCAGAATGTAAGGTCGGTGGATAGAGGGATGGTCACGTGGGTAACTCAGACCCACCCACTTTGGCTAGGACCGCCCACAATCAAGCCCTCCAAAGGAAGCTTCCCAGGAACCATTTGGAAAGAAGCGATCATCTGCCAGCCAGTGAAATTTCACCACATCATAGTAGCTCCACTTCCCTAGAGGGACCCTTTAAATATCTCTCATGCGGTTTAATCCATGCAACTTCTCTGGCCTCCATCTTTCCTCGGGGCCAGGGAACCTTGCCGGGCGGGGTGTGCGCTCTATACTCAATAAAGCCGTCTGCTATTCCACACTTTGCGGCTCCAGGGGTTCCTTCCTTCTCGGCAGGGAAAAATACCTTACATTAGGCACTGAGGATATGATGAAGGAAAAGACAGGCAATGCTCTCAAGTTGTATCCATTGACCTTTGGTCTCACCCACCCCAAAACGGCTACCGCACATTTCCCTATTATTTTTGAAGACTTTTAGAGCTCTAAATAATTGATAGATAGATGAGCAAAATGACTATGGAAAACTGAATGCTATCACTGTCTCAAGTTTTTCAAAGAAAGAAGAGAACCAGTCCTATAGACCTAATTCTCGCTCTGTTTAAAATTTAACAGAGGTGTAATAATCATCCAAGTGCTAGTAAAAGACAACCTGTTTTTGGCCCTGGCCGGTTGGCTCAGTGGTAGAGCGTCGGCCTGGCGTGCAGAGGTCCTGGGTTCGATTCCCGGCCAGGGCACACAGGAGAGGCGCCCATCTGCCTCTCCACCCCTCCCCCTCTCCTTCCTCTCTGTCTCTCTCTTCCCCTCCCGCAGCGAGGCTCCATTGGAGCAAAGATGGCCCAGGCACTGGGGATGGCTACTTGGCCTCTGCCCCAGGTGCTAGAGTGGGTCTGGTCGCGGCAGAGCATCGCCCCCTGGTGGGCGTGCCGGGTGGATCCCGGTCGGGCGCATGCGGGAGTCTGTCTGACTGTCTCTCCCCGTTTCCAGCTTCAGAAAAATACAAAAACAAAAAAAAGACAACCTGTTTTTTAAGCAGCCCTCCCAGGCTCAATACACAAGCAACACAGTGGCTGCAATCAATCCCAGACTCTACAATAAACATTTATAACAATTGCCAAATTAAGACCAACCCACTTGTCTCTGGCCTTTGGTTGCTTTGAAATTTTCGCAGTATCCTTCATTGTTCAGAGAACATTATACATGTGAGGTGCATAAATTTAAAGGAACAAGGACAAAATGCCCCTGGAGCATTTGAAGAATGAGAGAAGGTATAAGTCCTCTCCAAAATATTTTCACTCAATATCCTATTGATTTAGTTCAATCTCTTGGGTGTTTCTAGTCTGCTTCATCCATTCTGTATGCCTAACTACTGTATCAATGACAGGAGAGAACAGAAATGTCAAGTCATCACCACTCAGGAAACCATGTGTCAGAGGTGGGAAGGTTTCTGGGCGTGTGCATCTAACCACATGGCAAGAACACCAGTTAAGAAACGGGTTCTGAAATCAGAAAGATCTGAATTTGAATTCACATTCCACTCCTCCACATTCAACCTGTAGGGTCCTGGGCAAGTCACTTACCTCTCAAAGCATCCATTTTTTCATTAATAAAACTAGAATAATAATATTTTCTATCTTGTATGGTTGTTGGGGAAATTGAGATAATGTATGCAAAATATCAGGCATGTTAGGCTGCACTGAGTTAGCATTTGATTAATGAGAGAATTATTTTCCTTATTTGTGACAACAGGGATAGAGAAGATACATAGAGAAAGGAGCTAGGGGTGATATGGTAAGGCACAAACCACCTGTGTTTCTGTTTTTCCTGCTTCAATTTCTGCATATACCTAAGATGAAATGAGAAGCGATTGTAAATTAGAGAAGGTGGGATTATCAGGCTGGAAGTAAAGGTCTTTATGCTGCACTCATACTCTCCCCCAGCAGTCAAATTTAGTATATCTTTCAGACAATCATCTCTGACTATTATTATTCTACTCAAATTTTTAACAAAATTTGGCAACAGATAATGAGATTATGTCTTTTAATAAGTGCCTGGATCTCAAGTATGCTTTATTTTCAATTATAGGCAAATGAACATACCTAAAACAATCAATAAAAGCAGTCAAATGGGAAAGGCTTTCTATAGGGAAAAGTGAGAAGAGGAAGAGAAGGAAGGAAAGAAGGGAGGAAAACAATAGAAGTTCACTGAATTTAACTACCTACAAATGTTGGACACAAATCATCAAAAGTCATAAACTAAAGTAAAAGGTAAACAACAAAACAGCCTGGTGAAGAGGTAAAGTAAAACAAAGGTTAATTTACTTAAGAATACTGGGTTTCTAAAAATCATCAAGGAAAAGGCCAAAAAATCATTTGGAAATATAGTCAAAGAACACAAGCAATTCATTAAATAACAATGCAAGGCCCTGAAGGTGGCTCAGTGGATACAGCAGCAGCCCGGCATATGGACATCTCAGTTTTGATTCCCAGTAAGGGCACACAGGAGAAGCGAGCATTTGCTTCTCCCCACCCTCTGTCTCCCTTCTCTCCCTCTTTCCCTCCTGCAGCCAGTAGCTCAACTGGTTCAAGCGTGGCCCCAGACACTGAAGATAGCTCCATTGGAGTACATCAGTCTCAGGAGCAAAAAATAGCATGGTACTCAAGCATTGGCTGCACATGGGGTTGCCAGGTGGATCCCAGCAGGAGTCTGCCTCACTATCTTCCCACCTCTCACCAAATAAAATAAAATAAAATAAAATAAAATAAAATAAAATAAAATGAACAATACAAATGATCAAGCAATGTACAAAAAATGTTAAACCTTGTCAAAGAAATACAAATAATAGTGCTCATGAAATTGGTACCTCTAAAATACTTTTTAAAAGCCCTCTAAGATAACAGTGCAATAAAATGAGCACTTGCTTCCAATAAGAGAGTAAAGTCGTACAGGCTTTCTGGAGAGAAGCTTGTCAATACAAATGAAGAACTTTAAAGTGTTCAAAATTTTGAACCCAGGCCCTGGCCGGTTGGGTCAGTGGTAGAGCGTCGGCCTGGCATGCAGGAGTCCCAGGTTCGATTTCTGGCCAGGGCACACAGGAGAAGCGCTCATCTGCTTCTCTACCCCTCCCCCTCTCCTTCTTCTCTGTCTCTTTCTTCCCCTCCCACAGCCGAGGCTCCATTGGAGCAAAGTTGGCCCAGGCACTGAGGATGGCTCTATGGCCTCTGCCTCAGGCGCTAGAATGGCTCTGGTTGCAACAGAGCGACACCCCAGATGGGCAGAGCATCGCCCCCTGGTGAACATGCCGGGTGGATTCTGGTCGGGCACATGCGGGAGTCTGTCTGACTGCCTCCCCGTTTCCAACTTCGGAAAAATACAAAAAAAAAATTGAACCCAGAATCTCACTTCAAGCATCTAATTTAAGGGGGGAAAATGTTTACTGTGGTCAGTGATGTATGTGCAAAACCGCTTATCATAACTTTGGTATAGCTAGGAAGAGCATACTTAATAGTTGAGTATTAAAGAATTCTGCATTTACATTATTTATCTTCCTTACCAATATTTAGTCAGGCTCTTCAACTCTCTTCCCAATGAATCCTTGATTTGGGGGCTTTCGTATTCATCTCTGTATCTGGCAGTTTTAGCAAGAACCCTATCACATCAGTTTAAGAACATTCCCTCCTTAGTCCTGTTGTTCTTTTTCCATCCTCTGACCGTGACCCTGCTCCTTGCTTATTAATCCCCACTTATCCCTGTTAGATAGGAATTGAGTACTGTTCTGTGCTGAGACCTCTTTCCTCCTACTGCGATGGTTCCTGAATAAAATCTGTGTTTACCACTTTTGTGACTGAGCACTCTGTTTTCTCTGAAACCCCCAAAGGGTCACTTACACTGTGAAAACCTCATGGTACTCAAGGAAAGCCTGCAGTATCATTTCCCAGTTATGACAATTATTATAGTCAACCTTTTTTTTCATGGCACAAACACACACTAATACTAAGGTCATTGCCCTGGACTAAACACAACCATTTTCATCTCATGGCACAAATAAATTAGTTACTAAAGAAGAAGAAGTCAGGGCCCCTTTTTCTTTAGTAATTAGTTTATGAGTATGTGAGAAACAAAGGTTGAAAATCACTGGACTAGACCATGCTTCAAATAAATCACATATATAAAAATAATATGCATATATAGATTTCTTGACATTTTATTATATTATGCTTATTATTTTTATATATTGAAATTCATCTATATCATATATATTGATTTATGCATATAACAATATATATTGTTTTATATATTAACACTACATATGGCACTATTTACCACATGGCTCTTAATTATTAAGTACTATGGCCTAAGCATTGTGGGGGAAATTTAAAATAAACATAACATAGTCCCTATACTCAAATAAGCTTATGATTTTATTGCAGTAGATAGGACATAAACATGCACCCACACACAGACAACATATAATTTTATAAGTATAAAGGTTAAGGGCTCCAAAGTAGAACAATGTCATCACAAGTCAGTGTGCAGGTTAAAGCTCCATCTGAGGAAAATTATCAATAAAAAATTCCTTAAATTCTCCTGTAACATACACTGTTGTACCATTTGTCAATGAACTCATCACAGCCTGCTCTTCCTTAAGCCTGCTCTCAGATACCAACTGCTTAGCACCCAACTGGCTTGCATGTTAAAAGCCATGTTTTCTAAAAAACTAAGGTAGAATGAGTCTGATATGACCTCAGTTGATAATGATTTGAGAGTCAGAAGAATTTCTGTGATCTTGGAACCGCCTAAAAAGGCTTTGAGGAAAAAGCCTTAAAAGATAGCCAGGGTTTGTAAGTGCTCCAGTGCTTACCAGTTCCTTCACAAATAGCAGGTTCGACAGGGTATGATAAACAGTGAGATCAACCCTGGAAATAATATGCCTAAAGATATGCAGTGAAATATATTAGCCCAAGGATGGAGAGAGAGGTAAAGGAGCTAATGAAATAACAAAAAAACAAACAAAGCAGTATGGTTTTCTGTACCCTGAGATTTGTGCATGTCAGTGGCCCACCTATAAGAAAATCAGCTCCCTCACGCTCCCTGCCTAGCCTCTGCAGTCAACTGGAGGTGGTAGAAGACTTCTGGCCTCAGAAAATAAAAAATTGCTGATACCCAAGAGAACACACACAGATGGAAGGAACAAAAAGAAACCAGTGTAATGCCTTTTCTTTATATAAGTCTCCTTCTCTTTGAATATTTATGTGAAATGTTGAGAACAGCGTAGTCTTATATATGATGACACTGCAGTTCCTCTGGGAGAAAGGTCCTCAAATTTAAGTGCACAGCCAAGTGCTTGGCACTGTTATTTGAGAAAGTGAGACCGCAAGCAGGAAAAAGGTAGAGCCCAAGACTGTGGTGTACAGCACAACATTTCAACTCCAATTCAATGAGTGAGCATATTCATCCTACTACGTGGGAAGATCTAAAACAGGGGTCCCCAAACTTTTTACACAGGGGGCCAGTTCACTGTCCTTCAGACCGTTGGAGGGCCGGACTATAAAAAAAGCTATGAACAAATCCCTATGCACACTGCACATATCTTATTTTAAAGTAAAAAAACAAAATGGGAACAAATACAATATTTAAAATAAAAAACAAGTAAATTTAAATCAACAAACTGACCAGTATTTCAATGGGAACTATGCTCCTCTCACTGACCACCAATGAAAGAGGTGCCCCTTCCGGAAGTGCGGCGGGGGCCGGATAAATGGCCTCAGGGGGCCGCATGAGGCCCGCGGGCCGTAGTTTGGGGACCCCTGATCTAAAGCATGGGAATACTTAAGGCAGATACATAGTAACTTATAATGAAATCTTCCTTACCCTACATTATCAATTACATGAGCACAGTAGCACTGTGCAGAAATATTTATATTCAGATTTTTCTTTTATAAAAGGAACTTGAAGTTACCATGGGAACCTAGGGCTAAGTATAGTAATATGTATCTGATCTATTTATGACACATCCTTCTCTCTGCATTTGCAGACACTGTTGCTTTTTAGAAATTATTTGGAAAAAGTTCATGGTTTAAACTTGAGTTCCAAGTCTGTGTTTGTAAACAACATCTTAGAGGTACTCAATTCAATTTGTGATTCAATATGTATATCTACTGAGCACCTTCCATGCACCGCCATGTATAGGCTGAGCTGAGGATACCATGGTGAACAAGAGCCCTGCTCACATGGGGCTCACATATTAGTGGAAAGTGCACAGGGTTTCTTGGAATGACCCAGCTGAGACCATTCTTCTTCTATGGCTCTCAATACAGATTTGTAAAGGTGTAGGCAATGAACTGGGAACATCAGACTTAGATCCCAACCTCATCTCCACCAAGGCTAAATTTAAGACCATGAGCAATTCAACTAACTCTCTCCACATCTTATATTTCTCTTAATCTTTTTTAATTAAGTGAGAGGCAGGAAGACAGAGACAGACTCCCACATGTGCCCAACTGGGATCCACCCAGCAAGCCTCCTACTGGGCAATACTCTGCCCTTCTGGGGCTACTGCTCCATTGCTCAGCAACCAACCTATTTTTATTGCCTGAGGTGAGGCCATGGAGCCATCCTCACTGCTCTAGCCAATGCACTTGAACCAATCTAGCCATGGCTACAGAAATGGAAGAGAGAGAGAAAGAAAAAAGGGGAAAGGGAGGGATGGAGAAGCAGATGGTTGTTTCTCCTGTGTGCCCTGGCTGGAAATCAAACACAAGACTTATACACACTGGGCTGACGCTCTATGGCTGAGCCAACTGGCCATGGCCTCCTCTTAACCTTTAATAGAAAAATCTCTGCCTGTGGTATTGGAGTGTATATCTCATATTTTCATTGTTTTTGGTTAAGGGATAGCAACCACCCCTTGCACTGTCATGAGCTGTCAGGAAATGTTTCAAAAAGAGCATTCTAAAATAAGTCTACACATGAAAATAATCAAAGAAACTTCCATTTTCTCAAGAGACCTGCTGCTAGGCAACTTATAATAATATCAGTATTAGAAATATTAATTTCAAAACTCATAGAAGACTTAGGAAAGTGTATTCTCTTGTATAAAAACATCTTTAAACACAGGCAATCATTATTTTTTATCTAATTACATTAAACTTGATGAATGAAATATACTGGTATATGCTTATCTCTGCTCCCTACAAACCTGCAAGAAAGTGAGGTTTCTAAAGGGAGCAGACAGTAAAGGAATAAAAATACAATAAGATGATAAAAATAAAGAGGGTAGAATTGAAAATAATAGATGTAGGTGTCAACAACTTTTTTAGAAGTTAGAAAACATAACAAGTTTTATTGATTTATCAAAGCAAAAACATCTGAAAGCTAAGGGCTACACAGGCAATGATAACAAGAAGAAAGCTGCTTTGAGCTGCAGAAATTCTCAGAACTGAAGGCACCAATATCTCCAAAAGCAAAAAATATATCTGCAAGCAAAAAAAATTAGTTGAGAATCTGTTTGAAAACAATTCCCTTCCACATGATGATAAGAGACAAGAAGTAGGTTGTGTCTGACCAGGTGGTGGCACAGTGAATAGAGCGTCAGTCAGACAGGGATGTGGAGGACCCAGGTTCAAAACCCCGAGGTCGCCAGCTCGAGTATGGGCTCATCTGGTTTGAACAAGGCTCACCAGCTTGAGCCCAAGGTTGCTGGCTTGAGCAAGGGGTCACTCAGTCTGCTGTAGCCCCTGGTCAAGGCACATATGAGAAAGCAATCAATGAATAACTAAGGTGCCACAACAAAGAATTGATGCTTCTTATCTCTCTCTTTCCTGTCTGTCTGTCCATATCTGTCCCTCTCTCTGTCTCTCTCTGGCTCTGTCACTAAAAAAAGAGAGAGAGAGACAAGAAGTATTGCCTCTGGTAAAATAGAAAAAGGGAGATTACAGATTCAGGGACATCAAGCTCAGCAAATGGAAAGAAAGAAATTCTTAATGGAAACAGAGGACATGTGAACAGCCTCATACTAAATGATGAAATCCATCTCGAGGATATTCCCTATCCAGACTGAAACCTAAGCCCAGCTAACTCCCAACACCGCTGCCCTTTCCACTTGACCCATCACCCCCAGAGTCTAGCAGAGCCACTTGTGGAGGAGATACCTCACACGAGGACCATTACCCATATCATCTCAGCTGCTTCTTATATCTGCTTACTCTGGACTTGAAATTAGCTGGAATACAGCTTTTATGTGCAAAACAATAATTATTCTGTTATTAATAATGACACTAACAACATTTGCAGAACACTATAAGCTTTCCAAAATAATTTTCATAATACTCTCCTACTTGAATTGATCCAGAGCATAGCCCTACACAGTTGGCAAGTGTCTTACCCCCACCTTATGGCCAATGCCCTATTTTAATCACCATCATCTGCAGCCTGGATGATAACCACCATCAGCCTAACTGGTGTGCCTCTTCTGCTCTTGCCCACATCTGTGACACTACACTATGCAGCCAGCTGTAACTATATCATCCCTGTTCAGTTCAAACCCTGTGACAACATCCAATTGACCTGAGGATAACGCCCGTCACATAGCATAAGAAGCCTTTCTTGATTCATTCTCCATCTGATTCTCCAAGGGTTTTATTTCTTCTTTTTCCAAGTGAGATGAGGGGAGATAGATTCCCACATGTGCACTTATCAGGATCCACCCAGCAACCCTCCGTCTGGGGCCAATGCTCTGCCCATTTGGGCCATGCTTGCAACTGAGCTATTTTTAGCACCTGAGGTGGAGGCTCCATGGAACCATCCTCAGTACCCAGGGATGATGCACTCAAACCAATCAAGCTATGGCTGTGGGAGGAAGAGAGAGAGAGGGAGAGAGAAGGGGGAGAAAAGGGGAAGGGGTGGAGAATCAGATGGTCACTTCTCCTGTGTGCCCTGACTGGGAATCGAACTTGGGATATCCACCCACCGGGCTGATGCTCTACCACTGAAAAAACCAGCCAGGGCCACCAAGTGTTATTTTTCAACCTCTTCATATATGAACTATTGAAACAATATTGCTACACTCTTCCTGGTACCCCCACCCCAGGCCCTGAGACTTTCTCTGCCTGGATGTTATCTCTGCTCATAACTTGTAAGAGCATAAGGAAATCTGCAGAATAATGAAGCACTGTGGAACAGGTTTTCCTTCAGGCCATCCCTGACATTTACAAGACAAAGGCAAAGGTATAAATCGAGATGCCCCATCCTTTTCTACATCCATCTCACTCCTTAAACGGTTTCGTCACATACAAGTGGTGGCCCCAGCTGCACATCCACGGTCTGTCAGTGCGCCTCGCACAATAACACAGCCTGCAATCGGGAGGATGCACCTGGGAAAAGCCCGTGAACACCCTAGAAGCAGACCTGGACCTTATAAGAATGTAATTCCAAAGTTCTGTATAAAAATGTGGTTAAAAGGGGGGGAAAGGAGGACAAGACTTCCCGGTGGGCACATCTCCTTGGCCCACGGACTAACCAGGGAGAGAAATACAGCTGGAGAAGGACCAAAGTGGTGCTCTCTAAAGCAGAGACCAAGGTAAGATGCCCTCTTGCTTAGTAAAGATGATACTGATCTCTATCACGTAACTACATCCAAGCTAATGTACAGCAAGAAAGGTATTTACCACTCATAAGAGAACTTCCTATGGTATTTACAACTCATAAGGTAACACAGAAGAGAAGATTCAGAGTGTAAGCCCTGTACCAGGGTAAGCCCTGAACGAGGGTAAGCCCTGTACTAGCATAAGCACTGTACGAGGGTAAGCCCTGTACCAGGGTAAGCCCTGTACCAGGGTAAGTCCTGTACCAGAGTAAGCCCTGTACCAGGGTAAGTCCTGTACCAGCGTAAACCCTGTACCAGGGTAAGTCCTGTACCAGAGTAAGCCCTGTACGAGGGTAAGCCCTGTACCAGCGTAAGCCCTGTACCAGGGTAAGCTCTGTACCAGGGTTAGCCCTGTACCAGCGTAAGCCCTGTACGAGGGTAAGCCCTGTACCAGCGTAAGCTCTGTACCAGGGTAAGCCCTGTACCAGCGTAAGCCCTGTACGAGGGTAAGCCCTGTACCAGCGTAAGCTCTGTACCAGGGTAAGCCCTGTACCAGCGTAAACCCTGTACGAGGGTAAGCCCTGTACCAGCGTAAGCTCTGTACCAGGGTAAGCCCTGTACCAGCATAAGCCCTGAATCAGGGGGCAGATACAGGAAGGATTCTGCCACAAAGAGGTTAAAGACAAATGAGAAGAAGAGTCCAATGGGGTAAAGAGAACAAGGACCTGACAACACACATTGCTGACTTCATAATCTGGCTCAGTAAAGGGCAAACTCTGCATCTGAATCTAGCTCAGCCACTGGCAGAGTTCAGCCAGAAAAGACTGATAAAAATACAATTTAAATTCAAAAGCTAATAATCGTCAATGGTGCTACTTCAAACTGAGCTTTCCTGAATGTCTACAGAAACAGCATAGGTGATAAGTGGCTCTGAAAATTTTGACATCCAAATCACGTTTTTGTTTGCAGAGTTTGTGAGCTAACTAAAAATAAGCTCATTATTTAAGTTCTTTTGCACTCAACTGACCCTACAAGAATGTCTCAAACTAACAAAATTCTTTTTTCTTTTACAGAGACAGTGAGAGAGTCAGAGAGAGGGATAGATAGGGACAGACAGGAATGCAGAGAGATGAGAAGCATCAATCATCAGTTTTTCATTGCAACACCTTAGTTGTTCACTGATTACTTTCCTGTATGTGCCTTGACCACGGGCCTTCAGCAGACCAAGTAACCCTTTGCTCCAGCCAGCGACCTTGGGTCCAAGCTGATGAGCTTTGCTCAAACCAGATGAGCCAGCACTCAAGATGGCGACCTTGGGGTCTCGTACCTGGGTCCTCCGTATCCCAGTCCGACGCTCTATCTACTGCACTCCTCCTGGTCAGGCTGACAGAAATTTTTTAATAGTATCCTCCTCAAAACACCTATTGTCACAACTACACTCCTAGAAAATAAAATATCTACTTAAAGATTTTCTTTTTAATCAAAAAGAGTAGATACCTGTTGTTCTGTGTGGCTCACACCCTTTCCCCATTCCTTCAGTTAACACTATGTCTCTTGACCTCATCACACTTTGGAGAACTATTCTGATAGCCCATGCCATTCTGACTAGGCAGCCAATCACTAGATGCCAGGCCCTAATATGAACATGCCACCTGGCCAGCTTCTCATTAGTGTTAGCCAAGATGGCACCCAGTACAGCCTCTCTTTCCCATGCTACACAGAACATGAAAAGCAAGGCTGGACAAAATGAATAATAGTGGGTGGACTGAGGAAGAGAGTCAAAATTTGAATAATGACTAGCACAATGGTAGTGAGCACACTGGGTTTTCTTCTTCCTTTATCTCCTGTCGTTGAGCTAAAGGTAGGCCAAATCAGGGAGCTGTTCAGTAGGTGTGGACGGCAAAACTGCAAGAGAGTCCCCTCTTCCTGGTCAGAGAGCAGGACAAAGCATCCAGTTATTAACTGGATAATGGTGGTAGTGAGGGAGAGGGCCCATGTGCTTCTCCTTGTCTCTTCCAAGGTCAACACCAGCGGTAGAACTACACTGATGCCATCGCAGTGACACAGGCACTTAATCCCCCAAGAGAAAACCTGTCTCTCTGGATAAAGAGACTGGAATAAAGGGCCCCTGCTGTACAGATTTCTGCAGAACATTCTTGCTGTTTTCTCCATTCTTTCTCTTGTCACTTCACCCCAGTGGGATGGAATTGCTGAAAAGTATGGAGGCTAACACTATACAGTCATCCATCTTTCTGGCCAGAGGAAATATATATAGGAATCCCTAAGAAAATATCCCAGAGCAGTGAAGTAGATGGATGGCTTTTCTAACTCTGCCTATGAACCAGCACAAGCCCCAGGCTCACCCTCAAGCTGGGCATGTGTGGGACAGAATCAGAGAAGCACAGCCCAGTCACAGAGAACTCAACTACAGCACAAACCACCCCTCCCTCTAAACCTAGTGGCTCAGGCAAGGGCTGACAACTCCTCCCATCCCCAATAAACAATAACACAACTTTAAAAACTAAATCCTGGAACCACCACACACTGCAGGTGACATGTGGGCTGAACCTAACCAGGTCAACTGCCCACTAAAACAAACAGAAACTACAGAGGGTTTAAAAAGAACCCAGAGTTTCAAAACATAACTATTTTAGTTGAGGTATAATCGACATATAACATTATATTAGTTTCAGGTGCACAACATAAAGATTCAATATTTGTTGATCTTGTGAAATAATCACCACCAAAAGTCTAGTAAATATTATCACCAGGTAAAATTTTGTTCCTTGTGATGAGCACTTTTAAGATCTACTCCCTTAGCAACTTTCAAATATGCAAAATATTATTATTAACTATAGTTGCCATGCCATATATTATATCCCCAGAATTTATTTATTTTATACCTGAAAATTTGTACCTTTTGATCACCTTCACCCATTTTACCCACCCACGCCCACCCTCTGCCTCTGACAACCACCAATTTGTTCTCTGTACTATGAACCTGACAACATAATATTTTAAATGTCCAGAATACAACCCAAAATTATTTGATGTATAAAGAATCAGGAAAATCTGACTAATACTCAAGAGAAAGACAATCACCAGATGAAAACCCTTTAAATGCACAAATATTAGAATTATCAAACAAAGAATTTAAAGCAGCTATTATAACCACCCCTCATGAAGCAAAGATGCTCCAAGGCCGGAGGTACCCACGGTTCTCATATTTTCACCAATTCTTTGAGATACCCCAGAAATACCTCTAATAAACCCCGTTTTCTAGCTTAAACTGATTTGAATTGGGTTGCTGTCAACCTGCAACTGAGGAGGCTGACAAATAGTTGAGATACGGGCTAATTCTATAAAACCAACAGACATTCACGTACGTCTCAAATCCCAGATCAGGTAGATGACTGTGGTGGCGACATGAGCTGCTACCAATTACCAGTTAACTAATACACACTAGTCACTGTGCTAAGTTCTTTATGAATGACTCACTGCTGTCCCCCATTTTACAAGATAGAGTTGTTCAAAATAAGGCAACGAGCAAAGATTTCAATAACCTCTCAACATCATACAGCTGATCTATATAGCAGAGCTAGGATTAGAACCTGTATGCCTAATTCCAAAGCATGTCATTGTGACCATTATAGTCCCTTTGATGGATTGTGGGAGGTAATGATAAATCTCAAAAGCTTATAAGCAGAAATCAGAATAAAAACTGATGCATGACCACCCCTCTCTGAACTCCACTGAATGCAGACTGTGGCAGCAGCAACTCCTTTAACCCATTCCCCCACCTCCCTGTGCTCTCAGGACCACCTCACTGTCCCATGTCCAAAAGAACCAGTGACCTCAAAGTAAATCTAAAAATAATTCTGCACAGCTACTTGCTCCAAAATATCTTTATTTTCTACCATAAATCTGATAATTATTTAGCTTGGTTGGTTTTCCTCATATCTTGGTTTTAAAATAATACTTACTATTTAGTTTTTTGATTACACAAGCAGTACATGTTCAGTGCAATAAGTTTAGAAAATAAGGGAAAACATAAAATTTATATCTACTATATTCCCATCAACCAGAAATAACCACTGTTAGGATGTCAGTCATATTTTTAGGCAGATTTACTTGTTAAAATTGATAGATTACACTGGGGAACAAAATTTTTGTTGCATCCACAAAAACACTCATTCTTACCTAATTTGAGTGTGATCTCAAATCTGACATTACTTTTTCTCTGTAAGCTACAGTGTTGTTGTTGTTTTTGCAATTCAAGATTTTAGGTTTTCATCTTATTGTAAAATTTTCAACATTTAGTTTAACATAATAAAGTAGCATGTCTTCTTGGGCATCATCTTTGTGAAAATATAATAATTTATATAATGCAGTAAATACACTAATACACTAAAAGATATGATTGCATCAGAATTTGTCTACAATTTAGAAATAGAACATATTGAGACACTTATTTTAATCATAAGATTTGCACAAAACTTAAATTCTATTCAGGCAAAAATTTGTGTTTGTAGCTCTTGCGTTTGTGTACTTGTTGAGGACAATCTTGTTTGATGCTCAGGCAGTAGTCTGCCATCATTTAGAGCTGTCAAGAAATAGCCACCATTCTGTTGGACTGTAAGTGGTAATACCTAGCTGGCTGAGAAGACTACTGATATCATGACAGTAAACAAAGTGTTTGTCTTCAGAAAAAAAGTCCACAAAAATTTGTTCACGCTTCCTGAAATGGGATACTTTAGCTGACTGGTGAAGTACATTCTGTCTTGAAGCCTGGAGTCTAATAACTCAGCTGCTTTCTTTGATAGGCCCAAATCTCTTACTAAGTCATTCGATTTGGGTTGGCTAAATTGTTGAGGGGTTAATGACTGCTTGGCAGCAGCAGAAGAGCCTTCAGATTCTACAACCATTTCCTCATACATCTTATCAAAATGCACTTGATCACCATGTTCACTTTCTTTGTCCTTAGAAGAAATAAAACCATTGAAAACTGGAACCGGGAGTGTCTCAGAGTGTGGGATAGGTCATATTGCTGAAGGAATATTAGGATATGCGATCATATGCTGTTTTTTCTTGCTGATGCCCTTTATATGGATCAGACAGAAATAACAGTCACTGCTGTGGTCCTTAGGTTCACGCCAAACCATGGGAATACCAAAAGGCATTCCTTTGCGTTTTCCTTTTGTCTAGTCACAAAGCATTTCTGCACAATTATGACACACAATATGAGGAGCCCAATTCTTGTCTTGATCGTCAAAGGGAACTTGAAAATAGGCGATATATGCACGTGTCACAAATGATGAAATATTGCACCTTTGACATTGAAGTGTGTAATAGCCACTCGTATTAACAGAAGGTGTCAGGACTATTACATTTACGTCTACTCGAAGAAGCCATGATTCAATCTTAAAACAAAATAAGAGGGTGTTTTTATCAGATAATAATTTTTTACATTTAAAAACTATAATTATGTAAAAGTGATGTTTGTAAAACATTAGTTGTTTTGTGGTTATGTTCAATCCAAGTGTCATTGCCCTTTAATTCCAATTTAAAAACCAATGCATGCCATAAACTGTAACAAAAAGAAATTAAAATTGCATAAAAACTAGAGCATGCACCAAAAATTGGATTTCAGATTTGGAATCAGAGATGCAGAAATATATATATAGAAAAAGTTCTAAAACCTTATGCAACAGAAAATGAAAAAAAAATTGTTCCCCAGTTTTATTTATATTGTCAAGTTTTTATTATGAAAGTAATAAATGGTTGCTCTAGAGAAATTAGAATATACAGATAAGGATGCAGGTTTTTTCTGCAGCTTTCCCTTGATTCATATTTTTAAAAGCAATATCCAACATAGTAATGCCAAATGAGAAAATGAAATGTTTTTATCTTCACAAATATAATACACTTCTCTGCACCTAGGGATGAATTAAGACAAAAAATAAAGGCACACCAGTTCAAAATTATAATGTCTATATAGTTGCTTCTCCCTCCCCAATACTGGGGGTATCTTTCCTTTGTAGGAAAAATAAATATTTTCTCAGCACTCTCTCTCACACTTCTCATGATATAGCTCAGAAACGTTAAGTGGACAGATTATTCCTGGTCTAAGAAGGAAACTGAAATGCACTTAATTCTGCTCCCAGACCCACCATTCTCCAGTAGCGTCCCTTCAGAAAACCACCTGACATCTATGAGCCTCAATTTTCTTTTCTATCAAAGTAATAAGAATATACTATTCTTCTCTCCTTACCTTGTAGGACTGTAAGAATAAATTAACTGAAATCACTATACAAATATGAGATAATCTCTAAGACACATGATAAGATAATATTTAGGTTTGCTTCCCAGGGAAATCTTGCTGACTTATTATATTTCAGGCCACACACTCACTAGGCACTGGATAACAAAGACTGTAACCTCTTTAGCTCACTGCAGTTTACAAAGATGTTTTACTTATACATTCTGATTTGATCTTCACAGAAACAATGTGAGGGAGGTAGTACCTCATTTCCTCAATTCTGAGAGGCAAATTTGAAGATTTCTGAGATTCATACCAAAAGAAACTTGTAACTAGCTGTGCAGAATGAAGTAACTCCCAGCCTGTGCCTGTGCAAATTTACCAACAGGTCAATTATCCATTCATTTGATTATCACTTCAGCTGAGTTATATGTATCCCAAGAGTTAAATATTAGCTTTATTTATGGCTTACATTTAAAAAAACAAACAAAAAAATACAAAAAAATCTTACACAATGATGTGGCACAGAAACCAAAATGAATCTGCACAAGGCACCTCTCCCAGCAGAGGTGATGCAATTAGAGGGGTGGAAGTCAAAATTCCCCAAGAACAGCCCACAGAAGTTAAAAGCTAGAACAGAACTACTTCATGCACCTTGAAGGACTATCACTCAGATTTTGTCAAACATGTCTTAATAACTCCAAAGAGACAGGGTTAATTATAAGTGACAAACCATGACTATAACCTAGCAGAAAAAAACTTTTAGGAACATTTATAAAACAAGGCTCAAATCATGTACATTACGAAATACAAATTAAAAAAAACATAAAAATAGGAAATATGAGGCCACAGTTAAGAGGTCTTTCTGCAGTTTTCCCTTGATTCATAGTCCAGCTCTCTAAGACTGATTGATTAGTATGGACAGTTGACCCTTGAACAACTAGAACTGGAACTATGTCAATCCACTTATACACGAACTTTTTTCAATGACTATGTAGTTGGCCCTTCATATCCTGTTTTGCCATCTGGAGAATCAACCAGCCACAGATGGAAAACAGTATTTCAGCTCCATGACTGGGAATCTGTGGATGGGGAGAGCAGACTATAGGAACTGCCCCACGCCATCTTATATAAAAGACTGAGCATCTCTGGATTTTGTTATCCACAAGGGAGTCCTGGAACAAATTCCCTATGGACACCATGGGAGGACTGTGATTAAGTTTTATAGTAGTCAAAAGGTATATGCAGATTTGAGACTGCATGAGGGTCAGAACCCCTAACGCAGGGGTCGGGAACCTTTCTGGCTGAGAGAGCCATGAACGCCACATATTTTAAAATGTAATTCCGTGAGAGCCATACAACGACCCGTGTACATTACGCATTATCCAATAAAAATTTGGTGTTGTCCCAGAGGACAGCTGTGATTGGCTCCAGCCACTCACAACCATGAACATGAGCAGTAGGAAATGAATGGATTGTAATACATGAGAATGTTTTATATTGTTAACGTTATTATTTTTTTTATTAAAGATTTGTCTGCAAGCCAGGTGCAGCCATAGGTTCCTGACCCCTGCTCTAACCTCAACATTATCCAAAAATCATCTGTAAACTGGCAGATGCCTAAACCCTGTTCAGCCAGGGCATGAGCTGGCAAAAGAGAAAAGCCTTGGTGACTAAAGCCAAAATGTAAAGACATGCATGAGAGTAGGATAATAAAAGAGGAAAGCTGCAGACACAAATGTCATGGAAGGCAAGACAGTGGCTGCATCAGGTCAATACAAACCAGGATGTGGACTGCATGTTTAGAAAAGAATCATATCACCCAGATTCACAAACTGCTGATACAAGTAATTCACAGAATGCTTAAATATTTCAGCTGAAGGCACAGACTCGGTCATGGACACAGATATTAAAGAAAAATGATATATAATTAAGTAGTTACATTTATACTATTGTTGGTAGGGAAAAAAATATTGTATATTAACACAACAAAGAATTCTCCTACCCCTCAAAGAAGTTAATAAGCCTTTGGTGCATTTTAAAAGAAATGGTGCTTCAGAATTGAGGAAATATGGTATTGTGAGAAATTTGAGACTCAAGATTTCTGAGCATCAGCAGAATGCGGAAAGGTAAAGCTAGAAGCCAAAGATAGCACAAAATTCTGTCTTCATGATCTCCCAGCTACTAATGTTAGTAATTTACTTATTAAGATGCATTATGAGCACTTCTTCTTTTATTACTTGAATTTTAGAATCTTCTTTTATTACTTGCTTTTAGTACTTATCATTTCCTAGCTCAGCGGGATCCCAACCCCTCAGCAGGTTTTTTGTACTTTTTCCCTAGTCAGCTCACTTTCCTATTCTCCTCACAATTCTAAAATTCACACTAGAATTTTCAAGCACTATACCAAAGCTCAGGCCCTTCCCTCTCAACATATAACCATGTCTTCTACCACAACAGAAAAGCTTAAATTGTGTCCCTCCTTCTGGATGTGGCTGTGCATACACAAACTCACTGACCTGTTTGCCTACTTCCCTCCTGCCTCAGGTGACCGTGCAGTCTCAAATCTCCTCCGCTTCTCACACTCATTCTATTAAACTTCCTGCCTCTCCCTTGCTTCTGTTATGTCTCTCTCTCTGGCTCTCCTCTCAGCCTATACATTAGTCATGTCTCTCCCATTATTAAAAAAAAAATCTCCACTGACCCTGAGTTTTGGTCATTTGCTCTTCAGATCCATTCTCCACCCAAACTTACCCCAGCTTTAGCCCAGAGAGACGAACCTCTCTAGACTATGTCCCTCAAGCTCCTTGGTGCTCTGAATTCTGGTGTGTTCATCCAATCAGAGGCACTAACAGGAAGGAGGACGGAAGGAAAGTTATCTCCTCCCCACTGTCCACAGCTTTCATAACACCATTCCTCCCTGCTGGCCTGCTCAGGCCTATCAGTGTTCACACCTTCCTGATCTGTTCCCTCAGAATCAGTCCACTCTCCGTAAGTAGTTTCTTGATTAAACTCTATTCAGTTGAACTTTTTTTGTACACTGTTTCCTGCTACAACTCCTGCATCTCAGGCTCCCCTCCAGCTCTTTCCCATGTCTCCCAACCACACTTCCTGAAAGAGACGTCTGTACTCAGACCTGGAGGGTATCATGTTCAGCAAAATAAGTCAGAAAGAAAAAGACAAGTACCATATAACATCACTTATATGCGAATCTAAAGGACAGTATAACCAAACAAACAAAACAGAAACAGACTCACAGACACAGAGAACAGACTGATGGTTCCAGATGGGCAGGGGAGCTGGGGGGCTGCATGAAAGAAGTGAAGGAATTACAAACACAAATTGCTAGTTACCAAACAGCCATGGGGATGTACAAAGTATAGCACAGAGAATATAGTCAATACTGAAATAACTATGTGTGGTGCCAGGCGGCGCTAGAGTTACCAGAGGTTCACTTTGTAAATTATATAAATGTCTAACCCAGGGGTCAGGAACCTTTTTGGTTGAGAGAGCCATGAATGCCACATATTTTTAAATGTAATTCTGTGAGAGCCATACAACGACCCATGTACTTTATGGATTATCCAATAAAAATTTGGTGTTGTCCCAGAGGACAGCTGTGATTGGCTCCAGCCATCCACAACCATGAACATGAGCGGTAGGAAATGAATGGAGTGTAATACATGAGAATGTTTTATATTTTTAACATAATTTTTTTTACTAAGGATTTGTCTGTGAGCCAGATGCAGCCATCAAAAGAGCCACATCTGGCTCGCGAGCCATAGGTTCCCGACCCCTGGTCTAATCACTATGCTGTACACCTAAAAATAATATAATACTGAATGTCAACTAAAATTGAAACAAAAAAGTGTTTAAAAGAGAAGTCTATACTCATTATCTCCCATTATTGTCTCTCATTTACCCTTCTACTCACTATGATCTGGTTCTGTCCCCCATGAAGCCACTAAATGTACCTCTCAAGTAGAGGATTTAGGACCCTTTGCAATCTTGCCTCGCTTACTGTCCAGCCATACCTCCCACCATCTGCCATTGAGCTGTGTGCTCCAGCCATAACACGAGCCCCTACATATCTCGGGCCTCTTATAGGATCCCCTCTGCCTGAAGAGTCCCTTTCTGCTTTGGCACCTCATGAACTCCTAGTCATTGTACAAGCCATACCTCCGGAAGCTCTTCCTTCTTGGGGTGCTTCCTTTAGTCACTCACCCCCCATTCCCCAGAATTAAGTATTTTTCACTTGCATCCCCAGTCCCTGGCACTCATCACATTATATTACTGTGGTTTACCTGTAATCCCACCAAATGATTATCATTTTCATTAAAGAATGGTCCCCGAGTCCCCAGGTCTGGAGGCAAAAGCTTATGTGACAGCATTTTGTTGAGAAGACAATTCTCGGAGAACGGAAGTGAGATGGGAAAGGAGACGCAGGCAACAGAAGAGAGGGTGTCACCGACGCAGCTTCCTAATCAAGTGAACACTGAGATTTGCTGAATGTCCTCAGACAGCCACTATAAAGCTACTGGGTCTTCAAATAGCCAGCCCAGAAGTAGGAAGAAAGAATAATTTATCTATGGATTCCCTTTTCTCCTTCATTCAAGTCTAGCCACATGGGATGTTAACTCGCACACCTTGCAGGCTACACAGATGTGAGTACTGAGTAGGTTCCACTCTGTCTTAGTGGCAACAAGGAAACCTCAGAGCTCAGGCAAGGGGCATGAGCAGGAAGATGCTGTCGGGTTCTTCCTTCAACAGCATCCTGACTGCTCCTGAGACAAGTCATCCACAACTATGGGAGCCGCAGAGGCCAGCTCTTGTCAATCTACAAGATAAGCGCATAGATCTGAGGTGATTCATAAACTGAATGTGGGTCCAAATTAGTACAGTCAGACATCACTTAACAATAGAGATATGTTCTAAGAAATGTGTCGTTAGGTAAATTCACCCTTATAACATCATTTTATAACATCATTTCACAGTATTATACATATAATCTACTCAACTTATGACCAAATGGAACCAAATGTTCATACTTGCAACCATAGTAACCATTTTCTGAAGAACCAGAGCAGCTCTCCAACATTACAGTAATGTTCATCCTCACATTCCCTCACACTCATACTACTTTTATGTCACTCATTGTACAATATTTAGGTAAGCCCAAAATTATGGACCCTAGACAAAAGAGCAAAAAGAACTCCTACAGTCCCTTTTTTGGTAAGAAATCTAAACCACCTGTGATCTAGCTACCCAACCATGGTGTTTAAACTAAACAAATAAGGAAGAATTGTTAATTAGCTGTTTTTTCAACCTTAAAGCAGAAAAACTAGCTGTGTCCACAACTTAATTCAACTACCATGGTGTTTGCCAGAGTCCTTGATAATAATGAATGAAATCTCCGTCCACAGAGTAGTCACATCTTTCACTTAGTTCAATCCACTAGGAACCTATAGCTTGAAGGCATCTTCAAATGTAATCTATCTCCTCCCCCTCAGGCAAGATGATATCAAAAAGACAGGTGTTTCCTTCAGAGCCACCTTCAGAAGTCCCAGTCTCCTCCTCCTAATGCCAGAATGTCCTATAGTCACATTGATTGCTAAACATTTGACTCACAGATGACAGTGTGGCAACCATCACCCTCTTAGTAAACTTCCCACTTAACCTTTTTAATTAAATGTTTGTTTTGATTTCCTTAGCACTGAATTTTAAGGTCACTGTTGAAAGGAACCATATACAGATATTGATCGACTTACAATCTATGCAACTTACGACCATTCAACTTTATGACCACAATTGCTAGCCACAACTGTTCCGCGTCTGGCAGCGCAAGCGTTGCCCAGCTGGGTGTCCTACACTGTGGACCAGCTTCCGGCAGCACTACCATCTCCGTGTGCACCATTTCAACTGTTATCCCAGACTCCGTACAGCAATTTGTGTTTTGTGTCTTAGATATTTTTCATCAAACCCCTCCCATGATGTCTACCAAGAGGAAATTATCTTTGTCTACATCTCAGCCTGCCAAGAAGAAAAGAAAGGCCATCGATCTCGACACGAATGTGAGGGCGGGTTCATCTGACTTGAGCATGGGTTCACCAGCTTGAGTGCAGGGGCGCTGGCTTGAGCATGGGATCACAGACATGTCCCCATGGTCACTGGTTTGAGCCCAAGGTCACTGGCTTGAGCAAGGGGCCACTCGCTCTGCTGTAACCCCCTGGTCAAGGTACATATGAGAAAGCAATCAATGAACAAGTATGAAGGAGGAAAGAAAGTGAATGTCATCGCACATGTATATGAAAAAACAATTCCGGTAACCCAACTCCTGCCTCAGATGACGAAATCAATGATCCGCAGCCAAGCACCAGTGGCCAATAAAATGTTTTGTACATGTTTATATATTTTGATATGTTTTGCAATTGGGAAAATGTTTCCTATGGTATTTTTTACACCTGTATTTTGTATTTTTGTATGCACCTGTATTTTGTAATTTTGTATGTTTTGCAAATATTAAACCAGTTGTACTGGTAATGCAGTGTTTTACTTAAACCTGATGAATGTAAGAATAAACAAAATGGTATAGAGATGATACAAATGGCATAAAATGAACAAAGAAAGTTATGATATATAACAATAATGAAAGAAAATCATGATAAAATATGACTTAAAGATTTTTATAACATCATTTCACAGTACTACACATATAACCTACTCAACTTATGACCAAATCGTGTTACGACCGGTCTGTTGGAACCAATCGTGTTCATAAGTCAAGCACTAGCTGTACTTACAATTATATTCTTGATTTCTCTTTTAACCAAGAGGCAGAATTAAGTAGTTGATAAAAGTACAGGACTCTGGAATTAGGTCTGACTTGATTAGTGGGCAGGCTGCTTAACATTTTGTCAACTATAAAGTAACGAAAATAATAGTGTCTTCTGCACAGAATTGTTGTGACAATAAATACATCAATATATAAAAGTACTTAGGATGGCATCTTGATCATAGTGACCACTATGAAAGTATGGCAGATATTACTACAAAACAGTTTAAACACAGTGTCAAAAGTCATTTCTACATCAAAATAAAAACAACATATTCTTGTTACACGTCTGTGTGTGCACATCTCCCTTCCTCTAGAAAATCTAAGCAAGCTAAGAGAAAGAATACTGCCAGCTCTAACTTCATACATTTCACAGAGCCGGTCATGGAGCTACAACCACAGACAGCTGACCCACAAGACGTGCTGTGCTGCATTAAATAATGAGCCAAAATATATCTTGCTTATCCAAAAATAAACTTCCATCTCTTTGAAGTTTTTAAAAAAGAGTGAAAGCGCCCTGGCCAGTTGGCTCAGCAGTAGAGCGTCGGCCTGGCGTGCGGGGGACCTGGGTTTGATTCCCGGCCAGGGCACATAGGAGAAGAGCCCATTTGCTTCTCCACACCCCCCCCTTCCTCTCTGTCTCTCTCTTCCCCTCCCGCAGCCAAGGCTCCATTGGAGCAAAGATGGCCCGGGCGCTGGGGATGGCTCCTTGGCCTCTGCCCCAGGCGCTAGAGTGGCTTTGGTCGCGGCAGAGCAACGCCCCGGAGGGGCAGAGCATCACCCCCTGGTGGGCAGAGCGTCGCCCCTGGTGGGCATGCCGGGTGGATCCCGGTCAGGTGCATGCGGGAGTCCGTCTGACTGTCTCTCCCTGTTTCCAACTTCAGAAAAATACAAAAAAAAAAAAAAAAGAGTGAAAGCTTAGGTGAGTATATTTGCCATTCCCTTATTGTAAAGCCAGTGGCCACAACCACCATCACAGCCTCCTGGCCCATGCAGGTTTGCATTGGATTCAGACAGATGGTAATGAAACATTGGAGCCAAGAACTGGTGGGCCATTACCTTGAATCCTAGCTTGCACCTGGTGGGCAGGTAAAAACACACACTGGGCTCCAAAGCCCACTCATTCAGTGCTCACAAAGCTACTGACTGATCCAAGTTTCCTAGAATCAAAGGTTTCTAGCTCACCAGCCTTATTCACCTCTGTTCCCCCTCTCCTTCTCTCTGCACAAACTCTGCACAAACTGGCTTCCCCTTTAGCATTCTGCCATCTTGGCAGCTTCTCCTCTCCTCCACGTGGCCTTTATCTGTTCTCTTTTCTCTGCTCTCTCCTCTAATGCTAATCTCAGGAACCGAGAGAGAGCAAGCTCCGGGTCTGCCCCACTTTATAGTGTAGAAATCAAAACCCTAATCCAATATACAAACAAAGAAGTCTCTGATACAAAGCCACTTATCTGAGGCACAATGGGATTTCTCATGAGAGTGCACCACCCCAATCATGCAATCAGTCAAGGGTGTAAGGAAAAGTTTAGTCTTAAAACTAAGCCTTAGGCTATAACTACCCTGCCTGCTTACAGCCTGTCCCTCACACCCAATACAAACTATAAGTAAGCAAACATATATATCATATTTACAAACTTATTTGACCAACACTCATGCATACCAACAGTTTAAGAACTAACTCATCTCAATACAGAGTGCTATAAAACCATAAATAACTATAAATTAAAATTACCAAAGACCCTTCATAAATAAAAGAACAAATGAAAGCTAACCAATCAGTTTAGTGAATTTTGTAAGTAATGAGCCCGATACACTGTAATTTTTAAATGTGCAATTTCAATCAAATTTGGCTTTATTCCTCTTAAATTATGCAGGCCCTATGCTCTGGGCTCCAAATATCTGTTTCGCTGTAATAAAAAGAGTATAACACAAAGATAGAAAACATGTGCCTAGAGATAGAAGATTACTGCATGCTGACGTCTGGCTGCCTTGGCTTCTAACTCAGGACTCTCTGAGGCCGACCGGCCAGCAGCAAGTGGGAGTGAGGGGGTGCGGTGGGCTAAGAACTCTTCAATTCAGTGTTCTGAACAACTGTAAATGTCAACAAGAACAGGAGAATAGACAGCCCAGTTCTAAAGTAAAATTTGCAGTAACTTAAAGTAATATTTTTGCCCTTTATATGTAATTAAAAGAAACTGCCACACCGTTGCCAATGTTACTAACACCATGCTGAAGTGACTGAAGAGAGATTCAGGAGGCAGAGCTGATATTCATTTTTAGCCCACATCTCTTCCCCCTGGCAGCTCTAAACACTATTTCTGATGCTTCTTGTTTCTGCCATTCAAGTTTCAACTGGAATGCCCTGAATTCTGGTTTTTTAAACTGAGCTCCTACAGAGCAGAACACTTACACATTTGAAATAAAACAGTACATTGTTATTGTTGTAGAACAAAATTATAAGTCTCCACAACCTTGATTCAGACTTTGATAAAATTAAAAGAGAAACTCTAGGTCAAAACAGTATTTTAGGAGATGCCACCCAAAGAAATAATATTGTAAATCTTAGTTTCTTAAGAATTCAAAGTATTAAGACAGCTTTTACTCTTCTCAAGGAAATAAAAAAAGAAGTTAAAGCCTATTTATTTTCCAAGAACCACTAGAGCCTAGTGAACAAAGAGCAAAGTTAGAGAACTAGTCAGGTAGGTCTTATTTCAATTTTAAATTTATGTACTTTGTAGCCCTCATCAAAAAAGTATTCCTGTCTTCAGTGTCTGCAGAGAAGAAAGATGCTCCCCAAATGCTAACTACAAAGATTTTATGTAATTGTCATGGACTAGAACCTTTAACTTTACACAATGTATACAATGTGTAAAGAAACCCTATCACCTGTCAAAGGAAATAATGTTAGCTCCTTTCATCTATAGATTTGTCATAAAAATGGAATTTATTCATCTGAGTTGTAAATAAATTCACCAGCACTGTGTGCATTAACCTACTGATGTATATAATCATAGATATATACATTTATAAACATATTATGTTTAGATCTGCCATATATCTTAATAGAAGGCAATGAGCAGACAGTTAAGCTACAGATTAAGTGCTATGGAAGCCCCAAGGACTAACAAAGTATCTGCACATAGTGGGCACAGAGCAAACACTGGGCAACTGACTATGTCAGGTGATTGCAAGAATGACTATGATTCATTTTATGGACCCTTGCTATTAAAAAACTATGTAACTGAATAGCTAGCTGGTCAGTGACAGAATGGACACAAACATTTCCAGGCACAGTACTCCCAGTCTGATGTTTTGTCAGGTAACCCACACAGCCGCTCTTTCCAGGAAAATCGGTTCTCACCTCCAAACTTATTTTTAGTAATTATCATAATATATGTGATCAGTGAGAAAATCTGCAGTCTTCTAGTGATTATCATCATATATGCAGTCAGTGAGAAACATTTATAATCTTCTCCTTTCAAAACACATCCATAATATTCCTGATTAGAAATGCAATGACAGGCCTGACCTGTGGTGGCGCAGTGGATAAAGCGTCAACCTGGAAACGCCGAGGTTGCCGGTTCAGAACCCTGGGCTTGTCTGGTCAAGGCACATATGGGAGTTGATGCTTCTTGCTCCTCCCCCTTCTCTCTCTCTCTCTCTCTCTCTCTCTCTCTCCCCTCTCTATAATGAATAAATAAAATCTTTAAAAAAAATAATGTTTAAAAATAAATAAATAAAAAGAGCAACTCTTACAAAAAAAAAAAAAGAAATGCAATGACAAAATTATTATTGATGATTAGAAAAATGTGCCCAGCTCTCTGAGGTAAAAGCAAATAAGAACAAGCAGTTTAAAGATGGTTTGGAGGATCCGTGAAGTCATGAGGTGCCTTCTGTCTTTCTGCTTGCTTCCTCTTGACTTTCATCCTCTAGATCCCCTTGTGACCCAAAGTTGCAGCTGAAGCTCCTGCCATTGTACTTATGTGACAGTCACCAAAAAGAAAAGTGAAAGATGACAGAAGTGCACCCTCTCCTTTTCAAAGAGCCTTCCTAAAAATTCCATCTGGCACATCCATTTACATCTCATTTGCCAAAATATTGTCCACGGCCCCAAGAAGCAAAGAAACCCAGAGAAGGTCTTTTAACTAAGCATGCTGTCCAAGTTTCTCTCACTAAGGATGAGGGAATAATAGTTATTGGGGAAGAATTACCTTCTATGCGTTTTCCAGTATGTAAATAAAAAATAGTGTTTCCAATGAATGAACAGAAAGTAAACCATTACAACAGGAAGCTGACTGAAAAAAAAATTAGTTCTTAATAAAAGAAACTTCTAAAATCTAGTGTTCCTAGATTTAGTTCAAGAATCTTCAGTTAGGATGTAATACAAATAAAATGGAAATTTACCATAAGCTTTCACTAAAGAAATGAAAGCCACATTATTTACTAGGCTAAGTGGATGTGGAAAAATTTGGAAAAGCAGTTTGAACGAAGCCCTTGCAAATGCTTTGTCTCTCCCAGTACTGATGGTCTACTTACCTTAAATGAAGAGGAGAAATTCCTCCCTTTGGTGCTGCTGTGGCAACAGAACTATATCATCCTTTAAAAAGTTTGTCTAATGTCTTCATTGATGTTCTGATCCAAAATAATTACAAATGTTAACTTTGGAAACCCTACAGCTATTAAGAAGCAGCACCTGAAATCTTTTTAATTACAGAATGTCATGGTCCCTGATCATCTTAAAAATGCCACAACTATAAAAACTACAAAGATTCATTAAGAATAAAAATGAAATCCTATGAAATGAAGTTACTCCTAGTACGGGTCACCAAAATGTCAGGGTAGGCAGCTAGGAGTTAACACAAGAGAAGGGAGCTAGCAGACTGGCTGGACCTGACGAGTCTGAAGTTACACTTAATCAGGTTTAAGTCTGGAAGTTACAGCTTCAGATACCCCAGGGGATAGCTGAATCCCCACCAAGGGGATTAGCACTCTTCCATCGCTTTTGTAGGGAGGAAGGGCTGGTTTTTCAATCTAGCCAGGGGTAACCACCCAGCAGCTGGGGGAAAAGGACAGGGGAGCAGCAGGAATAAACAATAAAGGGGAAAGTGCCACTACTGTGCATATGCGCAGTAGGATGGTGACCATTAAAGGGGTGTCCAGCCTGAGAAAAGAACAGATTTGAATGAGAGCATGAAACCTGGTAGGTCCAGAAAAAGGATTGGATAGGGGTAGGACCCAACAGAAGCCTGCAAAGCCAGGAAAGAGATTGGTTAGTTTGAAGGAAAGCTTATGCCAGGGGTCCCCAAACTATGGCCCACGGGCCGCGTGTGGCCCCCTGAGGCCATTTATCTGGCCCCCGCCACACTTCCAGAAGGGGCACCTCTTTCTTTGGTGGTCAGTGAGAGGAGCATAGTTCCCATTGAAATACTGGTCAGTTTGTTGATTTAAATTTACTTGTTCTTTATTTTAAATATTGTATTTGTTCCCGTTTTGTTTTTTTACTTTAAAATAAGATATGTGCAGTGTGCTTAGGGATTTTTTCATAGTTTTTTTTATAGTCTGGCCCTCCAAAGGTCTGAGGGACAGTGAACTGGCCCCCTGTGTAAAATGTTTGGGGACCCCTGGCTTACGCCTTCCTACTTCCCAAGCCCAGGTAAAATAACGAAAGCTCACACAAGGCCTCTCTGCGGTAGCGCATGCTGGCCTGTAACAGCCTTGCAGGCCGGTGTGGCAGTCACAGCACCAGAGTGTAGCCTGGAACAGAGGCTCAGCTGGCCAGACAGGAACAGAGACTAAGCAGGACAAAGCTTTGGTATGGACTAAACTGAACCATGGCAGATTCGGATGCCCTGCTAAGGCTGGGTAATAGCACAATATACCTGGACCCTGGCCCTTCTTCTGAGCTCAGTGAAGACAAAGCTGGACTTCTTCCACAGCAGGACAGAGCTAAGCCACCTGGTCCTGGATGAGACACTGAGCACCTGGGGCCAGTCCTTTGTGTTAGCTCCAGCTCCAATAAATCTTACAACTATACCTCATCCTCCCATGGTGGGTCCCCAAAATGCATTCCTTGCAACTTTGTGAAAGAACCCTATTTCCACCAGCAATTACTGGAACCTAGAACTGAGTTCACTTTACCACACCGAATCCCCTACCAGCACTGTGAATACAACAGTGAATGAGACATGGTCCAACTGTCTAGAACAAATGGAGGAATTCAAGAGATGATGAATGATTTCAATACAATGAGTGTAGAACTTCAAAAGAGGGAAGAAAATCATGTATCTTGGTTATTAAAATAAAAGGACTCCTACAAATATTTGGAGGACAGCTAAGTAGTATACAAAACCAACCATGGATTTAATATTGTAATAGATAGAGTTCAAACCATTTGCCCATCATTCCAACTCTGCCATAATAAAAGCCTTCAAAATCGAACTTTTACACAATTACAACATTCCAGTCAAACCAGTCTTATTAGTAGCCTCGGTCCATACCATGTGCTCATCTGCCCACTCTATTATAAATAACTGATTTCCCTTCCTTCCCCTCCCCTTTCTCTTTTCACTCAGTTTAATTCTTCTTCTGCTGCTGTAATAGGGGCCTAGTGTTGTGTATGGGACCTCAGTATTGTGTATAGAGAGTTGGACATAAAGAGGAACTTTAAACTTGCTTTTAGTAGCTGCTTAGAATAGAAAATCCCCAATAGTCCGTACAAGGAAGTTAAGCATTGACCGGAGCTTGCCTGTGGCAGTAGCTTAGAGTAGAAAATTTTTACAAGCCCCACTAGTTAGATATCTTGACTTAAATCTTGCCTATAGAGTCAGGATGTAGTTTTATGCTTTTAGCCTTGCAGCACTTACAGGAAGAACTGTAGTCAGCTTTAGAACAAAGAATGCTTTCTACCAAAATGTCAAGAACATTGGTGCGTACATATTGTAATAGCTATCTATGACTTTGTGATTTATCCCCTTAAATACTGCTCTCTCCCTAGGCTTGGGGCTGTTAGCTGTTTCTCAGCTAGCAGTCACCAGCTGGCTAATAAAGGCTCATTAAATTTATAATCAATTTGGGCTCCGATCAATAATTACTCGCATTCAGTCCATAACACTGCAAACACATTTAATACCTCTCCTCAATGAAATCTATCTCAAATCAAAATCTCTCCTTGATCTCCTTTAGTTTGTTCACCTGCAACCATTGATATGCTTACTCAGATTCCCTTTCTTATTACAAATCTTATTTTCCTGGCAAAATTTTCATCTCTTGAGGGAGCAGGAACTGTTTTATATTCCTTTGCACTATCTGAACCTAGAGTAGCAAAGATGTTCAGTAAATAATAATATGGGTAATTATCATTCATATTCCTTTACCCTGCACACAGAGGGAAGAGCAAAAGAATCGCCCTAGAAATGAGGAGCTCATAGGGGAAATGAGGAAACCACATTAGACTTTCCTTTCCTCCAAACTCAGAGTGTTGCAGAGATAAGCACAAAACATTCTCTTGAATTAAGAGGTATAACAATACTATATTCAAGTCATTTATCAGGTATTCTAAAATCCCAAGATAAAAGCCATTAAATTAGTAAAAGGTCCTCATCAATCATTTTAGATGCAAAAATCATCATTTAAACAAAGCATGAATAAAATGTTCACCCCTAAGGAATAGCTCCACTAACACACATATTTTTAAAAAAAAACTAGTTAAATAATCCTTGTCTAAAATATGGCAAAATTTCCTTTTAGGGCATCCCTAACACTTACAACAAAAAAGCCATTTCTAAGGAATTTCCCAGTCACTGAGCTTGGGTGGCAATTGGAGGTGGGGCTAAGCAGTTTTACTGAAAATACAGTAAAAATAAAAGAAAAAAAAGTGATTGGTGTCTTAGGAATTATGAGAATGTTAGTAAGAAAAGTTGATTTTTTAGCTGGTACTAAAAAGAAATCTGAGTTTTATATACACACTTAGCAGCCAGCTCACAAATCAAATCTTCCATGACCAAAGTAAGAAAAGGCTACATTTCCGCCCCACACCTCATTCATTCATTCATTTTAACATGTTAACTACTGATACCTGTTAGAATACCATGGGCTGCAAATAACAGAAAACACCTTCTCAAACTAGTTTAAGCAAGAAAACTGAATTTTGTCATATAATATGGAGCTACCAAGGTAAGAGACTTTTCAAATTTGACTGATTCAGTAACTCAAGGACTCAAGTTCTATTTTCCCTTTCTATCAGGGTTAGCTTCGTCCTTAAACTGGTCACAAGATGGTTGTAGAAGTTCCAGATTTCACCTCCTCCCACACAATATCCAGAAACAGAATAAAAAAACATCTCTTTCAATTTTTCTGTTTTATGATTAAGGAAAGTCCCCTCATTTCTCATTGGCCAGGACTGGATCAGATGTTCACCTTTAATCACTAGCAAGGGAAAGATGATCTCCATGATTGACCAAGACAGTTTGATAGCAAACTACATAACTCTGTCACTGTAGCATGAACAGACAATACATAAATAGATAAGAGTTGCTGTGTTCCAACCATATTTACAAAAATTGGTGTAGGACTACAGTTAGTTTTATGTAGTCAGCTGACCCCTACTTTATACTAACAGAAGGTTTTCTTGGGGTTATACATAGAGTTATTTCCCCAGAAGCACACTGTAGACTCCCAAACAAAAGTGAGGTGGGAAGGAAAATGAGAGAAAGCAAATGGGTATAGCAACCAACAGTGTGCTCCATGCTAATGCTAGCAATGTGACTAAGGCCAGGTGCCTACCCTTTGTGGTTTCTTTCAGGGATGAGAATAAAAATATAAAGGGACTTGCCTTTGAGTGGTGGGAATGGGGGCAAGAGAAAGAATATAAAGTAAATAAGATGCAAGAAAAACAATTAACTAGCAAATAAATTTGAGAGACAGGAGATGAACCATTAAAAGGAAGTCTCCCCAGAAGTCTATTTTTGTGGATGAATTCACCTTTTAAACAATTATTATGTATTATGTTATAGCTAAAATTTATTGGACTCTTACTAATGTGCTAAGCATGGTACCAAATGCTTTACATGAATTATCTAATTTAACTTTCACAACAATTCCCTGAGATAGATTCACCTGTTACAGAACAAGACATACAAGTAACATGGTCACAATGATAGTGTAGGGACAAAATCAGGCCATCTACTTCCCGGCACCAAACCCTTAACTACAGTGAAACCAGCCACTGGGCTAAATGTGAGGAAACTGAAGGAGAATAGGCAGACCAAATCCTTGCCTTTGGGAAACTTACATTCTGGTTAGAGACAAAAATATCAAAAATCACATTATTAAAGTTATGACACAAACTGGAAATAAATAATGTCCTACTTTAAATGGGGTGCATGACAAGTGGCATTTATGATATGACCCGAGGGATACAGTGGAGCCAAGGATGAGGAGGAGAAGCTGGCCACAGAGAGAAGGAACCCAAAGTAGAATATTCCCAGCAGAGGGACCAGCAGCTACAAAAGCCTACACAAAGAACAAGGAGGGATGTTTGAGGAACACAAGAAGGTGAACCTAAGTATAGTTTGGGGGAATCAGGAGGAGAGTGCTATGAAATGAGAGGTGGAGAGGCCAGAAGATAAGTCTTTTCGACCATCACATAGAGTTTGGATGTTGTCCTCAGTGCAATGGAAAGTCATTAAAAAGTCTGAAGTAGGAGGAGAAGCTGATATAAATTTGATTTCATAAAACAGCACACTGACTGCTATGCAGAAAATGGAATGAAAGGCAGGAAAACAAACTCCAGTTAGGCCTAGTGCAGTTTCTCAGGCAAGACAGAAAAGTGGTGTGGCCTAGGTTAGTGAATTCCAGATATAGTCTGACATTTTTAAATTAAATATAACTCATATAGCATAAAATTCACCAATTTAAAGTGCAAAATTAGGTCACTTTTAGCATATTCACAGGTTGTACAACTGTCACCACTAATGTATTACAGAACATTTTCATCACTCCTCCTTCCAAAAAGAAGTCTCGTACTTTTTAGTAATCATTCCCTATTCACCCCTCTTCCCATTCCCTGGCAAACATTAACTGTATTATGTGGGGTTCCCCAGAGAAACAGAACCAATAAAAGATGATTGATTGACTGACTGATTGACAGACAGACAGAGAGACATGAGATAATAAGGATTGGCCTGCATGATTATGGAGGTTAACAAATCCTAAGATCTTCAGTTGGCAAGCTGGAGACCCAGGGGAGCTGGGGTTTAGTTCTATCCTGAAGGCCAGCAGGCTCAAGAGCCAGGAGCTGTTTCAGTTCAAATCCAAAGGCAGAGAAACACTCATGTCCCAGGTCAGGAACTCCTGCCTAAGAGTTGTTTCCTCCTACTCACAGGAAGTTCAGCCTTTTCGTTCTATGTGGACCTTAAACTAATTGGATATGACCTATAAAGATATCTACTTTACTTAGTCTACTGATTCAAAAACTAACTTCATCGAGGAACGCCCTGATAGGCATGCATATCCAGAATAGTGTTCGACCCAAAATCGGGCCTTCTGTCACCCAGTTAACACATAAAATTAACCATCATATTAACCTATTTTCTCCTAGATTTACTCTGAAGATAGAACAGACAAGATGCTGAGTTCCGATTAATTATCTCCTGAAACAATTTCAATTCTAAGTATGATATTAACTGTATTTATAGTATATTCAAGCAAAGACACAAATTTAGCTATACTCAGCATTTACTTTTATATGGCTTTTAAAAAACATTTATATACTTAACAAACTTCTTTCCCTGAACTTGTCACTGATTTTTAGAAGTAGCTATCTATCCCTATAATTAAGTCAACAAGAAAAGGGGATAAAATAAATGTGTATTTTCTGCATATTTAATGCTTGATATGAATGTTTAAGGATTTAGAATAAAGCATCTGGAAGGGAGGGTACCAGAAAATTTTTGAAAGGGTGTTTTCTGATGAAAGAAGCTGGCAAGTAACTAAATGTACTTAAATAATATTCTGCCTCCCTAAGTGGGTGGTATTAATATATAAATTTCAATGAAAGCAGATGCCCATCACAAAGAGAAGCCACCTATAGTACTCCAGGAATTTATATTAGCACTAAATCTGATTTCAACTAAGAAAGAAAAGACCACAAGTGCCAGCCTCCCACTTGGTTCATCTTTCATGTCCAAAGCTCTTCCTCTGTCTCTCACAAGGCACTACCAGACAGTAATGGTCCCAGGATGGTTTGAATGGTTCAACATTAAAAACTCCGACCTTGTTTATTTACCTATTTCTCCATACACTTGGAAAATTTAGGCAGAAATTGTTCAACTGGAAGGAGAAGACATGTAGTTGTTGTAAGGTACCAAAAAGCTGAAAATATTGATATTCTAGGAGGAAAGGTCAGGCTTTCCTGTCCTGTCCTTCCTGTGGGGAGGGGAGAGAGAAGAATCTAGAAGTTTCTGGCTTGCAAGAACAATGGGTCATTTAGTTTTAAATCTAAAATAAAGGTTAACCTAGAAACTTCTTCTCTTTCAATGGAAGACAGAATTTACATACCACCCTTCATTGATTGTAGTTCCTCCCCCTTCCTGGAATCCTGAGAGTAACATACCTCTAGGCTAGTGAGAGAAGATGAACCCTAAAAGATTTATAAACATTTTTGATTGTGTTACCTTGAAAGTCTTAATGTTTCTGTGTATCCCCTAAAAAAAATGTTGTCAGCTTGTGCCATGATGTCATGCTCTCTCCGCCCGTGTGTGATCAAGGGTATATAAACAGCCCCTGAAATATTTTTGGGAAGCACACGATTTGGGTCTGCTGCCCCGTGTAAGCCATAAACGGCCAGCATATTTAATAAATCTCCTCCTTTAAAAAAACTCTTTGTTGGTCAAATAAGTTTATAAATATGATATATAAGTTTACTTGTTTATAGTTTGCATTGTGTGGGGGGACAGGCTATAAGCAGGCAGGGTTGTTATAGCCTAAGGCATAGTTTTAAGACTAAGCCTTTCCCACCCTAAGTGTCTTTGTATCAGAGACTTCCTTCTTTGTATATTGGATTAAATGTTTTGATTTCTACACTATAAAATGGGGAAGACCAGGAAATTGCTCTCTTGGTTCCTGAGATTAGCATTGGAGGAGAGAACAGAGAAAGGAGAGCAGAGAAAGGCCATGTGGAGGAGAGGAGAAGCAGCCAAGATGGCCAAGTGCTGAAGGAGAAGCCAGTTTGTGCAGAGTTTGTGCAGAAAGAAGGAGATGGGGAACAGAGGTGAATAAGGCTGGTGAGGTAGAACACTTTGATTCTAAGAAATTCGGATAAGTCAGTGGCTTTGGGAGCCCTGAACAGAAAGGGAAGTGTTTTCCCACTGTGTGTATTTCTTGCCCAACAGATGCAAGCTAGGATAAAGATGACGGCCCACCAGTTCTTGGCTCCATTGTTTCATTACCGTCTGTCCGAATCAAATGTGAACCTGCATGGGCCAGGTGGCTGTGATGGTGGCCGTGGCTACTAGCCTTACACTCTTCAAAATTCATCTGGACTGGGTGTTTCTATGTAAACTCGATAGAGTGAGGTACAGTGCCTTTCAGAATCTGGGGTACAGTACCTTATAACATAGTAATCAAAACACCCTCATCAGTCTGGGAAGCATATGGGCTTTTATATCAAGTGAAAGAAATTCAGATCCTATCCAGAACCAATCACAATTCTTGATTTGTCTAAAGAACTATCATTACTGCCTCTTGCCACCATGGTCACTTACTCAAGGGTATTTCTGGGTCCATTCTAGGTCACATTTGTATCCAAATCACCATAGGTCATAAATGTATCTATCAAGTTTTCATCTAGTCAGTTTGCTATAGAAAGCCTGATCTAGTCAGTTGGTCAGTCAGTCAGTCTGGGTACTCAATCACTGTTAATGAAAAAGCCTCTAGTTAGGGCTTATACAGGAAACACATGGTATATGATTGGCGTCTCCAAGAAATTAGAGAGTAGGTAGACCCACTATCTAGGAGCTGACAGAATAAAACAGCCCTGTGCAAGGGTAGACAAATAAAAGACTAGATTTTCATTAATGAAAAGTCTAAAATACGCATATACATAATAAACAAAAAATATACTGTTGCTTTATCTACATGGCATTATAATTCAAGATATAAAAGAAATGTAAGTACAGCCCTTTAAGAGATCATTACACAGAAAATTGTGAATTCATCACAAAGGTATTCTGATTAAACAATGATATCATAAAAACACTCAAATTTATTTTATTCTATTATCATACAATTTGTTCATACCCTTCCTTTAATGCAAGAAGCATTTTGATATGCATTAGTTCACAGTGATCCGCACTGCAAGGCTAAAAAACTGGTGGATATTAAAGCATTATCTGTATTTCTACAAACAAAATATTGAGTTCCCCAGAAGTCACACAGTTTTGCCTAATGTTTGGTGGTTATTGAGTGGTGGAACTAGAATTCAAACCCAGGGTTCCTACCTCTGAATCTGGTCTAGGCTTATCCAGTAATGGTACCTCTTATATTTGGGGCCAGAGTTCTTTATTATGAAAGATATTTAGCACCAATCCTGACCGCTGACCTCTACTCAACAATGTCAGTCATAAAGCCTCCCTTCCCCAAGACATGACAGTCAAAAATGTCTCAGATATTGCCAAATGTCCCCCATTCAGACATTTTCACATCTCCATTGAGAGTCACTCATCTAGTCTACAGGGTTGTATTACAGCTAATATTAATAAAATATATATGTACCGTACAGTATATGGCAATCTTGATATATTGGATCACCAATTTTTTATAAACCAATTGTGTGTATGTGTATGTATCTGGGTGTGTATATATGTGTGTATATGTATGTGTATATATATAATATGTTTTAATATATAAAACTATTTTACCAAATTTTTTTAGGATTCCATTGTTCCTTGATCTTTTTCAAAGAACCTGAGGCTACTTTAAGGCCTCATAATCAACAAGGCCTCATAATTGAGCTATAAGTTTAGAAAAGTGATAGTTAATAGAAAATGGTAATTAACAGAGAGTTTTGGAGTTTTCATGGTTTAAAAAAATTTATTTTCTTAAATGTATTTACATATTAGTGAGTGTAAAGCCAGTATCCAAGGCCAGGGCCACTATCGCAGCAGCCGCCTGGCCCATGCAGGTTCGCATTGGATTCGGACAGTCGGTAAAGAAACAGTGGAGCCAAAAACTGATGGGCCATAGTCTTTCATTCTAGCTTGCACCCGGCGGGCAATTAAAAACACACACTGGGCTCCAAAACCCAGTCACATTCAGTGCTCACAAAGCTACTGACTTATCCGAGTTTCCTAGAATCAAAGGTTTCTAGCTCACCAGACTTATTCACCTCTGTTCCCCATCTCCTTCCTTATCCCAGATACAAACTCTACACAAACTGGCATCTCACTCAGTACTCCGCCATCTTGGCTGCTTCTCCTGGCCTACTCCACGTGGCCTCCTTCTGCTCTCTTCTCTGTTCTCTCCTGTAATGATAATCTCAGGAACCAAGAGCCGACAACCTCCTGTTCTGCCCCTATTTTATAGTGTAGCTTCACAACCTCTAATCCAATATACAAAATAGGGAAATCTCTAATACAAAGTCACTTCTCTGAGGCATGATTGGATTGTACCGCCCCACAGCAAAAAGGGTGGGAAAGGCTTAATCCCAAAACCAAGCCTCAGGCTACAACGATTCTCAACACACATTAATATCACCTGGGCAACGGCCTCTATAACAAAGTGAGCATAATACATTTTATCTGCCCAACAGTGAGGTTAACAAAAAAATAAAAGTACCAAATTGGTTTCATTTCTACTTCGTCTCTTCCTAGTTCTAGTATTATTCATATTTCACAATGCAGCCCAGAGGTGAAAAGAGACACCATACAAATTACCCAGTCAGAACAAAACAACTGACAAAGCCTCTTGTAGTCTTTCCCTTGGCATTCCCAGTGTGGCCACTTCAGAACATCAAGCATGTAATCCTACTTGACTTATGCAAGGTATTCAGTATTTTCATTTCTTAGCATTTTTTGGAAACAGAATTTGTTTTAATCACTCTGTCATGTGCTTTGCTTTGCAATAGGAATATAAAAACCTCCCCAGAAAAAGTGCTAGAAGGGAAATAGTTAGAATTAAAACTGTACACCCCCATCGGTAAACTCTCTAGTAAATAAAATAGTCTATCAATTACCATCTTGATGATTCAGCTATACAAATCAATTAAATGCAGAATAAAGGATATTAATGACCAATAAGCACATGAAAAAATGTTCAACATCACTAATCATCAGAGAAATGCAGATTAAAACCACAATGAGATACCACCTCACACCTGTCAGAATGGCACTCATTAACAAATCAACATACAATTAGTGCTGGCGAGGGTGTGGAGAAAGGGAACCCTCCTGCACTGCTGGTGGGAATGCACACTGGTGCTGCCACTGCGGAGAACAGTATGGAGTTTCCTCAAAAAATTAAAAGTGGAACTGCCTTTTGACCCAGCCATCCCACTTTCAGGAATATATTCTAAGAATACCAAATCACTGATTCAAAAGAAGATATGCACCCCTATATTTATTGCAGCATTGTTTACAATAGTCAGGATCTGGAAACAGTGTCCATCAGTGGACAAATGAATTAAAAAGCTGCAGTACATATACACAATGGAATGTTACACAGCTGTGAACAAGGAAATCTAACCTTTTGTAATAGCATGGATAAACCTGGAGATTATTATGCTAACTGAAATAAACCCGGCAGAGAAAGATAAATATCATATGATCTCACTTATATGTGGAATCTAATGAACAAAATGAACTGAGGAACAGAATAGAGGCAGAGGCAGGGTCACAGGGAGCAGAGGAACAGCTGTCAGAGGGAAGGGGGATAAGGAGATGGGATCAGAGAAGGTGAAGGGATTAGTGAAATTACATATACATAACACAGAGATACAGATAACAGGATAGCAAATCCCAGAGGGAAGGGAGGAGGGAGTTGGGGGGGGAAAGGGTGTGTAAACAGGGACATGGGGGTGGGATGTGAGGGTGTTATATTCAGTGAGACACTTGAATCCGTGTAAACACAATAAATTAAAATTAACGAAAAAAATTTTTTTAAATAAAAAAAAATGATTTGAAATTATAGTTTAAAGTAGAAAAGTTAGATCAGTCCCCACAATCATGAATTTTGCTTTGTTCATTAGAATTATGCAATAGCTTCTAGAGACAGCATCCCCAGCTTTATCAATAACACCTACTAAAGCTTGGAGCCTCCTCAGGGAAAATGGAGCAATAACAAGCTCTGTCAATGAAGGCAATCTTCAGTGCAGTTTTAGCACCTTATTTCAACTGAGTTTTAAGAGGCTAAGTCTAGATTGCATCGAATAGATTCTATTCATCAACATGAACCCCTGTGGTTTAGAGCAATTTGATGTGCTAAAATACTAAGGAAAACCCTTTGCATTTTGCTAACCAAGATCCATGAACATGATATGCTTCTGACTCATGCTTCACTGGTTTTCAGAACAGACCAATTTCAGGCATAAAGGTCAACACCTAGTAAAGATGGTGCAAGAATAAAAACAGTTCCATATGGAACTCCCTGGATTTGACTGCAAAACACATCCAAAGAGCCAGATTAGCCTCACAGAGAACCCATTACTGTCCATATGCAAGGCAAATGCTGCATGTACCATGGAAAGCTCAATGTGAAATGTGACGACCATCCCTGCAAGCGACCATCCCTGCAAGCCATCACACCACCCCTTGTGAAACTGTCCTGGTGAATGCTCATCAACAAAGGTTGGTGTCCTCTTAGGAAATGACATATTTAAAGAAAGAAGAATAAAGAAGGAAGAAGAAGAAAGAGAGGGAGGGAGGGAGGCAGGGAGGGAGGCAGGGAGGGAGGGAGGGAGGGAGGGAGGGAAGGAAAGACGAAAGGAGACCATTGTGAGGTGGAAGGGGCAAATGATGGGTGGCTGCAGACTTCATAGGTGGCTATATAGGAAAAGCCCTCCCTTGCCCCCAAGCCACAGATTGAAGGGCAGTTTTCTAAACCAGAAAAGAAAAAGCTCCTGAACCCTTTTCCCAGTAAATGTAAAGGTGTCCTATAAATTCAATCCATGCTTGAGAGGCCTGAAGGAGTGGGGAACAGTGGCCTGGCTTCACTCACTGGCCTAGAATCAGCGTCTGACTCAGCCCTGCAGTGTCCCTGACTGGCTGGCACTTCTGAGCCAGCCACTTAATTTGCCACTTCTGTTGCCATTCCTGTGCCTTTGCTATTAACCTGCCCATGCCGACCACAGTCCACATATTGTACAGCACGTACAATGGGGAATGAAGCTTCTTCATTGGCTCCGCATCACAAGCTTCCGCATGGCTAATTAAAAACGTAGGGAAAGTACTATCATTTATTTCAATGTTTGCAATCAAGAGAACAAAACATCCTTCGCTGATCCGTATCAAAAAGTGGCTGCGCTGCTGAATTTCTGGCAAAGCTGATGTACCCTGGGAAGAGTGCTGACCTAAGTAACTGCATGTTCTAGAGAGGAAAGCAGGGCAGCTTCCCTTGATTTCCCTGCGCTTCATCTAGAACAGATTCTTCATTTATAAATGGAAATACTGCAGCTCAGAACTGAGGGAGGATTAAATGAGATCATGTGTAACAGACATGACACTGTACTATTTATTGTTTTCTTCCATAAATTAGGCTTTCTAGAAACCTTTCTGCCAGAAAATCTCATAAAGGAAAACTTGGTCCAATCGCAAGAAGCGGAAATCCCAGCACACCAAATTATTGAGGAAAAAAGGAGATATGCAGGCAAATAGGGAGAAGGAGTGTCTACTGCTCCCTTGGTTAAGTTTAAATCCCAAAGGAGATAGACGTGTTGTGGACAGATTGAGTAGACTCAGTCGTGAAAAATGAAGCAGCTTTATTTTCTATCCACATCTGAAACCTAATAGTAAACTGTGATCCACCAGAGCTACAAGTCAGCGCTGATCTATTCTGTTAGATTTGGCTGCAGAAGCTCAACACAGAAATTTCCTTTCTTCATTAAATGTTAGCAGTCAAGAAGACTAGGATCCCAGCTGGGCAAAGGTCAAATGAACTTGCCAATTACAGCTATCTCAGTCTAATCCAATGTTTCTAGTTTAAAAATTTGTCCAATCCACTTCTAAGCCAGCATGCCCAGCCCTTCTAACACAGATTGCACTAATTACAAGTTCCCTTCTGAGATGGCAAGGGAGTGCCTGCTGTCTTTCCTCCCTGCCCAGTACATGGCTCTATTGAGGACAGCAAGGAGAAAGCATGAGTGTGGAGGGAAGGTGGGTGAAGTCTGCTTATGCAGCACTGGTTCCCATTCTATTGTCCACTGCTACTTCTCTATCTGACACCAGCAACAAGTAATTGTTGCCATCAGCACAGTCGGCTTCCCCTATATGAATGCGAAAGATGAAGTCTTCTACCACCCAAGTGTTCTTGATGTAGGCAAGTGTGCTAGCAGGCATTGTTCACTCCGCAAAGGACACAAGATGCTGAGAAGGGAATTTTTGCATCTCCACTATACCTCACCAGTGATAAGCAGAGCACTTTACCAGGCATATACATCCTCATCTAGCAGGGTACATCTCCCAGGAAGCCCAGCAATGCCTCCCATTCAACCAACTACTGCATCCTTAACACTGAAGTCCTCAGAAAATTTTAGCCCTCCTATCCTCCAGTTTGGGGGAATGTGCTGAAGTTTTGGATTTGGGGCTAGATGCCTTTACCCTCTCCAATACTGAAGTGCCCCATTCCCCAGATCTTCAACCCAGTATAGCTTGGGGCACTTCTGTAAGTCGCCACCCAATGGTAGCTCCAGGTGAGAAATGAACCACACTCCTTCAAACCTCCTGTGCTACACACTGGACTAGACGTTCTCCCTGGTTCGGGGGGCCTGGTCTTGGAGAAGGAAACATAATGAATGGCCCTCCCAAGAGGAGGAAGAGGGGCAACTACTACATCATAACCTAGATCTACCCAAAGGCCTTCTGTTCCTACACAGATGGGTAAATAGGGATTTACACAGGTTCCCCAGGTCTGTCCTCTCTTAGCAGGGCCTGCTTTGTGGGATGGGTAACATGGGGCATATCTCGGGTATAAAATATAAGGAATGCCTCTCCTTATGCTCTCAACTGTGAGCTGTTTCCATAGCAAGGAGGAACTAGCGAGGGCATCTCTTAGTGTTGTGATACATCACCATGGGTCCCCTCAGTATCAGGAGTCAGAAACAGGTTCTCACCTCCAGCCTTAGCATGTACCAGAAGGGTAATGATGGCTGAGACAGTTACCTAACCTCTCAGAGGATAGCTCATGCTCCTCAGAAGGGAATAATACCATCTTCCCAGCAAAGCACACAGAGTAACATAAAGCATTATGAAAATTATAAAGTTTTAAAAACACATGTTAATATGCCAAGAGAGAAATACCATCGTTTATTTTCCAGAAAGAAGTGGGATGTGGGAGGCCCTGCCTGCACTGTTGCAAAGGCAAAGACAGACCAACACTTGCAGGGACCAGCTGATGGTGCCGTCTTCCCAAGGCCACACATACATGGTACCAGCCAGGCGCCACTTTCCAGTGGGTCCTAGATTCTGATAGTATGACTTACAAATCTCCAGGACCGAATATTTGTAGACGATTCTAAACTTAGAGCTCAAAATTGCCTGAAAGTTTATCGTGGTTCAAATGCCTGGTTTTAAAATGAAGGAATTGGGGTCCTGGTCAGTTAGCTCAGTCATTTAGAGCATCATCCCAAAATGCAAAGGTTCCAGGTTTGATCCCTGGTCAGGGTACATATGAGAAGCAACCAATGAATGCACAACTAAGTGGAACAGCAAATGAATACTTTTCTCCTTTCTTTCTCTCTCTCTCTCTCTCTCTCTCTCTTTCTCTCTCTCTCTCCCTCTCGCTCTCCCTTCCTCTCTTTCTCCTTCTAAAATAAAATAAAATGAAGGTCTTGGAGTTCCACAAATAAAGCAATAAATATGGCATTCTCTGAGAACACAAGCTGTGCCATGCTGGAGAAAAAAGTTGCTTTTTCTTCAACACTGGGGTAGGTATAATCCAAAGGAACCACGTGGAGTGACCTGGAAAGTGGTCTCTACCACTTGGGCAGGGTCAGACAGGAAGAACAGTGTTAAGAAAACCTGCACTCAGCTCAGCTGCTGTGCTGAGTAGGACTCTCAGGAAGCATGCACACTCCCAGGCTTCTCATTCTGCCAGAGAGGTTCTTGTCTACATGGCCATCTACAGAGCTAAGCTCAGGGCATAGCCCTGAGCTCACTAATGAAAACATATTAACAGCATCAAGTCCTATTATCCTTTCAAACAGGAGAGAGCCAAGCCAGGCCTCCAGCAGTAGAGAAAATAATTAAGTCAAACTGTTTCTTGTAGATAAATAAAGGATATGACAACAGATGTCCCTCCTTCCCGGATGGGTGGGGACAACAAAGGAAGAATGTCCCTGATTCCAAAAAGACTGCAAAAGAGCTGCAGGCTAAAGATCAGCCCCCACTTGAACACCAGAGCAAAAAACAGACCTGGCCTCTCTGCCCCAGCATGAAACGAAAATCAATGTCTCTACACGTGTTACTTATTTCATTATGTACTGGCACTTTGCCTTTCAAAAGAAGCTAATGCAAATTCAATATACATCCACATTCCAAACATAATGCAGTTGCCTGTCAGCCACATGGATCTCCCACCACAAATTCTAAGCAAATCTGACAGGCTCTTATACACAAGATGCTACACAAAGCAACTCTTCCTGGGAGCCTTGTGCCTGCTGACTCCATCACCTATCATTATTCATGCTCAGCTGCAGGGGGTTAGAGATAACCATAGTCCCCAACACGCCTATTTTTTAACATACACTGTCAGGGTCATGTGCTGATGACCACTAGAGACACATCAACAACTATATGCCTAATTACAGCTAGTGCATTCTTACCATGAAAGCCAGAGGGCCTATTAATGGGAGAGGAAGCCCTAACAATGCTCTGCATGAAAGATCTAAACACTAAAAGAAAAATGAGACCATTTTAAACATTTTCCTCCACAAGATAAATATTAGACTATAAGAGAAAATGGCTAACCTTGGGAAAATGAATCCTAAACAGTAAGCAGTGGGGAGAGCTAGAGCTACCAGTAATGAGATCTCCAAGGCAGCTTCCCAACTCTTCCAGGGAGTAGGGTGAGAGCACTTGCTGTGTGTGCATATTTCATGGGCTGAGCCCAGGTACCCATTATGACCAATTTTATCCATGTCTATGCTATAAAATGTTACCAGAGATTTATGAAATGTGATCACAAAAAAGCCAATTACTATTTATACTATGGGCCCACGGTAAGGCAGCTTATAATAGAAGTTCAAAAAATCTACACTGAATAGATGAACCAAAAAAGGGGAGGGGGAGAGGAAGTATGCCAATTACCTTTATTTATTTACCATAAGCATCATAGCACATAATGCTTTGATAAAAAATGAAACTGACTTACTACATTGGTTAAATCTATATTTCCTAAATAAGGTGAGAAAGAAAATATGCACAAAGCCTTCTGTATTGGCGAAAGGATATGGTGAGAGAAGCAAGTGGCACCTACACTAGGACTCGGTGATAGATTCCATCCCAGGGCAGAGCACACGCCTTATACTGACATGTGATGAAGAGAGTGGTCAAACCACAACACATTTACCCTAGGTAAAATCTGAGTGAAAATTTTTATGAATACTACTTAAAATAAAAAGTAACAGCTCAATGATAATCAAAGCCTGTTAGTAATTTAAATTACTCAGGGAACTTACACTTATATGGGCAACTGATCTTTCATAAATGGTGCCAAACTAATAAACGGGAGAAAAAAGAGTCCTTTCCACAAATGGTGCTGAACCAACAGAATATCAATATGGAAAAAATAAATAAACCTCAACCCTTATGGTCACACCTATATAAAAAAAAATCAAGATGGATCACAGACGTAAATGATAAAGTTAAAACTGTAAAACTTTTAGAAGAAAAAAAGAGAATAGTTTCATGACAAGAGTTAGGTAAGTATTTTGTTTTTGTTTTTTTGTGGGATTTTTTTTGCAGTTTACAGAAAGAACGAAACAATTAGGGGAAAAAAGTAAATTAAACTTTATTAAAATTCAAAATTCCTGCTCAACAAAAGGTAACATTAGAAAAAAAGAGTAGGCAAATTATAGATTGGGAGACAATATTCTGAAAACATACTTCTGGCAAAGAATTCACATTCCGAATTCTTTGTAAAGAGCTCCTACAGGTCAATAGTGAAAAGGAAAACAACTGAATATAAAATCAGCACAAGACTTCAACAGAGACCTCCTAGAGAAAGATACATAAATGACCAATACTCACATTTAAAAATGCTTTCATCAGCCCTGGCTGGTTAGCTCAGTGGTAGAACATTGGCCTGGTGTTGTGGAAGTCCCAGGTTCAATTCCTGGTCAGGGCACACAGGAGAAGCAAAATTCTGCCTCTCCCCACCCTACCCCACTCCCACTTCTCTCTCTCTCTTCCTCTCCCATAGCCATGGTTCAAATGGTTCGAGCAAAGTAGGCCCTAGGTGCTAAGGATGGCTCCATGGCCTCGCCTCAGGCACTAAAATAGCTCAGCTGCTAAGCAACAAAGCAGCAGCCCAGACAGGCAGAGCATCCCCTGGTTGGGGGCTTGCCTGGTGGGTCCCAGTCAGGGTGCATGCGGGAGTCTGTCTCTGCCTCCCCACCTCTTACTTTAAAAAAAAATGCTTTCATCATCAGCCACCAGGGAACTGCAAATTAAAATCACCATGAGGTACTACTACATATCCATTACAATAGCTACAACTAAGTGGTGAAAACTCAGAAAGGTGACTAGGACATGAAGCAACTGGAACACTCCTATCTTGAGGATGGAAGTGAAAATGGTGCAACCACTTTGGTACAAGTGTTTGGCAGTTTCTCATACAGTTAAATAAATACCTATCCAATGGTCCAGCCATTCTACTCCTAAGGTTTTACCACCTCAATATAAAGGTAAAATGTCCACAAAGATGGGTACAAAAATGTCCATAGCCACATCCTTTATTCATAATAGCTGAAAAGGGGAACCAACCCAAATATCCATCAACAGAATGGATAAACAAATTGTGGTACAATTACATAAGGGAATCCTGCTCAGCAATAAAAAGATACGACCTGCTGAGATATGTAGCAATGAAGGTGAATGTCAAAACCACAATGCTAGCCTGACCTGTGGTGGCGCAGTGGATAAAGTGTCAACCTGGAAACGCTGAGGTTGCCGATTCAAAACCCTAAGCTTGCCTGGTCAAGGCACATATGGGAGTTGATGCTTTCTGCTCCTTCCCCCTTCTCTCTCTCTCTCTCTCTCTCTCTCTCTCTCTCTCTCTCCCCTCTCTATAATGAATAAATAAAATCTTTATTAAAAATTTTTTTAAAAAAACACGATGCTAAGTGAAAGAAGCCAGAAACAAGCACACACACAACGTGTGGGCTATATAACTCCATTTATATAACGGTCCAGAACCGGCAAACTAAGCTCCGTCTAAAAGAGTAAAAAATGGTGTTGCCTCTTGACAGCAGGCTTAGAGAGGGAATTAACTGGGAAGGAAAACAAGAAAGCTTTTTAAGTGGTAGGAGCATCTTGTTTAATAGAGATATGTGTCACAGAGATACGTGCATTTGTTAAAACTAAAAATACAGGACTGGGTAAAAGTCAATTTACAGTTGTGAGTATGCAAAACAGAGTTTATTCTTGTATTATTACTTATTAATTATTGTATCATTTTCTATATGAACAACTCTAAACTTACTTTAGTCCCATGCTGAGTACCGTTGGGACTTGTGCACTTGATTTATGTACAGTATCTCAAAAAATAAACAAATATTGAACTCTAGCTAGCAAGTTTGCTTTCTGCAGCTGTATGGGTGAGTAAGTCTGAAACTACATTCTGTGTGTTCTAGACTTGAGCAAATGAGTGTTTACACTGAATAAAAGAAAAACTGGTTTCTGACAGTTGGAGAAGAGAGTCACACATGCAGAAAGAGACACATGAATGTACCCTGTACTGTTTGATTGGATTGAAATCACCAAAATAACTTCTAGTTTTTAATATGAACAGAGAGAGGTACAGAACTAAGATATATATGCATATATGTGTACATATCTATATGCACGTGCACCTACATTTTCTAGCATTGTCTCCTAAGAAAACCTAGAAAAAGTGACACCCGGTAGAACAAATATGCTTGGCTCCAAGATCTTGGTTTCTAAGTACCACCTCCATTAAAGGAATCAGGGATCCTTGAAGAAAAGGCTAATTCAGAGCCAAAGCAGAAAAAGTACATAGTGATGTCAAAGAAATGGCGCCATGAGAAGGGCGACCGACAAATGTCCCCAAAATTTCAACAAGTTTCTCAACCAGAGACAGGAAAATCTATCCTTGGAGCATATGGAAGTTCTACACACTTAAGGCGAAGGCAGAGGTAGTGGCAGCCTCATAGCTGGAACCTCAGGCTGCTAATTCAGGAAGGAGAGACTAGGAGAGAGGCTCCGGGAAAATGGACTCTTTCATTGTCGGAGCCTGCAAACACTAACAAGCCTTGACTACCAACGAGACTGAAGTCAAATATATGACATTGCCAAAGAGAGACTCATCAACAGCAAATCCCTACCTAAGCATGCCACAGGGGCAGAGCCTGGGGTACAGAGTCACTGACCAGGAAGAGGGAGAGGAAAGAAAGAGGAAGAAGTTAACCTCTCAAAATCAAGAAAAATCCACAGACTTTATCATTTGTTCCACTATTTCTTTGTTTCTTTCATCTCCTTGCCTTTATTATTATTATTATTTATATTTCTTCAACCTTAGTCCTTTTATTATCTTCCTGTCTTATTCTGTCCTTTTCTTGAACTACACTACCCATAACTGTTACATTTTATTTATTTTCTTCTTCATTACTCTCCATGAGGGTTAGACTCCAAAACCCTTAACTCTCTCTCTCTATCTCTCTCTCCCTGTTTCTTTCTTTTTTCTTCCTTTCCTTTTCCCCTTTTTCTTATTTCTCCCTTTCTATTAGTTTCTTCTTTTCTCCTTTTACTTTTGCTCTCATTCAATCCTCAATCATGAACAAATTATTTAATTTGTGACTCAAGTTTGTTTGGTTTTTTGTGGCATTCTGGGTGCCTTTTACCTCGCTTTTTAACTCATTAGCATTCCTCCCAACCCAGGATCTCCATTTTATTTAGTTTTTGCTCCACTTAATACAATAGTTTTTTTTTTCCTTTTTCCAGTTTCCCTCTTATCCCTCTCGTTATATCTCTTAGTTGACGACCACTTACAAGCAAATCATTTTATACTTGACCAATATTTTTTCCTTTTTTGCATCTTGTGGATCCCTACTTCCTTTTTGGCCCCTTGAACACTTCCCCCAAACTCAGGCCCTCCGTTATAGGTAGTTTTTGTTCCATTTAGCATAATATAATTCACAGTTCATCATGATAATTTCCAAGGAGGAGGAGAAAGGAGGGTAAGAGAACAAAGAAAAGGGGAGGAAAATAATAAATTATTATTGGGGTTTTTAGTGGGTTTTTTTCCAATTTTTTTTCATTTTTTTTAACTTTTTATTCTTTATTAATTCTCATTAGTGCTATCAACAACACCACCTTCAGATGCCATTAAGAAAAAGGAAACCAAATATCATGGATACAAAACATAGAGAAGTAACACAGATAGATGTGGAAAAATCAATGGAGAAAAAATTTAACGTATTGGAAACCTTGGAGCTAAATGACAGAGAATTTAAAGTAGAAATCCTAAAAATATTCAGAGATATACAAGAAAACACAGATAAGCAATTTAGGGAGCTCAGAAAACAACTCAATGAACATAAAGAATATATTACCAAGGAAATTGAAACTATGAAAACAAATCTAACAGAGATGAAAAAACGCAATCATGAACTGAAAAATGAGGTAACAAGCTTAGCTAATAAAACAGGCCAGATAGAAGATAGGATTAGTGACATAGAAGACAAGCAACTTCAGGCACAACAGACAGAAGAAGAGAAAGACTCAAAAATGTAAAAAAATGAGAAAGCCCTACACAAATTATCTGAGTCCATCAAAAAGAATAACAGGTATATCAGAGGGAGAAGAGAGAGAAAATGGAATGGAGAATATATTCAAACAAATAATAGATGAGAACTTCCCAAGCCTGTGGAAAGAACTAAAGCCTCAAATTCAAGAAAACAGAACACCGAGTTTTCTTAACCACAACAAACCTACTCCAAGGCACATCATAATGAAAATGGCACAAACCAACAACAAAGAAAAAATTCTCAAGGCAGCCAGGGAAAATAAGAATACAACATATAAAAGAAGGCCTATTAGACTATAATCAGATTTTTCAGCAGAAACTCTACAAGCTAAAAGACAGTGGACCCCAATATTTAAAGCCCTGAAAGAAAGGAACTTTCAGCCAAGAATACTATCGCCATCAAAGCTATCCTTCAAGTACGAAGGAGAAATAAAAATATTCACAAATACAGAAAAGATGAGGGAATTTATCATCAGAAAACCCCCACTCCAGGAAATACTAAAGGGGGTTTTCCAACGAAATTCAAAGAACAAAACAAAACAAAACCACAAGTAAAAGCTCCACCAAGAACACAATAAAACCAAATTTAAACTGTGACAACAAAAGCAAAAAAAGGGGGAGAGGATGGAGATTAACAGTAGCAAAGGACGATGAAGTGCAGAAACACTCACAAGACACGGTACTACAATGAATATCATAGGTATCCTTTTCTTTACTTAATGGTAACCACCCTTGGAAAAAACCACCACAGAAGCACATGACTTAAAAAAGGTAGCAACAGAGGAAAGAAGTATGGAATATAAACAAACAAAAACAAATGAAAAAAAAAACAAAAGAGAAGAAACAAACAAGACACAAAACTACCAGAAAGAAATTTATAAAATGGCAATAGGGAACCCAGAGGTGTCAATACTTACACTAAATGTAAATGGAGTAAACTTATCAATATAAAGACACAGAGTAGCAGAATGGATTAAAAAAGAAAATCCAACTGTATGCTGCCTACAAGAAACTCATCTAAGTAACAAAAATAAAAACAAATTCAAAGTGAAAGGCTAGAAAACAATACTCCAAGCAAATAACATCTAAAAAAAGCAGGCGTAGCAATACTCATATCTGATAATGCTGACTACAAGACAGAAAAAGTACTCAGAGACAAAAATGGTCATTTCATAGTGACTAAGGGGATACTGAATCAAGAAGACATAACAATCCTTAATATATATGCACCAAAACAAGGAGCACCAAAATATATAAGACAGCTACTTATTAACCTAAAAACAAAAACTGACAAAAATACAATCACACTTGGAGACCTCAATACACCACTGACGGCTCTAGATCGGTCATCCAAACAGAGAATCAATAAAGATATATTGGCCTTAAACAAAACACTAGAGCACCGGGATATGATAGACATCTACAGGACACTTCATCCCAAAGCGACAGAGTATATATTTTTCTCTAGTGTACATGGAACATTCTCAAGAATTGATCATATATTGGGCCAAAAAATAACATCAGCAAATTCAGAAATATTAACATTGTACCAAGCATATTTTCTGATCATAAAGCCTTGAAACTAGAATTCAATTGCAAAAAAGAGGGAAAAAACCCACAAAATTGTGGAAGCTAAACAACATACTTTTAAAAAATGAATGGGTCAAAGAAGAAATAAGCGCAGAGATCAAAAGATACATACAGACAAATAAAAAGAACAATACGACATATCAGAATCTCTGAGATGCAGCAAAAGCAGTAATAAGAGGGAAGTTCATATCACTTCAGGCGTATATGAACAAACAAGAGAGAGCCCAAGTGAACCACTTAACTTCACACCTTAAGGAACTAGAAAAAGAAGAACAAAGAAACCCAAAACCAGCCAAAGAAAGGAAATAATAAATATCAGAGCAGAAATAAATGAAATAGAGAACAGAAAAACTCTAGAAAAAATTAATAAAACAAGGAGCTGGTGCTTTGAAACCAGCTGACAAACAAAATTGACAAACCCTTGGTAAAACTCAACAAGGAAAAAAGAGAAAGGACTCATATAAACAAAATCCAAAATGAAAGAGGAGAAATCACCACAGACATCATAGATATACAAAGAATTATTGCAGAATACTACAAAAAAACTATATGCCACCAAATTCAACAATCTAGAAAAAATGGATAAATTCCTAGAACAATACAACCTTCCTAGACTGAGTCATGAAGAAGCAGAAAGCCTAAACAGACCAATTAGCAGGGAAGAAATAGAAAAAACTATTAAAAACCTCCCCAAAAATAAAACTCCAGGCCCAGATGGTTACACTACTGAATTCTATCAAACATTCAAAGAAGACTTGGTTCCTATTCTACTAAAAGTCCTCCAAAAAATTGAAGAAGAAGCAATACTTCCAAACACATTTTATCAGGCCAACATAACCCTCATACCAAAACCTGGCAAGGATGGCACAAAAAAAGAAAACTAGAGACCAATATCTCTAATAAATACAGATGCTAAAATACTAAACCAAATACTAGCAAATTGAATACAACAACATATTAAAAAAATAATGCATCATGATCAAGTGGGATTCATCCCAGAATCTCAAGGATGGTTCAACATACGTAAAACGGATAATGTAATACACCATATCAACAAAACATAGAACAAAAACCATATGATCTTATCAATAAATGCAGAAAAGGCATTCGATAAAATACAACACAACTTTGTTTAAGACACTCAACAAAATGGGTATAGAAGAAAAATATCTCAACATGATAAAGGCCATATATGATGAACCATCAGCCAACATCATATTAAATGGCATAAAACTGAGGACTTTCCATCTTAAATCAGGAACAAGACAGGGTTGTCTCCTCTCTCCACTCTTATTTAACATGGTGCTAGAAGTTCTGGCCAGAGCAATCAGACAAGAGAAAGAAATAAAAGGCATCCATATCAGAAAAGACCAAGTAAAGGTATCACTTTTTGCAGATGATATGATCCTATACATCGAAAACACCAAAGACTCCACAAAATGATTACTAGAAACAATAAACCAATAAGTAAGGTTGCAGGATACAAAATTAACATACAAAAGTCCATAGCCTTTCTATATGCCAACAATGAAATATTAGAAAATGAACTCAAAAAAATAATCCCCTTCAAGATTGCAACAAAAAAAATAAAATACCAAGGAATAAACATAACAGAGAATGTAAAGGACCTATATAACAAAAACTACAAAGCATTGTTAAAGGAAATCGAAAAAGATACAATGAGATGAAAAAATATTCCTTGTTCATGGATAGGAAGAATAAATATAATCAAAATGGGCATATTACCCAAAGCAATTTATAAATTTAATGCAATTCTCATCAAAATTCCTATGACATTCTTTAAAGAAATGGAACAAAAAATCATCAGATTTATATGGAACTATAAAAAACCATGAATAGCCAAAGCAATCCTATGGAAAAAGAATGAAGCTGGGGGCATTACAATACCTGACTTCATACTATATTATAGGGCCACAACAATCAAAACAGCATGGTATTGGCAGAAAAATAGGCACTCAGACCAATAGAACAGAATAGAAAGTCCAGAAATAAAACCCCAAATATATGGTCAAATAATTTTTGATAAAGGGCCCAACACACAATGGAGAAAAGAAAGCCTCTTCAACAAATGGTGCTGGGAAAACTGGATAGCCACATGCAAAAGAATGAAACTCGACTACAGTTTGTCCCCTTGTACTAAAATTAATTCAAAATGAATCAAAGACCTAAATATAATACCTGAAACAATAAAGTACATAGGAGAAGACATAGGTACTAAACTCATGAACCTGGGTTTTAAAGAGCATTTTATGAATTTGACTCCAATGGCAAGAGAAGTGAAGGCAAAGATAAATGAATGGGACTATATCAGACTAAAAAGTTTTTGCTTAGCAAGAGAAACTGACAACAAAATAAACAGACAGCCAACTAAATGGGAAATGATATTTTCAAACAACAGCTCAGATAAGGGCCTAATATCCAAAATTTACAAAGAAAACATAAAACTCAACAACAAACAAACAAACATCCAATAAAAAAAATGGGAAGAGGACATGAACAGACACTTCTCCCAGGAAGAAATACAAATGGCCAACAGATATATGAAAAGATGCTCATCTTCATTAGTTATTAGAGAAATGCAAATCAAACCTACAATGAGATATCATCTCACACCTGTTAGATTAGCTATTATCAACAAGACAGGTAATAGCAAATGCTGGAGAGGCTGTGGAGAAAAAGGAACCCTCATTCACTGTTGGTGGGAATGTAAAGTAGTATAACCATTATGGAAGAAAGTATGGTGGTTCCTCAAAAAACTGAAAATAGAACTACCTTATGACTCAGCAATCCCTCTACTGGGTATATACCCCCAAAACCCAGAAACATTGATACGTAAAGACACATGTAGCCCCATGTTCATTGCAGCATTGTTCACAGTGGCCAGGACATGGAAACAACCAAAAAGCCCTTCAATAGAAGATTGGATAAAGAAGATGTGCCACATATACACTATGGAATACTACTCAGCCATAAGAAATGATGACATCGGATCATTTACAACAAAATGGTGGGATCTTGATAACATTATACAGAGTGAAATAAGTAAATCAGAAAAAACTAAGAACTATATGATTCCATACATTGGTGGGACATAAAAACGAGACTAAGAGATATGGACAAGAGTGTAGGCCCTGGCCAGTTGGCTCAGTGGTAGAGCGTCGGCCTGGCGTGTAGAAGTCCCGGGTTCGATTCCCAGCCAGGGCACACAGGAGAAGCGCCCATTTGCTTCTCCACCCTTCGCCCTCTCCTTCCTCTCTGTCTCTCTTCCCCTCCCACAGCTGAGGCTCCATTGGAGCAAAGATGGCCCGTGCGCTGGGGATGGCTCCTTGGCCTCTGCCCCAGGCGCTAGAGTGGCTCTGGTCGTGGCAGAGCGACGCCCCAGAGGGGCAGAGCGTCACCCCCTGGTGGGCGTGTCTGGTGAATCCTGGTCGGGCACATGTGGGAGTCTGTCTGACTGTCTCTCCCGGTTTCTAGCTTCAGAAAAATACAAAAAAAAAAAAAAAAAAAGAAAAAGTGTAGTGGTTACCAGGGGTGGGGGTGGGGGGGCGTGGGAGAGAGAGGGGAAGGCGGAGGGGGAGGGGCACAAAGAAAACTAGATAGAGGGTGATGGAGGACAATCTGACTTTGGATGATGATGATGAGTATGCAACATAATTGAATGACAAAATAACCTGGGAGTGACGTCAGGGAAATGGCGCCGTGAGCAGCGCGTCCGACAGATCTCCCCAAAATCACAACAAATTTATCAACTAGAAACAGGAAAATTTATCTTCGGAGCATTACGGAGTTCCACACAAACTGAAAGCAAGAGGACTGTTATCACTTGAATCTGAGAGACGAGGGTGTGAAGGAAGCTACCGCAGGGACGTTCATTCAAGCCGCGAGGAAGTGCGCCTGTGGTAAGTCATCCCGCACTCGGGAGCCGCGAGCAGCCACCGCCGCCAGCCGCCGCTGCGAGCCGCCGCCGCGAGCCGCCGCCGCGAGCCGCTGCGAGCAGCGCCCGGGTCGGTTGCAGAGCGAGCACCGCCCACACTTCGGAGCGGCGAGCAGCCGCTGGCGCGCGCCCGGTCTGGTTGTAGACCGAGCATTGCAGACCGAGCACTGCTAACGTTCCCAGCGGCCCGCGCACGGGGAGCGGGAGAGGCCCCAGGGCTGTATTCCCTACTTGGGAGATTCTCTCCGCGGGCGGGGCACCTCACCCAGCCATTCAAGCTAACAATCAAGCGTTGGGGGAGGGGCGCGCGCAGGCAGCCTGAAATACCTTCGGGAGCACAGCTGCGACCCAATTACTAAAATTAACTTAACCCGTGAAATCTGCACACCCTCGGTTCTAATTGATAGGATCTCTCTCAGTTCACCGACCCAAGACAAGAGGCGTGATATTTTTTAGTGCCTCTCGCTAAAGGGGCGGGGGCAACTTCTGATTGATAGAGCCTCCATATTCAGGGATAAACGCTAACAAGAAGGACTTGGCAGATAATAAGATCTATACCACACTAGTCGCAAGCAGAGACTAGTGCCTCTTCTTACCAGCCAAAACAGGCTACAAAGTGTGGAAAGCCTGGGTTGAGAGGTCCAACTGAATGCTAGGCGCTGAACAGTCACCTTGACAACAATTGACTCCCACCCCCGCCTGATTACTCTGGAGGCCCTGACTGTCAGAGCCCTTCCCAAAGCCTTGCACTGAGTGGGGATAGAGTGGGGATTTCCCAGCTCTTTGAGCCTCTTACTCCCCAGGCAGAAGCAGTGGCAGCCTTATAGCTGGATCACCAGGCTACTAATTCAGGAAGGGGGGACTAGGAGAGAGAATCCATGAAAGCAAACTCTCTCATCGTTGGACCCTGCAAACGCCAACAAGCCTTGACTACCAGCAAGACTAAAGCCAATTATATGACATTGCCATAGAATCCCATCAACTGCAAATCCCTACCTAAATGTGACACAGGGGCAGAGCCTGGGGTACAGAGTCACCGACCAGGAAGAGGGAGAGAAAAGAAAAAGGAAGAAGTTAACATCTCAAAATCAAGAAAAATCCACAGACTTTACAACTTGTTCCACTAATTTTTTTTGGTTGTTGTTGTTGTTGTTGTTTGTTTCTTCTATCTTATTGCCTTTATTTCCTCCACCTCGGTCCTTCCATTCTCTGCCCATCTTATGCTTCCCTTTTCTTGAACTACACTACCCATAAGTGTTACATTTTATTTCTCTTCTTCATCCTCACCCTCCTTTGGGGTTATACTCCAGGACACTTAACTCTCACTCTCTCCTCTTTTGTTTTTTGTTTGTTTGTTTGTTTTTTGCTTTATTTTGTTTTTTTCTCTTCCTTTTTTATTTCTTCCTTCGTTTTTCTCTTTTTCTTATTTTTTCCTTTCTATTCGTTTTTTCTTTTCTCGTTTTACTTTCCTCCCATTTAATCCTCAATCACGAACAAATTAGTTAATTTGGGACTCAAGGTTTTTTTTGGCTTTATTTTTCTTTTTCGCTTTTGTTTTTGTTTTTTTCTTGTTAGTTTATTTTTGTGGCATTTTGGGTCCTCCCAACCCAAGGTCTCCATTGTATTTGGTCTTTGCTCCACTTAATACAAGATATTTTTACTTATTATTTTTATTTTTTTCTTCTTTATTATTCCTTTTTTTGTCCTTTTTTCTGGTTCCCTCTTATCCCTCTCATTATATCTCTTAGTTGACCATCACCCACAGGCAGATCAACTTATGCTTGTCTAAGATTTTCTTCCTTTTTTTTTTTTTTTTTTTTTGCATTTAGTAGGTCCCTACTCCCCTTTTTTTTTTTTGCCCCTTGAACTCTTCACCGCAAACCAGGCCCTCCATTATAGGCACGATATTTCCCTGAGGAGGGGAGAGGAGGGGAGGAGAAGAAAGAAAAAAAAGGGGGAAATAATAAATTATTACTGCTTTTTTTTGTGGGGTGTTTTACCCTTTGTTTTTGTTTTTTGTTTTTTTTGTTTTGTTTTTTGTTTTTGTTTTTTTTTTACTTTTTACTCTTTATTAATTCTAATTAGTGCTATCAACAAGACCACCCTCAGATGCCAATAAGAAAGAGGAAATCGAATATTATGGATACAAAAGAAAGAGAGGTAACACAAATAGATGTGGAAAAATCTATGGAGAAAAGACTTAACATATTGGAAGCCTTGGATCTAAATGACAGAGAATTTAAAATAGAAATCTTAAAAATACTCAGAGATATACAAGAAAACACAGAAAGGCAATATAGGGAGATCAGAAAACAACTCAATGAACACAAAGAATATATTACCAAGGAAATTGAAACTATAAAAACAAATCAAACAGAAATGAAAAACTCAATTCACGAGCTGAAAAACGAGGTAACAAGCTTAGCTAGCAGAACAACCCAGATTGAAGATAGGATTAGTGAAATAGAAGACAAACAACTTGAGGCACAACAGAGAGAAGAAGAAAGAGACTCAAAAATAATAAAAAACGAGAAAGCCCTACAGGAATTATCTGACTCCATCAGAAAGAATAACATAAGAATAATAGGTATATCAGAGGGAGAAGAGAAAGAAAATGGAATGGAGAATATACTCAAACAAATAATAGACGAGAACTTCCCAAGCCTGTGGAAAGAACTAAAGCCTCAAATTCAAGAAGCAAACAGAACACCGAGTTTTCTTAACCCCAACAAACCCACTCCAAGGCACATCATAATAAAGATGACACAAACCAATGACAAAGAAAAAATTCTCAAGGCAGCCAGGGAAAAGAAGAGTACAACATATAAAGGAAGGCCTATTAGATTATCATCAGATTTCTCAGCAGAAACTCTACAAGCTAGAAGAGAGTGGACCCCAATATTTAAAGCCCTGAAAGAGAGGAACTTTCAGCCAAGAATACTATACCCATCAAAGCTATCCTTCAAGTATGAAGGAGATATAAAAACATTCACAAATACAGAAAAGATGAGAGAATTTATCACGAGAAAGCCCCCACTCCAGGAAATACTAAAGGGGGTTTTCCAACCAGATTCAAAGAACAAAAGAAAACAACACCACAAGTAACAGCTCCACCAAGAACACAATAAAACCAAACTTAAACTGTGACAACAAAGGAAAAAAAAGGGGGGGAGAGAATGGAGATTAACAGTAGCAAAGGACGATGAAGTGCAGAAATACTTATAAGATAGGGTACTACAATGAATATGGTAGGTACCCTTTTCATTACTTAATGGTAACCACCCTAGAAAAAAACACCACAAAAACACATGACTTAAAAAAGGTAGCAACAGAGGAAAGAAGTATGGAACACAAACAAACAAAAACAAATGATAGAAAAACAAAAGAGAAGAATCAAACTAGATACAAAATAACAGAAAGCAATTTACAAAATGGCAGTAGGGAACCCACAAGTGTCAATAATTACACTAAATGTAAATGGATTAAACTTACCAATAAAAAGACACAGAGTAGCAGAATGGATTAAAAAAGAAAATCCAACTATATGCTGCCTACAAGAAACACATCTAAGCAACAAGGATAAAAACAAATTCAAAGTGAAAGGCTGGAAAACAATACTCCAAGCAAACAACACCCAAAAAAAAGCAGGTGTAGCAATACTCATATCTGATAATGCTGACTACAAGACAGAAAAAGTACTCAGAGACAAAAATGGTCACTTCATAATGATTAAGGGGACACTGAATCAAGAAGACATAACAATCCTTAATATATATGCACCAAACCAAGGAGCACCAAAATATATAAGACAGCTACTTATTGACCTTAAAACAAAAACTAACAAAAATACAATCATACTTGGAGACCTCAATACTCCGCTGACGGCTCTAGATTGGTCATCCAAACAGAGAATCAATAAAGATATAGTGGCCTTAAACGAAATACTAGAACACCTGGATATGATAGACATCTACAGGACACTTCATCCCAAAGCGACAGAGTATACATTTTTCTCTAGTGTACATGGAACATTCTCAAGAATTGACCATATGTTGGGCCACAAAGACAATATCAGCAAATTTAGAAAAATTGAAATTGTACCAAGCATATTTTCTGATCATAAAGCCTTGAAACTAGAATTCAACTGCAAAAAAGAGGGGGAAAAACCCACAAAAATGTGGAAACTAAACAACATACTTCTAAAAAATGAATGGGTCAAAGAAGAAATAAGCGCAGAGATCAAAAGATATATACAGACAAATGAAAATGAAAATACGACATATCAGAATCTCTGGGATGCAGCAAAAGCAGTAATAAGAGGAAAGTTCATATCACTTCAGGCCTATATGAACAAACAAGAGAGAGCCGAAGTAAACCACTTAACTTCACACCTTAAGGAACTAGAAAAAGAAGAACAAAGACAACCCAAAACCAGCCGAAGAAAGGAGATAATAAAAATCAGAGCAGAAATAAATGAAATAGAGAACAGAAAAACTATAGAAAAAATCAATAAAACAAGGAGCTGGTTCTTTGAAAAGCTCAACAAAATTGACAAACCCTTGGCAAGACTCACCAAGGAAAAAAGGCACAGGACTCAAATAAATAAAATCCAAAATGAAAGAGGAGAGATCACCACAGACATCATAGATATACAAAGAATTATTGTAGAATACTATGAAAAATTATATGCCACCAAATACAACAATCTAGAAGAAATGGATAAATTCCTAGAACAATACAACCTTCCTAGACTGAGTCATGAAGAAGCAGAAAGCCTAAACAGACCAATCAGCAGGGAGGAAATAGAAAAAACTATTAAAAACCTCCCCAAAAATAAAAGTCCAGGCCCAGACGGTTATACTAGTGAATTCTATCAAACATTCAAAGAAGACTTGGTTCCTATTCTACTCAAAGTCTTCCAAAAAATTGAAGAAGAAGCAATACTTCCAAACACATTTTATCAGGCCAACATAACCCTCATACCAAAACCTGGCAAGGATGGCACAAAGAAAGAAAACTACAGACCAATATCTCTAATGAATACAGATGCTAAAATTCTAAACAAAATACTGGCAAACCGAATACAACAACATATTAAAAAAATAATACATCATGATCAAGTGGGATTCATCCCAGAATCTTAAGGATGGTTCAACATACGCAAAACGGTTAACGTAATACACCATATCAACAAAACAAAGAACAAAAACCACATGATCTTATCAATAGATGCAGAAAAGGCTTTTGATAAAATACAACACAATTTTATGTTTAAGACTCTCAACAAAATGGGTATAGAAGGAAAATATCTCAACATGATAAAGGCCATATATGATAAACCATCAGCCAACATCATTTTAAACGGCATAAAACTGAGGACTTTCTACCTTAAATCAGGAACAAGACAGGGTTGTCCACTCTCTCCACTCTTATTTAACGTGGTGCTAGAAGTTCTGGCCAGAGCAATCAGACAAGACAAAGAAATAAAAGGCATCCATATTGGAAAAGAAGAAGTAAAGGTATCACTTTTTGCTGATGATATGATCCTATACATCGAAAACCCGAAGGACTCCACAAAAAGATTATTAGAAACAATAAACCAATACAGTAAGGTCGCAGGATACAAAATTAACATACAGAAGTCCATAGCCTTTCTCTATGCCAACAATGAAATATTAGAAAACGAACTCAAAAAAATAATCCCCTTCACGATTGCAACAAAAAAAATAAAATACCTAGGAATAAACATAACAAAGAATGTAAAGGACCTATATAATGAAAATTACAAAGCATTGTTAAGGGAAATCGAAAAAGATACAATGAGATGGAAAAATATTCCTTGTTCTTGGATAGGAAGAATAAATATAATCAAAATGGCCATATTACCCAAAGCAATATACAAATTTAATGCAATTCCCATCAAAATCCCTATGAGATTTTTTAAAGAAATGGAACAAAAAATCATCAGATTTATATGGAACTATAAAAAACCCCGAATAGCCAAAACAATCCTAAGGAAAAAGAATGAAGCTGGGGGCATTACAATACCTGACTTTAAACTATATTATAGGGCCACAATAATCAAAACAGCATGGTATTGGCAGAAAAATAGACACTCAGACCAATGGAACAGAATAGAAAGCCCAGAAATAAAACCACATATATATGGTCAAATAATCTTTGATAAAGGGGCCACCAACATACAACGGAGAAAAGAAAGCCTCTTCAACAAATGGTGTTGGGAAAACTGGAAAGCCACATGCAAAAGAATGAAACTCGACTACAGCCTGTCCCCGTGTACTAAAATTAATTCAAAATGGATCAAAGACCTAAATATAAGACCTGAAACAATAAAGTACATAGAAGAAGACATAGGTACTAAACTCATGGACCTGGGTTTTAAAGAACATTTTATGAACTTGACTCCAATGTCAAGAGAAGTGAAGGCAAAGATAAATGAATGGGACTACATCAGAATAAAAAGTTTTTGCTCAGCAAGAGAAACTGATATAAAAATAAACAGACAGCCAACTAAATGGGAAATGATATTTTCAAACAACAGCTCAGATAAGGGCCTAATTTCCAAAATTTACAAAGAACTCATAAAACTCAACAACAAACAAACAAACAATCCAATAAAAAAATGGGAAGAAGACATGAATAGACACTTCTCCCAGGAAGAGATACAAATGGCCAACAGATATATGAAAAGATGCTCAGCTTCATTAGTTATTAGGGAAATGCAAATCAAAACTACAATGAGATACCACCTCACCCCTGTTAGATTAGCTATTATCAACAAGACAGTAATAGCAAATGTTGGAGAGGCTGTGGAGAAAAAGGAACTCTCATTCACTGTTGGTGGGAATGTAAAGTAGTACAACCATTATGGAGGAAAGTATGGTGGTTCCTCAAAAAACTGCAAATAGAACTACCTTATGACCCAGCAATCCCTCTACTGGGTATATACCCCAAAACCTCAGAAACATTGATACGTGAAGACACATGTAGCCCCATGTTCATTGCAGCACTGTTCACAGTGGCCAAGACATGGAAACAACCAAAAAGCCCTTCAATAGAAGACTGGATAAAGAAGATGTGGCACATATACACTATGAAATACTACTCGGCCATAAGAAATGATGACATCAGATCATTTACAGCAAAATGGTGGGATCTTGATAACATTATAAGGAGTGAAATAAGTAAATCAGAAAAAAACAAGAACTACATGATTCCATACATTGGTGGAACATAAAAATGAGACTAAGAGACATGGACAAGTGTGTGGTGGTTACCAGGGGTGGGGGGAGGGAGGACAGGGGGAGAGTTAGGGGGAGGGGGAGGGGCACAGAGAACTAGATAGAGGGTGGCGAAGGACAATCTGACTTTGGGCGAGGGGTATGCAACATAATTTAATGACAAGGTAATCTAGACATGCTTTCTTTGAATATATGTACCCTGATTTATTAATGTCATCCCATTACCATTAATAAAAATTTATTTAAAAAATAAATAAATAAATAACCTGGACATGTTTTCTTTGAATATATGTACCCTCATTTATTGATGTCACCCCATTAAAATTAATAACAATTTATTTATATTAAAAAAGTACATAATAAGCCTGTGCCAGAAAGTGAAGAACTATTCAAAAAATAAACAAAACAGGTAATAGTGGCACAATAGGTAGCTTGATGGGGCTTTGGTTGGCAAAATTAGTGCATGGAAATAATCAAAATTGACTTAAAAAAGAATCCACCAGTCCATAGTGATGTAAATAAATAAATAAGGGAAGGCTTTCTTTTCAACAGATCAACTAATATGCCTGGAAAGAATATTGATGGTTGCTGAAACTAGTGGGTAAAAGTTGGATGGGGATCAGGATATTTATATATCCTGTCTCAAATTGCTAATTGCTACACAGGGAAAACAATAATTTTATAGTGGAAAGTCCTCGCAGACTTAAGGAAATGATCAAAGTTAACATTCGTACTGGATAAACTGATATCATCTGTCTCCTGATATCATGTACTTGAAGGGGCATAACATTATATGTGTTACTTGGGTCAAAACCATGTAACTTCAATTTAATCATGAAGGAACATCCCACAACCCCAACTTAAGATACATTCTACAAAGTAGCAGGTCTGCACTCAGAAATGTCCAAATCAAGAAAGACAAGACTGAACAACTGCTCCAGATTGAAGAAAGCTAAAGAAACAAGACAACAAAATGCAATGTGGGATCCTAGACTTTATTGGACTGGGGTGGGGGGAATAGCTACAAATGGTCACTGTTGGAACGGATTAAATTTTAATACGAACTGTAGATTAGAGAGAATGAAGTAGCAACGTAAAATACCCTGATGTTGATTTTTATACTATAGTTGTATCAGAGAATAATCTTGTTCTTAGGAAAGGGACACAATGTCTCCCAATGATTCAAGCACAGACACACAGAGAATGCAAAAAGCAACTGGAGCAAAACAAAAACAATGAATTAATCTGAGTAAAGTCTAATAGGACTTCCTTATACTACATGCAACTTTTGTCAGTTTAAAACAATTTTTTAAAAAGTAATCAGAAATATGAACAAGCCATAGAGTAGCTATTTAATAAATGGAAAACAAGCAATATATAAATAGAGGTACACTAGATTTAGGATACTTAGGAGTAAAAAGAACATACCTGAATTTATTGATTTGTGAATCAAAAAATATTTGCATCTTCAATTTTTGTTAAGCACTGCTAGGTTAAAAAGTGACCTATATGACATGAGCATTTATTTTCATCATACATTAGTTAAGACATGAATTCAACTAATCAGCATGTGAGATGAACTGCAATCATTACTGCATAAAGGTACAAGATTAAGAGGTAAGCAGAGAGCGCCCTGCCCCATCCCACAGGTAGATCCCACAGTGGCTTCCTGGAGGAAGCAGAGATTTACTCTACGGGTATGATTTCAACAGACAGAAAAGACGTAAGGAATGAAGTGTTCTACACAGCGGGAACATTATGGAAAAATGCACTGAGGAGCAAAATGTGGGATTTACTGTAGGAATTGTGAGGATATCTTTTGGCTTGGGAGTAGGAAGTATAAGAAGAAGCATCAGGAGAAGACTAGAAAAATAGTTTGAGGACAGATGATATGGGAGCTTTCAATGCCAAAAGTGTATGAATTTTATTTTTATTCAATGGAGTGCCCCTCTTCTTTTGAATAAGGAAGGATGGGAAAGGAAGGCTATTCCATGCAGAAAGTCAGGCAAGAGGCTAATCCAACCATCCAGGAAAGTGGGAATAAGAGTCTATACCAAGAAGAAGCAGAAAAACCCTGGTCTTCCTAACTCCTTTCTCTGGTCTTCTTATCCCTTATAAAAGGGTTCAACGTAACCACTGATTGTCAAGCAAGGTAATAAGGATGAAATGTGATCATAAAGCATTTTATAAATTCATCATGAAAACAGCCTATTAACTCTCCCCACAAGAATGAAGATATTCATACAGAATTATTAGCTCTTCTGTTTTTCTCTACTAAACCTAGGAAAGCCTTTAAAAATATGCCCTTTAAAAATCTTTTATATTTTTTATTTTTCTTGTGCCCTGGTGAAATTTTAAAGAAGTGTTTAGCCTAACCAGGCAGTGGTACAGTGGATAGAGCATCAGAGTGGGACAGAGAGGACCCAGGTTCGAAACCCCAAGATTGCCAGCTTGAATGCAGGCTTGCCAGCTTGAGCAAGGCTCACCAGTTTGAACCCAAGGTCGTTGTCCTGAGCAAGGGGTCACTCTTTCTGCTGTAGCCCCCCCCCCCCAGGTCAAGGCACATATAAGAAAACAATCAATGAACAACTAAGGAGCTGTAACGAAGAGTTAATGCTTCTCATCTATCTTTCTTCCTGCCTGTCTGTCCCTATCTGTCCCTCTGTCTCTGTCACACACACACACACACACACACACACACACACACAAATGTATAAAACTCTTTTTATAAGCATTGCCTTTGAAGCCTTTTTTCAGGTAAATTCATCTTAAAAAGAAATAAAGCCCAAATTTGAAGCACTTCATTTCTCCCAAAGTCTGTTTTGCCATATTCAGAAATAAAATCTGTTCCTATGGCTAGTGTCAAACCTCATAGAATTTACATGAAATATTTCCTATATACCATCATTTGACAACTACTTTTAATTCTTATAAACACAGTCTTTCCAAGGGGGAGGAGGGAGAGGAGGGAGTAAAAGCAAGATTCTTACTATTTCCCACCCCACCAATAGTTTTGCCAATGGGCAGCAGGCAATCTTTGAAACTGGGAGATTCAAGTAGGGCTAAACTTATTTTACAGAAATGGAGTAAGAAGAGACCTGAAGATGGCAGCAGAGTAGGCAGACGCACAGACTCCCAGCTCACACCACCAAACTGGATTATAAACTAATTTATAAACAATCAGCATGAAAAACCAAATTTGGACTACAAGAACAGCTTTCAAAAACCAGGGAGCAAAGAAGCCACAACAAACCTGGTAGGGAGCGCCTGAATCTCCCCTGCTTACAGGGATGGGGGGGTGAGGCTGGGCTCTCACTCCAAGGAAAAGAGCAGTAAATACTGCTCAAAGCTACTTGCCTGGCAACCAGGGAATGAGGTGTGCTGAAAGGGCCTGCTTGTCTTCCAAAAAGAAAAGAGAGAGAGAGAGATGGATGGTGAGGGGGAGAGGAATACAGGTGACGACATGAAAAGCTGACTCATTCAGTGCTGGAGGCAGCCATAACTGGGGGAGGGGATGATCCTTCCACAAAGCAAAATACAAAAGTACTTCTAGGTCACAGAAATACAGACATCTCTCCAGCTCCAATCAGCCCTACAAGACACAACTGAAAACAAGAAGTGAGGAGGAGGGACAGTAACTCAGGTCTCCATGGAGATCTTAGATACACCTCCCTCTACTGAAGCTGAGAAAGCAACCCACCCACAGAGAGATTAACAGGCAGAAGAGGACTTCAGAGCCTCAGGTCACACCCACTCCATTCCTGGATACAGTTTCAAATAAGCCCCCTGCTGAGATCAGCAAACAAGACAATCATCTGTTAAGAAAAGAAACAAATCAAGACTTCAAAGCAAACCAAATCCAAAAGTGGATTACAAATAATAGCTAATTCCAACCCAAGAAAACCTAGAAATAACACAAGTGAAAACTGGAGGCAGACAACACCAAGCTTAGACACAACTAGCTCTAAAAAAAAAAAAACACCCAAACACACAGACACAGTGAGAAGACAAAGAAGTGCAATTCAAATGAAACCACAAGAGAAACCTTCAGGAGATGAACTGATATGGAAATAATCAAACTTCCAGATGCAGAGTTTAAAATAATGATTGTAAGGATGCTTAGGGATCTTAGAACAACAATGGATGGTCATCACGAACACCTAAATAAAGAAATAGCAAGTATAAAAAAGGATATTAAAATATTAAAAAAGAATCAGTTGAAGATGACAAATATAATATCAGAAATGAGGACCACAATGAAAGGAATTAAAAACAGGATGGATAGAGCCCTGGCCGGTTGGCTCAGTGGTAGAGCGTTGGCCTGGTGTGCAGGAGTCCCAAGTTCGATTCCCAGCCAGGGCATACAGGAGAAGCACCCATCTGCTTCTCCACCCTTCTCCCTCTCCTTCCTCCTGTCTCTCTCTTCGCCTCCCGCAGCCAAGGCTCCATGGGAGCAAAGTCTGCCTGGGTGCTGAGGATGGCTCTGTGGCCTCTGCCTCAGGCACTAGAATGGCTCTGATTGCAATAGAGTGACGCCCCCTGGTGGGCATGCCAGGTGGATCCCGGTCAGGCGCGTGTGGGAGTCTGTCAGACTGCCTCCCTGTTTCCAACTTCAGAAAAATACAAAAAATATAAATAAATAAATAAATAAATAAAACCCAGGATGGATATAGCTGAGGAGCGAATCAGCAATTTGGAAGACAACTGGACTGAAGGCATGAAAGCAGAGAAGAAGAAAAAAAAGAGACTCAAAAAGTCTGAGGAAACTCTTAGAGAGCTCTGTGACAACATAAAAAGAAATAACATCCGCATTATAGGAGTTCCGGAAGAAGAGAAAAAACAAGGGATAGAGATTTTGTTCAATCATATCATAGCTGAAAACTTCCCTAAATTAATACAGGAGAAACTCTCACAAGTTCAAGAAACACAGAGAACTACACTAAAAAGAAACCCAAAGAAACCTACACCAAGACACATCATAATTAAAATACCAAAGCTAAGTGATAAAGAGAAAATATTAAAAGCTGCGAGAGAAAAAAAGGCTATCACCTACAAAGGAGCCCCCAATAAAAATGACATCAGACTTCTCAAAAGAAACACTTGAAGACAGAAGAGAATGGCAAGAAATATTCAAAGTAATGCAGAACAAGAACCTACAACCAAGACTACTTTATCCAGCAAGGCTATCATTGAAAATTGAAAGAGAAATAAAAAGTTTCCCAGACAAATAAAAACTCAAGGAATTCATTACAACCAAAAAAATGCTGCAGGAAATGTTAAGGGGTATGGTGTAAACTGATCAAAGTGGGAAAAGAATATAGCAAAAGAGGAATAACCTTTAAAGAATAAAATGGCAATAAACAACTATATATCAATAACCTTAAATGTAAATGGATTAAATGATCCAATCAAAAGACATAGGGTAGCTGCATGGATAAAAAAACAGGACCCGTACATTTGCTGTCTACAAGAGACACACCTTAAAACAAAAGATGCACATAGGTTGAAGGTAAAAAGATGGAAAAAAACATTTCATGAAAATGGAAATGAAAGAAAAGCTGGAGTAGCAATACTTATATCAGACAAAAATGGACTTTAAAACAAATAATATAGTAAGAGATAAAGAAGACCACTACATAATGATAAAGGGAGCAATCCAACAGGAAGATACAACTATTATATATATCTACACACCTAATATAGAAGCACCTAAATACATAAAGCAGACTTTTATGGATTTAAAGGGCAAGATCATCAGCAATACTATAATAGTAGCAGATTTCAATACCCCACTAACATCACTAGATAGATCATCAAGAAAGAAAATTAACAAAGAAACAGCAGATTTAAAGAACACACTAGATCAACTTGATTTAATAAATATCTTCAGAACCTTTCACCCTAAAACAGCAGAATTACATTCTTTTCAAGTGCTCATGGTACATTCTCTAGGATACACCACATGTTAGGGCACAAAAGTGCTCTCAACAAATTTAAGAAGATTGAAATCATATCAAGCACTTTATCCGATCACAACGGCATGAAACTAGAAATGAATCACAACAGAAAAGCTCAAAAATTCTCAAACACATGGAAACTTAATAGCAGGTAGTTAAATAACGAATGGATTAAGAATGAGATCAAAGAAGAAATAAAAAAATTCCTAGAAACGAATGACAATGAGCATACAACAACTCAAAATTTATGGGACACAGCAAAAACATTACTGAGAGAGAAGTTCATAGCACTACAGGCACACTTTAAGAAGCCAGAAAAAGCTCAAATAAACAACTTAACCTTGCATCTAAAAGAACTAGAAAAAGAACAGTAAGTAAAGTAAAGCCAACATGCAGTAGAAGGAAGGAAATAATAAAGATCAGAACAGAAATAAATGACACAGAGTCTAAAGAAACAATACAGAAGATCAATGAAACTAGGAGCTGGTTTTTTGAAAAGATAAAGAAGATTGAAGAACCTTTAACTAGATTCACCAAGAAAAAGAGAGAGAGGACTCAAATAAATAAAATTAGAAATGAGAGGGGAGAAATAACAACTGATACAACAGAAATACAAAATATTGTAAGAAAATACTATGAAAAACTATATGCCAAAAAACTAGACAACCTGGATGAAATGGACAAATTCTTTGAAACATACAATCTTCTAAATATCAGTCTGGAAGAATCAGAAAACCTAAACAGACCGATTAGACCAAATGAGATCAAAACAGTTATCAAAAAACTCCCAACAAAGAAAAGTCCTGGGCCAGATGGCTTCACAAGTGAATTCTTCCAAATATTCAAAGAAGAACTAACTTCTATCCTTCTCAAGCTATTTCAAAAAATTCAAGAGGAAGGAAGACTTCCAAGCTCCTTTTAAGAGGCGAGCATAATTCTGATTCCAAAACCAGGCAAAGACAACACAAAGAAAAAAAATTATAGGCCAATATCCCTGATGAATATAGATGCTAAAATCCTCAACAAAATATTAGCAAACCGGACCCAACAATATATGGAAAAAATCATACACCATGATCAAGTGGGATTTATTCTGGGGAGGCAAGGATGGTACAATATTTGCAAATCTATCAATGTTATTCATCACATAAACAAAAGGAAGGAGAAAAACCACATGATAATTTCAATAGATGCAGAAAAAGCATTTGATAAAATCCAGCACCCATTAATGATCAAAACTCTCAACAAAGTGGGGATACAAGGAACATACTTCAACATGATAAAGCCATCTATGACAAACCCACAGCCAACATCATACTCAATGAGCAAAAATTAAAAGCAATCCCCTTAATATCAGGAACAAGGCAGGGGTGCCCCCTTTCACCACTCTTATTCAACATAGTCCTGGAAGTCCTAGCCACAGCAATCAGACAAGAAGAAGAAATAAAAGCCGTTCAAGTTGGAAAAGAAGAAGTAAAGCTATCATTATTTGCAGATGATATGATATTGTATATAGAAAATCCTAAAGTCTCAGTCAAAAAACTACTGGGCCTGATAAATGAATTCAGCAAAGTGGCAGGATATAAAATTAATACTCAGAAATCAGAGGCATTTTTATATATAAGCAATGAACAGTCAGAAAGAGAAATTAAGGAAACAATCCCCTTCACTATTACAACCAAAAAAATAAAGTACCTAGGAGTACATTTAACCAAGGAGACTAAAGACTTGTATTTGGAAAATTATAAAACATTGATAAAAGAAATCAAGGAAGATACAAACAAGTGGAAGCATATACCTTGCTCATGATTAGGAAGAATAAAAATCATTAAAATGTCTATATTACCAAAGCAATCTATAAATTCAATGCAATACCAATTAAAATACCAATGACATACTTTAAAGATATAGATCACATATTCCTAAAATTTATATGGAACCAAAAGAGAACACGAATAGCCTCAGCAATCTTAAAAAAGAAGAATAAAGGGGGAGGTATCACACTTCCTGATATCAAGTTATACTACAATACCATTGTACTCAAAACAGCCTGGTACTGGCATAAGAGCATGCACATAGATCAATGGAACAGACGGAGAACCCAGAAATAAACCCACAGCTCTATGGACAACTGATATTTGACAAAGGAGGTAAGGGCATACAATGGAGTAAAGACAGCCTCTTCAACAAATGGTGTTGGGAAAAATTGGACAGCAACCAGCAAAAAAAATGAAACTAGACCACCAACTTATACCATTCACAAAAATAAACTCAAAATGGATAAAAGACTTAAATGTGAGCCATGAAACCATAAGCATCTTAGAAGAAAACATAGGCAGTAATATCTCTGACATCTCTTGCAGTGATATATTTGCTGATTTATCTCCACGAGCAAGAGAAATAAAAGACAGGATAAACAAATGGGACTATATCAAACTAAAAAGCTTTTGACAATAAGAAAGCCAAAGACAATAAGAACAGAATAAAAAGACAAACTACACAATGGGAGAACATATTTGACAGTATGTCTGATAAAGGGTTAATAACCAAAATTTATAAAGAACTTGTAAATCTCAACACCAGGAAGACAAACAATCCAATCAAAAAATGGGCAAAAGAAATGAATAGACACTTTTCCAAAGAGGATATACAGATGGCCAATAGGCATATGAAAAAATGCTCAACATCACTAATCATTAGAGAAATGCAAACTAAAACCACAATGAGATATCACCTCACACCAGTCAGAATGGCGCTCATCAACAAAACAACATAGAATAAGTGCTTGCGAGGATGTGGAGAAAAGGGAACCCTCCTACACTGCTGGTGGGAATGCAGACTGGTGCAGCCCCTGTGGAAAACAGTATGGATATTCCTCAAAAAATTGAAAATTGAACTGCCTTTTGACCCAGCCATCCCACTTTTAGGAATATACCCCAAGGACACCATAGAATGGTTCCAGAAGGAGAAATGCACCCCCATGTTTGTTTGTTTTTTTTGTTTGTTTGTTTTGTATTTTTCTGAAACTGGAAACGGGGAGAGACAGACTCCCGCATGTGCCTGACCAGGATCCACCCAGCACGCCCACCAGGGGCAATGCTCTGCCCACCAGGGGGCGATGCTCTGCCCCTCCGGGGCATCGCTCTGCCGCCACCAGAGCCACTCTAGCGCCTGGGACAGAGGCCAAGAAGCCATCCCCAGCGCCCGGGCCATCTTTGCTCCAATGGAGCCTTGGCTGCGGGAGGGGAAGAGAGAGACAGAGAGGAAGGAGGGGGTGGGGGTGGAGAAGCAAATGGGCGCTTCTCCTATGTGCCCTGGCCGGGAATCGAACCCGGGTCCCCCGCACGCCAGGCCGACGCTCTACCGCTGAGCCAACCGGCCAGGGCAACACCCCCATGTTTATAGCAGCATAGTTCACAATAGCGAAGATCTGGAAACAGCCTAAGTGTCCGTCAGAGGACGAGTGGATAAAAAATCTTTGGTACATATGTACTATGGAATACTACTCAGCCATAAGAAATGATGACATCGATTATTTACAATAACATGGATGGACCTTGATAACATTATACGGAGTAAAATAAGTAAATCAGAAAAAACTAAGAACTATATGAACCTATGCATAGATGGGACATAAAAATGAGACTCAGAGACATGGACAAGAATGTGATGGTAACAGGGAGTGGGGTGGAGGGGTGGGGAGGGGACGAGGATGGAGAGGGAGGGGGTAGAGGGAGGGTAGGGGCACAAAGAAAACCAGATAGAAGGTGACGGTGGAAGATTTGACTTTGGGTGAGGGGTATGCAGCATAATCAAAGGTCAAAATAATGTGGAGATGTTTTCTCGGAACATATGTACCCTGATTTATCAATGTCACTGCTTTAAAATTAATAAAAGTAAGATTTTTAAAAAAAGAACAAAATAAGAAATGGAGTAAAAACAAAGCTCCAGTGTGAAGAGCTACACACTACATGAGGTCCTTGGGGTTACAACGGTCTCTACATACGACATTTCAAGTTTACGAAACTCACTCCCATAAAAACTTTAAAAAAGTGAGACATGAGAGTTTTGGCTTACCCTGTTACCATTGTACTTACAGACTACATGGGCAAAATAGTTTGGTTGCGAGTGGCAGAAGAATACGCAGTAACGTCATGGCACATGAGGAAGGAGCTGGCGTCCCCAGGACGCTTACCTACACCGTTCTAGACTGTTAAAAGCACAAGTGTCCCATTCGTGTTGCTTTGTTTGGTGACTTTTGCCTGGGATAAAGTGAGACGAACAAACTTAAATGCTGTGTGGAAAAAACTGTATCCCAGTTTGTGTGTGACTTCCATGGCTTTGAGGAGTCAGTGGAGGCTGTAACAGAGAAGATTGTGCCATAGGTAAACAGCTTAATTTGAAGGTGGAGGCTGAGGATGTCACAGAGCTACTGGAGAGGAGCTGTCTGCTGAGGATCTCATTCACCTAGAGAAGTAGCTGATTGAAAAGGAAGAGATAGAAACGCCAGAATCCAAGAGATTTACCACCAAGGGTTTGGCAGAAGGTTTTTCTATGGTAGAGGATGGGTTGGTAAAATTTCAAGCTGAGGAGTCCAGGGATGACAGATTCAGTGAGGTCTACAGAGCTGTTATGGATGCCTTGCAATGCTATAGGCAGATTTTGGAAGAGAAGACGTCATCAACCTTCCAGACTAGCCTGGAACAATTCTTTAAGAAGGGAGAGAGGCCTGCAACAGATCCTGTACCCTCTACATCAGCTGCTTCCTGAGATGAAACACCTGTAGCACAGGTAGAATCTTCTCCAGCATCTTTTGCATGTTGCTTAGGCAATCCTGATTCACCTGTCCCAGTATCTCCAGCACCTTCTGCAGGTTCTCCTGCCTCTCCAGCTTCCTCCTTCCAATAGGTCACTCTCTCCCACCTTGTAATGCTCCTTACAGCGTGCAAGCCAACCACAGGAATAAAGGTAAGAAATATATTTTTATACTCATTTTTTCTGTTACTACAGTGTACAGTACACTATATTTATGGCCTTTTCCTTTTTCTGGGGCTTAGTTGTGTTTTTATGTTCTAGAGTATGATTTTACAACTGTGTTAGGATAGGTAAGTGACTTAGGCTAGTATGTGCTTTGACTTACACCAAAATTCGAGTTATGTCACTGTCATAGGAATGGAACAGTTTCATAACCCAAGGACCCTGTATTGGAAGCACTACCAATTACTTTCATCTGTGTTCATATTAACATGGAACTAAAAATAATAGGCTGCATAAGAGGAGGCTAAGTATATTCTCACTTTTGTTTGGGACAAGCTAAACAACATATACTATTAGACATTTTTAATAAAGAGCACCAAGAACTTTCTGTATTTGAATTCATAAAGAATTTCTCCTGTTTTAAGGAAATGACAGGAGAGATGAACCTTAGAATAGAAAGGAGAAGTATATCATTTTGCTACCACCTTTATTATAACTCTAGAAATATTACCACACAATATACACAACCTACAGACAGGTGCTATTATAGTTTATAATTATAAAGTCATTGAAAATTCTACACAGTCATTATATAAAAACTTTTTAAAGTTGTCAAACACATGACAGCATGAAGACTCATTTGGACCCCATTAATCTTATTACCTTCCATAATTTGATGCCCAGCACATCCAACCGGTAATTTTGGATTGCAAAATTAGTACAGAAGTTAGGCAATCACAGATAAGAGCAGAGACTATGAGCAACCACAGGGTAGACAAGACTCCCCATTTTGCCATGTGCCAGCTATGTGTCACCTATGAATCATTATGCAAGTCACATAGCCTCTCAGAGGGTCTCCTCATCTGTGAAAATAAAAATCAAATGTGGTAACAAAAATGAGTAAGTATGTCTATTAAAATAAGTAATAACAGTTGGATTTAATGCTTGGGTGGATATAAAATGTCTGAAAGATTAAATTAGATAATATATGTGAGATGCTCAATAGGGAATCGTTGAACACCATATAAACAATACTGTCCTGAGAGGGACAAGTAAGGTCTTCAAATCAGCCCACACTGCACTGATGAAGCCATGTGTCCTGGTGAGAGCCACGCCCACACAGAAGTCACCTCCTCTTTTTTTTTTTTTTTTTTTTTTTTTTTTGGATTTTTCTGAAGTTGGAAATGGGAAGGCAGTCAGACAGACTCCCGCATGCGCCTAACCAGGATCCAACTCCTCTTTTTAATTCACACAAAAGTATAGTACAGGTTAGTTTTAGTCCCAAATATGCATTCAATTAGCTATTGTTCTTGAACATGATAAAGCAATGGATATGACTAAGAGAACTCAGACACCATTAATCTTTAAGAATATCTTCTAGAGTATAACTACAATGTCCTATTAATGGAAGGAATAAACCTAAACTTTATAACTTGACAGAGAAAGTAACAAAAATAATGGGAGAATATTCCTGAGTGGAGGTTAGGGTGCAGTGGTGGTGAGGGTACACTATAATAAAAGTAAGTTATTAAATCAAAGAAAGAAAACTGGCAAAACATAACTTTTTTAAAGTCTTCAATTTCTTTGACAAAAAATCAAGCCAGAAAAATCTACATAAGGTAAAGACTGACTCAGACCTTAGTGCTAGCTGAATCTAGTGTGGAGACGCTCTTGCTCAGTCTAACTTGACGATTATTCTAATTTGGTGACAATTTCAAAGAACACTAATCCTGAATAGAGAAAAAGAATATAATCAAGCACCCAAGCTGATTAGTTGTGATGAACAAGAAATTAACCTATCAATTATTTTGTACCAACTCATTTATTTTTGCCTAATAATATTAACCAAATCTAAAACCAATGCCATGAAACAAATGGAAATCCTAAGAATACATACACTCTTGGCAAAATGTTCAGAAGAAATGACAAAAGTCAAAGTAGCTCATTGAGGAAAAACTCATAAAGAGCACTATGACTACCACTGATTCAACATTATTTCCAAGCCAGAATGTACTCTTTCTTTCTACAGTAAGAAAGTGGATGAGCCTTTTTTAAATTACACTCTTTCATCCATCATACAGTACTGAACATTAAATTCACCAGCAAATACTAGATTTATTTCCATTGCTGCCTAAAATTATTTTATATGTTCAATTATTATCTGTTAAATGAGCATATATTATAGTATATATAGTATATTGGATATAGACTCTACAAATAGACTTTATATTAAAATTAGATATACTGTTTATAATTTTGCATTGTCCACAGTTATGAGTAAAGTGTTACATTAATAATAAAGGCTTTACAATTTTAAAACTACCACCACAGAGCAAATTTGCAAATAATCAGTGTGCTTCAAACTATACCAAGCAAAATAATAAAAGACAGAACATTTCCTGAACTGAATCTACCTCTATAAACCTGAAAATAGAATCCGGCTTTTTTAAATGCCTAATACCACTGAATACTCTGGTGATATTCAGTTATTACTGACTGACAGTAACAAATTTCAAGAGGACTCATACTTGAGCAAGGATAGCTGATAGTTCTTTCAAAATCCTTTCAGCAAATTCTCAATACATTTTTTGTTTCAGTAAGTTTTCAAAATTACTAATTGGCTTAACTTCATCACATAAACAAAATACTATCTCATTCAGCTTTTACTAATTCGGTATTTTGGAAACTTTCATAAAGGTACAAAACAATTACCTACAATGAGAAGAGAGGTCTGTGAATTACTAGGGAGTTGACATTTAAATAAGCAATTAAAGAAGGTATTTCTTACCTTCTTCCAACGGGATAACATTATAGGTGTGCTCAAAAGAAGGACAGACCAGAGAGGGAAAATAAGAAACAGGGTCTATGCATTTTAAACAGCAAGCATAACATCTATATCAGTTATATGTGATCCAACAGAAATATAATATAAAATATAAATGTAAGTCACATATGTAATTAATTTTAAGTTTTCTAGTAGTCATGTTAAAAAAGAAACAGGTAAAATTAATTATGATACTATATTTTACCTAATGTCATTAAAACACATAAAATATTAATGGGAGACTACATTCTTTCACTTGTATTAAATTGTCTAATTCCAGTGTATTTTATATGTACAGCACATATTAGTTTGGATTAGCTACAATTCAAGTGGTTAATAACCACTTGGCTCATGGTCACAAAATTAAACAGTATAAAGCTACACTTTCTTAATACAATCAGTAAGTTTTTATTGAACTCTATCATGTCTCTCTGTTCTGCGCTAGTAATCCCTTTTGCATTTAGAACATAGATAACACTCTGAGCAGAGACGGCACTGCAACAAAAGTGTGATAGGAGCTAAATCTAATGTCAGCAGTAATTAAAAGAACATTCCAACTGGAATGAACAAAGTGTAATGAAAGTCATATCTGAAATGGGGGTTTTGACAGAAGGTGACTTTAAATCTGTAACTGTTCTTAGCAGAAAGTTTACACAGCCTGCACTTCTGAATAGACCAGACAGTAGGGCACTAGACTAAAATCCAAATCACTTAATGACTATAAATCCCTCTAGAACAGTGTCCCCAACCTTTTTTCGGCCACGGACCAGTTTAATGTCAGAAAATATTTTCACGACCGGCCTTTAGGGTGGGATGGATAAATGTATCACGTGACCAAGACAAGCATCAAGAGTGACTCTTAGATGGATGTAACAGAGGGTATCTGGTCATTTTTTTTAAAATAAAACATAGTTCAGACTTAAATATAAATAAAATGGAAATAATGTAAGTTATTTATTCTTTCTCTGCAGACCGGTACCAAATGGCCCACGGACTGGTACCAGTCCGTGGCCAGGGGGATGGGGACCACTGCTCTAGAAATCAACCACAAAAAATTTAAAACTAGTCTGAAAAAGAGGAAAGTGACCACAAATGTATGCAAATGTGGTAATGACATCATCAAAGAAAGCACAACAAATTATGGCAAACTTCCTCATCAGCTCTGCTATTTACTCTAAGATAGCCTGTGTTGCCACACCTCAGTGTCTATTGCTATAATATGAAGATAATGCACCCATAAGCAAGAGTGTATGGAACTTTTTGCATACACTTCTGATTTCTATCACAATTTATATACAATCCCAAAAGAAAAGAATAAAGTTCAAGATACTAACCCAAGCTTGAATGACACGCCCCATTGATCGAATGGCCACTGATCTCTGCCATTCTAAAACATCTCGTACATCATGGGAAAGAAAACAAGAGCGTCTGCGTCAGAGGGAAATAACTGCGGCAATGGTAACATACTGAAGTCCCCCTCTCTCACACTAGAGCTGGTTGAGTTTATGCCTCATATCTAAAATTATTCTTTATCACTCAATGATCATGGTGTTCTCATTTCTCCTAAAATCTCCAAGTTTTTCCTAGGTTATAGGACATGGCAGTTTAGGAGAAACAAGACAGGGAAAGAGCATGCTAAATGCCCAAAGCTGCCATATCAAGATGTCCCAGCTGGGATGGAGTGAAGCAGCAGCAGACAGTAAAGAAGATAATGGACTAGCTGACACTGGTGTACAGTCAGACACACTGAGAGCAGCAACTATCAATTCATGTTGGATTATCCTCACAAGCATCTTCATAATGATGAGCCAGGATCATCAAGATAAATTTAAATTATGTTCAATTCTATTTCATTTTACAAAATTTACTGCTGAAAATAGCTACTGTAGATTCTCATTATTTGAAGAGTCTGTATTTGCAAATTCTCCTATGGCCTACCCCAAAATCAATACCCATGGGCTTGGCTATCATTCGTGGACATACACAGAGCAGCGAAAAACTGGAGTCACCCATCACACACATTCCCAGCTAAGGTCAAACCAAATGACATCTTGCCTTCTTCTTTCAGCTCTTATACTTCCTTCTCACATATTTTATGCCAAGCTTTTGTTTTATGAATGTTTTCAGCCTTTAAAATGGCACTGCACTTCATTGCTGTGGTGCTGTCTAGTTTCTAGAAGGCTCTGATATGCCTTATGAAGAAAAATGCATGTTAGATAAATTTCCTTCAGATGTGAGTTATAGGAACACACATAAAACAAAATAATGCTTTGAAAGGTTGATGAAAAAGGTTGTGGTCAGAGACTTCTATTTCTCCCAGAAAAAAAAGATTCAGTATTTACTAACTCAGTTTCTGCTGCAATTTTACAGATGAAAACTACCATAATAAATGAGAATATGAGAGTCAACTGTTGGTGGAAAAGCACTGAAGCATAAATAAATAACATTTCCAGATAATTATCTAATAATTCCAGATTTGGTTAAGATGGAGCTATAAGAAGCTAAAGGTAACAGCTGAATACAGGTTTATTACCAGAATTTCAAGTACAACAATGCCATACTGTATCTATTCTATTCATAATCATAATAATGTCATTCACAAAAAATGTGAAGGTTAAAGAGATAACTGAAAAAAACATTTTTGCTGGATAAAGTGAAGCAAGTAAGGATGTATGATTTAAAATTTACATTTGATTTATACAAATCAACCATTAATAAGAAATTAGCAAACATTTTCTTACTCACTGCAATGCCAGCTGTTAATTCCGAAAATGCAATATTTTCTTTACATGAGAAAACACTAAAACAAAACCGCATATAAACTAACCATTTGTTGATTCACTTCAGAAAGAAGCTGCTATGCAAGGAAACGTTTGGGGGTGATGGGTATACCTTGATTGTGGTGATGGTTCAATGAATACATGCATATATCCAAACTCATAAAATTATATACATTAAATATGTGCAGGCTTTTTGTATATTAATTATAACTCAATAAAACTGTTATAAAGAAAAAATAAGTGATGTAATTCAGAAAAAGAAACTGCCAGGACCATAAATTTGTAATATACTAATAAGTATGTTGATATATGTTAACAGAATGACAAATTTCTGTTACATAGCCATGTAATATATTCAAAGTCTGTTTTTATATTTTCATAAATATTTTTGCAACATGCCAAAATGCCTTTTAATCTTTTATCAAAGTGATCATTATCAATATTCTCTACCAAAATCTAGAACTGTAAATAAAATCGATAAATTGGATGTGAACTGAAACACTATATCTAAAGTTCATTGGATACAAATAGGTTATCAGCTTTAGAAGTTATCTGACACCAATTTTAATCCCAGATCTTTCCCACTTTCTACCTAAAGTATTTTCAACAAGCAAACAATTTAATTCCTCACTAACAAAAATTACAAACGGTCTGTATTGGAAGGCCTCCCTGTATTGAAGGCCATCCTTCAAAACTGAAACACTTCTTCTAATGATAATGAATATCTCTATATTTCACACTTCAGACTGAGCTCTTCACATATGAGATTTTCTTAAAGTGGTTATTTGTCAGTCTACGGCCTTCACTGGCCAGTTTTTTAATAAACTCTGGAAATAACAACAGCAACTTTCTTTCCAGGCAACAAATACCTCTGTGAAGGCGTGATTCCTTTCATACTCTCAAGTATTCCCTAAATTGCTGGGGTGCCCTTCTCTGTGCTTAATGATGCACTGTGAACCTGAAACTGTGACAAATCTAAACCCACAAAAGCAAACAGGTAAAAAAAAAATTCTTTCTTAACCTCAAGAGATAGAGACAGTCATTATTTCTCAAAGACTTTGAAGACCATGAAACTGTTCTAGATTTTAGGGCTTATGTGTATAGGAATATTTTAACCCCAAACTATGTCTTTGTTTTCAGAATGAGAGTATTCATTAGTGATAAAATTATAAAATTCTAGGTTAGAAAGTTTTAAGATTTGCAAGGAAGGGAACACAAGTTAGTTAGAAATTATTTTTAAAAGGGCAATGCCAAAAAAAAAAATAGTTAATGTTCCAATTGCTTTAGTCAACTATATAAGAATAGACCCTATTGAAAAAATATACCACACCAGATTATGAGACTATCCTGAAACAATGAACTTTATCTTCTCTCTATCCTCATAATTTTACCTAGCCATTGCACAAGATAGACTCGTAACATCCATGGAAAAGGAGGTAGAAGTTGAGAACAAAGTGAGTAATCATCAGTGATCAGTAACACCAATAGAAAAAAATATTTTCCTAAATGTCAAAAGAGACAGATCAGGCATGGTCAGAAGAGTAGAAACAGCCATTGAAAAAACATGTCCTCAAAAAGAAAATCAACTTCCCAACATAATAAAGGCAGGAATCAAATTTCCTAGAATTCCTCTCCTCTGAATACTCTCACATTTGTTTTCCACAGTCGGGAAAATAAATTAGAATAGAAGATGCACCTGATCAGGCAGTGGCACAGTGGATAGAGTGTCAAACTGGGATGCGAAAGAACCCAGGTTCAAGACCCTGAGGTCGCCAGCTTGAGCACGGGCTCATCTGGTTTGAGCAAAAGCTCACCAGCTTGGACACTGGCTTGGGGTTACTTGGTCTGTTGTAGCCCCCCGATTAAGGCACATATGAGAAAGCAATCAATGAACAACTAAGGTGTTGCAACATGCAATGAAAAACTGATTGATGCTTCTCATCTCTCCATTCCTGTCTGTCTGTCCCTGTCTATCCCTCTCTCTGACTCTCTGTCTCTGTAAAAATAAATAAATAAAGAAAAATTATTAGAATAGAAGATGCATTTCCACAGAAAGAGAAATAGAAAGATAAACAATGACTTCACACCAAAGAGAAATCTTTATTTGATTTCATGTATTATAAGATTCAGAAATTTGATACATTTCAGGAATTTGTCATAAGAAAATATTAAAGATAAATATCTAAATATAGGCCTGGCTGTTTGGCTCAGTGGTAGAGCTACTTCCCCAGCATGTAGAAGTTCCAGGTTTGATTTCCAGTGAAGGCACACAAGAAAAGCACTCATCTGCTTCTCCACCCATCTTCCTTTCACTTCTCTCTCTCCATCTCTCTCTCTCTCTCTCTCTCTCTCCTGCCACTATGGCTCAATTGGAACGAGTTGGCCCCAAGTGCTGAGGATAGCTCCAAGGCCTCCATCTCAAGTGCTAAAAAGAGCTCAGTTGCTAAGCAGTGGAGCAATGCCCCAGATGCACAGAATATTGTCCTCTACTGGGTTTCCCAGATGAATCCCAGTTGGGGTACATGTTGGAGTCTCTCTCTCTGCCTTCCCTCCTCTCACTGAATAAAAAAAATCTAAATATAAAAAGATATAATTACAACAATGTTTATTATATAAATAATAACAAGAAGTAATAATATTCTAAATGATCAACAGTGAAGAATCGCTGAAATATATTTTCCACATAGTGGAATTCTGTACACTTATTTCAAATTGTATATATCTACCCCTGACATGGCAAGATGTTCATTACATAATAAGTAGAACAATTTCTTCTAATTTTTGGTATTTTTCTGAAGTGAGAAGCAGGGAGGCAGAAAGACCCCCACATGTGCCCAACCGGAATCCACTCGGCATGCCCACCAGGGGACGATGCTCTGCCCATCTGGGGGGTTGCTCCATTGCAACTGGAGCCATTCTAGCACCTGAGGCGGAGGCCATAGAGCTATCCACAGAGCCCAGGCCAACTTTGCTCCAATGGAGCCTTGGCTGCAGGAGGGGAAGAGAGAGATAGAAACAAGAGGGGGAAGGATGGAGAAGCAGATGGGTGCTTCTCTTGTGTGCCTTGGTCAGGAATTGAACCTGGGACTTCCACACCCCAGGAAGACACTCTACCACTGAGCCAACCAGCCAGGGCAACAATTTTATTTTTATAAAATGTGTAATGACTACATATATATAAAAGAGATTTGAATGGATATATTCAAAAGTATTAACAGTAATCATCTTAGCATGTTGGCTTACTTATATTTTTTTATTCCCTTTATAATAAACATGCACTGCATTTGTACAAGGAAAAGAAAATATAATTCAGAAGTAAAATACAAAAACAAGCATATAAAGACTAAATGACTTGTCATTAACAGCCTCAACCTGAAGTAAACAGATGTTCCATTTCATACCACTGGAAAAGTCACTTCTAATTCTGACATTTAATGCAAAAAAGAAATGCTAGATGCTTAATTAGGTTAGCATTGATGTAATTTGTTTCCCTAAGATATAAGAATATTTTGCTCATGTATAATAAAGACAAATAAGTCAGACTATGCAAGAAATAAAGTATGCTAATTAAGTGATTTTCAAAGAGTAAAAACAATTTCCCCCAAAAATAAACTAGTTCAATTTCCTGTACAGGTGAATGGAGTAGGATAAAAAAAATTCAATCTTTCTTTGATGAATGAGGATCTGAGTACCTCAAGAGCGAATGCACGTTATAAGGCTCTGGACACAAAGAAACTATGGAAAGAAGACTAAATGAATGTCCTCAGTCTGACTCCAGCACATACCATGAAAGGGAGTCTCTGAAGAAAGGCCAGCTGTGCCCTTGTTTCCTAGTCATCTGTGTCTGCCTCCAAAGAACAACACAGAAGATCCTGTGCTGATAGCTGAAGAAGCCTTCAGTTTATTGCAGTTTTTTCTAAGTCATTGAAGAAAGTTCTTATACAGCAAAATAAATACTGAGACTAGCAGCATTTGTGAATGATATGTATGTTTTACATACATTTTTTAAAATAGAATTTTTGCTCATTATCAAACATATATACCAATCATCTAAGAAAGATATAGCAGAACACGAGTAAAGGCAGAAATCAAAAAAAGCAAAGTGTGATAAATTTCACTATATAAGGATTTTAAGTCTCCTGTGACCAAAATATCATAGACAAAATGAGAAGATAAATAGAAAACTAGAAAAGAAAATTTATAACAGAATGTCAAACTTGTATTTTCATTTTATTTATTTATTTATTTAATTCTAGTTATTAAGAAAAAGGTGAACTCACTAGAAGTCATGAAGCAGGCATTCACAAAGGGAAATAAACATATGGTAAAATATTTTATATGAGTAGAAATAAAAATACAATATAAATAGATATATTTTGTTAAAATAACAATGATTATGAATTTTTAAAATGAGCAAGTAAAAAGGGGAAACAGATACTCAAATATTGCTGGTAGAAATGTAAAGCAAGCTAACATTTCTGGAGGGAATTTAGCAGTGTACATCAAAAGCATTAAAAGTATACATTCTGACAAAACAGTCCCTTTCCTAGGATTTTATCCTTAGAAAATAACTAAGTGGTATTTTATATAAAGAAACATTAATCATAGCATTACTTAAAATAGGGGTCAAAAAATTTTATCAATATGAATTGGTACAATAAATACTGTTTATCAAAAATCATGATGTACCAGAATACGTCTACACATCAAAAAATATTTTTAAAAAACATTATATGGTAAATACTACCATAAAACAGACTGTGTAAGATCTCCAATTTCTCTCTTTTAAGAAAATGTGTTTTTGCCCTGGCTGGTTTGCTCAGTGGCCCAGTGCGTGAAAGTCCTGGGTTCAATTCCCACTCAGGGCACACAGGAGAAGCCATCATCTGCTTCTCCACCCCTCCCCCTCTCTTTTCTATCTCTCCCTCTCTCTCTCTCTTCCCCTCCCACAGCCATGGCTCAATTGGTTCAAGCAAGTTGGCCCTGGTCACTGAAGATGGCTCCATGGCCTTGCCTCAGGCACTAAAATAGCTCAGTTGCTGAGCAATGGAGCAGCAACTGAGTAAGCAGCTAATAGTAAGTAGTACAACAAATGGGCAGAGCAGTGCTCAGTAGGGCACTTGCCATGTGGATCCCTGTCAGGGAGCATGTGGAAATCTGTCTCTCTGCTTCCCTCTCACTTCTCACTTAATAAAAAAAAATTAAAAAAAAAAGTATGTTTTTTGTTCACAGCTGTGTTTTCACAGACACACACTCACAAACATACATAATTTAAAAACACTGAAAGGATTATTTACATTTCTGTATTTTCTAAATTTTCTATACAAATAAGACACTGTTAACAGAAGAATCTATTATTTAATAAAAATAAACATCTATTCATAGCAGCACTAGTCACATTAGCTTGAAGTGTGGGTACAACCCAAAGTGTCCATCAGTGGATGAGTAGATAAATTGTGCTATATCCATACAGTGGAATATTAGTCAGAAATGAAGCACTGATACCTGCTACAACATGGACAAGCCTCTGAAACCTCATGCTAATCAAAGAAGCCAGCCTATATATATATATATATATTCTATTTATATGAAATATCCAGAATAAATCTACCAACAGAGAATGCAAGTCGGTGGTTGCCAGGGGTTGCAGGAAAGGACAGACCAGGGAGAACCTGAGTAATGGGTTCTTTGGGATTACAGAAATGTTTTAGAACTAGATAGAGGAACTAGTTAATAGTTGTACAACACTGCATATATGTTGTACTACTTAATATTAGCTAGTTCCTCCATTACTAAGTGCCACCGAACTGTTCACTTTAAAAGTTAATTCGATGTTATATGAATTTCATTTCAATAATTATTTCCTAACAGTAAAAAATAGTAAAGAAGGCCCTGGCCGGTTGGCTCAGCGGTAGAGCATCGGCCTGGTGTGCGGGGGACCCGGGTTCAATTCCCGGCCAGGGCACATAGGAGAAGCGCCCATTTGCTTCTCCACCCCCACCTCCTTCCTCTCTCTCTCTCTCTTCCCCTCCCTCAGCCAAGGCTCCATTGGAGCAAAGATGGCCCGGGCGCTGGGGATGGCTCCTTGGCCTCTGCCTCAGGTACTAGAGTGGCTCTGGTCGCGGCAGAGCGACGCCCCGGAGGGGCAGAGCATCGCCCCCTAGTGGGCGTGCCGGATGGATCCCGGTCGGGCACATGCGGGAGTCTGTCTGACTGTCTCTCCCCGTTTCTAGTTTCAGAAAAATACAAAAAAAAAAAATAGTAAAGAAAAGTAAACATCTAATCATCACATTCCTCATTAATGTTAACCAAACTGTTTCAATCACTTGATACTCTAAGAGACTATTTCCTCCACCAGTAAATTCTAAGTACGCTAGTGTGTTTGTCCATCTGTCTCTCATTTGCTCGCTATTTTCATTACACAAATAACAGCTAACATCAGTATGGTACTGACTATGAATTGTTCTGAAGAGTTCATATATATTAAGTCTTTTGAATCTTCACAACTCTATAAGCATTATTATTGTCTTTTAATATAATTACCTCTATTTTGCAGATTAGAAAGAGAGGCACAGAGAAATAAAATGACTTGCTCAAAACTACCTAACTAGTAAATTATAGAATTGGGATTTAAACCCAACTAGACTGGCTCCAGAGTCCTATGCTCTCAAGTACGTCAACTATTATGTCCTACATCCTCTCAAATCCATAGGCTTTGTAGAAAATTGTAAATAGAGTTAAGTGTGTGAAGTAGGGGGGAAACTATCCATAATTTTGCCACCCATGGATTAACTACTGTACATCTGTTATATACTTTCGAAATAAATACATACGTCTTTATGCCAGCAGCATAATATGCTTTATAATCTACTAAATATGATCCATACGTCTCCCAGGTAAATAAATACGCTTCTAGGTCATCACATTTAATGGGCCCATGGTATTCCATGTACTAAAGGAAACAATCTATTTAACCAGTTACCTATTAGAGTTTATGAATAACAATGAGATGAACCATCTTATATGTACATCATTGTTTAATCAATTTACTTAGGGTTACTATAGAAATAGATGTAAAATACTTGATTGAGACTATATTTTAAAGCTCTTGACAAATATTGCCCAATTGTTTCTAGAAAGCATATAATATCTTATAGTCCCATTTGTAGTTTATGAGAGTACTTCCTCTTGAAATGAATCAGCAGAACTTACTTTCTCTAAAACAAAGAGACTTTCAGCAGAACTTACTTTCTCTAAAAGACTCCCTACCCCTGACCTTGAGTCTGGTATTACAGGCTGTGGCCTTGGGCTAGTTCTGCAAGGTTGCAGATGTTCCCAGAATGTTTCTCCCTGAATTAACCCTATAGATAAACATTGTAAATGAGTTTGTTTCACTGCTTTGTTTTACTTCTAGGCTTCCCCTTCTCCCCATACGCCAATCAGTACGTGATTTTGTCTTTAAAAGCTCACTTCAAACTGTGTTCACAGCTGCATGATTTGACTGACTTAGGTCTCCAGGCAGTCGCTGGCTTTGAAAAGACTCCTTTAAACTTGTACTTTGGTGTGGAGAACATTTGTATATTCTTGCTGGTTTTGCTACAACACTCTTACCACACTTCTCTTTCAAAATGTTCCCAGCTGCTCTCAAAACATACTCATGAACCTGAGGATCATTTTATTCCCTACTCTACTCCCCAATAGACACACACTCCCAAGGTTGGGGAGTGGGGACTATATTTGGACCCTCAGGGATTCTTTTAAATGTATAGATTAATTTGGGGAGACTATCTTTACAATGCTGAGCCTTTCCATCTACGAGGATAGCACATTCTCTACCCAAGAATAATTCCTGTAAAACATTGCTGTGGTGCACCGTCAATTCCAAATGAGCAAACAAGGTTTCAGCAGCTGAAGTAAGGCATTGCTCAGTGAATCAACTAAGGAGGATTAAAATGAAAAGCACATTTTTCCCAGGCATCATTAACATATGAGTCTTTTCCTATAGGAAAAAAAACCCTCTAGACTGTCATGGATGTAATTTACCACTAAATTTGAGTCCTCCTTATCTAGATCATCCTATAACCCAAAGGAGAATGATAGAAGACTGAGACCTTCTAAGGCTCTGAAACCTTGTCTTGAGGAATATTAAGTATATCACACTAAATGTCTAAACTCAATTGATTTATCTTAAAATATGCATGTTAGACATACATTCCATTTTTTTAAGGGCTGATCAATTCACTAAATAAAACTGTCCATTGGAAACTTGTAAAATAGTGTAGGAATAAAGGTATATATTCCTGGCAGGACAGTCTAGGAAAGAGTAGCAGAAGCAGCTGGTACAAAGGAAAACCTTAAACAAACATGTCCTCCTGTTGTATTTGCTTAAACGAACCAGTCTACCAAAACAGAAAATCAAGACCTACGCATGCATCTGCTTCCATCTGCTCTTTATGTTTCATCAGAACAGTCACTAAGCACTAAGATGCCATTCTAGAGTCACTAAACATGTCAAAGTCAAGGCAGAAGCTGGAAGGGTTGTGATTTCATGAGCACAGAAAAATACTGAATTGGGATTTTACTGAGCTGTAGTCATCAATGAAGTAAACTGTGGAGCCAGGACAAGAATCCACTGTAACAAATTGTCTGCATTAATACCATTAGTATTGAACTAGTGTCAGGCTCAATCTGGGGAAAACTCACCAAGGATATGTTTGCTGCTATTTCACAGTAGAAAAGAATTAGCTTTCTTATTCACAGCTTTCTTTGAATGTCTGAAGTTCAACAACATGCAACTTTTTAAAAAATTATTTAAACCAAATATACAAAGTTTAAAAATATCAAGGCTGTTTCTAAGAGATCCAATGAGTGGCGATTTTATGGCATTGCCGAAGGTTAGGTTTCCAAGCCAAAGAGTAATTTGAAAAATATCCAAATAAGTATTCTTTTTAAAATTGATATTCACCACAGATGTTTTCTTCATTTTAAAGCATTACATTCTGCCTTGATGCTAGAAGGGTAATAAGCCGACAAAAATATATGCTATTCCACAATTCAATTTACATTTCTCCATGCTACATTTCTCTGTGCTAAGAACTTAGAGTTAATGGGTCCATGTGCTGACAACATGTGCAATCATTAGTTACAATCAGTATTTAACAGTTTTTAAATAGAATCCATTACAGTCACAAACTGTTTTATGAGAATCTGTCTTAATGGCTTATATTCTACTTAACCCCAATTCTGGAAAAGCAGCAACTGTTTAGAAAGAACAGGACAGCCAGAAATTTACTGGAAACATTTCATGGAATCATACACAGCGATACAATTATAAGCCAATTTTACAATGCTTTCCTTAGTGCAACAACAACAAAACTTCTTATAATAAACAACTCAATTTCTCTCTGTAATACAGAGGTATATTATGAGGTCAGCTACTGGCCTATATTTATACCCAGGCTGTGCTGCCATCTTGATAAGACAGGGATTTGATACATATATATTGAAGTAGAAGTTCTCCTAGAGAAGGCACCTGGATTAATCTCTTCTTCTTCCTGAGGTAGACAGAGTTTGCAACCACTTTTAAACATGAGCATAAATGAGAAGTCTAAGAAAAGTCTGACCTCGTGTTCATATAAAATATTGAGAAACCATTTCTCTAACTCATTTGATATTTCTTTTCAAAAAGGCAGTTCACTGAAGGTCCAATTCAGCAAGTATTCTTTTTACATCAGAAAGTCTACCTCCTCGCCCAAATCCTCTAAGTGACACCTAAAACCACCAAATAACTTAGATTTAGTAGCCAATAACTGTGCCTAAATATGACTGAGCAGAAAAATTGTAAACGTTATTAGAACAAAACTTCAGTACTGAGCCTATGGAAAAGTGAAGGTGATACATCCTCCTCCAAATCATACATTGTGAAGCCTGAACCCACAGTACCTCAGAATTGTGACCTTACTTAGAGATAGAATCCCCACAGAAGTAACCAAGTTAAAATGAGATTTGGGCCAAAGTCCAATGACTGGAGTCCTAATAAAAAGGGGAAGTCTGGACACAGAGAAAGGCATAGAGGAAAGACAGATATAAAGAAATGCAGAGAGAAGATGGCCAGCTACAAACCCCAAAGAGGCATGGTAAAGGTCTTTCCCTAAAAGGAACCGATCCTGCTGATACCTTGATTTTGGACTTCCAGCCTCCAAACTGTGAGATAATAAATACCTGTTCCTTAGGCCACCAGTCTGAGGTACTTTGTTATGGCAGCCCTAGAAAACTATTATGAAAAGATACCCCCAAACTAGAAAGAGGAAACAGTCATGTGATACACCTAAAATGGCTGTGCTTGATTTAAAAATAGAAGTCTCAAATTAAAAAAGATAGAACACTGTAAGCATGCCTCATCTTAAGAAATTCTTAACTGGGTATCATAAATAAAAAGTAAAACCAGAGTCACTAATTAGAGAACAAAATCTGTATTTGGAAGGAAAGTTAAAGTAGTTTGTTCAATGTTACCTGTAGCTATTTGCACTTCCCTGTTCAGCTATGGCCACTCTTCTCTCTTACTAGCAAAGCTTCTCACAACTGCCTCTTATCACTGGGCCTGCCTCCTCTCTTCCCATTCTCTCCTCAACCCACTCTAATCTGCTTTTTGCTTCTACTACTCCATAAAAATTCTCTTTTCAAGATCACTAAAGGCCTCCACATAACAAAACCCAACAATCAATACTCAACATTCCTCTCTCTAGAACCAAGTGAACAGCAGATTCAGGCCTTCCCTCTCTTCTCTTTCAACACTGACTTCATTGGACCTCTGAGACACCATTCTCCTCCACTGGCTCTCCTAACACCCAGGGTATGCCCCAGGCTCGGTCCTTGACCTCTTCTTTCTCTGTCTAAAATCATTGCCTAGGAGATCTTAGGAAAGCCCATCATCATTTCTTTCAAAATATATAAAAATATACTTTAGATACAAAACAGAGAATCCAATTGCTTCTCACCACACCACCAGCTAAAATTTTAATCTAAGCTGCCAGAATGCATCACCTAGATTCCTGTAATAACTTAACTCATCTGTTTTCCACTGATCTTTTTACCTATGAATCATATCATGCTATATCTGTGCTCAAAACTCTCCATGGTGCTCATCTTATTCAGAATAAAAGTTAAAGTCAGTATAAGATGACCAGAAGGTACCAGTGATCGGCTACAGTCCATGCACTTATGACCTCCATGTCTGTGCCTCCTGTCACATCCCCTCATTCATTCCACTCCAGACACAGCAGGTCACTCTTGTTTGAAAATGCCAAGTGAGTGCTCGTATCCAGGGCTTTGCACCTGCTGTTCCATGCGCCTGGAAGCCCTGTCCCCTAATGGCTTCATGGCTTAATTGCTGTATTCATTCAGGCACTGCTCAAATGCCACAGCATCAAAAGCACTCTTCTGACCTCTCTGAGGGACACTTCCTCTGTCCCCTCTCCACCCTTATTTCCTTATTTTTCTTCTTAGATTTATCAACTCCTGGCATGCATTTATGTAATGTCTATAGTCTACCAATGCATAAACTCTATAAAAGCAGTAACTCTGTTTTTGTTCACTGGTATATCCTAATACTTGGACCAGGGACAAACACAAAAGAGGGGCTGAATAAATATTTATTGAGTGAATAAATATCACATGAGCTGGCAGAGTAGATGTGAAATAAATGTCACTTTAAATATAACAATTACACATGTGATTCTTACCCTGACTGCACACTGGGACCTGTTGCTTGGACCCTGCCCTTAGAGATTCCTAAGTTGGAAATAAATTATTGGTCTATGATTCTAATGTGCAGCCAGGTTAACAACTGCTGCTGTAGACTATAATAAAGTCCTTAAAGAGAAGGGTATTTTTTTCTTCTTTGTACCTCTCACACAGTGGTTGGCAAAGTGACTAATAATGTTGATTAAATAAATTAATAATGAGAAATAGCCATTTAGTCCTTGCTTATATACTTCTGTTGATGAACTAACTAGTTTATAAAGCAAGTCTTGTCCACTACTGCACATCTTCAAAGATTAGAGTTCTTCATTAATCTGAAGCAAGATCTTCCTCACTATAATGTCCACTCATTGGTCCCAGGTCTTGCTGACTGAAATATACTTGAAATCTATTCTCTAAAGACAGCCTTTCATACATTTACAATCATACAGAGCCCTTTCCTTGGGCTACTTCTCTAGTCAGGACAAATCAAAGCAATGCAGGAAGTACCTGTCCCATACTTATTCTGCCTGGGCAGGGGGTATCTCTGCCACAAATGAGGGCATTGAATCCAGGTCTTGAATGATAAAGGTTAGCTGTACCAGTGAGAGAGAGGAAATGGCTTTTGAGATGTGACAATGAGGAAAGCATGTAAGGGTAGAAGAGTATGATCTCTGAAAATTCAAAATTGTGGTTTAATTTCTGAAAAAGAAATAGAGGTCAAATGAAAGGGAGTAAAGGGCATAAAGAGAAAACTGAAAAGGTCACCTAAGACCACATGACAAAGGATGCTGTATATCTTGTATTAAAATGAATTATTTTATGACTGACTGGATCCATCTAGAGTTTAAAAATGAAAGGGAAGAGGACTAATGGTATCATGTTGACCAATATAACCTACAGATGGAGAGGAAGATAATGAACTTAGTTTGAGAAGTATTTAATTTGAAGTAGTCGAGGACTTCTACTACAGGTGCCTTCCAAGAAGTTATAAATGTGTTTTTGAATTTGTTGGAGAATCAGGCACTGGAGGTTAGATTTAATAGTCATTTAAACAAAGGTTTTAAATAAGACAAACAATCAAATGAAAAATGTTAACAGTGGTTTTTTAGAATGGGTTGCAGGTGATTTTCATCTTTTTTACTTGTTCAAATATTTAAAATAAATGTGTATTATTTTTATTTATATAAATATAATAATTTAAAATAATTTTCTGTATTGATTTAAGAGACAGAGAGAAAAAGAGAAAGAGAAACATCAACTTGTTGCTCCACCCATCCATGCATTCTTTGGTTGACTCTTTCATGTGGCCCAACCAGGGACTGAACTCACAACACTGGCATATCTGGACAGTACTCAAGTCAACTGAGCTATCCAACCAGGACTAAATATAAGAATAAATGAAAATACAGCCCTGGCCAGTTGGCTCAGTGGTAGTGTTCGCCAAGCATGTGGATGTACCGGGTTTGATTCCAGGTCAGGGTACACAGGAGAAGTGCCATCTGCTTCTCCACCCCTACCTGTCCCCTCTCTCTCTCCTTCCCCCATACAGCAGCCATGGCTCAATTGAAGCCAGTTGGCCCCAGGAGAAGCACTGATGTCCTCAGTGGCTCCGTGGCCTCTACCTCAGGTGCTAAAAAGAGCTCAGTTGCTAAGCACCAGAGCAAAGCCCTAAACAGGCAGAGCATTGTCCCCTAGTGGGGTTTCCTGGGTAATCCCCATCAGGGAACATGCAGGAATATGTCCTTGCCTCCCCTCCTCTCACTGAATAAACCAAAAGAAAGAAAAATATAGCTAAGAGTCAAAAATTGCATGCACAATGCAAAGAGAAGACCAAAAGCAAAACTTTAGGATAATCAACATTTATAAAGGAGTACTAGAATAGTAGCTAGCTAAAGAAATAAGGATATAAGATTGAGTGATACCACATTTAAGTGTCTCATAAAGTAACAGCAGAGAAGCCTGGAAACAGGAACAAATGCTGCAGAAAAATGTAGTAGGGTCAGAATTTTTAAAAAAGCACTGGTAATTAGGAGATGATTACTAACCATAATAAGAAATTTAGGAGACCTGAAAATGGCAGCGGAGTAGGCGGATGCGCAGACGCCCAGCTCTCACCACCAAACTGGAATACAAATCAATTTAGGAAAAATCAGTGTGAAAAACCAACTCTGGACTACAAGAACAGCTCTCAAAAACCAAGGAGCAAAGAAGAAGCTACAACAAACCTGGTAGTGAGTGCCTGAATCTCCCCTGCTTACAGAAACGGAGTGGGGGGGGGGGTGACGCTGAGAGCCCAGAGGGGATCTCACTCTAGGAAAAAGAGCAGAAAATACTGCTCACAGCCACTTGCCTGGCAACCAGGGAGAGAGGTGTATTGAAAAGACCAGCTTATCTCCCAAGTGGAAAGGAAAGAGAAAGGGAAAGACTGTGAGGGGCAAAGGAATGCAGGAGACGACCTAAAAAAGCTGACTCATCCATGCTGGAGGTGGCCATACCTGGGAGATAGACTGATCCTTCCACAAAACAGTACTGAATTGCATCCAGATCAGAGATCTCCAGACATCTCTCCAGCTCCAATCAGCACAACAAGACACAACTGAAAACAAGAAGTGAGGAGGAGGGGCAGTAACTCAGGTCTCCATGGAGATCTGAGATACACCTCCCCCTACTGAAGCTGAGAAAACACCCTGCCCCCAGAGAGATTAGTTGGTGGAAGAAGCCTTCAGAGTCTCAGGTTACACCCATCACATTCCTGGATACAGTTTCAAGGAAGCCCCCTGCTGAGATCAGTAAACAAGATTATCACCTGTTAAGAAAACAAACAAATCAAGATTACAAAGCTACCCAAATCCAAAAGTGGATTGCAAATAATAGCTGATACCAACCCAAGAAGACCTAGAAATAACACAATTGAAAACTGGAGGCAGACAACACCAAGCCTAGACTCAACCAACTCTACAAACAAAACACCCAAACACAGATAATTAGAAGACAAAAAGTGCAATCCAAATGAAACCAATGGAGAAACCTTCAGGAGATGAACTGAGTGATATGGAAATAATCAAACTTCCAGATGCACAGTTCAAAATAATGATTGTAAGGATGCTTAGGGATCTTAGAACAACATTGGATAGTCACTATGAACACCTAAATAAAGAAATAGCAAGTATAAAAAAAAGATATTGAAATATAAAAAAGGATCAGTCGGAGATGACAAATACAATATCAGAAATAAAGACCACAATGGAAGAAATTAAAAAAAGGATGGATAAAGCTGAGGATCTAATCAGCGAGTTGGAGGACAACTTGAATGAAGGCAAGAAAGCAGAGAAGAAGAAAAAAAGAGACTCAAAGAGTCTGAGGAAACTCTTAGACAGCTCTGTGACAACATGAAGAGAAATAACATCCGCATAATAGGGGTTCCTGAAGAAGAAAAAGAAAAAGGGATAGAGACTTTGTTCAATCATATCATAGCTGAAAACTTCCCTAAATTAATGCAGGAGTAACTCTCAAAAGTTCAGGAAGCACAAAGGACTCCATTAAAGAAAAACCCAAAGAAACCTACACCAAGACACATCATAATTAAAATACCAAAGCTAAGTGATAAAGAGAAAATATTAAAAGCTGCGAGAGAAAAAAAAGCTATCACCTACAAAGGAGCCCCCATAAGGATGACATCCGACTTCTCAACAGAAACACTTGAGGCCAGAAGGGAATGGCAAGAAATATTTAAAGTAATGCAGAACAAGAACCTACAACCAAGACTCCTTTATCCAGCAAGGCTATCGTTTAAAATTGAAGGAGAAATAAAAAGCTTCCCAGACAAAAAACAAATCAATGAATTCATTACAACCAAACCAATGCTGCAGGAAATGTTAAGGGGCCCGTTGTAAACAGATCAAAGTAGAAAAAGAATATAGCAAAAAATGAATACAGCTTTAAAGAATAAAATGACAATAAACAACTACATAGCAATAATAACCATACATGTAAATGAATTAAATGATCCAATCAAAACACATAGGGTAGAGCTGCGTGGATAAGAAAACAGGGCCTGTACATACACTGTCTATAAGAGACACACCTTAGAACAAAAGATACACATAAATTGAAGGTAAAAGGATAGAAAAAAATAGTTCATGCAAATGGAAAAGAAAAAAAAGCTGGGATAGCAATACTTATAATCAGACAAATTGGAATTTAAAACAAATAATATAGTAAGAGATAAAGAAGGCCACTACATAATGATAAAGGGAGTAATCCAACAGGAAGATAACTATTATAAATATCTATGCACCTAATACAGGAGCACCTAAATATATAAAGCAGACTTTGATGGATATAAAGGGCGAGATCAACAGCAATACTATAATAGTAGGGAATTTCAATACCCCACTAACATCACTAGATAGATCCTCAAGAAAGAAAATTAACAAAGAAACAGCAGATTTAAAGGACACACTAAATCAACTCGATTTAATAGTTATCTTCAAAACCTATCACCCTAAAGCAGCAGAATATACATTCAAGTGCTCATGGTACATTCTCTAGGATAGACCATATGTTAGGGCACAAAAGCGGTCTCAACAAATTTAAAAAGATTGAAATCATATCAAGCACTTTCTCCGATCACAACAGCATGGAACTAGAAATAAACCACAACAGAAAAGCTCAAAAATTCTCAAACACATGGAAACTAAATAGCAGGTTGTTAAATAACGAATGGATTAAGAATGAGATCAAAGAAGAAATAAAAAAATTCCTAGAAACGAATGACAATGAGTATACAACAACTCAAAATTTATGGGACACAGCAAAAGCATTACTGAGAGGGAAGTTCATAGCACTACAGGCACACTTTAAGAAGCCAGAAAAAGCTCAAGTAAACAACTTAACCTTGCATCTAAAAGAACTAGAAAAAGAACAGCAAGTAAAGCCCAAATGTAATAGAACGAAGGAAATAATAAAGATCAGAGCAGAAATAAATCACATAGAAGCTACAGAAACAATACAGAGGATCAATGAAACTAGGAGCTTTGAAAAGGTAAACAAGATCGATGAACCTTTAACTAGACTCACCAAGAAAAAGAGAGAGAGGACTCAAATAAATAAAATTAGAAATGAGAGTGCAGAAATAACAACTGACATAACAGAAATACAAAATATTGTAAGAAAATACTATGAAGAACTATATGCCAAAAAACTAGACAACCTAGATGAAATGGACAAATTCTTGAAACATACAATCTTCCAAAAATCAATCTGGAAGAATCAGAAAACCTAAACAGACCGATAACAACAAATGAGATTGAAACAGTTATCAAAAACACCCAACAAAGAAAAGTCTGGAGCCAGATGGCTTCACAACTGAATTCTACCAAATATTCAAAGAAGAACTAACTCCTATACTTTTCAAACTATTTCAAAAAAAATCAAGAGGAAGGAAGACTTCCAAATCCTTTTATGAGGCGAGCATAATTCTGATTCCAAAATCAGGCAAAGACATCACAAACAAAGAAAATTATACGTCAATATCTCTGATGAATATAGACGCTAAAATCCTCAACAAAATATTAGCAAATCGGATCCCACAATATATGAAAAAAATTATACACCATGATCAAGTGGGATTTATTCTGAGGAGGCAAGGCTGGTACAATACTTGTAAATCAATCAATGTGATTCATCACTTAAACAAAAAGAAGAAGAAAAACCACATGATAATTTCAATAGATGCAGATAAAGCATTTGATAAAATCCCGCACCCAGTCATGATAAAAAAAAAAACTCTCAGCAAAGTGGGGATACAGGAAACGTACCTCAACCTGATAAAAAGCCAACTATGACAAACCCACAGCCAATATCATACTCAATGGGCAAAAATTAAAAGCAATAACCTTAAGATCAGGAACAAGGCAGGGGTGCCCCCTTTCACCACTCTTATTTAACATAGTCCTGGAAGTCTTAGCCACAGCAATCAGACAAGAAGAAGAAATAAAAGGCATTCAAGTTGGAAAAGAAGAAGTAAAACTATTATTATTTGCAGATGATATGATATTGTATATAGAAAACCCTAAAGTCTCAGTCAAAAAACTACTGAACCTGATAAATGAATTCAGCAAAGTAGCAGGATATAAAATCAATACTCAGAAATCAGAGGCATTTTTATATGCCAACAATGAACAGTCAGGAAGAGAAATTAAAAAAACAATCCCCTTCACAATTACAATAAAAAAAATTGAGTACCTAGGAGTAAACTTAATGAAGGAGACTAAAGACTTGTACTCGAAAAATTACAAAGCATTAATAAAATAAATCAAGGAAGATACAAACAAGTGGAAGCATATACCATGCTCATGGTTAGGAAGAATAAACACCATTAAAATGTCTATATTACCCAAAGCAATCTATAAATTCAATGCAATACCAATTAAAATACCAATGACATACTTCAAAGATATCGATCACATATTCCAAAAATTTATATGGAACCAAAAAAGAACACGAATACCCTCAGAAATCTTAAAAAAAAAAAAAAAAAGAATAAAGTGGGAGGTATCACACTTCCTGATATCAAGTTATACTACAATATCATTGTACTCAAAACAGTCTGGTACTGGCATAAGAACAGGCATACAGATCAATGGAACAGAACAGAGAACCCAGAAATAAACCCACAGCTCTATGGACAACTAATATTTGACAAAGGAGGCAAGGAAATACAATGGAGTAAAGACAGCCTCTTTAACAAATGGTGTTGGGAAAATTGGACAGCTACCTGCAAAAAAATGAAACTAGATCACCAGCTTACACCACTCACAAAAATAAACTCAAAATGGATAAAAGACTTAAATGTAAGCCATGAAACCATAAGCATCTTAGAAGAAAACATAGGCAGTAAGCTCTCCGACATCTCTCAGAGCAATATATTTGCGATTTATCCCCACGGGGAAGTGAAATAAAAGACAGGATAAACAAATGGGACTATATCAAACTAAAAAGCATTTGCACAGCTAAAGACAATAAGAACAGAATAAAAAGACAAACTACACAATGAGAGAACATATTTGACAGTACATCTGATAAGGGGTTAATAACCAAAATTTATATAGAACTTGTAAATCTCAACACCAGGAAGACAAACAATCCAATCAAAAAATGGGCAAAAGAAATGAATAGACACTTCTCCAAAGAGGACATACAGATGGCCAATAGGCATATGAAAAAATGCTCAACATCACTAATCATTGAGAAATGCAAATTAAAACCACAATGAGATATCACCTCACACCAGTCAGAATGGCACTAATAACCAAACCACACAGAATAAGTGCTGGCGAGGATGTGGAGAAAAGGGAACCCTCCTGCACTGCTGGTGGAAATGCAGACTGGTGCAGCCACTGTGGAAAACAGTATGGAGACTCCTCAAAAAGTTGAAAATCAAACTGCCTTTTGACCCAGCTATCCCACTTTTAGGAATATACCCCAAGAACACCATAGAACGGCTCCAAAAGGAGAAATGCACCCCCATGTTTGTGGCAGCATTGTTCACAATCGCGAAGATCTGGAAACAGCCCAATGTCTGTCAGAGGACGAGTGTATTAAAAAGCTTTGGTACATATATACTATGGAATACTACTCAGCCATAAGAAATGATGACATCGGATCATTTACAATAATATGGATGGACCTTGATAACATTATACGGAGTGAAATAATAAATCAGAAAAAACTAAGAACTATATGAATCCATACATAGATGGGACATAAAAATGAGACTCAGAGACATGAACAAGAATGTGATGGTAACAGGGGTGGGGGGTTGGAGGGAGAGGGGGGTAGGGTGAGGAAGGAGAGAGGGGGAGGGGAGGGGCACAAAGAAAATCAGATAGAAGGTGACAGAAGACAATTTGACTTTGGGTGAGGGATATACAGCATAATCAAATGTCAAAATAATCTGGAGATGTTTTCTCTCAACATATGTACCCTGATTTATCAATGTCACTGCATTAAATTTAATAAAAAAAAATGGAAGAAAAAAAAAAAGGAAGGATGACTCAAAGGGTAGAACAATAGCCCAGAAAGTAGTGGAGACTTATTCCCATGCCTTGAAAACAAATAAACTTCCAACATTAAAAAAAAAAAAAAAAAAAAGAAATTTAGGAAAATGATTGGGATTAAAGCCAGATTAACGTGAGTTAAAAAGAGAGTAGAAATAAAAGTTAAAAGTCTGGTTTTGAAAGAAAGTCAGAAAAAAAGTAATAACTGAACAAAAGGTGAGGTTAAGGGCTGCCTTTATCTGTGTCTATCACAGAGAATGCAGAACTTGGTGCTATGAATTCAAGAGTGTCACATTCATTCTCCCTGTTAAGTCATAGCCTACTGCTATAGAAGAACGAACCTAAATGGTAAATGTCACTCACAATCATAGTTCCTTTCAGTATCTTTGGTCTTTCCAGAGGAAGAAAAAAACATTAAAAGGCCCCAAAATTTGCAGAACTATTAGTATAAAAAAGTTCCGAGAGTAACATCAGAGAAATGGTGCCGTGAGAGCACTCCCGATACCTCTCCCCAAAATTTCAACACGTTCTACAACCAGAGAGAAAAATCTATCCCTGGAGCGTCTGGAAGTCCCATACACTGAACAAGAAGGTATGATTGGGTGAAAAGTTGGCTAAATATATAATCAACCCTGAAGGAAATAAGACAGAGAACAGAACACTCCACCTTCCTCACTAACCTGAGCATGGGCTGATTTCACTTGGAACTGAGAGAGAGTGGGGGCTGCGGGCATGGAGGGAACCGGGCTGGGGCACAGCCATTCAAGCCAAGGAAAGAGTGTGCCCCCGGTGACTCAGCCCACAAAAGCCAATGCCGGCACTCGACCCCGGAAAAGGCAGGCGAGCGGCAGCCACCATTACCCTCCATATCCTGGTCGGCAAACACGGACAGTGTGTGAGAGGTTCCTCCTAGTGCCCCGGGCATGGGCACCTGTGTTCCGGGACAAAGGGGCAGGGTCAGAAACCTCTGGGTGGGCTGCGAAGAGAATCTCAGTGTGGTCCCTGTTCCGCCAGCAGCAGCGTGCGGGGAGTGCGCAGAAGAAAACTTCCCTACGCCCGGACTTCTTCTAGCAGACGGGGCGCTTCACCAGGCTACTCAGGCTAACATCTCAGGGAAGAAAAAATACGGAAGCGCTAGAGGGAGGGGCGCACAGGCAGCTTGCAATCTGTCTCTGGAGCAGATCTGCGGATCCAATCGCTGAAATTAGCTTAACTAACAGTCTGCTCACCGCCCAACTGGCTTACCTGGTTCTAGTTGACAAGATCTCTCTCAGATCAGTGATCTAAGACAAGAGACATGATATTTTTTAGTGCCTCTTGCTATGCATGTAGGGGCAGGGGCAAATTCCTGTCAACTGATACAGGGTGAAAAACACATTCCTATGGAACAAACCTCAGAGAACAGTGCAGAAGTTAGAAAGAATAGGCTGTAGGCTTTTTAACAAGGAAGAAGCCTGCAGAAAGCAATCCCATGGAACTCTAAGGCAAATTTAACTAAATAAACCTGGGGAACTGAACAGAAGTCAACACATCCCCTACCTGCTTAAGCTGGTGGCTCTGATTGGCAGAGCTTTCATACTCAGGGCTGTGCACTAAAAAGAGGGACTTGGCAGCTTTTAAGACCTCCTGTTCTGCAGGCAGTGACTAGGGCATCTTCCTGCCAGCCAAAACAGGTTACAAAGTACAAAAAGCCTGGGGAGAGTGGTCCCACAGAGTGCTGAGGCATACTGGACACACCTGGAGGCTCATAGAAAGACATCTTGAGAGCAACTGGCTCCCAGCTCCACCTGATTACACTGGTGGCTCTGACTAACAGAGCCTTACCCAGAGCCCTGTGCTGAGTGGGGATAGAGTAAGGATCTGCCAGCTCTTTGAGGCTCTTACTCTCCAGGTAGTGGCAACAGCAACTTCATAGCTGGATCATCAGGCTGCTAATTAAGGAAGGAGAGACTAGGAGAGAGGCTCCAGGAAAACGGACTCTCTCATTGTTGGAGCTTGCAAATGCTAACAGGCCCCGACTACCAACGAGACTGAGGCCTAGTATGTGACATCACCATAGAAAGTCATCAACTGCAAATCTCTACCTAAGCATGACACAGGAGTAGAGCCTGGGGTACAGAGCCACCAACCAGGAAAAGGGAGAGGAAAGAAAAAGGAAGAAGATAACCTCTCAAAATCAAGAAAAATTCACAGTCTTTAACAGTCTTTATAACTTTTTCAACTTTTTTTTGTTTCTTTCATCTTCTTATCTTTATTTCTTTTTCTTCCTTCACCTTGGTCCTTTTATTCTCTGCTTGTCTTATTCTTTTCTCTTCATCTTGAACTACATTACCCATAAGTGTTATATTTCCCATTTTTTTCTTCTTTTCTTTTTTCTTTCTCCCTATGACGGTTACACTCCAAAACCCTTAACTCTCTCCCCTTTCTTATTTTTCCTTTTTCTTCTTACTATTTTTTTCTCCCTCTCTCTTAGTTTCTTCCTTTCTCCTTTACTTTTCCTCTCATTTGATCCTCACTTATGAACAAATTATTTTATTTTGGATTCAAATTTTTTCTTTGTGACATTTTGTGTGCTTTTTACTTCACTTTTTAACTCATTAGCATTCCCCCCAACCAAGGCTCTCCATTCTGTGTAGTTTATGATCCAATTAATACAATAGTATTTTTTTCTTGTTTCCCTCTTATCCCTTTCACTATATCTCTCTGTCAACCATCATTTACAAGCAAATTATTTTATTCTTAATCCAAACTTTTTTCCTTTTTGCATTTTGTGGGTCCCTACCTTTTTGCCTTTTTATCACTTCTCCCCAACTCAGGGCCTCCGTAACAGGCAGTTTTTGTTCCATTTAACACAATATAATTCTCAGTTTTCCACGGTATTTTCAAAGAAGGAAAAGAAAAAGGAAAAAAGGAAATAATAATATTTTTAATTAATTTATTTTATTGTTGTCTTTATTTTTTACTTTTTACTCTTTATTAATTCTCATTAGTGGTATTAACAAAACCAAACTCAGATGCCATTAAGGAAAATGAAATCAAATATCATGGATACAAAAGACAGAGATGTAGCACAGATAGATGAGAAAAAAATCTATAGAAAAAAAAATTTAACAGATTGGAAACCTTGGGGTCAAATGACAGAGAATTTAAAATACAAATCCTAGAAATGCTCAGAGCTATACAAGAAAACACAGAAAGGCAATTTAGGGAGATCAAAAAACAACTCAACAAACACAAAGAATACATTACCAAGGAAATTGAAACTATGAAAACAAATCAAACAGAGATGAAAAACTCAATTCATGAACTGAAAACCGAGGTAACAAGCATAGCTAATAAAACAGGCCAGATAAAAGAGAGGATTAGTGACATAGAAGACAGGCAACTTGAGGCACAACAGAGAGAAAAAGAGAAAGAAGCAAGATTTTTTAAAAATGAGAAAGCCCTACAGGAATTGTCTGACTCCATCAAAAAGAGTAACATAAAAATAATAGGTATAAAAGAAAAAGAAGAGAGAGAAAATGGAATGAAGAACATATTCAAACAAATAATAAACGAGAACTGCCCAAGCCTGTGGAAAAAATTAAAGCCTCAAATTCAAGAAGCAAACACATCACTGAGTTATCTTAACCCCAACAAACCTACTCCAAGGCACATCATAATGAAATTTGCACAAACCAACGACAAAGAAAAAATTCTCAAGGCAGCCAGGGAAAAGAAGAATACAACATATAAAGAAAAGCCTTTTAGATTATCATTGAATTTCTCAGCAGAAACTCCACAAGGTAGAAGAGAGTGGACCCCAATTGTAAAGCCCTGAAACAGAGGAACTTTCAGCCATGAATACTATACCCATCAAAGCTATCCTTCAAATATGAAGGAGAAATAAAAACATTCACATATACAGAAAAGATAAGAGAATTTATCATCAGAAAACCTCCACTTCAGAAAATACTAAAGGGGGTTTTCCAACCAGATACAAAGAACAAAAAAAAAGTAAAAAACACAATAAAACCAAATTTAAACTGTGACAACAAAAAAAAAGGGGGGGGGGGGAGAGGATGGAGATTAACAGTACCAAAGGATGATGGAGTGCAGAAGCACTCATAAGATAGTGTACTACAATGAACATGGTAGGTACCCTTTTCATTACTTAATGGTAACTACCCCTGAAAAAACCATCACAGAAGCACATGATTTAAAAAAGGTAATAACAGAGGAAAGAAGTATGGAATACAAACAAACAAAAACAAATGATAGAAAAACAAAAGAGAAGAATCAAACAAGATACAAAACTAACAGAAAGCAATATTTAAAATTGAAATAGGGAATCCTCAAGTGTCAATAATTACACTAAATGTAAATGGATTAAATTTACCAGTAAAAAGACACAGTAGCAGAATGGATTAAAAAAGAAAATCCTACTGTATGCTGCCTACAAGAAACACATCTAAGCAACAAGATAAAAACAAATTCAAAGTAAAAGGCTGGAAAACAATACTCCTAGCAAATAACATCCAAAAAAAAGCAGGGGTAGCAATACTCATATCTAACAATGCTGACTACAAGACAACAAAAGTAATCAGAAACAAAAATGGTCATTTCATAATGATTAAAGGGACACTAAATCAAGAAGACATAACACTTCTTAATATATATGCACCAAACCAAGGAGCACCAAAATATATAAGACAGCTACTGCCTGACCTAAACACAAATCTGACAAAAATACCATCATACCTGAAGACCTCTCTATGCCGCTGATGGATCTAGATCATTCATCCAAACAGAAAATCAGTAAAGAAATATTGCCTTAAACAAAACACTAGAGCACCTGGATACGATAGACGTCTACAGGACATTTCATCCCAAAGTAACAGAGTATACATTTTTCTCTCGTGTACATGGAACATTCTCAAACATTGATCATATGTTGGGCCACAAAAATAACATCAGCAAATTCAGAAAAATTGAAATTGTACCAAGCATATTTTCTGATCATAAAGCCTTGAAACTAAAATTCAACTGCAAAAGGAGGTAAAAAAAAAACGCACAAAAATGTGGAAACTAAACAACATACTTTTAAAAAATGAGTGGGTCAAAAAAGAAATAAGCACAGAGATCAAAAGATAAATACAGACAAATGAAAATGGCAATACGACATATCAGAATCTCTGGGCTGCAGCAAAAGCAGTAATAAGAGTGAAGTTCATATCACTTCAGGCCTATATGAACAAACAAGAGAGAGCCCAAGTAAACCTCTTAACTTCACACCTTAAGGAACTAGAAAAAGAAGAACAAAGACAACCCAAAACCAGCCGAAGAAATAAAGTAATAAAAATCAGAGCAGAAATAAATGAAATAAAGAACAGAAAAACTACTGAAAATATTAATAAAACCAAGAGCTGGTTCTTTGAAAAGATCAACAAAATTGAAAAACTCTTGGCAAGACTCATCAAGGACTCATATAAACAAAATTCAAAATAAAAGAGGAGAAATCACCACAGATATCAATGATATACAAAGAATTATTGTTGAATACTATGAAAAACTATATGCCACCAAATTCAACAAATAAATTCCTAGAACAATACAACCTTCCTAGACTGAGTCATGAAGAAGCAGAAAGCCTAAACAGACCAATAAGCAGGAAAGAAACAGAAAAAACTATTTAAAAACTCCCCAAAAATAAAAGGCCAGGCCCAGACGGCTATACTAGTGAATTCTATCAAACACTCAAAGAAGACTTCGTTCCTATTCTACTCAAAGTCTTCCAAAAAATTGAAGAAGAAGTTAATACTTCCAAACACATTTTATGAAGCCACCATAACCCTCATACCAAAACCTGGCAAGGACGGCACAAAAAAAGATAACTACAGACCAATATCTCTAATGAATACAGATGTTAATATACTAAACAAAATACTAGCAAATCGAATACAACAACATATTAAAAAAATAATACATCATGATCAAGTGGGATTCATCCCAGAATCTCAAGGATGGTTCAACATACATAAAACGGTTAATGTAATACACCATATCACAAAACAAAGAATAAAAACCACATGATCCTATTAATAAATGCAGAAAAGGCATTTGATAAAATACAACACAATTTTATGTTTAAAACACTCAACAAATTGGGTATACAAGGAAAATATCTCAACATGATGAAGGCCATTTATGATAAACCATCAGCTAATATCATATTAAATGGCATAAAATTGAGGACTTTCCTCCTTAAATCAGAAACAAGACAGTGTTTTCCACTCTCTTCAATCTTATTTAATGTGGTACTAGAAGTTCTAGCCCGAGCAATCAGACAATGTAAAGAAACAAAAGGCATCCATATCAGAAAAGAGGAAGTAAAGGTTTCACTTTTTGTAGATGCTATTATCATATATATCGAAAACCCCAAAGATTCCACAAAAAGATTACTAGAAACAATAAACCAATACAGTAAGGTCACAGGTGACAAAATTAATATACAAAAGTCCATAGCCATTCTATATGCCAACAACAAAACATTAGAGAACAAACTCAAAAAAATAATCCCCTTCACAGTTGCAACAAAACTAGGAATAAACATAAAGAATGTAAAGGACCTATATAACGTAAACTACAAAGCATTGTTATGGGAAATCGAAAAAGATACAATGAAATGGAAAAATATTCCCTGTTCTTGGATAGGAAGAAAAATGACCATAATACCCCCAAAAATATACAAATTTAATTCAACTCCCCTCAAAAATCCAATGACATTTTTTTAAAAAATGAAAAAAAATCATCATTATATGGAACTATAAAAAACCCTGAATAGCCAAAGTAACCCTAAGGAAAAAGAACAAAGCTGGAGGAATTACAATACCTGGCTTCAAATTATATTATAGAGACACGACAATCAAAACAGCATGGTATTGGCAGAAAAACAGACATTCAGACCAATGGAACAGAATAGAAAGTCCAGAAATTAAACCACATATATACAGTCAAATAATTTTCGATAAAGGGGCCAACAACACACAATGGAGAGAAGAAAGCCTCTTCAACAAATGGTGCTGGGAAAACTGGAAAGCCACACGCAAAAGAATCAAACTTGACTACAGTTTGTCCCCTTGTACTAAAATTAATTCAAAATGAATCAAAGACCTAAATATTAAATCCTGAAACAATAAAGTACATAGAGGAAAACAGGTACTAAACTCATGGACCTTGGTTTTAAAGAGCATTTTATGAATTTGACTCCAAAGGCAAGAGAAGTGAAGGCAAAGATAAATGAATGGGACCACATCAGACTAAGAAGTTTTTACAGAGCAAGAGTTACTGACAACAAAATAAACAGACAGCCAACTAAATGGGAAATGATATTTTCAAACAACAGCTCAGATAAGGGCCTAATACCAAAGTATACAAAGTACTCATAAAACTCAACAACAAACAAACAATCCAATAAAAAAAAATGGGAAGAGGTCATGAACAGACACTTCTCCCAGGAAGAAATAGAAATGGCCAACAGATATATGAAAAGATGCTCATCTTCATTAGTTATTAGAGAAATGCAAATCAAAACTACAATGAGATACCACCTCACACCTGTTAGATTAGCTATTATCAACAAGACAGGTAATAGCAAGTGTTGGAGAGGCTGTGGAAAAAAAGGAACTTTCATTCACTATTGGTGGGAATGTAAAGTACTACAACCATTATGGAAGAAAGTATGGTTGTTCCTTAAAAAACTAAAAATAGAACTACCATATGACTCAGCAATTCCTCTGAACTCAAAACTCAGAAACATTGGTACGTAAAGACACATGCAGCCCCATGTTCACTGCAGCATTGTTCACAGTGGCCAAGACATGGAAACAACCAAAAAGCCCTTCAATAGAGGATTGCATAAAGAAGATGTGAAACATATACACTATGGAATACTACTCAGCCATAAGAAATGATGACATCAAATCATTTACAACAAAATGGATGGATCTTGATAACATACGGAGTGAAATAAGTAAATCAGAAAAAACTAAGAACTGCACGATTCCATACATAGGTGGGACATAAAAACGAGACTAAGAGACATGGATAAGAGTGGTGGTTACAGACGGAGGGGGGGAGGAGAGGGAGTGAGGGGGGGAGGGGAGGGGCACAAAGAAAACCAGATAAAAGGTGGCAGAGGACAATTTGACTTTGGGTGATGGGTATGCAACATAATTGAATGACAAAATAACCTGGAGATGTTTTCTTTGACATATGTACCCTGATTTATTAGTGTCACCCCATTAAAATTAATAAAAATTTATTTTAAAAAAAGTTCCTACCTTGTTCTAAATGCAAACATGTTAGTAAACCAAATTTCCATCACCCCTCTCAAAAAAGAAATATATAATTAAACCTAGCTATCTTGCTGATTTTATGTTTATAAAAATGCAATTGGAACTAATAATGAACATTTGTCTTTCTAAATGAACACAAAGACTGCTCTCATTTTCCAGAGAGTACACAAACTCTATCATCATGAACTAAGAAAGTCACATCAGCCTGTGAATGAGTTGTGGGAAAGCCACCCTCCTTATGTGCACTCTGAGAGATATGCGTTATTCCCACAACAAGCATATTTAACTGAACAGCAGCTAGTCTCTCTAGCTGAATGATTACCTCTTCAAAAATCAAGATTTACTGAGTGAAACGGAAAACTAAATTACTTCCCAGAACACCTCTGAACACTATGAGTCCCTTTCTCATTTGCATGGTAGGCTGGTGCTGCTGAACGTCATAAACAACGTTCCTGGAGTGCTTACTAATGAGTTCTTGATATTTGTATATTACATTATCATAATGGAGCTAAAGAATATCAAGGACTATGATTGGAAGTATATTATGTTAAAAATAGACAAGCATATGTGGTATAGCCACACAATGGAATGCTACTCAGCAGTAAAAAGGAACTACTGATTCTACCACAATGTAAATCAATCTCAAAGTCACTATGCTAAGTGAATAAAAGCCAGACTGGCCCCCAAAAAGAAGAATGCATGTCATGATTGCATTTATATAGAAGTCTAGGGTCTGTAAAAAACAGATCAGTAGCTGCATGGAGACAGGGTAGAGAAGGGTTGGATCACAATGGGAAGCAGGAAAGCTATGGGGAGACTGGAAAGGAATACAGTGATACCTCGGTTCTCGAACATAATTTGTTCCGGGAGAACGGTCGAGAACCAAATTGTTCGAGAACCGAAACAATGAAACCCATAGGAAATAATGGAAACTGGATTAATTTGTTCCAAGCCCCAAAAATATGCCTATTTACTGGTGCTTTCTCACAAATAACGACTTCATTGATGCTGTCACCTGCTAACTCTTTTTCTTTAATGAAAATAAGAAGCAGCTTCTCCATTTCCTCCATTATCTGAGGCCTTTGCTTTGTTAACAATGTAACACCTTTGGCAACATTGGCAGCCTTTATAACAGCTTTATTCTTAAGGAAAGTTGAGATAGATCTTGGCATGCCATACTCAGCAGACAGATCTGAAACACGTGTGCCCTGTTCATATTTGGCAATGATTTCTTTTTTCAGCTCAATCGTTGTTCTCACAGCTTTCCGCTTACCTTTGTCTGCATTACCACTTCTGGCTTTCTTTGGACCCATGTCTAAGGGTTAAATTCAGTGTACAAAGCGTGCACAAAGCGTGAGTCTCTCCACAAAGCGTGACTCTCACCACAAAGCGTGACTCTCACCACAAAGCGTGACTCTCTCCACAAAAACGTGATTCTCTCTCTCCACAAAGCGTGACTCTCACCACAAAGCATGACTCACACTGATGACGCAGGCAAGGCGCGCTCGGCCGAATGAACGCCATTCGGCTCAACTCGGCTAATCTCGGACGTTCGAGTTCCAAATATTTGTTCGGATTCCAAGACAAAATTTTCTCGAATTTCCTGGTCGAATACCGATTTGGTCAAAAGTCAAGGCGTTCGAGAACCGAGGTATCACTGTATCTTGATTATGGTGATTGTTTTATGAGTGGATACAATATGTTGAAACTGACCAAATTCTGTACTTCAAGTATATGTAGTTAAGTGTACTTCAATTAATCATCAATCAAGTTTTAAAAATAGAGGCAATTGTTTAAACTTTCAATAAAATATCTGAATAACACTTCAAAGCAATATCATTTATATATGAATGAGTAAACTAATAACAACTGGTATTTTTAAATGGCACTTAGCACAATGCATGGCCCACTTAATTGTGATGTAAGTCTTTAAAGAAAGAGGGCCAAGGAAGAACACAAAAACACTAAAATAATTGTGGGAAATGATACAACAATGGTCCATCAATGTTTCTTCTGAATTGTCTTTGATTCAACAACAGGGTTTGGCCTTTTATTTTTTGAAATTTTACAGGCTTCTGGTTGAGGATGTCATCAGATTAACACCTCTTGGCCTGGCCTGTGGTGGCGCAGTGGAGAAAACATTGACCTGGAATTCTGAGGTCGCCGTTTGAAACCCTGGGCTTGCCTGGTCAAGGCACCTATGGGAGTTGATGCTTCCTTCTCTCTCCCCCTCCCTCTCTCCTCTCTAAGGTGAATAAAATCTTAAAACAAACAAACACCTCTCACACCTGCTTACCTCTTTGTCTCCACCCTTTATTCCCAAATTTGCACAGGTAAAGACAAAGGCAGAACACATCCTATATTCAGTGTCTGTCACATGCTGCTTATGATGGAAGGATCACAGACAGCTCTGCTTCTTTAAAATCCTGAAACAAATTCTTCTTCTAAAATAATATTCTCCTAATTAAGATGTAGTAAAGAAGCCCTGGCTGGCTAGCTCAGTGGTAGGGAATCAGCTACCCATGTGGAAGTCCCTGGTTCGATTCCCAGCCAGGGCACATAGGAGAAGTGCCCACTGCTTCTCCACCCTTCCCCCTCTCCTTTCCCTCTCTCTCTCTTCCCATCCCGCAGCCAAGGCTCCATTGGAGCAAAGTTGGCCCCTTCGCTGAGGGTAGCTCTGGCTGCAAAGGAACAATGACCCAGATGGGCAGAGCATCATCCCCTGGTGGGCATGCCGGGTGGATCCCAGTCGGGCACATGTGGGATTCTGTCTCTCTGCCTCTCGGCTTCTCACTTCAGAAAAAAAGAAACAAAAAAATAATGTAGTAAAGAGAATAAGGTCCTCTCAGTTGATGAGCACAGCATGGCAGTAAGTCAACCAGACAACAGAAACTGAACTAGAGACTCTGCGCAGGTATCACATCCTCGAGCGCAGAGGACTCATGGTCACAGTCACCCATGTACCTGTGTGTGAATAAGACAGAGCCGTACAAAGAGGGCTCCTTGTGAAAACATGTGGAACACTAACATTGACCTTGGAGGAGATGATAGGTTTCTAATACACATGGGAAAGGGATTATACCTTGAGAAAAAGGAATTATTTTAAAATGATTGACAGAGCCTGACCTGTGGTGGCGCAGTGGATAAAGAGTCAACCTGGAATTCTGAGGTCGCCGGTTCAAAACCCTGGTTTCCCTGGTCAAGGCACATATGGGAGTTGATGCTTCCTGCTCCTCCCCCCTTTCTCTCTCTCTCTCTTTCTCTCTCTCTCTCCTCTCTAAAATAAATAAATAAAATCTAAAAAAAAAAAAAAAAACAAATTTAAAAAATAAATAAATAAATAAAATGATTGACAGAAGAAGAAAACAACTGTAAGTAGCTGCTTGGTGAACTTAATAAGATGTGACAGACACTGAGCATAGGATGTATTCTGCCTTTGTCTTTACCTGTGCAAATTTGGGAATAAAGGGTGGAGACAAAGAGGTAAGCAGGTGTGAGAGGTGTTTGTTTGTTTTAAGATTTTATTAACCTTAGAGAGGAGAGAGGGGGGTGAGAGAGAGAAGGAAGCATCAACTCCCATAGGTGCCTTGACCAGGCAAGCCCAGGGTTTCGAACGGCGACCTTAGCATTCCAGGTCAACGTTTTCTCCACTGATCCACCACAGCCTCTTAGAAGCAGCTGTAGAGAGCTGTAAGTATAGATGAGTTCTGTGCACACAGAGTGGGAGGGAGTGGCGTATGGTGGAAAGTGATATCTCAAGACAAATATAGCCCAGCTCAAGCTCACTAGCTTTGTCATCTGTTGCAATTTATTAATTGCTTGAAGCTTCAATTTCCTCATCTCTAAAAGCAGAGAGGTATGAATTGCTATGAAGATTACTATTAATATAGGTAAAGTGTTTTACACATTTAATTACTCAATAAAAGGTACTTGTTATTAAAAAAATCAAAGAATTAATAAGACTGCTCTGGAAGAAACTAGATATACAATTAATTTCTTAAAAAATCAAAGAATTAATAAGACTGCTCTGGAAGAAACTAGATATACAATTAATTTCCAAAAACCAATGACTTTTCAACATAGCAGGGGAAAATCAATTAAAAGGTAAAATGATAGGGAAAAACTGTCACAGAAAATAGGAACAGAAATACTTAGAAATACAAAGACTGTACAAGTGAGAAATACAAAATGCCTCAAACACTAAAGCAGACTATGTCTTCAAATGTGATGATACTATAAAGATGGCGTTTTTTTAATGAATAAAGAGATTTAACAGAATCCAAGATAAAATTCCTATGAGATGTAATTTAAGCCCTTCCAAACTTGAACTAGAAGACTAAATAGAGTAAAAACAGCTGAGAAATCTTTGAAAGAAAAGTATCATTTAAAATTACATTATCAGTCGCTGTGTGCAATTTTGGCACAAAAGAAAATTTGGTACTTTAGAAAGTAGCCTAAAAAGAAATCGAATCAATGTTTGTGTGTGTATATGCTATATGTAAATTACAGGATATTTTATAGCTTCATATTCATTTTGAAATATCCCCTAATTTTTGTGAACAGTATATTATACATAAAATAGATTACACTGGGGAACAAAATTTTTGTTGCATCCACAAATACACTCATTCTTACGAATGTGCTGATCTCAAATCTGACATTACTTTTTCTCTGTAAGCTACAGTTTTTTTGCAATTCAAGATTTTAGGTTTTCATCTTATTGTAAAATTTTCAACATTTAGTTTAACATAATGAAGTAGAATGTCTTCTTGGGCATCATCTTTGTGAAAATATAATAATTTATATAATGCAGTAAATACACTAATACACTAAAAGATATGATTGCATCAGAATTTGTCTACAATTTCAAAATAGAACATATTAAAACACTTATTTTAATCATTAAATTTGTGCAAAACTTATTTAAATTCTATTCAGGCAAAAATTTGCGTTTGTAGCTCTTGTGTTTGTGTACTTCTTGAGGACAATCTTGTTTGATGCTCCAGTAGTAGTCTGTTCATCACTAAGAGCTCCAAGATTTTCGGTAAACTTATCAAAGTGACTGTTCAGGAAGTGAATCTTAACACTCATGTTACATCCAATGTCATGGAAAGCCAACAGCATCCAATGAACCAGAAGTTTATAGTTTTCTGCTTTTTTGTTGCCAAGGAAGTTCTTTGTAACTGCCACAAATGACTGCCATGCTGCTTTCTCCTCCTCATTCATCTTCCTGGCAAATTTTTTGTCACATATGAGGGTTCGAATTTGAGGTCCATTGAATACACCTGCTTTTATCTTCTCAAAAGACAAGGCAGGAAAAGCAGAAATAATATGTTGAAAGCATTCACTTTCTCTATTCAAAGCCTGAACAAACTGCTTCATTAAGCCAAGTTTGATGTGAAGTGAGGGAAAAATGATCCTGTCTCGATTAACTACAGGTTCATTCACAATATTTTGCATCCCTACTTCCAGAGCTTCATGTTTCGGCCACTCCTTCTGTGTCCAGTGTTTCTCCCGAGCTCAGCTGTCCCACAAACACAGAAAGCAAGGATACTTTGTGAAACCTCTCTGTTGTCCTAGCAGGAAATTTACCATTTTAAGATCCACACAAATGATCCAATTATGCTCCTCATACTTCAGAAAGTCAAGGACAATTTTTATGTCATTATAATCTTCTTGCAGATGAGTTGAAACTCCAATTGGAACCGCTGCATAAACATATTTGTTGTGTAGGAGAACACATTCAGACTTCATTTAGAGTGGCCAAGAAATAGCTGCCATTCTGTTGGACTGTAAGTGGTAAAACCTAGCTGGCTGAGAAGACTACTGATATCATGACAGTAAACAAAGTGTTTGTCTTCAGAAAAAAAAGTCCACAAAAATTTGTTCACGCTTCCTGAAATGAGATACTTTAGCTGACTGGTGAAGTACATTATTTTCTTGAAGCCTGGAGGCTAATAACTCAGCTGCTTTCTTTGATGGGCCCAAATCTCTTACTAAGTCATTCAATTCAGGTTGGCTAAACTGCTGAGGGGTTAATGACTGCTTGGCATCAGAACAAGACCCTTCAGATTCTACAACCATTTCCTCATACATTTTATCAAAATACACTTGATCACCATGTTCACTTTCTTCGTCCTTAGAAGAAATAAAACCATTGAAAACTGGAACAGGGAGTGTCTCAGAGAGTGTGGGATAGGTCATATTGCTGAAGGAATATTAGGATATGTGATCATATGCTGTTTTTTCTTGCCAATGCCCTTTGTATGGATCAGACAGAAATAACAGTCACTGTTGTGGCTGTTAGGTTCATGCCAAACCATGGCAATACCAAAAGGCATTCCTTTGTGTTTTCTTCTTGTCCAGTCACAAAGCATTCCCTCACAATTATGACACACAATATGAGGAACCCAATTCTTGTCTTGATCGTCAAGGGGAACTTGAAAATAGGCAAATATGCATGTGTCACAAATGATGAAATATTGCGCCTTTGACGTTGAAGTGTATAACAGCCACTTATATAACAGAAGGTGTCAGGACTATTCTTACATTTATACCTACTCGAAGAAGCCATGATTCAATCTTAAAACAAAATAAGAGGGTGTTTTTATCAGATAATAATTTTTTACATTTAAAAACAACTACAATTATGTAAAAGTGATGTTTGTGAAACATTAATTGCCTTGTGGTTATGTTCAATCCAAGAGTCGTTGCCCTTTAACTCTAATTTAAAAACCAATGCATGTCATTAACTGTAACAAAAAGAAATTAAAATTGCATAAAAACTAGAGTATGCACCAAAAAACAGATTTCAGATTTGGAATCAGCAGTGTAGAAATATATAGAAAGGGTTCTAAAACCTCATGCAACAGAAAATGAAAAAAAAAATTGTTCCCCAGTGTTTTATATATATATATATATATATATATTATATACCCACATAGTAGATGGTATAAAAAACAAATCAGTGGAGAAAGAATGAATTATAGATGGTTCAAAATACTATTTTTGAAAACTGGCTATTCAGGAAATATAATCAAAGGCTTAGTTTACATCAAGCACTGAATAAAATTCTAGATTACTCAAAATGTGAAAATACGTTCACAGCATATTGTTAAATGCCAAAAAAACTTACCAAACTATACATAAACAATATTTCCATTTTCTAAACATGCAGGTATATTCATAATGAAATATATGCAAAGATATTTGATATGTGTGATAGAGGCAGTATAGCCTGATGGTTAAGAGTGTGGACACTAGGGCAGCAGCCAGACTCACAAGTTATTTAACTATGCTGGGAGTATTAATACCAAACTCAGTAGAGTTGGGAATATATGTGAATTAATACATAAAATGCCTTAAAATTATACCAGACCATTATACTTTTTGTTTACTGTTCCTATTACAAATGCAGAGGTGTTGAATGCTGTGCTTATTTGGTAGGATTATGGTTGTTCTAACTGCTTTATTTTTCTAGAATGCACATCTATTGCTTTTAATTTTAAAAAGCTCAAAATGTAAAAAAAAAAGAAATCATAAAACATTAGAGCAAATGCTGTTACTATTGACCTGCTCTTTAGATAGAGAAGCACTTCCCTAGCATACCAAAATCAGTTCTGTTTACGCACCGCCGTTATTGTGGTTCCAGTCCCTTCCTCACATGCATTATTGCTATGCCTAAGAATTATTAAATACAAGTCTAAGTTAAACTTAATTTCAAATAGCCAATTTTTTCCACTCTCTTTTTAGGATGTTAGATTAAACACCAAAGGGCATTACTTTTTTTTTTTTTAATTTACTGATTTCATTGGAGAGGAGAGAGAGAAAGGAATATCAAGCTGTTCCTGTGTGTGCCCTGACCAGGGATCAAACCAGCAATCTCTGTCCTTCGGGATAATGCTCTAACCCAGTGATTTTCAACCTTTTTTGAGCCACGACACATTTTTTACATTTACAAAATCCTGGGGCACACCACCTACCAAAATGACACAAAATGACACTCTAACACAGTACATATTATACATATAGTTAATAATATAGTTTCTAAATGTATTTATATTCATTTAGTGTGAAACCTGGGCCTGTTTTGATGAACACAAAAGAGATCTCCTGGCAGGAATGGTAAAAAGACACACATGAAGCTCTTCCTCGACAGTTCTCAGTCTCTCTCTGTTCTTAGTTTTTATCGCAGTCAAGCTTGAGAAGCTCAGCTCACATAGATATGTGGTTGAAAATGGGAGCAATGTCAAAATAGCTTTGTTGGCCAGAATGGGGAATTCGTTGGCAACAGATAACCAAAAACTGTCTAAAGGAAGATCAGCAAACTTTAGCTTTAAAGTTAGATAACATTGTGATGCATTGTGATACATTGTATATCACCTTCTGCAGGGGGGGAGGGGGGGGGGCTCTTTTAAAAAGAAAAAGGTCAAATATCTATATACACCATCAGGATAGACATAACCAGCAGAGGCTGAGGCTTCATCTAGTGGTGGCAACATTTACCTCCAGTCCTGACCAGGATTAGAAATCGGGACCATGGGGAAGAGTAGCAGCTTCAATTACTCGCCGCAGCCACACAATGACAAGTGTGTGGCAGCCCGAGCGGGGACCTTCCTGGGTGTGGATGAGAGGCGGCCTACTATTGGCTCATCTCTAGTGGTCGGGATGAATCCTAGAAGGTGATTGGTCAGTGAGCATTCCCTGTGCCTCCACTCTTCCTGTCGCTGATAGCTGGAGGGATTATGAGGGGAATGTTTATGTTCGGATGGAGGTGGCTGGTGGCGGGCCGGATAAATAGCCTCCGAGGGCCGTATCCGGCACACTGGCCATAGTTTGGGGACCCATGTTTAATTTCCCCACAGCACACCTGACCATGTCTCACGGCACACTAGTGTGCCGCAGCACACTGGTTGAAAAACACTGCCCTAACTGATGTTCCTGCCTTCAGTATGATCCCTGTTATCTTCCTCTACTCACAAACAGAATCATCTTTCTAATCCGATGTCAATGGCTCCCATAGCTTTCCTCACAACACCCTCAATATCTGCCTTCTTCATAATCTAGTCATGTCTTGCTACTCCCACCCATGTGCCTTTACTCTAGCTCTTGAAATTGACATATGATTTAATTCCTCTGTGCAGTTATACAACCTATTTTCTATAACTGAAGTATGCTGGCCTCTGTGCCTCCTGTAAAGCACTTCGAAAAACCTTTCAAAACTCAGCTCAAACAGCACTATTTTGAGACCAGGGCTCATTAGTCTGATTTAGTTGCCCTTTCTCTGTGCTTCTATATAACCCTGCGCAAAATTCCATCATAGCGCTTAACCCCTCTGTACTATCATCATAGACCTATGTATTATTCACTTTCCTATGAAAAAAAATAAAGGAAACAAACTGATTAAATGTTAGATGAACAAATAAACATATAAATGGCCATGGGAAAAAGTGACAAAGAATTAAGTAGGACCATCTTGAAATTTCAATGACACATTCTTAGAACAGTACTGTCAATTCAAGCCCCAAATCTGCTCACTTTGCAGCTGCTTTGGTATTTTTCTCATCCAAACACACAAAAAGACTTCATATATTATAGAAATTTAATAAACAACTATGGATGAAACATCAGTTTTTAAAAGTTAAAATGCATTCCTATTTTGATATGCTAAGGGAAGTAATTCCATATATGATACATTATTACAGCCTAAATAATTGTCTTCTCTGGGTATTATATTATCTCAAAACACACAGACAGGAAAAAAATTTAGGTAAATACAAATGTATTTTATAGGACCAGTACTATGTGTAAATCTCCTATATGTGAAAAAAACAGTACATGATGAAACACCTAAACAGAAAATTCCACAAAAAGAGAAGTGAAATATTAACAGCTAAGTGACAAGAAAAACATTGTCCCTCCGTAATGATTAAAGCATTGTAAATTACACCAATGGGACAGCATTTTTCACCATCAAAGCAGTAGCAGTTTATAAATTACAATTTTCCATGTTGGCCAGGAGATGTCAAGTTTAGCGCTGTCCATAAGTAGATGGTATTTAAAGCCAAGAGACTCGACACCATCACCAAGTGTGTGAGGATGACAAAAAGATAAGAAGGCCCAGAATGGAGGCCTGGAATGCCCCCATGTAAGGAAGTCAAGGAGATGAGGAAGAACCGGCAAAGACCGAGAAGGATCACTGAGATCTAAGAGAAAAACCATGAGAGTCAAGTGTGCCTGAAGCCCAAGTAAAATTTCAGTGGCAACAGAGCTACCAACTGGAGCCGGTGTTTCTAAAGGAAGGTAAGCATGAGGAACAACAGCAAGCTTTAACCTAGAAAAGAGCATTTTTATTGAAACAGTGAAGTAAATGGCTCATAACCAAACACTAGCATACATTAAAATGATGCTATCTTTTGCAATATATCACATATTAAAATATTTTCTAAATATTACAAAAATATTTATAAAGAAGTGTTAATGTCATTGGGAAATGCTTACAACGAAAGAGGGATAGGTACAACTTCTGCAAACAATATGAGCTCACTTTTGGTTTTTAAAAAGGAAAAAGATGTATATAGGCAGGAAATGTGTTAAAACATTAATACTGGATATTGCTAACTGGAAGAGTGATAGATTTTTTTATTCTTTACTTTCTAAACTTTTCACAAAGCACAACTTCCATAATTAAAAAAAATACTCCTATAAAATCCTTCTATAAATAAACACCTTTCCCTACCCACACCCCAGTTCTTTCACACTTTAATATCTTGAGAAACACTGTCCTTAACTTGTACAAGAATAATCACTGGCGTTGTGCTGAAACTTACAAAATATTGTTGAATGCATTAGCGCCATCCTCACTGCAACTCTAATGTGGATAAGTTACTAACTCCATTGGCAGACACAGAAAGACTCAAAGAGATTGATCTGCTCACGGTCACACAAACCAGTGGCAAGGCTCAAATTTTAGGAAGTTCTTTGATTACCTTTGGTGCTACTTCCATAACACTAAGATGCTCTGCAGTTGGAGCAAAATGTAAACAGCGCTTCTCCCAGGTAAGTAACAAAAATCAGAAAACATTTATCAAGAAAGCTTATGCTATATTACCATGTGTTTACCATTTTACCATTACCTTTTAATATTAGCATACTTAACTGTCATGCTTGCTTCCTGTATCAGGCTGTAGGCTCCTAGAGAGGTATAACAATGTCCTCTGCGTCCTGTCCTATACCTAGTCATTGACAAATGCTTGCTGATGCATTTCATGGTAATGAGAGGAGCTAACACTCTATCTGGTGTGAATATTACAGGAGTTTGTAAGATCCCCTGCAGAAGCAGGAAGTGAGCCAGGGTTACAAAGGAATTATAGCAATGAAGCAAGTCTCTGGGTTTTGGCAACTAAACTGTATTCCTCACCTTATACTTGAGACAGAGGTTCTCCAACTTTGGGATTCAGCATAATCCCCAGAAAGCTGGTCATAACATGGCTTGCTGGGCCTCAATCGTAGGGTTTCTGAGTTAGTAGGATGTGTGCAGAGCCCAAGAACTTGCATTTCTAACAATTGTGATTCCTAGGATCACACTTTGAGAACCACTGATCTAGAGTAAAGAGCCTATAAAAGTGAAGCTTTGAATAAGTAATAAATGGCAACTTGAAGTCCAGGGCCATAAACTGAGTTGAGAATATATTTCAATATAGTCTGATCACTGGGTTTTTATTTCAGAGTCTTAAACCTGGTACAACTGAGAGAAAATGTCAATTAGAATTAAATGCATTACAAAGATCAATTCCTTTTTATAATTGAAAAAGTGAAGCCATCCACTCTTTTCTACAGTCTTTTCAGAGCAGTAATTAGGGCTCCCAGAGAAGAGGACTTATATCTTACTCATTTTTAATACCCCTAATGTGCCTTAAACAACATGATATTTAATCACTTTTGCTGAATAAGATGAGCAAATTCTTGCCCTCAGTGAACAGATCATATACTTCAGGTGTGTGTGTTCACAGCCTCTGGGTAAAGCATGCGGCGCCTTCGTGTGACTTAGATAACGGTGCCCCCTCTGGATAGATGCAGACCTGCGTTAGGGTGGCTGGGTACACTGAGCACTGGATGGATTCTAACTCTTTTGTGCCCTCACAGCTTGGTTTTCTTATACAGGGTATAATCCTCCCATCTATACAAGAGTGGTCCTGAGTGTGTAGAACCTTTGTCAGACAACATCTGCATGCTCAAGAGTAAACAATAGGCTGTGACTGGAATCCAGAGAAGATAAAAGAATCACTGGTCTTCCGTGCTCCAGGAAGGGTTAAAAGAGGGTAAAGCAACCACTCTAGGCCAGGAGGATTCCTTTGTCTGAGATGCTCTATCACCACCATCCATGACCTTCATCCAACAAACTCCTATTCATCCTTTGGATCTTAGCTTAAGCATCTTCTTTAGGACCCCTACCCCCTATCCTAACCTGAAACAGAAAAGCTCTGCACAGTCATTTTGCATCATAGCTCTTATGGCAAATGTAATTACATGATATATGGCATTGTTCTGTTTCTTTCCCCATAACATTATATAATAAGCACAATGTGGATATGGGACATATGTTTTGTTCATCATTTCATTGCTACTACCTGGTACATCAGTACACAATAAATATGGGTTTAACATGTAACTTTGGCTAAGAAAGGCAAAATGGGACAATAATTATCCATGATTTCTTCAGGTGGAAGCAAAGGGTACCAAAATTTAGTGTTTTCTAACGATAAAAAATTTTTATAAGATCCAAGACACTGCTGAAGAATTCACTATGATAGGAAAATGTGTCACTCTATAGTATGCCCTGCTATTTCTTCCATCCCTTGTGCTAAAATAAGACACTTTACAGATCAACTCTTAGTTTTACATTGTAAATATTGATGGTGTGAATCCTTGCTCACATTTGCCTAAAACATAAGAAATGGTTCTGAGTATAAGAAATCAAAATGGAAAATTCACTTCCACAAGCAGAGCAGGCAGAATTAATTATGTTAACTCCATAAAAACAGAGGCAGAGTCCTAACTCCTTCAGCAACAGTGTGGCTTCAAAACCCCTGACACCCCACCCACAGCCCATGACCTTCAGAGACTTCCTGCAGAAAAGATATTTTTCAACTGTTCCCATTCAAGTCTAAAGCAGACAGGTCATTTTTAAGTTCTCCAATTTATGTAGACTTGGAAGACCCAATTTCTTACCAAATCTAGGAAGGCCATATAATAAAATTCTATTCTATTACCACTGATTCACCTCTTATTTAATACCCCACCCCTCTTCACCACTCCACAGAACCACTGTGGCATTGAGTACTGGTGACCTAAGTGTCAAATTCAATGTCCCTGTTCAGTCATGTTAATTTGAATTTCCTTCAGCAATTGAACCACAACCACCTTTTCATTTTAAAAGGTTTTCTTTCATTCCTCATAACTCTGTACTGTCCCATCATTTCCCTTATACTAGTCATTACTTATATCCTTGTGGACTTCTCCATTTCTGCCTCCCTCCTCTCCAATGTTGGTAAAACCCAAGTCCTATCTTTCATCTTTTTTGCTCTCACTTCCTGAGATCTCACCCAATCCAGCAGTTTCCACCATGCTTTTTGTTAAAGTGCTTTCCATATCTCCTCACTAGCCCAGACCATGCCTGTGAGCAACAGAACTTGTAAACCAGCTACCTACTGAACAGCTCTCTGAAAGTCTCCAGGACCAACTCCCTTGTCTCCTCCTCTTCCTCATATTCCTCCTCAGGTAGGTTAGAAACATTATCCTCTAATCCAGCCAGAATCTTTCATCCCCTCACCTTCCACATCCACTTACTGTCAATCCTATCTAACATCTTGCCCTCTTTTCCATCTTCACTGCTATTCCTTTTCTTCTTCTTCTTTTCCAGGTGAGAAAAGGGGAGAGAGACAGACTCCCACATGCACCCAGACTGGATCCACCTGGCAACCCCCATCTGGGACCAATGCTCTGCCCATCTAGGCCCATGTTTGCAACTGAACTATTTTTAGCACCTGAAGTGGAGGCTCTATGAAGCCATCCTCAGCACCCAGGGCTGATGCACTCGAACCAATCGAACCATGGCTGCGGGAGAGGCAGAGAGAGCAAGAGAGAAGGGGAAGGGGTGGAGGAGCAGATGGTCACTTCTCTTGTGTTCCCTGACCCAAAATGAAACTGGGACATCCACACACCAGGCTGATGTTCTACCACTGAGCCAACCAACCAGGTCCACTACTCCTTATTGAATCTGTCATCCTTTAGCTGAACTATTTCAATTGTTCCTAGCAATTACATTTCCTACCCCTCTAATGTGGCTCCACATTATTGCCAAACTAAAGCATATTTTACAACTTGTGATTTTTAAATCCTTCTGTTGCTCCCCATCACCTAGCAAATGAAGACCAGCTTCTTAGCATAATATACAGTTCCATGTATTCAGGCTTCTGCCTTCCTCTCACTCATGTCGCACCAAATTCCTCATAGTACATTATATTATACTACAGTTATGACCAATTACAGCAACATTATTTTGTTTTTGCCCCCTTTCAGTATGTTCTACACCAGAAATGCCTTCCCCCACTCTCACAATTAACTTGTCTGCTTGGCAAATTCCTACTCACCTTTCAGGTCTCACTTCTGTAGACCTTTTCTGATCCTCCCACTAGATTCTTTCTTCTCTCATGACATTAAATAATTCCATTGTAATTGTCTGTTTACCTATCTGTCTCTTGCTTACCCACTTAAATTTTATTTTTTTAATTGGTAATTCACACCATCTGACATTTCACCTGGCAACATAGTATCTGAATAACTGCATGTGAAATAAACACTATTCCCAAAACTCCTCATTCATTCACTCAAGATTCAGAGAGAACAGGGGAATTGTATTATGTAGGACTTTACAGGAATGACCTAAAAATTGAGCTATTTTGTGATTTCAATTTCCAAGTTTAAATGATGCACACATAATCCACTTAGTTCTGTTCTTTTAGCTCCCATGCACTCTACCTTCTAATACCTTTTTCCAACTCTGAATCATCTATTGGCCTTTATCTTTTTTCCTCAGGAAGCCCCAGTAAGTCCCATCATTCAGAGTCAAAAAATTCCATTCTATTCAGTTCCTGGATCAGCCTACACTTTGACCTTCAAGTCTCACTGGACTCTTCGCAAAATATCAGGATCTAGGTCAACTCATCTAGCAATAATCAACTCTCAAATTTATATAGATTTTTTATGTTTAATTTATATTAATTTTATCTCATCCTCACAATAAAAATAAGCAGGTCAGTTTATACTGCTATTATTTTCCAATAAAAAACAGATTCTAAAAAACCCTGATGATATCTATCTTTTATAAGTTCCCCCCTTTGAAAATAAGCTTGAGGGATATTAATTCATCACGTTCTGAGGTCCAGCCCTCATATTATTTGCCCTTTAAACACAATCTACCAAAGTCATATCCTATTATTGTCCTTCTACTGCTGGCACTAGCTTTACTTTTACTTGTCTCCCAAATGATAGCTTTCCTGTATGCTCCAGTGCTCTCTCCCTGCTGATTTGACCCAGCTGGGCATCCCAAAGTAATCATTCTTCTCCCCTTTTCAACTCCATAACCCAATGACTTTGACAAAGGGAGCTATATTTTATGAGTTTTACCCCAGAGCCCAATCTTCTGTAAAAATCTAAGTGAAACTTTACCCATAACCTAGTTGTCTTTTTGAAAGGCATTTTTTTCTGAACTCAGGCAATCATAACTAGATGACTCCCAGACCAATTTTCTGTGCTTCTCATCCTTTTCCTTTCGTTGCTTTCCTAAATAAAGCAAGGCAAGGAAAATGAGAGTCTATGTAACTTGGCTAACCATGGCTACTTTTCCAAAAATACTCATAAGTGAAGGGAGACTCAAACAACCGGGGGGAGGGGGGTGGGGGGGGGAGGTTTAGAATTACCTGCAGGTTTGTACATACTCTGCTTCAACACTCTCTCATATTGTTCAGTTGGCTTGAGTTCCCAGGCTCAAACCTCTCACTTGAACTGCTCTCATTCTCCCCCCACCACATGGTGCTGTCCCTTCCACTTGGCTTTTCACCTTCTTTTCTGTTACTAAAGAGTGGAAAGGGATAAACAAAATAGTTACTTTGTCTTTGTTCACAGGAATTTGGCTCACATTTCCATAGTTTTATCTCAGAGGAAGCCCTACCCATCCCTAAGCACAAGCAGACCCATAACCTCAAAGTCTGAGAAGCATCTGTCCTTCCCAACGTCCTCTTAAAAACAATGCAACAGAAGCAAAAATCAATTCTACAGATTAGCTCACTTGGTTAGCACAAATGCCAAGAAGCAGATTTAGTCCATGAGAGATTATTTGGCCTCTTCTACCTCCAAAGGAACCTCCAAGTCCCAGTCATCTTACAGAATACAGACAGTTCTGTGCACCATTATTTCTAAAAACACAACCAACCCCAGGCAGGCTCAGTAGAATCCTCCAAATTGTTTCATTTATTCTCATTTTCAGAGGGAAATTCAAACTTGAGACCTCAAAGGATTGGGTCACGTGCAATTTCTAATTGCCTTCCTGAACCTTTCATCATCTCCCTGCATCTCATTGCTATATTTCTTTCTTAGATGCATGCAGACTCTTACTATGTTCTTTGTAGGTGTACATGTGTGAAACGTGCATATCTAAAGAATAAACCTGGTGTGGTGGCCAAAAGTATTGCCCCCACGGGCTGACTTTCACACATTTCAAGTAGATTCTTCATTACTAAGAATTCATGTTAGAAGAAACTTCAGACTTTCCATTTCAGAAAAGAAGTATGTTCTGAATGTTAGGGTTGAGGGCCAAAGACAGGGTTTCAATTCTGTCCTATTGCAACTGTTCTGAGGATGGCCAAGCGGCAGCTTTCTAGAGAAATCTGGAAAAACAGATTATTCCCAGGTGATAGGGATAGTTGAAAAATACAGATTAGACAACTAATTATACTAATGAACTCAGAAATTAAAGACAGATGTTTGCTGAGCTCTTGCCCTGATTGCCCCAATTTCAACACTGCTGTGTGTTCGCACACATGGCTTTGATCTCTTCTACTTCATTACAGTCTGTCCTAGGACTTGTACTCTGGGGGAGCAAGAAGATATCTATGGATGATGGATGATGTCTAGAATGCAGATATTCTATAATTCAAACCTGGGTAAAACTCAAAAGTGACAGCATCATACACAAAGAAACAGGGTCTGGCCGTTCTTCCCAGAGGGGCTATTAGGTAAGCTATTTTTGCTAATAAAAAAAAAATGACCCATCACCCTGATTCCTAGCAATCTTTCTAAAAACAGTATCCACTCCTCACATACTCCCGGACATAATTAATCAAAGTAGGTCAGAAATGTTGCTTCCTTCCCCTTATTGATTTTCATTAAGAGGATGCACTTTCTGGAACACTAAAGGGAAACATAAACACCCAATACAAGTACCAATGATACCCCTGTAAATTTTTGGCACACCAAGTCCAGTTACCCTAAAGCAAGAGGAAAAATCTCATCACACATAATTTATTCTTCTTGGCTATATATCAACAATAGTCTCAAGCAATAATAAAATACACAGTGGCATGCTTCTGCCAGGTGAACACTTCCCAAAAGGAGCATATGCACTGTCTTTTTCAATTTTCTACATCACCAACCCGCCTCTGCCCTAAGTACACACTCCTTTTTTCTTCCAAATTCATATCCATATTTTTTCCAGAGGATACCAAGTGATACCATACACTGGTTTAGTAAACCCCCAGGGCCTTATCAAGAAGCTCAGTGCAGAGTCGGAGAAGGGATTTGTAGAGATCGGGGAGTGGAGAGTGGGGGAAGCCCTCCGGGGCAGTATCTGGCTCTCCGGAAAAGCTGTTAGGAGACAGGTCCCCAAATCATGCCCAGTGGGGCTTCCCCAGTCTCGTCCCCTGGCTGAAATCTCCAAAGAGAGCGCCGCAAAGTCCTTCAGAGCCCTCAAAACACAGGAGCGTGAACAGGAAAGCATCACCCGAAAGACAGCAAGCCACACAGCTCCGCGGCCAGCTTCCCGGGCGGCCAACTTCATCCCTCAAAACAAGCGAAAAGCCCTCTCCTCCCAGGCACAGCCCGCACCCCGACCTCCCGCTCCCTCGTCCCCTCCTCCCCTAACCCGCTGACTCCAGGTAAAGGACTGGGTGAGCTCACCTCCTGGCAAGGAGGAAGCGGGTGGCTGGAGGAGGGCAAGTCCCCAGCCCAGGCCGCCCGGCAGCCGGCGACCACCCAGCAGCAGAGCCAGACGGGGCTCCAGGGCCCCGAGAGCGCGCAGCGGGGAGCCCCCGGCGGCCGCCTCCGACCCCTCCCGCCCGCCGGCCCCGGGGCGCCGAGCAGCATCTCCGTCCTGCTGCGGTCGGCGAGCGGCAGAAAGGCAGCCTCCCCGGGTGGGGCGCGCTCGGGTTCCCGACCGCGAGAGCTGCGCGCCGCGCCTCCGTCCGCCGGCTGACAGCTCAGCAGCGCTCGCGGCGCGGGCAGCCGGCGCCGGTGCCCCCGTCACGCCGGAGGGAGGGACTGCAGGGCGCGGCGCGGAGGCGGGACGCGGGGCGGGGACGCGGGATTCAGGGAGCAGGTGGCGCGGGCGGGGGCTGCGGCCCAGCCGCGGGGGGCCCTAGCCGCTGCGCGGCCGCCGGGGACGGAGCCTCATTGCGCGGCGGAGGACCAGAGAGGCTGGGCTCCCGGCGGTGTCCTCCCCGGTCCCCGAAGCCCACCAGGAGGGGCGCTCCAGGGGTGAGCCCAAGTGAACTGCAGGACATCAAGACGTTGTTTTCCGGCAGCGGGTCTTTAAAATCTCTCTAATGCCCGCATCTCGCGCAAACACACACAGGTGCACCCTAAGAAATATCCCTTCATAAGAATCCAAACTAGCCAGCGTCAAATCGAATTTTTCATTGATTAGGGTTTGCGTGAAATGGCGAGGAAGAAAGGGGAATGAAATACAGATGCAATTCGTGGCTTATTTTTCTCACCGGTTTGATGAAAATCATAACGATACCTATAGGGTTGTTATGAGGATTAAAGAAATTGATGTACGTAAAGCACTTGAAGAGTACCTGGCAAGCAGTAGATGGAATATGTGTTGGTGTGGTAACCATAATTATTGCTGTTGGTGTTATTTTATGGGGATAACATGAGTCACCTTAGGCAAGTAAGCCCTTTTGTTTCTGGAGGTAGCAGTTCCTCCAGCTGTACAATGACTGCGGTACTCTTCCTTTTTTTTTTTTTTTTTCATTCAAAAACATACTGAACAGAGTGGTGGGAATCAAGTGGTAAACAAGATGGACATGTCTTCGTCAGGGTTGGGGTTCCCAAGGCTCCCTTCTAAGTCTAAAATTCTATGAATGAATGAGTTTGTTGTTCAAAAGGAGCACTCAAATTTCTGATAATTGAATACCTGGACAATCTACCTGATTCAAAGTTTACTTGAATTTGTGACACTGTCTCCAATGTCCTTTTAATAAACATTTGTGAATGAAACATGAAAGTGTACCTCTTCCTGTCTCATTTGTGTGTTCTAATTATAATAATGCTCATTTATCGTAAACATTTTGGAAAATATTCAAGAGTTTCAGAAAGAATATAAAAATTAGGGATCTCACTACCCAGAGATGAAACTATTTATATTAATGGTATTATTAGCATCTTGAGGAATTTTTTTCCTAACTTTTAAATGTGTATATACTTAAAACCTGGAGTTACAATTTGTAACCCTTTTAGTTTTTAGCAACAGGAATATTTTTTCAATATATTAAAATAACTGATAACACAGCTTTAACAACTGTATAATATATTCTGTTTCGGTATATGTATTTTACTATTGGATATTAGGCATTGTTTCTCAAGTATTCAGTGTTATAAATAATTCTAGAATGAATGCCATGGTATATATTCTGTGCACACTTCTTTAATTTTCTATGATGTGTCTTTCTAAGATTAAAATCGTTAGAACACATGCTGTGTATATTTTTTTTAAGTCTTTGTTAAATACTACATAAATTCCTTCCAAAAATTTTATATTAGCTGTTACCAACAGTTTATGGTACAAAGAAAAAATGTTATTAGTATTTTAATATATATTATTTTGTTTGTGTGTGTGTGTTTGTTTTTGGGATTTCTTGTATTTTCCCGAGTGAGAAGCGGGGGTGGGGAAGGCAGACCGACAGACTCCCGCATGCCCACCAGGGGGCAATGTTTGGCCCCTCTGGGGTGTTGCTCTGCAGCAATCGTGAAGCCATTCTAGCGCCTGAGGACAAGGCCATGGAGCCATCTTCAGCACCCGGGCCAACTTTGCTCCAAGGGAACCTTGGCTGCAGGAGGGGAAGAGAGACAGAGAGAAAGGAGACGGGGAAGGGTAGAGAAGCAGATGGGTGCTTCTCCTGTGTGCTCTGGCTGGGAATCGAACCTGGGACTTCCACACACTAAGCAAACACTCTACCGCCGAGTCAACCGGCCAGGGCCAAAATACATTCTTATAATTAGTAACATCGAATAATTTTTCATGTATATTTACTGACTATATATTTCCTTCTCCTATCAGTGTGTGTGAATTTTCCACTGGCACTCTTTGGCTGTTTTTCTATTGAAGTTCTGCCTTTTTAAAAACTTGATTTGTAGGAGTGACGTCAGAGAAATGGCGCCATGAGGAGCGCGACCAACAAATCTCCCCAAAATTTCAACAAGTTCATCAACCAGAGACACAAAAATCTATCCTTGGAGCGTCCAGGAGTTCCACACACTGAAGGTGAAGGTAGGGTTGAGCGAAAAATTGACTAAATATATAATCAACCCTGAAGGAAATGAGTCGGGCAAAAAAAACTCTGTCTTCCTCACTAACCTGGGAAAAGGCTGCTTTCACTTGGAACTGAGAGTCGGGGGGGGGGGGGGGCTAAGGGTGTGGAGGAGGCTAGGCTGCAGCACGGACGTTCGTTCAAGTCGAGGAAAGAGTGTGCCTATGGTGAATCAGCCCACCCGAGCAAATGCGCGCTGTGAGCAGCAGCTGCCAGCGGCGTGCGGGGGAGTGCGCCAAAGCAAACTTCTCTACCCCAAGCTTCTCTGGGTGGGCAGGGCGCCTCACCCAGCCATTCAAGCTAACTATCAAGTGTTGGGGGAGAGGCTCGCAGGCAGCTTGCAGTTTTTTCTGTATCAGATCGGCAGATCCAATCGCTGAAATTAGCTTAACCCGCAGTCTGCTCACCTCCCAACTGACCTACGTGGCTCTAATTGATAGGTTCTCTCTCAGTTCAGCGATCTAAGACAAGAGGCATGATATTTTTTAGTGCCTCTTGCTAAAGGGGTGGGGACAACTTCTGATTGGCAGAGCTTTCATACTCAGGAATATATGCTAAAAAGAGGGACTTGGCAGATGTTAAGACCTCCTGTACTGCAGGCAGTGACTAGGGCATCTTCTTCCCAGCCAAAACAAGTTACAAAGTGCAGAAAGCCTAGGGAGAGTGGTCCCACAGAGTGCTAGCCGTGCTGAACTGGCCTGGAAGCTCATAGAAAGTCACCTTGAGAGCAATTGGCTCCCAGCCCCGCCTGATTACACTGGCAGCTCTGACTGCCAGAGCCTTACCCAGAGCCCTGCATTGAGTGTGGATAGAGTGGGGATTTGCCAGCTCTTTGAGCCTCTTACTCCCCAGGCAGAGTAAGTGGCAGCCTCATAACTGGATCATCAGGCTGCTAATTCAGAAAGGAGAGACTAGGAGAGAGGCTCCAGGAAAACGGACTCTCTCATTGTTGGACCCTGCAAACACTAACAAGCCTGGACTACCAACAATACTGAAGCCTAATATATGACATCGCCACAGAGTCTAATCAACTGCAAATCGCTACCTAAGCATGCCACAGGGGCAGAGCCTGGGGTTCAGAGTCACCGACCAGGAAGAGGGAGAGGAAAGAATGAGGAAGAAGTGAACATCTGAAAATCAGGAAAAATCCACAGACTTTATAACTTATTCCACTATTTTTTTTTTGTTTCTTTCATCTTCTTGCCTTTATTATTATTATTTATATTTCCTCCACCTTGGTCCTTTTATTTGCTGCCGGTCTTATTTTTTCCTCTCCTTGAACTACACTACCCATAAGTGTTACATTTTATTTATTTTCTTCTTCCTTACTCTCCATGAGGGTTAGACTCCAAAACCCTTAACTCTCTCTCTCTCTCTCCCTCTTTTTGTTTTTTTTTCTTTTTTCTTCTTTTCTTTTTCCCCTTTTTTTTATTTCTCCCGCTCTATTACTTTTTTCTTTTCTCATTTTACTTTTCCTTTCATTCAATCCTCAATCACAAACAAATTATTTAATTTGGGGCTCAAGGTTTTTTTTGTGGCATTTTAGGTGCTTTTTACCTCACTTTTTAACTCATTAGCATTCCCCCCAACCAACGATCTCCATTCTATTTAGTTTTTGCTCCACTTAATACAATAGTTATTTTTTTTCCTTATTCCTGTTTCCCTCTTATCCCTCTCATTATATCTCTTAGTTGACCATCACTAACAAGCAAATCATTTTATACTTGACCCAGATTTTTTCCTTTTTTACATTTTGTGGGTCCCTACTTCCTTTTTTGCCCCTTGAACACTTCCCCCCAACTCAGGCCCTCCGTTATAAGCAGTTTTTGTTCCATTTAGCATAATATAATTCACAGTCCATCACGATATTTTCCTAAAGAGGAGGGGAGATGAAGGGAAGAGAAGAAAGAAAAGGGGGGGAATAATAAATTATTATTGGTTTTTTTCTGTTTTTCTTTTCCAAATTTCTTTTCCCTTTTTTGTACCTTTTTCTTTACTTTTTATTCTTTATTAATTTTTATTCTATTAACAAGACCACACTCAAATGCCATTAAGAAAAAGGAAATCGAATATCATGGATACAAAAGATAGAGAAGTAGCACAGATAGATGTGGAAAAATCTATGGAGAAAAAATTTAATATATTGGAAACCTTGGAGCTAAATGACAGAGAATTTAAAATAGAAATCCTAAAAATACTCAGAGATATCCAAGAAAACACAGAAAGACAATTTAGAGAGTTCAGAAAACAACTCAATGTACACAAAGAATATATTACCAAGGAAATTGAAACTATAAAAAAAAATCAAACAGAGATGAAAAACTCAATTCATGAACTAAAAATCAAGGTAACAACCTTAGCTAATAGAACAGGCCAGATAGAAGGTAGAATTAGTGACATAGAAGACAAGCAACTTCAGGCACAACAGAGAGAAGAAGAGAGACACTCAAAAATTTAAAAAAATTAGAAAGCCCTACAGGAATTGTCTGACTCCATCAAAAAAAATAACTTAAGAATAATAGGTATATCAGAGGAAGCAGAGAGAGAAAATGGAATGGAGAATATATACAAATAATAGACGAGAACTTCCCAAGCCTGTGGAAAGAACTAAAGCCTCAAATTGAAGAAGTAAACAGAACACTGAGATTTCTTAACCACAACAAACCTACTCCAAGGCACATCATAATGAAAATGGCACAAACCAACGACAAAGAAAAAATTCTCAAGGCAGCCAGGGAAAAGAAGAATAAAACATAGAAAGGAAAGCCTAATAGATTATCATCAGATTTCTCAACAGAAACTCTACAAGCTAGAAGAGAGTGGACCCCAATATTTAAAGCCCTGAAAGAGAGGAACTTTCAGCCACAAGTACTATACCCATCAAAGCTATCCTTCAAATACGAAGGAAAAATAAAAACATTCACAAATACATAAAAGATGAGGGAATTTATCATCACAAAACCCCCACTTCAGGAAACACAGAAGGGGGTTTTCCAACAAGATTCAAAAAACAAAACAAAACAAAACCACAAGTAAAAGCTCCACCAAGAACACAATAAAACCAAATTTAAACTGTGACAACAAAAGCAAAAAAAAAAAAAAGAGAAGACGGAGATTAACAGTAGCAAAAGACGATGAAGTGCAGAAACACTCATAAGATAGGGTACTACAATGAATATGGTAGGTGCACATGACTTAAAAAAGTTAGAAACAGAGGAAAGAAGTATGGAATACAAACAAATAAAAAACAATGATAGAAAAACAAAAGAGAAGAATCAAACAAAATACAAAATTAACAGAAAGCAATTTATAAAATGGCAATACGGAACCCACCAGTGTCAATAATTACACTAAATGTAAATGAATTAAACTCACCAATAAAAGGACATGGAGTAGCAGAATGGATTAAAGAAGAAAATCCAACTGTATGCTGCCTACAGAAAACACATCTAAGGAACAAGGATAAAAACAAATTCAAAGTGAAAGGCTGGAAAACAATACTCCAAGCAAATAACATCCAAAAAAAAGCAGGTGTAGCAATACTCATATCTAATAATGCTGACTACAAGACAGAAAAAGTACTCAGAGACAAAAATGGTCATTTAATAATGATTAAGGGAATACTGAATCAAGAAGACATAACAATCCTTAATATATATGCACCAAACCAAGGAGCTCCAAAATATATAAGACAGCTAATTATTGACCTAAAAACAAAAACTGACAAAAATACAATTATACTTGGAGACCTCAATACACTGCTGATGGCTCTAGATAATTCATCCAAACATAAAATCAATAAAGATATATTGGCCTTAAACAAAACACTAGAGCACCTGGATATGATAGACATCTACAGGACATTTCATCCCAAAGCGACAGAGTATACATTTTTCTCTAGTGTACATGGATCATTCTCAAGAATTGAACATATGTTGGGCCACAAAAACAACATCAGCAAATTCAGAAAAATTGAAATTTTACCAAGCATATTTTCTGATCATAAAGCCTTGAAACTAGAATTCAACTGCAAAAAAGAGGGAAAAAAACCCACAAAAATGTGGAAACTAAACAACATACTTCTAAAAAATGAATGGGTCAAAGAAGAAATAAGCATAGAGATCAAAAGATATATACAGACAAATGAAAAGGACAAGACGACATATCAGAATCTCTGAGATGCAGCAAAAGCAGTAGTAAGAGGGAAGTTCATATCACTTCAGGCGTATATGAACAAACAAGAGAGAGCCCAAGTGTACCACTTAAGTTCACACCTTAAGGAACTAAAAAAGAAGAACAAAGACAACACAAAACCAGCCGAAGAAAGGAAATAATAAATATCAGAGCAGAAATAAATGAAATAGAAAACAGAAAAACTATAGAAAAAATTAATAAAACAAGGAGCTGGTTCTTTGAAACCAGCTGACAAACAAAATTGACAAACCCTTGGCAAGACTCACCAAGGAAAAAAGAGAAAGGACTTATATAAACAAAATCCAAAATGAAAGAGGAGAAATCACCACAGACATCATAGATATACAAAGAATTATTGTAGAATACTATGAAAAACTATATGCCACCAAATTCAACAATCTAGAAGAAATGGATAAATTCCTAGAACAATACAACCTTCCTAGACTGAGTCATGAAGAAGCAGAAAGCCTAAACAAACTAATTAGCAGGGAAGAAATAGAAAAAACTATTAAAAACCTCCCCCAAAATAAAAGTCTAGGCCCAGATGGTTATATTAGTGAATTCTATCAAACATTCAAAGAAGACTTTGTTCCTATTCTACTCAAAGTCTTCCAAAATGTTGAAGAAGAAGCAATACTTCAAAACACATTTTATGAGGCCAACATAACCCTCATACCAAAACCTAGCAAGGATGGCACAAAAAAAGAAAACTACAGACCAATATCTCTAATGAATACAGATGCGAAAATACTAAACAAAATACTGGCAAATCGAATACAACAACATATTAAAAAAATAGTACATCATGATCAAGTGGGATTCATCCCAGAATCTCAAGGATGGTTCAACATATGTACAACAGTTAACATAATACACCATATCAAATAAACAAAGAACAAAAACCACATGATCTTATCAATAGATGCAGAAAAGGCATTCGATAAAATAAAGCACAACTTTATGTTTAAGACACTCAACAAAATGGGTGTCGAAGGAAAATATCTCAACATGATAAAGGCCATATATGATTAACCATCTGCCAACATCATATTAAATGGCATAAAACTGAGGAGTTTCCACCTTAAATTAGGAAATAAGACAGGGTTGTCCTTTCTCTCCACTCTTATTTAAGGTAGTGCTAGAATTTCTGGCCGGAGCAATCAGACAAGAGAAAGAAATAAAAGGCATCCATATTGGAAAAGAAGAAGTAAAGGTATTACTTTTTGCACATGATATGATCCTATACATCAAAAACCCCAAAATGTTTTCTTTGAATGTATGTACCCTGATTTATTGATGTCACCCCATTAAAATAAAAATTTATTTAAAAAAAAAAAAAAAACCCAAAGACTCCACAAAAAGTTTACTAGAAACAATAAACCAATACAGTAAGATCACAGGATACAAAATTAACATACAAAAGTCCATAGCCTTTCTATATGCCAACAATGAAATATTAGAAAACAAACTCAAAAAATAATCCTCTTCATGATTGCAAAAAAAATAAAATAAAATACCTAGGAATAAACATAACAATGAATGTAAAGGACCTATATAATGAAAACTACAAAGCATTGTTAAAGGAAACCGAAAAAGATACAATGAGATGAAAAAATATTCCTTGTTCTTGGATAGGAAGAATAAATATAATCAAAATGGCCATATTACCCAAAGCAATTTATAAATTTAATGTAATTCCCATCGAAATTCCTATGACATTTTTTAAAGAAATGGAACAAAAAATCATCAGATTTATATGGAACTATAAAAAACCCCGAATAGCCAAAGCAATCCTATGGAAAAAGAATGAAGCTGGGGACATTACAGTACCTGACTTCAAACTATATTATTATAGGGCCACGACAATCAAAACAGCATGGTATTGGCAGAAAAATAGACACTCAGACCAATGGAACAGAATAGAAATTCCAGAAATAAAACCACATACATATGGTCAAATAATTTTTGATAAAGGGCCCAACAACACACAATGGAGAAAAGAAATCCTCTTCAACAAACGGTGCTGGGAAAACTGGAAAGCCACATGCAAAAGAATGAAACTCGACTACAGCTTGTCCCCTTGTTTGAAAATTAATTCAAAATGGATCAAAGACCTAAATATAAGATGTGAAACAATAAAGTACATAGAAGAAGACATAGGTACTAAACTCATGGACCTGGGTTTTAAAGAGCATTTTATGAATTTGACTCCAAAAGCAAGAGAAGTGAAGGCAAAGATAAATAAACGGGACTACATCAGACTAAGAAGTTTTTGCTCAGCAAGAGAAACTGACAACAAAATAAACCGACAGCCAACTAAATGGGAAATGATATTTTCAAACAACAGCTCAGATAAGGGCCTAATATCCAAAATATACAAAGAACTCATAAAACTCAACAACAAACAAACAAACAATCCAATAAAAAAATAAGAAGAGGCCTAACCAGGCAGTAGTGCAGTGGATAGAGCATCGGAATGGGATGCGGAAAAACCAGGTTCGAGACCCGGAGGTCGCCAGTTTGAGCGCGGGCTCATCTGGTTTGAACAAAAGCTCACTAGTGTGGACCCAAGGTCACTGGCTCGAGGAAGGGGTCACTCGGTCTGCTGAAGGCCCACGGTCAAGGTGCATATGAGAAAGCAATCAATGAACAACTAAGGTGTCACAACGAAAAACTGATGATTGATTCCTCTCATCTCTCTCTGTTCCTGTCTGTCCCTATCTATCCCTCTCTCTGACTCTCTCTGTCTCTGTAAAAAAAAAAATGGGAAGAGGACATGAACAGACACTTCTTCCAAGAAGAAATACAAATGGCCATCAGATATATGAAAAGATGCTCATCTTCATTAGTTATTAGAGAAATGCAAATCAAAACTACAATGAGATACCACCTCACATCTGTTAGATTAGCTATTATCAACAAGACAGTAATAGCAAATGTTGGAGAGGCTGTGGAGAAAAAGGAACCCTCATTCACTGTTGGTGGGAATGTAAAGTATTATGGAAGAAAGTATGGTGGTTTCTCAAAAAACTGAAAATAGAACTACCTTATGACCCAGCAATCCCTCTACTGGGTATATACCCCCAAAACTCAGAAACATTGATATGTAAAGACACATGTAGCCCCATGTTCATTGCAGCATTGTTCACAGTGGCCAAGACATGGAAACAACCAAAAAGCCCTTCAATAGAAGACTGGATAAAGAAGATGTGGCACATATACACTATGGAATACTACTCAGCCATAAGAAATGATGACATTGGATCATTTACAACAAAATGGTGGGATCTTGATAACATTATGCGGAGTGAAATAAGTAAATCAGAAAAATACAAGAACTACATGATTCCATACATTGGTGGGACATAAAAACGAGACTAAGAGACATGGACAAGAGTGTGGTAGTTACCAGGGGTGGGGGGAGGGGGGGTACTGGAAGGAAGGAGGGAGAGGGGGAGGGGGAGGGACACAAAGAAAACTAGATAGAGGGTGACGGAGGACAATCTGACTTTGGGTGATGGGTATGCAACATAATTGAATGACAGGATAACCTGGACATGTTTTCTTTGACTATATGTACCCTGATTTATTGATCTCACTCCATTAACATTAATAAAAATTTATTTATAAAAAAAATTTATTTGTAAGCAATCAATATAAGTTTTGTGTATTATACCTTTATACGTCATTTATGTCACAAATACTTTTCTCAGTTTATAGTCTTCCTTTTGTTTCTGATGGGTTTTTTTGTTTGTTTTTTTTGGGGGGGTTGCAGAAGATTGAAATTTTTATGTGTTCAAATATAGCAGCATTTCTTTTTTGGTTTCTTTTGTTTTATGCTTAGAGGTACCTATACCTCTGCAATATTGTACAAATACCTACATTTTCTTATTTTCTTAATTTTAATGTATATTTTGTCCTTTAATCCACCTAGACATTGAGTCAAATTATACTATTTTTGTCACCTAAATGAGACTTAACAGCATGGATTAAAGAGAAAATTCTTTTTTTTTTAATTGATTGATTTTAGAGAGCGGAAGGGGGAGAGAGAGAGAGAAACAATAATTTGTTGTTCCACTTATTTATGCATTCATTGATTTATTCCTGCATGTGCCCTGACCTGGGGTGGAATCCACAACCTCACTGTATCAGGATGATGCTCTAGCCAACTGAGCTACCAGGCCAGAGCTCGTTTCTTTCTTGTAAAAATAAAAACCATCCCAATTAATACACCTAGGTTAAACAACAATTACAGCTTTTCCTGAGTTGGACAATTTGCTGCTGTCAAAAAATAATTTTCTCATAGGAGTCTACCTGTAGAAAACATCTTGACCTTAGATAATTAAAACCAGCAAACAGACTTATAGAGAAAGGAAAATATATCAAAAAAACCCACCTCATTTGTACTTTTTATTTTAGAATCGAACGGCAGACTGTTCAAATGATTTGTGATTACCTGATTAATAACTTTATTCTTAAAAGTCTAATTTTTCAAAAAGTGCTTTAATAATAAAACTCTTTTTAAAATTCCTAATAGGATTGGGAGGGTTGTCAACTATGAAGGTTGAAAAAGTTTAAAATGACCAGATGGTCATGGATTTTCCACTTTATTATATGTAGTGTGTACCTGAAAATTAAAGCAATTTATTAACAATTAACAAAAGCTGAGGTATATCCAAATCATGTTAAATGCATAGATTTGCTATATTTTTTTAAATAAAAGCAGATTATGGTACAAATAACCTTATTTTTTTAAAGATTGTCTAAGCACACAAAGGTTAGAAAAAAATCTGAATGACTTCAAATAGTAAACTTTTTTTAAATCAGTTTTTATCAGTCAAAGATATACAGGGGGTCCTTGGGTTATGCCACAGTTCTATTTCTATGACAGTGACGTAACCCAAATTTTGGTGTAAGTTGAAAAACACCCTAGCCCAGTGGTTCTCAAGCTTTTTGAAGTTGAGGCACATTTAAAATTCTACAAATAATTGTAGGCACACTATATACAAATTTCTGAGAAATATGTTATAATAATTAAATCAAATATTAAAGAAAAATATAAAGTCCAAGCATGCTTTTATGGTAAACAAAATAAATATGACAAAATTAAATTTATTCTGACATTAAAAACCATTATTATGGCCTGACCAGGTGGTGGCGCAGTGGATAGAGCGTCGAACTGGGATGCGGAAGGACCCAGGTTCGAGACCCCGGGGTTGCCAGCTTGAGCGCGGGCTCATCTGGCTTGAGCAAAGAGCTCACCAGCTTGGACCCAAGGTCGCTGGCTCCAGCAGGGGGTTACTCGGTCTGCTGAAGGCCCACGGTCAAGGCACATGTGAGAAAGCAATCAATGAACAACTAAGAAGTCGCAACGCGCAACGAGAAACTGATGATTGATGCTTCTCATCTCTCTCCGTTCCTGTCTGTCTGTCCCTGTCTATCTCTGCCTCTGTAAAAAAATAAAATAAAATAAAATAAATAAAAATAAAATAAAAAAAACCATTATTATGTTACATTTTTTGAGTTATGCTTTTTAGAATTTGTAAAAAAGGGGTTAAAAAATAAACAAAAAACTTATCTTTTTATATATATAGATACATTCTTAGTAAGATTTAGTAAATTTGGCAGGTCCCGGTGCAAATGTGTTAAGTTTTTTGATTTTTGTGTTTATGAGAAACATGAACCTGATGTGTCCTAGCGATTTCTTCAATGTTTGGGCATATATTTCAAAGGCAAACTCTCATTTCCTCATCAATATATTAAAGAATTCTTCTCTTTTTACTCTTATGTTGAGTGCAGAAAACCTCCACCATACATATTATCTTAACTTTACACCAAAGGATAGAAGAAACTTGCCTCTAGTCTTTCCCGGGAACATGGGGGTAGTGTAAACAATCCAGCAGCACAGCTTAACAGCCTTTTGCAACCTAATCAGGCAAGTGAGGTGGAGGGCTGGGCAGACTGTCAGTTTACAGCCAATTCCTCACACCTCTGTCCCCCAAATATCTAAATTCCAAAAACCCTGTTGGTTTTTTGATCCCCAACAGGCACATATTTCTCTGGAATACCATAGGGCACACCTAGAAATCTTCTAGGGTGCACCAGTGTGCCCTGGCACACACTTTGAGAACCACTGTCCTAGCCCAACACAATCAGACACTTGCACTTTTAACAGTCCAAAATGGCGTGGGTAAGAGTACTGGGGGATGCCAACTCCCTCACTCAAAATCCACACTACTGTGTATTCTTCTGCCGCCCAACCAAACTAGTTCACCCATGTAGTCCATAAATACTATGCTAACACACTCATGTCTTAGTTTTTATGGGAGTGAGCATCGGAAACTCAAAAAATCATATATGGAGACTGTCATAACCTGAGGAGCCCCTGTGAAGTGTTTTCTGTATATAATTAGCATAGAGATAATTCGGCAAATGTATTTCTTGGTTATACTCAGGAGAACACATATTCTGGAGCACAATTTAACAACATGTATTAAGAGCTTTTAATAGTTTATGCTTTATTCCAGTAGTTTTTACTTCCAGGACTCTAATTTAAGTAACTAATGACTAAGGAGCACAAAGTTTCTGTACAAGAATATTCACTGTTGTCTAATACAACTAAAAATGAAATAATCTTTTGTGCCCCAAAAGAAGCGAATGGCTAAATAAATTATTTTCCCACATGATAGGATTAACTAGACATTGAAAATCACATTTTCCAAAGAATATTAAATGAGTTGAGGAAATGTGACCATATAATGTTAATGTAAAAAGGCTGGAAATAAATCTTATTAAACAGTATATTCCCAAATACAGTGGGTGTTGGAGGATGTAGGGATTTAAGAGTGCTTTATGGGAGAAATATCACTTGAAGGAAATAAAACTGTTACAGTGATAACCTTTTAATTTTTTATTGAATTTATTGGGGTGACATTGGTTAATAAAATTATACAAGTTTAAAGTGTACAACTCCATAACACATCATCTGTATACTGCATCGCATTTTCATCACCTAGGCAAGTCACCTTCTGTCACCATTTATCCCTCCCTTTACTCTCTTCTACCTCCCACAACCCCCTTTCTCTCTGGCAATCACCATACTGTTGCCTGTCTTTTATTTTTTGGCTTAATCCCTTCACATTTTTCACCCAGCTCCCAACACTTCTCCCCTCTCATAGCCATCAGCCTATTCGTTGTATCTATGAATCTGTTTCTATTTTGTTTGTTAGTTTATTTTCTTCATTAGATTCTACATATAAGTGGAATCATATGGAGTTTGTCCTTCTCTGACTGGCTTATTCCACTTAGCATAATACTCTCCAGGGTCATCCATGCTGTTGAAACAGGTAAAATTTCTTTCTTTTTTTTTTACAGCCAAGGAGTATTCCATTGTGTAAATATACCACTGCTTTATTTATTTATTTATTTATTTGTTTGTTTGTTTGTTTATTTATTTATTTATTGTATTTTTCTGCAGTTAGAAGCGGGGAGGCAGTAAGACAGACTCCCGCATGCCCACCAGGGGGTGATGCTCTGCCCATCTGGGGCATTGTTTCGTTGCAGCCAGAGCCATTCTAGTGCCTGAGGTGGAGGCCACGAAGCCTTCCTCAGTGCTCAGGACAATTTTGCTCCAATGGAGCCCTGGCTGTGAGAGTGGAAGAGAGAGATAGAGAGGAAGGAGAGGGGGAAGGGTGTAGAAGCAGATGGGCACTCTTCCTGTGTGCCCTAGCCTGGACTTCCACATGCCAGGCCAACACTCTACTGCTGAGCCAACTGGCCAGGGAAAACCACTGCTTTTTTTTTTTTTTTTACTTTTTTTATTATTATTAAATTTAATGCAGTGGCATTGATATATCAGGGTACACATGTTGAGATAAAACATCTCCAGATTATTTTGACATTTGATTATGCTGTATATCCCTCCCCCAAAGTCAAATTGTCTTCCGTCACCTTCTATCTGGTTTTCTTTGTGCCCCCCTCCCCCCATCCAATCTCTTTCCTTCCCGCTCCATACCCCCCCACCCCGTTACCATCACATTCTTGTCCATGTCTCTGATTCTCATTTTTATGTCACAACTATGTATGGATTCATATAGTTCTTAGTTATTTCTGCTTTACTCATTTCACTCTGTATAATGTTATCAAGGTCCATCCATGTTATTGTAAATGATACGATGTCATCATTTCTTATGGCTGTATTTTTATGGATGTATTCCATAGTATATATGTACCAAAGCTTTTTAATCCAATCATCCTCTAACGGACACTTGGGCTGTTTCCAGATCTTCGCTATTGTGAACAATGCTGCCATAAATATGGGGGTGCACTTCTCCTTTTGGAGCAGGTCTATGGTATTCTTAGGGTATATTCCCAAAAGGGGGATGGCTGGGTCAAAAGGCAGTTTGATTTTCAATTTTTTGAGGAATCTCCATAATGTTTTCCACAGAGGCTGCACCAGTCTGTATTCCCACCAGCAGTGCAGGAGGGTTCCCTTTTCTCCACATCCTCGCCAGCACTTACTCTGTGTTGTTTTGTTGATGAGTGCCATTCTGACTGGTGTGAGCTGATATATCATTGTGGATTTAATTTGAATTTCTCTAATAATTAATGATGTTGAGCATTTTTCATATGCCTATTGGCCATCTGTATGTCCTCTTTGGAGAAGTGTCTATTCATTTCTTTTGCCCATTTTTTAATTGGATTGTCTTCCTGGTGTTGAGATTTACAAATTCTTTATAAATTTTGGTTATTAACCCCTTATCAGACGTATTGTCAAATATGTTCTCCCATTATGTAGTTTGTCTTTTTATTCTGTTCTTATTGTCTTTAGCTGTGCAAAAGCTTTTTAGATTGATATAGTCCCATTTGTTTATCCTTTCTTTTATTTCACTTCCCCATGAAGGTAAATCAGGAGATATATTGCTCTGGGAGATGTCGGAGAGCTTACTGCCTATGTTTTCATCTAAGATGCTTATGGTTTCATGGCTTACATTTAAGTCTTTTATCCATTTTCAGTTTATTTTTGTGAATGGTGTAAGTTGGTGGTCTAGATTAATTTTTTTGTAGGTAGCTATCCAATTTTCCCAACACCATTTGTTAAAGAGGCTGTCTTTAATCCATTGTATTTCCTTACGTCCTTTGTCAAATATCAGTTGTCCATAGAGCTGTGGGTTTATTTCTGAGAACTCTGTTCTGTTCAATTGATCTATATGCCTGTTCTTATGCCAGTACCGGGCTATTTTGAACACAATGGCCTTGTAGTATAACTTGATATCAGGAAGTGTGATACCTCCCACTTTATTTTTCTTTTTTAAGATTGCTGAGGCTATTCATGTTCTTTTTTGGTTCCATATAAATTTTTGGAATATGTGATCTATATCTTTGAAGTATGTCATTGGTATTTTAATTGGAATTACATTGAATTTATTGATTGCTTTGGATAATATGGATATTTTAATGATGTTTATTCTTCCTAACCATGAGCACGATATGTGCTTTCACTTCTTTGTCTCTTCCTTGATTTCTTTTATCAATGTTTTATACTTTTCTGAGTATAAGTCTTTAGTCTCCTTGGTTAAATGTAGTCCTAGGTACTTTATTTTTTTGATTGTAATAGGGAAGGGGATTGTTTCCTTAATTTCTCTTTCTGACAGTTCATTGTTGATGTATAAAAACACCTCTGATTTCTGAGTATTAATTTTATATCCTGCTATTTTGCTGAATTCCTTTATCAGGTCCAGTAGTTTTTTGACTGTGACTTTAGGGTTTTCTATATACAATATCATGTCATCTGCAAATAATGATAGTTTTACTTCTTCTTTTCCAACTTGAATGCCTTTTATTTCTTCTTCTTGTCTGATTGCTTTTGCTAAGACTTCCAGGACTATGTTGAATAAGAGTGGTGAAAGGGGGCACCCCTGCCTTGTTCCTGATATTAAGGGGATTGCTCTTAATTTTTGCTCATTGAGTATGATGTTGGCTGTGGGTTTGTCATAGGTGGCTTTATCATGTTGAAGTATGTTCCTTGTATCCCCACTTTGTTGAGAGTTTTGATCATTAATGGGTGCTGGATTTTATCAAATGCTTTTTCTGCATCTATTGAAATTATCATGTGGTTTTTCTCCTTCTTTTTGTTTATGTGATGAATCACATTGATTGATTTGCAAATATTGTACCAGCCTTGCCGCCCAGAATAAATCCCACTTGATCATGGTGTATGGTTTTTTCCATATATTGTTGGATCCGGTTTGCTAATATTTTGTTGAGAATTTTAGCATCTATATTCATCTTGGATACTGGCCTATAATTTTCTTTCTTTGTGTTGTCTTTGCCTGGTTTTGGAATTAGAATTATGCTTGCCTCATAAAAGGAGCTTTGAAGTTTTCCTTCCTCTTGAATTTTTTGAAATAGCTTGAGAAGGATAGAAGTTAGTTCTTCTTTGAATAGTTGGTAGAATTTACCTGTGAAGCCATCATGCCCAGGATTTTTCTTTGTTGAGAGTTTTTTGATAACTGTTTTGATCTCATTTGGTGTAATCAGTCTGTTTAGGTTTTCTGATTCTTCCAGATTGATTTTTGGAAGATTGTATGTTTCAAGGAATTTGTCCATTTCATCTAGGTTGTCTAGTTTTTTGGCATACAGTTCTTTATAGTATTTTAATACAATATTTTGTATTTCTGTTGTGTCAGTTGTTATTTCTTCACTCTCATTTCTAATTTTATTTATTTGAGTCCTCTCTCTCTTTTTCTTGGTGAGTCTAGTTAAAGGTTCGTCGATCTTGTTTACCTTTTCAGAGAACCAGCTCCTAGTTCCGTTGATCCTCTGTATTGTTTCTTTAGACTCTATGTCATTTATTTTTGCTCTGATCTTTATTATTTCCTTCATTCTACTACATTTGGGATTTACTTGCTCTTCTTTTCCTAGTACTTTTAGATGCAGGGTTAAGTTGTTTATTTGAGCTTTTTCTAGTTTCTTAAAGTGTGCCTGTAGTGCTACGAACTTCCCTCTCAGTACTGCTTTTGCTGTGTCCCATAAATTTTGAGTTGTTGTATACTCATTGTCATTCATTTCTAGGAATTTTTTTGTTTCTTCTTTGATCTCATTCTTAATCCATTCGTTATTTAACAACCTGCTATTTAGTTTCCATGTGTTTAGAAACTTTTCTGTTGTGGTTGATTTCTAGTTTCATGCCATTGTGATTAGAGAAAGTGCTTGATATGATTTCAATCTTCTTAAATTTGTTGAGACCACTTTTGTGCCCTAACATGTGGTCTATCCTAGAGAATATACCATGAGCACTTGAAAAGAATGTATATTCTGCTGCTTTAGTGTGAAAGGTTCTAAAGATATCTATTAAATATAGTTGATCTAGTGTGTCTTTTAAGTCTGCTGTTTCTTTGTTAATTTTCTTTCTTGATGATCTAGCTAGTGATGTTAGTGGGGTATTGAAATTCCCTACTATTATAGTATTGCTGTTGATCTCGCCCTTTATATCCATCAAAGTCTGCTTTATATATTTAGGTGCTCCTATATTAGGTGCATAGATATTTATAATAGGTATATCTTCCTGTTAGATTACTCCCTTTATCATTATGTAGTGGCCTTCTTTATCTCTTACTATATTCTTTGTTTTAAAATCCATTTTGTCTGATATAAGTATTGCTACCCCAGCTTTTTTTTTTCATTTCCATTTGCATGAAATGTTTTTTTTTCATCCTTTTACCTTCAATCTATGTGCATCTTTTGTTTTTTGTTTTTTGTTTTTGTTTTGTATTTTTCTGAAGCTGGAAACGGGGAGAGACAGTCAGACAGACTCCCGCATGCGTCCGACCGGGATCCACCCGGCACGCCCACCAGGGGCGACGCTCTGCCCACCAGGGGGCGATGCTCTGACCCTCTGGGGCGTTGCTCTGCCGCAACCAGAGCCACTCCAGCGCCTGGGGAAGAGGCCAAGGAGCCATCCCCAGCGCCCGGGCCATCTTTGCTCCAATGGACCCTCACTGCGGGAGGGGAAGAGAGAGACAGAGAGGAGGGAGAGGGGGAGGGGTGGAGAAGCAAATGGGCGCTTCTCCTATGTGCCCTGGCTGGGAATCGAACCCAGGTCCCCCGCATGCCAGGCCAACGCTCTACCGCTGAGCCAACCGGCCAGGGCTTGTGCATCTTTTGTTTTAAGGTGTGTCTCTTGTAGATGGCATATGTACGGCTCCTGTTTTCTTGTCCATGCAGCTACCCTATGTCTTTTGATTGGAGCATTTAATCCATTTACATTTAAGGTTATTATTGATATGTAATTGTTTATTGCCATTTTATTCTTTAAAGCTGTATTTTTTTTTTTTTTTTTTGCTATATTCTTTTCCCACTTTGATCTGTTTACAACAGGCCCATTAACATTTTCTGCAGCATTGGTTTGGTTGTAATGAATTCCTTGAGTTTTGTTTTTTTTTTTTTTTTTGTCTGGGAAGCTTTTTATTTCTCCTTCGATTTTAAATAATAGTCTTGCTGGATAAAGTAGTCTTGGTTGTAGGTTCTTGTTCTGCATTACTTTTAATATTTCTTGCCATAACCACTGCTTTTTCATTCATTCAATTATTGATGGGCACTTGGGCTGCTTTCAAATCTTGGCTATTATAAATAAAGCTGCAATGAACATAGAGGTGCATATATTCTTTCAAATTAGTGCTTGTTTTTATTCAGATATATCACTAGATGTGGAATCACTGTGTCATAAGGCAGTTTCATTTTTAATATTTTCAGGAAACTCCATACTGCTTTCCTCGGTGGCTGCACCAATTTGCATTCCCACCAACAATACACTAGTCAGCAGTAATCTTTTTTTTTTTTTCATTAAGTGAGAGGCAAGGAAGCAGAGAGACAGACTCCTGCATGTGCACTACAGGGATACACCTGCAAGCCCCCTACCAGGCAATGCTTTGCCCATCTGGGGCTGTTGCTCTATTGCTCGGCAACTGAGCTATTTTAGCACCTGAGGCAAGGCCATGGTGCCATCCTTAGCGCCAAGGCCAAATTCGAGCCATGGGGAAGGTAGTTGGGAGGAGTGGAGAAGCAGATGGTTGCTTCTGCTATGTGTCCTGACTGGGAATCAAACCTGAACTTCTACATGCAGGGCTAACACTCTACCACTGAGCCAACTGACCAGGACCGGCAGTAATAATTTAATGGTAGCATATAGATGTTTTTCCTTTAATCTTTACAGATTATTTTGGTTTTGTTTCCATAATTATCATATATTATTTTATAAGTTTCTATCCTTTGATGTCAATCAATCCTAACCTGAAGACTCATCAAAGATGTGTACAAAAACATAAGGACAAAAATGTTTATTAGTATTATTTGTGAATAATAGAATAAAAATTCTATTATTGAAATGTCAGAAAATAAATGAATCTAAATATCTAATACTAGGGACAGTTAAGTGAATCATATTCAATGGTATATTATCCCAACACAAAGAATTGTTTTATGAAAAATATGTTACAGAGAGAAAAATTCTTATGAAAATACTTTCAATTAATTGGGTAAAATCATGATACAAAATGTATACACAATAACCTGACTGGTGGCACGGTGGATATAGTGTTGACCTGAAATGTTAAGGACAAACCCCAAGGTCACTGGCATTAGTGCAGGCTCATCGAGCTTGAGTGTAGGGTTACTGGCTTGAGCATGGAATCATTAACATGACCCCATGGTTGCTGTCTTGAGCCCAAAGATCACTGGCTTGAACAGGGGATCATTGGATCAGCTGGAACTCACCCCCCCGCCCTGTCAAGGCACATATGAGAAAACAACCAATGAACAACTAAAGTGCCACAACAACAAAGTTGATGATTCTCCTCTCTCTCCCTTCCTGTCTGTCTGTCCCTGTCTGTCCCTCTCTCTCTCATTCTCTCTCTCTTGCTTAAAAAAAAAGTAAGGAAAAAATGTATACAGAATAAAGACAGTCAATATAGTAAAAGTATAAAATATGGACAGGAGGATATGAACCAATTTCAGGACAGAAATTGCCTAAAGTCAAAGAAGGAATAGGATTGGGAAGAAGTATAAAATGGACTTCTCTTGAGCCTCTAATACTTTATTACTGAAAGGAAAAAAGGATAAAGGGTAGGAAGGAAAGAAGTAAAGAAATTGCTGAAGCAAATATGACATTGTTGGCTCAGTGGTAGAGCGTCGGCCTGGCGTGCAGAAGTCCCAGGTTCGATTCCCGGCCAGGGCACACAGGAGATGTGCCTATCTGCTTCTCCACCCCTCCCCCTCTCCTTCCTCTCTGTCTCTCTCTTCCCCTCCTGCAGGGGCACTGGGGATGGCTACATGGCCTCTGCCTCAGGTGCTAGAATGGCTCTGGTTGCGACAGAGCGAGGCCCCAGATGGGCAGAGCATCACCCCCTGGTGAGCGTGCCGGGTGGATCCCGGTCAGGCACATGCGGGAGTCTGTCTGACTGCCTCCCCGTTTCCAGCTTCAGAAAAATACAAAAAGAAAAAAGAAAAAAAATTTAAAAAAAGACATTGTTTCATTGGAAGTTTGGGTTAGTAATTATTATAATAGCCAACACATTGGTCCGTTATAATAGCTAACACATTCAGCGCTACTGATACCAACACTGTTTTAAAAGCTTTACAAGGACTACTTTAATTCTCAGAACAATTCTATGAGGTGGGGACTCATATCCCCATTTCACAGACATCAAAATAAAGGGACAAGCTGCTCAGCAAGATGCAGTGTGGAGTTTCATAAAATACAGGCAGTCTGATTCTAGGGCTCACCCACCTAACAGGTTAGTTTTATTACTCTGTACTTTTCTATATTTTTGAAATATTTAACAGCTTAAACTGTTCCATGGAACAGGATTTTAAGTAGGCTTTAAAGATCCGTATTAAAAAGACTGAAAGGAGGCACTGGCTGGTTGGCTCATAGGTAGAGTGTCAGCCTGGTGTGTAGTTCTCCCAGATTCAATTCCCAGTCAGGGCACACAGGAGAAGCACCCATCTGCTTCCCCCTCTCCTTCCTCTCTGTCTCTCTCTTCCCCTCCTGCAGCCAAGGCTCCATTGGAGCAAAGTTCCCCGGGCACTGAAGATGGCTCCATGGCCTCCACCTCAGGCATTAGAATGGCTCTGGTTGCAACTGAGCAACGCCCCAGATGGGCAGAGCATCGCCCCCTGGTGGGAATACCAGGTGAATCCTGGTCAGGTGCATGTGGGAGTCTGTCTCTCTGCCTCCCCTGCTTCTAACTTCATAAAAATACAAAAAAAAAAAAAAGACTGAAAGGTTAGGCCAAATGATTAATGGTGCTTTCTGGATAATGATAATAATATGGGTGATTTTTCCCCCATTTCTTTATACTTTTCCACATTTCCAGATGTTTTACAGAAAATATATATGTATCAATTCAATTTTTGAAACAAGAATCTGGAGTGTATTAAAAAGGAGTATAAATCTTAAGCTATTTTAGCATATTATATATTTTATTCTTTTTTTTTTTTCTTTTTTTTTTTTTTTTTGTATTTTTCTGAAGCTGAAAACGGGGAGGCAGTCAGACAGACTCTCGCATATGCCCAACCAGGATCCACCCGGCACGACCACCAGGGGGCGATGCTCTGCCCATCCAGGGCATCACTCTATTGCGACCAGAGCCATTCTAGTGCCTGAGGCAGAGGCCATGTAGCCATCCCCAGCGCCCGGGCCATCTTCGCTCCAATGGAGCCTTGGCTGCGGGAGGGGAAGAGAGAGATAGAGAGGAAGGAGAGGGGGAGGGGTGGAGAAGCAGATGGGCGCCTCTCCTGTGTGCCCTGGCCGGGAATCAAACCCGGGACTCCCACACGCCAAGCCGACGCTCTTCCACTGAGCCAACCGGCCAGGGTTTATTCATTTTTTATTCACCATATTTTAAATAATTTGTTGGGAGGAAAGTATGGGGAATCGGGGAGGATAAATGAAGAGGATTTATAAAAGCACAAAAAAAGATGGTTCAAAAATGGAAAATAGGTCATGAAGAAAGGCTAAATTAGGCTATCTTGGTTTACTTTCTCTAAGTCTATGAAAACCCTTCGCTAGTGAGCCAGGTCTCCTCTGTTCTTCATTTCCTTCAAGGATCAAAATAAAGCTTTTTTAAGTATTGGAGAAAAGTATTTAATTGGATGAAGAGCTCTGTCTACTGTGAGAAGTTGTAGAAATATTTGAGAAGAATGTGAAGTCAGACAGACTTGCATTTTACATGGAGACTGCACTGCTTCCCAGCTGTATGATCTTGGGAACATTACCTAGTCTCCTTCAGCTCTACCTTCTTCATCAGCAAATCCGGGCTTACAAACACCTGACACTGTGGGCTCGATGTGCACTGAGTTACATACATGATTCTAAGTGGTACATTTGTAGCTCTCTGGAAACGTTCCCTTCTTAGTCACACCACTGTTTCACCCCTGAACTCCCCAAAAAGGAGTAGGGGAGGGAGTATCTCCAATGTTTCCTTTGGAGATTAGAAGTTTTCTCAGATAGATTTCTGGGTATTTGTATTGTGTTGATAATCAGGAAAATATATATAGATATAGATATATCAATTTTTGTTGTCATCAGCATACACTATTAGTACCTTTGTTTGCACTTGACTTTATGATCCCAAAGTCACCTCACTCCCTGCACGCCAGCCACACTGGCCTCCTTTTTGCCCCTTCAACCTACTTCAAGGCTTTTGTATTTGTTGTTCTCTCTTGCCAGAATGCTCCTCTTTCTTTAGGTCTTTGCTCAAATGTCATTTTCTTGATAAGGGCCTACCTGGCCACCCTTTCTAAAATCCCTGACACTCCTGACAGTTTGCCTGCCTCCCCCACTTTGCTGTCCCCCGGCACTATCATCATCTTCATGTGGCCAATTACACTTGTCTGTTTTTCCTCGCAAAAATAGAGGTTCCATGAACACAGATTTCAGCTTTGCTTTTAATTGCTAGATATCCAGATCTAGTACATATGCACTCAGAGAATATGTTACTTGAATTAATGCAGTATGTGATCTCCATAGATGAAGGTAATGAATTTTTTATTGTTCATATCAAATATGTCAAACACACAGCAGTTAATTTAATAATTTCTAAAATTTATCCAAAGATGAAGTTGGAGAAATTCCCAAATTCTCAATTGAGGAACGAAGGAGTTTCGCATAGTAGGTGCAGATAGTAAAACCCACTTAACTCAGTTTAAAGAGAAAGGAATTTATTACACAGAGTCGAGTACCTTACAGAATTTCTTGAATCTACACAACCAGGTGAAGCACAGCTAGAAATGACATCCTACAACACACAAGACTACCGTAGTGAAAATTGCCTGGCAGTCTTCATGTATGCCTCAGCACACGTGATCCCTAAGGTATAAGTGTTCCACTGTGCCTACTAGCGCAGAAAGCCAAATGTCGCTGTTGCATGTCAGCCAGAAGAATCCATCCACACTCATGCAGCTGCTGTCTCATGTTGTTCTCTTTCTCCTTCTGAGACTCATGTGCTTACACTTTCTTGACAAAACCTACTTTTAATGTATAATCTGATCACAAGAGAGTCTTGGGAATATTTTAGCTTTCTCACTTCTTTGGTTCACGAAGGCACACTAAAAATGGGACAGATTGGGAATAAGTGAGTCAAACTGCTATTTCTGCTGCAGTCCATCTGCTTGCTACTCAACATATGTAAATACATTTACGTATTTCTGCATTAAAACTACCACCTCTGGGTGTTCATTTCTCTTCTAGCTCATTTATAATCCCATCTTGATATCTTGAAATCTATCAGATAAATTATAAAGTGAACTACCACCAATCTACCACATAATGAAAACTAGGGGATTACTATTAAGCAATAAAAAAGAATGAACTATTGACACAATTATAATTTTTATAAATCTCATAAGCATTATGCTAAGGGGGGAAGCTAGCCTCAAAATTGTATACATCGTATGATTCCATTTATATGACATTCTTTTATTTCTTAAGTGAGAGGAGGGGAGATAGTGAGAAAGACTCCTGCATACACCCCAACAGAGATCCACCTGGCTCATGGTCTGATGCTTGAATCAATTGAACTATTTTTAGCACCTGAGGCTGATGTGCTAGGACCAACTGAGGATGAGCCATTGCTGGAACCAATCAAGCCACTGGCTGCGGAGAGGAAGAGGGAGAGAAAGGGGAGAAAGGGGGAGAGAAAAGCATATGGTTGCTTCTCCTTTGTGCCTTGACTGGGAATCAAACCCAGCATGTCCATACGCCAGGCTGACACTCTATCCACTGGGAAAACCAACCAAGGCCCTTATATCATATTCTTAAAAATACAAAACTATCATGATAGAAATAAAATCAGTGGTTGTTAGGAGTTAGGAAAGTGTGATCACAAAAGGATAACTCAAGGGAGATTTGGGGGGGTTAATAAAATTTTATCTTAATTGTGATGTGATCACACTAATCTACATATATGCATTAATCTCCATGGAACTATAGGCCAAAAAAGTCCATTTACTCTGTTAATTTAAAAAAATTTTTTTTAAATTTAAAGATAGTGCAACCTAATGAATACTAAAATTATCGGCCACTAAAGTTGAAAATATGTCAGGTTTTGTAGACATTAAGTATTATTAATTTTGAAAAAAACTAGGGAAACAAGAGGAAAAATATTAATATATTATTGTATACATCGAAGAATAAGGAACAAAATATCATCAGGAACAATAATTTTCATTTCTGTCATTGCTTCTGAGGTTTTCTTTAGTAATGAAGACTTTCTCCCTCCAAGTTCCTTTTGTACTCAGGCAGCATCTCAACTGGTCATGGGTCTTTGTCTGATGGGGTAATACAAAGCTGAATTCCTAAGTGTTCTGAGTCTTGGTGACCCTAACAATATGGGGTTGCTGAAGTCTCCCATTAACTTTTATTGTTGTTTATGGATGCACTGACACAGCAAAGTCACTGGGGAAAGAAGCTGACTGACAACAACAGCCTGAGTCATCTGGTTCACCTGGTTACTAAACATTTGGTGAAAATTCACATAGGACATTGATAGTGCCACACACTGGGCCCATTTCAAGAGATTCACTTGTGTAGTTCTTCCTCAGTACTCCTTAACAGCAAACTCCAATTCTGTTCCTTCTAACTCCATATGGCCAAAACTTTAGCTGCTTCCCATGAACAGGGGTAGATCTGACATCATGTCACCTTCTTCCAGGCAAAGTTAACCATACAGTTGTACCCATTGGAGGGGTTCATTTTCCATTGTCCTTCACAGCTACTCATGAAGTATTTGCTAATCAACATAACAGCATAGAGATAGTCTTGAGTTTTTCAACACATAATACGCAAAGGCCAGGAAGCATGAATTAAAAATAAAAGAAAAATTAAACCACTTGGAAACAGAATATGATGAATAAGATAGAAAATGTCAATACAATTTTTTTCCTATGAGACACACACATTGTCAAAAGAATGCTTGAAATAACAAGCTGTTTGTGAACCATGTACCCAATATCCGCACATCTATTCACTAATACTCACATTACTTGGGACAGGAGGAGCATTGCTGGCTATCGAAGCTGAGTCATCAGAATTCCTATGACCTGACAATTCTTTTGCCATTTTAAAACTTTTCTATTTTAAAAGATATACAAGGCTGATTGGCATGCCAGATTTTGCAGATCCCATTCCAGATACCTCAGATAAGAGCAATGAAGGAAATAAATGTTAGCCCTTAAAGGTCAGGGATATTCAATTCTTACTCATCTCAAATTATTTGAGATGCTTCTGTCAAATAATTTGAAAGGGAAGACTATGTGAAGCCCTGGAAGCAGGGCTTTAAAAGACTTTAAATGTTAAGCACTATAAAGAAGTCAACAGCTGCAGAACCACAGGACCTCAGAAAGGACTGGCCTTTAAAGATCACTGAGCCAAACTTCATCTCAAATCCCTGAAATCTCTACAACTCTCCCTCAAATGACTTTTCAGACCAAAAAGAAAAAAACTTCAGGAACTGAGAAATTATTACCCTCCCAGGCAGTGCCCCTGCCTTTGGATAGCTCTCACAGTAAGAGTTTCTTTAGGGGAGCAAAAAGTCTGGTTCATAGTCAAAACTCTAACTCTGGGGCCCAAAAGAGCAAGCCTCATTCCTCTCAATGAGGACCCTTCAGAATGCATCTTCCTACCCTAATCTCTCCAAGTAGGCATCCCAGGTTTACATCATTTTTCACATGATTTAATTTGATGTTCACATCAATTTCAGTGAGAGGAAGAGAGGCAGAGATAGACTCACGCATGCACCCCAACAAGGATCCACCTGGCAAGCCCACTAGGGCAAGACTTTGCCCACTGGGGCCTTTGCTCTGTTGCAACCAGAGCCATTCTAGCACCTGAGGCAGAGGCCATGGAGCCATCCTCAGTGCCCAGGCCAACTTGCTCTAATCGAGCCATGGCTGCAGGAGAGGGGAGGAGAAGAGAGAGAGAAGTGAGAGGAGAAGGGGTGGAGAAGCAGATGGGCACTTCTCCTGTGTGCCCTGACCAGGAATCAAATCCTGGACGTCCACATGCTGGGCAGATGTTCTATCACTGATCCAACCAGTCAGGGCTTCAATATACTTCTTAAAAGTATACATTTAAATGGAAGTAATAGCATAGATTTAGTCTATAACAGAGTAGAAGTATGATTTCACTATTCTGGGTGGCTATAGTTCTCTCTCTTTTTTCCCCCAATAAAACATCCAAGTAGACTTTCTGGAAGTGACACTAATGTTTACTACAATTGCTAACATTCATTTGGAACTCAAAATGTTCCAAGCACCTCCAAGAGGGCCTCACATGCATCATTTCATTTACTTCTGATGACAATCACCTATGACAGGCATCCCCAAACTACGGCCCACGGCCACATGTGGCCACCTGAAACCATTTATACAGCTCCCGCCACACTTCCGGAAAGGGGCACCTCTTTCACTGGTGGTCAGTGAGAGGAGCACTGTATGTGGCGGCCCCCCAACGGTCTGAGGGACAGTGAACTGGCCTCCTATGAGGTAGGCACTATATTTATCACCATTTTCAAGTAAAGAAAATGAGGTTTAGAAAGAATAAGAATTTGACCTACCCAAGGTCAAAAATACCCCATAAGTGACAGAAGTTGGATTCTATCCCAGGATTTCTGGCAAAGAAATGTGCCAGAATTGTGCTGAACCCTTGGCCTCAAACTGTTAAGTAGCTAATATTATTATTCCCGTTTTACACATAGGGAAACTTAGGCTTCAAGAGGTATAACAAAATGGTTACAAACTGAGAACTAGCTTATTTGAACAAATTCACTTTATAGACCCAGGTTCAGAATTTTATGTTTTTCTTAATTGATTTAGTCTGTCGCTCTACTCTCAAAATTTTTAGAGATACTGATTTGATCATCTAAAGTATTTTTTTAAATCTCTCATACATATTTTTAACTGTAAGTCTTATAAGAAAAGCTTCCACGTGTTTAAGATACCAACAAAATACACTGCATAGAATGTCTGGGAGAGAGTCATCCACAGCCAATGGGCAATCTCTCTCTAGATGCCATCAATCCAATCAGACTGTATCAGCACAAGTCACTCAACATCTAATCTAGGCTGTATTTTTCTATTTTGTCCACAAGAATACAATGAATTTGTTAAGTGTCCTACTGAAATATAGATTGCTCTTCCCATCTCAAACTTAGTGATGATAAAGATATCGCATTAATGTGAAGTAATTTAGAGATTGTAAATCCATCGTGGCTTTTAGTGATTACCTTTCTGCTTATAAGTACTTATTATATGGCCAGAAACAAAACACTAATTAGATATATGTTAAGTTATTTTCATATCATGATACTATATTTTTATTCATGTTATTGGGTAAAGCACTTTCTACATCATCAAAATGATATTTTAGTTCCAGTGTCATCCCACTCAGTCTTCTGAATTGATTTTGAGTCTCCTGAGTTGATTTTGGTCAGTAGCATGACAACATATATGGCTTTTTATAACCCATGCTTGTGTTGTTCACCTCTTGGGCACCTTTAAGATCCACAGTATAATTTTAGGGTTTAGCTTGCATTGTCTATCTGGTTAGTTACACTATTTCCTTAATTAAATTACCCATCACTGTAAATGAATTACCTTCTCCTGAAAGTCATCCTTTTGATAGATAGATTCTGGGCACCTGAGTGATAATTCTGTAAGATCACAAATCTGTCTTTCCTAGCTTTGAAATGTCATAATACATTCAATAACATTGGCAGTTTGCTACCACATTTGATTTCATTGTTTGGCATTTAATGTCTTTCCTTGTATAAAATGTTTCCATTCAGTTCTATTATATTATCTCTTTTTAAAATATTTAAGGCAGCATTAGAAATTCAGACTTAATTTAAGCATCTGAATGCTACCACATATTATCACTCCCAAAGATAATGACCTCTAAGAAGCATAGAAACCAGGGCATGTTTTCTTTTGACATTGCTTTTAGGAACCACCTAGGTTTCCAGTATGTCAAAATGTGAAAAAATGCATATGTCTGATAACAGAAGAAAAACAATAGTTATGGTAATTGCTGGGGAGCTTAGGTTACAAATTGTGCCCATATTTCAAGCAGTACAAAACTGAGAATTTTCAATAGTATTTTTCTGTCCTCCATTCCCCATCTACAACCTATAACAATGATAGACTTGTTTGATGAGGAAGTAATAAAGGTCAGACATCTGTCTAAAATATGAATTGCCTTATTTAAGATACTTTATACTTTTTAACTGAATACCAAATTTCCCCAAATATTTTTATAAATTTGACATCCTGCCCCAATTAGTATTATTTTAAATATATCTGTAGAGCTATTACCCTCTGAGAGATACAAAAGGTCACTTTACTTTTATAAAACAGAATTATTCAACAGAGCTTAATAACTGCATTCCTAATGTAATTCATACTATACCTCTGAGAGAAAATGCTCCTTGAAATAAATCCAGACCAAGTTTCATTTGTAATGTTAATGTATTTTGCCAGAGAAGCCTCAGCTGTTACATTTCCCCACATGCAGGCCAGACCTAATGAGGTTTTTGTACTGGAGTGAAGAAAGATGGAAAGACACACATTCCATTTTTCATCTCAGTTCAGAAATAAAAATTACATTAGCCAGTTATAGTATGCCTATTAGTGTCACTTTGATAATTTTCTAATCCTTAGCATTTATAAAGTAGACCCTGAATTTTGAGACCACAAATCCTGATTGACATGTAATGATTCCTTTTTTTATTAACACAATGAGGTGGCCTGAGGAGCCTATAGAGATGCACTGTTCTATTAATACTTAATATCATAATCTAGAAATCAGATAAAATAACCAAAACCTTCTGAGCAAGAGCCAACTCAGTTCTTTTTCTTTAAAGTAAGGGAGTTAAATTAGTTTCTAGATAATGTTTCCTCAGGGTTATTGTTAGATTCAGGGAGTACTGATATGCTGGGGCTGCCAAGAGTGTAACTATTGAAGGAACAGAGAGTGCTGATAGGGCCCCTGTGAGGCTGAGAACAAAGAAGGTCAGTGACCCTTATCAGAAGTTTATGTTTGAAATTCGCCACTAAGCTAAAACCGGCCCCTGTTGCTATGCCAGGCCCTGTTGCTATGCTGTGTGCGACCTCCCTAGCCAATAGCTAAACTGCCACATCTGCTTCTGTATAATGCTTGCTCACTTAGGATATATAAGGACCTAGCTGTAAGCGCCAGGTGCGGCTTCCGTTTGCAGCTCCTCGTGAGCACGGTGTCTCCGGACATCTTGGGAGTTCGCCCCTGCGCAGGTTAAACTGGCCAATAAAGTAACATCTAAACTCCTGAAAGTCTCCGACCTTTGTTCTCATACCCAGTGGATGCAACATTTTGGGGGCTTGCCCGGGATTCTCCCTTGGCGGAGTTTTGGGTCAGAGACTGGAAGGACAGCTCGAGCTGAGTAAGTATTCACGGAGCATCCTCATTTGGTTTGGCTTTTGGGCTCCGGAGCACACAATCTTGAGGTAGTAGGTAGGACGCTGCCGGTAACCTACCCAGGGCTTTCAGAAGCGGGATGCTGCTCTCTGAAATTTGGATATTTAGATTTGTTAACTTTAGAGTGACCGGTCACATTAGGAATCCATTTTGCACTGCACTGTGCTGCGTTTTTTCTGAGCTCGAATGACTGAGTTGAGTGTGAGAGAGACAAGTGTGTTCCTTGTGTTAATAGTGTGTGTTGCCTGTATCCTACCCTTTCTCATTATTCCTGAGTCATCTAGGATGGGACAACAGGAGTCTGTGCCAGGATCCCCGCTCAAGTGCCTGTTGAAGAATTTTTCTGATTTCCAGAAGAGGGCTCAGGGGTACGGAGGTCCGCAGCTGAGTCCAGGTTTCCTCCGGACCTTGAGCCAGCTGGAATGGCCTGCATTTAATGTAGGATGGCCTATAGAGGGCACTTTTGACCTTCCAACTTTATTTGCTGTCATATCCACGGTCTATAGGGCTCCCCACCCAGACCAATACCTATATATAGATGTGTGGGTAGATATAGCCACCAAGCGGCCTAGGTACATCAGAAAGTGTCTGAAGGACAGCCAGCGGGGCTACAGGAAATGGGAAAGTTGGGAGGGTCAAAGAAAAGGAAAAGGGAGAAGCCCATTCCCAGACATGGCCTGGTGAACCGTCCAGACTTTACCCTGTTTTGCCTCCTCTGGGAGGCACAGCCATTTTGCCTCCTCCTCCGGGAGGCGCAGCCATTTTGCCTCCTCCTCCTCTGGGAGGCGCAGCCATTTTGCCTCCTCCTCCTCTGGGAGGCGCAGCCATTTTGCCTCTTCATCCAGGAGGAGCAGCCATTTTGCCTCTCCAGGAGGCACCGCTGGCACCAGATGCTGGCCCACAGGCACCTCCTCGCCTCATCTATCTGCCTTTATTCCACTAGTGATTTATACAATTGGAAACATCAGAATCCCCCATTTTCCGAGAAACCTCAGAGACTAATATCTCTCCTTGAGACCATTTTTGGGACCCATCAGCCCACATGGGACGATTGTCAGCAGATTTTACAAACCCTCTTCACTTCTGAAGAAAGGGACAGAATAATGAGAGAAGCTGCTAAGGCGGTATTGGGAGAAGAAAGGGAAACTCGGGAGGGAAGAAGAGAAACAGAAGATGCTCTCCCATCTCAACCTCCTACCTGGGACCCTAATACCACTTGGGGAAGGGACGTGCTTCTCCAGTATCGCTGGGCTCTGTTGAGGAGGCTCAAGGCAGCAGCTAGAAAGCCAACCAACTTCAGTAAGGTTAGTGAAGTCATTCAGGGAAGAGAGGAATCCCCAGCAGCCATTCTAGAAAGACTCATAGAGGCTTATAGAGTATATACCCCTCTAGATCCTGAGGCAGAAGAAAACAGGAGACTATTAAATATAGCCTTTGTGACTCAGGCCGCTTCAGATATTAGGAAAAAGCTTCAGAAGATTGAGGGGTTCGAGGGAGAGAATAGAAGCAAGCTATTAGAGATAGCCCAGAAGGTGTATGTCAATAGGGATGATCCAGAGGTTGGCAGGGCGAAGGAAGTTGTCAAAATTCTGATTGCTGCCCAGAAACCTCCTCCCAAAGGGAAAGGGAGACAGCAGAAGAGCCAGGGATGGCGAATAGCCAAAGATCAATGTGCCTATTCTAAGGAGAAAGGGCACTGGGAAAGAGAGTGTCCAAGGTTGAAGGCCGACAGCCAAGGGCCAAGACAGGACCCAGAGTTCTTGCTCCAAACCTTAGACTGACGGGGCCAGGGCTCCATTCCCGCCAGCTCCCAGGAGCCCATGGTCACCTTAACAGTTGAAGGAAAGCCAATAGACTTCCTAGTCGACACAGGAGCCACCTATTCAGTCCTAAAGAAACCACAGGGCCAGATGCAGAAGGCAACTACTAAGATAATAGGGGCAATGGGCAAAGCAGAAGCCTACCCATGGGCCACCGCAAGAATTACTGACTTAGGTCGAGGCACCATCACCCACTCTTTCCTAGTCATTCCAGACTGCCCTTACCCACTGCTTGGAAGGGACTTATTGCAGAAACTTCAGGCCACCATAACCTTCTGACGGGAGGAAAGCCCTATAGGGAACAAAGAGGCAGAGGTCAGCATAGAAGTAACTGTCCCACTGTCTGAAGAACACTTACTTGCCACCGTCCTAGAAAGTAAGGAGGCCAAGGAAGGGGTTCCAGATGCCCTGCGTGCCCGGGTACCTGAGGTTTGGGCAGAAACCAACCCCCCAGGTTTGGCCACCCACCAACCGCCTGTTCTGCTGCAACTGCTTAGCACTGCTAGACCGGTTAGGATCAGGCAGTACCCAGTCCCAACCCGAGCTAGACAGGGAATCGCCCGGCACTTGCAATGCCTGCTGGAGGCAGGCATCCTTCGAAGGTGCCAATCAGCCTGGAACACCCCGCTGCTTCCCGTCCAGAAACCGGGGACCCAAGACTATCGTCCGGTCCAGGACTTGCGGGAGGTGAATGCACAGGTAGAGACTATTCATCCCACGGTGCCCAATCGTATACCTTACTGAGCTCATTGCCCCCAACCCATACCTATTATTCTGTCCTGGATTTGAAGGATGCCTTCTTTTGTATTCCCCTGGTACCTCAGAGCCAAGGGATCTTTGCCTTTGAATAGAATGACCCAGATAATAGACTGGTGGGGCAGTTCACTTGGACCAGACTACCACAAGGGTTTAAGAATTTCCCCACCATTTTTAATGAAGCCCTCAGCAAAGATCTGCAGGCTTTCCGCTCCTCCCATCCATCGATTGTACTGCTCCAGTATGTGGATGACATCCTCATAGCTGCCAAGGACGAAGGAGACTGTGAAGAAGCCACCTCCGACCTGCTTCAAAATCTCGGGCAAATGGGGTATCAAGTCTCCACCAAGAAGGCCCAGATTGTGACGTAAACTGTTATTTAGGGTATAACTTACAGGGAGGGCAAAGGACATTGTCCAGCCAGCGAATTCAGACGGTCTTGCAGATCCCCGAGCCTACTAACAAGAGACAGGTGCAAGAATTCCTGGGTGCAGTAGGATACTGCCGACTGTGGATATTAGGCTTTGCAGAACTAGCTAAACCCCTGCACGAACTAACCAGGGGTAAGGAAGAGAAGTTCACATGGACAGATAAGGAGAAGCAAGTACTTAAAGAGGCCCTATTGACTGCCCCAGCTTTGGCCCTGCCAGATCTGGCCAAACCCTTTCAGCTATTTATAGCAGAAAAGGGAGGGGTAGCTCTAGGGGTACTGAGCCAGGAACTTGGGCCATAGAAGAGGCCTGTCGCCTATCTGTCCAAGCAACTTGATCCTGTAGCCTTGGGATGGCCAACATGTCTGAGGGCACTTACTGCCACCTCCATACTAGTCAAGGAGGCTAGTAAATTAACTTTAGGGCAGGACATCAAAGTCATTGAGGAACACTACATAGAGCAAGTGCTGCGCGCACCTCCTGACAGGTGGCTATCTAATGCGCGGCTAATGCAGTATCAGGCTCAGCTGCTGAACCCTCCATCTGTTCAGTTCCTCAAAACTGCTGCCCTGAACCCAGTGACTCCACTTTGGTCCACAGTTGCAAACAAATCCTTGACACAGTGACTGGCTCCCGCCCAGACTTAAGGGATCAAGCATACAGAAAGGCAGACCTGACCTTTACTGACAGGAGCAGTTTTATTAAGGATGGACAGCGACATGCAGGGGCAGCAGTGGCCATGGAAAATAAGGTCCTGTGGCAGAAAGCACTGCCCGCAGGAACATCTGCACAAAGGGCAGAACTAATAGGACTAACCCAAGCCTTACAGATAGCAGAGGGAAAAGTTGCCAACATCTATACTGACAGCCGGTATACATTCGCCACTGCCCATGTCCACAGAGCCATATACAAGGAGAGAGGCTTACTGACAGCAGGGGGGTAAAGACATTTAAAAATCGCAATGAAATTCTTGCCCTCCTAAACGCCATTTGGCTACCTACCAAAGTTACTGTCATCCACTGCAAAGGACACCAGAGAGGGGACTCGTCTATTGTAAAGGGTAACAACCTAGCAGACTCAGGTACAAGAGAGGCAGCCACTGGGCCACAAGAAAGCCTTCTGCCATTGCTGCCTAAGCCAATGCTCCCTGCTCCCTCCAGATCCTAGATATTCCCTAGAAGAAGAGCAGGAAGGGATGCAGTTGAAAGGGAAGAAAAATTAGCAGGGATAGATAGAGCTTCCTGACTCCCGGCTCTATTTACCCCAGGGAATAGTAAAAGAAATAGTAGGAAATATTTATACTAGTACCCATCTAGGACAAAACAAGCTAGAACAACTTATCAGGAAGTATTATGTAGGGCCCAACATCAGGGATATTGTCCACTCCATTGTCTCGAGGTGCAGCATCTGTGCCAGAGTAAATGCACAGAATAAGAAGCTACCCCCCTTTGTGAGGTATTGGGGAAAAGCTCCGGGAGAACTGTAGGAAATAGATTTCACAGAGATGACCCCTAGGAAGTCAGGTTATAAGTATCTATTAGTATTAGTAGACACCTTCTCAGGATAGGTAGAAGCATTCCCCACGCGAGGAGAGGCTGCTTCCACAGTCTGTAAAGTCTTATTAAGGAAAATTATACCTAGATATGGCATTCCCCTAGCCCTAGGATCAGACAATGGACCTGTATTCATATCCAAGATATCTCAAGAATTAGCCACTAAGTTAGGTGTTAATTGGACATTGCATTGCATTGCATTTATAGGCCCCAAAGTTCAGGACAGGTAGAAAGAATGAACAGGACTCTGAAGGAAACTATAATTAAGCTGAGAGGGGAGACTGGCAAAAACTGGGTTGAGCTTCTCCCTTTCACCCTTTTTAGAACCAGATGTACCCCCTATCTCAATAAATGGACCCCTTATGAAATCTTATTTGGGCAACCTGTTCCCCTTGTACCTCGATTGACCAGAGGGGAACTAGAGATTTCTAATCATAATTTCCTCAAGTCCTTGCAGGCCCTGCAACACATCAGAAGCGAGGTGCAGGCCCTCCAGAGATCAGCCCAATCGAATGCGGAACACAGCTCCCGACTACCGGAGCCTGGACAGTAGGTGTGGATTCTCAACCACTGACGGGGCAACCTTGAGTCGTGGTAGTATAGACCGTTCCAGGTGATCCTGAGTACACCCACAGCTATTAAGGTAGCTGAAAAGCCCTACTGGATCCACCTCTCCCACGTGAAGCTGGCCCAACCACCCGACGAAGGATCTCGGAGATGGCAAGTCAAGCGGACCCCTAGAGAGCCTCTAAAGCTCACCTTCTCCTCCACTTAGGACTGATAACTTTTTATTGTTTACCCAGCAAGGGACTAGAGTTGCAGGAATAGGTTTTAATCAGGACAGCAGATAGCACAGTTATAGCACAGAATAACACTTGGGATAATAACAACCCCATAACTCCCCAAGCTGACTTATCAAAGCTCTTTGAAGACAAGTTCTGTAATTCACCAGCAGCTTGGAGACATTCTGATTCAGCCAGGAGCCCTCTCACTGATGATTTGCCTAGCTCATACACCTTAGGTAATAGGTGTAACCCCAATGTAAAAAAATAGGGCTTTATAGTATACTCCACACTATGCTTGCCCCGAACCCCCTTCCGGACGGCATCGCATATACGGGTCTCACTCAGATTATTTTTGTAAAAAGTAGGGTTGTGAGACCCTAGTCAGTGAATTTCAATAGAGTCCATCAAAACCAGGTAATATACCTCGAGAAGCAAATAGACTCCCTAGTCGAGGTAGCCCTTCAGAATAGGAGAGGGCTAGACCTCCTCCTCCTTGAGCAAGGAGGACTGTGTGCTGCTTTAAAAAAAGAATGTTGTTTTTACGCTAACCACTCTGGAGTAACTAGAGAGAATATCAAGATACTTGCAAACAGATTAAAGAATAGGAACCTAGAAGAAGACAGCCCTAGCTGGTATGCCTCTATGTTCAAGACTTTTCCTTGGTTAACTACCCTCATATCTGCAATTGCTGGACCCCTCCTATTATTATTATTGGCTCTTACCTTTGGACCAATAATCCTTAATAAGCTCCTTCCATTCATAAAGGAGAGGATAGATGTAGTAAAGTTAATAGTTCTGTCCCAACCTTACAATAGTCTCCCCACTGATGAAGAATCAAGGGTTTGATTTATGCCCAAAAGAGATGGGGGAATGTTAGATTCAGGGAGTACTGATGATATGCTGGGGCTGCCAAGAGTGTAACTATTGAAGGAACAGGGAGTGCTGATAGGGCCCCTGTGAGGCTGAGAACAAAGAAGGTCAGTGACCCTTATCAGAAGTTTATGTTTGAAATTCGCCACTAAGCTAAAACCGGCCCCTGTTGCTATGCCAGGCCCTGTTGCTATGCTGTGTGCGACCTCCCTAGCCAATAGCTAAACTGCCACATCTGCTTCTGTATAATGCTTGCTCACTTAGGATATATAAGGACCTAGCTGTAAGCGCCAGGTGCGGCTTCCGTTTGCAGCTCCTCGTGAGCACGGTGTCTCCGGACATCTCGGGAGTTCGCCCCTGCGCAGGTTAAACTGGCCAATAAAGTAACATCTAAACTCCTGAAAGTCTCCGTTCTCGTACCCAGTGGATGCAACAGTTATGACTCAGGATGAAATCTTACTCATGGAAAGAAATACCATGATGTGGTTTCAAACCTATTTAGAAAACAATTTTTTTCCCTAAGTAATGGAAAATAGTAATTATGTAAACAACATCAAGCCATTGTCAGAAATATAGATTATTCATATCAAAAACCCTGAGTAAAATAGTATTTTACTTGTTTTGCATTTCCATACTTCATCCTCTTCATGTTACCCATTTGCAATTGCTAGAGTTTAATTGGACAAATCCTTTTTTCCCCATTTATCAGAGAGAAAGATAAAGAGAGGAAGGGAGGGGGGAAAGGGCAAGAGAGAACAAGGTGGGGAGGAAGAGAGAGAGAAAGAGAAGCATCAACTCATTGTTTCACTTAGTTGTTTTTGTTTCACTTAGTTGTGTTTCTCATAAGTGTCCTGACCAGAGGTGGAGTCAAGTTGATGCTTTATCCACTGAGCCACCCAGCCAGGGCTAATTGAATAAATCTTGATTCTACATTCAGCCTCCCATAAATGACACACTTCAGACTGTCTCAAATTGAGAGGTTTATGCATCTATTAATAACAATCCCTCTACTAACTTAAGTTCAAATGGCTTAGTTTAGAATTCATGGCCCTTTATGTTCAAGCCTTTGCCTGGCTTTCCATTCTTTTTTTTTTTTTTTCTGAAGTTGGAAACAGGGAGGCAGTCAGACAGACTCCTGCATGCGCCCAACTGGGATCCACCCAGCACGCCCACCAGGGGGCGATGCTCTGCCCATCTGGGGCACTGCTCTGTTGCATCCAGAGCCATTCTAGCACCTGAGGCAGAGGCCATAGAGCCATCCTCAGCGCCCGGGCCAACTTTGCTCCAATGGAGCCTTGGCTGCGTGAGGGAAAGAGAGAGACAGAGAGGAAGGAGAGGGGGAGGGGTGGAGAAGAAGATGGGCGCTTCTCCTGTGTGCCCTGGCCGGGAATCGAACCCAGGACTCCTGCACTCAAGGCCGACACTCTACCACTGAGCCAGCCAGCCAGGGCCTGGCTTTCCATTCTTATCATTAACTATTCCCTTACAATTAGTTACAATTTAATAAAAAATGCAGTTATCTAAAGCCATTCCATGCCTTTTTTTTTTTTCTTCTGGACCATTATCCATGCTCTTTGTTTTGTACCTGGAATAAACTTCCACTCAGCTACCTCTGTCTACCCTGTAAATTGAGATAAAATACCACCTTTTTATAATGATTTGCTTAAGTTCCTCAATTGGGAATAAATATTGAATGTATCATTTATATCTATAAATGATATAAATTATCTTTCAAATTCTAGAACCTTTCAGCATACTTATTGGCATCTTCTGTAGTGTAACACAGCACCTCACATAATAGAGTGTTCAGTAAAATATATAAGAGAGTAAATAAATGAGTAAATGTATAGTCTATGATCTTGTATTTATACTATCTATTATTCATGAAGTGTCTCATCCTTTTCGTGCCAATCTTAAATTTATTATAGAAATAAATTATTTTCAGAGACTCTAAAAAAATCCATTTTCCAGTAATATGACACACTTGACACAGTGACCAACCCTCTCACAGAAAAACAATCAAAATAATAAAAAATATTTTTAAACATATCAATGAGTAAGCAAGAAAAATAAGTACCCTCAAAAGCCATAGGGATCCAGAGAGGCAAGCGGAGCTCTAAATCTGGTTTTAACTTTGTGGACATTTACCCATTAAGGTGAACTTGTTCTGCATTCACAGGCAACAGGAAATAAATCCTGGGAGGCACCCAACCAACATGAGCAATCTAATAGGAGTTGCTTTAATAAATCAGGCACCCCAAAGGGCTAAACCCTCAAAGTATATGTGAACAAGAAATAAATCCAGGGAACAACAAGGAAAATTGCCTATTATACAATGTGGCATTGAGTAAAAGGAAACATAAAATAACTCCTTGGAACTGATATCCACAGCTGACCCTCCCTGAGCTTGTAGCCTGATCTCATACTACCTGAAGATACCCAAAACATGTCAGGCAAAAAAAAAAAAAAAAAAAAAAAAAAAAGGTAATTTAAAGGGTTTCTGCATTAGTGGAGTTCCAATGTTTGGCAGATGCAAACGCAAATAATCAATGGAGGTATAAATTGCCAATTAAGGGCTTGACAAACTTGAACAGATAAAACTTCAACAAATTATGGACTTGTAGTTGAAACTCACAAAATGGATGAGAAAACAAGCCACCTGGAGTGACAAGTAGTAGAAATATATTAGACGGCAAAGTTTGATGCATAAAGACTTTAGATTTTAGAATTAGAAGACAAAAAAATATTAAATATATTTAATAAATTTTACGAATATGAATGCCCTGAAAATAAGGGAGTATTTTAAAAAGACAAAACTAGTTTAATGAGAGAGAGAGAGAAAGAGAAAGAGTGAGGAGGAGGCAGGGAGGAAGAGAAGGAGAGAGGCAGGGAGGGAAAGGAACAAAAGAAGGAAAGAAGAAAGGGAGGAAAGGAGTAACTATACGGAACAGTTAGAAATTAAAAATATATTAATTAGAATGAAAAACTCAATAGATTTCTCCTTTCCCATTCTCTTTCTCTTTCTCTTGGTCCAGGCCAATGATTCAGCCCTGATTTTTTTTTAATGAGCAAAATTTCTTTGTCTCAACTTTGTAGAGTATCTACAAAACAACTGCCACTCAACATCATACTCAACAATAAAAACATTTCTACTGAGATCAGAACAATGATGATCTGCCTACTTTTTTTCAACTTTATACTAGAATCTCTTGCCAGTACCAAGAGGATAAAAGGAAGTCAACAGTGGAAAGTATAGAATGAAGGAAATTAAAATATTATTTTCAAGTTGTATGCTTTGTTACAAAAATCCAACAGGATCTACAGAGAATTTCAAGGTTAAGAACAGCATTTAGTAAATTGTGTGTATCTAGAAAATATAAAGAATTCTTAGAAACAATAACAATGGTGTGGCCAACAAAGTTTATTAAAAACATCCCTCCAATATATTTAACTTATCAAGTATATACAAATACTTCCTAAATCTCTACTTGTGTCCTATAGCCACATCAATTATAATAAATTTAACATGAAAATAATCTTGTTTTTCCTAGAAAGAGTCATTAAAACTTGTAGTCACACCTGTCAATTACCTTACTTTGCTTTCTATATTCAATTTTTCACTAATGCAGTCAATTCTTGCTCTGCAAGTTTTCTCATATTTTTGTCCTTTCCATTTCCATGTCACTTTTATAATTCAAAACTTCATTCTCTTGAACTTGTGATAAACTCCTAACTGGTCTCCCTGCCTCAAAGTTCTCCTTTACACACTTCCTACTTCCTGCTTACCAGTTCTAGATTAATCTGCTTAGTCACATTTTATTTTTCAATAAAATGCATTTAATCATAACCATACAATAAACTATTGAATCTGATCAAAGAATGAAGAGTGGCTTTTGATTATGCAAGTCACAAAACAGCACCCCAATTTGGTGGAGAGTGTACAAATTCTAATTAGTTAACCATATGAAAAAAATTATATTCCTAAAGCACACCATACACATGAAGAAAATCATGTATTAAAAAAAAGAGAGATGCCTGACCAGGCAGTTGTGCAGTGGACAGAGCATCAGTCTGGGATGCAAAGGACCCAGGTTCAAAACCCCGAGGTCGCCAGCTTGAGCACAGGCTCACCAGCTTGACTCAGGGTCGCTGGCTTGAGCATGGGATCATAGACATGTCCCCATGGTCACTGTCTTGGGTTCAAAGGTCACTGGCTTGAGCCCAAGGTCACCAGCTTGAGCAAGTGGTCACTCGCTCTGCTGTATCTCCCCAGTCAAGGCACATATAAGAAAACAATCAATAAACAACTAAGGAGACCAAAGAGCCACAAAAAAGAATTGATGCTTCTCATCTTTCTTCCTTCCTGTCTGTCTGTCCCTCTCTCTGTCTCTGTCACACAAAAGAAAGAGAGAAATAAAGAACCCTGGCTGAGTAGCTCAGTTGGTTAGAGCATCATCTTGAAACACCAAGGTTCAATCCCCAGTCAGGGATATAAAAGAGCCAACCAATGAATGCATTAATAAGTGAAACAAGTTGATGTTTCTCTCTCCCTCCCTTCCTCTCTCTCTCTCTAAAATCAATCAATCAATTTAATTAATTAATTAATTAATTAAAGAAATATTTTTGAAGAAGAAATAACAAACTATCTTTACAACCTTAGAATAGATAGGGTTTCTTAACTAAGACACAATGTGTACAAACTACTTAAGAAAAGATGATGTATTTGACTACATTAAGATTTAATCCTTGTGTTTATAAAACAAATCTATTTTTAAAATAAAAAGATAAATCATAAACTGAAAGAAAATATTTGCATCACAAACTACTGTCCAATAATTAGTATCCAAAAGATATATATATTTTTAAAAACCTCTTGTCCAAATCAATGATAAAAAGATAAATAACCCAATGGAAAATGAGCAAAAGACCTGTAAAGCAACAGAAGTGGAAACATGAATGACCAAAAAACATAAGAAATGATGTTTAATCTCATTAATGCTCAGAGATGTACAAATTAAAACTACAATGAGCTATCAGATTGGCAAGAGTTAAAAAGTGACAATAACAAGTATAAGGTGTGGTTATAGAATAAATGAAAACTTACATGACTGCTGGGAGTATAGAATGGAATTTCACATATAACAGTACAAATTAAGGAACTACAACTGCACAAAACAACATGAATGAATCCCAGTAACATAACATTAAACAAAAGAGTAAGCTATAGAAAGTACATATAAAATTATCCCATTCATATAAAGCACAAAAACATGTACTACCTACATACATTTTTTTTGTTTATCAATATTATCACTTCTTCACAATCTCAAGGCAAAAAATCTATTTAGCTAGAAGTTTGAAAATAATTTTAATACATTATGACTTTCCTGGGAGTCACCAAAGAGCTTCTTCCATCAGTCCTTTTTCAGAAATTGATGAGATAGCAATGAGAAAGAAAAGAAAGAGAATGAGAGTATGAACACTAGAGTGAGAGGTATACATAGTTTTCTGTGATGCTAAAATCAATACCTTTCAACATTTCAATACTTTACCTTTCTTCCTTTTATCTCTTTGGCAGAGTTCAAGCAAGCAATCTTTTATTCTATCTTACATGGCTTTATAAAAAGCTCAAAATATCAACCAGAGACTACAACAATCAGTTTTATTCATTAGCATTACATTATACAGCAACAAACCATATCCAAAGACTTGATTTCTACTTTGTTTCACAATAAGTTGGTCACATATCCTTTATCAAGTCATTCAACTTCACTGAGTTTAAGTTCTCACTTGGGTTAAAACAGGGATAATCATGCCTGCCTCAGGGTATTCTTATGAAAGTTAAAATAAACTTATTTTAAAAGTGCAGTGTGATGTCCAACGTATAAATGATATTCAACAGATATCAGTTCCCTACTACCATTGTGCTACTTGATTATCTGAATCATTTAAAAGTAAGAATGGGGGTAGGGGGACAAAATTGGACCTCATAAAGTAACTAGTAGCTTTCATTTCCTATTCAGGAGGTTACCACGTCTGTTGAAAATAAATTTATAAATCTGTTGCCACAAAAAGGAGGTCATGTTAATTCTAACTTAGATTTTCTTTTCTTTAGCTAACATCATTACATATTCAATAATCACACTGGTTCATCGCCCATCCCTTATTTTATATAAGAGCCCTGGCTAGTTGATAACAATCATCATATCCTGTCACTTGTTTCCTGTTTTTTTACATAGTTTTCTTGTGACCTAGATCCCAAGTCTTAGTCCCATCCTCTTTTAGGTTGCCACTCACTGCTTAACATGCAGTATCTTTTTTTTGCTCATGGAAAGAATTAACCTGTTACACCCAATTTCCTACGCAGCTTAGACCCACCCTCTTCTGTTGCTTCAACTGTGGATCATGGAGGACTGTCTGCAGTCACTTCCAGAAATCCAGGCACCTTGAATGTGAACCCAGAAAACATGTTATCTGACACATACATGATAATTTATACATTATTTTTAGGGTTTAAATATGCCCCTAATTTCTAAATAGCTAACTCACAAGGAAATCAGAACACAACCTATAACTAAATGATTTCCTTGAAGAGAAGGAGTTAAAAAAACCTCTTGCCTTAATCCATTTTTTATATCCATACATGGAAATTTTTTACTCTCTTTTTACTTTCATAGTGCCTAATAAAATGATATGCACCAAGCTGATCATCAATAAATATTGTTGACTGGCAGATTCTTTTCTTTTTGTCTTCTTTAAAATTTTTATTTTTCAATTACAGTTTACACTCAATATTATTTTGCCTTAGTTTCAGCTGTACAGCAACATGGTTAGACAATCATCTACTTTACAAAGTGCTCCCCCTTATATTTCAAGTACCCACCTGGCACCATACATGGTTATTAAAATATTATTGACTATATTCCCTATGCTGTACTTTACATCTCTGTGGCTATTTTGAAACAATCAATTTGTACTTCTGAATCCCTTCACCTTTTGCACCCATGCCCAATCCCCCACCTCTCCAGCAACCATCTCTGTTCACTGTATGCATGAGTCTGTTTCATTTTGCTTGTTCATTTATATTATATTCATTTATATTATATTGTTTTTTAGATTCCACATATAAGTGAAATCATATTGTATTTGTCTGACTGATTTATTTCACTTTGCATAATATCCTCTAGGTCTATTCATGCTGTCTAATAACGGTAATATTTTGTTCTTTTTTATGACCAAGTAATATTTCTTGATGGGTACTTGAGTTGCTTCCATAAGTTGGCTATTGTAAATAATGCTGCAATGAACACGGTTGCATGACTATTCTTTTGAATTAATGTTTTGGGTTTCTTTAGAGATCTACCCAGAAGTGGAATTACTGAGCCATAAGGCAGTTCTGTTTTTAATTTTTTGAGGAATCTCCATATTGTTTTCCATGGTGGCTGCACCAATCTGCATTTCCACTAACAGTCCATGAGGGTTTCCTTTTCTCCACATCCTCACCAACACTTATTATTTGTTAATTTATTGATGATAGCTATTCTGACTGGTGTGAGGTGATATCTTATTGTGGTTTTAATTTGCATTTCTCTGATGATTAGTGATGTTGAGCATCTTTTCATATATCTATTGGTCATCTGTGTGTCCTCTTTGGGGAAGTGTCTGTTCTAAGTCCTCTGGCAGATTCTAATTAAAGAATATAGCAGAGATAATAGGAAGGTTACCTTTCCCCATTCTTTACATCTAGGTCAGGACACAAACAAGTTTTGGTCAACTACATATGAGAGGTGATATATTTTACTTTCTGACCTGACCCCTAAAACATTCCATATGGTCCTCAACATTCTTTATTATTTAGCCACCCAAATGGATGGCACCTACTGAAGAAATCTGGGGGAAATGGAAAATGGGCACTAGCACGAAGCTCATGTTATGAATTGTGCCATGAGTAATAGAGCCCTCAGTCTCTGACTCCAGAGTCTCAGGTCACCTACCAGCATCCTTAGAACTGTGGTAGCCTAACTTGTTAGTTTTGCAACAAGGGTGAATCTCAGAACTTTGACAGTTCTTAACAACATGGTGTAAAAGTCCACTTCAGAGAGAAGGACAGAGAAAACCCGTCCTTACCACGCAGGGAGAGCGTAGGAAACAGAAATGAGGAGGGAATACAGAAATAAGATCAAATGACTATGCCCCCTCCTTTCCTCTCAGGGTGGAATGCCTAGACAGGGTCGGCTAAATGGAGACCCAGTAGAAAACCCAGGTGGGTAAGGGGGAATGCCAAGAATGTCACTGGGAGTCAGAAGAGGCTAATGGCATGCTTTCCCAGGGTAGTGAGTGTGGACACTGTGGTGTGGGCCCCAGTTCCTCCCTCCTTTAAGACTAAAACACTTATTTCCCTAGTTGATGGATATGTTGAGGTCTGACAGTTCACAGTGGATCAAGTGTTGACCTGGAACACTGAGGTCACCAGTTCAAAACCCTGAGCTTGCCTGGTCAAGGCACATGTGGGAGTTGATGCTTCCTGCTCCTCCCCCTTCTCTCTCTCTCTCTCTCTCTCTCTGTCTCTCTTCTCTAAAAAATGAATAAATAAATAAAAATAATTTAAAAAAGAAAAGAAACTAATACAATACTCATTTTGAACATAATCTTAGGGGAAGGAAACAAGGCTGAAAACATCAGTATATTTGTTTAACCACAAGAAGAGGTGTTTGAAATAGGTCTTCAGACTAACACATTATCACTTTGTCCTCCATGAGGAACCATTCCAATGGGCACTCTCTCCAGAAAATGAATTTGACCAGAAAGCCATGGTGGAGTCTCACAGGGAAGACAAGAGGTACAAGATGGAGAAGTTTCCCAGGGGCTTTCTATGTTTCTCTTTCCCCAAGTGATTTTTTTAAATGTGAATGATGAAAAAGGAACACCGCAGTAAATATTCAGGCTTATAGGATAAAGAAAAAAATATTAATCACCTCAAAACAACTTCATCTCCAGGATGACTTTGGTAATTCAGGAAATAATAGTTTGTCCTATATAAGACTCTTGACACTTGGAAAATACATTCAGTCGTACATCTCAAAGGAAAAGAGGAGGCAGGTGACACCTAATTATTTATTGACTAAATATTCTATAAATATTACATTTGAGGTTAAACAAGGGACAATCAGAAAATAGTAAATGCATCAGGGAGATTTTCAGAACTTGTTCCCTGCCTATGTCATTTGCTCAACTAAATGCTTTTTTAAATAAATGCACCAATTTTTTATTTGTATTTATTTAACATTTTTCAATTAAAATTAATGCCAAACAATTGTTAACAATGCTTGTCTTTAGGTGCTTGATCTAAAGAGTTATTTTTTCTTTCTACTTTTTAATATTTTTCCTATTTTATATAACATATATGTATCACTTAAATTACACAGGTTTGTAGACCTTAAAAAGTTAGTGAGGAAAGAGATTGATATATATATATATATATATGCATATACCATCAGTGTTAACAATTAAAAATGTAAAGATAACTCTTAATTATCAGGAGGCAAATTTTCATCACATGAGTGACCTGTAAAAGCTCTGTGTTGTCATTGTAGTTTCTAAAATACATTTGTGCCAAAGGGGACCAGGTAGCACCCCTTCTTCAGGACCATCATCTGCTCTGCCTTCTGGGAAATTTGCCCATCTTTCTGACCAGAAAAACCATAGATTATTTAAGTCTATAAATAATCTACAAACATGAAGACACAATATTATTGAATTTATACTGACAAAAAGAGGGTTGAGCACAGGATTTAAGCTTTATCTGCAATATTTTAAATTTAAAGCAGGAGTGGGCAAACTTTTTCCAACAAGAGCCAGATAGCAAACATTTCAGGCTTTATAGCTCGAAAGGTTCATACATATGCATGCAGCAGTTATTGTAATGGATTACAATTTCTGTTTTTGCATGTTATAGGCTTGCCTCGTTATTCTCTACCTGTGAGTCGTTATTTTCTACCTGTGAGTTGTATGTGTGCAGAGAGAGAGAACAAGTAGGCATTAATATAACTGTGTAAAATCAAAGTGGCCTTGAGTCTTGAAGGATACACCAGAACAATCTGATACTCTTTTGGCCTAAATAAGATTTAGTGAAGGAGTCTCAGACCAGAAGTCAAGAGGTAAGGGTTCTGGTTCTACCTCTGCTCCCAACAAACAAATTTGGGGGTGGGGACCCTTAACTACCTTCCCCTGTGAAGTGAGTCCAAACATTCTGATTCTATCATCTCTACACCCCAGATAGCAGCCACCACAGCCACGCAGCTATTTTTATAGATGTCCAGAGCTCCTCTAATTAACATATTTCTCAGTGCCTCAGGGAGTATTACTGTGGAGGAGGTGGGGCAATGTGAGACTGTATATGATTAATCCACTCCAGAGTTCCCACCTCAACCTTGGAATTCCTTCCCCCACATTATGCCCAACTCTGGCATCTCAACCTCATTGAATGAAAACAACCACTGAGTTCGAGTTTCCATCCACTAAGCAAACTGTGACAGCCACTTTCAGCTGCTTGAGCTAATATATTCAGTCCAGATTCTCTGAATTCCTCTCAATAAATTTAGCCTAATTCAATGTGGTTATAGTTCATCTTCCTTAATCTAACAGCGAGAAAATAAACCCCACATAAATTCACCAGGTTTTTACCAATATATAGTAACAAAATTTTACAATTCTTCTGAGTATACCTATACTCTCCTGAGTCATATTTTGTATTTACTCCGACTCGAGTTATAGAGTCATGAGAGGTAGTGCTGGTGGGTCTTGACAAGGCTAAGCATCCTTTTTAAGGCAACTGCCTTCTATGAGGTTCCCACAGGACCTTGGAGGAAGGGGAAGCCAGTCTGCCCAGATATAGCAGGAAGAGTTGATCTTACTGACAAAGAGGACTCAGAAAAACTCAGGGGTTCAAGCTTCAGTTTTGTCTAAGTTCACATGGGTACTCCATTTCAGTCTCACTCCTTCTCAATCAATGTCCTAACTTTCACATAAGATACTGGCAAGTTAAAAATCCAACTTAAATTGTAATTCTGCATTCTGCACAATTAAATGATGAACTGACCTGCAGCAAAGTCATCTCAGTGGCTACAGAAAATAAAAGAATCTTTTAGGTCTACTATAGAAACTGATTCTCCAACAGTGTCTTTAGTTGAGAGTTTCAAGGCTGGAATTTGTCATTTTTCTTTCAGTAAGCTCATTAGCTCAATTGAAAACAGTTAGTCTACCTTCAAGTTTCTGTAGTTTTCATTACTACCAAAAAAGATGTATATGACAGCCCCTTGGTCTCCAAGACCATGTTTCAGCAAACACTTCATCACAACCACAAAAGATTGTTTAATTAATCATGATACCAGTGCATAGCATGTATTATTAGTAACTCATTTTTTATTGCCAAGAAGTTAAGCAGTATTCAAGGCCAATAGCATAGCTGAACCAATTCCAGAATTCTATCTTTTAGGATATGTTTCCAGGATTACTTCTATTACTACATATTAGGATCTAGTTAGGAAAACAGACACCAAAGTAAATATTTCAAGAGGGAATTAAATATAAAGAATTGGTTACACAGGCATAGGTGAGCTGAAGGAGCAAAATAGAAACACTGAGAAAATTCAGAGATGAGAAATGCAGCTACCACCCCTTAGGCTGCAGGAATTCAATGAAGAATTTAGATTATCAGAGGCTGCTCCGGGTACCTCTGAGGAGGCAAACAAGTAAAATACCAAAAGAAGCTGGAGCCAAGAACAAAATATTATGTACCTTACTAACAGGAATAACAAGTAAACAGTATAAAAATCCTCATCTCTCCTACCCCTATCTAATTTGGGGGGTCTGGGGCTTGCTACTTGCTAAACCTAACAGGCAAAGAATTCTGGGAAATGTTGTTTGGGAAGTCTCAGCTATGCCATCACAGAGCAAAATAGAGAAGGGTATATTGGGAGTGAAATGACAAGAGCTAATGACACTGCTGTTTCCCAAGGGTGGAGTCATATTAACCAACTCAGGAGATAGAAGCATTAAAAACAAAATGCCAACTTAGAATTACAAAATAAAAAGTAGTTGACATAGAAACAGAATGCCTAGTCAATAGGATCAAGCACACTTTTCTCGCTAGTGGCAGACCTCCGTGAGGGTAAACAAGACTCTGATCCTCAATTCTAATTCAGCCTTTATATTTTGAGCTTTAGATATATGTAAATACTAATACCCTCCATCACTGTGGTGTCAAAACCCTGATTTCATCTTCTCATTCTCAAGTAATCCATCTAGAACACCACCTGAGCCTTCGACTTCTAAAATCAGGGAAATGAAGTCTACTTCTTTGATTCTTCGGGTTCTTTGGCAATCTCGCTTGTATTTAACAGAAAAAAAAATTATTATTTCCCCAAATTATGTGACCTACAAATCAGGGCTCTTCCTGGCTACAAATGACAGAAACCTAATCCAAATTGGTTTCCACAAACAGTAGAATTCATTAGTTTGTGCAAATCAGTCAGTGTGTGTCTATCAGGTATTATTCAGGGGTGGGACAGTGGAAAACTCTTTCTCATTGTTCTGAACTGCTGTGGATTTCAGGGGCATACAGGTCTCAGAGTCCATTGGCTCCCTTAGAAGTAGGGGTAGAAAGAGGTGTGAACTCTAGCTCTGTGAGCAGAAGAAAAAGAATTGGGAGATATCTAAAATCAAGGAATCACAGTAGTAATTGCTAACATTTATATGGTATTTACTATATGTCAGACACTATTGTATGTTACAAATATTAGTTCATTTAATTTACATAGAAAGCTCATCAGAAATGCTGAGTCCCCGGCTTTACTAACTGTGGGACAGGCACGAAACCCCTCACCTTGCTGAAACTCAGCTGAAAATGGGGATAATAGAAGTATTTACCCATGCCTCATGGGGATTGTGGTGAGAATGAAATAAGAAAACACATAAAGCATTTGATCAGCCCCCATCTGGCACAAAGTAAGCACAACACAGATTATTTTCATCATTAACAAAAAAAAAAAGGCTTATCTCACACTGGCTGATTAATTTCCTTTCTAAATCCTTACCAATCCAATAAATGATTCTTATAACTCTTCACATTCCCTACATTTCTCTTGACGTTTTGATTCTCCCAACGGGAAGGACGGGAAGAGGAAAGGGTCTTCTTAGGGACACAGTAGCATCAAAGTTCTTCTGGATTTTCCCTCTGATTTTCTTTGCAATCCAGTCTAAGAGCTATTTTCCTTGCATCACAACTTCTCTCCGGTCTTCAAATCTTTTACAAAGTTCTTCCCTGTTTTCCCCAAGACCTGAACTTTTGAAACTCAGAAGACAAGAAAAGATTCCTTTGGCTCTGCTGTGCACTCCTTCCCTCTGAAGGCAGGAGCATAAAATAACACCCTTTGGCACCCACAAAGCATGGTCCTCAGCCCAGCACTGGCATCACCTGGGAGCTGATTAGACATGTGCAGCTCTAAGAAAACAAATCAATGAAATAAAGTAATATGCACTGGGGACTGAAAAAAAAATCTAACTATATTCAATTAAAGTCAAATACTAAGATAAAGGGGGAAATGTTGTATTGAATTAATAGCTATGATGGTTAATATTATGAATCAACTTGAAAAGTGTTTTTGGAAGGGATTAACATTGAAATTAGGAAACGTGGAGTAAAGCAGACTGACCTCTACAATATGAATGGGCCTCCTCATCCCATCAGTTGAAGGCCTAAATAGAATAAAGAGACTGGCATCCCAAGCAAGAGGGAATCCCCCAGGAGAATGCATTTGGACTTCACCTGCTCCGTGGGCTCTCCTGGGTCCAGAGCCTGCCAGCCAACACTACAGATTTTGAACTTGACAGTCCCCATAATTACATGAGCCAAATGTTTACAATAACTATCTGTGTGTGTGTGTGTGTATATATATATATATAATAAATCTATACACACACATCCTCTTAATGGCCCTACATTTCTCCTCCTAAATGACTGTGTACCCCCAGTCTACACTAAATATCTACATAGATCTCATTTCTTTAGAGACTTTCTACTTTGAAAACAAACAGAACTGGAGATGTATTTGATTTTTGTTAGCTGGTTCTTACAATTTAATTCTGTTTATATATGTAAACTCCTTCAATTCAACATTATTTAATGTCTATTAAACTTTGACTTACAACTTTAGTTACTGAAAATCAGAATACAGATGCTTCTTATCAATAGGATTACAGTCCAATAAACCCATAGTGAATTGAAAGTAATAAGGCAAAGAGTGCATTTCATACACCTAACTACAGAATATTATAGTTTAGCTTAGCCTACCTTAAATGTGCTCAGAATACAACATCCAAAAAATACTGGCAACCCAGTACACTGTAGAGTTATCGATAGTTGACCCTCCTGATCACATGCCTGACTCAGAGCTGTGGCCGCTGCCACTGCCCAGTACCCCATACTGCTAGCCTGAGAAAAGATCCAATTCAGAAATTCAAAGTACGGTTTCTACTGAGTGCACACTGCTTTCTCATCTTCATTAAGTCAAACTATCATAAGTCGAGAACTGTCTGTATTCTTTCTCAGATTCCTTCATTGTGATTCCCGGATAAACGCAGATGTTTTCCCCATACTCCTTTTATCAGCTGTTAGAGAATACGATGTAAGGCCTTGCACACAATAGAGAAAACCTCTCCTTTTGTTTTCAGTAGTTTGATATGTATTTATTTTTAGTATAGAAATCCTGAGGTGACAAAAAACAGAACAGAACAAATGAATTTTTATTCTCCTTCAGTGTCTTTCAAATTAATTTATTTCCAGTTTTATGGTCCAAAGGTACTATTTGTTGAAGGAGAATCATACACTAATACCTCTAAAGATACTACATAGAAAAGTTTGCCTCACTCATTCATTCATTCAACAAATATGTGTTAAGCTCATAGGTCTGGGCAGTACATCAGGCTAAGTGCTGAAAATACACCACTATCAAAAATCCCTTATCTACAATTTGATAGTTCTAAAAACTGCCATTTTCTTCTGAAACTTTGTCCGAAAATTCGCGTGTCTGAAAAACTGGTCTCAGCTATCATGAGGGTATTTATACTTTTGTTTTCACTTAACCTGAATGTTTATGTCTGTCACTGCCAAAATATTTATGTATTTGACTGCAAGGTGAAGATTTAGATCCACCAAGGGTATTTCATATTAATTGGGTATGCACCATTTGACCTTTCCAAAAGACAGAAAGAAAAAAATCTGATTCTGAAACACTTCTGACTGAGCATCTGAAATAGGGACTGCAGATCTGTCACCAAAAAGTTTACAGATCTGTGCATATTAGAATCATCTGATCAGCTGTTAAACATGTGAGTGCTCAGTTCTCACTGAGGGCCTTTTACAACAGAAAGAATGCAAGCACCCTCAGAATGTTTGAAAGCTCCCCAGATGATGCTAACAGTCATCCAGGTTTAAGAGCCTCTGTAATTGAGGTTACAGAATGGAAGGATTCTGGTTCGGTGACTTGGGGAGTGCCTGCCAGGGTTCACAATCCTATCATTTCAGAGGGATGTTGAAAAGTGGATTATGCTGAAGAGGGACCACATGGTGGGTGGGGGTCAGGATCAAGGGGGAGAGGGTCGATATTATGATATGAGAAATCATGATATCAGGAAATAACTCAGGTAATTGGAAATATTTGATTGAGAAGAAAAGACTTAAGCAAAGTTTATATAATATTAGTCTATAGGATTTGATATTATCTGCATGGTTGCAGAAGATAAATTCTAATTCAACAAATATTTATCAAACATTCCCTATGTATATGCCAGAAACTTACAAATATATCTTCCTTTGATTACTTTAATTCTCATTAATGTTATTCCTACCGCAATATTATGAGGTAGGTATCATCCCTACTTTACACATGAGGAAACTGAAGCCCAACAGAAGTAGAACATTTTGTTCAAGATTACAAATCTATTAGCAAGTGCAGTCAGGATTCAAAACTAGTTTTACCAAACCCCACATCTATTGTCCTTTCCACAACTCCCTCCAGGAGTGAGAGGCAGAAGAAGACAAATCTGAGTGCCTTTTTTTTTTTTTTACAGAGATAGAGTCAGAGAGAGGGATAGACAGGGACAGACAGACAGGAACAGAGAGAGATGAGAAGCATCAATCATTAGTTTTTTGTTGCGACACCTTAGTTGTTCATTGATTGCTTTCTCATATGTGCCTTGACCACAGGCCTTCAGCAGACCCAGTAACTCCTTGCTCGAGCCAGTGGCCTTGGGTCCAAGCTGGTGAGCTTTGCTCAATCCAGATGAGCCCATGTTCAAGCTGGCGACCTCGGGGTCTCAAACCTGGGTCTTCCACATCCCAGTCCGATGCTCTATCCACTGCACCACCACCAAGTCAGGCCTGAGGGCTTTATAATACAGTTTTATTTTCTAATTATTAGGATGTGACTAGGAATAACAAGGGCAATCATAGAATATAGAGAGTTTTTTATTATAAGAGGTAATCAAACAAAAGCTAAGTGACTACTTAGCAAGAATATTATAGATGACTTTCAGTGTCAGATAACATAAAATGACAAATGTCTTGGTCTGTATTAACTCTGAAACTCTTAAATCTATGACTTTAAATATACAAGTAGAAAGTTAAACGACAAAGCCAGTCAGTAAACAACTAGGAATCAAATATACAAGTGACAGAGAAGTTTGCACAGCGGGAGAGGGCTCTGTGAACTGTGTGCTCCAGAAATGACTTCCAGAGATTCTTTAAGAATGGCTCAGGTCTGGGGGGTGCATTTCACCAGGAGAGAACGGCACACACAGGGGCAAGAAGACCTGTGTGGGAGACAATGATTATTCCCTCCATCTTGGGTGAGAAGCTCCTATAGAGAGGTGCGATGGAGCAACAACATGAGAAAAACAGGATTGGCAAGAGCGCTCTGAGAGCTTTTCCCCCCACTAGCAATGGACAGTCTTTAGAATGCTTTTATTCCAAGGTATTACATGAATAATATTTTTAATTTTTTTTTAAATGGACAAGAATACTAAATAGGAGATGGCTGCAATGAAAGAAGTCAGTAGAAAGAGGATTAGAAAGAAAGGAACAGGAGGGTTATCAGAACCTTCACACCAACATGAACTTTAAATGGATTAAAAATGTAATTGTAGGCCCTGGCCGGTTGGCTCAGCGGTAGAGCATCAGCCTGGTGTGCGGGGGACCCGGGTTCGATTCCTGGCCAGGGCACATAGGAGAGGCGCCCATTTGCTTCTCCACCCCCCCCCCTTCCTCTCTGTCTCTCTCTTCCCCTCCAGCGGCCGAGGCTCCATTGGAGCAAGGATGGCCCGGGTGCTGGGGATGGCTCCTTGGCCTCTGCCCCAGGTGCTGGAGTAGCTCTGGTCACGGCAGAGCGACGCCCCAGAGGGGCAGAGCATCGCCCCCTGGTGGGCAGAGCGTAGCCCCTGGTGGGCGTGCCGGGTGGATCCCGGTCGGGCGCATGCGGGAGTCTGTCTGACTGTCTCTCCCCGTTTCCAGCTTCAGAAAAATACAAAACAAAAAATGTAATTGTAAAAATTAAACTATGACTGTACAAAAAAAAAATTAAACTATGATTGTACTAAAAACGTTAGGTTGAAGGGAGGGGTAAAAAAAGGGAGAGGGATTAAAAAGTACAAATTAGTAGTTACAAAATAGTCATGGGATACAGGAATACAGTCAATCATATTTTAATAACTCTGTTTGGTGCTTAGTCGGTACTTGGAAATATCAGGAGAAACACTTATAAAGTATGTGATGGTTTAACTACTATACTATACACCTGAAAATAATACAAAAAATATTGAATTCAACTTGTAATTGAAAAATAAAACTTAAATTTAGAAAAGGTAAATCAGCCCTGGCTCAGTTAGTTAAGCATTGACCTGGTATACCAAAGGTCACTGGTTCGTATGTGCGTTCAGGGCATATACGAAAAGCAACCAATGAGTACACAACTAAATGGAACAACTTAGTGAAACAAGTTGATGCTCCCTCTCACTCTCTATCTCTCCCTTCATTCCTTTCTCTTTCTCAAAAGAAAATCAATGGAAAAAAATTAAAAAGAAAAAAAAAGAGAGAATCATTAGAAAAGTGAATATGTATAAAGATATTCTTTGTGGTGGTGTGTATAGTAGTAAAAGCTTAGTATTCCATACAAGGGTATTGGTTAAATACCTTAAGGTACACCCATTTATAGGATGCTGTGAAACCATTAAAATTATTTTTCTACATCTAGATTTGTTAACATGAAAAGTTTCCACATTCACAAGGCAACTAACAAATTAAGGTTACCAAAAAACTTGTATAGTATAAGCCCATTTTTGAAAATATATTTGCAAGTACAGATGTAAAGTGTCTAAGAAGAATATTCACTTCAATACTGAGAGAGGTTATCTCTGGATGGTGCACTTAGTGATAATTTTTCTACTGTCTTCTTTATACCTGCTAAAATATATGACATAGTATTTATTTTACAAAAGGACATTAAGACTTTTTTTTTTTTTTTTTTTTTTACTTAGGAGCTAGGGAAAAAATTAGCCTGACTTTACCAGATATGGGTGACAAAACAGACAGCAGAATTAATGACACTGAAGTGTTGACCCACAACTAATGGGAGAACACTGCAACTGAAGTAAGGATGAGGGTGAGGGAATCTCTTCAAAGTAGAGAAGTTGGGTGTCATGTTCATCTGCGTTTGAGAGGCAGCAAGGCCAAGCGGAAATATCTGGCAAGTCTTCTTTCTTCATTTCTTTGGCCAAAAACAAAATGATGAATGTTGGAATCACACAGGTTTTAGCATACTGTGCTGAAATTAGGGTCCTAACCTCAACAGATGGTTTTGAGGCAACACAGGGATTAGGTTGAGGTAAGTAAGGTGTTCACTTCAGGTGTAAAATTTAATGAGTGCCAAAATCCCAGAAATCAAGACACATGATATTTCATATGGTATTTCAGCACATCAAAGTTAATACAAGAAACCCATGATGAACAAAATATCAAAAGTCTAAATAAAGGCATGACCAATATTACCAATTTTTTCATCTCTTTTGTCCCATGCTCTAGAATACTCAACATGAACCTATGACTAATCCCATCTTTATTTAAAATTTTGACATTTTGTTTGGCATTGATTTTTTGCATTAATTTCAATTTTTAAAAATATTGCATTGAGATATTTACCTTGATTACTGAATGCATTTTTGTTCCCCTAAATGTTGTGCCTGAGACAAGTACTTTGTTTGCTTCACCCTAGTACCAGCCCTATAGAAGAGAAATGGAGCCCTGGCCAGTTGGCTGAGTGATAGAGCATCAACCTGGCATGTGGAAGTCCCAGTTGGATTCCGGGTCAGGACACACCGGAGAAGCGACCATCTGCTTTTCCACTTCTTTTTCCCTTTTTCTCTTTCTATATTTCCCCCACTCCTGCAGCCATGGCTCGATTGTTTTGAACACATCTGCCCTGGGCGCTGAGGATGGCTCAGTTGAGCCTCCCCACAGGCACTAAAAATAGCTCGGTTGCAGCATGGCCCTAGATGGGCAGAGCATCAGGCAGCACTGGCCCCAGATGAGGATTTCTGGGGGCTACTGAGGGGCTGGTTTGCCTGGTGAAACCAGTTGGGATGCATGCGGTAGTCTGTCTATCTCTCCTTCTCTCACTTAAAAAAAAAGCGGGGGAGAAATTTTACCCATGCATATTAATTTTCCATGGCTGCTGTAACAAAGTACCACAAACTGGGTGGTTTAAAAGAAATGTATTGTGCCTGACCAGGCAGTGGTGCAGTGGATAGGCATCAGACTGGGATGCAGAGGACCCAGGTTTGAAACCATGAGGTCGCTGGCTTGAGTGTGGGCTCATCTGGCTTGAGCATGGGCTCACCAGCTTGAGCATGGGGTCGCTGTCTTGGGATCATAGACATGACCCCATGGTCACTGGCTTGAAGCCCAAGGTCATTGGCTTGAGCCCAAGGTTGCTGGCTTGAGTAAGGGGTCACTCACTCTTCTGGAGACCCTGGTCAAGGCACATATGAGAAAACAATCAATGAACAACTAAGGAGCCTAAGGAGCTGCAACAAAGAATTGATGCTTCTCATCTCTCTCCCTTCCTGTCTGTCTGTCCCTATCTGTCCCTCTCTCTGTAATAAAAAAGAAAGAGAAGAGAAAAGAAAAAAGAAATGTGTTGTATCATAGTTCTGGAGGCTAGAAGCCCAAGTTCAAGAGTATGCTACAGAGTATGTTCTGCGTCCAGTGGTTTGCTGGAAAACTTTGGTGTTCCCTGGCTTGTAAATGCATGACCCCAATCCTTGCTTTTATGTTGACATGGTGTTCTCCCCATCTGTATGTCTGCCTACAAATTTTCCCTTTTTACTTCCCTTTTTATGAGGACACTGATCATATGACATTGGGGACCCACCCTATTCCAATAAACTCATCTCACCTTGACTAATTACATGTCCAATCACCCTATTTCCAAATAAAGTCACATTCTGAAGTATTGAGGGTTAGAACATCAATTTATGAATTGTAGAAGAGGACATACCTATAACACCATGTTTAGTAAGGTTTCTGTTTGCCTTAGACTAGTGTTCTTTAGAAGCTCGAACACAGTTAATCCCAGAATCTCCACTCTTTACTTAGAAATAAACAGGGTTGCATCTGGCTTCCTCTGGACCACAATTCTACATCTTTCCAGAAACAAGTACTTTATAGGCTGGGGGATATGTACTCTCCTAAATATTGCCTACTCTCCAGTCCATTATTTCTGACTCTTACAGCTCACACTCTGAACAGAAGGAAGCAAAGTTGAAAAGTCAGTGAGCAGTATGAACCCGGGAGAAATGGGAAGTCCTAGAAGGTAACCCCATGCTGCCTCCAGTCACACACTTGTCCTCCACTCTCTGTCTCTCATATCATACTCAGTCCTTGGGAAAGAATGGAGGCATCATGACTTGCGTTTTCAGTTTCACCTTACAACACTGAAGGAACAATGATCAGCTTTAGTTGAGTACCTTTACAGACATGATTTTCTTAACCCTCGCAACAATATTAGGTAATAGTACAAATTTGGAAACTGAGGCTTAGAGCTCACACAGCCAGTAAGTGGCAGACCTAGGATTTACACCCAGACCTCTCTGACATCAGAATCTGTATTACATGATGGGTACAGATCTTCAATTTAATTCTAGGGTTCTGTCAGACTATGGTAAGGCCAGTCTGGCCAGTTTCAGATCACTACACAGAAGACCCTCTAACAAACCTCACTTCTATCCCTTTCTGCCAGTCACAGAGACTGCCCACATGCTATCTTCCTACCTTCTTTCCAGTGGCTGAGTCAGTAACTTTCTAACGAAGATGCTGTAACATACATGTTCTTAATAGGAAACTAGTATATGTTCCCTAATCACTCTGAACATAGTTTTCCTCAAGGTCAAGACAGTGGAACTCTGGCCATAATCTCACCCAAATATATTTGAGTACTACAGGGAAGGACTCACTTTGAGACAACAATTATGGTGGAGTTCCTCAGCTGTGTTTTTAAGGAGTCTATAACCTATAGGCTTTTCTTCTCTTACCTCGTCAAACTCCTTGCATGATGGTTTTTCATAAAGAGGGTTTTCAAGAATGGTCTCTAGATAAGTGTAGCTCACAAATGTTTCTCACCTTGATATAATTTTATTTATTTGTTTGTTTGTTTATTTATTTATTGTGTGTGACAGAGACAGAGAGAGGGACAGATAGGGACAGACAGATAGGAAAGGAGAGAGATGAGAAGCATTGATCCTTTGTTGAAGCTCCTTAGTTGTTCATTGATTGCTTTCTCATATGTGCCTTGACTGGGGGGAGCTACAGCAGAGCAAGTGACCTTGGGCTCAAGGCAGAGACCTTGGGCTTCAAGCTACCAACCTTTGGGCTCAAGCCAGTGACACTGTACTCAAGCTGGTGAGCCCACGCTCAAGCTGGTGAGCACGTGCTAAGCCAGATGAGTTCGCACTCAAGCCTGCAACCAACTGGATCCTCTGCATAACAATCCGATACTCTATCCACTGTGCCACTGCCTGGTCAGGCAAATTCAATGTTTTAATGAAATCATTTAATGATGTGCAACAAATAGCAGAACTTGTGTCTCTGTAACTCATGATAATAAGTCAGGGGATAAATAACTAGAGGATTAAATGTTGGCCCAAAGCTGAGGAATAAAGAGGAATGGAAGAAAAAAATGTAAAGCTTGAGAAATCTCTAGCCTTACTGTGCTAGCAGTCATTTTTTTGAAGGGATTTGCGAAAACAAAGACCAACAAAATTAATAAGGAATAATAAATAGGCTTTTCTTGCTATTTGTTAGCTTATTGCCATCTTTGCATGACGTGGAATTAGACAAAAATTTTGTCTGTGTATAAAAGGATATTCCATTCTCACTCAATTACCTGTACCACACTGAATCATGTTAAGCTTTGTTATCACTGAAGTCTTAATGTTTTCATCCTTCAAATCACTGTTTCTAAATTCTTTAGAAAGCAATTTCCTAGTATATTCATGATAGAATAAAATGTTTCTTTTTCTTTCTTTTTTTCTTTCTTTCTCTTATTCTTTTTTGTTTTTAGTGAGTGAGTGAGAGAGAAACAAGAAGAAGAGAAAGAGATGAGAAGTATCAACTCATAATTGTGGCACCTTAGTTGTTCATTGATTCTTTTCATATGTGCCTTGACTGGGGGCTCAAGCCAAGCCAGTGACCCTTGCTCAAGCCAGCAACCTTGGGCTCAAACCAGCGACCTTTGGGCTTCAAGCCAGTGACCTTCGGGCTGAATCCAGTGACCATGGGATCATTGATGTGTGATCAAGTCAGTGACCTTGGGATTTCAAACCTGGGATCTCAGTGGACCAGGTTGACATTCCATCCATTGCACAACCACCAGTCAGGCTGAAATATTTTCTTTTAAAGTAATCTTCTTTTCCATCATCATCATCTCCTTATAGACTGTTATAATACATGTTCCCCCCTCCATTACACTACCATTTTTCAATCTAGTTTTGGTCAAAGCATAAGGATGCTGTGATATAGATTTAGATCATTCACCACTATCTGTAGTGATTTCCCAGTGCTTGTCAAACTCTTTGACACTACCTTCCCAAAGATGCACACTTTGTCTTTTAAACCTCTTAGTCAAATACAATTTTAGATTCAATTTAAAGCTTTTAAATAGAACATAGAACCAAAAATTAGAATCTGGCTGGTAGAATCTTTGGACCTATTATGCAGTTCAGTCCACTAGACTCATGGGAATGAGTAAGGAGATACACAGGCCTGACTCAAAGGCAAACATTCTAGTAAAGGTTTATATATAGGTTAAAACCTTCCCATATTTCCTTATGTCTTCGATGTTCGATATCACACAAATTACCATTAACACCTCCCTGAGTAAGCCCTAGGGTATAAGAAGATGGAGGAAAACTCTCACAATGTGATTTTCATCTAACTTTCAGAGATATTGTTGGAGAGTGATGGGTCTCAGCCAGTGACCTCATCTTTCCAAGATGTTCTGGTATCTCCTGGAATACTAGCCATTATACTAGAAAAAGGCCCAAGACAGATCATAATACTCCTGACTTCACATCACCAGGAATGTTACTTAGATGTGTTTATGGTCTTTCCAAGATCTAGTTTTTTTTTTTAAAAAAGCCATGTGTGTGTGTGTGTGTGTGTGTGTGTGTGTGTGTGTGTGTGTATAATGCTATGTGGCATAAATGCAGTAAAGACAAAAGGGAGAGGAACACAGACCAATGTGGGTATAAAATAGTCCCTATCTTCAGACTTTTGTTGCTTAAACTGAGTTCTAGCATTTCTACTTGGAAACATCTCTTTTTAAACTTAATTCAGATATAGAAAACACATCTGTTCCTCTTCCTACTTTAGGCCAAACTTTTTCTTTTTCTCCCCAAGGAAAGAGGAACTGCTAGCAGATTGATAAGGCTCAAAATATTCATTTGGCCACACTTAAAAGTACATGAATTCACTGTGCATTTAAAGTGCATGAGGCACACATACATTCTTTCTTGGACTTCTTTCTTTTGGGGGTGGGTGTGTAAATAGACCTGGTTTTGTCACCAAAGAAAGGCAGGTGCTGATAGGGACTTGGTCACTGCTTCTCACTGCTCTAACTGTGGCTGCCCAGAGGGTGGTGGCGTGATAGATCAGACTGGTGTTGGGAGCAGCAGGTGGGAGTCCTTGCTCAGGGTTATATGAATGCTTTTAAAATAAAGACTGATAAATTAGGGTACAAAGGTAACCCTTTAAGAATCATTGATATAGGACATGTGGATCAGATAAACTGACCTGGGCCACCTGTCTTTCACCATCTCCTCTCCTTTGTTGACAGATGAATTGTAATTCAAGGAAGCAGCCCTGCAGTGAGGCTGGAGTTGCTTCTGCTGGCTAATTAGACCTGAATCGTACATTTCTACATAAGAACACACTATAAAAGTGCACTTTGTTCCTATCCACAAAACTCTGCTGGGGGAACTGCCATTCCCTCACTGCTTTGCACCATCTTCAGGCCATAGTCTTTTTAGAGCCTTCCCCACCAAGGCTGTCTGTGTTGCTCATGATCTGATAGCACTACAGTAACAAGACCAGGAGAGCAGAAAAGGGGACATAATATGAACAGACTCGGGCCCTTCACCTTCCTTCCCATCATAAGGGCTCTCCACTTCCTAGAGCTGATTAGCAAAAGTACAATCAATAATGCATTAGCCAGCCCTTTGAAATTCCTCATTGGTCAAGAGGCTTTGCTGAATTTACACTTGAGAAGTTAACCAATTCTTAATTTATTTAAAAGTCAGAGTAATAAGGAAAACACTTCTTTCCTTTTCAGTAAATTTATTGAAAAATTGACATCTCATATATAATAATAATATCACAGTAAATCCAGAGCTAAAGTAAAAATAACAACGTTTTCTCCCTAATAACCATCCTACTGATCTCTGAAAATCCTTAGGTATTAATTTTAATAAATAGTACCTCCCACCCACCAGCAATAAACAGTCACATAATACGGTGACTCTGATAAATTGTTGTTCAAATATAAATGCATTTGAAATATAAATTTGTGTGTGTGTGTGTGTGTGTGTGTGTGTGTGTGTGTGTGTGTGTATTTTTCCGAAGTTGGAAACGGGGAGGCAGTCAGACTCCAGCATGCGCCCAACCGGGATCCACCCGGCACACCCACCAGGGAAGGACTCTCCACCCATCTGGGGCACCGCTCTGTTGCAACCAGAGCCATTCTAGTATCTGAGGCAGAGGCCACAGAGCCATCCTCAGCGCCCGGACCAACTTTGCTCCAGTGGAGCCTCGGCTGCGGGAGGGGAAGAGAGAAAGGAGAGGGGGAGGGGTGGAGAAGCAGATGGGCACTTCTCCTGTGTGCCCTCGCCAGGAATTGAATCCAGGACTCTTGCACACCAGGCCGAGGCTCTACCACTGAGCCAACTGGCCAGGGCCTGAAATATAAAATTTTTTAAAGTGAGAGAAAAACAAAGTATTCTAAGATACTAGTATGAGTGTATTCGCTGTTGCCGCATTTTTGAAATGGAAAACTCCCATAATCAATGAAAATATCCACTCCATCCACAATACAGTATTAATTCTGCCCTCTGCTTTTCATTTTTAACTAAATTTTATATTCTGAATGTCTTTAAGCCATAAAAAGTACTAGGTAGGTCTCTGTGTGTTTTTCTTTTGTGAGAATATCCAAGACACATAATTAATTTTTTAAAACAAGTAGCTTGATTCCATTGGTATAAATTTCTTTTTTTTTTTTTTTGTATTTTTCTGAAGCTGGAAACGGGGAGGCAGTCAGACAGACTCCCGCATGTGCCCGACCAGGATCCACCCGGCACGACCACCAGGGGGTGATGCTCTGCCCATCTGGGGCGTCGCTCTGTCACAACCAGAGCCACTCTAGTGCCTGGGGCAGAGGCCAAGGAGCCATCCCCAGCACCCAGGCCATCCCTTGCTCCAATGGAGCCTCGGCTGTGGGAGCGGAAGAGAGAAACAGAGAGGAAGGAGAGGGGGAGGGGTGGAGAAGCAGATGGGCGCCTCTCCTATGTGCCCTGGCCAGGAATCGAACCCAGGACTCCTGCACGCCAGGCCGACGCTCTACCATTGAGCCAACCGGCCAGGGCCTAAATTTCTTAAAGTGTGTGCACATGCATGTGTGTTTGCATGAGTGTCCTTGGGAAGGTTTATTTATTCAGTCAGTAAATATGTATTATGCCATCAGATGTGCCAGGTACTGTTCTTCTCTAGATGGTATGGAAACTTAGAGGAAGAAGACCAAGTTCTTATTCTCATGGCAATTACTTGAGAGTGGAAGAGAAAAGTAGTAAACAGACAAATAAGTCATCAGTGCTGTAAAGAAAATAAAAGAGACCAATGGAAAACTGTACAAGATAGTCTGAGGTAAGACCTGACAGCTATCCAATGCAAGACCCTCAGACAGTGCAAAGCCAGGGTGGTGAGATGTGTGCACAGGAGACGGCAGGAAAGGTTGAAGAAGCAGGCAAAGCCATATAGTGGAAAGTCTTTAGACTGTGTAAAGCAGTTTACATTTTATTCTATATGCAGTGGAAAACTGATAAAGCTGGGGTTGGGTGTGGGCAAGGGAGGTGACCCAAAATGACTTTCATATCTTAAAAAGTGCATAAACATTCCCCACTCTCCCTAGGATGGAACAGAAGAACCTAATCATGAAGAAGAATTTTTTCTTCATTGCTTAATTTTTTTAAACTATGTGCATATATTTGATTTTTTTTTAATTTTTAATGAAAAAAGTGGGCTAAAAAAATAAGGTAACAAGCTAACACTGAGAATATTTGTTTCTTTGTTTAATGTGTAGTACTTCTTAAAAATATACCTGTAATGTCATACCTCCTCACCAGACTGAGCTAGAACAATGTCATATTAACATTAGCCCAGATCTCCAAGCTTCTAAACTCCCCACCAATTCAGACAAAAATTATTTTCTTAAATTCCTCCCTCTCTTCTGGGCCAATTTGAACAGACTACTTAATCTCTCTGAGTCCTAATTTGGGTTTCTGTAAAGAGAGAAAATTATATTTACCCCAGATGTAGTGTGTTAATGGAAGGAGAACTGAAATTCTGCTGCATAACTACCTGGGAAGTTAATAAGGAACACGGAGGCTCACTGAAGTAAAATAAGACCTGAACATCTTCATTTCATGCAAAGCTGCCAGGCCAGACAATTCTAATACCTACCCAAAGCTGAAAACCACCAAGTTAATATATTTGCCCAGTCTAGCGCAATTCCTGGCTATGCAAGACCTAAAAAAAAGGGTTCACTCTCTGCCTTTCCCTCTTCAGCCTGAACTTCTGGCTTCCTTCCATCTCACCAATTCTTAAATTAAATTAACAAAATGAAAATTGACAGAGGAAATGTAAGGTCTTGAATAAATAATTACCAAATCAGTTGTATAAATATTGAATATTATGTACATGATTATAGCCATTTTTGGAATTTGCATATGCATGAGCTGAGTGGGAATTATGTGAGACCGACCCTCTCAAACAGCAGCAGTGACTGTGCTGGACCTGCCCCAGCCTCCCTCTGCCTCTCTGACACGGGACAAGGAGGACTTGCTCCCAGACTTATCCACACCACTGGCAGTCTCCCAACACCTCTAGCTGACTCAGCCTCTCGTTTTGCTTACCGAGACCCTGCAATTCCCATATTCTACCCAGACCTGAAGAAACCCACTGAGGCTCTGGTTCTCCCCATCACCCCAGCTAGGGAATCTGGGTTCCCCAGAAGAGAGGCCAGATAAATACAGCTCATGACTTTGCAGGAGGATACATCTTCTGAGAGATCAAGTACACAAAGGGGCAGCAGTTAAATAAATCCCTTGCCCTGCTGGGTCCAGCCCCCACTCCCATACCCATATCCCTAACCCCAACCAGAATCCCAATATTGAATCGATGATCCCATCAATCAGCCTCTAGAACCATCTGCAGGCCCTCCAAACTCACCAAATAGAAGTGAGCTATTAAAACTGGGCAGAGGCAGCGCTGGCCAGTTGACTCAGTGAATACAGCATTCGCCCGGAATGTGGAAGTGGTCCCTTTAAGTGAGAGGAGGGGAAATAGAGATAGACACCTGCATGTGCTCCTACCGTGATCCACCCTGCAACCCCATCTGGGGCCAATGTGCCCATCAAGCTATCCTCAGCACCTGAGGCCTGTGTTTTGACCAACCAAGCTAATGCTGGAACCAATCAAGCCACTGCCTATGAGAAGGAAAGAGAGAGAGAGAGAGAAAGGGGAAAAGGATAGGGGTAATTAATTGAAAAACACTGGGCAGTTGAACTCATCTCACCCTTGGTCATGAAATGCAATGGACAAGGATTCTGTATGCCCACTGTGATTGCCAGAGGCTTGGAATAGTCCTACAGAAAGATTTCCCAGAAAACAGAAACTGGGGCTGCTATTGGCAGCAACTTCCTGACAATGCAGAGAACCCTTGCCACTCTTGATCAGGGTTTGATTGTTTGCTGTTGACCAGTGTCAGCTTTGTCTCTTTCCAAATAGAAGTTTATATGTTGAGAACCAATAACTTGTATTTTAGTTATATCACTTGACCCTGGCGGAATACAAGGAGACCTGACTGACCAGAATGAAAATCACCCAGAGATCTTGGACTCTGTGAAAAGAGTAAAAGGATTATATAAATGGAAAGAAAAAAAATGTGACATTGTGTACCAAAAAGATAGACAATGCAAATCCTCTTCTACCAGCATAACTGCCCTTTTGGTTCCTGTGTCCTTGCTTGCAATAGCTGTTTTACCGCTTTTTGTTTTATTTATTTATTTACTTACTTACTTACTTATTTATTTTCCAAAGTTAGAAGTGGGGAGGCAGTCAGGCCCTCACATGCACCAGACCAGGATCCACCTGGAATGCCCACCAGGGGGCGATGCTTGGCCCCTCTGCAGAGTTGCTACGCTGCAATTGGAGCCATTCTAGTGCCTGAGGTGGAGGCTGTGAAGCCGTCCTCAGCGCTGGAGTCAACTTTGCACCAATGGAGCCTAGGCTTTGGAAGGAGAAGAGAGAGACTGAGAGGAAGGAGAGGAGGAAGTGTGGAGAAGCAGATGGGCGCTTGTCCTGTGTACCCTGACCAGGGAATCAAACCTGAGACTTCCACAGACCAGGCCGATGCTCTACCGCTGAGCCAAGGGCCAGGGCCTGTTTTATTCATTTTAACTTTTGCCAATGTGAAAGGTAGAAAGCAATGTGTCAGTGTTAACTTAGATTGCATTTTTATGACTACCAGTGCATTAAAGCATTTTTTAATATGTTTATGCGTTGTTTGGATTTGCTCTTATAAAATGCATATTCATATCCTTTGTTTACTTTCTATTTAGTTGTCTTTTTTGTCAAATTGCCCTTCTGGGTATACCAGCTATTCCCCTATCCACATCTCTACCCCGACAATTCTAACCACAATCCCCATATCAAATTACTAGGTATTATAGTTATTAATCCTTGCTAAATGCACCATCTGCTTTGCAAATATTTTTTACAAATCTAATGATTGCAGGCATTGCTTAGAGTTTATTATGCATTCAAAAATTTTAGTATTTATATTCTCAGATATATCAATTTTTCAAAATAGCACCTAGGATTATTTTTTTTTAAGTTATTATTATAGGGCCTTTCTCTCTCCCTAAATTGTGTATGTTGTCTCCTAGCTTTTTTCTAAAATTTTCATCATTTTAATTTTTATTTAAGTCTTTCAACTGGAATTTGCTTTTATATATATGAAATGTTGGGATGCAATTTTATTTTCTTATAAATGGACAATCAGTTACACCAGCACCAATTGTTAAATAAATCCTTTCTCATGGAAATGAAATGTTCTTGTCATATGTTAAATTTTCATGTTTCCTGCTCTATGTCTGGATGAATAATTTGTATACTTCTATGCTATTTCCATATTATTTTGGTTTTAGTGGCTTTATATTATGTTCTGATATCAGCAAAGATCCCATCACAATTTTTTTGGATACTTTTCTCAGTTATATTTAAGATTCTTCTTTTCTTCCAACTGAACTTTAAGGTCATTGTGTCCAGTTCTCCAAACAAATCCAAGTTAGCATTTTAATTGAAATTGTATGAATGTATAAATTGATTTGAAAATAATTAGCTTTTTTATAATTAAATCTTCTCATCCAAGAACATGGTATGTGCCTCAATTTGTTCAGACCCTGATTTTATGATAAAAATGATATAGTTTTTATTAATGTAGAGCCTTTATTTGTTTTGTTATTATTTTGGTAAATTTATTGCATTAATGACATCATAGAGGATGAATATCTTTCCCATCCTCATGTGACTTGCTTGGCCAAAAGAAGAACGCTGAAGTGACAGAATGCTAGTTCCAAGCCTAGGTCAATATGCCCTGCATGTTTCTGCTGGTTCTAGTATATCTTTTCAACAAAGAACTTCCTCTAAAGCTCCTTCCACCTGGAGATGGGCCCTAGAGCAGGGTCACTCAGCTAAGCCCAGCCAAGAATTGTGGGTAAAAATATGTCAGTGCATCAAAAGTCCTATTTGCCATTCCCATTGTGCTCTTGCAAAGAAAGCAGTTCTCTGCTATCTCTGCTGTGACTTATATCATGTCCATCAAGTACAACCAGGCCATTTTGACCAGAGCAGATGGGACCAGATATTCTTGTCTATGCTAAAAGGAGGCATGGTAGCTGACCATCAAAAAGAGTTGATCCTTTGAGAAGCTTGCAGCAAAACTCTGTGCTGTATCAGATGGTAATGTATCAACACTCTCTCTTCTCTTGTTAAGCATGAAGTAATATACACACAGAGTGGGTCAGCACGGCCATTGTACAATAAACAATTGATCGATTTCTCCATGTAGCTTACATTCATGCCAATTTTAAGAGCTAGCTATTCTCTGTGTTTGGCCTATGAATGTCAACAAATATTAATTACCTCAAAACTTTTATTTTTGCAACAACAAAAATAATAACTGGTATATTTTAGTTTTTACCATAAAAAACAAAAATAATATCAAAAGAATATAGTCTTTTATAACATTTATATGTCTTATTTTTTTAAATTCTGATAAATGAATCTATGAGGTTTAGAAGGGTAAAATAACTAGTTCAGTGTTATATATCTCAGAAGCAGAGAAAATGAGATACAAACCCAGGTCTGTTTGGCCCCAAGAACAGTCTTCTATGCTTCTAGAGCAGTGGTTTTTAAGGTATGATCCCCAGACAGCAGCAGCAGCATCACTTGGGAATCTTGGAGAAATACAAATTCTTGGGGCCCATTCAAACCTATAAAATCAGATACTCTAAAAATGGAGTCCAGCGGGAGCCAAGATGGCCATGGAGTAGGCAGATGCACCAACTCCCACTTCCCAGAACCAAGATGGATTACAACTTAAATCTGAGAACACTCATCGTGAAAGACAAATTTTGGACTGAACTAGAAGGATTTTACAACCAAGGACCACGAATGAACCTACACTGAGTCTGGTAGGAGGTGTGGAGATGCGTAGGCTACTCTGCTCTCAGTACCAGGGAGCAGGGACTGGGGAAAGTCACCTGGGAGGAATTTTTATGAAGGAGAAAGCTGTCCAGAGAGTTGCAGGTCCTTATCCCCAAAACCAGAATCCCAACCTAGAGCCCTAGAGCTGGGAAGGGGCTAACAGACTATATTTGGCTGAGAAAAAGCCTGGACATGCTTTCAGAGAAGGAGGCAGGACTCTCAGACCCAGGCTCTGTATTAAAGGAACTGCACAGAGAGCCTTGCTCACAGCCACTTTCTGGAGGCTCTAGGAGAACACCCTAACCCTTGGGCTGAGTCACTGCCCAGATTTAAAGTGAACCAGCATCACCAACAAAGAAGAGAAAGTGCCCCATTCACCAGAGGCTCCCCTACCCTAGCTAGAACAAAGACACTTAGTGCCAGGTGCCATGTTAGCATCACAAATAGGGAGTGCAGAGGTTTAAGCTACATCACCCATCGCACTGCTGAGTGCTCACCCAGGGCAGACAAGCTAGAGGCAGCAGGGTTGCAACTATGGAGGTTCAGTTGAGCATGCGCAAGCTGGCCTGCAGAGCCCAGGACCACCATTGCCACTGGGGGAGCCTAGGCTCACACACACCCCTGCTCACTGAGTGGCCTGCCCTAGGCGGACACAGAGCCCCAAGAATCAACAGAGGGGTAAACACACAGGCACCAGCAAGCCCACCAGTGAAGGCAGAAGTCGCCTGGCAGCTGCACAGGCATACAAACTGGCTGGGGGTTAGGTGTGCCCTTGGCAGTGATCGGAGTGGAGGCAGAGTCCCCGTGGCAACTGAGTGGGGAAGCACGGGCACAGGTGCAAGTCCTCCAGCAAGGGCGGAAGTCATGCCATCTACTGCAGGAACCCGGTTGGCACGCAAACCTGCTCAAGGTGCGGATGCGCCCTCAGCAATAACATCAGCACTGGTGACCTCAGTGGAGATCCGAGAGGGCTCGCACGACCCCCGAGGCAACTGCTGAGATCTGAGCCGATTGAGGCAGGCCCAGAAGCAGTACAAACGGGTGCGCGGGCATGTGTGAGCCCAATCAGGGCATGCCTGAGCCCAAAAGCTCCAGGCAGCAACAGCAGCAGTGGCCTGTTAGACAGACCACACAAAGGGAGCTAAAATGTCTAGATAGAAAAACACCTGAGGCTAAGAAGTAAAAGCCACATCTAACACTGTACCTAATCACTGAATAGAGTACTGAGCCCAACAAGTAGCCAGCAATAAAAGACAACAGAAAGTGAATTTTAGGGGAACTTGAACTTTTAAACTAACTTCTCCCAGGCCAAGAGTAGATAAAAGCAAGCCTAGGAGTACAACTGATATTTACAACAGCACCTGGACCCAGCAGAGGCAGCCATGAAATCTGGATAACCTTTAGCTCCCAAATAGTGGATAAGAACCAGTCACAGGCAGTGACCCCCACTGACCTGCCCCAGTCCCAACCAGGAAAGTCCAGGGCAACACAGACAAAATGAGAAGACAGAGGAGTGCAATCCAAATGACTCAATAAGAAAAACTCTCAGAAAAAGAACTGAGTGAGAGGGATATAAGCAAACTACCTGAGGCAGAGTTTAGAATAATGATTATTAGAATGCTGAAAGATCTTAGAACAACAATGGAAGGTCACAGTGAGCACATAAATAAAAAAATAAGTATTAAAAAGGACATTGAAATAATGAAGAACCAGTCAGAAATGACAAATACAATATCTGACATGAAGACTACACTAGAAGCAATTAATAGCAGGCTGGATGAAGCAGAGGATCGAATCAATGATTTAGAAGCCAAGATAATGAAAATATGAAAGCAGAGCAGCAAAAAGAAAAGAGAATGAAAAAATATGAGGAAACTCCAAGAGAGCTCTGTGACAATCTAAACAGAAACAACACTCACATCATAGGAGTTCCTGAAGAAGAAAAGAAAGAGCAAGGGTTAGAAACCTTCTTCAATCAAATCATAGCCGAAAATTTCCCAAAATTGATGCAGGAAAAAGTCATACAAGTTCAAGAAGTGAGAGAACTCCATTAAAGACAAACACAAAGAAATCCACACCAAGACACATCATAATTAAAAGAGCAAAGCTAAGAGATAAAGAGAAAATATTAAAAGCTGCTAAAAAAAAAAAGGCTATACTTACAAAGGAACCCCCATAACGATGACATCCGACTTCTTAACAGAAACACTTGAGGCCAGAAGAGAATAGCAAGAAATATTCAAAGTACTGCAGAACAAGAACCTACAACCAAGACTACTTTATCCAGCAAGGCTGTTGTTGAAAATCGAATGAGAAATAAAAAGCTTCCTAGACAAAAAGAAAAAAAAAACTCAAGGAATTCATTACAACCAAACCAATGCTGCAAGAAATGTTAAGGGGCCTGTTGTAAACAGAACAAAGGTGGGGGGGGGGGGATATAGCAAAAGAGGAATACAGCTTTAAAGAACAAAATGGCAATAAACAACTACATCAATAATAACCTTAAATGTAAGTGGACTAAATGATCCAATCAAAAAACATAGAGTAGCTGCATGGATAAGAAAACTGGACCCATACATATGATGTCTACAAGAGACACACCTCAAACAAAAGATATACATAGACAAAAGGTAAAAGGATGGAAAAAAATATTTCATGCAAATGGAAATGACAAAAAAAAGCTAGGGTAGCAATACTTATATCAGACAAAACAGACTTTAAAGAAAAGGTTATAGTAAGAGATAAGATCACTGCATAATGATAAAGGGAACAATCCAACAGGAAAATATAACCATTATAAATATCTACGCACCGAATACAGAAGCACCTAAATATATAAAGCAGACTTTGATAGATATAAAGGGGGAGATCAACAGCAATACTATAATAGTAAGAGATTTCAATACCCCACTAACATCACTAGATAGATCCTCAAGAAAGAAAATTAACAAAGAAAGAGCAGACTTAAACAACGCATTAGATCAACTCGATTTAATAGATATCTTTAGAACCTTTCACCTTAAAGCAGCAGAATATACATTCTTTTCAGGTGCTCATGGTACATTCTCTAGGATAAACCACATGTTAGGATACAAAAGCAGTCTCAACAAATTTAAGAAGATTGAAATCATATTAAGCATTTTCTCTGATCACAATGGCATAAAACAAGAAATCAACCACAACAGAAAAACTGAAAAATTATCAAACACATGGAAACTAAATAGCATGTTATTAAATAATGAATGGGTAAATAATGAAATCAAAGAAGGAATTTAAAAAATTCTAGAAACGAATGATAATGGACATACAACAACTCAAAATTTATAGGACACAGCAAAAGCAGTTCTGAGAGGGAAGTTCATAGCACTACAGGCACACTTTAAGGAGCTTGAAAAAGCTCAAATAAACAACCTACCCCTGCATCTAAAACAGTGGTTCTCAACCTGTGGGTCACGACCCTGGCGGGGTTGCCTAAAGCCATCAGAAAATACATAATGCATATCAGGTATTTACATTCCAAATCATAACTGTAGTAAAATTACAGTTATGAAATAGCCACCAGAATTATTTTTTGGTTTGGGGTCACCGCAACATGAGGAACTGTATTGTGGGGTTTCGGCATTAGGAAGGTTGAGACCACTGATCTAAAAGAACTAGAAAAAGAACAGCAAGTAAAGCCCAGAGGTAGTAGAAGGAAGGAAATAATAAAGATTAGAGTGGAAATAAATGACATAGAGGCTAAAGAAACAATACAGAGGATTGATAAAACCAAGAGCTGGTTCTTTGAAAGGGTAAACAAGATCTATGAACCTTTAACAAGACTCACCAAGAAAAAAAGAGAGGACTCAAATAAATAAAATTAGAAATGAGAGTGGAGAAATAACAACTGACACAACAAAAATACAAAATATTGTAAGAAAATAGTATGAAGAACTGTCTGCCAAAAAATTAAACAACTAGGTGAAATAGACAAATTCCTTGAAACATATAATCTTCCAAAAATCAATCTGGAAGAATCAGAAAACCTTTACAGACCGATTACAACAAATGAGATTGAAACAGTTATCGAAAAGCTTCCAAAAAACAAAAGCCCTGGGCCCAATGGCTTCACTGGCGAATTCTACCAAATATTCAAAGAAGAACTAACTCATCTCCTTCTCCAGCTATTTCAAAAAATTCAAGAGGAAGGAACACTTCCAAGTTCCTTTTATGAGGCAAGCATAACTCTGATTCCAAAACCAGGCAAGGCCAACACAAAGAAAGAAAATTATAGGCCAATATCCCTGATGAATTTAGATGCTAAAATCCTCAACAAAATATTAGCAAACCAGATCCAGCAATATATGAAAAAAAATCATACACCATGATCAAGTGGGATTTATTCTGGGGAGGCAAGGCTGGTATAATGTTTGCAAATCAATCAATGTGATTCATCACATAAACAAAAGGAAGGAGAAAAACCACATGATAATTTCAATAGTTGCAGAGAAAGCATTTGATAAAATCCAGCACCCAGTCATGATCAAAACTCTCATCAAAGTGGGAATACAGAGAACATACCTCAACATGATAAAGGCCATCTATGACAAACCCATAGCCAACATCATACTCAATGGGCATAAAGTAAAAGTAGTCCCATTAATATCAGGAACAAGGCAAGGGTGCCCCCTTTCACCACTCTTGTTCAACATAGTTCTGGAAGTCCTAGCTACAGCAATCAGACAAGAAGAAGAAATAAAAGGCATTCAAATTGGAAAAGAAGAAGTAAAACTATCATTATTTGCAGATGATATAACACTATATATAGAAAACCCTAAAGTCTTAGTCAAAAAACTACTAGACCTGATAAATGAATTCAGCAAGATGGCTGGATATAAAATTAATACTCAGAAATAGAGACATTTTTATACGCCAATAATAAACTGTCAGAAAGAGAAATTAAGGAAACAATCCCCTTCACTATTACAACCCCCCCAAAAATAAAGTACCTAGGAGTAAATTTAACCAAGGAGATTAAAGACTTGTACTTAAAAAATTATAAAACATTGATAAAAGAAATCAAGGAAGATTCAAACAAGTGGAAGCATATACCGTGCTCATGGTTAGGAAGAATAAACATCATTATAATGTCTATATTACCCATTGAATTTATAAATTCAATGCAATACCAATTAAAATACTAATGACATACTTCAAAGATATAGAACACATATTCCAAATATTTATATGGAACCAAAAGAGAACATGAATAGCCTCAGAAATCTTGAAAAGAAAAATAAAGTGGGAGGCATCATTACACTTCCTGATATCAAGTTATACTACAAAGCCATTGTACTCAAAATAGTTTGGTACTGGCATAAGAACAGGCATATAGATCAATGTAACAGAACAGAGAACCCCAGAAATAAACCCACAGCTTTATGGACAACTGATATTTGACAAAGGAGGTAAGAGCATACAATGGAGTAAAGACAGCATCTTCAACAAATGGTGTTGGGAAAATGGACACCTACCTGCAAAAAAATAAAACTAGATCACCAGCTTACACCATTCACAAAAATAAACTAAAAACAGATGAAAGAAAAAAAAATAGATGAAAGACTTAAATGTAAGCCGTGAAACCATAAGCTTCTTAGAAGAAAACATAGGCAGTAAGCTCTCCGACATCTCTCGCAGCGATATATTTGCTGATTTATCACCACAGCAAGTGAAATAAAAGACAGGACAAACAAATGGGACTAAATCAAACTAAAAGCCTTTTGCACAGCTAAAGGCAATAAGAACAGGAAAAAAAAAGACAAACTACACAATGGGAGAACATATTCAACAATACATCTGAAAAGGGGTTAACCAAAATTTATCAAGAACTTGTAAAACTCAACACCAGGAAGACAAACAATCCAATCAAAAATGGGCAAAAGAAATGAATAGACACTTCTCCAAAGAGGACAGATGGCCAATAGGCATATAAAAAAATGCTCAATATCACTAGTCATTAAAGAAATGCAAATTAAAACCACAATAAGATATCACCTCACACCAGTCAGAATGGCGCTCATCAACAAAAAAACACAGAATAGGTGCTGGCGAGGATGTGGAGAAAAGTGAAACCTCCTGCAATGCTGGTGGGAATGCAGACTGATGCAATCACTGTAGAAAACAGTATGGAGATTCCTCAAAAAATTAAAAATCGAACTGTGTTTTGACCCAGCTATTCCACTTTTAGGAATATACCACAAGAACACCATAGCACTGTTTCAAAAGGAGAAATGCACCCCCATGTTTATGGCAGCATTGTTCACAATAGTGAAGATCTGGAAACAGCCCAAGTGTCTACCTTTTGTGACAACATGGATGGACCTGGAAACTATTATGTTGAGAGAAATAAGCCAAGCAGAGAAAGAAAAATATCATATGACCTCACTCATTTGAGGAATCCTAGGATCAATGTGAACTGAGGAAGGGAATTGAGACAGAGGAAAGATCAAAGCGTCTAGAGCGGTGTTTCCCAACGTGGGGCCCACGCCCCACAGGGGGGCAATTCGATAGTTAAGGGGGGCAATTTGAAAATGGACTCGACACGACTTTAACTCTTTTGCCCCAGGCCATTTAAATGCAATGCTATGATAAAGGCCATATATGATAAACCATCAGCTAACATCATATTAAATGGCACTAAACTGAAGGCTTTCCCCCTTAAATCAGGAACAAGACAGGGTTGTCCACTCTCTCCACTGTTATTTAATGTGGTACTAGAGGTTCTAGCCAGAGCAATCAGACAAGACAAAGAAATAAAAGGCATCCATATCGGAAAAGAAGAAGTAAAGGTATCACTTTTTGCAGATGATATGATACTATACATCGAAAACCCCAAAGAATCCACAAAAAGACTACTAGAAACAATAAGCCAATACAGTAAGGTCGCAGGATACAAAATTAACATACAGAAGTCAATAGCCTTTCTATATGCCAACAATGAAACAACTGAGAAGGAACTCAAAAGAACAATCCCCTTCACGATTGCAACAAAAAAAATAAAATACTTAGGAATAAACATAACAAAGAATGTAAAGGACTTATATAATGAAAACTATAAACCATTGTTAAGGGAAATCGAAAAAGATATAATGAGATGGAAGAATATACCTTGTTCTTGGCTAGGAAGAATAAATATAATCAAGATGGCTATATTACCCAAAGCAATATACAAATTTAATGCAATTCCCATCAAACTTCCAATGACATTTTTTAAAGAAATAGAGCAAAAAATCATCAGATTTATATGGAACTATAAAAAACCCCGAATAGCCAAAGCAATCCTAAAGAAAAAGAATGAAGCTGGGGGCATTTCAATACCTGACTTCAAACTCTATTATAGGGCCACGACAATCAAAACAGCATGGTATTGGCAGAAAAATAGACACTCAGACCAATGGAACAGAATAGAAAGTCCAGAAATAAAACCACATATATATAGTCAAATAATTTTTGATAAAGGGGCCAACAACACACAATGGAGAAAAGAAAGCCTCTTCAATAAATGGTGCTGGGAAAACTGGAAAGCCACATGCAAAAGAATGAAACTGGACTACAGTCTCTCCCCCTGTACAAAAATTAACTCAAAATGGATCAAAGATCTAAACATAAGACCTGAAACAATTAAGTACATAGAAGAAGACATAGGTACTCAACTCAGGGACCTGGGTTTTAAAGAGCATTTTATGAATTTGACTCCAATGGCAAGAGAAGTGAAGGCAAAAATTAATGAATGGGACTACATCAGACTAAGAAGTTTTTGCTCAGCAAGAGAAACTGATAACAAAATAAACAGAAAGCCAACTAAATGGGAAATGATTTTTTCAAACGACAGCTCAGATAAGGGCCTAATATCCAAAATATACAAAGAACTCATAAAACTCAACAACAAACAAACAAACAATCCAATAAAAAAATGGGAAGAGGATATGAATAGACACTTCACCCAGGAAGAAATACAAATGGCCAACAGATATATGAAAAGATGCTCATCTTCTTTAGCTATTAGAGAAATGCAAATCAAAACGGCAATGAGATACCACCTCACACCTGTTCGATTAGCTGTTATTAGCAAGTCAGGTAACAGCAAATGTTGGAGAGGCTGTGGAGAAAAAGGAACCCTCATACACTGTTGGTGGGAATGTAAAGTAGTACAACCATTATGGAAGAAAGTATGGTGGTTCCTCAAAAAACTGAAAATAGAACTACCTTATGACCCAGCAATCCCTCTACTGGGTATATATCCCAAAAACTCAGAAACATTGATACGTAAAGACACATGCAGCCCCATGTTTATTGCAGCATTGTTCACAGTGGCCAGGACATGGAAACAACCAAAAAGCCCATCAATAGATGACTGGATAAAGAAGATGTGGCACATATACACTATGGAATACTACTCAGCCATAAGAAATGATGACATCGGAACATTTACAGCAAAATGGTGGGATCTTGATAACATGATACGAAGCGAAATAAGTAAATCAGAAAAAACCAGGAACTGTATTATTCCATACGTAGGTGGGACATAATAGTGAAACTAAGAGACATTTATAAGAGTGTGGTGGTTACGGGGGGGGAGAGGGGAATGGGAGAGGGATAGGGGGTGGGGAGGGGCACAAAGAAAACAAGATAGAAGGTGACAGAGGACAATCTGACTTTGGGTGGTGGGTATGCAACATAATTGAACGACAAGATAACCTGGACTTGTTATCTTTGAATATATGTATCCTGATTTATTGATGTCACCCCATTAAAAAAATAAAACTATATAAAAAAAAAAATAAATAAAAAAAATAAAATAAAATAAAAAAAAAAAAGAAAAAAAAAATAGGCAAAAATCTAAAAAAAAAAAAAAAAAAAAAAAAAAAAAATAAATGCAATGCTAGATATCGGTGCCAAATTTAACAAAAAATGCAATTCTTAAATAATTGCGGTAAATAATTATTAAGTATAATTTCGTTTGAGGAGACCAAAATATCAACGGGGTGATTGGCGTCGTCAAGTAAACTTCGTCCTGGGTTCACTGCGGAGCGTGCCGTCTGCCGCAGGGAACCCCAGACGTTTTAAAAACTCACTAAACAACGCACTTATTCTCACCTAATTGGCACATCGCAACTTCTGTAGTGTTTCACATCATTCAGTTGGTGTTAATTTGAAATAAGTGTCAGTCAAAACTGTTGTAAAAGCTCGTTGATTTAATAAATATACATATATATATTGTATAGATATAATTGGTAAGTATTTGATTTTATTTTATCAATATTAAACTCTTTATTAGGTACTTCTTGCATCGGGGCTAGAAAGCAATAATATTTTATAAATATTATTGGGGCTATAATAGTGCATGCATGACAATTTTAATTTTAGAAGCATAACTTTCCAGAAAATTTTGTCAAGTGGAAAAAATATAGATACCTTTGATTTGCGGTGGTAGTGTAGTAAATGTGTTATATACATTTAAATAAATATGAATTTTTAGTATACGTTTACTCTATGTCACATTGAATATATTTTAACACATATTTTAATATTAGTTTTTAATTGATCTTATTTTTATTATAGCCCATAGTAAAATGAGTGGTGCAAGCAAGAAAAAAACTCGTCAATATTCGGAGGAATATTTAAAATTTGGGTTCATACCCGCTGTTCACGATGAGTGGATTCCTTTTCGTCTTTTATGCCAGCAATGCTTGACCAATGAATCAATGAAACGAGGTCGTCTTGAGGCGCATTTAAAGGTGAAACATAGTGCTCATATTAATTCAGATTTGAGTTACTTTAAAACTTTAAAGAAAAATTTTGAAAAAAGAACAACATTAAAGTCTTTATTTACTGCTCATACTTCAACTAATAATCGTGTTCTTGAGGCTAGTTATCAAATTTCTTTATTCATCGCTAAAACTGGAGAAAATCACACTATAGGAGAGAATTTAATAAAACTGTCAATAGCAGCATTTCTTAAAACGGTTCTTGAAAAAGATGACAAAGATGTAAAAGCTATGCCACTCAGTAACAATTCTGTTAGCAGAAGAATAGACGAAATGAGTGAGGATATTAAAAAACAACTTATTGAAAAGCTGAAAACAAGAAAATTCTCCTTGCAAATGGATGAATCAACTTTGAGAGACAGTGAGGCAGTATTGATAACTTACGTAAGATATATTGATAAAGGACATTTTGCTGAAGAAATGTTGTTCTGTAAAAGATTAGAAAGCACCACTACCTCCAAAGATAAATATAATAAGCTAAAAAACTACTTAGATGTCAATGATATACCAATGAAAAATAGAACATCTTGTGCTGCAGATAGTGCTCCCAATATGATCGGCAAGAAAAATGGCTGCTTAAAATTGATGAAAGATGCGAATCCAGAAATGATTCTTGTGCATTGTGTTATTCATAGGGAAAACTTGGTAGCTAAAAACATCTCGCCTGTTCTGAATGAAGTATTACATACAGTAATAAAGTGTGTTAATGCTATTAAAGCTAGTGCCAAATGTGAGTGTCTTTTCAAGCTATTTTGTGAAGAGAAAAATGAAGACCATGTGAGACTTTTACTTCATACTGAAGTAAGATGGCTATCTAAAGGAAACTGTTTGAAAAGATTTATGGAACTGTTTGATACTCTTAGTGATTTTTTTAAGTGACAAACCTGAAATGAAGTATCTATCTGTTAACAATAGATGGTAAAGCATTTGTGAGTTATTTAGCCAATATCTTTGAAAAACTAAATATATTAAATAAGCAACTTCAAGGAACAAATAAAACTTGTCGATGCAAAAGCAAAGATATTTGGTTTCATTACCAATATTGAGTTATGTCAGAAACATATTAACAACAAAAACTTGAAACAGTTTCATTGGCTCCAAAAATGTGAAGTAACTGATACCGCTTTACTTGTTATTGTCAATCATTTGAATATTCTATCGGCTGATTTAAAAGAAAGATTTTCTGATTTAAAACAAATTGATTTCCCAACATGGATGATGCAGCCAATGTTAGTGGATTTGTCTGATATATCAAATATGTATCAAGAAGAACTCGCAGAATTGCAAAATGATGAGTCAGTTAAAGCTTTATTTAATATCAAAGGAGCGATGGCATGGCTTTGTGAGGAAACAGAAATCAAATACCCAAATTCAACCAAATGTGCAAGAAAACTATTGCTACCGTTTCCATCTTCATTTTAGCTGAATGTGGATTTAGTGCTGTAAATGATTTACTGGTAAAAAAAAAAGAAATCAGCTGGATATAACACAACGTGGAGACTTGAGACTAAAGCTAACCAAATTGGAACCTAATATAAAATCTCTGTGCAGCAAGCATCAAGCACAAGGATCACACTAAATTAAAATAATAAATTAATATAGAAAAATCTATTAAAATTATTTGGAATTTAAATTTCTGTTTTTCATTATATGTTTTGAAATTTTACTTACTGTGTTTTGTTAACAATTTCATAGTGATTTCTTCTTAGCACCTATCATTTATGTTTATTAAGTGAACAAATCAATTTTTTAATGTTAAAAATTATGTATGTTACATAGGGGGGGACATAAAAATTTTAGAAAGGTTAAGGTGGGGCATGGCACAAAAAAGGTTGGGAAACACTGGTCTAGAGGAAAAGAGAACAGAGGGAAAGGGGATGATAGGTTGCGATAAACCTGATGGGAAGGGGGGAGGATGTTATGAGGGGTGCCAAGGGAGATGTTGAGGGGAATACAGGGAGGGGGAATGCATTTGGGGCAACACTAGAATCTATGTAAACACAATAAATTAAAATCAATAATAAAATTAAAAAAGAACGGAAAGACAAACAGCAGCTAATCCTGTTCCTTCCAAAGGTTTTTCTCAGTCGCTCTTCTCAGGAACTTCTGCTTAAATCTCATTGTGCAGAACTGTGTCATGTGGCTACTCACAGCTGAAAGGGAGGCTGGGAAATTCTTTTGGAGTTAAGCACATTTTCACACAATAAAATAGGGGTTTGTTTAGTTTGGGGAAAGAAATGAAGATTGGTTTAGCGAGTATGGACATCAATCACAAAAGATAAGCAGGGCCAGTAGGATCAACAGTTTATCTACCCTTGACCTACTGTCCGCCTTTGCTTATTCTCCACCTCTTCATGCTTTCCTGACTCTGACCCAGATCTCCCAAAGCAGCTCCAGTTGAGTGTTCATCCCTTCGTCCCTACAAACTTCCTCACGCTTGCCGGCCCTGTGTCCTGACTTTGGATTGCAAAATATGTGTCAGTATAAACTACTTACTTGTTTCCTGGCATATTCTTCAACAACCTTTTAATTCCTCTTCATTTTCAATTTAGGCACAGCTGACCCCAAACATGAAGTCCTAGGAAGCTCTTTTTCAGTTCTGTCTTTTTTTTTAACCATTTTGTCCATTTTTTTTTCAAGTAATTCTGTTTAACATTCTTGAAGGCTTAGTACCATTGCCAGACCATATTTTATAATGTGTGTCAAGAAGACATACTACACTTCATGTAGAATGATTTCACCTTCAACTGAGTACCTGCTCTCTTTGTTATCCATGGCAGCAGTGAATTTGAAGAATGAAGGTTAGGAGATCCTAAAAGTTTAGCCAGTGAGCTTACTGCTCTCTCCTTCACTCCTTCTTTATACTGTTTTAACCATAATAAATAAAACCTTATATAATAGGCAGATTACAAGAAGACAGGAAAGTATTCCAAGTAGGCAGAGCATCTCCTTTCCTCTGCCTCTCCCCTTTCTCTAAGATACCATGGCCATGAGACTCAATCACCAAGCTCCGATGGCCAGCAACTTACTAAGGAGATGTGTAAGTTAATGTGCAGGTGACACATAATTACTATGGAATATCTTCACCTTCATTTTAGCAGATTGTAGTCAGATATTAAACTGTGTGTGTAGGTATATGTCTGTGTCTGTGCAGTCACTTAATTCTATATACCTTCATGACCACAACAGGCTCTTAAGACATTTCCTCCTTTTTCTTCTCAATTTTTAAGAGATTTAATAGAACAGTTTTAGATTTACAGAAAAAAGAAAATAGCTGGCTGCTGAAATGGATAGTTCATATAGGAGAACAGATGCATCCTGGAAGAGTAGCAGTTGAAATGGTAAACTCTTCTCCTTTAAGGTTTAATGTTATTAGAACTTACTTAATAGGTTGCATTGGTCTTAATGGAGGACAGTTGTCAGGATGTCCTCAAAGTCCCCCAAAGGGTTACTAAACATTATGGAAGGAGGAAATGGTCTGATAATTGAGACCCAGAGGTATATGAATAAAGAGCTGGGTGCATCACACATTTGCTGTAAAACATGTGGGCCACGCTGACTTAAGCCAATCCATGTATCCCAATTTTCTGACCACAGTGATTGTTTCACACATGGGTGCATAACTAGATCAGAAAAATTATATTTAAGGTGACACTGCTGAGCTATCTTATTAAAAGAAAGGTAAAGAAAAACATTCAATTGAGGAAAATGACAGAGAAGACATCCCTTTTGTCCTATATACTGAGGTATAAGATGAAAAGTGGGTTTTATTGTAGCCATATTACTGCCACCAGCAGAGAAACCCTGAAGCTTCCCAGGGAAGTACAACACATGAATCCTGAGGATAAAGCCTTTGTTATACAAGGCAGAGTGGAGAGATAGAGACAGAGTCTTTGATGACATAGATTTCTTTGTTCTTAAAAACAGTTTGGAGTCAGCTTTTCTCTCACATATAATGATTGTTAATTATTGTTAATGGATTCAATAATTTGTTTTTTAGAATGTATATAATAAATGTTGGCATGGGAAGGAGCCACACAGATTGGTCTGAGTTCCTTAACCCTTATGAGTAGCTCTGCTCTTTTCTCTCCCTAACTTCCAATGTTTTGTCCCACTTGATGAATTTGAAGGACTTCTGAGGTTACTGAGTACTTATATCTAATTTATCCTTATATGAGTTCTACTATTCTGCCTTTATAGAGAATCAATGCAAAAAATTTAATCAATAAAATGTTTGTTGAATAAAATTGTTTATTTTAAAGTACATCTTATATTTTCTTTTTAATTATAGGAAGAGATTTCTTCTTATAATCATTTCTTAAGTATCCATACTTGGAAATCTGTCATCCCTAGTTCTAACTATATCAACAGAGACCATGAGAAATGATTTCTGCTGAGAAGCATGGAAGTCATTAACAGTTTGGCTTGTCTCCATTTTTTGGTCCGCACTCTCATACCCTCCTTCATTCTATTTCCAGTATGTTCATGTTTTCCCAGAATTGCTATGAAATCATGTAATTAGCCTCCAATCAGCAATGCTGACACAGCCATTGGCATTAAGTACAAAAAAATTGATCAACTTACTTTAAAGAAAACATTCCAAAGGACTCAGGTCTGCTTCCTAATGCCAGGAAGAGTTTTATCTGTCTATTAATACTATGCTTCTGTCATCACAACATGAAATGACTACTGAAAGCTGTCCCCACACTGCCTCTAAGAATGCCTGCTCCCAGATGCAGTACATAACTTGTTGGACCAGATTTCTGCACATGAACCATGGTTTGCCTCTCATGAGGTCAAAAAAGCTGGATCCAGAGGGATTGAAAAGCCTATAAAATTACATATTTAAAGAGGAAAGGTAATCAATGATCAGATATGTGGCATATGAGAATAACTGGGTTGCCATTCAAGAAATTTTTAAATAAAAGTTTTAAAATTGGGTTTTCCATTGAGATTTACTCTAGAAAATCAATATATAGTGGCTAGATAAGACATATATAATACTACCAGGAAGACAGGAAGATTCACATTAAATGTAAGACATGTTGGTGGCCTAACTGGTAATGTGTTTGTGTGTATATCTGTATGTGCATACATAGAGTGAGTCAATCCAATGTTCTCCTCTGAGAAATGCAAATAATAATAGTACCTATGTCACAGTTGTGAGGACTAAAATGGAATGACGTGTGTAAAGCAATTATTACACTACCTGCTGAAGAGCTTAGAGAAGGCTGAGAAGGAAGAGCAGACACAAGAACAAACAAGCAATCCGATGACTTCTTTCTTCACTGTCTGAGCTCTTCCCAAGAACTGTTCTATGTTCTTTATCCACTTTAACTCCCTTAATCCTCACAACAGTTTCTTCTAACTACCTTCAAGTTAGGTACTGTTATCTCCATTTCACAAATTAAAAAACAGACACCTAGAAGTTACTTAAGCATGACCTCACTGAGGTTACAGAGTTGGCAGGTGGACAAGCGCTGGAGCTAGGCTAGACTTCGGTCTGTCTGTGCTGTCACCTCTGGAGTGTGAGTGTACCAGAGTCCGCTTCAAGGTTCTGGTGGTTTATAGGGCTTCCTACCTTTTTCCCAGAGGCTTTCTTGTCCAAGATTGGTCATCTCAGGATTCTTAGTTTGTTGAAACTGCTGATATGATAAAATAAATTTGCATAATCATAAATTTACAGGAGACCTCTTTATTCTTTCATCTTTCTACTAGCTTCCAGGTATCTGGCGATTGCAGTTTCTCTTAAGAGCTATTTAGATTTTCTTGATTCTTTGTATGCCTAATAATTTTAGACTTTATCCTGAACATTTTGAATATCACATTATAAGCCCTTGGGTCCTAGAAAAATCATCTGGAAAAGGTTGATTTTGCTGTTGCAGTTTGAACAGGCAGCCATCCTGGTTAGGTTCAGACTACAAATCCTGTGTTCTCTGGGCAGTGGTTCTGTTTTTAAAGTCTTTAAACACATTTGTGTCCCACTGGGTGCCAATCTAGGACCTGGGGAGAGGTTCAGAGTGCAGTTCACTGTGCTGTTTTGGGCCTCTTTTGTGCATGGATATCTCACGGTGCCTACGCCTTGTGTAGGTTTTCACAGGGACACACAGATGGAAAGATTCTCCTTCAGCTTTCTCTCCTTCAGTGATCTCCCCAGCCTCCAAGTCACTTGCCCCAGTCCCCTGCCTAGTAGGCTGCAGTTTCTCTTAAGAGTTTTAGCCTCCCCACACCGTTGTGTTCTTCCCATAACTGGGGTCCAGGGGCAAGAGAAAAAAGAGGGAAAGAAATACCCTGGCTTTCTCCCATGCATTTTGGGTTGGGAAGCAGACCCTTTCTCAAATTTTCTGGCTATAGAGTAGAGCTTCCTTTCAGGTTAACAGTTTGTTTGACCATAACTGTCACTGCCCCCACCACTGGGGTTTGCTTTGGGGAGGGCTAGAATAGAGAAAAAGGAAAAAAAACCTACAAAACATGGTACAGATTTCTCCCACACTCAGGCAATGCTGCTACTTCGTCCCCTGATCAGAAAGACAGTAAATACAGTATTTCTCTCGGAGATTTTCCTGTCCACACCTACTGCAGTTACGCTCAAGTCTAAGCTGGGAAACACTGCTGTACAGATTGTTCTTTGAGTTTTTATTTTCTTTCCCAGTATGCCTGCTCTTATCTATTTTCTGAGTCCTCAGATATTGCTTTATGTTTTCTATTGCAGGAGTTTTAGTTGTAATCACTATGAGAGGGTGGAGTGAGTTTATACCATCTTAAATTGAACCAGAAACTCCTTAGTTATCTCTGAAACTGAGCTGTTGCATTCCTGTGTAATCTGATAAATTCAATGTGATTGTTATATATGGAATCTTAATCCACCAGAGTTTTTATTCATTGACTTACTTATTCACTAAATACTTGAATGCTTACTATGTTCTACACTCTAAAAATGTGTTGGAATACACATATAAATAAATCCCAACTTCTACCAAATTTTCTCATAGTCTGGTACAGAAGACAGATAAACTAGTAATTGTGGTACAGAATAGGTGCTATAATAAATCTTGGATTTAATTTAATTTTATTTTTTTACAAACTCCAAGTAGGGAATTTCTGAAAGGCTAAGCCTTTTGGAACAGAGCTCTTTCTGGTTTTTCTTTTCCTCTGATAGTTCTCCATTTTCTTCTCTGATTTTTTAAAAATATAGTGTAGAACAGTTGGTTCCAAGGTAGAACTAAATGCTTTTACTTACAAAGAAATTTCTATGCATGTATTTGGAGCAAAATTTTAAGTAATTCTCACTTTACTAAAAGTAAAGATTGAGAGAGATTTAGAAACTGGATCCATCAGTTCCAGTTTTCTCTATCATCATTACTCCTTGATCTTTAGATCTTATCTCATTTAAGAATCAATCCCCTGAGTTGCACACTTCACAAATATGTTGCTACAACCATGGAGCCAATGCAAAGTTATAAATGTGATTCTTTTTTTTATATAAATAAATTTTTATTAATGTTAATAGGGTGATATCAATAAATCAGGGTACATATATTAAAAGAAAACATGTCCAGGTTATCTTGTCATTCAATTATGTTGCATACCCATCACCCAAAGTCAGATTGTCCTCCATCACCCTCTATTTAGTTTTCTTTGTGCACCTCCCTCTCCCCCCAACCCCCCGTAACCACCACACTCTTGTCCATGTCTCTTAGTCTCGGATGTTCCACCAATGTATAGAATCATGTAGTTCTTGGTTTTTCCTGATTTAATTATTTTACTCCACATAATGTTATCAAGATCCCACCATTTTGTTGTAAATGATCCGATGTCATCATTTCTTATGGCTGACTAGTATGCCATAGTGTATATGTGCCACATCTTCTTTATCCAGTCTTCTATTGAAGGGCTTTTTGGTTGTTTCCATGTCTTGACCACTGTGAACAATGCTGCAATGAACATGGGGCTATATGTGTCTTTACGTATCAATGTTTCTGAGTTTTTGCGGTATATACCCAGTAGAGGGATTGCTGGGTCATAAGGTAGTTCTATTTTCAGTTTTTTGAGGAACCACCATACTTTCTTCCATAATAGTTGTACTACTTTACATTCCCACCAACAGTGAATGAAGGTCCCTTTTTCTCCACAGCCTCTCCAACATTTGCTATTACCTGTCTTGTTAATAATAGCTAATCTAACAAGTGTGAGGTGGTATCTCATTGTAGGTTTGATTTGCATTTCTCTAATAACTAAAGAAGATGAGCATCTTTTCATATATCTGTTGGCCATTTGTATTTCTTCTTGGGAGAAGTGTCTGTTCATGACCTCTTCCCATATTTTTATTGGATTGTTTGTTTGTTTGTTGTTGAGTTTTATGAGTTCTTTGTATATTTTGGATATTAGGCCCTTAACTGAGCTGTTGTTTGAAAATATCATTTCCCATTTAGTTGGCTTTCTGTTTATTTTGTTATCAGTTTCTCTAGCTGAGCAAAAACTTCTTAGTCTGATGTAGTCCCATTCATTTATCTTTGCCTTCACTTCTCTTGCTTTTGGAGTCAAATTCATAAAATGTTCTTTAAAACTCAGGTCCATGAGTTTAGTACCTGTGTCTTCTTCTATGTACTTTATTGTTTCAGGTCTTATATTTAGGTCTTTGATCCATTTTGAATTAATTTTCGTACAAGGGGAGAAGCTGTAGTCAAGTTTCATTCTTTTGCTTGTGGCTTTCCAGTTTTCCCAGCACCATTTGTTGAAGAGGCTTTCTTTTTTCCATTGTGTGCTGTTGGCCCCTTTATCAAAAATTATTTGACCATATATATGTGGTTTTATTTCTGGACTTTCTATTCTGTTCCATTGGTCTGTGTGTCCATTTTTCTGCCAATACCATGCTGTTTTGATTGTCGTGGCCCTATAATATAGTTTGAAGTCAGGTATTGTAATGACCCCAGCTTCATTCTTTTTCTTTAGGATTGCTTTGGCTGTCCACGGCTTTTTATAGTTCTATATAAATCTGATGATTTTTTGTTCCATTTCTTTAAAAAATGTCATAGGAATTTTGATGGGGATTGCATTAAATTTATAAATTGCTTTGGGTAATATGGCCATTTTGATTATATTTATTCTTCCTAACCAAGAACAAGAAATATTTTTCCATCTCATTGTATCTTTTTCGATTTCCTTTAACAATGCTTTGTAGTTTTCATTATATAGGTCCTTTACATTCTTTGTTATGTTTATTTCTAGGTATTTTATTTTATTTTTGGTGCAATCATGAAGGGGATTATTTTTTGAGTTTGTTTTCTAATATTTCATTGTTGGCATATAAAAAGGCTATTGACGTCTGTATGTTAATTTTTTCCTGCGACCTTACTGTATTGGTTTATTGTTTCTAGTAATCTTTTTGTGGAGTCTTTGGGGTTTTCGATGTATAGGATCATATCATCTGCAAAAAGTGATACCTTTACTTCTTCTTTACGAATATGGATGCCTTTTATTTCTTTCTCTTGTCTGATTTCTATGGCCAGAACTTCTAGCACCATGTTAAATAAGAGTGGAGAGAGAGGATAACCCTGTCTTGTTCCTGATTTAAGGTGGAAAGTCCTCAGTTTTATGCCATTTAATATGATGTTGGCTGATGGTTTATCATATATAGCCTTTATCATGTTGAGATATTTTCCTTCTATTCCCATTTTGTTGAGTGTCTTAAACATAAAGTTGTGTTGTATTTTATCGAATGCCTTTTCTGCATCTATTGATAAGATCATATGGTTTTTGTTCTTTGTTTTGTTGATATGGTGTATTACATTAACTGTTTTACATATGTTGAAACATTCTTGAGTTTCTGGGATAAATCCCACTTGATTATGATGTACTATTTTTTTAATATGTTGTTGTATTCGATTTGCCAGTATTTTGTTTAGTATTTTTGCATCTGTATTCATTAGAGATATTGGTCTGTACTTTTCTTTTTTTGTGCCGTCCTTGCCAGGTTTTGGTATGAGAGTTATGTTGACCTCATAAAATGTGTTTGGAAGTATTGCTTCTTCTTCAATTTTTTAGAAGACTTTGAGTAGAATAGGAAACAAGTCTTTTTTGAATGTTTGATAGAATTCACTAGTATAACCGTCTGGGCCTAGACTTTTATTTTGGGGGAGGTTTTTACTAGTTTAATCTATTTCTTCCTGCTAATTGTTCTGTTTAGGCTTTCTGCTTCTTCATGATTCAGTCTAGGAAGGTTGTATTGTTCTAGGAATTTATCCATTTCTTCTAGATTGTTTAATTTGGTGGCATAAAGTTTTTTGTAGTATTCTGCAATAATTCTTTGTATATCGAGATGACGTCAGAATAATGGTGGGGTAGGAAGTGATACTGATAAATCTCCCCCAAAACTCAACAAGATCTTCAACCAGAAACAGAAAAACCTATCCTTGGAGACTCCAGATGTTTTGCAATACACCCGAAGGTATGGTCGAGCGAAAAATTGGCTAAATATATAATCAAACCCCAAAGGAAATATAGAGTAAGAAATGCTCCACTTTCTTCACTAACCTAAACAGGGCAGCTTTCACTGGAAACTGAGAATATAGAAACTAAAGTGGGCAAAGGGGATGAATAGATCCAGGCCGTGGCACAAATGGCTGAACCAGGCTGTGGCACGAAGATCCAAGCCGAGGAAAAACTGTTCCTGTGACAACCCGGGCAAGACAAGCTAACACTCACGCCAAACCGAGACAAAGAAAGACAAGCCGGGCAGCCATTTTACCCGATCTCCTGGTCGGCGCGTGAAGATAGTGGGCGAGAGATTCCTTCCAAAGCCCCAGGAGTGTGCGCCCATGTTGTCCCACAGAGAGGCAGAGTCAGAGGCATTTGTGTGGGCTGAAAGTGGAATCTCCGGGCCGCCCCAGCACCCTGGGGGAGCTGTGCACGGGAAGGGAGTGAGAACTAATTCCAACACTGGAACTTTTCTGTGTGGGAGAGGGTTTTACTCAGAGGGTGAGGCCGCTGGTCTGATATCCTGGTCTGCGCGCGCAAATAGTGAGCGAGAGATTCCTCCGAGTGCCTCGGCAGTGCCCGCCCATGTTATCACACAGAGGAGAAGAGTCAGGGGCCTTTGTGTGGGCCAAAAGCAGAATCTCGGGCTGCCCCAGCGCCCTGAGGGAGCCGCGCACGGGAAGGGAGCGAGAACTAATTCCAACGCCGGCACTTTTTCTTGCGGGTGGGGGATTCACTCAGGTGAGACTGCTGGCCTGATATCCTGGTCCACGTGCACAGAGAGTGGGCAAGAGACTCCTCCCAGCACCTCAGGAATGGAAGCCCGTGTTATCCCACAGAGGGGCAGAGTCAGGGGCCTTTGTGTGGGCCGAAAGCAGAATCTCAGGCTGCCCTAGCGCCTTGAAAAAGCCGCACATGGGACGGAGCGAGAGCCAATTCCAATGTTGGAACTTTTCAGTGCGGGCGGGTGGTTTCACTCAGAGGGCGAGACTTCCAGCCTGACATCCTGGTCTGCGCGCGCTGATAGTGAGCGAGAGTTTCCTCCAAGCGCCCCGGGAGTGGGTGCCCACCCGTGTTACCAGACAGAGTGGCAGAGCCAGAGGTCTTTGAGTGGGCAGAAGCCCCGGCTGATTATGCTAGCAGCTCTGACTGACTGAGCCTTACCCAGAGCCCTGTGCTGAGTGGGAATAGAGTGGGGAGTGGCCAGCTCTTTGAGCCTCTTAGTATCCAGGCAGAGGCAGCAGCAACCCCATAGCTGGATTATCAGGCTACTAATTGAGGAAGGAAAGACTAGGAGAGAAGCTCCAGGAACACGGACTCTCTCACTGTCAGAGCCTATAAATGCTAATGAGCCTCGACTGCCAACGTGACTAAAGCACAATACATGACATCACCATAGAAACTTATCAACTGCAAACCTCTACCTGAGCGTGCCAAAGGGGCAGAACCCGGGATACAGAGTCACCAACCAGGAAGAGGGAGAGAAAACAAAAAGAAGATAACCTCTCAAAATCAAGAATAATCTACAGACTTTATAACCTATCCCATTTTATTATATTTGTTCATTTTTTTCTCTTATCTTCATCCTTAATTTTTTTTTTATCCTCCTCCAATTTGGTCGTTTAACTCTCTGCTGGTCTTACTCTCTCCTCTCCTTGAACTACACTACCCATAAGTGTTACATCTCCTATTATCTTTTCTTTCCTCTTCCTTTCTCTCTATGAGGGTTGCACTCCAAAACCCTTAACTCTATCTCTCTCTCTCTCTCTCTCCTTTCTTTTTTCTTCTTTTAGTGGTTCCCTCTTTTTTTCTCTCTCTCTCTTTCTTTTCTCCCTCTATATTAGTTTCTTCCTTTCTCCTTTACATCTCCTCTCATGCAAACCTCAATAACGAACAAATTATCTTATCTGGGACTCAAACTTATGTTTCTGGTATTTTGGGAGGGTTTTACTTCACCTTTTTAACTCACTAGCAGTGCTCCCATCCCTGGCTCTCCCTTTTATCAAGCTCTTGTTCCACTAAATACAATAGTAGTTTTTTAATTTGTCCCCCCATTTTCCTGTTTCCCTCTTATTCCTCTCATTATAACTCTTAGTCAACCAACACCTAAAAGCAAATCTTTTTATTCTTGATCCAAATTTTTTCCTTATTTGCTTTTTGTGGGTCCATACCCCCCCCTTTTTTATTTTATTTTCTATTTTATTTTTATTTATTTATTTATTTTTGCCCCTTTATTACTTTTCCCCAATTCAGGCCCTCCATTACAGGCATTGTTTGTTCTATTTAATAAAATATAATTCACAGTTCACCACAAGATTTTTCTCAAGAAAGAGGGGAGAAAAGAGGAGAGGAAAAAAGGAGGGGGGGATAATTTCCTTTTTTTTTAATTTTTATTTTATTTTATTTTTCTTTATTTCATTATTAATTTTTTAAAAAAACACAACTTTTTTCAATTTTTTATTTTTTTAACTTTTTATTCTTTATTAAATCTCATTAATACTATCAACAAAACCACCTTCAGATGCCATTAAGGAAGAGAAAATAGAATATCATGGATACAAAAGAAGGAGAGGTAACACAGATAGATGAGAAAAAATCTATGGAGAAAAAATTTAATATATTGGAAACCTTGGAGCTAAATGACAGAGAATTCAAGATAGAAATCCTAAAAACACTCAGAGATATACAAGAAAACACAGAAAGGCAATTTAGGGAGCTCAGAAAACAACTCAATGAACAAAAAGAATATATTTCCAAGAAAATTGAAACTATGAAAACAAATCTAACAGAGATGAAAAACTCAATTCACAAGCTGAAAAACGAGGTAACAAGCTTAGCTAATAGAACAGGCCAGATAGAAGAGAGGACTAGTGAAATAGAAGACAAGCAACTTGAGGCACAACAGAGAGAAGAAGAAAGAGACTCAAAAATTAAAAAAAATGAGACAGCCTTACAAGAATTATCTGACTCCATCAGAAAGAATAACATAAGAATAATAGGTATATCAGAGGGAGAAGAGAGAGAAAATGGAATGGAGAACATACTCAAGCAAATAATAGTTGAGAACTTCCCAAGCCTGTGGAAAGAACTGAAGTCTCAAATTCATGAAGCAAACAGAACTCCGAGTTTTCTTAACCCCAACAAACCTACTCCAAGGCACATCATAATGAAAGTGGCACAAACCAATGACAAAGAAAATACTATACCCATCAAAGCTATCCTTCAAATATGAAGGAGAAATAAAAACATTCACAGATACAAAAAAGATGAGGGAATTAATCATCAGAAAACCCCCACTCCAGGAATTACTAAAGGGGGTTCTCCAATCAGATACAAAGAACAAAAACAAAATAAAGCCACAAGTAAAAGTTCCAAGAAGAACAAAATAAAACCAAATTTAAACTATGACAACAACAAAAAGAAAGAGGAGGAGAGGATGGAGATTAACAGTAGCAAAGGACGATGGAGTGCAAAAGTACTCACAAAATAGTGCATTACAATGAACAGGGTAGGAACCATTTTCATTACTTAAAGGTAACCACCATTGAAAAAACCATCACAGAAGCACATGAGATAAAAAAGATAGCAACAGAGGAAAGATGTATGGAATACAACCAAATAAAAACAAAAGATACAAAAACGAAAGAGAAGGATCAAACAAGACACAAAACTAACAGAAAGCAATGTATAAAATGGGAATAGGGAACTCACAAGTGTCAATAATTACACTATATGTAAATGGATTAAACTCACCAATAAAAAGACACAGAGTAGCAGAATGGATAAAAAAGAAAACCCAACTGTATGCTGCCTACAGGAAACTCATCTAAGTAACAAGGATAAAAACAAATTCAAAGTGAAAGGCTGGAAAACAATACTCCAAGCAAATAACATCCAAAAAAAAGCAGGCGTAGCAATACTCATATCTGATAATGCTGACTACAAGACAACAAAAGTACTCAGAGACAAAAATGGCCATTTCATAATGCCTAAGGGGACACTGAATCAAGAAGACATAACAATCCTTAATATATATGCACCAAATCAAGGAGCACCAAAATATATAAGACAGCTACTTATTGACCTTAAAACAAAAACTGACAAAAATATAATCATACTTGGAGACCTCAATACACCGCTGACGGCTCTAGATCAGTCATCCAAAGAGAGAATCAACAAAGATATAGTGGCCTTAAACAAAACACTAGAGCACCTGGATATGATAGACATCTACAGGACATTTCATCCCAAAGTGACAGAGTATACATTTTTCTCCAGTGTACATGGATCATTCTCAAGAATTGAACATATGTTGGGCCACAAAAACAACATCAGCAAATTCAGAAAAATCGAAGTTGTACCAAGCATATTTTCTGATAATAAAGCCTTGAAACTAGAATTCAACTGCAAAAAAAGAGGAAAAAATCCCACAAAAATATGGAAACTAAACAACATACTTTTAAAAAATGAATGGGTCAAAGAAGAAATAAGTGCAGAGATCAAAAGATATATACAGACTAATGAAAATGACAATACGACATATCAGAATCTATGGGATGCAGCAAAAGCAGTGATAAGAGGGAAGTTCATATCACTTCAGGCATATATGAACAAACAAGAGAGAGCCCAAGTGAACCACTTCACTTCACACCTTAAGGAACTAGAAAAAGAAGAACAAAGACAACCCAAAACCAGCCAAAGAAAGGAGATAATAAAAATCAGAGCAGAAATAAATGAAATAGAGAACAGTAAAACTATAGAAAAAATTAATAGAACAAAGAACTGGTTCTTTGAAAAGATCAACAAAATTGACAAACCCTTGGCAAGACTTACCAAGGAAAAAAGAGAAAGAACTCATATAAACAAAATCCAAAATGAAAGAGGAGAAATCACCACGGACACCGTAGATATACAAAGAATTATTGTAGAATACTATGAAAAATTTTATGCCACTAAATTCAACAACCTAGAAGAAATAGATAAATTCCTAGAACAATACAACCTTCCTAGACTGAGTCAAGAAGAAGCAGAAAGCCTAAACAGACCTATTAGTAGAGAAGAAATAGAAAAAACCATTAAAAACCTCCCCAAAAATAAAAGTCCAGGCCCTGACGGCTATACCAGCGAATTTTATCAAACATTCAAAGAAGACTTGGTTTCTATTCTACTGAAAGTCTTCCAAAAAATTGAAGAAGAAGCAATACTTCCAAACACATTTTATGAGGCCAACATACCCTCATATCAAAACCAGGCAAGGATGGCACAAAAAAAGAAAACTACAGACCAATATCTCTAATGAATACAGATGCTAAAATACTAAACAAAATACTAGCAAATCGAATACAACAACATATTAAAAAAATAATGCATCATGATCAAGTGGGATTCATCCCAGAATCTCAAGGATGGTTCAACATACGTAAAAAGGTTAACGTAATACACCATATCAACAAAACAAAGAACAAAAACCACATGATCTTATCAATATACGCAGAAAAGGCTTTTGATAAAATACAACACAATTTTATGTTTAAGACTCTCAACAAAATGGGTATAGAAGGAAAATATCTCAACATGATAAAGGCCATATATGATAAATCATCAGCTAACATCATATTAAATGGCACTAAACTAAAGGCTTTCCCCCTTAAATCAGGAACAAGACAGGGTTGTCCACTCTCTCCACTCTTATTTAACATGGTACTAGAGGTTCTAACCAGAGCAATCAGACAAGACAAAGAAATAAAAGGCATCCATACCAGAAAAGAAGAAGTAAAGGTATCACTTTTTGCAGATGATATGATCCTATACATTGAAAACCCCAAAGAATCCACAAAAAGACTACTAGAAACAATAAGCCAATACAGTAAGGTCGCAGGATACAAAATTAACATACAGAAGTCAATAGCCTTTCTATATGCCAACAATGAAACAACTGAGAACGAACCCAAAAGAATAATCCCCTTCACAATTGCAACAAAAAACATAAAATACTTAGGAATAAACATAACAAAGAATGTAAAGGACTTATATAATGAAAACTATAAACCATTGTTAAGAGAAAGTGAAAAAGATATAATGAGATGGAAAAATATTCCTTGTTCTTGGTTAGGAAGAATAAATATAATCAAGATGGCCATATTACCCAAAGCAATATACAAATTTAATGCAATTCCCATCAAAATTCCAATGACATTTTTTAAAGAAATAGAGCAAAAAATCATGAGATTTATATGGAACTATAAAAAACCCCAAATAGCCAAAACAATTCTAAAGAAAAAGAATGAAGCTGGGGGCATTACAATATCTGACTTCAAACTATATTATAGGGCCACAACAATCAAAACAGCATGGTATTGGCAGAAAAGTAGACACTCAGACCAATGGAACAGAATAGAAAGTCCAGAAATAAAACCACATATATATAGTCAAATAATTTTTGATAAAGGGGCCAACAACACACAATGGAGAAAAGAAAGCCTCTTCAATAAATGGTGCTGGGAAAACTGGAAAGCCACATGCAAAAGAATGAAACTGGACTACAGTTTATCCTCCTGTACTAAAGTTAACTCAAAATGGATCAAAGATCTAAACATAAGACCTGAAACAATAAAGTACATAGAAGAAGACATAGGTACTAAACTCATGGACCTGGGTTTTAAAGAGCATTTTATGAATTTGACTCCAATGGCAAGAGAAGTGAAGGCAAAAATTAATGAATGGGACTACATCAGACTAAGAATTTTTTGCTCAGCAAGAGAAACTGATAACAAAATAAACAGAAAGCCAACTAAATGGGAAATGATATTTTCAAACAACAGCTAGGATAAGGGCCTAATATCCAAAATATACAAAGAACTCATAAAACTCAACAACAAACAAACAAACAATCCAATAAAAAAATGGGAAGAGGACATGAACAGACACTTCTCCCAGGAAGAAGTACAAATGGCCAACAGATATATGAAAAGATGCTCATCTTCTTTAGTTATTAGAGAAATGCAAATCAAAACTGCAATGAGATACCACCTCACACCTGTTAGATTAGCTATTATTAACAAGACAGGTAATAGCAAATGTTGGAGAGGCTGTGGAGAAAAAGGAACCCTTATACACTGTTGGTGGGAATGTAAAGTAGTACAACCATTATGGAAGAAAGTATGGTGGTTCCTCAAAAAACTGAAAATAGAACTACCTTATGACCCAGCAATCCCTCTACTGGGTATATACCCAAAAACTCAGAAACATTGATACGTAAAGACACATGCAGCCCCATTTTCATTGCAGCATTGTTCACAGTGGCCAGGACATGGAAACAACCAAAAAGCCCGTCAATAGATGACTGAATAATGAAGATGTGGCACATATACACTATGGAATACTACTCAGCCATAAGAAATGATGACATTAGATCATTTACAGCAAAATGGTGGGATATTGATAACATTATATGAAGTGAAACAAGTAAATCAGAATAATTCTTTGTATATCTATGATGTCTGTGGTGATTTCTCCTCTTTCATTTTGGATTTTGTTTATATGAGTCCTTTCTCTATTTTCCTTGGTGAGTCTTGGCAAGAGTTTGTCAATTTTGTTGATCTTTTGAAAGAACCAGCTCCTTGTTTTATTAATTTTTTGTATAGTTTTTCTGTTCTCTATTTCATTTATTTCTGCTCTGATTTTTATTATTTCCTTTCTTCGGCTGGTTTTGCATTGTCTTTGTTCTTCTTTTTCTAGTTCCTTAAGGTGTGAACTGAAGTGGTACACTTGGGCTCTCTCTTGTTTGTTCATATACGCCTGAAGTGATTATGAACTTCCCTCTTATCACTGCTTTTCCTGCATCTCAGAGATTCTGATATGTCGTCTTGTCATTTTCATTTGTCTGTAATATCTTTTGATCTCTGTGCTTATTTCTTCTTTGACCCATTCATTTTTTAAAAGTATGTTGTTTAGTTTCCACAATTTTATGGGGTTTTTTCCCACTTTTTTGCAGTTGAATTCTAGTTTCAAGGCTTTATGATCAGAAAATATGCTTGGTACAACTTCGATTTTTCTGAATTTGCTGATGTTATTTTTGTGGCCCAATTATGGTCAATTCTTGAGAATGATCTATGTACACTGGAGAAAAATGAATACTCAGTCACTTTGGGATGAAATGTCCTGTAGATGTCTATCATATCCAGGTGCTCTAGTGTTTTGTTTAAGGCCAATATATCTTTATTGATTTTCTGTTTGGATGAACCATCTAGAGCCATCAGCGGTGTATTGAGGTCTCTAAGTATGATTGTATTTTTGTCAGTTTTTGTTTTAAGGTCAATAAGTAGCTATCTTATATATTTTGGTGCTCCTTGGTTTGGTGCATATATATTAAGGATTGTTATGTCTTCTTGATTCAGTATTCCCTTAATCATTATGAAATGACCATTTTTGTCTCTGAGTACTTTTTCTGTCTTGTAGTCAGCATTATTAGATATGAGTATTGCTACACCTACTTATTTTGGATGTTATTTGCTTGGAGTATTGTTTTCCAGCCTTTCACTTTGAATTTGTTTTTATCCTTATTCCTTAGATGTGTTTCCTGTAGGCAGCATACAGTTGGATTTTCTTTTTTAATCCATTCTGCTATTCTATGTCTTTTTATTGGTGAGTTTAATCCATTTACATTTAGTGTAATTATTGACACTTTTGGCTTCCCTATTGCCAGTTTTTAAATTGCTTTCTGTTAGTTTTGTGTCTTGTTTAATTCTTCTCTTTTGTTTTTCTATCATTGGTTTTTGTTTGTTTGTATTCCATACTTCTTTCTTCTGTTGCTACCTTTTTTAAGTCATGTGCTTCTGTGTTGGGTTTTTCAAGGGTGGTTACCATTAAGTAATAAAAAGGATACCTACAATATTCATTGTAGTGCCCTGTCTTATGAGTGTTTCTGCACTTCATTGTCTTTTGCTACTGTTAATCTCCATCCTCTCCCCTATTTTTTGCTTTTGTTTTCACAGTGTAAATTTGGTTTTATTGCGTTCTTGGTAGAGATTTTACTTGTGGTTTTGTTTTGTTTTGTTCTTTGAATATGGTTGGAAATTCCCCTTTAGTATTTCCTGGAGTGGCAGTTTTCTGATGATAAATTCCCTCATCTTTTATGTATTTGTGAATGTTTTTATTTCTCCTTCATATTTGAAGGATAGCTTTGATGGGTATAGTATTCTTGGCTGAAAGTTCCTCTCTTTCAGGGCTTTAAATATTCAGGTCCACTCTCTTCTAGCTTGTAGAGTTTCTGCTGAGAAATCTGATGATAATCTAATAGGCTTTCCTTTCTATGTTGTATTCTTCTTTTCCCTGGCTGCCTTGAGAATTTTTTCTTTGTCATTGGTTTGTGCCATTTTCATTATGCTGTGCCTTGGAGTAGGTTTGTTGTGGTTAAGAAAACTTGTTGTTCTGTTTGTATCTTGAATTTGACACTTTAATTCTTTCCACAGTCGTGGGAAGTTCTCGTCTATTATTTGTTTGAATATATTCTCCATTTCATTTTCTCTCTTTTCCCTGTGATATACCTGTTATTCTTATGTTATTCTTTTTGATGGAGTCAGACAATTCCTGTAGGGCTTTCCCTTTTTTTTAAATTTTTGAGTCTCTCTCTTTTCTCTGTTGTGCCTGAAGTTGCTTGTCTTCTATGTCACTAATCCTACCTTCTATCTGGCCTGTTCTATTAGCTAAGCTTTTTACCTCATTTTTCAGTTCATGAATTGAGTTTTTCATCTCTGTGTGATTTGTTTTTATAGTTTCAATTTCCTTGGTAATATATTCTTTGTGTTTGTTGAGTTGTTTTCTGAGCTCTCTAAATTGCCTTTCTGTGCTTTCTTGTATATCTCTGAGTATTTTTAGGATTTTTATTTTAAATTCTCTGTCATTTAGCTCCAAAGTTTCCAATATATTAAATTTTTTCTCCATAGATTTTTCCACATCTGTCTGTGCTACTTTTCTTTCTTTTGTATCCATGATATTCAATTTCCTTTTTTTTTTAATGGCATCTGAGGGTGGTCTTTTTAATAGCACTAATGAAAATTAATAAAGAATAAAAAGAAAAAAACAGAGTAAAAAAATGAAAAAAAATTTGGAAAAGAAAAAAAAAAACAATAATAATTTATTATTCCCCCCCCCCTTTTTTTTCTTTTCCTTCCCTTCTCTCCCCTACTCCTTAGGAAAATATTGTGATGAAGTGTGAATTATATTATGCTAAGTGGAACAATACCTGCCTATAATGGAGGGCCTGAGTTGGGGGGAAGTGTTCAAGGAGCACAAAAGGAAGTAGGGACCCACAAAATGCAAAAAAGGAAAAATTTGGGTAAAGTATAAAATTATTTGCTTGTAAGTGATGGTCAACTAGTAGATACAATGAGAGGGATGGGAGGGAAACAGGAAAAAGGAAAAAAAAAACTATTGTATTAAGTGGAGCAAAAACTAAATAGAATGGAGATCCTGGGTTGGGAGGAATGCTAATGAGTTAAAAAGCGAGGTAAAAAGCACCCAAAATGGCACAAAAAAAAAACTTGAGTCCCAAATTAAATAATTTGTTCATGATTGCAGATTGAATGAGAGGAAAAGTAAAAGGAGAAAAGAAGAAACTAATAGAGAGGGAGAAATAAAAAAAAGGGGGGGAAAGAAGAAAAAGAAAAAAAACAAAAAGAAGAAGAGAGAGAGAGAGTTAAGGGTTTTGGAGTATAACCCTCATGGAGAGTAAGGAAGAAGAAAAGAAATAAAATGTAACACTTATGGGTAGTGTAGTTCAAGACAGGCAGAGAATAAAAGAACCAAGGTGGAGGAAATAGAAATAATAATAATAAAGGCAAGAAGATGAAAGAAACAAAAAAAATAGTGGAACAAGTTATAAAGTCTGTGGATTTTTCTTGATTTTGAGAGGTTAACTTCTTTTTTTTTCTTTCCTCTCCCTCTTTCTGTTCAGTGACGCTGTACGCCAGGTAGAGATTTGCAGTTAATGAGACTCAACAGCTATGTCATATATTAGGCTTCAGTCTCTTTGGTAGTCAAGGCTTGTTAGCGTTTGCAGGCTCCAACAATGAGAGAGTCAGTTTTCCCGGAGCCTCTCTCCTAGTCTCTTCTTCCTGAATTAACAGCCTGATGATTCAGCTATGAGGCTGCCGCTGCTGCTGCCTCTCCTTGGGGAGTAAGAGGCTCAAAGAGCTGGCAAATCTCCACTCTATCCACACTCAATGCAGGGCTCTGAGTAAGGCTCTGGCAGTCAGAGCTGCCAGCATAATCAGGTGAGGCTGGGAGCCAATTGCTCTCAAGGTGACTTTCTCTGAGCTTCCAGGCCTGTTCAGCATGCCTAGCACTCTGTGGGACCACTCTCCCCAGGCTTTCCGCACTTTGTAACCTGTTTTGGCTGGGAAGAAGATGCCTAGTTGCTGCCTGCAGTACAGGAGGTCTTAACATCTGCCAAGTCCCTCTTATTAGCATATATCCCTGAGTATGAAAGCTCTGCCAATCAGAAGTTGCCCCCACCCCTTTTGCAAGAGGCACTAAAAAATATCATGCCTCTTGTCTTAGATCGCTGAACTGAGAGAGATTTTGTCAATTAGAGCTGTGTAGGTCAGTTGGGAGGTGAGCAGACTGTGGGTTAAGCTAATTTCAGCAATTGGATCCGCCGATCTGCTCCAGAAAGGACTGCAAGCTGCCTGTGCACCCCTCCCTCAATGCTTAATAGTTAGCTTGAATGGCTGCATGAGGCACCCCACCCATCCAGAGAAGTCGGGGGTAGGGAAGTTCACTTCGGCACACTCCCTGCGCGCTGCTGGCAGCTGCAGCTCACCACATGCGCGTTTGCTTGCGGAGTGCACGTTTGATCACGTGGGCTGATTCATTACAGGCACACTCTTTCCTTGGCTTGAACAAACGTCCATGCCGCAGCCTAGCTTCCTCCACACCCTTAGTCCCCCCCCCCACTCTCAGTTCCAAGTGAAAGTAGCCTTTACTCAGGCTAGTGAGGAAGGCAGAGTGTTTTTTTGTCTGACTTATTTCCTTCAGGGTTAATTATATATTTAGTCAATTTTTCGCTTGACCCTACCTTCGCCTTCAGTGTGTAGAACTCCCGATGCTCCAAGGATAGATTTTTCTGTCTCTGGTTTGTGAACTTGTTGAAATTTTGGGGAGATTTGTCAGTTGCGCTCCTCACGGCGCCATTTCTCTGACATCTATAACTGTGATTCTTAATTTAGCTTTTCTGCAGGGCTTCAAACCACCCTTTGTTTCAGTTATCCTTCCGTGCTCAACAGATTATCCCTAAAGCTTAGTGGCTTAAAAAAAAAAACTATTTTCTGAAAAAAACCCAAACATTTTCTGTGAGTCAGAGATGCTAGATGCCTCTGATTCTGAGTCTTTGTGAGGCTGCAGTTAAGCTGTCAGATGGGGCTGCAGTCTCATCTGAGGCTTGAATGGGGAGGGATATGCTTCCTAGTTCACTCACATGGTTCTTGGCAGGATTGTTTCTTTGGGGATGTTGGACTGAGGGCTTCAATTCTTTGCTGACTTTTGGTCATTTCCTTGCTATGTATCTCCTTACTATTTTTTTATTTTTAATTAATTAATTATTTTTTATTAAGCAAGAGGCAGGGAGGCAGAGAGACAGACTCCCACATGCGCCCCAACCGGGATGCACCGGCAAGCCCCCTACCAGGCAATGCTCTGCCCATCTGGGGCCACTGCTCTGTTGCTCAGTAACTGAGCTATTTTAGAGTCTAAGCTGAGTCCATGGTGCCATCCTCAGCACCTGAGGTCAAACTTGCTTGAACATTAGAGCCATGGCTGTGACAGGGAAAGAGAGAGAGAAAGAAGTGGGAGGGGTGAAGAAGCAGATGGTCACCTCTCCTATGTGCCCTGACCGAGAATTGAACCTTGGACTTCCACATGCTGGGCTCATGCTCTACCACTGAGCCAGGTGGCCAGGGCTTCTCCTTACCATGTATGTCCAGAAAGCTTCCTTTAATATGACAGCTGATATCCCTCAGAATGAATGTGTGAGAGAGTGAAAAACAACATCCAAGACAAAACCCACAATTTTTATGTAACTTAATCTCAGATGATAAGCTATCACTTTTGTCACATTCTGTTTGTTAGGAGCAGATCATTAATCCAGCCCACACTTCAGGGGAGGGATTACATACCTTGACTGGCTGGAACAGTGCATTTCTTACTTTCTGTAAAGAGGACTTCTCTGTCCCAAGTCATGGGCTATTATAGTCTTTGCTTGCTGACTCAAAGCATCTAAAGTCTCAGATACTTACCTCTGTCCTTTTTATTTTGTTTATCATCTTAGCTTTGAACTACTTTTCCAATCAAAATAGATCTCACCTTTAAAATAACCTGCAGGAAGTCATAATATATATATAATTTATATATTAATGAAAATAACCATTTTTCCTAAAAAAGTCTCTACTGTCTTTCAAAAAGTATGTGAAATATTTGACTCCATAATTGTATTTGAGTTAAGATATGCCTTGAATGATTAAGGTATGTTTGGTTGCTACTTCTCATATTCCAATTTCTTTTAGGAGAGAAAGGACATTTTATCACAGTAGAAAATCTTTTATCACTCAAGGGTGACCTGGGTAAAAATTTTCAGGTCATGTGATTCTTTCTGGGAGAACTATAAATTAAACATTGAACTATTATTTAGGTATTAATGCATACCTGAAGGTGTGCTTATCAAAGTCACAGCAAGGGCATTGCTGCCTTGGAAAGGATACATATTACATTTTACTGTGTGATCTGTATCAACAAGACTATCTCTGATAAAAGATAATGAACAATTTTAACATGTTAGCATGGTATAAATTAGAATTTAGTTCCACTCACAATCTTCACTTATTAAATTTGTGTCTACATCAGATTACAATTAGTATATCTCATATCCTACAAAATATATTATTTTCTGTTTTCATATGATATAATTTTCCCCAATGCTTGAAAGTTTTCAATTTAACAACACTACATTTAGAATATGGTATTTCATCAGTCCAGGCAACAATCTACTTGTTACCACAGCTAATTGAGTATTATTGACCATATTATTATCACAGTGCTACAGGAGCACCTGGCATTTATGTTGAGAGCCATGTGAAATAATGGTGTGAATATTTTGGGCTGAGAGGTTTAAGAGTCTAGAGGTAGAATCTAAAGGCAAGAAAATTGAAATATAATCACTGTACATAGATAATGCAGAAGTGCAAAAATCAATGTCCCTTATCTCAGAACAATATATATATTTCACTATCCTTTGTCAAAAAAATTTTTTAAGTGAACAAAATATTTTGAGTATCTATGTATGCCTGTTCTGAGCTGAGAATTGTCACTTCCTTCAGAGCTCATAGTAAGACAAAAAAAAAAAAGAATAAATGCTAAAAACAGTGACATATCCTTTTAGCCCTGGCTGGCTTGCTCAGTGGTGGAGCATCGGCTTGGTGTGTGGAAGTTCTAGGTTTGATTCCCAGCCAGGGCACACAGGAAAAGCACCTATCTGCTTCTCCACCCCTTCCCCCTCTCTTTTGCTCTTTCTCTTGTCCACTCCCGCAGCCAAGGCTCTACTGGAGCAAGGTTGGCCCGGGCACTGAGGATGGCTCCGTGGCCCCCACCTCAGGCGCTAGAATGGCTCCAGTTGCAACGGAGCAACGCTCCAGATGGGCAGAGCATTGCCCACTGGTGGGCTTGCCCAGTGGATCCTGGTCAGGCGCATGCGGGAGTCTGTCCCTCTGCCTCCCCGCTTCTCACTTCAGAAAAAATAAAAAGCTTTTAAGAAAAAGATTTTATCAAATATATTACACATATATAAACTTTCTAGTAAAAACACATTTGCTACCTCTTAGTTGATAAAGGAAATATGGAGTGTAAATGGTTTAATTACATGACAGCCCTTTAAAATTCTCTAACCAAAGATATTAACCAGTCATTTTAATTCTTTCCAAACAACTGGATTAGAATATCCAGTCTTAGAGGTCTGAAGCTGTTCCTGCCAGATCAGAGACCTTCAGTAGCTCCTCTTTGTTTACAAAATATACCAAATGTATGAAGCCATGTGATCCCAAAGGACTTTTCTCACCCCATTTTTCATTACCGTATTGCTTTCCAGCTTTGACTTTCATGATGAATAGTTGTTAAAATACTATTTCAACCAAATGATTCTCATGCTCTGTGCTATTTGTCTCCGTGCCTTTCCACATGCTATTCCCTTCACCTGTTCTTTAACTGGTTCTTACCAGGGACGATTTCACCAAGAACACTTGGCAAAGTCTGGAGACTTTCTAGTTGTCACAACTGGAAAGTGCTACTGGTATCCAGTGGGTGGAGTCCAGGGATGCAGCTAAATATCCCACAATGCATAGGACAGCCTCACCCACAACAAAGAATTATCTCTTCCAAAACACCCCTTGGCCAAGCTTGAGAAACTGACCTAGACAATCCTTTCTTTTTGCTCTTTGTTTAAATTTTAATCATTCTTTCTGGCCTCTTTTAATGACTGCCTCATCCATGAAAATTGGTCTTGGTCTCTGTTCCTAGAACGAGCTGGGTTCGGTGCAGCTCATTCCATTCAGCCAATCAAAAGAGACAAACTGACTGAGTATATAAGAATGTCTTTAATTGAGAAATACTGGTACCCTGGAAGGCAGAAGAGTCCTGCCACAAACTGCCTTACTACTCTCCTGGTTGCTGGCAGCCTTTATACGGTTCAGGGAAAAAGGGAAAAAAAGTAAAAGTCCATGCAGTTAGTCACGTAACAATGTCCAGGAGGTGGAAGTTTAGCTGCAGATTCATCTCTCCTGTAAATTCTTCTGATGTAGCACAGGCCTAATCAGCATGGTCCTATTTGGTGTCAGGTGTCTACCAGGAACAGCCTGGACCTTGTGCCTCTAGGACCATCTGCCTCTGGGAATTATCTGTGCAATTTGTTTCATAGACTCCCTGTTTTCTTAGGATACAAAGCAAAAATTTAACATTGGTAACTAGATTTTAATTAATTTATAGGCCTTAACTTTTCACAGTGAATCCTGTGGCTAGACTTTTACAAACAACTATTGTGATTTAGACTCCCCTGATTGTCAGTTTCATCCCCAGTGTAAGCTTTCCCTGACATTCCTGCAAAGGTAAACTTTTTGCTGCATTTCAAAATAAAGGTCATGAAGCCATTAAGAGAGACTAGCAAGCAGATTAACTATTTCCTAACCCTTACATATCTTGTATTCATTACAACTAAAAGGCTACTTATTACTAAAGCCAAATTTCTCACTTTGGGGCTCCCCTATCATTTCCACCCAAATAATCACTCTTTTGAGTGAACTTTCCTAGGCAAAGTACTTTTGGTACTTAGTACTTTTATTTATTTCTTCAATTAAGATGATTTTTAGGTTCGCAGAAAAATTAAGAGGAAGGTATAGAGATGTCTCATATACCCACTGCCCTGATATATGCATTCTATCCCCCCTTATCAACATCCCCACCACAGCAGTACATTTGTTATCATTAATGAAACTCCTCTGACACACTGTAACCATCCAAAGTTCATGGTGTGCATTTGCTTCACTCTTAGTGATATAGAGTCTGTCGATTTGGACAAAAGTATAATGATACCTATCCATCATTATAGTATTATACAAAGTATTATCACTGCCCTAAAAATCTCTTCGTCCATCACCAGTTTTTTCTTTTCTAGAATGTCATAAGGTTGGAGTCATACAACTATAAGTTACTTAACCTTTTCAAATTGGCTTCTTTTGCTTAATAATATGCATTTAATTTTCCTCTGTGTCTCTTAATCGTTTAATAGCTCTGAGCAATATTCAATTGTCTGAATACACCACAGTTTATTTACCTATTCACCTACTTGAAGGACATCTTGGTTCCTTCCAAATTTTGGTAATTATGAATATAGCTGCTATAAATACCTGTGTACAGGGTTGTGTGTGGACATAAATTTTCAACTCACTTAGATAAATATCAATGAGTGCAGTTGTTAGATAGTATGGTCAGTGTTTAGTTTTTGCCATCTCCTTCTTATACCTACGTCGATTCTCTCCACCCTCTAAAGTGCAGCTTATAGTTCACCTTCTCAGGAAGCCTTTCAGATAATTTCTGCTCACAGAAATCTTTTATTCTTTTAAAATTAATCTATAGCAGTAGTATGGTATAGAGCAGTGGTTCTCAAGCAAAGGCAGGCATCAAAATCCTGGTAAGCAGGCTTGTAAAACACAGACTCCTGGACTCCATTTTTATTTATTTATTTATCTTAATTCATTTATTTATTGTGTTTACATAGATCAGAGGTCCCCAAGCTATGGACCATAGGCCGCATGCAGCCCCCTGAGGCCATTTATTCTGCCCCCGCCACACTTCTGAAGGGGCACCTCTTTCATTGGTGGTCAGTTAGAGTACTATATGTGGCCAGCAGAGCACGGCGTTGCTCACACTACTTCCAGTGACGTGGGACTCATGCATCATGGCTCCAGAAGTGCGTCATATTACTTGTTACGGCTAGTAATGACAAATATGGAACCGAACATTGACCATCTCATTAGCCAAAAGCAGGCCCATAGTTCCCATTGAAATACTGGTCAGTTTGTTGATTTAAATTTACTTGTTCTTTATTTTAAATATTTTATTTGTTCCTGTTTTGTTTTTTTACTTTAAAATAAGATATGTGCAGTGTGCATAGGGATTTGTTCATACTTTTTGGTTGTTTGTTTTGTATTTTTCTGTATCTTTCTGAAGTTGGAAATGGGGAGGCAGTCAGACAGAATCCCACATGCGCCCGACCGGGATCCACCCAGCATGCCCACCAGGGAGCGATGCTCTGCCCATCTGGGGCATTGCTCCATTGCAACTAGGGCCATTCTAGCACCTGAGGCAGAGGCCATGGAGCTATCCTCAGCACCCAGGCCAACCTTGCTCCAATGGAGCCTTGGCTGTGGGAGGGGAAGAAAGAGACAGAGAGGAAGGAGAGGGGGAGGGGCGGAGAAACAGATGGAAGCTTCTCCTGTGTGCCCTGGCCGGGAATCGAACCCGGTACTCCTGCACGCTAGGCCAACGCCCTACCACTGAGCCAACCAGCCAGGGACTGTTCATAGTTTTTTTTTATAGTGCGGCCCTCCAACAGTCTGAGGGACAGTGAACTGGTCACCTGTGTAAAAAGTTTGGGGACACCTGACATAGATTCTAGTGTCTTCCCAAATGCATCCCCCTCCCCTGCATTCCCTTCAATATCTCCCTTACCCCTTCCCAACAGCTCCCTCCCCTCTTCACTTCAGGTTTAATTCCATTCCTCAGTTCACATTGTTCCTTGGATTCCTCAAATGAATGAGGTCATATGATATTTTTCTTTCTCTGCCTGGCTTATCTCACTCAACATAATAGTTTCCAGGTACATCCATATTGTTGCAAAATGTAATATTTCCTTCTTTGTCATGGCCCCATAGTATTCCATTGTACCACAGCTTTTTAATCCACTCACCTACTGTCTGACACTTGGGCTGTTTCCAGATCTTCGCTATTGTGAACAATGCTACAATAAACATGGGGGTGCATTTCTTTTTTACAATCCGTGATATGGTGTCTTTGGGATATAGTCCTATAAGTAGGATGCCTGGGTCAAAGGGCAGTTCCATTTCTAATTTTTTGAGGAATCTCCATACTCTTTTTCACAGTGGCTGCACCAGTCTGCATTCACACCAGCAGTGCAGGAGGGTTCCCCTTTCTCCACATCCTCGCCAGCACTTATTCTGTGTTGTTTTGTTAATGAGCGCCATTCTGACTGAAGTGAGGTGGTATCTCAATGTAGTTTTAATTTGCATTTATCTAATGATTAGTGATATTGAACATTTTTTCATCTGTCTATTGGCCATCTGTATGTCCTCTTTGGAGAAGTGTCTATTCATTTCTTGTGCCCATTGTTGATTGGATTGTTTGTCTTCCTGGTGTTGAGTTTTACAAGTTCTTTATAAATTTTGGTTATTAACCCCTTATCAGACGTATTGTCGAATATGTTCTTGCATTGTATGGTTTGCCTTTTTATTCTGTTCTTATTGCCTTTAGCTGTGCAAAAGCTTTTTAGTTTGATATAGTCCCATTTGTTTATCCTATCTTTTATTTCACTTGCCTGTGGTGATAAATCAGCAAATATATTGCTGCAATAGATGTTGGTGACATTACTGCCTATGTTTTCTTCTAGGATGCTTATGGTTTCACGACGTACTTTTAAGTCCTTTATCCGTTTTTAGTTTGTTTTTGTGAATGGTGTAAGTTGGTCTAATTTCATGTTTTTGCAGGTAGCTGTCCAGTTTTTCCAACACCATTTGTTAAAGAGACTCCATTGTATGCTCTTACTTCTTTTGTCAAATATCAATTGTCCATAAAGGTGTGGGTTTATTTCTGAGTTCTCTGTTCTGTTCCATTGATCTATATGCCTGTTCTTAGGCAAGTACCAAACTGTTTTGAGTACAATGGCCTTGTACTATAACTTGATATCAGGAAGTGTGCTGCCTCCCACTTTATTCTTCTTTTTCAAGATTGCTGAGGCTTTTCGTGTTCTTTTCTGGTTCAATATAAATTTTTGGAATATGTGTTCTATATCCTTGAAGTATGCCATTGGTATTTTAATTGGTATTGCATTGAATTTATAAATTGCTTTGGGTAATATAGACATTTTAATGATGTTTATTCTTCCTAATCATGAGCACAATATATGCTTCCACTTGTTTGTGTCTTCCTTGATTTCTTTTATCAATGTTTTATAATTTTCTGAGTATAAGTCTTTAAACTCCTTGGTTAAATTTACTCCTAGGTACTTTATTTTTTTGTTGTTGCAATAGTAAAAGAGATTGTTTCCTTAATTTCTCTTTCTGACATTTCATTGTTCGTGTATAAAAATGCCTCTGATTTCTGTGTATTCATTTATATCCTGCCACCTTGCTGAATTCATTTATCAGGTCTAGTAGTTTTTAATTGATACTTTAGAGTTTTTTATATACAGTATCATATCATCTGCAAATATTGATAGTTTTTCTTCTTCTTTTCCAATTTGAATGCCTTTTATTTCTTTTTCTTGTCTGATTGCTGTGGCTAGGACTTCCAGAACTATGTTGAATAAGAGTGGTGAAAGGGGGCACCCCTGCCTTGTTCCTGATCTTAAGGGAATTGCTTTTAATTTTTGCCCATTGAGTATGATGTTGGCTATGGGTTTGTCATAGATGGCCTTTATCATGTTGAGGTATGTTCCCTGTATTCCCACTTTGCTGAGAGTTTTGATAATGAATGGGTGCTGGATTTTATCAAATACTGTTTCTGCATCTATTAAAAGTATCATGTAGTTTTTCTCCTTCCTTTTGTTTATGTGATGAATCACATTGATTGATTTGCGAACATTATACCAGCCTTGCCTCCCCAGAATAAATCCCACTTGATCATGATGTATGATTTTTTTCATATATTGCTGGATCTGGTTTGCTAATATTTTGTTGAGGATTTTAGCATCTAAATTCATCAGGGATATTGGCCTATAATTTTCTTTCTTTGTGTTATCTTTGCCTGGTTGTGGAGTCAGAATAATGCTCGCCTCACTAAAGGAGTTTGGAAGTCTTCCTTCCTCTAGAATTTTTTGAAATAACTTGAGAAAGATAGGAGTGAGTTTTTCTTTGAATATTTGGTAGAATTCACCTGTGAAGCCATCTTGCCCAGGGCTTTTGTTTTTTGGGAGTTTTTTGATAACTGTTTCGATCTCATTTGTTGTAATCACTCTGTTTAGGTTTTCTGATTCTTCCAGATTGATTTTTAAAAGATTATGTTTCAAGAAATTTGTCCATTTGATCTAGGTTGTCTAATTTTTTGGTAAACAGTTCTTCATAGTATTTTCTTACATTCCTATGTATTTCTGTTGTGTCAGTTTTTATTTCTCCATTCTCACTTCTAATTTTATTTATATGAGTCCTCTCTCTTTTTCTTGGTGAATCTGGTTAACGATTCATCATCTTGTTTACCTTTTCAAAGAACCAGCTTCTGGTTTCATTGATCCTCTGTACTGTTTCTTTAGCCTCTATGTCATTTACTTCCGCTCTGATCTTTATTATTTCCTTTCTACTACTACCTCTGGGCTTTACTTGCTGTTGTTTTTCTAGTTCTTTTAGATTCAGGGTTATGTTTTTTATTTGAGCTTTTTCTAGCTCCTTAAGGTATGCCTGTAATGCTATGAACTTCCCTCTCACCTTTTTCTGTGTCCCATAAATTTTGAGTTGTTGTATGCTCATTATCATTCGTTTCTAGAAATTTTTTTTCTTCTTTGACCTCATTGTTAACCCATTCATTATTTAATAACATGCTATTTAGTTTCCATGTGTTTGAGTATTTTTCAGTTTTTCTGTTGTGGTTGATTTCTAGTTTCATGCCATTGTGATCAGAGAAAATGCTTGATAGGATTTCAATCTTCTTAAATTTGTTGAGATCACTTTTGTGTCCTAACATGTGGTTTATCCTAGAGAATGTACCATGAGCACTTGAAAAGAATGTATATTCTGCTGCTTTTGGGTGAAAGGTTCTGAAGATATCTATTAAATCAAGTTGATCTAGTGTGTCCTTTAAGTCTGCTGTTTGTTAATTTTCTTTCTTGAGGGTCTATCTAATGATGTTAGAGGGGTATTGAAATCCCCTACTATTGTAGTATTGCTGTTGATCTCACACTTTATATCCATCAAAGTCTGCTTTATATATATATATATATATATATATATATATATTTTTTTTTTTTTTTTTTTTTTTTTTTTTTTCAGGGACAGAGAGAATCAGAGAGAGGAATAGATAGGGACAGACAGGAACGAAGAGCAATGAGAAGCATCAATCATCAGTTTTTCATTGTGACACCTTAGTTTTTCATTGATTGCTTTCTCATATGTGCTTTGAACACAGGCCTTCAGCAGACCGAGTAACCTGTTGCTTGAGCCAGCAACCTTGGGTCCAAGCTGGTGAGCTTTATGCTCAAATCAGATGAGCCCACACTCAAGCTGGGTACCTCAGGGTCTCATACCTGGGTCCTCTGCATCCCAGTCCAATGCTCTATCCACTGCGCTACCTCCTGGTCAGGCCTGTTTTATATATTTAGGTGCTCCTATATTAGGGTGTAGATATTTATAATGGTTATATCTTCCTGTTTAATTGCTCTCTTTATCGTTATGTAGTGACTTTATTTATCTCATACTATAAAGTCTATTTTGTCTGATATAAGTATTGCTACCCAGCTTTTTTTGTCATTTCCATTTGCATGAAATATTTTTTCCATCTTTTTACCTTCAGTCCATATGCATCTTTTGTTTTGAAGTGCATCTCTTGTTGACAGCATATGTATGGGTCCTGTGTTCTTATCCATGCAGCTACTGTATGTCTTTCGATTGGATTATTTAATCCATTTACATATAAGATTATTATTGATATGTAGTTGTTTCTTGCCATTTTATTCTTTAAAGCTGTATTTCTCTTTTGCTATATTCTTTTCCCCCTTTGATATGTTTACAACAGGCCCCTTAACATTTCTTGCAGCATTGGTTTGGTTGTAATGAATTTTTTGAGTTTTGGCTTTGTTTGTTTTTTGTCTGGGAAGCTTTTTATTTCTCCTTTCATTTTAAACATTAGCCTTGCTGGATAAAGTAGTCTTGGCTGTAGGCTCTTGTTCTGCATTACTTTGAATATTTCTTGCCATTCCCTTCTGGCCCAAAGTGTTTCTATTGAGAAGTCGGATGTCATCCTTATGAGGGCTCCTTTGTAGATGATAGCCTTTTGTTCTCTAGCAGTTTTTAATATTTTCTCTTTATCTCTTAGCTTTGGTATTTTAATTATGATGTATCTGGTATAAATTTCTTTATAGAATAGAATTCTCTGTGCTTCTTGAACTTGTGTGACTTTTTCTTGCATCAATTTAGGGAAGTTTTCAGCTATGATTTGATTGAACAAAGTCTCTATCCCAGGTTTTTTATCTTCTTCTTCAGAAACCTCTATGATGCGGATGTTATTTCTCTTCATGTTGTCACAGAGCTCTCTAAGAGTTTCCTCAGACTTTTTGAGTCTGTTTTCTTTTTGCTGCTCTGCTTCCATGCCTTCATTTATCTTGTTCTCTAACTCACTGATTCGATCCTCATCTTCATCCATCCTGCTTTTAATTCCATCCATTGTGGTTTTCATTTCTGATATTGTATTTGTCATTTCTAACTGATTTTTTTTTAATTATTTCAATGTCCTTTTTTATATTTGCTATCTCTTTATTTAGGTGTTCATTATGACTATTTTTTATTGTTCTAAGATCTTTGAGCATTCTAACAATCATTATTTTGAACTCTGTATCTGGCAATTTGGTTATATTTGACTCATTCAAGTCCTTTTCTGGGGATTTCTCTTGATTCATTTGGGTTGCATTTCTCTGCCATCCCATTTTTTCTGTGTATAAGAAGGGTGTAGCCACTGGAGTCCAATGGGTGTGATCTCTGTGTTCCCTAGTTGTGGTCTGTCTTCAGGCCCACCACCCCCTCTGCCGCTGCCTCAGGTGTTCTGGTATGGGTGTTGCCGGCATCAACCCACTGTGGCTGTTGCTGTGGTTTCCTCCTTTCCTCCATGGGAGGGGCTGTGTTCACATGCCCAGGTCTACAAGCCTTAGTGGGCCTCAACCTTCACCCTGCCCCCATGGGTGGGGCTGCGTGCTGCACCAGGGCTGCAAGCTTCAGCACTGCAGCAGGTTTGAGCACCTTTGCTCAGCCACAGGTCTCTGCCTGTTCCCCAGCTTTCACCCCACCCCCACGAGTGGAGCTGCGTTCCTGCACTGGGCTGAAGGTCCTGGTTCTGCTGCCTGGGCAGGGCTGTGCACCCATGCTCAGCCACAGGTCTCAGCAGCCAGCTCTTCATACTGAAGAATTATGGAAGAGACTGTCCTTTAAAGCCATATTTCCTCCAAAGAAATAGATTTCTGTTGGCTTAGCTTTGTATAATTTGTACTCTGAATAAAATTTGGGGATCTATATCTCTTAATCCAAGGGAAGTCAGGCATGTTCACTCTCAGACTTTTAATAAGTATGACAATGAAAGAATAATGGACAAAATCATAACGGTATAGCTAGATAAATTTCATTAGGTAAACATTAGGTAATACTTTGTAACAAACATCCAAATCAAGGTACAGAACATGACCACTAACCCAGAAGTCTCCTTTCATGCCTCTTTCAATCGCTTAACCCTTCCCCACCATTATTGGTAGCCTGTCTTCTAACTCTATACATTGGTTTTCCTACACTGGCTTTCTCTAAATGGAATCACATAGTACCTACTCTTCTGTGCTCAGTTTTCTGTAGCTTAACATTATGTTGTTTTATGTCATTATAGTTCATTTCATTCTTACATTTACATTGTAAGAAAGAAAAATAACTCATGGATTTATCACTTCACTTGGAGGAAAATACAGGATGGATTTTCACATTACATAAGGTTCTTTCAACGCTAAAGCACAAAGTTTGATTACAGATTTCCAGAAGCATCGTAGGTAGTAATACAGTAAGAATTGTAGCTCACCTTGATCGGATCCTGACAATAACAGCTATCACTCATTAAGTGCATTCAGAAACTCTATTAAATGTTTTACATGAGTTATTTGTTTTAATTCCTACAACTGCATGATGCTTTATATTTTATAGATGAAGAAATTGAGGTAGTAGATTATGCAACTTATCTAAGGTTATGGAGGTAGTTACAGCAGTACATGTTTCTGGATATGAATCCAAAGAGAGTCTCTGGAGCCTGTTTCTTAGCCACTAAGCCATCTTATCTCTGAGACACTAAATGAAATAATACTTTCCTGCTATTCCATGCAATGTACATATTTATCCCCACTACACTACAAATGCTATTTTACATCAGTAATAATAATAAAAGGGAAAATATATTACATGAGTTTCTACTACTTTAAAAAATAATGTCCATACTTTAAAGGATAATATTTAATTAAATTAACCAACATGTTGAAAGAGTTAAAGACTTGGTTTGCATCCTATAGTGCAGTGGTCCCCAACTTTTTTTGGGCCACGGACCAGTTTATTTATTTATTTATTTTTTTATTTTTTTTTCCATTTTTCTGAAGCTGGAAACAGGGAGAGACAGTCAGACAGACTACCGCATGCGCCCGACCGGGATCCACCCGGCATGCCCACCATGGGGCGACGCTCTGCCCACCAGGGGGTGATGCTCTGCCCCTCTGGGGCGTCGCCATGTTGCGACCAGAGCCACTCTAGCGCCTGAGGCAGAGGCCACAGAGCCATCCCCAGCGCCCGGGCCATCTTTGCTCCAATAGCCTTAGCTGCGGGAGGGGAAGAGAGAGACAGAGAGGAAAGCACGGCAGAGAGGTGGAGAAGCAAATGGGCGCTTCTCCTGTGTGCCCTGGCCGGGCCACGGACCAGTTTAATGTCAGAAAATATTTTCACGGACTGGCCTTTAGGGTGAGACGGATAAATGTATCACGTGACCGAGAAAAGTATCAAGAGTGAGTCTTAGACGGATGTAACAGAGGGAATCTGGTCATTTTTAAAAAATAAAACATGGTTCAGACTTAAATATAAATAAAACAGAAATAATGTAAGTTATTTATTCTTTCTCTGTGGACCAGTACCAAATGGCCCACGGACCGGTACCAGTCTGCAGCCCGGGGGTTGAGGACCACTGCTATAGTGGACATTTCTCCTTCTTTCTCTTACAGTGCCACTGTTTTCATTCCAACATTCTTTCTCTTCCTTCATTCATTGTGTTTCATGGATAAATCTTGATGGGTTTAAGCTAAACAGCATACCCCATCACCTGTTCACAAGAACTAATTCAAGTTCAGGTAAATAAAACAAGAGATGTTTGTTGGGGGTATTGGGAAATAGTATAAGTACCCTTGTTCCCTTGCTGCAGCTACTTAAAAAGATACTCAACTATTCTAATTGGTGAAGTGTGTGGATGTGAAGTTTAGAACTGCTACCGTAAAGAGAGTCAGCCTGAGGATTAAGTCAAGACCTGGAAGAAGGAAAAGGCAAGAGAATCACTGATGAATAAAGAACCCTGGGATCCTATGCCTGGAATACTACTCAATTTTTCCATTGAAAACATCACATAACAAAGCTTCAAGATCACAATAACATTGCTATATAATGAGCCCACCCAATAGACACTTATAGTATCTTCTCCAGTAAAACATACTCACTAAGGCCGTTGGCAAACTTTACAATCATGGCTAATACTCTTTTCCTTTGTGCTCAAACACTTCTATTCTCATTAGTTGAATTATATTGTCATCAAGTCAGTTAAGTTTGCTCAAACCTGTTTGTTCCAATTGGGTTTATCATTATAGATCTGTATTTCAAATAAATATCACAAAAATCAATGAAATATAAGTGAAAAACTAAGTTGATTCAATAAAACTAAGTTAAATGTTTTAGGAATACTAAGTAATTGAATTGAATCATACTGTCTATTCACTTTAGTTACTCAATACAGGTGACTCTAAGAACTTTTGTCATTGAATTAGGTGTTAGCCAGGCACTCCAAAAGATAGGTAAAAAAAAAAAATTAATAACAAAAGAGCTTTCTCTGAATTCACTGAACAAGTGTTTTAAACTTTCCATCCTATTTAAAAAAAAACAAAACTGGGCCCTGGTCAGTTGGTTCAGTGGATCGAGCGTCGGCTTGGTATGCAGACATCCCAGGTTCAATTCCTGATCATCAGGGGACACAGTCTATTCCGGGGTCTTGAGCGGGAAAAGGTATAAAATTAGATAGACGGAGACTTAAAGATATATACATACAGGGAGGATGGCACGGAGAACAGTCTCTACTGTTCCTGAGCCATAACATGGCTGCTCCCAGAGAAGCATCTGTCTTTATTCATTGAAAAACTTGGTCCATTAGCAATTCAATTGAGTTTCCAAGGCAACTCAAAGACAACCCCCACCATACCATTCAAATCTAACTTTACACCAATAAGAAACTAGCTTTCAGCCTCTTCTGGAGAACAGGGGTGGGACAAGCAATAATCAGGTATAGTTCTTTGTTAACTAGGCAGGTGAGGTGGGGGTTGGCCCCAGCACTTCTGTCCCCTAGATATATCCAAATTGCAAAATACCCTGTTTATGTTTTGGTACCCAACAACATGAGAAGTGACCAACTGCTTCTTTCCCCCTCTCTCTTTCACTTCTCTCTTTCTTCCCTCTTCACAGCCAGTGCCTCAATTAGGTTGACCATAAGCCTCAAGTGCTGAGGATAGCTCAGTTGATTCAAGCATTGGTCCCAGAAGGGGGTGGCTGGGTGGATCCCGGTCAGCGAACATGCTGGAATCTGTCTTCCTATTTCCCCTCCTCTCACTTAAAAGAAGAGAAAGGAAACAAAACTGAAAGACATAAGAGATGTCTGTTGTGTATACACCTGAAAGAGTAATCTACAAAACTACAACTATTAAACCAATATGCAAAAAAAAAAAAAAAAAAAAAATCCAGCCTGACCAGGAGGTGGCACAGTGGATAGAGTGTGCACTGGGATGCGAGGACCCAGGTTCGAGACCCCGAGGTTGCCAGCTTGAGCGCGAGCTCATCTGGTTTGAGCAAAAAGCTCACCAGCTTGGACCCAAGGTCGCTGGCTTGAGCAAGGGGTTACTCGGTCTGCTGTAGTCCCCTGGTCAAGGCACATATGAGAAAGCAATCAATGAACAACTAAGGTGTCACAACAAAAACTGATGATTGATACTTCTCATCTCTCTCCGTTCCTGTCTGTCTGTCTCTACCTATCCCTCTCTCTGACTCTTTCTCTGTCTCTGTAAAAAAAAAAAAAAATTCATGACTCTATCCCCAAAGTTTGATAAATAAACATAGTTATGTTTAAAAGTTGAACTACATATTCAAAATTAATTTTTAGAGTCTCTGAAAAAAAAATTTAAGAAAAGATTCTAAGTTTTAGCCACACTGCTGATTAGCTAACCATCAGTACCAGCTATGTCAGCCAAGAATGCTTCTGTCATTGTTCAAAAGCAAGCAAAGTTGCACAGTATACCTATGCCCCCAGCCAGTACTATGGGCTCTAAATGAGATGCAGCAACAAAGAGTGGATCCATAAATAAAACTTCTACTGGAGATTATGATGGCTTGGAGAGTCATACTGTCTTTATTTTATATGCTTAAGTACTAAAATAATGTCTCTCTCATAACAGGTGATCAAAAAACTCTTGCTAAATATTTTTCCTGGAACTATGCTATATTTATTGAGGACTGCCATTTCAGCAGCTGGACATTGAATCATTCCTTATATTATTATACTCTAAAGAATCTGAGATGATGTCTTACCATTTCAAAAAAAAACCTAAAATACAAGATAAGGCCAACAAAAATATAACTTTCCTACTCATTCAGTTCATCATATACAGCTTCTTTTAAGTCCTCTGTCTTACCCAGATAAATTCTTTCTAGTATAATACTTATTCTAAAGTACTAAATGCTGTCATTTCAATGCACTTATCTCACTTCATATTGAACTATTAAACAACTACAAATTGATTTGTCTGTATTTCCAAAAACTCTAATTTAATTAATTTTTAGTGTATTCTGAAAGGTAAGGCTAAATGCAATAATGTTTCATGTACTGATATGTATAAATTGCTGAAATAGAATGTTTTTTTCTTAATTGTTTTTATCTAGTTTATGTATTTATCTTTTCCATTAATTTATATCCATTAATTAAATATTTGAGTTAAAATTTAAAGTTCTGGGATAAGTAATTTTCAAATTATGAGACTGATACCCTGCCCACTGTGCTAAGAGGGCTGTTAGTAATTTTCAAAGTAGCAAGATAATATAGAATAGAATGAGAAAGAATGCAACTTGCTTAAGAGTAAGAGTATAATTGCTATTCCTGTTGAAACTTTTGGCTGGTTGTTTAGAGTCACAAATATATTTGGACTTTATTTTCTTAATATATCATAAAATATATCTTTAAAAAGATAGAAATAAAAAAATAAAATATGTATCTTTAAAAACTATATTTCTCAAAAGATTTCTCATATTTCCCCATGTATAAGAAGCACCCATTTTCGGAATGGAGAATATACTTAAACAAATAATAGATGAGAACTTCCCAAGCCTGTGGAAAGAACTAAAGCCTCAAATTCAAGAAGCAAACAGAACACCGAGTTTTCTTAACCCCAACAAACCCACTCCAAGGCACATCATAATGAAGATGACACAAACCAATGACAAAGAAAAAATTCTCAAGGCAGCCAGGGAAAAGAAGAATACAACATATAAAGGAAGACCTATTAGATTATCATCAGACTTCTCAGCAGAAACTCTACAAGCTAGAAGAGAGTGGACCCCAATATTCAAAGCCCTGAAAGAGAGGAACTTTCAGCCAAGAATACTATACCCATCAAAGCTATCCTTCAAGTACGAAGGAGATATAAAAACATTCACAAATACAGAAAAGATGAGAGAATTTATCAGCAGAAAGCCCCCACTCCAGGAAATACTAAAGGGGGTTTTCCAACCAGATTCAAAGAACAAAAGAAAACAGAACCCCAAGTAACAGCTCCACCAAGAAAACAATAAAACCAAACTTAAACTGTGACAACAAAAGAAAAAAAAGGGGAGAAAGGATGAAGATTAACAGTAGCAAAGGACGATGAAGTGCAAAAATACTCATAAGAAAGGGTACTACAATGAATATGGTAGGTACCCTTTTCATTACTTAATGGTAACCACCCTTGAAAAAACCACCACAAAAACACTTGACTTAAAAAAGGTAGCAACAGAGGAAAGAAGTATGGAATACAAACAAACAAAAACAAATGATAGAAAAACAAAAGAGAAGAATCAAACAAGATACAAAACTAACAGAAAGCAATTTATAAAATGGCAATAGGGAACCCACAAGTGTCAATAATTACACTAAATGTAAATGGATTAAACTTACCAATAAAAAGACACAGAGTAGCAGAATGGATTAAAAAAGAAAATCCAACTGTATGCTGCCTACAAGAAACTCATCTAAGCAACAAGGATAAAAACAAATTCAAAGTGAAAGGCTGGAAAACAATACTCCAAGCAAACAACACCCAAAAAAAAGCAGGTGTAGCAATACTCATATCTGATAATGCTGACTACAAGACAGAAAAAGTACTCAGAGACAAAAATGGTCATTTCATAATGATTAAGGGGACACTGAATCAAGAAGACATAACAATCCTTAATATATATGCACCAAACCAAGGAGCACCAAAATATATAAGACAGCTACTTATTGACCTTAAAACAAAAACTGACAAAAATACAATCATACTTGGAGACCTCAATACACCGCTGACGGCTCTAGATCGGTCATCCAAACAGAGAATCAATAAAGATATAGTGGCCTTAAACGAAATATTACAACACCTGGATATGATAGACATCTACAGGACACTTCATCCCAAAGCGACAGAGTATACATTTTTCTCTAGTGTACATGGAACATTCTCAAGAATTGACCATATGTTGGGCCATAAAGACAATATCAGCAAATTTAGAAAAATTGAAATTGTACCAAGCATATTCTCTGATCATAAAGCCTTGAAACTAGAATTCAACTGCAAAAAAGAGAAAAAAAATCCCACAAAATTATGGAAACTAAACAACATACTTCTAAAAAATGAATGGGTCAAAGAAGAAATAAGTGCAGAGATCAAAAGATATATACAGACAAATGAAAATGAAAATACGACATATCAGAATCTCTGGGATGCAGCAAAAGCAGTAATAAGAGGAAAGTTCATATCACTTCAGGCCTATATGAACAAACAAGAGAGAGCCGAAGTAAGCCACTTAACTTCACACCTTAAGGAACTAGAAAAAGAAGAACAAAGACAACCCAAAACCAGCCGAAGAAAGGAGATAATAAAAATCAGAGCAGAAATAAATGAAATAGAGAACAGAAAAACTATAGAAAAAATCAATAAAACAAGGAGCTGGTTCTTTGAAAAGATCAACAAAATTGACAAACCCTTGGCAAGACTCACTAAGGAAAAAAGACGCAGGACTCAAATAAATAAAATCCAAAATGAAAGAGGAGAAATCACCACAGACATCATAGATATACAAAGAATTATTGTAGAATACTATGAAAAACTATATGCCACCAAATACAACAATCTAGAAGAAATGGATAAATTCCTAGAAAAATACAACCTTCCTAAACTGAGTCATGAAGAAGCAGAAAGCCTAAACAGACCAATCAGCAGGGAGGAAATAGAAAAAACTATTAAAAACCTCCCCAAAAATAAAAGTCCAGGCCCAGACGGTTATACTAGTGAATTCTATCAAACATTCAAAGAAGACTTGGTTCCTATTCTACTCAAAGTCTTCCAAAAAATTGAAGAAGAAGCAATACTTCCAAACACATTTTATGAGGCCAACATAACCCTCATACCAAAACCAGGCAAGGATGGCACAAAGAAAGAAAACTACAGACCAATATCTCTAATGAATACAGATGCTAAAATACTAAACAAAATACTGGCAAATCGAATACAACAACATATAAAAAAAATAATACATCATGATCAAGTGGGATTCATCCCAGAATCTCAAGGATGGTTCAACATACGTAAAACGGTTAACGTAATACACCATATCAACAAAACAAAGAACAAAAACCACATGATCTTATCAATAGACGCAGAAAAGGCTTTCGATAAAATACAACACAATTTTATGTTTAAGACTCTCAACAAAATGGGTATAGAAGGAAAATATCTCAACATGATAAAGGCCATATATGATAAACCATCAGCCAACATCATATTAAATGGCGTAAAACTGAGGACTTTCCACCTTAAATCAGGAACAAGACAGGGTTGTCCACTCTCTCCACTCTTATTTAACGTGGTGCTAGAAGTTCTGGCCAGAGCAATCAGACAAGACAAAGAAATAAAAGGCATCCACATCGGAAAAGAAGAAGTAAAGGTATCACTTTTTGCTGATGATATGATCCTATACATCGAAAACCCAAAGGACTCCACAAAAAGATTACTCGAAACAATAAACCAATACAGTAAGGTCGCAGGATACAAAATCAACATACAAAAGTCCATAGCCTTTCTATATGCCAACAATGAAATATTAGAAAACGAACTCAAAAAAATAATCCCCTTCACGATTGCAACAAAAAAAATAAAATACCTAGGAATAAACATAACAAAGAATGTAAAGGACCTATATAATGAAAACTACAAGGCATTGCTAAGAGAAATAGAAAAAGACACAATGAAATGGAAAAATATTCCTTGTTCTTGGATAGGAAGAATAAATATAATTAAAATGGCCATATTACCCAAAGTAATATATAAATTTAATGCAATTCCCATCAAAATTCCTATGACATTTTTTAAAGAAATGGAACAAAAAATCATAAGATTTATATGGAACTATAAAAAACCCCGAATAGCTAAAGCAATCCTAAGGAAAAAGAATGAAGCTGGGGGCATTACAATACCTGACTTTAAACTATATTATAGAGCCACAATAATCAAAACTGTATGGTATTGGCAGAAAAATAGACACTCAGACCAATGGAACAGAATAGAAAGCCCAGAAATAAAACCACATATATATGGTCAAATAATCTTTGATAAGGGGGCCAACAACACAAAATGGAGAAAAGAAAGCCTCTTCAACAAATGGTGTTGGGAAAACTGGAAAGCCACATGCAAAAGAATGAAACTCGACTACAGCCTGTCCCCGTGTACTAAAATTAATTCAAAATGGATCAAAGACCTAAATATAAGATCTGAAACAATAAAGTACATAGAAGAAGACATAGGTACTCAACTCATGGACCTGGGTTTTAAAGAACATTTTATGAACTTGACTCCAATGGCAAGAGAAGTGAAGGCAAAGATAAATGAATGGGACTACATCAGAATAAAAAGTTTTTGCTCAGCAACAGAAACTGATATCAAAATAAACAGAAAGCCAACTAAATGGGAACTGATATTTTCAAACAATAGCTCAGATAAGGGCCTAATATCCAAAATTTACAAAGAACTCATAAAACTCAACAACAAACAAACAAACAATCCAATAAAAAAATGGGAAGAAGACATGAACAGACACTTCTCCCAGGAAGAAATACAAATGGCCAACAGATATATGAAAAGATGCTCAGCTTCATTAGTTATTAGAGAAATGCAAATCAAAACTACAATGAGATACCACCTCACCCCTGTTAGATTAGCTATTATCAACAAGACGGACAATAGCAAATGTTGGAGAGGCTGTGGAGAAAAAGGAACCCTCATACACTGTTGGTGGGACTGTAAAGTAGTACAACCATTATGGAGGAAAGTATGGTGGTTCCTCAAAAAACTGCAAATAGAACTACCTTATGACCCAGCAATCCCTCTACTGGGTATATACCCCAAAACCTCAGAATCATTGATACGTAAAGACACATGTAGCCCCATGTTCATTGCAGCACTGTTCACAGTGGCCAAGACATGGAAACAACCAAAAAGCCCTTCAATAGAAGACTGGATAAAGAAGATGTGGCACATATACACTATGGAATACTACTCAGCCATAAGAAATGATGACATCAGATCATTTACAGCAAAATGGTGGGATCTTGATAACATTATACGGAGTGAAATAAGTAAATCAGAAAAAAACAAGAACTACATGATTCCATACATTGGTGGAACATAAAAACGAGACTAAGAGACATGGACAAGAGAGTGGTGGTTACCAGGGGTGGGGGGAGGGAGGACGCAGGAGGGAGGGAGGGAGAGTTAGGGGGAGGGGGAGGGGCATAGAGAAAACTAGACAGAGGATGACGGAGGACAATCTGACTCTGGGTGAGGGGTATGCAACATAATTTAATGACAAAATAACCTAGACATGTTTTCTTTGAATATATGTACCCTGAATTATTAATGTCATCCCATTAACATCAATAAAAATTTATTAAAAAAAAAAAAAAAAAAAAAAAAAAAAAAAAAAAGAAGCACCCATTTTCAAAAAATTTGGGGTCTAAAATTTGGATGTGTCTTATACAGTGGTTTTGGCATTTCAAATGCCATAGATGGTACTGAGGACAAGGCAATATATGAAGACAGTGATTCATCATCAGACACAGATCAGAACAAGCTAATGATGGGAGTTTTGACAGTGATGAGGAATTGTATTAATTTTATGATGAATAAAATTTGAGTTCAATAGCTTTATGTTATTTTTTTTCAAATTTATGTTACTTTTTTTTTTTTCAAATTTCAGACCCCCAAATTAAGGGACATCTTATACATGGGGAGCACCTTATACATGGGGAAATACGGTATTTATGCTTCCTATGTACACCTCCTCACCCTCTCCCCCACATTTTTCAACCACCTAGAATTTGGCTTCTGCCTAATTATCATCACCAGTGAGCTCCATGTCACTAAATTCAACTGATATCTTTCAGTCCTTGGATTGTATCACTAGATCTCTCAAGGCCTTCAACAGTTGGACCAATTATATTCTTCCCTTGAATTTTTTTTGACTGCACTCTCCTGTAATTCTCTACTTCTCTAACCATTCCATCTTTTGTCTTTATTGCAGACTAATCCTCCTCTGCTGGGCCATTAAATGTTGGAGTCCCTTAATATTAATCCTGGACATCTCTTCATCTCACTACTACTTCCTTCTTAGACAATTTCATATACACACAGTGGTTCCATTACAGCCTATTGTACCAGCCCTGGCTATGAAGATAGATCACAAGTTTATATCTTTGGCCCAGAAAGTCATCTAAGCCCCAGACCCAGTTATCCAACTGCCTACATGTGGCAGACTCAAGAAACAGTGCTGACACTGCACCTGCTTCAAAAATGATTAGCCATCCAGATGCAAAGAATGTGGTGAGCTGATAGCCTTTGACTATTGGCTCCATCTGGTTCCATCTCAGGTTCCAAGATAAAGTCCTACCTTTCTTAGGATGTTCCAAGGCAATGAAGATGAAGAAGGGTAGTGGTACAAAGGCTGAACCATGTCCACACAATGCAAGTCTCCTCTTAACAGATAAACTTTGCTCCACAACTACCATGGGGCTGACAGAGACTTTGCCAAATCTGTATCATGGTCTAATGGCTCTCCCTGCCCAATCTTACTTCTTCTACTCTTAATTCACAGATGTTACTCCTCAATAAACCTTTTAAACCCCTAACTCCATCTCAGCATCTACTTCCTGGAGAACCCAATATTTTGTACCAGAAATTGTACAAGAAAGCATACACGAATAGATAAACAGGAGTGAATACAAGGAGTGAAATTAATTGTAGCACATATAAACACCCTCCAGAAAGTACCACTATGGAAAAGGCACTAAGCAACTTAGAAAAAATGAAATGATCAATGATGTTAGTCTTTGTAATAGCCACTCCAGTGCTAGCCAATAGATGTAACAATGAAGCAATCAAGGCAGCAGAGGTGGAGGCTATGCATGAGTATGTACAGCATAGACTCCCTCTGCTGCCTCTGAGTGCCTTACCTACCCAGCCAGCAACAGACACCAAAGCCATGCCTGTAGTACAGCACTCGTCTTTGAGGGGACCAACTGGCCACTTGGGAGCAAATTGACTATATCGGGCCCCTTCCATTCTGAGAGGGCCAGCAATTATTTCTCACAGGAAAAGACACTTATTATCTGTATGGAATATTTTTTCTGCCCTTGAGGACTCAGCCAGCACCATTAAGCCTGATCCATAGGCATGGACTCTCATACAACATGGCATCTGACTAGGTAAGCCATTTCACAGCAAAGGAAGCACAATAGAAAGCCCAGAGCATGGCATACACTGGTGATCTCACACACTTCATCACTCAAAAATTTTCATGTGATAGAAGAATGGAGTGGTCTTCTAAAGACACAGCTGAAGCACCAGCTTGGAGGCATATTTCGTAAGAATGAGGCACCACTTTTCTAGAAGGCAATATATGTTTTTAATCAGAGACCTTTACATGCTTCTGTGTTCTCAATAAGAAGAATACATTCTTCTTAGTACTTGGTTCAGGAACCAAGGGTGGAAGCAGGAGTGGCCCTACTTTCCATCACTCCCAAGCACACTCTGGGGTTTTAAAGCCTTGCATCCTCTCAACTCTGGGCTCTACAGGGAGAACATTCTTGCCAGGTGAAACAGCCAAGATCCTACTGAACTAAAAGCTACAGGTGCTTCCTGTAATCTTGGGACTATTTGTGTCTAGTGAGTAGCAGACAAGGAGAGAAGTCATCATCTCCAATTAGGTAATCAGGCTTTGTGACACAATTACAGCAAGGAGGGGTAAGTGTAAATGTCAGGGTGCCTCTTGGTCTCAATTTCCTGGTTGTGACTATGAATGGGGAAGTACAGCCACCCCAGCCAGGGGAGGGTATGGTCACCAGGCACTCTGAGCCCTTCGGAATGAGAGTGGCCGCATGTGAGCCAGCGGTCACACTCCAAGTAGCTCACCAAGACCAGCAGAAATGTCACCTGAGGCTGCAAGGTGATTCTCATTGAGAAAAGTGGAAAAATTGAGTGCTCAAATGATAGGCATTCTAAATTCAAAAGAACCTGTATTTTGAAAATAGTTTACTTTCAATTAAGGAAGAGCATCGTTCTCACTCAGTCTTGTTAATGCAAACTTACTTGGTTTTATTTATTTTTATATTTAACTTGTAAATTTATTGGGAATTATGAATATACAAGATCTATGTGCATAAGGACCTTAAATCTAGTTTTATAGTTGTATTTATATAATAACATTTGTCATCACTGTGGGGGTCCATGGAAATTGATTTCTTTGAAAGAGATTTGTTTGTAAATTACTGGGGTTTGAGAAAACTACACAACATTAATACTTGAGTGACAGTCTGTTCTCCTTAAATATTCTCTGAACCAGAATGCAGTCAACTTGGAGTCTGAGTTAACACAGCTTTCCAAGAAAAATTATATGCCTCTGGGGGCAAGCCAAAAAGGTGCAGTGGGCAGGCCTGCCCAAGTCCAGTTTCTGCCTTAGTAAACTTTCTCAATCCTAAAAAATATATAGTACTTCGTCCCTGACCAGGCGGTGGCACAGTGGATAGAGAATCAGACTGGGATTCAGAGGACCCAGGTTTGAAACTTTGAGGTCGCCAGCTTGAGTGCGGGCTCTTCTGGCTTGAGCACGGGCTCACCAGCTGGAGCACGGGGTTGCTGGCTTGAGCGTGGGATCATAGACATGACCCTATAGTCTCTGGCTTGAGCCCAAAGGTCACTGGCTTTAAGACCAAGGTCTCTGGCTTGAGCCCAAGGTTGCTGGCTTGAGCAAGGGGTCATTTGCTCTGCTGTAACCTCCTGGTCAAGGCACATATGAAAAAGCAATCAATAAACAACTAAGGTGCTACAATGAAGAATTGATGCTTCTCATCTCTCTCCCTTCCTGCCTGTCTGACCCTATCTGTCCCTCTCTCTTTCTCTCTCTCTGTGTCTCTCTTGCTAAAATATATATATACTTTGTGAGAATTTGTTATCCAGCATGAAAAGTTTAACTTTCTCAACATAAACAAAACTAGAAATAGATTTGTTCTTGCAGCTATCCACATAGACTCTCATGTTAATGTTTAAAAGTTTCATTTAACTCACTACTGACAGTAAACTTCAGTGTATTCTCCCATGGATTGAAGAGTGAGCCTTTCAAAAATTCAAGTAATACTATAATCACCAATAAGTCAATCCATCAAATACTCTATTTTGCACTTATATTATAGGAAACTGAAGCCTAAACAATTTAATTATGATCATAGTGTCACTGAATAGTATGGCAACACAGCTAAGCTAGTTATTTTGGCCACCAACAAACAGTATAGATTATGGTGCTGAAGAGATTGGGTGGCAATAGCAAATTAAAATAGTTGCGAATATTGATTCAGATGTTTCCATGGAGAAAGGCTGGAATAAAAGGAAACTACCTAGATTTTTCTTATCAATATGGAATCAGGAATTCAGGAAAACTCAGGGAAAGTCACCTAAATTAAGTACATAAACACATCAATTTCCTACTTTCTCACCTAACTTTGTGAGGGAAACCTAAGCCTCAAACCTACATAATAACTGGCAGAGATCCTTGCTCAGAATTATACTTCTAATATCAAGGGGAACAATAAAATGAAGGATCTGTGGGCTAGACCGAACAAAAAGGAATTATCAGTTGTTTCCAGAATAAAAAAGGTATCTCAAGCATATTGATGTCTGAACTTTCCCTAAAATAAATAAATTAATTTAATTTAATTACATTAGGAGAAAATTTTTTTAACACTTTCAGAGCACACTTGTCAGGAAATCCTTTATTTATCTAATTTCCCATGTGTGGTCCTAATGTCCCTCTGCTTCCTGCTGATATATTCACCAGGAAATGGAAGCAGGAGGAGGGTTGAAAGGTACAGGGATACCAGTATGCCATGAATACTGATGCACTGGATTAGTCTGAGTTACACGGACTAGGAATCTGAAGACAATGTGTTCACCATGCAAATAAACTGCTATCCCATATCCAACTACTAACAGTTCTCAATTATCTCCCTTTCCCTTACAAATGCTCATGGCAGTAGTTGGAAGAAAAGTGACTAGGAAGAGTGATTAGCTATTCACTCAGCTGCCAGCAGGGCGGCACTACCTTGGTAAACTCCTCACAGGCATGGCTGCCCACCTTGAAAGCTCACAAACCTGATATGCCAATTCACTACATAGCATCCCACTAACTCAGCTCACAAAAGTGAATCTAGAAGTCAAATTAAAGTATGTTAATTTGCAAAAGAAAAGTGTTTACTGCCACTCGTAGCTATGGGCCACACATTCTTTAGTTATAAGAACACTGCATGGGAAGTTAATTTATAATCAAAGGCTTCTTGGGGAAGAATGATTGGTGTCATTTTATTGCTCTGTCTGGGCCACGGTCTCCTGTCCCTAAGTACAGTGAATTTTTGTGGCCTTTCTTTTTATGAAATTTCAGAGCCAGACAAACCTCCACACCATCTGACTGACATGTTCTTTCTTCAGCTACTAAATATATTCAATCAGGTTACAGTTCAATGTTACCTGCTGGGCAACCATTCTTCCTCTTCAGAGAAGATTATGCTATTTTGTACTGTGATCTTTTTAAATTTTTAATTCTCAACAGGCAGTCTAAAGTACTGAGAAGGAAAGAAGTTCACCTTCACCCCCAAATATTTGCAGCATGTACTAATCTTGAATTTCAAACATTCCTCCTTTTTAAGCCTTCCCCACGTCTCCAAAGTATCATCTGAACAAAAGACTGTTTTAAGCAGAAGAGCATTTGTAAGGGAAAGGGAGATAATTGAGAACTGTTAGTAGTTGGATATGGGATAGCAGTTTATTTTAGCCATAGTGAGTTCCCAGAGCAATCTGTCAGAAGCTCAAAAAACACACAAGATGAAAGTAAGAATAAGAAAATCAAGAAGAGTAAGAAACTAGACAAGTGAAAGAAGTCACAGTTCATGAATAGAAACCTAGAACATAGAATCTGTTGAAAAACATGTGCAGGCAGGAACCAAAAGGGTCAGAGTAGGACTGGGGCTGCCCCACCCCCACCCCGGGACAGCCCGGGAAGTATCACACAGTGATACTTTCCATATCACTGTGTGAATGAATGATGCCTGCTGGGGGCTGACATGCACATGCATAGTATTCACAGAGGCCCAACTGTCAAGAAAAAGGGACTGAAAAGAGAGGCAAAACTGGCAGGACAGATGATATGAGGCCACTGCACTAAAGGGAGTCTAAAAATTCAAATACTCTGTGCCTTAGGGAGTTTTTTTATAGTTCCGCCAAGATAGTAAATCCATGAGAAGTCTGTGACAGCAAATTGAACCAAGTTACACACCCTGCTGAAGGGAAGAGGTAGGGAAGTGGCAGTTCTCAATAGGAAGTGTTGCTTACAGTTAAGATTTCATTCCAAGTTTCACACTTGACCTAAGCTGAAGTCTCCAAAATTAGATTCTGATGCAGCCTGATGCACCATTGGAAAAAAGCTTCAGAGGCCAAGAAATCATTGAGAAATGAGTAGAATGTAGTCCACTAGTGGGAATTTATAGTCCTCAATAATTTATAATTAGTCATAAATAAAAGGCTAACCTATTTATTTAAAGATAGAATTATTTTATAACATTAATATTCTGTGAAATACACTTTAAGAATAGGAAATTACTAGCATGTGAAATCAGTACTCAATTCTCCCTCAGGACTGAGAATTTTTCTAAACATTTAGGTTTAGAAATATGTACTCCTAACCGAACAAGATGAAGGAAAAGGAGACTAGGGTAAGTATGTCAGTTGGGAAATGGTTTTGGGTTGCTAGAACTAAGGCTCAACTATAATGGCTTAACCCCATTAGGATTTCAATCTCTCTCTCTCTCTCTCTCTCTCTCTCTCTCTCTCACACACACACACACACACACACACACACACACACACACACACACACCTATACAGGTATGCAGTTTCAGTTTCAGGAATGATATACAGTATATTCCTACAAATTCATGAGGAACTTACACTCTATTCTGCCATCCTTATCTCATGGCATCCATACTCAAAGTTACATAATGGCAGCCAGGGAGAAAGGGCAAGACAAGGCTTAAAAGCCTCTCTGCCAAGCTTATTTTTTTCATTGAGTTAAAACTAACACACAGTGAAATGTATAAATCTTACATGTACAATTCAATGGACGTACTGCTTAACCAATCCCAATAAGAAATAAAGTATTTCCATAATGGTAGCAAATTACTTTGTCTCCTGCTCAGTTTCAGTCCTCATAAGCAGCCACTGTTCTAATCTATTGCCATAGTTTAGTCTTACATGTTCTTAAAATTCATATAAATGGAGTCATACAGGTGTTCTTATCTGCATCTGGATTCTTTTATCTCTGTGATTTTGAGATTCATCCATGTGATAGCATATATCATTTGTTCTTTCACTATTTTTTAATTTTTGCTAAGTAGTATTCCAATGTATGAATATATCACAATGTTCATGCATTCTCCTGTGCTATTTCCAGCTTTGAGCTTTTATGAATAAAATTGCATAATTATCCTTATACAAGTCTCTTTGTGAAAAAAGGTATAAATTTCTCTCCACTGAGAGGCCTGAGAACAGCGACATTCCAATAGTAATGAATGACCACACCTAATACCCAATTCTTGATTTCTAAATACCACTCTCCACAAAAAGGGAAACATTAAAAGCTTCTTGGGGAAAAATGACTGATTCAAGGGATGGGGTCAGAGAAAGTCCAAGATGAGCCTGGAATGAGAGATTTGTTTGATTGTTTACTTACTTTATAAATAAAAATTTTTAATTTTATTTTGTAAACCATAAAGATTTGTAAGTCAAGGAAGAAAGAGAGAGCAAGAGGAGAAAGACAGAGAGGAAAGGAAGGAAGAAAGGAGGGAGGGAGGATGGGAAGGAAGGAAGAAAGGAAGGAAGGAAGGAAGAAAGGAAGGGAGGGAGGGAGGGAGGGAGGGAGGGAGGGAGGGAGGGAGGAAGGAAGGAAATGATAAAAATGGTGTAGCTACATAGTCCCAAAGAAATTACAGTGAGAGAAAAAGTAACTTTACAATGGAAAAAGAGGCAGGAACTAACCACCTTCTTCAAGTGATTAAAGTGAACATTACCAAAAATTGATATAATAGGTAGAATAAAGACCCCACACACAAAATGTCCACAGCCTAATTCTCAAAACTTATGAATATGTTACCTTAGATAAGAAAAGGGACTGTGCAGATGTGGTTAAGAATCCTGAAATGTGGTTAAGGATACCTTAGGGCAGTGGTTCTCAAACTTTTTGAAGTCGGGGCACATTTAAATTTCTACAAATAATTGTAGGCACACTATATACAAATTTCTGAAAAATATGTTATAATAATTAAGTCAAATATTTAAAAAATATATAAAGTCCAAGCATGCTTTTATGGTAATTAAATAAAATAAATACGACAAAATTAAATTTATTCTGACATTAAAAAACATTTTTATGTTACATTTTTTGTTATGCTTTTTAGAATTCATAAAAAAGAGGGGTTAAAAATAAAAAAAAATAAAAAAAAAGTTATCTTTTTATATATATAGATACATTCTTAGTAAGATTTAGTAAATTCGGCAGGTCCCGGCACGAATGTGTTAAGTTTTTTCATTCTTGTGTTTATGAGAAACATGAGCCTGATGTGTCCTAGTGATTTCTTCAATGTTTGGGCATATATTTGAAAGGCAAACTCTCATTTCCTCATCAATACATTGAAGAATTCCTCTCTTTTTACTCTTGTGTTGAGTGCAAAAAACCCCCACCATACATATCATCTTAATTTTACACCAAACAAAGGATAGAAGAAACTTGCCTCCAGTCTTTCTGGAACATGGGAGTAGTGTAAACAATCCAGCACCACAGCTTAACAGCCTTTTCAACCTAATCAGGCAAGTGAGGTGGGGGGTTGGGCAGACTGTCAGTTTACAGCCAATTCCCCACACCTCTGTCCCCCAAAAATCTAATCTCCAAAATCCCTGTTGGTTTTTTGGTCCCCAACAGGCACATATTTCTCTGGGATACCATAGGGTGCACCTGGAAATCTTCTAGGGCGCACCCATGTGCCCTGGCGCACACTTTGAGAACCACTGCATTAGGGTATCCTGGATTATCTTAATGGACCCAGTGTAATTATAAGGATCCTTAAAAGTGGGAAAGGGAGACAGGAGGAGTCAGAGAAAGAGATATGATGAAAACACAGTTAAGAGTGATGTGATCACTGTTCTTGAAACTGAAAGGGGCTACATCTGAGGAATATAGGCAGCTGCTAGAAGCTAAAAAAGAGAAGCTAACAGGTTCTCCCCAAGAGCCTGCAGAAGGAACGCTGCCCTGCCTTCACCTTAACGTAGTGAACCCATTTCAGGCTTCTGCTCTCCAGAAGCATAAGATAAATTTGTGTGGTTTTAATGCACTAAAGCTTAATCAAACTCTTATGCCACCTGATAGGATGCAATGAGAAGAACCTGGTATTATTTCTATGGTATTTCTGACAAAAGGCTTAGAACCTAAATTTAGTCACAAGGACACATCAGACAAACACAAATGGTGGAACAGTTTATAAAATAATCTGTAATCTTCATTAATGCCAAGGTCATGAAAGTCAAGGCCAAGAAATTTTTTCACATTGAAGCAGACTAAAGAGAGATGACAATTAAATGCAACATTTGATTCTGGACTGGATTCTTTTTCTGTAAAGCACATATTGAGACAACTGGTGAAATTTAAATGAGATTTAAAGATTAGATAGTAGTAATATATCAACTATGATTATGTAGGAAATGTCATTCTAGGAAATACACACAAAACATCATTAGCTTTCTATCAAATGGTTTATGAGATAAAGTTAATTACACTGTACTTGCCATTTTTCTTTAAATTTAAAGTTGATTCTATTTTGAATAAAAATAAATTAAAACTAAAAAGAAAAATCTATACACGTGGTATGTTTAAGTCTTCAGAATCCTATAATAAAGAAACTTTCCAATGTGAATTAATCTACCCAAGGACAGGTAACTATTGTAGTAACAGAAGGTAACATTAAATAATAGATGCAGGCCCTGGCCGGTTGGCTCAGCGGTAGAGCGTCGGCCTGGCGTGCGGGGGACCCGGGTTTGATTCCCGGCCAGGGCACACAAGGAGAAGCGCCCATTTGCTTCTCCACCCCCGCCCCCCCTTCCTCTCTGTCTCTCTCTTCCCCTCCCGCAGCCAAGGCTCCATTGGAGCAAAGATGGCCCGGGCGCTGGGGATGGCTCCTTGGCCTCTGCCCCAGGCGCTAGAGTGGCTCTGGTAGCGGCAGAGCGGCGCCCCGGAGGGGCAGAGCATCGCCCCCTGGTGGGCAGAGCATCGCCCCTGGTGGGTGTGCCGGGTGGATCCCGGTCGGGTGCATGCGGGAGTCTGTCTGACTGTCTCTCCCCGTTTCCAGCTTCAGAAAAATACAAAATAATAATAATAATAATAATAGTTGCAAACTTCCATCCCAGATTTATAAACATTTTTTCCTGCAGGAGACAATTCTGTTACATTATTTTGGATCATTTTAAATTGTCCAATTCTTCATCTCAAAAATTTCAGATGTTTCTGCCTTTAAAGTTGAGTTTAATCTAGTTTCTGATTTTATTCTCATTGTGTTACTCAAAGCAGGCTCATGGAGATCTTTGATCTCTTTGGACTTAGGTTGTTCAAATCCAGTTCTCCAGCAGTGGCAGAAAGAGGCTACAGGTGGGGATTTGGGGGTTAAGAGATAAGAAGTAAAGGAGGATATTCTTTTTATTCATCTTAAATGTCTCTGCTTTTCAGAACATTCTTCCCACCTTCCGTTTCTCCTCAAATGAAAACCCATAGGGGGGAATGGATACCAAAAATATTTTTAGAATGTAAAGAGTATTGTGGAAGAAAGAGAGGCCATTATATTTCCTTCTCCCCAACCTAAGAGTGTATAATGAGATAGTCCATATATTGTGATATAATTTGTTCACATATTATAAAAAGTCATTTGCATTATGAGTTTTCCATGTGAATATTTAAAGTGCCAGTGTTTCCAGAATTCTCTAAATGCATTCTGTAAGATTGTGGTTCTAATTTAAAATTCTTCCATTTTTGTCAACAGCTCATCTAAGTACTGACAGCTCAAACAAGCAGCATATGCTTTTCATTCATTCTTGTTCCAAATAATTATTCGAGCAAACAATTATTTGTTACTAATTTGCCACTTGTCAGAAGATACTTTTATTCATTTATTTAACTACTAAATTTCTAGTCTGGGGGCTCATACTGAGATATTGTAATATAAGTACACTTTTGATTCACAAAGCTAAAATCCAACTTTCTCCTTGCCTCTTCCACAGCCCTCTATCTCTGCTGACCACTTTACTAGCTCCTTCCATTGCATTCTGTTCCTCTGTTTAACTGCAAAAATTCTGCATCCTCAAACTTTTCTAAACATATTCGTTTGGTTATAATAACATGATCAACATCTGGCTCTTCTCTGATGATATCTTCAACCATGAAATCTGAGATAAGGAGATAATTCTTATTTTCTCCAGTTCATACGAAAAAAGGGTTAAGTCTTTCCTTACTTCTCTCTGCACTTCAGTTGTCCTCAGGCAGCTTCCCCACTTTGCCTTCCATGCCTTGTGCCACCTACTGCTTATACTTGCATAGCCTGACTTTCTGAGCCACATCGACCTGTGATTGATGGGATTATATGAAGGGGGCCCAAGAGCCAATTAAAATAGCTTCTAGTCACCCAAACTGGGACAATCTGAGCAACAAAATTAAAAGTACTATTGGATTATAACCCAAAATATATGATAAATGCCCATAAATCCACTAAAACAAATAAATAATTGAATAAATTAATAAATCAAGTTCCAATAGAGAACATCCTACAAAACATCTGACCAGTATTTCAGAAAACAGTCCTAGTCATCAAAACAAGGAAATGAGGCCCTGGCTAGTTGGCTCAGTGGTAGAGCGTCGGCCTGGCGTGCGGAAGTCCCGGGTTCGATTCCAGGCCAGGGCACACAGGAGAAGCGCCCATCTGCTTCTCCACTCCTCCCTCTCTCCTTCCTCTCTGTCTCTCCCTTCCCCTCCCGCAGCTGAGGCTCCATTGGAGCAAAGATGGCCCGGGCGCTGGGGATGGCTCTGTGGCCTCTGCCTCAGGCGCTGGACCGGCTCTGGTCGCAACAGAGCGACGCTCTGGATGGGCAGAGCATCGCCCCCTGGTGGGCCTGCCGGTGGATCCCGGTCGGGCGCATGCGGAAGTCTGTCTGACTGCCTCCCCATTTCCAGCTTCAGAAAAATACAAAAAGAAAAAAAAAAAAAAAAGGAAATGAGAAAATGTCACCACTAAGAAGTTTCTAAAGAGACATGACAACTAAATGTAATATGGTGTCCTGATGGGATAAAAAGTATATTAGATTCACACTAAAGAAAAATACAGACATTAGCTAATAATACTATATCAATATTAATTCATTAATTGTAACAAATATACTATACTAATATTAAATGTTAATAATAAGGAATATTGAATGCTATCTTCTGTTAACTTATTACTTACCTGTCTCTGGGCAAGTTAATTCACATTGTACTATTTTTTTTTTATTTTTCTGCAAATTTAAAACTGTTCTAAGAAAATAAAGTCTATTTTTAAAAAAACAGCTTTTGGCTACGTGTAAGGTTGGTTTCTAAGTCTGTGCCCTTCTTTCCTCACTGTCTTACCAATTAAAAGTACAAATTTCTTAGCTTAGTTTCCAAGGATTTAGCAGATTGCAAAATATTGTCCCCCGGTAATTTATAATTCTCTCGGAAGTGAAGTCTTCTTCCTACTCATATATAGACTTAGTCAGTGACTTGCTAATGTGAAACACTTTCAGGTTTAAAAAGTGCTTGAGCATTGAGTCTTGCCTTCTTTGCTGCACTTGGAACACTGCTGCTATACAAACAAGCCAGAGCCAAACAACCCAAGTGACCACATAGAGAACTGAGCCACACCAGCCATCAATCTATCAACGAGACATGTGAATGAGGCCATCCAATTCCAGCTGGTTGCCCACCTGACTTCAGCTCCGTGGGTAAAGCCAGGTGAAACAGCAGAAGAACTGACCAACTGCTGCCAACTCCAAATACCAGCCCATTAAGTAGTGAACTAATAATTTCTTTAAGATACTAAAGGTGGGGGTGTTTTGTTACACAACAATGCAGCAAAGACTAACTGATATACCCCATCCATTACTTTACTCAACCCAAGTCACCTTTCCAACTTTGTTTTCCGGAATTCCCCTATGAGCCACCTAAAGTGCAGAATGAGTTTTTGTTTTTGTTTTTAATTCTACAGAAATTCTTTGCACTTTCCTGAATATTTCTTCATAAAATCTTCCTCTGCTTGAAATGCCTTTACTCTCATATCTCTACTTAAGAAAATGTCACTCATCTCCTCCTACGGAAAGTTCCATACATAAATATAAAAAGGGGAAGAACAATTGGTTCACCAGAGTCCCTCTTAGAAAGTGCACAGTGCTCTTAAAAAATGCCTGTTGTGAAGGGTGAAAGTCTGAATGGCATTGTATAGATTAGGGTGCCACAATCAGCTCAGCAATGGGTGTGCACGAAAGGAAGGTGCTGCAGAACTTCACAACCTACAGATACAACCTATAGAAAAGATGGGTACAGGGGACTCCCAGCCTCTAGGACTGAGAGCCCAGATCTCTGCAGCCTCATCGTATTTATTGGTCTCTTTGCTCATCAAGCAAATTAGCACAGCCTGGGTCAAATTAGTCTACAGTGAATTCAGGTGCAGAGAAGGATGACCAACCAATGCCCACCAGGTGTGTAGGAAAATGGCCATAGGGATCAGCTGCTTCCTATAGACAATCACGGTAGTGCTTGCCGAGGCATCATTCTGCCCCGCAGGACTTGGCGTTCCGAAGTCCACACCAAAGACTTGTCTCAAGGCTACAGTTTAATCTCCCAGCCATTTTCCCACATTAGGGCATAGGCTCAGCTGCAGAAATAGAAACCCAACGATAAATGCAGTAAGAAGATAAAGTTTCCCTCTCTTCAAATAACATTCAGGACATAATCAGTCAAGGACAGGTATAGGGACTCTATTCTATCAGTCCATCTTGTTGCTCCATTATTCCTGTGCCCTTATCTGCATAGTTCAAGATTACTTATTACCACCACGTTCACATTCCAGCCAGAATGAAAGAGGAAAAGTGAAAAGGAGGGCAGGTTCATTCCTTTAGAGAAAACCCCAGATGTTGTGCACATCAGTTCTGCTTACATCACATTGGCCAGAGTGAGAGTCATTCAATTATACCTGGCTGCATAGAAGACTAATAAAATGTAATGTTGCCTTGGCACTCAAGTATCCTACTATTACTATAGAAGAAAGAAAGGACAAATATAGGAAACAGTGGTAGTTTCTACCACAAGTAAGATTAAGTATATTAACTAAAACACTATAGGGCAAGAAGAGGAATTGGTTTTGTTCCTGAGAGGTGGGAGAAAGAGTAGGAGGAAAGAAAAACACCAGGAAAATGATGGAAGGCTATGACTCCTCTCTGAAGCCTTCAACTCTCTCTTAAAGGCTCTAAATTCTTAGAATGTGAAGATCTATGGTAACTAGTGATAAAAACCTTGATTCCCTTTTATTTTTTTTGAAAAGGGGGTGGGGACAGACAGGGACAGGCAGGCAGGAAGGGGAGAGAGATGAGAAGCATCAACTCATAGTTGCAGCACCTTAGTTATTCACTGAGTGCTTTCTCATATGTGCCTTGACCAGGGGGCTCTAGCTGAGCCAGTGACCCCTTGCTCAAGCCAATGACCTTAGTTCAAGCCAACAACCTTGGGCTTCAAACCAGCAACCTCTAGGCTCAAGCCAGCAAACATAGGGTCATGTCTATGAACCCATGCTCAAACTGACAACCCCATGCTCAAGCTGGTGATCTTGGAGTTTCAAACCTGGGTCCTCAGCATTTAAGGACAACACTCTAACCACTACACTGCCTGGTCAGGCAAAACCTTGATTCCTTTTTAATTTTATTAATTGATTGATTTTAGAGAGAAAGAGAAAAGGAGAGAGTGAGAGAGACAATGATTTGTTGTTTTACTTATTTGTGCATATTTTGGTTGATTCTTCATGTGCCCTAACCAAGAATGAAACCTGCAACCTGGACATATCAGGATGATACTCTAACCAACTGAGCTACGCAGACAGGGCAAAACTTGATTATTTAAGGCAAAATAGGGTATATGCCTGGATCCACGAATTAGAGGAAGAAAGAGTCATGATAGTGTAAATCCCTAAGAACCTAAGGAAGACTATGAAAATTTTGAACATAACATAGCTTTGGAATTGAACCTTTCAGGTAATCTTACATGGATTTCAGGAGATAAGAGAAAGGAGGCCCTAGCTGACATGTGAGTGCTGCTACAGCTTCTTTTAAAATCCACAACTTAAAAAAAAAAAAAAAAAAAGGTGCTAGAAGCAGGATTATGCATAGTTTAAAAAACATGGTTTCCTTTTCTTAAAAAAAATCAGTATTGAGTTTCTAATTATGCTACTTATAGCAACTATAAAATTAGCAATTTGAGAGAGCATTTAGTTAGGCTTAACATAGTGTTGTTTTAGGAACTGAAAATAGACATGAAGTATGAATTACTTTCTTCCTTAACTGCAATGTAGGCTAAATGTAACCATCACAGATTTTAAGAATTTTACCTAAATTTTTTCTCAGTCACATTTTTAGTACTGACACTGAGACATCAGTAAAGAAAACAGGATGAATTGGCCAATTTCTGTCTTTTCAAAAGAGTCCAAATGGACTGTAGTTTATAATGTTAGTGGAAATGACAGAGCAGACGGACAGCTGTGCACTTTTGATGGATTGCAACATGCCTGATTACAAATAATTCACTGCTGAATAGGCCCAATCACTAGTAGACGCTCTCACAGAGAATGTTTATTTAGAACCAAATACACCTAAACCAAGAGTCATTGAGAGAACCCTGTATAAGCATCCAAAAGTCACTTTTCACAGAAAGTTTTTTTCAGACGTTAAGCAGAAGAAGGCCCTCTTGGAAGAAATTTCTTGTGGAACAAGTTAGGTCTGCCCTTCCTGTGTAAGCTGTAGGAGAACAAAAAGTTGAAAATGTCTGGTCAACTAAGACATACAGAACATGATTCCGTCCTATTTGAGCTACTACTGGTGAGCACTTCAATTTTCTGCCCAGATGTTGAGTAATCTCTATGTTACTAATTACTAAAAGGTTGAATTCAGGTAATTTCTGAGAATATTTTACATTATTAGTAATATAATAAATGGCCCTGGCTCAGTGGACCAAGCATCAGCCTGGTATATAGATATCCCTGGTCAGGGCAAACAGGAAAAGTGACCATCTGCTTCTCTTTCCTTCTCTCTCTTCTTCCTTTCTCCCTTCCCCTCTTGCAGCTAGTGGCTCGATTGGTTTCAGCGTTGGCCAGGGCACTGAGGATAGCTCTGTTGGTCTGAGCATTAGCCTTAGGTGCTAAAAAGAGCTCGGGTGATTTGAGCATCTTCCCTAGGCAGGGGTTGCTGGGTGGATCCCTGTCAGGATGCACGCAGGAGTCTGTTCCTTCTCTTCTTCTCTCACTTAAAAAAATAAAAAAAAGTAATATAATAAATGTAGAAATATCAATTAAGCTCAGACAACATGACTTTTCTACACACACCATGGCTTGCAAGTGCTTGTGTCAGTTATAACTTAAAGTATGTTGAAAGTAAGATGTAACAAATTTTTCCAGTTTCTAACAACAAATTTTCCAAAATCACAGTATTTTTAATCCCTTTATCTTCTGTGAGAGGACTCAATATCTCTAAGTTGTGCCAATTACCACTTTGGTACCTTATTACCACTGTCTAATCTCTCCATTGCTGGAAAGGACTCAGATGGATACTCCACGTCCACCCATTTGGGACCCAGAGACAGCTCTGTAAATTGGGAATGTACTCCGCTGAGTGCTTGCTTCCTAGAAATACCGGTACTTTCCAGGCACGTGTTTTCTCTAATTTCCATTGCCTGTATATAGTACAATGTTGTAAACTGGAATTCCAGTCCTATATATGCACTCCATACCTCCAAAATCTATCACACACACAAAGAGAGATAATGAATATGTATTCATACTTTGTGCAACTTTAATTTTGAGCTATTAATAGGTTGCTATTTCTACCAGTACATACCTGTTATTCTCCCCACCATGAAGGCAGCTTTGACAGTTTTTTGTACACTGTCTCAGAGGAAGAACATACATATAAGGATACAACAAAAAGGTAAATTAAATTTTTGAATGTGTTTTTTAAAGTTATATCTGATAAAATTGAAATCCAGAGCTTTTGATCTTTAAAAGCCAGAAACTATGAAGAAAAAAATACAGTTTTAGTAATTCTAAAACCTTTTATTTAAAATCAAAGACAAAGGCCCTGGCCAGATGGCTCTTGGTTGGAGCATCATCCCAAAGCACAGAGGTTGCCAGTTCGATCCCCCATCCATGTTCCTGTCTCTCTCTTTCTCTTCCTTCCTGTCTCACTAAAATCAATAAAAGACAATAAAAACAAAAAACCTAAGACAAGGGCCTTGACCATCTAGATTAAAGTTTACATGATAATCCAGAGCACAGGAAGAATGCTGATGATATAAGAGTAGTTTTCACAACTAAAAAGAAATTTAAAAAAAATTTTAACTGAGAGGGCAGATAGACAGACTCCTGCAAGTAACCTGACCAGGATCCACCCAGCAAACCCTATCTGGGGCGAATGCTGGAATCAACCAAGCTATTTTTAGTGCACGAGGCTGACACTCAGACCAATGGGCCATCCTCATGTCCAGGGCCACACTTGAAGCAATTGAGCCACTGACTGTGGGAGGAGAAGACAAAGAGAAAGGGGAGAGGGAGGGACGGAGAAGCAGATGATCGCTTCTCATGTGTGCCTTGACCAGAAAGAAATCAAACCCAGCCATTCAAATGCCAGGTGTCCATATGCTAGGCCAATGCTCTATCCATTGAGCCACTGGCCAGGGCCAGGAAATAAAAACTTTGACAAGCTAATAAGTGCTAGTAGGTACTTTAGAAGGGCTCCCCGTATGCTCCTCCCTTGTTGGAGTCAAAATCCTAGGTCAGGAGAGAGAAAGGAATAGAAACCCCAAATAGATTTGTAAGGATGCCAGAAACGAAGGGAGTACTTGCTTTCCAGGGTTTCATTCAAAACACTCCATGTCTTGGTTATCTAGTGCTGAAAAAAATAATTACTCCAAAATATAATGGCTTAAAACATGGATAATCATTTTATTGTTGCTCTAGTTTCTGAGGATTAGGATTTGGGGAAAGGCTGGGATAAGCAGTTCTGGCTTATCTGCTGGTCTGTCTTGCCTTTGCAGATAATGGCAGGAGCTGTAACAATAGATGAGGAGTGTCCACAAATCCATTCAAAATGGGGAGCCCCATCCCTATCTCCTTGAATGTGGACTGGTCTTAGTGTCTCACTTCTAATAAGTAAAATAAAAGTGACAACATGTAATCTCTTCAACTAGGTCACAAGAGACATCACAGCTTCCTCTTTGCTCTTACTCTTGAATCACTCACTCTTGGGGAGGCCAGCTGCTGTACTTGAGGGCATTCAAGCAGCCCAATGCAAAGTAGCTCGTAGTAGGAATTGAAGCCTCTGGCCAACAGCCAGGGATAGGGCTTCTTACCAACTGCCGCGGACCAGCACAGCTCCTAGTAACGGTGCAGAGTTAAGAAAACATACTCATCAAGAAAAAATGGGACCGGGAGGACTCTTCAAATGCTGATGGCAATATCCGAATGCCCCATAGCCCCACTTTGCTTTACTATATAGCCATATGCAAATCAAGAAAGTTCTTATTACAAAGTTACACATTGGAGGCTAAGGCAAAAACAGGAATCCCCCCCACCATGCATAAGTGAAATCAACCAACATCTGAACAAACAAAGAGTAAGAGGAAGGGCATGTAAATTGCTTCCAGCAAGTTAAGGAAGCAAGTGAAGTGGGTGCAAATACTCAGCATCATAGCCAATATGGAGGTGAGTCGGGGGAGAACTCAGCCTTTTGCTAAGTCTCGAATCTACAAAGGTTTTTTGCCATTTACGGTCCACAACACCAACAGCCATGTGAATTCTAGATCTTGGAACTAGATCTTCCAGTCTCAGTCAAGCCTTCAGATGACGAGCCCCTTCTGACATCTTGATTGCAATTTCATGACAGTCCCTAGGCGAGTCACCCAGCTAAGCTGTTCTTGAATTCCTAAGCCACAGAAACTGTAAGGTAATAAATACTTGCTGTTTTAAGCCACTGTATTTTCTGAGTACTTTTGTTATATAGCAATAGACAAGCAATTTCGAAGGGTGGCTGGAACAGCTAAGGGCTCTACAGTCAGCCTTCTCTTTTCATATCAGGGCCATTCCATGTGGTTTTCTGAATGGGATAGTTTGGGGTTCCTTGCAGGAACAAGGTTGGACTGCTTATACCAGGGGTCTCAAACTCAACTCAGCATGCGGGGGGCAGAGCCGTTAGGTGGGCCGCACCAGGTCTACAAAAGGCAACTGTTACGCAACACTTTTCTCACTGCAGTTGAAAACAAAAAAAAAATCAGTATAACAAGCACAATCATACATGCAGTTTACTCAGTGTCACAAAACGACCAGAAACTGTAGTTCGCATCACAACTGCTGTTAACTAAGCTAATATCTAGCTAGGATGCTAGAGAAATTAAAAATACAAGTAGGCCCCTAGGCTTACTTAATTTTATCCAAAATATTTTGAACTTCGTGGACTAGTCTGCGGGCCGCACAAAATTGTTCGGCGGGCCACATGCGGCCCGCGGGCCACGAGTTTGAGACCCCTGGCTTATACAGTGGTGGCTACTTGGTGGCTAATATGCCTTTTATGACCTAGTTTCTGAAGTCAGTTAACACCACTTCTTGCCTGCTTTATTGGTTAAAATGGCACCAAAAGCTGTCCAATTTCAAGAAGAGAAGTCATACACATCTACTTCTTGATGGGAGAAGTGTCAAAGTTGTATTATACGAAGAGTATGTTGGATGGGAAATATTGTTGCAACCATCTTTAGAAAATATAGTCTTCTACATTGCAAGTCTTTCCCATTTAAGCCAAGTGCCACAACCAATAGGGGATTTGAATAGTAAATCAGCAGTTACAAATCTAGGAGTTATCAGTGTATAGAGAGCAACAGAATTCATTAGAGTGGATGATAATGTTAGATTCAGGGAGTACTGGGGCTGCCAAAGAGTGTAACTATTGAAGGAACAGTAAGTGCTGATATGGCTCCTGTGAGGCTGGGAACAAAGGTCAGAGACCCTTATCAGAAGTTTAGGTTTGAAATTCGCCACTAAGCTAAAACCGGCCCCTGTTGCTATGCTGCGTGTGACCTCCCTAGCCAATAGCTAAACTGCCACATCTGCTTCTGTACTATGCTTGCTCACTTAGGATATATAAGGGCCTGGCTGTAAGCTCCAGGCGCGGCTCCCATTTGCAGCTCCTTGTGGGCACGGTGTCTCGGGACATCTCGGGAGTTCGCCCCTGCGCAGGTTAAACTGGCCAATAAAGTAACATCTTAACTCCTGAAAGTCTCACTACAGATATCACTTACGAAGAGAGGATAGTATAAGGAAGAGATGTAGGCCTACTAGAATGCTGATATTTAAAAGGCAGTTCGGCTAAGAAGTGTTTAGATAAGTAAGAGAAATTCCAGAATATTCAATCTCAAAATCAAGAGAAAAAAAAGGTTTAAAGAAGGAAGGGGTAGTCATTTCAGGAACAAATGCTGCTGAAAGATTAGGCTAACGCTGATAGACTATTATTATTCATTGGATTTAGCAACGTGAAGGTTGTTAATGACCTTCACTGCATTTTAGAGAAACCAATGGTTGAAAACATAGAAGAGGGAATAAGCATAATAGTCCTTGGAGGGTGATGAGATCAAAAGCACATAAGAAGGAATTAGCTTTGAATAAGAGAAGAAACATCTCTAGCATTTGGAGGAAAGAAATTTAGGATGAGCTTTGATGGACATATAAGTGGAAGTGGTAAGGAGGCTATTGAGGGTGTTAATGCTTAAAAGTCTCTGTAAAGGTCATTTGTTGAGCGAGAATTAGAACGAATAGCTATCAGGAACTAGGGAGCACTCTAAAGGTTTATTACTGAAGATGTGACATTCATTCTTTGCAAACCTATATGTATATGATCTATGAGTTAAAAAATATCACTGGAATTGAATTTTACCTTTTACTTGTATAAACAACAATAAAAACAAGGGAATCAACCATTTTTCTTTCTCTTTAAAATTTAATAAAAATAAAACATCTAATATCAGATTTTACTACATGAATAGGGGGATGGTGAGAAAACCCTAGCCATTTGTTGCATCCAACCATCAATTATGTCTGACCTATCCTAGGGAAATATGATTTTCAAATCATTCAATTTATTACTTTATCAAAATGCAGTTTCAGTGAAGAGACAGAAAGGCCCAAAAGCAAAAAGCTTCAAATTTCTTTTTGTTTCTATTCATTGGATGAGACAGATTGCTTAGAGTACTATATTTACTATAAACGTTTCAAATAACCATTGTTTACAATATTATCTATGAGACACTGTTGGATCATATATTTTTTCTGACACTGGCAACAATGGGAAAATAGCCTAGGTTCCTTCTCAGAGTTCATTGTGAAAATTTATTACAGGCTCAAGATCAAGAGTGTTCTCAATATAGAATGATTCTACAGCAGATGACTCTTTGGCAAAGGAAAAGAAAGAAAAAACTGCAGCATCATGTGAAAATAAGTTCCTGTTCAACAACAATTGAGTTTATCCACTTATAATGGAAAAAGAAAAAGGAGTTTCTCCTCCAGATAATGGCTGTAATAGTTTTATGTCTTAATCCACCAAGTTGAACCAACAGACCAAAATTTAGCATAAATGTAAACTTTTAGTAGGAAACAAAAACAAACAGAAAAAAAGACATTAGTGATACCATGACTGCTGGTGCTACATATTTTCCTAACCCTAGGTTTGCTAGTATTAATATAATACTGCTTCAATAGCTACAATTATAAAACATAATTATATATAATATTATTCTCAAGTCCAAACAGATGGCCCATAGAAACTGTGTTTTCCTAACGTTGTTTTTCCTCAATTTCATTAAATTAAAAATTATATACTACACATCTTCACTTGGTCTGCCCACTTAAGATAACAGTTATTATAACAAAGTATATATAACAAAGTTTAATATGGTTATACTTAATATAATGTAGAAATATTTAAATTAGGTAGTTAAAAGACTAGATAGATATTTCAGGTAATTTTTCGGGAGGAATAGTTTGTTTGATCAACAGTGCTTTCTGTTAAACTTGAATTTTAACTCTTAACAATTTTAGGTCAAGAAACACCTTTATCTTGCATGTTTTTGTTTATATGCATCTATTGCATGTATATTAAGGATATCCAGTGAACCCCAGTGGAAGAGGAATCCTCAATTAAGGGGCCATATGATTTCTCAGTCTTCTAGGGCATAAAACACTTTGCCTAGAAACATGAAAACAGTTCTATTTCCAAGGAGTTACAGAGAAACAAAAAAATTTTCGATGATGGAACTTATAATATTCCCTTCCATATTTATCAGCCATAGACTGACATTTTGAAAGGTTAAAATATTTTTTAAATCTAGAAATAGAATACCTATTAGCTGTTATTTAAATATAAAGCTTAACATAGTAAAGAAATTTTTTATATCCTAGTCCTTTTCACTGGAATAGAACTGTTGCCCTAACAAATCTTACTCAATAGTCAAATAACACAATTCTCTTTCCTGCTTTTCCTTCTCTGGAGTTATGATGGGTAGAGACGAATAATAATGTCTGATATTTTGAGCACTTGTCAGATATTGCTCAAAGTACTCTGATTAAACAAGACAATGAACATTGGTCCATCATTCCTAATATTTTCAATTTAGATTATCTTGATAATACCAACGATTTGATTCATATTTTGTCTTAATCCCTCATTAAACTGTTAATTGTGAGCAAGTTTTATGGGTAATTGTAATTGGTAAGTTGGTACTTTAACCAAGAGTTTTGAACAAAAACACATGGAAAAATATTAATGTTAGCTCCTCTGCTAAAATATATACTGCTCACAAAAATTAGGGGATATTTCAAAATGAATATAAGCGAAAAAATGAAGCATTTGATTTTTTTTATTAGACAAGTACATCAAAAAAGCAAACGACAAATCAAAGAAAGTTCTTTGATTATGCAAATGAATGCAAAACCAACTTTTATTTCACTGGTGAAAATGTACCATACGAAAGGCTAAAAGTACTGGGCTATCTGCACGTTCCCTGATCACCTAATGTTTGTGTGCTTGGAGGGCAGGCGCCTTGTTTGTCTTGATTTCCACCATATTCCCTATGTCTAGAATAGTGCTCAGCATAAAGTACATGCTCAGGAAGATCTACTGAATGAAAGGAATGAATATCACAAATGTGCAAACTTCCGAAAGCAATAAAGGTTATGCAGGTTGCTTATTTCTTTGTCATTGCATATTCTTCTCAAGGGAATCAGATGTACATTGCATAAGAGGAAGAGATTAATCAATGACAAGAACAGACCTTTCATATTTTGATTTCAAAGCATAATCTCTTTGATTTTATTATTGTTGAAGCTTGTCATTGGTCTTCCATCGCATATCACAAACAAATTCAAGCCACAGAATTCCCATCTGAAGTTGAAGCTACTATTCTGGAAAGAAAAAAAAAATTCTTGCTGCATAGAGACATCTGCTGGTTAAAGTATAATGCTTCTATCTTTCAAAAACTGCATCTCAATGGACAAAGATTTGGGCAATAAAGTTTAGAGTAACACTGAGAACAGAAGACATTGTGTTAAAATAACCTCCTTCCATTACGGTAGTAATGAGGTAATGAGGTAACATTTGTTTTATTCCAGCATTGCCCAAGTAGTAACATTATCTGAAAAAAATAAGTTCTCCTATAGCCAGTAACTATTGCCAAAAAATAGAAATGGCTAGCTTCCTGATCTTCTTCCTGCTCCTCCTCCTCCTCCTCCTTCTTTTTGACACAGAGAGAGTCAGAGAGAGGGAGAGATAGGGACAGACAGGAAGGGAGAGAGATGAGAAGTGTCAATTCTTCACTGTAGCACCTTAGTTGTTCATCAATTCCTTTTTCATATGTGCCTTGACCAGGGCCAGGGGGCGGCATGGCAACAGCAGAGTGAGTGACTCCTTGTTCAAACCTGCGGCCTTGGGCCTCAAGCCAGTGACCATGGGGTTATGTCTATGATCCCGTGTTCAAGCCAGCAACCCTGGGGTTTCGAATCTGGGTCCCCTGTCCCAGTCCAATGCTCTATCCACTATGCCACCGCCTAGTCAGGTCTGATCTTCTGCTTTAAGACAATTATACAGTGTGTCCGTCAAGTCATGGTGCACTTTTGACCGGTCACAGGAAAGCAACAAAAGACGATAGAAATGTGAAATCTGCACCAAATAAAAGGAAAGCCCTCCCAGTTTCTGTAGGATGATGTGGTAGCATGTGCGCATGTGCAGAAGATGACGTAACACCGTGTATACAGCAGAGCAGCCCACGGCTATGCCAGTCGAGATGTGGATAGTACAGAGGAAAGTTCCGTGTGTTCTGTGGCTCGCTAAATTCGAATCCGTGACCGAAGTGCAACATGACTATCAGCGCGTTTATAACGAAGCAACACCACATAGGAATAACATTATTCAGTGGGATAAGCAGTTGAAGGAAACCGGCAGTTTGGTGGAGAAACCCCATTCTGGTAGGCCATCAGTCAGTGACGAGTCTGTAGAGGTTATACGGGATAGCTACCTAAGGAGCCCTAAAATATCTGGCGTGAGCCCACATCGAACTGCACTGAATAGGTATGAAACTGGGAGAGTTTTCCTTTTATTTGGTACAGATTTCACATTTCTATCGTCTTTTGTTGCTTTCCTGTGACCGGTCAAAAGTGCACCATGACTTTACAGACACACTGTATTTCAATAAACATTTAAGTCTCTACTAAGTTAAGGTACTGTGCCATATGCTGACAAACTGAAACTGTAAGAGAAGGCAGAGGCGGCAGATGGTCCAGCCCTCTCTGGCATGTGCTGATCAGCCTTAGAGGAGTTATAAACTCAGTTAATGTCTGCGAGCTTACCACTTACCAACACTGTGCTCTTACCATAGATAGGCCAGTTGCTTTCTACAAATAGACTCCTGCATTAGCTGAACAAATGCCCTAATCACAGCTCACCCCTCACCGTGGAGATTTTTTCTCACCTTTCCAGTCTGTGCTCAAATGTCTTCACAGAAAGCCCTGTTCTGACCTCCCTATGTAAAACTCATGTCCATGGCACCCAATTTGTATCCTTCTTAGAACTTAAAAATTGGCAATTATTTACTAATTTACTAATATACTGTCTTTCTCCCTTCTATGCTAGACTAAAAAAGGACTAGTCTTTGAATCAAGGTTCAGACATTCTCCCAATTTTAGTAAAGTAACTTAACTGTTTGCAATGTAAAAGTTTCAAGGACAGAATGAAAACTTTTATCCTTATTTGCTGGGATTATCTGATTTTAGCTCTCTACTCCCCTAAGTGGAAGATGAACCAGTTTTTTATAATGTTCCATTTAAAGATCTCAGTAAAGCTCCATTGCAATAGAAAAAGAAGTGAAGAGGGTACGGCAAGGAAGTGACCAGGTTGAGAAATTAAAAGTGTGAAGATGAGACACACACATACAATGGAGGGAAGGAAAAGGGTTGTAGGATGGAGTGCCTTAAGTCCCAGAGAAAAGGCTAGGACTCTGCGACAGAAGGGGACTCAGAAGAGCCTGATATGTGGCCCTACCTAGGGACAGTTTATTCATTACTCTCTGAGCATAGGAATCCCCATCAGCTCTCTGGTGGTTCTGGAAAGACTTACACTGTAATAACCATCAGCTGTATTAACAGGGCACAGAGACAGTGTAGAAAAAAAAATAGACTACTCAGCGATTATGTTTTTACTTTGAACAAAAGCCCTTACAAACATCTCTTTTTTTCTGAATTATACTATCCAGGACATAAGACAAACATGAAACAACAGAACCTGCCTTTCAATATTTGAAAGATTTTTATTTTAATATAACACCCTTTTATCAAAGAAAGGTAATATTCTATATGTATCAATATTCTGTCACTGATAAAGTTCATTAAAGTGTTATAAAAAGTCTGGAATCCAATAGTTAATTATAACTAAAAAACACCACAATCATGCATAAATACCTTGGTAATATAATGACTTCTATTTGGGATAAACTGTTCTCATGATTTTTCTACAGAATATTTCATTCTTAATTAAGTAAATGCTAGGATATTAAAAATCGTATGCATTCCCTATGTAAGTAGTAAGGTAGGAATAACCTAGAAGTATAACTGCAGAAAGTTGCTCTAGGGTTCAAATTATGTTTTGGATAATCTTACCCTGATACACAAGTTAGAGATATGCAGTTGTTATTAAAATATATTTGCTTTTCTTTTTTATTATTAAAAGAAAAAAAAAACAGTTCACCTTGGCAAAACACCACTCTGAACTTGATTTTTTTCTTTGTTTTTGATTCCACATATAAGAGAGATCATACAGTTTGTCTCTCTGTGTCTAACTTATTTAACTTTTGTAATATCCTCTAAGTTCATTCATCTAGCAAATAGCAAGATTTCATTTTTTATGACTGAATAATATTTCATGTTATACCATATTTTTTGCTCCATAAGACTCACTTTCCCCACCAAAAGTGGAGGGGGAAATGCCCATGCATTTTATGGAGCAAAAAATATGGTATTCCATTAAATATTTTAACATAGCATTTGGTTCAGAATTTTTTTTTTTTTCTCCTTAAAACCCTAGGTGTGTCTTATGGTTAGGTGCATCTTATGGAGCAAAAAATATGGTATATACACATTATATATGTGTTTATACATATACATTATATATGATATATATATGATAGTCTCTTTATTCATTCATAAACACTTAGATTATTTCTATATCTTGGCTATTGTAAATAATGCTGCAATGAACATGTGAGTGCATATATCTTTTCAAATTAGTGTTTTTGTATTTTTGCATAAACATCCAGAAGTGGAATTGCTGGGTCCTAAGGTAGTTTTATTGTTCATTTTTTGTAGAACCTCCACACTGTTTCCCAGAGTGGCTGCACCAATTTACATTCCCACCAACAGCACAAGTGTTCCCTATCTCCACATTTTCAACAGCACTTGTTAATCCTTGTCTTTTTTATAGTAGCCATTCTAACAGGTGTGAGCTAATATTTCATTGTGGCTTTGGTTTGCACTTTCCTGATGACTAATAATGTTGAGCATTTTTTCATGTACCTGTTGACCAGTCTGTATGGAAAAATGCCTATCAAATCTTCTGCCCATTTTAAAAATCAGATTGAGATGTTTTGCTACTGAATTGAATAAGTTCTTTATATACTTTGGATATCAGCCCCTTATCAGATATGATTTGCAAATATTTTCTCTCATTCAGTAGGCTGCCTTTTCATTTTGTTAATGGTTTCTTTTGCTGTGCAGTTGTTGTTTTTTTTTAGTTGAGATAATACCACTTGTTAATTTTGCTTTTGTTGCTTTTGAATTGGTGTCAAAAAATTATTACCAACACCTATGTCAAGGAGCTTACTGCCTGTTTTCTTCCCAGAGTTTTATAGTTTCAAGTCTTATGTTCAAGTTTTTAATCCACTTTGAGTTAATTTCTGTGTATGGTTTAAGGCAGTGGTCCAGTTTCATTTTTTTGCAGGTGACTGTCCAATTTTCTCAACACCATTTATTGAAGATACTGTTCTTTCCCAAGTGTATATTCTGGGCTCCTTTGTAATAAATTAGTTGACTATATATGCATAGGTTTATTTCTGGGCTCTGTTCTGTTCCATAGATCTATCTGTATAGTTTTATGCAAATATCATACTGTCTGAATTATTATAGCTTTGTAATATAGTTTGGAATTAGGAAGCATGATGCCTACAGCTTTTTTTACTTTTCCAAAGATTGTCTTAACTCAGTGGTTCTTAAACATTTTGAAGTCAGGGCACATTTAAAATCCTACAAATAACTGTAGGCGCACTATATACAAATTTCTGAGAAATATGTTATAATAATTAAGTCAAATGTTAAATAAAAAATATAAAGTCCAAGTATGCTTTTATGGTAATTAAATGAAATAAATACAACAAAATTAAATTTGTTCCAACATTAAAAAACATTTTTATGTTACATTTTTTGAGTTATGCTTTTTAGAATTCGTAAAAAACAGGGGTTAAAAAATTTAAAAACGACAAAAAAGTTATCTTCTTTATTATATGCGGCTTAAGTGTCTGTTTGTCACCGATAGCTTATTGGTTGCTTGCATAACTGTACTAGCCAATGGGGTGAAGTTGCCACGGCTGAACGCAAATTGAGCCGGTCAGAGGGAAGGTGAACATTTGTTTGCATTGGCAATCATCTGTTTTACATAAAAACTACGTCTTAACGTAATTTCTTTTAAGAATGCCTCCTAGAAAATACAGCATTGAAGAGGAGAGAAAAGGAGCTAAAGCTGCACAAAAACGGCTTTCTCGACAAAAAGAAACCACTGAGCAGAGAAAGACAAGGTTTGCTTCAGTCGCAGAGCAAATGTGTCTTTCTCGGCAAAATGAGACTGATGAGCATAGAGAAACAAGGCTTGCCTCAGATGCAAGACAGAAAAGACTGTCTTGACAAAATGAGTCCCTTGAACAAAGGCAGGAGAGAAATGCAAAAAAATGACAGAGTAATCTTTGGCATGTGAATTAACATTTTATTATTTAAATCACCTTTATTAATTGAGCTAGCACTGGCTCTTAAGAAATGTACCGCCAGTGGTTTCCTTCATTGCACTCTACTTTAAGCAATTAAGCAAGTAGAAGGGGGAAACCCCGTGGGGCACTAAGCAAAGGGGCGTCCTCGCCGCCTGCCCTGGGTAATTCAGTTTGAATTAGCAGACACCTTTGCACAAATAATTTTAATTACAATTTATAATATCTAGAACAGCGGTCATTTTGTATGACCGCCGGGCTTTCTAGTTTTATATATATAGATACATTCTTAGTAAGATTTAGTAAATTCGGCAGGTCCTGGCACAAATGTGTTAAGTTTTTTCATTCTTGTGTTTATGAGAAATACGAGCCTGATGTTTCCTAGCGATGTCTTCAATGTTTGGGCATATATTTAAAAGGCAAATTCTCATTTCCTCATCAATACATTGAAGAATTCCTCTGTTTTTATTCTTAATTGTGTTGAGGGTAGAAAATCCTAATTCACATAAATAGGATGTTGAAAATTGTAGTAAAATGTTCAAAGTTTTTTTAGATATTGCCACATATTCTTCTTTTATAAAAATCCAAAAGGCTTCAAGAGATAATTTCTTATGTTTAATCATCAATCCACGATCAGTGGATATAGCTACCAGTTTTTCTTCTTCTGTTAATGTTAAACCAAAATCACTTGAAGCTCCCATGAATGGGTTTCTAATCCAATCGTATTGTTCAGTGTTAAGTGATAGGAAATGCTATAAATTAAATTCTACCTGTCAGGCTTCAAGTCCTATTTTATTTACATTTAACTTTTGCTCACTTCCAGAATCGGATTCTTCAATATTATGCTTCTTTTTGAGAAATATATCCATTTCATTTGGGTGTATTTATCTAAAAATAATATAATGATGTGTTAAAAATAAATATAATAATGATGTGTTAACAAAAAGAGTGGTATTTCCATAATGAAATAGTATAATAGAGTAACTATATTTATTTTTATATCTGGGCAGGCCGTGAACCAGAGCAGCTAGTAATTCTAGGCCCCGAGTGGGAACAGTGCAGAATTAAGAAAATACGGGGTCAGGAGGGCCCTGTAATTGCTGCTGGCAAGAACAAAGTGTGCTCAAAACTGCATCTTGCTTTATTTATGGGCAAAGTGGGCCATTAGCAAATCAATGAGATCTTTGATCATGTTTCCAAGGCAACCCAAGAATTTTACCAAGTGCAAAAAAACCCCACCATACATATCATCTTAACTTTAAACCAAACAAAGGATAGAAGAAACTTGCCTCCAGTCTTTCCCGGGAACATGGAGGGTAGTGTAAACAATCCAGCACCACAGTTTAACAGCCTTTTGCAAGATAATCAGGCAAGTGAGGTGGGGGGTTGGGCAGACTGTCAATTTACAGCCAATTCCCCACACCTCTGTCCCCCCAAAATCTAATCTCCAAAAACCCTGTTGCTTTTTTGGTCCCAAGCAGGCACATATTTCTCTGGAATACCATAGGGCACACCTGGAAATCTTCTAGGGCACACACTTTGAGAACCACTCTCTGCCTTAACTATTTAAGATATTTTGTGGTTCCATACAAGTTTTGGGTTTGTTCTATTTCCATGAAAAATCCCATTAGAATTTTTATAGGAATTACATTGAATATGTATATCATTTGGATAGTATAGACATTTTAACAGTATTAATTCTTGTAATTCATAAGTGCAGAATATCCTTCCATTTGTGTTTTCTTCAATTTCTTTTATTACTGTCTTATAGTTTTCAATATATAGGTCTTTCTTCGGCTTGGTTAAGTTTATTCCTAAGTATTTTCATGCTTCTTTTTTTTTAGGTGAGAGGAGGGGAGATAGCAAGGCAGATTCCTGTATGCACCCTGAGCAGGATGCACCTGGCAACCCCATCTGGATCTGATGCTCAAATACTGCGCTATTTTTATCACCTGAGGTTGACACGCTTGAACAAACTTAGCTATCCTCAGCACTCTAGGCAATGCTCTAACCAACAGAGTAACTGGCTGAGGGAAGGCAAGAGAGGGAGGAGAGGGAGTAGAAGAGGGAGAAGGAGAGGGTGAGGGTGAGGGAGAGAGGTGGGGGGGAGAAGCAGATGGTCGCTTCTCCTGTGTGACCTGACCAGAAATCGAACCTAGATGTACATACACTGGGCCAATGCTGTATCCACTGAACCATTGGCCCAGCCATTTTTATGCTTTTTAATACAATTTTAAATGGAATGGTTTTCTTCTCTGTTTTTATTAGTGTATAGAAATGCAACATATTTTTGTGCATTTACTTTGTAGTCTGTAATATTGTTGAAATTGTTCATTAATTTTAAGTTTTTTGATGGAGTCTTTAGGAAAAAAAACATATTTATACACACATTCATGTCATCTACATATAGTGACAGTTTTACTTCTTCCTTTCCAATTTGGATGCCTTTTATTTCTTTTTCTTGCCTAATTGCTCTCTGGCTAGCACTTCCAATACTATGGTGAATAAAAGTGGTGAAAGTGATCATCCTTGTCTTGTTCCTGATCTCAGAGAAAAAACTTTTATTCACCATTGAGTATGATGTTAGCTGTAAGCTCATTATATATGAGCTTTATGTTGAAGTACATTTCCTCTATACCCACTTTTTGAGTTTTTGTCATAGGGATGTTGAATTTACTCTTTAAATTTTGTATTAAAGTTAAAATACACTTGTCCTCCACTAGGAAATACCAACTGACCTTGGGAAAAGGCAGCTATGAAACTCACCAGAAAGGGAGAATTATGAGAATGCAGTCAACTTTTTTTGGGGGGGGATTAACAGCAGAGTGCAGGCTGACCTAAGATTTTGCAGAAGAGAATGGGCAGCCAGACTATATTAGATATCACCCTCTTATGCCATAGTAAAAAGAATCCTATATGGTTATGCTTTATGAAAATGTGGCTAATTAGGAGCCACCTCCTCATAATGTTAATAATGTGGTTATTATTTAATTGCAAGTGCTCTTTGACTAGCTTAATTGCTTTGCTGGGTCAGGAATATATTAGTTTCCATTTTTAAGTGCTTAATACATGTCAGGCTTTGTGCAAAGCATGTTGAATTCACTATTCTGGAAGATAAATTTTACTATCCCATTTTTCAAAAGCAAATTAAGCTTTAGAGAGGTGAAGTACCACACCCACTACTAAGTAATGAAGCCAAAGTTCACACTCAGGTCTGGCTCCATACTATCCTGCCTCATGCTTTTGCTTAATTCTCACTTAGGTACTCATTTTAAAATTGAATGATATATGTCAGGACCACAACAGGATGCAGAAAGTACCACAAATTGGTAAGAAAGTTAGATGCAATAAAATGTACTTTCTGGCATTTATTTTTGAAACTTGGTCAAACATTGCCATCTTCCATTTCAGTTTTCTCTTGGAACTGGTTGTAACATAGTATTTTGTTTTCATTATATACACTGTTGCCAAAGTGTGAGCTCCAGAAGCATAGTTCAGATCAGACTCTAGAGCTGAGGCTTCCATTCTGACCCTATCCCTTATTTGCTGTATGCCCTTGGACATATTCCTTCACATCTTTTTGGTTCCTGTCTAAAATAGGGTTCCTTAGTAATAACTGTACTTATGCATTTGGCACCTGCAAACACTAAATGAGTTTAATACATTTAAAGTATTTAGTTGACTCATGAGCTCTCAAAAAATGCTGGCTTGTGTTGTCTAAGTTCAGTCTTATTTAAACCCTTTCATACTTTCCTTCTTTTTAAAAATAGACATTTTTGTAAGAGCAGTTTAAGATTCAATACAAATTTGAAAGGATGGTACAGATATTTTCTATATATACCTACCCCTCACCACCGCCAACAGACTTATATAAGCATAGCCTCCCCCATTATCAACATTCCCCATCAGAGTGGTACATTTGTTACAATGATGAACCAACATGGACACATCATTAACACCCAAGTCGTAGTTTACATTAGGGTTCATTATAGGTATGGTACATCGTATGGGTTTTTGATAAATATACAATGACATGTATCTACCATTATAGATCAAACAGAATCATCTCACTGCCTTAAAAATACTGTATTCTATCTGTTTGTCTCTGTCCAACCCCTCACCCTGGCAACAACTGATCTTTTTACTATCTCCAGTTTTGCCCTTCCCAGAATGTCATACAGTTGGAATGATACTGTAGGCAATTTTTTTCAGATTGACTTCTTTCACTTAACAATATGCATTTAAAGTTCCTCCATGCCTTTTCATGACTTGATAGTTTTTTTTGTTGTTGTTGTTAAGCATTGAATACTATTCCATTGTATAAATGTACCACAATGTATCCATTTACCTACTAAAGCACATCTTGGTTGCTTCAAAGTTTCGGTAATTATGAATAAAGCTGCTATAAAAACTTACATGGACATAAGTTTTCAACTCATTTGGGTAAATAGCAAGGAGTGTGATTGCTGGACTACATGGGAAGAACATGTTTAATTTTATAAGAAACTGTCATCTTCCAAAGTGGCTGTAGCATTTTGCATTATCACTACCAATGAAGGAGCGTTTCTGTTCCACATACTCACCAGCACTTAGTGTTGTCAGTGTTTTTGAATTTTAGACATTCTAATAGGTGTGTAATGCTATCTCATTGTTGCTCTATGCTTTTTTCGCAAAATGCAGCATTTACAAGTGAGAAACTTATCCCAAAGAATAGCATGGTAATGGGGACTCTGGTGAAAACTATGTACACTTGGCTTAAAATCTAAACAAATATTTATCTAATTTTATCTCAGGATGTAGTTTGCTCCTCCACATCCCAACGTTTCTTTAATGAATTGTCACTTCCATGAAGTCTTTCAATTACCTTTGGTACTCAAAGGAAACCAGGGTTGCATAAAACCATTTCAAAAAAAAAAAATGTTAAAATAACACGAGGAAACTAAATCACTAAGTATTAACCTCATTAGTTACTTAAGCTGAATTCTGATGTACACTTATGTTCTAGATAGCCTTCAGTTGACTTTTCCAAAAGATAGTGATTACATTCCCATTGTGACAATGAACTGAGTCTACATAATTATTGGATGCAATTATATTAATGAAGTCTAACTTCTAAACTCCTTTAATCTTAGTTGATAAAGAAAAGCAGAATACAAGAATCTAGTTTTATAAACAAGTAAAATGAGGTAAGAATCATCAGAGCTGTTAACAGGGTTCAGATCACTCAATCAACCGATTTTCAAAGCCTTGGAACACTAAAAAAAATCTTTGCCAAGGTCTCACGAAGCTTCTAAATTTTAGAATCTAAAAGACTGATCTGCAGTGGGGCCCGAGTATTGGTCTTCTCTAAGATAACCCCAGTTAAAAAGTCAGCCGCGCAGTAAAGCAGTGCTTTAAGACACCTGTGCACTAGAGTAGCATCTCTCTATACTCAGACAGGATGCATTTCCCCGAGAATTGCATCACCTGCCCAAGAGGTAGCATCTGACTTGAAGAAGCACTTCGGGCAAAACACACCAAGTGTGAAGGGCTGGCCATACAATTCTAGCCTTTCTTCCGCACTGAGGACCCGCTTTCAAGCCTTCTGCACCTAAGCTCCCTTCACTCCGAGCTCCGGGAAATTATAAAACACGGCCCTCGTGCTGAGGCCAAACTTCTCCAAAGCCAGAAAACCACAGTTGCGGAAAAAAACAGAAAAGCCTCCATCATATCAGCAGCGGGATAATCCGCACCGAGAATTCCTAACAGGAGGAAAGGTACAGAACAGCCAACCACAATAACCGCGACATTAACCTGGCCTGAAACTCCAATAAACTTGGATCTTTTCTCGCGTTGCAACTTGGCCGGAAGTGACGTGCCGCCTGGCGTTCAGGGCCGCCTCCCGGTAGAGGACAGCGGGAGGGGGAGTGTGCGGGGGCTGAGGGGCGGGGCGTGGCCGTAGCGCCGTTTCCGGTGGCTCGTCTCGCTCGCTTGCTCCAGCTGCAGCCACTCTTGCCCGTGGCTGCTTCCTCCATCCTGGTATTTTTTGGAGCCTTCATCCTGGTTCTTCCAAAGTGCCCGGACCCAAAACAGGAAGTAAGTGCGATGGAACCTTCAGGTCCCAACTGCCGCCAGGGCCGCTCCGCCCAATAAATCCTGTCCGGCCCCCTTGCTACCCGCCCGCTCCGTCGGCAAGCGCAAGCTGCCGGCCCCCGGGCACCGCGGGCGGGGTCGGAGCTGGGCCTTCGTGACGCTGAAGCTGCCGTCCCCGCACGCTCAGGCCAGGGCCACCCTCTCGGGGCCGGGCCTGTGGCGGTGGCTGGGGCTACAGAGCAGGGAACGAGCAGCCGCCGAAGCGCAGCAGCGATCCGGCGGGGGCGGAAAATGGCGGCGGCTTCGGAAGAGCTAAATGGCGCCGGGACCCCTGGGGGTGGAGTGGGCCGGGAGCTTCGGTAGAGAATTGGGCCCGGGAATGCGGGAGAGTAAGGACGCCATACTCGCTTTCTTTGGTGGTTTTCCCTTATTTTTGTTGTTGTCGTCGTTATTTTTTCGTTTTATTCTGTAGTTCACTGAAGAAGAGGTGGGTCTCGCCCCACCCATCCCGTGTGTGTGTGTGTCTGTGTGTCTGTGTGTCTGTCTCTCAGAGTCTGCTCCCGTCTTTGTGGACGCGGTCTCGCGCCGCCCGGCCCGGGCAGGGCAGCGGGGTTGCCGGCCGGACTGCCTGTCAGTCCCGGTCTCTTTAGAAGGAGGAACCGCGGGTTCGATTGCGGGAAGACTGTGTGAACCGACCAGAGAACAGGAATGCTTAAACCCCACCAAGTTCTGAGAATTTTTTAATCTCTTGTGTCCTTTCAAATAGACTTCGAGTGTCTCTTCAGGGACGTAGAAGGCTTTTAGCCGGGCCTCCGGTGTGGGTGTGAGAGAAGTGGCCAGCTGTCTTTCAGTGCACTTGAATGACAGCATGCGTTTTTATAGTTAAAATATTCGGTATAGATAGGAGTGGATGACAGTTCCGTGAAATGTAAGCCTCTTTTTCTTTTCCCTATCTGAATTTGGAAATTCAGATTTAGTGTGTCGTTTTTTTTCTAACTTGATTCATCGTTTTGTGCCTCCTTTCTGACAGGCGAGGCTTCACGTTACTACATCCGACAAAGTGTATCTTCTGTATCAATTTCTTTGTAATCAGTGCTTTAAGCTTATAATAATAATAGCATTTGGGAAGAAGTGTTTCCAGTTGGAATTTTTTTCATCTTTTGCCAATTATACCTTTGATTTTTTCAGAGAACCGATTAGGGCTTTTAATCACCAGTCCCAGTGCCCTGGCTGGTTGACTCAGTGGTAGAGCGTAGGCCTGGCGTGCAAGGGGTCCCAGATTCCCGGCCAGGGCACACAGGAGAAGCGCCCATCTGCTTCTCCACCCCTCCCCCTCTCCTTCCTCTCTGTCTCTCTCTTCCCCTCCCGCAGCCGATGGCCGGGGCGCTGGGGATGGCTCCTTGGCCTCTGACCCAGGCGCTAGAGTGGCTCTGGTCACAACAGAGCGACGCCCCCTGGTGGGCAGAGCGTCGCCCCCTGGTGGGCGTGCCGGGTGGATCCGGGTCGGGCGCATGCGGGCAGGAGTCTGACTGTCTCTCCCCGTTTCCAGCTTCGGAAAAATACAAAAAAAAATAATAATAATAAATAAATAAATAAATCTCCAGTCCAAGTAAGAAAATGTTCTTCCATTGTGTTGAAAGATTTACAAATAAAAACCTGCTTATCAGTTAAGGGATTTCATAGTTTTTCATTACTTGAGATTCTTTTTTTGAGCTGGTTTTAAATTTCAAATAATTTTGTATTATATATTTTAGTAATTTGAGTAATTGACCACCATTTTAATGTTTAAAGACTATGGTTGTAATACACCAAAAACTTAGCATAGTGATAAGGTTTTATATATTAGATTAGGTTAAAATTTAGAAATTTAGTTAAGATTTAGGAAAAAAAGTATATTTCTTAACATAAAGATTGTCAGAATTTAAAAAAAAATTAAAAACAGGCTCTCTGGCGTGAGAAGAAACTTTTCTCTATTCATAAGGGACAAAGAATTGCTTAAAACTTTCTGAAAAAGACATTACTTGTTTCATTTTTGGGAAAAAGTACATTTTATGTTTTGTGATGATTTTCTCTCATTGTTTTAATTCCTATATACTAAGTGCTTTTATTTTTTTTTTTTTTACAGGGACAGAGAGAGTCAGAGAGGGATAGATAGGGACAGACAGGAACGGAGAGAGAGATGAGAGGTGAAACTTGAGTTGTTCATTGATTGCTTTCTCATATGTGCCTTGACCATGGTCCTTCAGCAGACTGAGTGACCCCTTGCTCGAGCCAGCGACCTTGGGTTCAAGCTGGTGAGCTTTGCTCAAACGAGATGAGCCTGTGCTCTAGTTGGTGACCTCGGGTCTCGAACCTGGGTCCTCCACATCCCAGTCCTACGCTCCATCCACTGCACCACCGCCTGGTCAGTCATACTAAGTGTAAGTGCTTTTATTTGCCACCAAACAAACTATATTTTTACTATTATAGTTGATAGGCTCACCCCAAAAATGTGATTTTGGGGTCTGATCTAGTCCTGTGTGAATCGCTTAGATTGCAGTTGAGCTAGATCGTTGGAACCAAACTATTGCCTTACTTCATCAACAGTTAATCAGTCACTAAGTAACTGGGCATTGCATATTTACGTAGAACTTTAAGTCTGTACTTTGAGCAATTAGATGAATAAATATATGCTTTATAAATATTCTTTGAGTATTCGGGTTTTAGAAGTATTTTGAGGGGAAGCAATCAAAACGGTTATGGAGTTAGCATTTGAGCTTTAAAAGGAGAACATGGCTAGGAAATGGTTTACTGGTAGAGAATTATATCAAAATAAGATAGGTGTCTACTTTAGTCCTTTTTTTTTTTTTAGTTTTCACTCTTTTTTTAAGATAGAGAAAGGTTACCTCATTTCACTTCTAGGCAGCATGAGAGATAAGAATATTTATAAGATTAGTTAGATTTTATTAGTATTGAAATAAGAACAGCAAAACTAGTCCTTACCTTCCCTACATAATGCTTATCTTTCCATTCTTTTTGTCTGTCTCCAAGATCTATAGACATTTATGAATGTCATAATAAATTGTCCTGAAAATACCAGCTTGCTATTTTGAAAAGTTGCTTTTATCATGCTTCGGTAAGTACATTGGCTTTAAGTTAACACTTGTGAAGGTAAGATGATGTGAAACAAGTGACCTTATTCTTAGGGATTCAAGCCTGGCATATACATGGTAAAATATTAAGGGGGTAGGGAAGTGTTTTAAAAGTAGGTGTTGCAAAGACATCAAAACTTTAGAACAGCAATAAAATTTAAAAAGAGCTCCACTTTTTAAATATCGTATATAGAGGCTGCCTATTTAACATTGGGGCCTGTTAGCCTGCCTTTTCAAATGGAGTTTTCTTTTAATACAAAATTTTCTCTTATCACCATCACATTTAGCACTTTACTTTCCATTAAAAAATCCATAAGAAAGGATTCCCTAGTTATTCTGAGTGCTCTGCATTCTCAAATGATAGGAAGTGATCTGAGAAAGTGATGAACCTATTGCTAAGTGTGGTAACTATTTTAAAACAGTTATCAAATGTATGTGGCATTTTTTTTTTTTTGCTTTTATATAATCTATCCTTTTTACATGTTTTTCTTTTCCTTTTGTAAAGAGAATTCTTTTTTTTAAAAGATTTTATTGATTTTAGAGTGCGGGGGAGGAGGGAGAAGTATCAGCTCATAGTTGCTTCACTTTAGTTGTTCATTGATTGCTTGTCATATGTGCCTTGACCAGGCAAGCCCAGGGTTTCAAGTTGTGACCTCAATGTTCCAGGTCAACACTTTGTCCACTGTGCCACCATAGGCCAGGCTGTTTTTTTGGGTGACAGAGACAGAGAGGGACAGACAGACTGGAAGGGAGAGAGATGAGAAGCATCAATTCTTTGTTGTGGCACCTTAGTTGTTTATTGATTGCTTTTTCATATATGCCTTGACCGGGGGGGGGGGGGGGGGGCTACAGCAGAGTGAGTGACCCCTTGCTCATGCCAGTGACCTTGGGTCCAAGCTGGTGAGCTCTGCTCAAACCAGATGAGTTTGCGCTCAAGCTGGTGACCTCAAGGCTTGGAACCTGGGTCCTCCACATCCCAGTCCAACGCTCTATTCACTGTGCCACCGCCTGGTCAGGCTTAATGTTTCTTTATTGATTTTAGAGTGAGGAAGGGAGAAAGCATCAACCTGGAAAGCTGAGGTCACCAGTTCGAAACCCTAGGCTTGCCTGGTCAAGGCACATATGGGAGTTGATGCTTCCTGCTCCTCCCCCCTTCTCTCTCTCTGTTTCTGTTTCTCTCTCTCCTCTCTAAAAATGAATAAGTAAAATCTAAAAAAATAATAATAAGAGAGAGGAAGGGAGAGACAGGAACATCAATCTATTCCTGTATGTGCCCTCACCAGGGATTGAACTGGCAATCTCTTGGAACTGGCGCTTTGGAACAATACTATAACCAACAGAGCTATCTGGCCAGTGCAAGAATTCTTGTAATAGAAATCACAAATAGGTTTTGTTTTTGCTTTGATTTTGTAAAGGTAAACAATAAATTTAAATGAAAGAACCTGTTTACCAAGTCTGGTGTTTTGTTTTTTTTAAGTTTGTGGACAGATATCCCATTCTGTGGTTGGGTACCAGAAAGGAGTAGTTAGGAAAAAGTACACTGAATAGGCCTTTTTGATGATTTGGGGATTTTTTTGTTTTGTTTGAAAGGTTTTTTCTCTTCTCCTTTTTTCATCCATCATTTTGGTTATGTACAGTGTTGTGTTATCTGGCCATTCTTCTAAGCACCAAGTTGTCAAAGGTAATCTGTATTTACCTTCATGGTATGTAGCAAAATAAATGTTTATTAGGTTTATGTGCTGTCTATGAATATTTTAGTGTCTGTTGAGGAAATGCACTTAAAAGTCAACTTTAGTGTTAATCAAAGGACTATAGAGATAATTTGATGCATTTCCTTTAAAAATCTGATGCTTTTTTTATAAAGTGCTTAGTTTTGAGTGGATGAAATCTTAAATGTAGCTGGTACACATAAGCTCTTAAATCATACACTGGGTGACAAATAACATTTTGGGTTTTTAGTAAACTTACTGTCAAACCAGATTAAAATGCTTCACCTTATACTACCAAGTAGTTCTGTTTAATGATACTGTTTTCAATCATTGATAATTGAACTCAACATCTTAAGCTATTAAGGTTTATTGTAATAAACTCCATTAACATCTTTATTGACTTTTTATGGCATACAGTCCTATTTTTACTGTCCTAAAACCAAGCCATAATAAACATTAGTTAGGTACTTTAATTCAGTTTGCTTTATGTCCATTTATAGCTCTGCTTCTCAAACTTCACAAAGTATACAGAAGAGCAAATCCCTGGGGCCTGGGATCATAGTTCAAAGCCTTCAAGTATGACGTGTTTCGCATTCCTGTCTTGAATAAAATAAATATTCAAGATTTATTTTGTGGCTTTGTCTGTTTTTTTGTTTTGTTTTGTTTTTGACAACCCTCTGTAACCCTGGATGTAGGAATTTGTTATCTATTCTCTGACACTAAAACTTTCTGTTTAGCAAAGAGTTTCATTCTTCAAAATAAAAATACCTTAAAACACATTTTTTAGATTCTTTATTATACATTACTAAGGAACTCCTCTTATAAACATTTCCTACAGCCTGACCAGGCAGTGGTGCAGTGGATAGAGTATCAGACTGGGATGCGGAAGACCCAGGTTCAAGACCTCGAGGTCACCAGCTTGAGCGTGGGCCCATCTGGTTTGAGCAGAAATTCACCAGCTTGGACCCAAGGTCGCTAGCTCAAGCAAGGGGTTACTCAGTCTGCTGAAGGCCTATGGTCAAGGCACACAGGAGAAAGCAATCAATGAACAACTAAGGTGTCACAATGCGCAACGAAAAACTAATGATTGATGCTTCTCATCTCTCCGTTCCTGTCTGTCTGTCCCTCACTCTGACTCTCTCTCTGTCTCTGTAAAAAAATAAAATAAATAAAAATAAATTTAAAAAACCAAACATTTCCTACAGTATTAGTTATACACAGTGATAGGTATGATGATGGTCAGTATGGAGTTTAAAATAGCAAGACCTCAAAAATGTTTGTAATAGGTTAACGGTTAGGTAGTTAAGTGCAAAAAATGTTACAAAAGGTGTGACAGTAAGATCTTGTTATTGTAAAAATAAAAATAGATAGGTTAATACATGGATAAAAGACTTGGGAGATCATCACCAAAATGTTAAAGAGGAATATGAGTAATTTTCTGAAAAAAGACATCTGAAAATGAAATCTCACAAAAATTAGGGGATATTCTATAACTTCATATGAAACAATATGTGTCCTTACTGTCATTAGTTGAACTATGCCAGAAACTTTGCCTCTTAGCTAGTGGGTCTCAATTCTCAATCCATTCAATAAAATTCTGGTGTATGTTCTGTAACTTGCTTGATTTCCCCTTATAAAAGGATCTTATAGTAATGAACGTTTTTCACAACATGTAGTCTCATCACATCTTTCAATGTAGAATCAATTCAAAGCATCGAGGGTTTGCAAGAGTTCCCGTGCTTCTCATGATCTTCGCTGATAGAATCTACCCTTGTACTAGTACTGTGCTTGGCAACTGATACAAATTTATCTACAGAACTAGCCCCAAAACTAGGAAGAAACAACACTTTTCTTGGTTTTAGTTTTTAGTAGATATTTGTCACTTAATTGCCTAGAAAATTAGAACAATTCATGTAGATGGAGATACAGTCTAAAATAATCCTCCAAATAAAAGCTTTACATCAACACTGGAATGGAGTAGGGTGAAGGATTCATTTCTTTAATTCTGTTAACATTGCCAAAAGTTCTTTTTGTTTTGCATTAAATTGTGTCATCTTGCTCATTGGACGCTGTAAGTGAAAATTGCATTTCTCATTTATGATAAGTACTCCATTATAAATGTTTTATATCATATTTCAAGTATCTCCTTGCTTTATTAGGGCATTGTTTCTGTTTAATATAACTACCAAATGATGGAAACATGTCCAAAGTACCATTTCACCAGTTAAAATGGTTAATTTTTTTTCTCTTTTATTTCTATTAGTGTAAAAATAGTGCATGTGGTATAACTATAACTCATTACAGAGAAAGAAGGGAAGACCTAAATGGGCTGAGTGTATTTATTTATTTGTCCCAAAGAGGACAAAAAAATTGATGGTAGAATTGGAAATCTTCCTGACATATTTCCCAGATAAATCAAATGGGGAACTGGTCCATAAGATCAGCATAGTTCCATGTATAATGAATTAGAATACAAGGCACTAAAATACTCAACTTTGTATCTTAGGTCAGTTTATTCACCAACATTGCTCAGTCACTCTAATAGTTCTATCAGAATACCGATGTGCTCTTCTAAATAACATCTGTCTTGACCCTTACAGTAGCTAGAATTCTCATAAAAATACCTGTTTGTATTGCCTTTCCTACTTCCAGTTTCTCTGTCCAGTAGAGCTTCTGGCCCCACTACGCTGAAACTATTTACATTAAGGTCCTAAATGTTCTCAGTATTGCCACATCAGATAGTCACTTCTCTATCATATATATCCTAAGTAGTCCTTCTTAGCACAGAAGACTACTTGATGCTCCTTGAAAGACATGTTTGTGCCTCTTAGTTAATATCTGTTAGCTTTCATCTTATACTACAGTAGGGGTCGGGAACCTTTTTGGCTGAGAGAGCCATGAACACCACATATTTTAAAATGTAATTCTGTGAGAGCCATACAACGACCCGTGTACCTTACGCATTATCCAATAAAAATTTGGTGGTGTCCTGGAGGACAGCTGTGATTGGCTCCAGCCATCCACAACCATGAACATGAACAGTAGGAAATGAATGGATTGTAATACATGAGAATGTTTTGTTTTTAACTTTTTTTTTTTTAATTAAAAATTTGCGAGCCAGATGCAGCCATCAAAAGAGCCACATCTGGCTTGTGAACCATAGGTTTCTGACCCCTGTACTACAGGCTGATCCTTTCAGTCTTCTTTGCTTGTTTATGTACCATTTGACTTCCACCTGTTTGTTACAGAGTGCTCCAGAACTGGAATCGAGGCTTTTCCTAACCTCTCTAAGCTTATCTTCAAAAACAATTTAGATGCCATTAATTCTCATTTGTTGATCTAATTAATGCCTGTTGAATTCCAGCTTCCAACTATCAACCTGACATCTTCGTTTGGATGCCTCATATCTTTAATACTAATAGTAACAATATTTAATGAAATATATTTTTACGTGTCCCAAAACTCACTCACCTGTATAAGCCAAAAGCCTAAGAATCCTCTGGAGATAGCTCTCCTCTGAATTCAGAAAATCCTGTCAACACTGTCCCCAGATTTATATAGTAGTCTGTTCAGCCTCCTCTCCTGTCAAATCAGGTTCTATCTTAAGGACTTGGTATTAATCAGTTGGCTGGCTTGCAGTCACATACTTGCAGTGATGTCTCTTCATCTAGCTATTTAGGCAATGTGACATCTCATCATCAAGCTGCTATAGCTTTAAACTGTGGGGACATCTGTGTGTTATCTCAATTAATTTTGTGCATTTGTTAGCAAGATGTGTCCTAAAATGTTAGAAAAGCCCAAGGGCTTGTCAGGCTGTTATGCTCAACATAAAACTGGACTTACCCCAGTGCATATAAAAGTTACATTTTACTATACTGTAGTCTATTAAGTGTGCAATAGCTTCATGTCCAAAATAGTTATGCACCATAAATACTTTATTGCTAAAAAATATTAACCATCAGTCAAGCCTTCAACAAGTTATCTTTTGGCTTGTTGTGGATGGTCTTATGTTGCTGGCTGCTGACTGATCATAGTGGTTGCTGAAGGTTGGGGTAGCTGTGGCAATTTTATTTTTTATTAAGTAAGAGGTGGGGAGGCAGACTCCTAGCACCTCTACCAGGATCTGCCTATCTGGAGATTGCTCTGTTGCAAAGCAACAGAGCTATTTTAGCAACTGAGGTAAGGAGCCATCCTCAGTGCCCATAGCCAACTTGCTCCAACCAAGCCATGGCTGTAGAACAGGGAGAGGCAGAGAGCAAAGGGAGAACTGGAGAGGTAGAGAAGCAGACGGTCACTTCTCCTGTGTACCTTTACCGGGAAATGAACCTGGGACTTCACACGCTGGGGCAACACTACTGCTGAGCCAACCTGCCAAGGCCAACAATTTTTTTTTCTTTTTTTTTAATTTAGTGAGAGGAGGGGAGGCAGAGACAGGCTCCCGCATGCACCCAGACCAGGATCCATCTGGCAAGCCCACTAGGGGGCAATGCTTTGCCTATCTGTGGCCCTTGCTCTCTTGCAACCGGAGCCATATTTTAGCACCTGATGCAGAGGCCATGGAGCCATCCTCAGTGCCCGGGGCCAACTTGAGTCATCCATATGCTAGCCAAGGATCTACCACTGAGCCAACCAGCCAGGGCCCAATAATTTCTTAAGACGGGAATGGAATTTGCCACATTTGGTTGATTCATGGAAACACTTTCTTTGTAGCATGTGATACTATTGGTAACAGTTTGCCCACAGTAGGACTTTCATAACTGGAGTCTGTCAGTTCCTGTGCACTCTGCCACTGCTGCTTTATCAACTAGGTTTATATAATATTCTAAATCCTTTCGTGCATTTCAACAATCTTCACCAGTAGATTCCATTTCAGAAAACCACTTTTAATCATAAGCAACTCCTCATCCATTCAAATTTTACCTTGAGATGCAGCAATTCAGTCAAATATGTAGGTTCATGTGTAGTCACATATGCTAGTTCCATTGTCTTTTCTCCCACATTGGCAGTTACTTCCTCCTACAAGTCTTTTTAAATTTTTCAGTTACAGTTTACATTTAATTATTTGTATTAGTTTCAGGTGTACAGCATAGTGGTTAGACAATCACGTACTTTACAAGGTGATCCCCCTGATATTTCCAGTACCACCTGGCATCATACATAGTTATTAAGCTATTGGCTATATTCCTGTTCTGTATTTTACATTTCCATGACTGTTTTGTAAATACCAATCTGTACTTCTCAATCCCTTCATCTTTTCCACCCAATCCTCCAATCCCCCAATCCCCCTGCCCTGTGGCAACCATCAGTCTACTCTGTGAGTCTGTTTCTGTTTTGCTTGTTGGTTTATATTGTTCTTTAGATTCCACATATATATGAAGTCATGTAGTATTGCCTTAGCATAATACCCTCTAAGTCCATTCATGCTGTTGAAAATGGTAAGATTTTGGTCTTTTTTATTCTTGAGTAACATTTCATTGTATAAATGTGTACCACATCTTTCACTGTTTATGGGTACTTGGATCCCTGCCATTATCTTGGCTGTTGTAAAGAACACTGCAATAAACATAGGGTGCTTATATCCTTTTAAATTAGTGTTTTGGGTTTCTTTGGATCTCAGAAGTGGAATCACAGGGTGATAAGGAAGTTCCATTTTTAATTTTTTGAGCAATCTCCACACTCTGTTCCACAGTAAGATGCATCAATCTGCATTCCCACCAATGGTGCACGAGAGCTCCCTTTTCTTCACACCCTTATTGACGATAGCCAATCGGACAGGTTTGTGACAATATCATTGTAGTTTTAATTTGCATTACTTGGATGATTAGTGATGTTGAGAATCTTTTCATATGTAAATTGGCCATCTGTACTCTGGAGAAGTGTCTGTTTAGGGTCTTTACCCATTTTTTAATTGGATTTCTTGGTTTTGAATTGTGTAAATTCTTCATAAATTTTGGGTATCTTATCAGATGTATCATTGGCAAATATGTTCTCCCATTCTCCACTGAAGTCTTGAACTCCTCAAATTCATCCATGAGGTTCAGAATCAACTTTTTCTAATCCTTTGTTAATTTGATATTTTTACTTCCCATGAGTCACAAGTATTAATGGCATCTAGAATGGTGAATCCTTTCCAGGAGATTGCCAGCTGACTGCTCAGATCCATCAGAGGAGTTACAATCTATTGCAGCTATAGTCTTACAAATTGTATGTCTTAATAAAACATGAAAGTAAAAATTCTCTTTGATCCCTGAGGTGCAGAATGGATGCTGTATTATTGTTAGTAGGCATGCAAAATTTGCATCAGTCTCATAATATATCTCCCTCAGAGCTCTTGAATGACCAGGTGCATTGTCAGTGAGCAGTACATATTTTGAAAGGAATCTTTCTTGGGCAATAGGTCTCAACAGTGGACTCAAAATATTTAACATACTATGCTGTAAACTGATGTGTTGTCTTCTAGGCTTTTTTGTTCCATTTATAAAGTATATTGAGCATAATTCCTATGGGCTCTAGGATTTTCAGAATGGTAAGTGAGCACTGGCTTCAACTTAATGTCACCAGCAGTAGTCCCTAACAAGAGAGTCAGCCTGTTCTTTGAAGCCAAGCATCAACTTCTTTATAGCTATGAAAGTCCTAGATGGCATCTTCTAACTTAAGGCTGTTTCATCTACATTGAAAATAAATAGTTTAGTATAGCCACCTTCATTAATGATCTTAGCTAGAACTTCTCCATAACTTGCTGCAGCTTCTACACCAGCACTGCTGCGTCACCTCACACTTTTATGGAAATGGCTTCTTTCCTTAAACCTTGTGAACCAACTTCTGCTATCTTCAGACTTTTCTTCTGCTGCAGCTTCCTCAACTGTCTTAGTCTTTGTAGAATTGAAGAATTAGGGCCTTGCTCTGGATTAAGTTTTGGCTTAAGACAGTGCTGTGGCTGGATCTTTTATTAAGACCAGTAAAACTTCTCCATACCAGCAATAAAGATATTTCGCCTTCCTAAAAAGTTCATGTGTTCACTGGAGTAGCACTCTTTTTTTTTTTTTTTGGTTGGTTTTTTGTGACAGAGTCAGAGAGAGGGACAGATAGGGACAAAGAGACAGGAAGGGAGAGAGATGAGAAGCATCAATTCTTCGTTGTGGCACCTTAGTTGTTCATTGATTGCTTTCTCATATGTGCCTTGGCGGGAGGGGAGGCTACAGCAGACCGAGTGACCCCTTGCTTGAGCCAGCAACCTCGGGGTCTTGAACCTGATTCCTCTGCGACTCAGTCCGACGCTCTATCCACTGTGCCACCACCTAGTCAGACTGGAGTAGCACTCTTAATTTCCTTTAAGAACTTTTCATTACATTCCCAACTTGGCTAACTTTGGTACAAGGGGCCTATCTTGGCATTCAACATGCCATCCTCACTAAGTTTAACCGTTACTGGACAGCACAAGTAATTGTGCTGTTTTTTGTTTGTTTGTTTGTTTATTGGATTTTGATTTAAAATGGGAGACATGCAACTCTTCTTTCATTTGAACACTTGGAAGCCATTGTAGGGTTATTAATTGGCTTCATTTCAATATTGTAGTGTCTTGGATTAGGGAGACCCATGGAGAGGTGGAATGGCCAGTTGGTGGAGCAGTCAGAACACACATTTATTGTTTGCTCTCATAGATGGGTGCATTTGATGGTACCTCAAAACAATTACAATAGTAACATCAGAGATCACTGATTACAGATCACCATAACAAATATAATAATGAAAAGGGTTGAAATATGCAAGAATTACCAAAATGTGACATAGACATGAAATGAGCAGATATTGTTGGAAAAAATGGCACCAAATTGCTTGATTCTGGCACCACAAACCTTCAGTTGTTAAGAAAAAGGCAGTATTTCTGAAGCACAATGAAACAGTGTATACCTGTATTTATTTGGTAGGGTATTTTGGGGTCAGAGAATGCTCAAAATTTTTTCATGTAAATTAATGGTATTTGCTTTTTTTGCTTTTACATTTCAGATTACTAAAGGTTCTTTAGGGACCCTCAACTTTTGGACAGCAGGAGTAACCACAGTTCTTTCGTCCAGCTATTTCATACTTGTTCCTTGTACTACTTTCTCACCGTGTCTTCTCTAATGCACTTTTATTTTTTCCTCAAAGTTTTAGTTTAACTTGGGTCCCAAGATGACATTCATTAAATGCTAACCCAGTAACTATTTTGCACCTATCAAACAAGTAATTGTGCTGTTTTTTGTTTGTTTATTGAGTTTACATCTTAATAGTTGAGATGTAAATTTGTGCAACCTTTCTGGACAGTAGATTGTAATATGACACATTTTTTATGTAGTATAAGTTTTAAATACAGAAAACTTCAGTGAAATAACTATATTGGTTTCCTTCACACTTTTCAATGTGAATGAACTCTAAAAATTAGGATATAAAATTGCTTATTAACTATAGTGTCTCACACCCACAACACCAAAGACAGTGAACTCTGGTTTTGGGAAGTTTATAGGTTATTTTTATTTTTAACATTTCTCCATTTTCTGCAGTAGATAATGCAAATAAGCTTTTAAAAAATGTTAGTGGATTCAGAAATAACATGAGATACAATAGCTGACTGAAGGTTTCTCTAGCAAGATCTGTACCTCATCACTGCAGACTTACTATGCACAGCAGTTCTCAAATATAACCTTCCTGGAGAGGAGTTACTAGAATACTGCAAAAATTGGAATTTTAATTCTTAGTTTTGGCTGGGAAAAAAACCCTTTGAACCTTAAATCCTACTGTGCTTTTGAACTTTTGGTTGAGCCTTTGGGATAAAGATGAGAAGCCTATGGAAAGAAATCTTTAAACAATTATTTCAGCTTTTGTAAGTTTCACATTGCATTCAGAAGTTTGCTGGTAATTTACCTTTTCTAGCCTTTTCTAGCCTGATTATTACCCCCCCCCCCCCAGGCAGGGTATTCACCGATACAAGATATATATATATATATAATTTTTTTTTTGTATTTTTCCTAAGGGAGAAGTGGGGGATGGGGGGAAGCAGATGGACGGACTCCTGCATGCGCTTGACCAGGATCCACCCAGCATGCCCTCCAGGGGTGATGCTCGACCCCTCTGGGCCTTTGCTCCTCTGCAATTGTAGCCATTCTAGCGCCTGAGGCAGAGGCCATGGAGCCATCCTCAGCGCCCGGGCCATCTTTGCTCCAATGAGCCTTGGCTGCAGGAGGGGAAAAGAGAGATGGGGAGGGAGGGGTGGAGAAGCAGATGGGCGCTTCTCCTGTGTGCCCTGACTGGGAATTGAACCTGGGACTACCACACGCTAGGCCAACGCTCTACCACTGAGCCAACCAGCCAGGGCCACGATGTTTTGTTTTGTGTGTGACAGAGACAGAGAGGGTCAACGAGAGGGACAGATAAGGACAGACAGGAAGGGAGAGAGATGAGAATCGGCAGTTCTTCGTTGCAGCACTTTAGTTGTTCATTGATTGTTTTCTCATATATGCTTTGATTGGGGGACTCCAGCAGAGCAAGTGACCCCTTGCTCTAGCCAGCAACCTTGGGTCCAAGCTGGTGAGCTTTGCTCAAACCAGATGAGCCTGCGCTCAAGCTGGAGACCTCGGCGTCTTGAACCCGGATCCTCCGCATCCCAGTCCAACACTCTATCCACTGTGCTACCACCTGATCAAGCAGCCAGGATGTATTTTTAATGCTGTAAGATGATGAAGTGGTGGTATGTAAAGAGCATTGTTAATTTTTTAAAAGACTTTTTGTGAGAGTTTATTTAAGCCAAATGGATGACCTGCCAGGAGTAGGAGCTCAGATGTTCCCCAGTGTTAATTATAAAGAAAAGATACTGATAATATTTATGGCTGATGTACTCTGTGGGTCATATTACATGTACCTAGGTCTATATAGTTCATTGACCATTTTTTTCCAAGAATATTTGGCAGCCTGATGAGAGACAGTGGATTGAGAAACAGCTTTTGAATTAACTTAGCAGGTGTTGGGATCTCATCATTTCTGCCCTTCACTGGGAATACTTTTAGAGGCTGATTTCCTAAAAGTCTACCTAAGAATTCTGGTTTTGTTACTGTTCTAGTTGACACAGCACAGGGCAGAGTGTCATCAGCATACTGCTAACACACATGTACTTATGAGCCTTATTGTGTAATGCGTTTTCTTTGCAGCAGTAGGAGCATGGGGGAGAAACAATCTGGATAACATGAAAGTGATGCTGGCGGCTCAGGAAAGGAGACTTGCTTCTGTGGGAAGGGATATAGCTGTTCCATCTGTTTTCTAGGTAAGCCTGCCTTTGTTCCAAGGACATCACCTCATGATTTGCAAATTTTAATTATAACTAGATCATGATTTCCATTTATCTTTAATTTGAGAATACATCTTTATCATTATAAAATGAATGATGTCTTTGTAAAACAGTAATTTGTATATTAAAACTTTTGTGAATTATTGGATCTTCATGCAAATTTAAGTATATTCTAAGTTTTCCTACCTAGGGAAAATGCATTTGTATAAATGGTAACTATATAAACACTAATATCTTGTGTATAGTAATCTAATAAATAATGAGTGATTAATACACATCAAGGCTTATGTCCTCTGTATTATTATGGTAATTGGTAAAAAGTATGTGGACAAGACCAAACTGAGTGTTGAGGCAGCATTGAACATTATAAGGTAAGCTTGAAGACTTAACCAGGCCATTGATTATAATTCAACAAAATTCCCACTGTCAGTCATTACTACTATATTCTAAGACTAAATATTCAGTCTGTCTGAACATAAGGAAAATATTATATGTGTAAAATGGCAGTTTAAACAAAAAGAAGGCCTAGCTCCATCTTTATTAGAAAAGCAATTTTGTCGGTGATGGATATATGCACTTGTTAAAAAAAAAAAAAAAACTAAGAGGAATTATTTAGTATTTGTACTTGTCAGATAATATCAGAGTTTAGATACTTGTAGAGAGAAGTAATTCTTAGATTAAGATAAAAGTTTTGATGAATCTTCTAAATAATCAGTAGTTAAACATTTAAATATATCACAAAGCTGCCAATAAACAATTACTAAAAAGTGGTGAGACGTGCTGACATGACAACTTTCATTGTGTGGTAAAAACAAATCTTCAAAAAGTGACTGCTATAGGTTTTTAGCTTATTTTAGCAGACAATTCTTATAGATTATTATATGTATATCTAATTCTAAATAATGGGTATAAACTTTTGAAAAACTGTTTGAAACCTGAACAGTTATTACAATATCATATTAAAGACCATTGTAGGCAGATGAAAATTGTGGGGTTTTGCTAGGGGAGGTGGGGGAAATTAGAAGGATACTTTATGTTCATGTTTGTAAATAAATTTTTTAATTTTTTTTTGGTATTTTTCCGAAGTTGGAAACTGGGAGGCAGTCAGACAGACTCCTGCATGCACCCGACTGGGATCCACCCGGCACGCCCACCAGGGGGCGATGCTCTGCCCATCTTGGGGTGTCTCTCTGCCGCAATCAGAGCCATTCTAGAGCCTGAGGCCGAAGCCATAGAGCCATCCTCAGCACCTGGGCAAACTTTGCTCCAATGGAGCCTTGGCTGTGGGAGGGGAAGAGAGAGACAGAGAGGAAGGAGAGTGGGAGGGGTGGAGAAGCAGATGGGCGCTTCTCCTGTGTGCCCTGGCTGGGAATCGAACCCGGGACTCCTGCACGCCAGGCTGATGCACTACCACTGAGCCAACGGCCAGGGCCTATAAATAATTTTTAAAACCTAATCTGAAATCTGTTCTTGTACAGATTTGAGTATGAGCACAGTTGAAGAAGATTCTGACACAGTGACAGTAGAGACTGTGAATTCGGTAACTTTGACTCGGGACACAGAAGGGAACCTCATTCTTCACTGCCCTCAGAATGGTAGGAAAACTTGGCAAACAGAACTGTGAATAATTTTGGATTTCTTGATTTTTATGTCACCTTTGATCTCTATTATCCAGATAGACAGCTTAGGCTAGGACTATAGAAAAGGAAGTTATCTCTTAGGATCATAAATTAATCTTTAAATGGATTTTTTTTTAAATTTATTTTAGAGAGAGGAAGGGGTAGAGAGAGAGAGAAACAGAAACATTGATTTGTTGTTCCACCTATTTGTTGGTTGATTCTTACATGTGCCTTGACCTGGGATTGAACCTGCAATCTTGGCTTATCGAGAGGACACTCTAACCAACTGAGCTTTCTGGTCAGGGCTCATGAATTTATCTTAATTTATATTTTTATTTCTATATTTTTAAAAATATACTTTGGTATATTTAAATTTACCATAAATTTTAATCTCATATGAGTAGCTATTTATAAGTAACATCTGTTGAGTATTCTAAGGTGATATTGGATTAACTATGATACAGTTCCTCAACAGAGTATATGTAGTGCATCAGAAAATGTAGAGGTAGTAATGCCAATATGTATCAATGAACAGTTGTTGGGGTTTTGTTTTTTTTGTGTTTTTTTCTGTTTTTGTTTTTGTTTTTTTGCTAGAACCTGAGTTAGAGGATTTTATATGACTCTGAATAAGATTTAGTATGATCAGGTAATGAATTAAGATTCAGCAGCCTTGGGGCTTATGATTTTATTTCTCTATTCTTTATAATTTATTGTTTATTTTGCTTTAAGTTCACCTTTGCTCAACCTAGGTTTTTGTCTTCTCTTTTCACTCCATACTTAGTCCCTAGGTTATTTCATTCAGATTTGTGTTCTTTTCTAATCTCCCATATTCATTCCATCATGAAGATTTGTTGATAGAATTATGTTTCTTGAATCACTTCCTTCCTCTCTGTCTCAGGTGCCCCTTTCTTAGTTCAGTTTCTCACCTGGGTATCTCTAGTAGCCTTTTAACCAGTCTGCCACGCCTACTTCTTTCACACTGTGAAGACGTTGGTCATGATACTAAACAGTGTAGGAAGTGTAAAGCTTACCGTAGTTTATAGAATATAATTCAGGTTCTTTAATTTGGCACATAGATCTCCCATCATCTCAGCCTTCCTTCCAGACTCACTTCCTGCTACATTTCATGTATTTTGATGTGCCAGCGGTTCACGACTGTTTTTACCTTCCTAATATTCCTTATTACTCTACTGCTGATAATAATAATTTTTCTCTGGCTGTTTCTCTTTCACGTGGAAGACCTCTTCAGGGAACCTTCCTTCATCTTTGGTCTAAACTAAATGTCTTTCCTCTCTGCTCGTATAACAGCCTCTTTATTCTACCTTCATAGCTCTTTTGAAATTGCTAGCACTATGTTGAAATTGTTTGCTTAGTCATCTCCACTACACTGTGAGCTCCTTGACAGTCAGTGTATCACTTCTTGTTCTTTTCCCAGTACTTAGCACATAGTAGGCACTCAGTAAATATTTGTGAGTGAATTAAATAACAAGTCCTTATCTTTACATGGGAAATATTTGGAAAGCCAGATAGTTGATAGCACAAAAGTGTAATGTTCAAGAAATGGCACCTTATTATAGTTCTTGTCAGAAGAGTAGGAACTGAGGTACCGCACTAGACATACAGAAGGCAATATTGTTTGTAGTATCACTTGTACAGCTGGGTTTAATTAAGTGAGCAAATTGGTAAGACAGCTGTTTACAGCCATTTCTTTAAGATTTTGTGTTTTTCTTGTTTTGAAGGTTTTGAGATTTTTGTTTGTTTTTGTTTTGTTTCATCAGAAGCTGATGAAATAGACTCAGAAGATAGTACTGAACCTCCGCATAAAAGACTTTGTCTGTCTTCTGAGGATGATCAGAGTGTTGATGAGTCTACTCCTTGCATATCAGTTGTTGCGCTTCCACGTAAGTCACTGTGCATTATTAAGAGCAGAGTTTCCTTTTAAAATCAAATTTTAGCTTGCAGGAGATTTAATTGGCATTTGAAGGTATACTTAAACCCATTATTTTTCTCTTTATTTCATAAAAAAACCCTCCTTTTAACTAAGGCTTAGTGTTTATATATGTGCCAGGTGTGTTCTAAATGCTTTTACATATATTGTCTAATCATCTCAACCTTTTTATTATTACCCCCTCACCCCTGTCCAGTAGTCTTTTTAAACATTTTTTTTCCTGATCAGTCTCCCCCCCATGAAATTTTAATATCATGGATATGCCTTTTTTTTTTTTTTTTTTTTTGTATTTTTCCGAAGCTGGAAACAGGGAGGCAGTAAGACAGACTCCTGCATGCGCCTGACTGGGATCCACCCGGCACGCCCACCAGGGGGCGACGCTCCGCCCATCTTGGGGCGTCGCTCTGCTGCAATCAGAGCCATTCTAGCCGCCAAGGCAGAGGCCACAGAGCCATCCTCAGCGCCCGGGCAAACTTTGCTCCAATGGAGCCTTGGCTGCGGGAGGGGAAGAGAGAGACAGAGAGGAAGGAGAGGGGGAGGGGTGGAGAAGCAGATGGGTGCTTCTCCTGTGTGCCCTGGCCGGGAATCGAACCCAGGACTCCTGCACACCAGGCCGATGCTCTACCACTGAGCCAACCGGCCAGGGTCAATATGCTTTTTTTTAATATTTAATGTACTACCTGTATGTTCTTGCTTTGTTTAATAAAAATAGGATTTTTCACACACAACCCACAAGAAGCATATTCACTTTAAAGCATGCTCTAGAGTAGGGATATTACCCCAATTTTATAAATGATGAAACTAAGGCAGAGAGAGGTATAATAACTAAGGTCACACCTAGTCATTCTGGTTCTTGTAATTCATACTCATAATCCCAATGCTATACTGCCTCTTCATATGGTAAATAACTAAGTGGAAGTTAGATAGGAGTCTAATTAATTAGTTTATTTTCACTAAGAAAGTTTTTACCGTGTTCATATTCGAAGATTATTTAGAATAGACTGGATTCTAAGGAGGTGTAGTATTTCAGGTAGAATACTGTTGGTAAAAGTCTACAACACAACAACTGTAATGTTATACTCCATTTCTCATTTATTTCACATACAGGGACTCTTACTGACTGTGGTGCCCCACACCGTTGCAGCAGGAGTCTTAGTCCATGGCAGTGGGTTGGGGTGCAAGGCTCTTAGAGGCACTCTGCATAAAGGAGAGTCTTGCCATATCAGAGAACTTTCATTTTGCACTGATCATCAAGCCAAATCACCATCCAGTGGAAAAAAACTGAGACTAGGCTTTCATTGTGGAAAACTGTGTTTTCACAAGTAGATTTAGAGTTTGAACTCTGTATTTAGAGTTCAATACTTATTAAATTAACAGAAAAGAAAGCCTTTAGTATCAGTTTACTGTGAGACTTTATTGAAAGACAGTGTTGATAATCATATTGGTAATATTGCTTCCAGTTGTGACTCTACAAACAATCTATTTCTAATTAAATGAACTTTCCTTCTAATGATGATTCATATAATTTTTTAAACTCTCTCCTAATTTGACTATCATTATGTTGTGATTCAGTTTTAAAACTTGATTGGCCTATCTGTACAGGTACAATCCTATATAGACATTTTCTAAGCTACAATTATTTTTTATTCAGCTATAATTGATCTGTAACATGTTAGTTCCAAGTGTACAACATGATTTGGTACATTTATATATTATGAAATTATCACCACAGTAAGTCTAGTTAACATCCATCACCACACATAGTTATGAATTTTTTCTTATATGATAACTTAATATATAGTCTCTCAACAACTTTCAAGAAAACAGTATTGGTAACTATAGTCACCATGTGCCGGGGTCCAGCCCCAGGGGGGATCCAGGGGTCCCACAGGAGGAGACGGCGTCGGCGAAATCTAGTGAGAGAGCCGAATTCTTTTCTTTCTCTTTATTCTCTGGTTAGCATTTACTGCCAGGCATCTCTGCCAATGGCTGGTCTAACTTTACTTTTTATGCACACACACTAAGTTACAATCACATGGTATTTTGAATACATCATTGTTTTAGTTTCACTATGGTTACATATTTCCAGATAACAGTTAATTCATATCTATAAGCTACAAATCAGGTGGTAAGTCATTCAAAGTACAGTTAACAATAACTTGAATAGCAATAACAATATTGGTACAAACTTCTAAAAGATTAGTACTAATTAATAACTATTTTACTGTTGTGAGTCAAGGGCGCAGAGAGAGATAGCAGACGAAATCATCAAGGACTAGCAAAGGACCACCGCTTGCTCAGGCAAATAGCCTTGAGTTCATGTAGTGTCCTAATTCTTTTTTCATAAGACTACAAAAGGCTTGCTATTTAAGAAACTAACATAGCATTAAGAGTAACTTTTACTTAAAGATACATAGAGTGCACCTGCAAGATAGCTAGTAGCAACATAATATCAGAAGGCATTAATTGCTATTGCTGCTATGAATCCTACCACATTCCTCTCCTTATTCTTGGAAAATACAAAAATCTCATGAGAATGTTTTACTGAGAAAAGCCCAGCAACTGCCTTCAGTGACAAAACAAGTCTTTTAACAAAACATTCTTTACTAGCCAACTGCACTCCTATCCAAGGCCATGCAACAGGCTACTCTACTACACCTTACCTAAGATTCTAATGTCTAGTTAAACTTTATTCATTTACTATATTCATACACTAGTTAAGTTCTAACTTTATTCTTTCTAATATGATTAATAAGAAGAAATTCTCCTACAAACTTAACCCTTTATGAGGGATATCATGGCCAGCCTCTTATGTTTATGAGCCCAGTTCAAGGGGCTTACAGGCTTCTCTGTGGAACTTACACCTTCTGTCTCATTTTCAAAGAAATTACTACAAATCTACAGGGAAAGCATGGTACTATTATCCCTGTGCTACAAATAATAGCACACACCCAGAAAAGGGGGGATATAAGGCCAGATTAATTCAAAAGGTCAAAGGGGGAAGTATCATTGTGCCTTTCCTTTGCGGTGACTTTGTCACCCCACAGCCATTGGTCTTCACTGCAGTGACTTTGTCAATAAGCAGTTTTTGATCTTCTTCTGCTGTGACTTTATCAGCCAGCATTTGTGGGTCTTCTCCTGCTGTGACCTTGTCAGCCAGCAGTCGTTGATCAGCTCCCGACAACCATGCTGTATATTATTACATCCTCAGGACTTATTCATTAAGCCAGAATTTTTTTTTTTTAAGCCAGAATTTTTGAGTGATTATTTTGAATGGTTCATTCATTTTATTAAAGGACAGTACCTTGATCATGATTATAGGTTTAAGGTATACTTGATATTTTGTTCTTTTTCGTGATGTTACTCTGAATTCTTTACACCCTCATTCACATAACTGGCTAAGATACGTAATATGGCTGTACTGACATAAAACTACATGAGCTGCTTGATGGGTAATAGTGTATCATATGTGGAGGGCATTCTGGAGCCTAATATTTACAATAAGACTGAATTCATGAAAAGCAGGCTTGAAGTACTGATATATTCTCTGGATTTGTAAAAAGTATGCTGATAAAATCAACTTAGGAAAGTTTCTACATTTTAAAAAAGTCCCATAAAAGCATGAAGTCCTATATCTGTCACTGTCATCTGGGACTGATTGAATGGCCAAGTCATTTGCTGGACTTTGAGGAGGCAAATTTTTTTTTTTTTTCCCAAAGTTGGAAACTGGGAGGCAGTCAGACTCCCGCATGCGCCCGACCGGGATCCACCCGGCATGCCCACCAGGGGGCGATGCTCTGACCATCTTGGGGCGTCGCTCTGCCGCAATCAGAGCCATTCTAGCGCCTGAGGCAGAGGCCACAGAGCCATCCTCAGCGCCCAGGCAAACTTTGCTCCAATGGAGCCTTGGCTGCGGGAGGGGGAGAGAGAGACAGAGAGGAAGGAGAGGGGGAGGGGTGGAGAAGCAGATGGGCGCTTCTCCTGTGTGCCCTGGCCGGGAATCGAACCCAGGACTCCTGCACGCCAGGCCGATGCTCTACCACTGAGCAAACCGGCCAGGGCCGAGGAGGCAAATATTTTTTAATATTTAACTTCAAATTTACTTTTAATATTCAGATTTTATTTACATGCTTTATAAAACTGATAACATTTATTTGTCTGAGCCTTATAAGTCTCTCAACTCACATGGTAATCAGTCCAGATCACCCACTGATCCCTTGTTTTAGCAGTCACCTGCCACCACATTCACTCCATTTCCTATTCATAGTTATAACCCTTGGTGATTACTCATTTAAATGATTGTTGCAATACCTTAGCCTCTTATTCCTTTTGTCCTTCATACTGTCTTATCACTACTGTTACCACTTTTGCTATTTCCTATTAACTGGAGTCCGTTTGATTTCTATTTCAAATTTTGTTTTCCTTCCACTGCTTCCCATGTTTCCAGCTTACTTGCTCTTAATACTCTTATTAAAAACTCTTGTGATCCTTTGCTCCCTAGCACTCATTGATCTTACCACTTATTCTTTGTTCCTTCTCCACTTTGTATACTGTTTCCTCCTTATCTAGTTTCAGTTTTATGGTTATCATTGAATTTACCATCAAGTCCTTTTTTCCTTCCCTCACTTCTTTGTTCTTTGGTAAAACTATAACCTAGGTTAAATCTCTCTGCCTATTTATGTCTATGTCTGATAGAAAAGTAGCACAAGCAAACTGACTGGTCTCACTTTAAACTGATAATCATTAACTTGAAATGAGCTTATGGTGTTGCTTACTAGTCACACCATACATAACTCCACCATACTTTTCTTTCTCCCACTGAGATGACTGTGTCTCTTAACCTCTAATCCTTTGTCTACATTTTTTACTCTCAACTGATAACCTTGCTTCCTACTTTACTGAGAAAATTGAAGTAGCTAGAAAATATACATAGTAATTTCTGTGAGTTTTCACTGTCACAAATATACAGCTCCATCTATGTATGTCCATATACAGTATTCTCTTTTTTCCTAGCTGAAGACAGCCAGCCTTTCTTTTTATTAGACCCTATCCCCTTTGCCTACTCACGGATGTTGTTGCAGTGATTTCTTTTTTTCTCTTGAGTCATCCATTTTTCCTTCTCTACTGGATTGTTTTTGTTATAAACATTCTGGATTTTCTTCTTTAAAATGTCCCGTCAGCCCACTTTTAGCCCCCACCCAATTTCTCTCCTTAAGAACAGAATACCTTGAATTTCCTGTTCTTGTCCCCACTTCTTCTGTTCTTCCTTACACCCCTCCAGTCAGACTTTCATTCTGTCACTTCACCAGAGCTGTTTTTCTCAAGTCTCCAGAAACCTTTTTGTTGCTAAATCCAGTGGAGGTATTTTTTCAGTCTTTGTCTTACCCAATCTGTCCACAATTTTTGACAATATTAATCACTCCCTCCTCCCTGAAACATGTTGTCACATGGGTTCCAGGGAATACATTTCTCTAGTTTTCTTCTACCTTTCTGTCCATTCCTTCTCAGTCTCTTACGCTGACTTGTTCAAATCCTTTCAGCCTCTACATGTGGCGTGCCCCAGGACTCAGTTCTTAGACTACTTCTGTTTTCTGTTTGTACTCCCTTGAATTTATGATTTAAAAGTCCTATCTCTGGCGACGTCTCCCAGATTATTCCAGTCCAGGTTTCTCTCTTTAACTCTAGATGTTTATTAGGTATCTCAAACTGATGTGTTTAAAACTCAGTTTCTGAAATTGACTTATATAATCTTCTTTATCTCAAGTCATAGCAAATACATTTTTTCAATTTAGTGAGATTTAAAAAAAAACTAATATCCTTGACTTTTCCATTTCTCTTGTACTTGATTTATCTTCAAATTCTAATGGCTCTACCATCAAAATATATCCACAATTTGAACTACTTCTCCTCACTTTAGAGTGGCTTTCACTCTAGTCCAAGCCACTGTCTCTTACTAAGATTTTTGAAATTAGCTTCTTAACTGATCTCATTGCAGCCCTTGCGGCTATTTTCTCCATAGCAGCCAGAGTGATGCTGTTAGCTGTTAAAGTAAAAGATTATATCACTTCTCTTAACCTTCCATTGGTTTCCTGTCTAAAAGTTAGAGCCAGAGTCTTTATAGTGGCTTACAGGTTTCCACAGAGTTTCTACTGTTCTTGTTCAGTCTGCCTTGGCCATACCGCCTTCCTTGCTATTTCTGGGAAAATCCAGATATACTCCATCTCAGAGCCTTTACCCTCAGCCTGAGGCACTCTTTCTCAAGATCCTACAGGACTAGCTCCCTTCTTCTCTTTGTTCCAAGGTGGTTACTATTCCTGGCCTCCTAGCTGAAATGTCAAATACCCTTCCTCACTTCCAACACATTCCCTTTCCTACTGTATTTTTTTTTATTATCACCATCATTTTGTGTTTAACCAACTAGAATAAAAGGGGACATAAAGGCAGGATTTTTGTTTCTTTTGCTCACTACTGTCTCCACATAACTCAGAGAACAATACTTAGTGTGTATTAGTGTATAATAAATAATGGTTAAGTGCATGTATGATATATATATATTATTTATATCATAGCAAAGAATGTGTTAGGAAATTAGGAGGTCACATTTTTCCCATGGATTTTAAAAAATATTAAAACCTGCTATTATTCTAGCATTGAACTGTTCTTTTCCTTGAAGTTTCAGAAAATGATCAGAGCTTTGAGGTGACCATGACAGCAACCACAGATGTGGCAGATGATATTACTGAGGGAACTGTCACACAGATCCAGGTACAGTAAGTCTTCACTGGCTGCAGGAAGACTTATCTTTTACACATACCTTAGGTGATAAAACAGTGTGAACATATTTGTCTGACCACAAAATTGAGATGAGAGCTTAAAAATTAATTAGGAACTAAGAAATTTTTAAATATATACAGTACTTTGTGATTGCAAGAGGTATTCATGGGGCGAAATACTTATTTTTAGGTTTCTAAGCCTGCATATATTATAAACATGTATGCTACAACTCACTCAAAAAGCCTTCTTTTGAAAAGCAACAGCATACTAAATAAAGACTGGGTAATTTAAAAAGATTTATGTATGAAGTAGTGAAAAGTGTAGGTGAAATACTGGAGAACTTATTAATACCTTTGTACTAAACACAGATAAATATGCTTTAGGTACCTGAACCTCCTGCTATACTCACTTAACTCATTTATTATTGACAGTGTTGACTATTGTTAAAATTTAATCATTTATTTGCTTTGTTCAGTGGCCGTTTACATGTTTAACATTATACGACTTAAATAATGATTCTAACTCTTCATCAGGAAAATTTAAGCCATAAGGCATTAAGTATTTGCCCGAAGATAGCAACTAATCACCATGATAGGTTTATTCCTAAGATTTATTGGTTGGACATTGCTGGTAATTTTATCTTTTTAACCAACTGATTAATAAATGAGATTTATAGAATATAAGAGGCCTTAGACAACATCTATCTCAATTCTAAGCTTTATAAAGGCTTCTTGGTGTTTAAAAGAAAGAATTTTTAAAATGTATGATACATAAATACAGTAATAAAACATTTCATATTTGTTCAGTGATTTCTAGAATTTTTAAAAAAACTGCTTTTATGAATATGATATATTCATTACCACAAGACAGACATAAAAATAAAGTAGGTGACAATGAAAGTTTGGCTTTTCCCCTTATTGTGCTTTGGTGGTTCAATGATAGTATCTGTCTTTCCAAGTAAGATGGGTTTCATTTCCTCTTTAAGTTAGAGATTAATTTTTTGCTTATTCAAGAACTAGTCCAGTCTGTTAGGACTTACGCCCCGCTGGTGTTCATCCCGTCCTGAGACCACGCTGGAGGAGTTCTCACCAGGCATGCAGCTCCCCTGATCCTGGTCTGCCTGTGAGAGTCTCATACTTCACCTGGCAGCACCTTTGTCACCTTGTCCTTGCTTATACTAGAGCTCTCTTTAGCTCAAGGCCAACTCTTAAAAGCAGCTTTGTTCCTACAAAATTTGCTAGATTAGGTATGTACATAATTAAAAATGTACCCAGTGATAATTGCATAAATATACTGAAAGCCACTGAATTGTTTCCCTTAAAGGATGAATTTTATGGTATATGAATTGTCTCTATAAAACCTATTTTTAAACTACACATTCCTCAGTAAAGACTACTTTTGGTGCAATAATAATTAAAAGTAGTTCCATATAATTCTTTGAGAAGAAGGTACATTAATAACTGTAGGAGTGAGCTCTAGAAATTGTCTGAAACAAAATTGTCAGTAAACAGTAAGCAGACCATGATTTTGCAATAATGTCTTTTGATTTAGCCTATTGTTTAAATTTAACAAGAGATTACATTATAATAATGATATATTTAGACAGCAAACTGCCTGTTAGGATATTAATAATCATAACACTCAACCCCAGCATTTCTATTTTGTTGTATGTAGGAGCTCATTTTATATATATAAATATACAAATGTGTATTTGTACTTTTTCAAGATTTTACAGAATGAACAACTAGATGAAATATCTCCATTGGGTAATGAGGAAGTTTCTGCAGTAAGCCAAGCATGGTTTACAACTAAAGAAGATAAGGATTCTCTGACTAACAAAGGTAAATACTGTGAATTTTGTTGTCTGAAGCAAGAAATGGAGATAAAAAGAGCTTATAGTTATTAGGATTCTGAGTTGGACTTTCATAATTGTGATTAAGTAGTTACAGCAATTGAGCTTTTTTCTTTATTTTTTTATTAAACTTACTGGGGTGACATTGGTTAATAAGATCATGTAGGTTTACTTTAAAGTGTACATTTCTATGCTATGTAATCTATATATTGCATTGTGTGCCTACCACCCACAAATCATCGTTCATCACCATATATTTGGCCCTCTTTTCCTTTACTGTACCCCTGACCCCTTTCCCTCTGGTAACCATCATACTGTTGTCTGTGTCTATGAGTTTCAGTTTTATATCCCACATATTTGTGAAATTATATGGTTCTTAGCTTTTTCTGACTGACTGATTTCTAATTGAATTAAATTTGGCTCTAAATGACTCTGAATGAGACAGTGAAACAAACATTTGTTTTTTAATAATTGATCCTTTTTCTGATATTTATATTTTTTCCTGTTAATTTTTTGAACAAATGGATAGTGGTGACATTAAAAAGACAGTGGGCGATTACTGCTTACAGGAGTAGGCAGTCAAGCATTTTCAAAGATCTACTTTCTTTGGTATAAGCAGTTTAGCAGCTTATTGTCACATGGTGTTTATAGTGTTGTTATGCTCATAAAGATTGCTAGGAAGTTGCTACCAGAAAGTGGGAGTTGTGAACATGCCACTGTGAAGTAAGGAAAGAAAGCAAGTAAATAGATTGTTCTTAACCACTGTAAATACTCATTTAGAATATATTATTAACTTGGTATCCAGTATACTATGTTTACCTTGTCCTAGGATTTTTTCTGTATGTTGTTTTGCTCATAAAATTTATTTTTCAATGGAGAAATTTTTCAGAAACTTTTTTAACATAGTTGGGCTTTTCTAATACTTACAAGTCTTTTTAACTGTTCTGTACTGCTGAAAGGGTGAGAGAAGTAACTGAGGGGAATTAACATTTTTTAATCTTTTACTTACCTTGTCTTTATTTAGTAGGATCAAATGCATTCTTAAAGTCCAAAGGTTTCAAAAGCAACTTAACCTAGGGCTCTTTCAGGTGAATGAGAAATTAAATTAGCTATATTTTGTTCTCATAGATAACATTTAATCAGAAAGCAAATCTTTAGTACTTATTCCTCTCAAGGAGTAATATTTTCTATAATATTATTTGTTTTCTTTTAAAGGACATAAGTGGAAGCAGGGGATGTGGTCCAAGGAAGAAATTGATATTTTGATGAACAATATTGAACGCTATCTGAAGGTATCTTATGACATATTTTTTTGTTTCACTAATTTATCCACTGCCAATTATAAAAATATCAAGTCAGCCTATTATGTATACTCAGGAGCTTTTCAGTAATTTTGTAATGAATGACTGGCTAACGTAACTTAACAATGCTAAGATGTATCATTATAGTATATATATTTTTACACAAATTTTGAATAGCTTTATTGCTTAACCACCCTGAAGTTTAGACAAAATCTTAGTAGCCACTGAGAATCTTAAAGCCCTGTCTTTTAAAGTAGCATGTAAATTAGAGTGTAAGTTTATATTGTCTAAAGCAGTGGTTCTCAACCTTTCTAATGCCGTGACCCCGCAATACAGTTCCTCATGTTGCGGTGACCCCAAACCAAAAAATAATTTTGGTGGCTACTTCATAACTGTAATTTTGCTACAGTTATGATTCGGAATGTAAATACCTGATATGCATTATGTATTTTCTGATGGCTTTAGGCGACCCCACCAGGGTCGCGACCCACAGGTTGAGAACCACTGGTCTAAAGCCTAAGATACTCATCTTTATGACATCGTATCGTCCTTCCCTTTTTAAAAAGAAATCAAAAGTTTAATCATTTTTATATTTAGGCTTCTGTTAGTCATCTTCTTTGTTTAAATGTCTGTTGAACACAGAATTTTTGAGGCTCTGAAGATAGTTTTTGATTTTGAAAAGCATATAGTGTTTGATTTTGAAAATCCAGCAGTCCATTTGGGAATGTTGAAATAGGTTAAGAATGATACAGGGCTTAGTATGTGATTGATACATATTGTAAATTCTGCATGAGATCAGAGGAGGAAGAGTATTCACAGGGTTAGGACAGCTGTGGAAAATATTTAGAAGAGAAAGAATGTAAGCTGAGTCTTTAAAAAAGGGGGTAGAACTTAGGCTAAAATATGGCTGGAGGTTAACAATATGAGTAAATGCTGAGAACCAAGAAATCAAAGATTAAACCCAGACCACATTAAATTAACTCCTTTAACTTGAACCAAGATTACCCTCTGGAAACTGAGCTTTGAAGTCCAGACTGAAGAATTAGAACTCTGCCCTATAGGAAATGAGAAAGACTGGTACCTTAATTAAGTTAGGGATCATCAGGTAAATCTATGCTTTTTTCAGGGATATCTTCTCTAGAACCTTGCTGACAGTCCCCAAAGATAAGTTAGATTCAAATAGTATGGAATGGTATGTGTTTGGAAGGTAGACCATTAACATTGTTTGGGAATGGGAGGTGTATAGTATTTATTTAATCATTTTTCTGTTGTTTGATACTTAGTTGGTTTAAATAGGTTGCTGCCTAAAATGTCCACATTCTTTGCTTAATTTTAACCTGCATCCTTCCCCAGCTAAGCTTTGTAAACTATAAAGAGTTAAAAACTTTAATTCTTTCTTAATAAATAAAGATCTTCACCATCAAACTAATTGTGGCCCTGGCCAGTTGGCTCAGTGATAAAACGTTGGCCTGGTGTGTGGAAGTCCCGGGTTTGATTCCCAGTCAGGGCACACCAGAGAAGTGACCATCTGCTTCTCCACCTCTCCACCTCTCTCCTTCTCCCTGCTCTCTCTCTGTCTCTCTTCCCCTCCTGTAGCCGTGGCTTGGTTGGAGCAAGTAAGCCCCATGCACTGAGAACGGCTCCATTGCCTCACCTCAGGCACTAAGATAGCTTGGTTGATGAGCAACGGAGCAACAGTCCCCAATGGGCAGAGCATCACCCCAGAGAGGGCTTGCTGAGTGGATCCCGGTCGGCCGCATGCGGGAGTCTTATCTCTCTGCCTCCCTGCTTCTCACTTAAGAAAAATTAAAAAAAAACAAAACTAATTGTTACAAGAGAAAAAGAAATGCAGTGACTATTAAAAATGTGTCCAGAAGTGTGTTAAGTTGGCCACTGGTCACATACACTTTAGGTAAGACTGAGGAAAAAATGCATGGGTTTAGGTGAGACAGTAATGAGTGGTAAGAACATTGAACTTTGGGAATTTAAGCAGCTGGCTTTTCTAGAGGACTGTAGTAGATGATGTTCAAGGAGCCTTCCAACTTTATGATTAAAGGGAAGGAAAGTGACTAAAATTTGAGATTCTTAGATGACTATTTCAGTTGACCAGGTAAAGGGAGTAAGGACTTTTAAAAAGCAAAAAATGTGTATGATCTGAAGAGAAACAAGTGTGTGAGGACTTTTAAACCACAGTGGTAAGAAAGGGAATTGGCAGGGGAAGGGCAGATAAACAAGTAATCTCTGAGGAAGCCTGATGACTGGATGTAGGGGTAGAAAGACACTGAAACATGAATAACTGAAAAGAGTTTTCATTTGAGGATTGGGAGACTAATGATAGGGTTGGCAGAACTAGAAAATGTCTAAAAAGATGGACTAGTTGTAGAAAAAGATCATTTATTTGATTTTTATTTTTGACCATGGTTTTTATTATGTGGTGCTTTTTTCTAAAACTGTTGAGGAGTCATTTTTAAGCCAGTTAGTTAGATGTCATATATTCCATATTTTGGGTAAAAGGATAAATGAAAGTAACTGTCAAAAGTAAAAACAAACGAAAAAAAGCAGAGGAGTATTTCACGGTAATGTTATCTTGCAACACAGTGTCTTGCATATTGGTAGGTGCTTAGTAAATATTTAGGTTTAATCACTTACAGAATTGAAACTGCATAAACAATAATTTTAGGAAAAGATTCTAACATTTAGAAACGTTTTGCTGCTAGGTTGTTAGAGATTTTATACATTGTAGAGTATATATAATGTGTCATATATCAGTGTAATTTTACCTGTTTTTGAACTTTATATAAATAGATTCCCTGTTGATTTCTTTAGCTGTATTGTGTAAAATACGTAGTAATACGTTACCCATTCATAGTTAAGGTCATTTGGATTTTTGTTTTGGTTTTTAAATTTTTTTTATTACATTTTTCCATTCAGTATTTTTTTTTTGTATTAGTTTCAGGTGTACAGCTGTCATCATACACTTCACAAAGTGCCCACCCACTCCCCCCAGTATTTCCGGTACCCACCTAACACCACCATACACAGTTAATTAATACAATATTATTGACTGTTCCTTATGCTTTGATTCACATTCCCATGACTTTTGTGACAACCAATTTGTACTTCTTAATCCCTTCATCGTTTTCACCCAGTTCCTCAGTGGGTTCTTTTTTGCTTTTTTGCTATTTGTACAAATTTGGTGGATGTGGATGGTATTTTATTATGGCATAAATTTGCATTTTTCTGATTACTTATTTTTATATGCTGATTGGACATTTGTGTTTCCTCTTTGAAATTCCTTTTTTTTTTTTTTTTTTTTTTTGTATTTTTGTATTTTTCTGAAGCTGGAAACGGGGAGAGACAGACAGACTCCCGCATGCGCCCGACCGGGATCCACCCGGCACGCCCACCAGGGGCGACGCTCTGCCCACCAGGGGGCGATGCTCTGCCCCTCCGGGGCATCGCTTTGCCGCGACCAGAGCCACTCTAGCGCCTGGGGCAGAGGCCAAGAGCCATCCCCAGCGCCCGGGCCATCTTTGCTCCAATGGAGCCTCGGCTGCGGGAGGGGAAGAGAGAGACGGAGAGGAAGGAGGGGGGGGGGGTGGAGAAGCAAATGGGCGCTTCTCCTATGTGCCCTGGCCGGGAATCGAACCCGGGTCCCCCGCATGCCAGGCCACCGCTCTACCACTGAGCCAACCAGCCAGGGCTCTTTGAAATTCCTTTTTATCTTTCAACAATTTTTCAATGGGGTTTTTTTTCTAGATATACTTAATGTATGCCAGATACTAATGTTTTTTGATTGTGTTGCAAGTATCTTGTCCAGTTTAGTGGCATGTCTTTTCTGTCTCTTGAGGTGTCATTTGATGAAAAAGATTTTTCATTTCAGTGTCAAAATTATGGTCTTTCTACTTTTATATTTTGCATACTGTTTAAGAAAGCCTCCCCTGTCTCAAAGGCATGAAGATATTCTCATATTTTATACAAGTTTTAGAGTTTTGCCTTTCACTATGATTTTCTTCCTCCTATTAATGTGAGATAAGAGTTTCAGTGTTATTATGTTATGGATGACAATTGTCCCAGCATCATTGTAGAATGTTTTTTCCTCATTTCCAATGTCTATTCTGTCCCGAGACAAGCTTCTATAGATTTGTTTCTAGGTTTTCTAATTTGTTCCCAGGTTCTATTGGTATATAGCACTATCTTCAAAAGTGCCAGTATCTGATGGGGCAAGTCTTTTCATGAGTGTTTTTGGCCCTTTACTTTTCCATGATAAACGTAAAATCAGTTTGCAGAGAATGGAAAGCTTTTGGAATTTTTATTGGGACTGCATTGAATCTGTGCATCAATTTCAGGGGAATTAACATCTTTACTATATTTTATCTTCCTATTGAAAAACATTGTATAGCTCTCCATTTGAGTTAGTTCCTCTTTATCGTCTTCTATACTTTTATGTTTTTCCTCATAAAGGACATCCATTAACTTTAATAGTAAGATTCAGTCTTAATTCTTTTCATTTTGATGCTTATTGTTAATGAGAATTTGTAAAGATTTTATATATATATATATATATATATATATATATATATATATATATATATATAACATTAGCAATGACTTTTCTTTTTCGGTCTTCATACTCATGAATTTTTCTTTTATAAGGCTGTCAGCAAGTCCTAACTTTCTAGGAGTGTTATCCTACATGAATATTGAATTTTATGACTGCTCTGTCCACACTTACTGAAATTTTATGTTCTTTTTCATAAATCTACTCATGTGACTGATTACACTAATTATTTTTTTTCTGAAATTAACACAAACTTATATTCCTAGAACGAGTTCATTTTGTGCATTGATTATTAACCTCTTTATACACTGCTGGGTTTAGCATGCTAAACTGTTTTAAGGATTGGTGGGGAGGTATTTGTTAATGAATGGGGTTGGCCTGAAAATTATTTTCTGAAACCATCTTGTCTGCTTTTGTTATTAAAGCTATGCTGGCCTAATGAATGGAGAAGAGGCCCCGCCCTCTATTTATTCCTTACTCCAGAATAGTTTAAAATAGTTAAAATTATTTAAAATAGAATTATCTTTCTCTTATTTATTTGATAGGGTTTACCTATAAATTTATCTGGGTCTGGGGTTTTTATTATTTCATTATAGTTTGATTACTGATTGAATTTTCTTGATGGTCTGTGCTTATTAGATATTTTCCCTTTTTCCTGAATCAGTTTTGGTAAGTTGACTTTTTCTAGGAATTTATTTTATGTAAACTTTCAAATTTATTGTCATAAAATTTTCATAATGTTCAATTGTCTAAACTCTATAGGCCCACTTTTCGTTTCTAATAGTGTTTTGTCTTTTTTTTCCCTACTTTTGCCATGTTTACCTTTTTATATTTTATTAGTCTCAGTCAATCTTTTCTAAGAACCAATTTTTAGCATTGCTTATTAACCATCCTATTTTTTTATTTGGTTCTTGATTCTGTTAATTTTGTTCTTATGATTTTCTTCCTTCTACTTTCTTTAGATCTTAATTTTTTTATCATTTTAAAGGAGGTTGACAGAACTTGACTTTATTGAATTTTATACAATTTATTTTTGGAAACATTAAGTACCACTATTATCTTGCTGCAACATTTGAAATTTAAACTTTACTAATGAATTAGCAATACATCGTCTTCAAAATGCCATTGATGATCTTTTTTAAAAATCTATAAAAAGTATAGTATATCCATGTGCATTTTATCAGAAATCCCTAAATCAAAGAAATGTAACCCATTTAGGCACGCGGAATAAAAGATGCTACAGAAATCATCTTTGAGATGTCAAAAGACGAAAGAAAAGATTTCTACAGGACTATAGCATGGGGTCTGAACCGGCCTTTGTTTGCAGTTTATAGAAGAGTCCTTCGCATGTATGATGACAGAAACCATGTGGGAAAGTATGAAAACTTGTAATGCTGCATGATTTCATGTAATTAGGGGAAATATTTAAGTAACTCCCCCCCCCCCCCCATAAATAGAGTATAATCACAGCCTTAATTGGAGACAGCGCTATACTATGAATTACTATTGGGATATGTTTCTCCAGGTCCGTGTTATGAATATGGTGAAACCTCATTAAAATTGAGGCCTCTTTTAGAAATTAGAATCTAAATCACCTTATAGGTTTGATTTAAGACTTAGCTGACTTAATACCTCAAAGTCTGCTTTGTAGTAACAAAGTCTGCTTTGTAGTAACATTATAAAAACTACAGGAATAAAGATTTAGGAAGTTTGAAAAGAACTCTATAAATTCATTGGTAACATTTTTTGCTATTCATTTTTATAGTATAGCATTTCCTAGCTCAGTGACTCTTTTTAAATAACTTTTCTGATACAATGCATGAATTCCTATTATAGGTAACATGGGAAAGTGTCAAATTTTCAATGCAATGATTATATGGTGTTTTGACATTTCTTTTTTTTCTCTTTGGAAATTTTAGGTAGTAGTATGGCTTACTAGATAGGTTTTTAAAAAGAGCATTGCATTGACTGTATTGCATACTTGCCCCCTTTTAAAAAAAAGTTTTTATATTGGAGCTAGAGTATGTCAGATATCCATTCATGGGCAGGGGAAATGGAGAGGATTTCAGAATGTTTAGTGCCTTGTGAGAATTTACCATGCTTTTCTTTCTAGCTCTGGTTTACAGTGTCATCAGTAAGTCTTTCAGAATAGCTATGATATCAGAGTTCCCGAACCAAACTTGTCAAGGAAGAGTTAGGCAGCATAGGAGCAAATATGTTTTAAATGTTGAATTTTCTAAAGAAAATTGTAAAATGCTCACTTTTATTATAGTTGAAAGTATTTGTTATTTTTTTAAAAGAAAGCAGAAGTATTAATTTTTATTCTACTTTGAAAATTTGTTACTTTGGAAATATTATCAATATGCTAATAGCGTGACTTAGCATTTGACTCCTTAAGTGAAATTCTGATTTTTATTAAAGTTTTTAGCATTATTTTAATTGATTTTTAAAATTTCTTTATATTTCTAGATATACACCTGAAGAAATTGAAAAGCTCAAGGAGTAAGTTTAAAATTTTTTATTCATTAATTCTGATAGTTGGGTTTTATTATTATTTTATGTCTTGTGTTTAAAAGTTTTACTTTTGAAATGTTAAGAGATTTTTGGTAGACTGGTCTAATTTAATTGTTAAGCATGATTGAAATAAAAGGAACTTAGATCTATACCTGCACAAAGAAGCCTTGCCTATAAATTGTCTCCTCCTGTTGTCAGTTACCAAATGAAATGCATCCTTAGATCACTGCAAGGGTTATAGATGGCCAGTCTTGGTGACTTGAAGTCTAAAGCTAGGGAACTCACATATATACACTGGGACCAAAAACCAAGGCTGTGCTATATTGTGTAGTTTAGAATGTGACTTAACAGTGCTTCACTTAATGTCTGGGCTGTTTCACTTGATCACTACCTTATAAAGGCTATTTCACAGGAAACATAATTTTGCTTCATTGAGTTAGGACCATAAAGTATGGATTAATGTATTATATGGATTATGAAAAAAAACTGAAGGTTGGTCCTGTTTATGATAAGGACTTAAACTTTTTCAGATACCTTAGAAGAGCTTGGTAGGAGTATCAAAAGGGAACAGTCTGCCTGACCTGTGGTGGCGCAGTGGGATAAAGCGTCGACCTGGAACACTGAGGTTGCCGGTTCGAAACCCTGGGCTTGCCTGGTCAAGGCACATATGGGAGTTGGTGCTTCCTGCTCCTCCCCTTTCTCTCTCTCTCTCTCTCTCTCTCTCTCTCTCTTTCTCTCTCTCCCCCTTCTCTAAAAAAAAATCAATAAATAAAATATTTTAAAAAAGGGAAAAAAAAAGGGAACAGTCTGGGGATTGCCTGGGAGATTGTGTCAATAACCTGAGGGGAAATTTGGTCTTTTTGAACACGTATCCAAGTTACTTATTTCTTCTCTGACCCAGGAAAAAGGCAATTGCTGCCTGTTTTTTTTTCACCCACAGACAACTGTGGACCCCCAAAAAAGGCCACTCTTTCAAACTTTGGCTCTCAGTATTGCTGCCCACAACTTCCAAACCAGTCAAATGGGAAGAAGAAGAATGAAGAATAAATGATGAAATTAAAAGGGAGAAAACAGTTGAACCAAATGCTGATTGGCAGACTCTTGTTTTAGGCTCCGGATAAAGCATGGCAATGACTGGGCAACAATAGGGGCGGCGCTAGGAAGAAGTGCGTCTTCTGTCAAAGATCGGTGCCGACTGATGAAGGACACTTGCAACACAGGTACTGTGAGTGCTGCTGGTGGGGGCTTTCTAGCCGCATTTGAGATGCTGCTTTCTCTTCTGTCTGGAAAGAAATTTGTCATATACTTGAGTTCAGATTTTATTTTCTAGTCTCCTTTTTCTTCAAGCTTAATAGAGCCAACTAATTATTTTTGTGCTTTTGTGTAAAAGTGACATTGTTCAGAGAGACATAGCATCTCAGTATCATAGGTTTTAGGTCTAGCATGTTTCCTTTTTGTATAGCAATCCAAAACTTCTCCAGTTGAGAAAGTACTTATTTTTAAGAATTATATACAGGTATTTTTACGGCATATATTATAGGAAGTAGTTTTAATTTAAGCTATTAAATTTTTGTTAACAATAGCTTACCAACTCAGTTTATGAAAAATATTAGTTCCAGGAGCTGTGTTCCAGTGGTTTGTATGTATTTTGCTTATTTTAAATTCAAAGTAAATTTTTCTTAGAAAAAACTTTTGAGCCTCAGTTTCCTCTGTAAAATGAAGAGGTTAGAATAAGTGGTGTCATGGTTTCCTTTTAGCCCTAATGTTCTCTGAAGGATCCACAGTCTGATCAGTCTTGTAATAAGAAAAATAGTTCTCAAGTTAAGCCCGAGCTTCCAGGAAATATATATTCTTTCCTCCCCCTAACCTGCTAAAGTGGAATCAGTAATGTTTCCTGCTTAACCACTCCACCAGCACTATTACCTGCAAGGCAGTAAAGACATAAAATCCCACCAACTCTCATTCTCTGGTGAATGACAACTAAATGAATGAAGCAGGAATGGGAGTTTTAGATTTAGAATGGACCCCAGAGGATCATGTAAGCTGCTGTGAGTACAGAACCCCCTTTGTTCGCATAATTTGGACACACACTGTGCCATTCCTTGACTGCCAACCTGAGGGATTGCTCTGCATGTTCCCTTTCTGTGTTTCTATGTATATTTTCTGACCAGGAGTTCTGTTTGGTATCATACATACCATGAGACAGCAGTCTGGGTTCTCCCTCCTCCTTTCCCGCAATACTATAATTGGGGATTAGGACATTGTCTTGAACCCAGGGTATCCAGACTGTTCCTAGCCCATAATAGGCAGGCAATGAGTATTTGTTGATGAAACAAATCCTTGAATTGAGCACATAACCTTTTTGAATTTTTCTGGAAATTTTTAGTTACTAGTAACAAAATGAAAACAGAAGTTCTTTCGTTTGTTTTTCTACTCAAGCTCCTTAAGAAAAGACCAAGCAAAACATTACATGTTATTAGTGGGTTTATGAGGTCAGAAAAACCTGGAATAAAAATATGCATGAATACCAGTCTCAGACTTATATTTTATCACATTAGCTTGGAGTTGGGACAGTAGGGAAATGAGACAGTATAAACCTGTGTTTATTTTTACCAAAATGGGTGGGAGGCCATATGTGTTATTCCACTTGCCTCTGTCCTTTCATTCCTATAAGTAAAGGTCTCTGTAGAGCCTACACCACTTCTGCAGAACAGGGAAGCTTCGGTGAGCAAATAAAAGAATGAGTTTCTGTGCCCATCAAGCCAATGAAGCTTTTCCCACATAGGACTTACAGTTTTGTTTTGGATAGTTTTTCTTAAAGAATCAGTTCATGTTTTCTGTTAGGATTCTGTTTTCTTTTGTACTAAAAACCTGACTGGATTAGTAACTTGCAACTGTCTTAGTAGATATTAAATGTAGTTTTCCATCTAAGGGTCGTTCAGAAATACTTTCAGTACTACTGCCTACTTCCCAGTGGTCTTTGGAAATATAGGGCTGAGTCTGATTTCCAAAAAAAAGGGAGAGAGAGAAGGTAGCAGTAGTATTCTGGATAATTTCCTTCTTTCAGGAAAGTGGACAGAAGAAGAAGAAAAGAGACTTGCAGAGGTGGTTCATGAATTGACAAGCACTGAGCCAGGTGACATCGTCACACAAGGTGTGTCTTGGGCAGCTGTGGCAGAACGAGTGGGTACACGCTCAGAAAAGCAGTGTCGTTCCAAATGGCTCAACTACCTGAACTGGAAACAGAGTGGAGGTACTGAGTGGACCAAGGAAGATGAAATCAATCTCATCCTCAGGTTTGTGTCCCTAATCTCTTTGTGACAAAAGTTGCTTAATTGCTGTTGTCCTATTTTGGTTTCATTAGATGTCTAAAGACTGAAAAACATTCTTTCTCATAGCCACTGTTTAAGATCCTGAGTATTTCATATTGAGCTTGCATGTATGTGTGTGTGTTTTGTGTTCGTTCCTTTTTGGTGGTTTTATTGCTTGTGCAAAGTACCAGAGTGAAGGCGTAGAGACACGTGGTATACCCACAGAGCAGGTATGGCACAGGCAGTGGCAGTGCAGCTTTCTGCACTGTCCCACCAGCCTGCCTCACTCGCAGACTAGGGGCCACATGGCGGTTGAAAGGGATAGTCAGTCTCAGTGCCCTCACTGTTTGGCTACTGCACTAGGATTGCCAAGAAGAGGCCCAGACTAGTTACCCCACACCTTCAAACTGGACCAGATCAGATTCTTCCACTTCAGACACATCATATAATAACCTTAATACTCCCAAGCTTATTTTTTAAATTAGTTGGTTTAACCTAGTGGTTCTCAAACTTTGTGAAGTCAGGGCACATTTAAAATCCTACAAATAATTGTAGGTACACTATATACAAATTTCTGAGAAATATGTTATAATTAAGTCAAATATTAAAGAAAAAAAATATAAAGTCCAAGCGTGCTTTTATGGTAATTAAATGAAATAAATACAACAAAATTACATTTATTCTGACATTAAAAGACATTTTTGTGGCCCTGGCCGGTTGGCTCAGTGGTAGAGCATCGGCCTGGTGTGCAGGAGTCCTGGGTTCAATTCCCGGCCAGGGCACACAGGAGAAGCGCCCATCTGCTTCTCCACCCTTCCCTCTCCCCTTCCTCTCTGTCTCTTTCCTTCCCACAGCCAGGGCTCCATTGGAGCAAAGTTTGCCCAGGCACTGAGGATGGCTCTGTGCCTTCTGCCACAGGCGCTGGAATGGCTCTGATTGCAGCAGAGCGACACCCCAAGATGGGCAGAGCATCGCCGCCTGGTAGGCATGCCAGGTGGATCCCGGTCGGGCGCGTGCGGGAGTCAGTTTGACTGCCTCCCCGTTTCCAGCTTCGGAAAAATACAAAAAGAAAAAAAAAAACATTTTTGTTATATTTTTTGAGTTAGGCTTTTTAGAATTTTTTAAAAAGAGGGGTTAAAAAATAAAAAATCAACAAGAAACTTATCCTTTTATATATATAGATAGATACATGCTTAGTAAGATTTAGTAAATTCAGCAGGTCCCGGCACAAATGTGGTGTTTTTTCATTCCTATATTTATGAGAAACATGAACCTGATGTGTCCTAGCAATTTCTTCAATGTTTGGGCATATATTTGAAAGGCAAACTCTCATTTCCTCATCAATACATTGAAGAATTCCTCTGTTTTTACACTTAATTGTGTTGAGGGTAGAAAATCCTAATTCACATAAATAGGATGTTGAAAATTGTAGTAAAATGTTCAAAGCTTCTTTAGATATTGCCACATAGTCTTCTTTTATTAAAATCCAAAAAGCTTCAAGAGACAATTCTTTATGTTTAATCATCAATCCACAATCAGTGGATATACCTGCCAGTTCTTCTGTTAAGGTTAAACCAAAATCACTTGAAGCTTCCATGAATGGGTTTCTAATCCAATTGTATTGTTCAGTGTTAAGTGATAGAAAATGCTATAAATTAAATTCTGCCCATCAGCCTTCAAATCCTATTTTTTATTTACACTTAACTTTTGCTCACTTCCAGAATCAGATTCTTCAATATCACGCCTCTTTTTGAGAAATCTATCCATTTTATTTGGGTGTTTTTATCTAAAAATAATATAATGAGGTGTTAATAATAAATATAATAATGATATGTTAACAAAAAGAGAGGTATTTCCGTACTGAAATGGTATAATAGAGTACCTATATTTATTTTTATATCTGGGCACAGGCCGTGAACCAGTGCAGCTAGTAATTCCGGGTCCTGAGTGGGAATGGTGTGGAATTAAGAAAATACGGGTGGGAGGGCCCTGTAATTGCTGTTGGCAAGAACAAAGCATGCCCAAAACCCACATCTTGCTTTATTTATAGGACAAAGTGGGCCATTAGAAAATCAATGAGATCTTTGATGTTTCCAAGGCAACTCAAGAATTTTACCAAGTGCAGAAAACCCCCACCATACACATTATCTTAACTTTACACCAAACAAAGGATAAAAGAAACTTGCCTCCAGTCTTTCCCAGGAAGGGGGGGGGGGAGTAGTGTAAACAATCCAGTACTACAGCTTAACAGCCTTTTGCAACCTAATCAGGCAAGTGGGGGGGGGGGGGGTTGGGCAGACAGTCTGCTGTAGCCAATTCCCCACACCTCTGTCCCCCAAAAATCTAAACTCCAGAAACCCTGTTGGTTTTTTGGTCCCTAACAGGCACATATTCTCTGGAATACCATAGGGCACATCTGGACATCTTCTAGGGCGCGCCAGTGTGCCCTGGTGCACACTTTTGCGAAACACTGGTTTAACCATTAAGATTCAGTAACTCAAATGGGCAAAAGTACCAGCAAACAAATATTTGAGACACTGAAGGAATAAATAGAAGCTTATCGTTGGGGCTGCTCCCTACTGAAAATCAAAATCAGCATGATAGTTAAAGCTAGAAAACAAACCATTAAAACCCCAAATTTAGTTGTTTTTGTTTTGGAAGGTTTTTTTGGTTGCTGCTGGAGTATTATTTTTGTCTTGTCAGTTTGTTTTTAATAGTTTTTTAAACTAGTCTTCATAAATAGCTCATGTCTAAACTTTTTTTAATTTTACAAATGGAAAAGCTCAAATCCTGGAAATAACTATAAAACATTGCAGAACACTATACAACTAAAACTGTTCTTACTCTATTCTTTTTTTTTTTTTTTTGTATTTTCCCGAAGCTGGAAACGGGGCGAGACAGTCAGACAGACTCCCGCATGCGCCTGACCAGGATCCACCCGGCACGCCCACCAGGGGCGAGGCTCTGCCCACCATGGGGCGATGCTCTGCCCCTCCGGGGCGTCGCTCTGCTGCGACCAGAGCCACTCTAGCGCCTGGGGCAGAGGCCAAGGAGCCATCCCCAGCACCTGGGCCATCTTTGCTCCAATGGAGCCTTGGCTGCGGGAGGGGAAGAGAGAAACAGAGAGGAAGGGGGGGGGGGGTGGAGAAGCAAATGGGCGCTTCTCCTATGTGCCCTGGCCGGGAATCGAACCTGGGTCCCCCGCACGCCAGGCCGACGCTCTACCACTGAGCCATCCGGCCAGGGCCTCTTACTCTATTCTTACCCTTAGCTACTCCCCTTCTTCCGCAGTGCTGCATCTGGTTCATTTACAATTCATCCCAGTGGTTGTACCATTAACAGAAGACTTGCTGGTGATATTTCATAGCCCTTACCTCTGGAAGCAGGCCTACACTTCTAAAATTCTTTCCCAGGCAACTTAACAGTAGCATCTCAATGACATACATAACCTGCCATTCTTGTTACCACCAGTGCCATCATGTGTAGGAGGGTTCTTATGGAGACATAAATGAACATCTAACAGATGCTTATTTTATAACCTGTAGGATAGCAGAACTTGATGTAGCTGATGAAAATGACATAAACTGGGATCTGTTAGCAGAGGGATGGAGCAGTGTCCGTTCACCTCAGTGGCTTCGAAGTAAATGGTGGACCATCAAAAGGCAAATTGCAAACCATAAAGATGTTTCATTCCCTGGTAATGTATTTGCATAAGCCCTTCCCTTGTCTTAACCACATTTACTATTCAGGTGTTAGAGGTTAGAAGTTCTTTGTCTCAGCTAGAGATGTGAGTCATAGATCTTCACTTAAACCTCTGCCCTTTTTCTTTGGAAAATAAGAGTTGATGTGATTTCTAATATTCAAGGCACCTAAAATATAAATATACACATTTACACATTCTTGTTCTCACATGAAGAGGAACTAAATTTTACATATATACTTTCATTGTGTACAAGTTGAATTTCTGAAAACTGAAGTTTAATCACTTTTTTTTTTAACAGAGACAGAGTCAGAGAGAGGGATAGACAGGGACAGACAAACAGGAACGGAGAGAGATGAGAAGCATCAATCATTAGTTTTTCGTTGCAACACCTTAGTTGTTCATTGATTGCTTTCTCATATGTGCCTTGACTGTGGGGCTTCAGTAGACCGAGTAACCCCTTGCTCGAGCCAGCAACCTTGGGTCCAAGCTGATGAGCTTTGCTCAAACCAGATGAGCCTGTGCTCAAGCTGGTGACCTTGGGGTCTCGAACCTGGGTCCTCTGCATCACAGTCCGATGCTCTATCTAATGTGCCACTGCCCAATCAGGTTAATCAACTTTTATGAGTTGAGTATTTTCAAATATCTTGTTATGTAGAGGAATTCTGTGATAATTTTGTAAAACAAGGCTCTAAATTTTTTATTTGATTTCTTATGTAAATATAGAAATGTTGAGATTGCTTAAAAGTGAGGCATAGCATACATCCTTCTTCCCACTTCATTTCCTGCTGTGCATTTAGACACTAAGCTGTGCAGCTGCCTAATTTAGATAATCAAATTTGTTTCCCTTAATATAATGGACGTTCTCCAATGTCCATTTTTCCAAAGAAAAACTAAAATGCTAAGAAACTTTGGCTTGATGAAAATGTGGTTTTTAAAAAAAATTAAATACCCCATTATAAATTTATAAATCTGATGATAAAACCAGAAGTGAATGAATACTAATGTAACATGAACCCAGCAAGATTACAGCATCACCTGGGAAGACTGGTGTAGTTTATCGTGGTTAGCGGAGGAGGGCAAATCTGTAGTTGGCTTTCATGTGTAAGGACTCAGGGTGTTTGGAAAAGATCAGTTGCCATTCGAGTTGTTAGACTTAGAGCCAACTGATTATGCTCTGTCAGTGGCTAAAACAGCAAGAGCCCTTGCATCCTGGGGAGGGGGGGTACACTATTCATTTAACAGTGTTCATTTAAAAATGAAAATAAGCTATTCAGCATTACCAGTGTTCTGCCTAAATAATGAGAAGCCCTAGGACATAGAAAATGTCTTATTTCCATTCCTCACAATGGTTAATTTTTCTTAATGCATCTTAGATGGCGAGAACAATATTAAAATTTTTTAAATCTGTTGTGATGGAGAATGTTTCCAGAAATTTCCAGACAGGTTGTAGTTTTAAAATGTTTTTAGTATTTTGGTAAGATTTCACATCCAGCATACAATTATTTATTCCAAATACTTTCCCTCCTTACCCCCCACCTCCCTTGCTGCTTAGATGGTGATCTGTCGGAGAATCAATGTTCTTTTTGTCTACCCATCTCCCTTCAGTCTTAATAAAAGGTCTTAAACAGTTACATGAGAATCAAAAAAACAACCCAACGCTTTTGGAGAATAAATCAGGATCTGGAGTTCCAAACAGTAATTCCAATTCCAGTGTACAACACGTTCAGATCAGAGTTGCCCGCTTGGAAGACAATACAGCCATCTCTCCAAGCCCCATGACAGCCTTGCAGATTCCGGTCCAGATCACCCATGTCTGTAAGTGTTTGGACCTCAAGAATCCTTGCTATGTGACCTGTATAACTTGGTTAATGGCTCTGACACGTTTCAGTCTTCTGGAATGTTGATAGAAATGTATCCAAGTTGATGAATTAAAGGAGAGCTAAGGCATTTTGTTTATTAGCTCAATATTTGCACAGAAGATGAATGTGTGATAGGAAGTACTGATAACCAACTGGCCAGCCATCATAGACATTATTAAATCAGCTTTCTTTCTAGATCAGTGTTATTCAACCGCGCCGGTCTGAGAAAGTTAACCACTTTGTATGAAGATAACCTGCATACAACATCAGGATGATTAACTCTTTCACGGACTAGCACAAAATTTCTGGTGGACTGGCAGTTGAAAAACTATTCTAGATGTTATAAAGAAATTAATGATTAATAGAAAACTACCTCAAAGACAGTCAGTTGAGCAAGAAAATAGAGTGCATAAGGTGTAGTACATCTTTTCTAGTAGTTCTCCAGAAGTCACAAATAAGGAATAGGTTTGAGGTGGTATGTAAACGAAAGGGATTTTGATGAGGTTCAAAAAGATTTTCTTCAGGGAATAAAGAGCCACTTTCCTATGGGAACTGTTTGTTTACTCCTTTTCCCTAGCCTCTGACATCTTTTGTGCTTAATGAGATCATGAAAACCCCTAGCAATTGTAGGAAGGGGAAATGTATTTCCTAAGATGTAAACCAAGTTCATCTTTCTACCTTTCTTCCTATTAGAATGACAGAAAAGCAGTGAACATAAAATTCTCAGAACTATATTCTTCTTCCCTTACTTTTATGTCACTTTTTTTCTACATAATGCTCCTTGCCTATGGAAAGGTCATTGCCAAAAGTACAGCAGTCACTTTGTGTCATTCTCAACCAGAATATTACTGGCATTTTGAGTAAGACAGTTCTTTCTGGCAAGACTGTCCTACACTTTGCAGGATGTTCCGTGTCCCTTGCTCTCACCCACAAAATGCCAGTAGTGTGTTTTCCAATTACGACAAACAAAATACCCTACAGGTTTTCAAATATACTCTATGATCCTGTTTGAAAATCACTGGGGCATCTATGTACTTAATTAACACTACATATCTGTGTATGGAATGGCCGTCAAAGTTACCTTACAGATGTTTATATTAATCTATGTGTTTTAAAAATCTTAAATTTTTTTTGCTTAAGCTTTCTATCAGTGTAATAAAGAATGAAGACTTTTTCTTTGGCACTGCTTGTATTTATACTCTTGAAAATTGCAAAGCAACTGATATTACTAGTCTACCATAAATATGAGAGTTACTGTTGGCTATAAATTGATTGTGCATAGAGATTGTTACAATTTTCCTTGACTGTCCGGTTGACACTACTTTTTGGGAAAACAACAATGATACCTTAATATTCATTCACAGCATAGCTTAGCCTTGAGCCCGGAGCCACATTTGTCTGCAGCCATAGTTTGCTTACGTTTGGTTTAGGTTATTTATCTGGAATCACTTCAAATTATCCTAGGTATGCTCTCAAGAATCCATCAAATAGTAAGAAAAACAACACAAAGGAAGTGCATTGCTTCTGGTCAAGGTGTCTCTTTTCTTTCAAACTGCTATAATCAGAATATAATAAACTAACAATAAACACTACAGATAAATAGTCAATTCTGAGTCATTTTTCAGATGGATTTACCTGCAGGTGTAAGTGAAAGCACGGAAAGAGATCACATTTCCCTAGTAAGTCTTAGTTCTCTGTGACTAGCAGCAGGCACTGATGAAGTCTGAATCTTAGCCGACATACATAAAGAGATTAGACTATCCGATCTCTAAACTGTTGTTCAGTTCAGTCTCTCAAAAGTGGTTCTGAAATAATATTTATATTTCATGTCTTTGATACAACTATATGAGGTAGTCAGGACAGAGAAAGTCTCTGAATTAAAGTAAGTTATTTGTCTAGGTTTACATTGCTAGAAAGTGATCCCACTAGAACTAAAACCTAGAGTTTGGGGACTACCATTCTAGACATCTGTACTGCTTACCAGAATGTCCAAGAACTTTTCTTTTTTACCAAGTTCCTATCTCTTTACAAGTTAGTCTTAGTGTATCCCTCTTACTTCCTAACATTGGAAATATTTTATGATCCATACCAGGGGTTAGCAAATACTGCCTCTGTCACAGCTACTCAACCTTGCTACTGTGGTACAAAAGCAGCCATAGAAAACAAACGTGCATGGCTGTGTTCCTGTAGTACTTTGCACAAAAACGGGTTGTGGACTGGATTTGGCTGTAGGCCATAGTTTGCCAGTCCCTAATCTGTGCCATCCCAGACAAGTCCATTAGGTTTCTTAATACCTCAGAAGAAATGAAAATGAATTCAGGTTTCCAGGCAAATTATTTCAGTATGAGGCTGCCTTCATATTAAGTACACTAGGAAAATTTAAATTTACAAAGTATTTTATTGTTGTCCTTGTTCTTACCACAGCTTCAACAGATTCCCCTGCTGCTACTGTTGACTCGGAAACAATAACACTAAACAGTGGAACACTACAAACGTTTGAGATACTTCCAGTGAGTAATACTTCACAAAGTAGACGTCAGCCATTTTTATGCATAAGAAAGATCAGTTGGTATCAGTTTTAGAAATGCAATATATAAGGAGATGAAATATAAAAATAACTGTCATTAAATGCGATTGTGTCCATAGTTTTGAGACCAGATGGTTAAGACAGCATATATCAGATGCCTACTTTTATTATTAATTTTAGTCTTTTTCTTCATCTGTATGTAAACCAATAATATGTTCTTTTTATATATGGAAATGACAGTGCTGATGAGTAGGCTACATGCATGCTGTAGCTTTGTATTTAGTCATTAGCAAATACATATCCAAAAGGTTCATATTAGGTGAGAAAATGTTTGTAATAAATTCTTTTTTTTTTTTTTTTGTATTTTTCTGAAGCTGGAAACGGGGAGAGACAGACAGACTCCCGCATGCGCCCAACCGGGATCCACCCGGCACACCCACTAGGGGCGAAGCTCTGCCCACCAGGGGGTGATGCTCTGCCGTGACCAGAGCCACTCTAGCGCCTGGGGCAGAGGCCAAGGAGCCATCCCCAGCACCCGGGCCATCTTTGCTCCAATGGAGCCTTGGCTGCGGGAGGGGAAGAAGAGACAGAGAGGAAGGAGGGGAGGGAGGTGGAGAAGCAAATGGGCGCTTCTCCTATGTGCCCTGGCTGGGAATCGAACCCGGGTCCCCCGCACGCCAGGCCGATGCTCTACCGCTGAGCAACCAGCCAGGGCCTGTAATAAATTCTTTAACAACATTCATTCAGGAAACATTGTACAAGCCATTGAAAATTGCTAGTCCCAGTCCCAAATGGCATAGCCACTTTGGAAAAAAATCTTGCAGTCTCTGAAAAGGTTAAAAATATAGTTACTATATGACCCAATTCTAATCCCAGGTATGCCTAAGAGAAATAAGTCCACATAAAAACCTATACATGAATGCTTATATTTGTAATAACCAAAAAGTAGAAACAACCCAAATGTCCATCTACTGATAAATGGGTAAAGAAAATGTCCTATAGCCACACAGACAACAGTTTGGTGATAGTAAAGGAGACCAAAGTACTGATGTACACTACAATCAGGATGAACCTTTAAAACAGGGGTCCCCAAACTTTTTACACAGAGGGCCAGTTCACTGTCCCTCAGACCATTGGAGGGCCGGACTATAAAAAAAACTATGGCCTGACCAGGCGGTGGCGCAGTGGATAGAGCGACGGACTGGGATGCCGAGGACCCAGGTTCGAGACCCTGAGGTTGCCAGCTTGAGCACGGGCTCATCTGGTTTGAGCAAAAGCTCACCAGCTTGGACCCAAGGTCACTGACTCAAGCAAGGGGTTACTCAGTCTGCTGAAGGCCCACGGTCAAGGCACACACGAGAAAGCAATCAATGAACAACTAAGGTGTCGCAATGCGCAACGAAAAACTAATGATTGATGCTTCTCATCTCTCTGTTCCTGTCTATCTGTCCCTGTATATCCCTCTCTCTGACTCTCTCTCTGTCTCTGTAAAAAACAAACAAAAAAAAACAACTATGAACAAATCCCTATGCACACTGCACATATCTTATTTTAAAGTAAAAAAACAAAACGGGAACAAATATAATATTTAAAATAAAGAACAAGTAAATTTAAATCAACAAACTGACCAGTATTTCAATGGGAACTATGGGCCTGCTTTTGGCTAATGAGATGGTCAATGTCCGGTCCCATATTTGTCACTGCTAGCCGTAACAAGTGATATGACGTGCTTCCAGAGCAGTGATGTATGCCTTCCGCGTCACAGGAAGTAGTACTGTACGTGAGCGACGCCGTGTTTTGCGGTGCCACCGCATACAGTACTCCAGGAGCACAGGATGCATCCACCAATGAAAGAGGTGCCCCTTCCAGAAGTGCAGCGGGGGCCGGATAAATGGCTTCAGGGGCCCGCATGTGGCCCGCGGGCCATAGTTTGAGGACCCCTGCTTTAAAACATACTAAGTGAAACTAGACAGAAAATACCATGTATAATATATATGATACTTTTATTTGAACTGTCCAAACTAGGCAAACCTCTTTAGAAAGAAGGTGCATTAGCAGTGGTCTTATACTAAGAGGTCTGGGGGCAAAATGGGGCATGACTGATATCTTGGAAGTTTCTTTTTGGGGTGAGGGAATTTTTTTAGGTTCCAGTTTTTGCCCTGCTTTTTAAAATAGGCTAAAGCCAGAATTGGCTTGATTTTCATCAAGAAAATATAAAACAGATTTTATTTAAATTATGTCAAGATTTTTTTGCTGTGAAGAACAAAAAGGGGGTTAGTGCAAAAGTTTGTCTTTTCCGGCCCTGGCCGGTTGGCTCAGCGGTAGAGCATAGGCCTGGCGTGCGGGGGACCCGGGTTCGATTCCCGGCCAGGGCACATAGGAGAAGCGCCCATTTGCTTCTCCACCCCCCCCCCCTTCCTCTCTGTCTCTCTCTTCCCCTCCTGCAGCCAAGGCTCCATTGGAGCAAAGATGGCCCAGGCGCTGGGGATGGCTCCTTGGCCTCTGCCCCAGGTGCTAGAGTGGCTCTGGTCGCGGCAGAGCGACGCCCCAGAGGGGCAGAGCATCGTCCCCTGGTGGGCGTGCCGGGTGGATCCCGGTCGGGCACATGTGGGAGTGTCTGACTCTCTCTCCCCGTTTCCAGCTTCAGAAAAATACAAAAATAAAAATAAATAAGTTTGTCTTTTCCACAGCCAGAGCTCACAAGAATGGCCAACGCAGCAAATAGTTCTCTTTGAAAACAATGTAGAACTTCTACCAGGAGTTTACTTAGGCCTCAGTTTCCTAATCCAGTAGTCTACAAAATAGGGATTATAAAAGATAAGAACTTCATTTTTCTTATTTGCTACCTTCCCCTCCCTCCGACTAAATAATGTATATGCATATATTTAGGGTATGTATTCAGGTTTTTGAATCAGGGTTAGAATCAAATATTTAGTCATCTGTTCTAATTTATTAATAGAGGACGATGATAGTGCTTCAGCTTCAAAAAATTGGGAGCTTGGCCTAACCAGGCAGTGGCGCAGTGAATAGAGTGTCGGACTGGGATGTAGAGGACCCAGATTCAAAACTCCAAGGTTACCAGCTTGAGTGCGGGCCCATCCAGCTTGACCCCAAGGTCTCTGGCTTGAGCAAGGGGTCACTCGGTCTGCTGTAGCTCCCTGGTCAAGGCACAATGAGAAAGCAATCAATGAACAACTAAGGTGCCGCAACAAAGAATTGATACTTCTCATCTCTCCCTTCCTGTCCATCTGTCCCTGTCTCTCACTATCTGTCAAAAAAAAAAATTATGAGCTTGTGTAAGTATATTAAATAAAGTACATGTTTTATAATATACATGTACATATGAAATATTTAGTGCCTAGCCACATGTGGTTAAATACAACCATTAGGAAAACAGCTTTCACTTTTATGTAGATAGAAGAAAGAAGTTGCATTCCCAGTGACAGGGCACCATTGTAATCATTTCTAATCCTCACAGCCCTTTCTATGAAGGAGGGGTAGTTGCTGTTCTCAAAGTAGCAATAAGGAAACTGACCTTCAGCGAGTCTGCACCCAGGAGAGCATTGTGGCTTAGGTCCATAGACCACTCGGACTAAAGAACCAGCTCTCTGACTCTAGTTCTATTTTAAGTGCAAATACTTTTCCTTTAGAGTGTTAGGATAAACTGAACTCAATTATATAGAAGCTGTGGCTGTGAAAAGTGTAACGATGTTCACTAATTTTGTTATACTCAGTGTATTATCTGTTTACCAGCAGAACCCTGCTAATTGCTATTTCTGTATATTTCCTCTTAATATAAAAAATATTTGCTAAACTCATACTATGAAAAAAATCTGTTCAAGTAACACTGCTGCAGTGCCTTTTCAAATATGTTAAGTTCTTTTTTGCCTGACCAGGCGGTGGTGAAGTGGACAGAGTGTCAGACTGGGATTCAGAGGACTCAGGTTCGAAACCCTGAGGTCGCCAGCTTGAATGTGAGCTCATCCGGCTTGAGCGTGGGATCATAGACTTGACCCCAGGGTCGCTGGTTTGAGCCCAAGGGTCACTGGCTCTGCTGTAGCCCACACAAGGCACATATAGGAAAGCAATCATGAACAACAAAGGAGACAAGAGCTGCAACGAAGAATTGATGTTTCTCATCTCTTTCTCTTCCTGTCTGTCCCTGTCTCCCTCTCTCTCACACACAAAAAAGTGAAGTTTTTAAAATTAGGAGCCATCTGTCTTTGTGTGCTCCAGAGAAAGGATAGGGAGGGAAGGTGGATGCAGTCACTGCACTGGCCCAGTGGCTCCTATGTGCCATGAAACAAGTAAGGCCAGACCCCAGGAGCACAGACAGCAGGCAGGAGGAAGGCCTCACATAGCTATTTTTAACTCCAGGCTAAGTGATGACTACAGATAAATAGTCACAGATAGTATAGCTTTCACTTTATTACTTGTTCATACCTGCACAACTGGTAAGTACATTTGTGGCTAAAGTCAGTCCCAACTCTGGATACAAAGCTAGACTTAATGAATACTACATACTACTAGTAAGTCTGTATAACTCAGTTGTCCACTGCACCTGTGTTGATCTTGTGTTTCTTTTCATTTTAGTCTTTCCATTTACAGCCCACGGGGACTCCAGGTACCTACCTACTTCAGACAAGCTCAAGCCAAGGCGTTCCGCTTACTCTGACTGCTAGTCCCACAGTAACCCTGACGGCTGCTGCTCCCGCTTCTCCTGAACAGATCATTGTTCATGCTCTATCTGTATGTCACCTTACATAAATTCCTTGAGTTTTCTAGTTTTTGTAGAGAGGATTAGTGGATCAGTGTCACCCTATTTTTTCTAGTGTTTAATACAATGATAGAACCCTGTGCCTTCAATAAGTGTCTCTGGGTAAGGGGTTCTACACTGCTCACAAAAATTAGGGGTATTTCAAAATGAATATGAAGGAATAAAATATCCCCTAATTTTTGTGAGTATATTTTGATCTCGGTTCAATTAGTTGAGTAACTGTTAGGGACCAAGATTAGTTAATATAAAATATAGAAGTCAAAACTAATACAGTCCATTTATTTAAACAGTTCTTTCTACCACTATTGCCCCAGGAACAATGTTTTTTATATTCCCTCTGCCTTCACTCTGTAAATGCCTGACCCCCTGTCTCTATGTGTGCTAGACTTACATTAGGGGAAGTAGGGACAGGAGGAGAGCAAAGGCCCGTGTAGGCCAAGAACAGGGTTTCTAGAAAAATTGTGGTAAGAACACTGCAGTTCCAGAGGTGAGAGGTGGGAGGAAGAGTAGCCCATATTAGCACCTATAAATGTCATTTGTTGCCTATAACTTGAATATGGTAGGTACTTTTTCATTTTACTATTGTTCTTTCTTTTTTCTTTTTAACATTTTATAGCCAGAGCATTTGTTGAACACAAGTGACAATGTTACAGTGCAGTGTCACACACCAAGAGTCATCATTCAGACAGTTGCCACAGAGGACATCACTTCTTCCGTATCACACGCAGAACTGACAGTAGATAGTGATATTCACTCATCTGATTTTCCTGAGCCTCCAGATGCCCTAGAAGCAGACACTTTCCCAGATGAAATTCATCAACCTAAGGTGACTGTAGAGCCATCATTTAATGATGCTCATGTATCTAAATTCAGTGACCAAAATAGCACAGAACTGATGAATAGTGTTATGGTCAGAACAGAAGACCTTAAACAAGAGGAGGAATCACCCTCTCATTTAGCCTGTGCTTATGTTACTGAGGTAAGTGGCACTTAAGGGAACAGCTTATGGGTTCTTGCCTTTTGCCTTGAGCTTTAAACCTGCATTTTGGGAAGAGCCTAGAAATAATTTGGGGTGATATCCTATGGCACTTTTTTTCTTTAGATATATATAAAGTACAGCCCCCCCCCCCCCCCCCACCTCACCAGTATCAGTCAGCCAGCTGTGTTGCTGTCTTACTACTCTTCCTCACTGGGAAAGTGTTCCCATGGAAACCTGTGTTGAAATGGTGGAAGCATTTTCCCGAGGGTGGTCAATAATAGAACTTTGTAGGTTAGCTTAGGAACCTCACCACAGAACAGCATTATTCTATATTCAGGGGAACTATAACTGAATTCTTTTAAATTCTTAGTTAACATGTACTACATTAACAATATGAAGTTGTTACATTTGTTCCTTTTAATAAAACATAAACTTTCACTCCTTTTTAATTTTAAAATGGGCTTTTCAAAGTACTTTCAAACCTAAACGTGTTTGGAATATTAGGGAAAATTAATAAGGAATATGAGTCAGAACTTCATTTTTTATTTAGGATTTAGCGTCTCCTACTATAGAAGAACAAGTTGATCAAACAACAATTGATGATGAAACGATACTCATTGTTCCTTCACCACATGGCTTTATCCAGGCATCTGATGTTATAGATACGGAATCTGTCTTGCCTTTGACAACACTAACAGGTACTATATATAATACAGCTTACCCATCATGTGCCTGATATGTCGTAAGTTTTGAGGGAAAATTAGGCAGTCCTATATTCAGTTGTTTTAGCCTTTCTTTATCCAACAATACTGATTAGTCTTGTTAAATTTTGCACTTGGTATTATACTTTAAAATTCTTGACATGGATTAGGAAATACGTACATTATATACATTTAAGACTAACTTGAAACAACTCATTCCAGATCCCATACTCCAACATCATCGAGAAGAATCAAATATCATTGGATCATCTTTGTGCAGTCCTGTTTCAGAAGACTCGAAGGATGTTGAAGATTTGGTAAATTGTCATTAGGTAATTCTTAGAAACAGTTCAGGCAAAGAAGCCACACTGTTAATTATATCTCCAAAGAAAGAGGAAGAACCCCCAAGAGGCTTATCATTCCTCTGGCTTTTAAATAGCTACAGTGCTTAAGCCACATACAGTGTTGCTGCTATGACTTTTTACCTCCTTTAAATATATCATCTGAGGTCTGTCTAAACTTATGGAGGTATGGTTGAGTGGAGTATGGGAAGGGTCTTGTCTACATAGATTCCTGTGAGAAGTGCCATCCGGTAGCAGGGATTTCACTTCAGCCACTGAGAACAATTTTCAGTCACCAAAGCTGTTTTAAAAGTGGTAATATTCATGTCTGAATATCAGATTATGAGTCTGTCCAGTCTCAAATAGGCCTGTTTATATTTCAGAAGTCACATCATGGTCTAGAGCTTACTAGTGACCTCCAAAAAGATTCTCACTAGTGTGAGACTTGACCAGCATACAAGAACACAGGTGACTGTTGGGGTGCACCGATGGCTGGCAGTGGGAGCAATTTAACTGGGTAGAGGAAAGCGTTAGGGTTAAGAAAATTCACTACAGATTTTTATTACGTTTAAAGGGAGTATGGATGAAAGTATCAAAACTCAAGAGTTTTCACTCCTTCAGAACCCGCTGTCATCAGTTTACAAAATTAGCACTTTGAAGTTAAATTCCTATCCTGTATACCATGACCATTTCTTGCGTGTTTTGCGATATAAATTACGCAGAAAATAATGAAGGAGACATCAGAGTGTGCTGTCACTTAGTGCATTAGCTGTGAGGGGGTAATAAAAGTTCTCTCCCTCTCAGGCAATTTTTAAAAAAACAAAATTTGTTTCCATAATGAAATGAAACAAATCAAGAGTCATTCCTATTCTAGAGAAGGTTAAACCAAAACTAGCCTCTTAAAGCTTTAACGTAAATGACTCCTATAGAAAAGTCACACAAAAAAACACAACCTTGTATAAATTATTTTATTTATTGTAATTAGATCTTCACAATCAAATTGTCTTCACTGTCTGTGTTTTGTTAACATGAAATGAAATTGTAGTTACAAGCAAGAGTTGGTTGCCTAGGGAACAATTGTATATTCAGTTTAACAGAAATAAAAGAATATTTGTCTTAAAATGCAAGTGTTTGTTACATAGCTTTTACCATGCAATTACATTATAAAAAATTTTAATTTCAAAAGTGAAAATTACTTGTGCTGTTGAGCTTTAAGAGTTGGAATGTGCAACATCAGCTCCCTAAAAAAAAAAGCAAAGTGATCTATGATATGTCTCCCCTGCCAAGAGGGAATTTAGATTTACAATATCAACATGAAAATCATGTATCAGACTTCTGCAGGAGACTCTTCAGGATGCCTCACCCAGCTTCTATTCACAGTCCTAATACATAGCTTTGAAGAGACCTGGTAAGTAGTTTCTCCTTGGTAGCCTCACTTTCCCACATCATGGAAGTACAGGTTCGCACATATACATAACATGATGATAGAAAATAAGATATAGTAAATTAGATTTCTAAATTTCGGTTCTAAGTCTCCTTGTCGATACCAGTAGATCTAAAAGAAGAAGAATTAAATGAAAGTTTAAGTAATAGCCACTGAGTCCAGTATTTAAAATACAACCAATTCTTTTTCTTTTAAATGAAACAGTTTATATTTCTGAGACTGCAGCCAGAATTTAATTCTTATTCTTTATAATTCAAGTAGTACCAACTGAGTTTCCACATCCAACATCATACCGTTCCTGCTTGCTCAGTTAACTTTGTTTTATGTTGAAACCAACAGCATCCACCATATATTTGGCAAACCATTACAAATATATACCTTCTAGACAAATACAAAGCAAAAATAGGTTTACAGTTTTCAGTAAACAAAACAGTTTCTTCTTATATTTTATTTATTCTTGTATGAGTTTCTCCACATGAACAACTGTAAATGTACTTTTGCCCAATGCTATACTTGAGTAAAAAATGTAATTCTTTTAGGTACTGGAACAATAAATTCATAAAACACTCAGATTGCCAATAAAAAGTTGGGCTTAATTACACATGTACTTGGTTTAAACTAGATCAGGCTTCAGCTGGGAGTGGGAGAAGAGCGTTTAGGGTAGCAGAGTTCCGAGGCTCCTAAGTGGGACAGCCCAGTTCCTCCCTCGGGTCATAGTACAGCAGGATCAGTGTGGTAGGGGCTTGGAGATCTGTTTAATTTTGATTCATGTTGTAACCACATTGTGAGTTAAAACTGCTTTTAAGGGTATACAATTTTGATTCTGCCTCTCATCAAAAGAAATGAAACAACAGCCAACTAATGAATGATTGAACATTTGGCAAAATCCAGCTGAGATCTACAACCATCTTTGTTTCTTCACCTAAAAGCAAGGCTTCTTTGTAGTAAAATTGAGTATTGTTGTGACAAGGATACAACTGCAGCTCTAGGTTCCTCTGAAGAATTACTTTCATTTGGTAAGGTAAGCACAAGAGATTAAAATAGACTAATTTTTAAATTCTTCTAAATCAATACATAGTGCCTACTCTGTATCTCTTCCCTTAAGAGCATTAATGGCATTTCCCAAAGCCTGGTGGGCCCTGCATGTAGTCCCTGAAGGAAGATGAATTAAGGGGTACATAAAATCTTTAGCCACTTAAGTCTTTTTAACTTTCATTTTTTAGCCATCAAGGGAAGTTTCCCTTTAGGATAATAATTTAGGGGTTAAGAGAAAAAGAAATTCAGATTAAAAAAGAAAACCCTATAATATGGGAAAATCACACATCCTTGGGGTGGGGGGATTGGGGGGTTGTAATTAGAGATACCCCCTTTCAAATGGACCCAGGGCTGGGAGTCTATCCTAATGAAGCACTGTGACCTTCAGCCTTCAAGGGTACTAGGTTTAAATTCTAAACAGTACTCACAAGTATGCAGGCAGTAATACTACTCAAAGAAATGCAGACAGCAAAAAATACATTCAATGGTTTTGGAGGCGGTTGAGGAAAAACAAAAGCACTGATCAGCGTTACCTGTATGAAGAGAAATTATGTCAGGCTTTATCCAAGATGTGGTTACACTGAATCTAGGCAATATAATATGAAATGCTTCACATTGTAAAGTTATATTTCCCACCAGATTTGCCTTATGGAATATTAATTTGATGTTTAATAAAATATTTGTGTTTGATTGGGTTCTTTAGTACTTCCTCTAACCTTTTGCTCTTTATGGAAGGTGACAAAACATAATGGTAAAACATCTCAAAATAACTCATTAAAGATTATAAAAAGCATTTCAACCTCATTTCCAGGATTAATGATTACATTCAGAAAAGTTCTAACCTTTTTGTTATTTTGAATACTCTCAGCCCTGGCCATTTGGCTCAGTGGTAGAGCGTGAGCCAGCATGTGGATATCCCGGGTTCAGTTCCCAGTCAGGGCACACAGGAGAAACAACCATCTGCTTCTCTACCCTTCCCCTTCTTACTTCTCCTTTCTCTCTTTTTCACCCCTCCTGGAGCGAGTTGGCCCTGGGTGCTGAGGATGGCTCCATGGCCGCCTCCTCAGGTGCTAAGAAGAGCTTGATTGCTGAGCAACGGAGCATTGACCCTTAGTGGGCTTGCTGGGTGGATCCCTGTTGGGGCACATGTGGAAGTCTCTCTCTGCCTCCCCTCTCACTGAATTAAAAAAAAAAAAAAAAAAGAACCAAAACCTTTTTTGCTTAAAGTTGTGAAAAATACAGGAGGATAGGTTTCTAATGCCATTCAGAGTTCTGTCCTACCACAGACACAGCAACATTCTTTTTATTAAAAAGTCACAGAAACTTCCCTAAAACTTGCTTGCATTTAATGAAAATGTGCCACAGAAATGTTATGCTTAGACTGGGGGAAACAGAGCTTTGTTCTTATTTTATTGTGACAATACCAAGCTATGTTATAGAGGATGAAACATTACTTTTTGCTGACCAAATCTTTTTAAACCAAAGTATAATGAATATGCTTTAAGGAACAATAAATTTAAGGTATTAGCAGAAAAAATGGGAAGTTTTAGGGAGGGAGGTGCTGGTAGCCACTGGCATGTTACTTATTTACTAGGCAAACATAGTAAACTCAGAAAACTAAGTTATTTGACTTGTACTCTTTTGCATATTCACCTGAGATGAAGGTAGAAATCAATTTAGCTGCTCTAGTTACCAACTGCAATTTTAAGTGGCAATAAAACTGAAAGGATTAATGTAAGGAATATTTCACATTGCTGACACACTGGCCCATTTTAAGTATTTTTGGGGAGTTAATTGAACCACAATACTAACGTTTTCAAAACTTTGGCTACGAGCCTTGATGAGACACAAAATAGAAATACTTACTAGAATCAATAAAGATGTTAAGCTGCCAACAACTAAATTGATGATTCGGTCCTGAAAGAGAAGAGAGTTTTTGAGCCATTTGGTAGGTCCATGGCACTCAGAAAAGTACAACACTTAGGCAGTGCCTAACTCGAAGAAGGATCCTGCTCTATGCATGCATGTGATTGTCAGAAAGGCTAAGTGTACTCGGCCACCAAACAGGATAAAGGGGACTTGGGGAAGGCAAGGACAACTAATGACAAGGTTTCTTGATGGGATAGGACATTTTTTACACTAGTCTGGAAGATGGGGAAGGGGAACTTAGAAAAAGTCCCATGTGCTGCTGTGAACAGGAACACGGGCGGCCAGCCCAGACTCTTGGTGAAAAGAACCACACTGTAGATGATGTCAAGTGCCACAGTGAGCTTGGACCTATTTGTGAGGTACAGCTTGTGTGTCCCATCTAATGTAAATGAGCGCTATTACTAGAGAGATCACAGAATGCCACGGCTGGGGCCAATCTCGGATCATCTTGTCCTTAATGGTGAAGTCTCCAGTGTGTAAACAAAAGTAGAATCATTTGAATGGGGAGCCTGGGGTCCAAACCATTGAGCTTTCCTGTCATTCCCATCCCTATACCAACAAACTGCACTAATTTTATAGGTTAAGGTAAATTTAGGCCCAGAGTATGTGGTTAAATATTTGCCTAGAGTCACACAGCAAGTTAGAAGCAACTTTGAAAGGATTCCTAAATCAGGGTCACTGGTTTAGTTTCAGTTATGAAAACTAAAAGTTAAAGGACTAACTTTATATACAGTTATGAGTATGGAAATGGTTTATTCTATTATTTACTGTATTTTCTATGAAAAGTAAAACTACTTTTGCCCCACCCTGTATGTTACTAATATTAGTTTTATATATATATACACACGTGTGTATATATCTGTGTGTGTGTGTCTGTGTGTGTGTATATATTAGGTAGATAGAAGTTATTTGCAGAGCTTACAAAATAAGGTCATAAGGGTTTAAGACCTGATTAGCAAACATGACTGTAAGGCCAATAAGAATACCAAGCTTTATTTCTGAGAAGTGAAAGCCGAGTCAGTAGTCTTACAGATTGTTTCAGTCAAGTTTTAGCAGAGAATGGCGGGATATGCAATAAACAAAAGCTGAGAGATGAGAAGTGGACAGGAACAAGCACAGAGCAGCAACTGAGCCTCTTTCTAAACTGCATTAGATAGAAATCCAAAGTGAAGAGGCAGGCAAAGCTGGGAGGAAAGACTGAAAAAAAGTCAAGTATATATTATATGGGCTGTGCCTGACCTAAACAAGGACAAACCACGCTCTCCAGACCAAAGCCACTGCAATTTAAATGTTACAGAGCACAAAGGAAACTGAACACCAGCCACACACCCTTACTAAACTAAGAAGGCTCAGACCAAATCAGCTACAGGAGCACACAGTAGCCTGAAATTACGACCACTCAGAAAAGAGATCCAGTGGCAAATCACTGATCACCACTATTTCCACACAAGACAAATACATTTTAAATGTGTATGTGTTTAACATAAATGTGTATATAAACAACCTATTACTGTCATTTTTGCCTGTGAGAAAGGTTCAACTAAACTCTTACAGTCTATTCTGAGAAGTCAAAAATATCTGCTCCCATCTCTTTAAAAGCTCCAGGAATTTGCGAAAGTTTACAAAAGTCTGCATACCTCTCGCCCTCTGGCCAATAGAAAGAAACCTGCGAAGATGTTCAACTGAGAGGTAGCCAACAAGAATCACTAATCATCTCCAGCAAGTTGCCAACTAGGAAGGATTAAAGGGGGAGGGGAGATAACGACGGTGAAGAGACAGTAACTATGCAAAGTTTTTAAATATCTTTTCTAAAAATCTTAGATGAAATGATATGTTTTACAGATAGTAAAACAGGATCAGGTTCATTGAAAACTTGTCCAAACTCTCAATACCAGTAAGTGATGGAGACACTTCAATGCCAACAGAGCAGATTCATTCCATCAATATTCCTTACTGGAAGAGCAACCTAGAATGTACTGCTGGGCTAGACAAAGACACCAGGTGGCAGATGACACCTCAAAATGCCTATTGGCAAGGTACTACAGTTAAGTGTTCACCTGCTAGAAATGACTATCCATGTAAGCCTAACTGGTTTTGATCACTCACAAATATACATCTAAACTTTAAAGACCATGAACCAGGTTGCCTTCTGGACAGTCTACCAAATGAACTCTCTGGGACACCCAAGATGGGATGAACTATTTGGAATATGGCAGAAGGGTTTCTCACAGGGTTATATTTCTCCAAGCCAAAGCCTTGGATGCAGACATTCTGCTTTCAAAGCAACCATGAATGCAGACCAAGCAATCAGCAGTTAGCCCTGGAAGACCTCCTGCAGAGGGGACAGGACAGGGAATTAGGATGTCATTCACAAAGACAAACAGCAACAGGTTGAGAGAGTGTCTTTTTTTTTAACTTTATATACATATACCTAGAAGCACATAGAAATATATACATATACATACATGTATAGTATAGTTCTGAGAAGGATTTGGATATATTACCCCGTAAGTTATTCATTTAAACATTATTTCAATTATATTTCAATAACACTGGAAAAAATCATCTATTATATTCCAGATGTGAACAAATACAAAAATGAATAAAACCGTCTCTACCTTCCAGAAGTTTACACTTTCCAGAGCTCAAGAGGGGACTTAGGAAGTGAGGTTCCTTGGGCAGCCAGGGAGAGAAGAGCAGAGAAAGTCAAACCTGAAAGAGGAGTAGGAGTCATGTCTTCATCTTCCTCTGAAATGGGGAAGGAGAAAACGATGGACATACATGCAAATGGCGTGTACCTGGCACAGGAGAAGGTAACCCGGTGAAGCCAGTAAGGAATACCTCATCTCCATTTACCAATGGGCAACTAGGTTGGTTCAGTGAAACTGATCTGCCCAAGGTCACATAGCCAGGTAATGGTGAAGTCTCCTGTCCAATGCTTTATGCAAAATGCAAGTCTAATGAGCAGTTCAAAGGTCTACGAATCTTTACATCAATACCAATTCACCCTGAAATTAAGAGTTAAAAAACCAAGGTTTACATCTGCGTTCTGCCACTGGCTAGCTATGTACCTTTAAAAGGATCCCTTAATTGGCCCTAGCTGGTTAGCTCAGTCAGTCCTGAAACACCAAGGTTGCAAGTTCAATCTTGGGTCAGGGCACACACAGGAAACGAATGATAAATGCACAATTAAGTGGAACAAGAAACGAATGCCTCTTCTCTCTCTCTCTAATTAAAATAAAAAAAATTTTTTAAAGGATCCCTTAACCCCCTGGTTAGCAAACTGTAGCTCTTTGACCCCTTGAGTGTGGCTCTTCCACAAAATACCACGTGCAGGTGCTACTTCGATAAGGAATGTACCTACCTATATAGTTTAAGTTTAAAAAATTTGGCTCTCAAAAGAAATTTCAATCATTGTACTGTTGATATTTGGCTCTGTTGACTAATGATTTTGCCAACCACTGCCTTAACCCATTCGGGTCTATCAAATCAAATATATCTGGTCCTTTCCTGTTTTAATTTATGGCTCTGACTCATGGTACAAAGCCACTCCCCAGCAATCAAAAAGCAGAGGAGCTTCCAGTCCTGCTTGGTCAGCCATTAGCCAGCATCTCGATACAAGACAGAAAGAGAACTCCAAACTGATTTCAAATGCTCAGGTGTTTAATGATGGTTCTGTAAGGGAATCGGCAATAACTTCCCAAATAACCAAAAGCTGGCATTTGTCCTCAGCAACCTGGAAACATCCTAGTTATAGACAGTCTGAAATGCTAAGGAGAGTAATTGCCGTATTTGACCTTCTATTTCCACAGGAGTGGAAAATATAAGTTTTGTTTACTTCCAAATGGATTTAAGAACTTGTGCTACTACAGTAAAACCCTAACCCAGGAGTCTCAAACTCGCGGCCCGCGGGCCACATGCGGCCCGCCGAACAATTTTGTGCAGCCCGCAGACTAATCCACGGAGTTCAAAATATTTTGGATAAAATTAAGTAAGCCTAGGGGCCTACTTGTATTTTTCATTTCTCTAGCATCCTAGCTAGATATTAGCTTAGTTAACAGCAGTTGTGATGCGAACTACAGTTTCTGGTCGTTTTGTGACACTGAGTAAACTGCATGTACGATTGTGCTTGTTGTACTGATTTTTTTTTTGTTTTCAACTGCAGTGAGAAAAGTGTTGCGTAACAGTTGCCTTTTGTAGACCTAGTGCGGCCCGCCGAACGGCTGTGATCTTGCTCTGCGGCCCACATGCTGAGTTGAGTTTGAGACCCCTGCCCTAACCAATTTAAGCAACAATAAAAAGAGCAAAAAATAATTTCTAAACGGGTTTTGGAAATGGAAAGAATTTACAGGAAAAAAATTCACTAAAGACAACTTTTCTACTTTAAGCTCAAATGTTAGTATGAAGACTTGTGGGGCCAAATAGGAAGTAATTGGGGTTTACAAGTTCTCATTAACACAAGCAAGCACACTGGGTCACGAGAAGAGGCCGCCTTCTCCTGGCTCTAAGAAGTTTGCATGGGTCGATGCAAATACAGGGACAGAAAACACAGCTCCTTCATACAGTCATTTCTCATACTGACCCATAGAGAAGCTGAAAGCATAATGTTCCTGACAGAGTGAAGTGTGGGGAGGAGGGGGATGGCTGACACGCCACTCTCCCAGTCTGACTGCTCATCCTTCAGCGTTCAGCTCAAAAGTCTCCATCACCAGGATGGGAAGTCTTTTCCAGACACCATCCGCAGGCGCCTTCCCTTGGGACGTAAGATGCTCCTGTCTCAGGGCTCCAAGACCACAATGCCCATGTTTTCACTTCTTGCACCAAAATGAAATGTATCACCTGTCTCTCCCATTAGAACTGGCAGTTCATCGTGGGTGGGGAGACAGCCCATTTTCCTTCCTAGACTGGCAAACTGTTGGCACTCGCTCTGTGAAGGCTGGTGAAATGAGACTCAACAGAAGCAGCCAGCATTTGCTCTACAAGACCACTCACTGCTACAGGCTAGTCATCACTCCGGGCGCCGGCCTGTCAAACTCTCACCTGCAGTCAGAACGGCCTGTGGTCTGGCTGCTCCGTGAGGGACACCCAAAGCACAGCAGCTAGGACCTTTGTCCTGCCACCCAGAAGGTCATGTTCTTGCCAGTCACGAAGGCCCAACATCCTAGAGGCTCCAGGCTGGGCTGTGCTGACTCCACAGAAGTATCAAAGGTAACCATGGGCACCTACCCAGGGCAGGTTCCCCAGCCTGAGCATGAGCCCAGGGGCTCAGGTTCTAATGCAGGACCAGCATGGTTTCAGAGGCATGGCAGCAACTGCTGCTGGGGAACTCGTCCTTCCCTCCCAGAAAAAAGCAAAGCAAAACAGACAAAGCTCCTGGCAGAAAAGAAAACCCTGCCTGGATAACACCCTGAAGGCACTCCCTTCCCCACTGGGGCTGGAGTAACTATGGGAATCACATTTCTGGTGTCACAACTTTCTCTCCATAACAGTGCTCCTCTGACAATCTCACAGGTAGCTCTGCAGACCCACATCTCTCCCCAGTCCTATTGGGTCAGTCATCACACCTCACACCTTCAAGTCCATCAGCCACTTCTCCCCACCCCACACTAGACACCTGTCCCACGTGAGCACACTGCTTCCTGGACTACAGAGTTCTCCCACACTCTGGACTTCCCTGGCTGCCTCTGTCTCTCAACATTCTCCCCCAAAGAGCCCCTGCTACCTATGTCTCATCTCACACTCACTGGGCCAGGAGTGGGGGGCAAAGCGTTCCCTGCTCCTGGGCAAAACTGAAAAAGGCAATTTCAGTAACATCCTCTACTATGCTCTGAATGTTTGTAACCCACCTCTCCTAAATTACTACGTTGAAATCCTAAAGCTCAATGTGACAGTGTTAGGGGGTAAGGGCATTGGAAAGTGCTTAGGTCTGAGGGTAGAGCCCTCATAATGGGATTAGTACCCTTATAAAAAAAAAAAAAAGAAGGCGGCGGCTCCAGAGAGCTCCCTAGCCCCTTCCTCCATGTGACAGAAGTCTCCACCCACAAGAGGGCCCACACCCAACCATGCTGGCACCCTGACCTCAGACTTCCAGCATCCAAAACCATGAGAAGGAAAGGTTTGTTTACAAGTCAGCCAGTCTGTGGTATTTTGTTAGAGCAGCCAGAATGGAAGAGATATCCTCAACTTCTGAGACATGTTCCCAGGCAGGCTCATGCCAACTCCTTCCCTTCCTCTTCTCAGTTACTTCACTTATTTCAGCACCTGCTTTACCAAATACCTCTTCCTCCAACCCTCTCCTCTACTGCCCTGAACCTGGTCTTCATCCACATCCATTGACTGTATCATCCCAATCTCTGACCATGGAGTTGGCAGCTTCAGCAACACACAGAAGACTTCCTGGTAGACATGTCATCTGTTCTTGATGCTTTGCAAACCCAGCCCAGAGTCAACCTCAATCCCCCAGCTGCTCCTATGCTCAGGTGCTAAACCTTGCTCTGAAGCCTTTTTAAGCTGTCCTAACTTGACTGCCAGCTTACTTGTCTGTCTCCTCCTGTGCACTAGAAGAACCACGTCTGCCTCCTTCACTCGGTTTCTGGGCCACTGCACTTGGCTGTATGGCTTAAATCCAGCCCAATGCTGCACTCCCCAAGCGGGGCACCCCATCACAGGCCTGCATCCATCCAGAGGCAGGAGCACTTTTTTCTAATCCAGACAAAGCCAAGCCATGTGACAGAGAGATGCCACTAGCCAGAGTGGCAGAGGGAAATGGCCAATGCCACTCCCCACCAATAGTGACATCTTTATATAATCAGAAGAGAGCCATCTGGCCAGAGCCAGCTTTTTTTTTTTTTTTCCTTTAAAGAATTTCTGCTGAGTATAGTCTTCAAGATCAGGAATCTGAGTGGAGGTGGAGCTTCTAACTATATATGATACTTTCTGGACAGAGACAGAATCAGTCAACCCAAAATAAAAGGCCAGCACACCAAGGTTGCAGGTTTGATCCCCGGGCAGGGCACATACAAGAAGTAACCAATGAGTACAACTAAGTAGAACAACAAGGTGATACTTCTCCCTCTCTCTCTCCTCCCCCCAATGAAAAAATTTGATTAAAAATGCCCCCCAAACAAAGGAAAACTTCTCCCCCTCCCCCCTTTCATTCCTTCCAGCTTGAAGAGGATGAGACAGTGACCAGCTTTCCTGCCAACCCTGAACCCACTCCCTTGCTCAATTAATTATCCCCATAATGGAGTTTGGGTTTTTTTTGTTTTGTTTTGTTTTTTGTATTTTTCTGAAGTTGAAAACGGGGAGGCAGTCAGACAGACTCCCGCATGTGCCAGACTGGGATCCACTGGGGCGTCGCTCTGCTGCAACCAGAGCCATTCTAGCATCTGAGGCAGAGGCCATAGAGCCATCCTCAGCGCCCGGGCCAACTTTGCTCCAATGGAGCCTTGGCTGCAGGAGGGGAATAAAGAGACAGAGAGAGGAAGGAGAGGGGGAGGGGTGGAGAAGCAGATGAGCACTTCTCCTGTGTGCCCTGGCTGGGAATCGAACCCGGGACTCCTGCACGCCGGGCCGACGCTCTACCACTGAGCCAACAGGCCAGCCAATGGAGTTTTTATGGCCCCAAATCTCAACTTCCTCCAATGTCAGAAGCACCTTCCATCCATCCTGCTTCCAACTTTGATGTTAAGCATTCATTCTCCATTCTTTTTCACATGCTGTTAGGAGGAGGTTAAGAGGAAAATAAAACAGGATAAAAGAATAACCAGGGCGGAGATGGGAGGGGCTTAGTTTTAGTCAAAGGATGTGACATTTGAGCAGGGTCCTTTGTAAGAAAAAGGAATGAGACATGCACAGATCTGGAAGAAGCATTTTACAAACAAGCCAGTAAAGCAAGTACAAAGGCCGTGGGGCAGAAGTGAGCTTGGCAACTAGGAAGAAAATAAGGAGACCAGGATGACTGAAGCTTAGTAAGGACAGGAGAGAGAAGAACAATTGTTTAATGCCTCCTCTCTTCCCTGCTGTATATATATGCTCCACGAGGAAAGATATACTAGTTATCCAGCCCATACCACATTTCCCAGCTGGGCACTCTGGCACGGGCCTGTATCCATACATATCAAAGCATGCACATGATTAATAACCTAATAAAAATATACATGCACATTCAACAACCTCAGCACAGCGGGCAAGGCTCACCAGCCAGCTGCCTTTCTTCTCTCACCATGCCTCCCAAAGTTCTAGAATCCAGTCACCAGGGTTCAATCACATTCCCTCACCACTTTCTCTACTTTCCTGCTCCCACCCCTTTGACCTCTTGCTTGGGTTCTGGGTCACCTCATCCTGTCAAAATCTTACTCCTGCTTCTAGGTTTAAAATCCCCGAGTCCTCTGGTCCGATGTCCGCAGGAGAATCATTCCCTTCCCACGTTTGCTCACACTTTGCTCATCCTTTTGTTAAAGGGCTCGGTCCTTTTTAAACTTGGCACTGATTACGCCTAGTACAGCATTCTTCAGGTCACTGAAGACACTGACTGCCTTCTCTGCAACAGGAAGAAAAGAAAGGCAATCCAGTCAGCATGTCTGACAGGTCCAAGGGTCATGGCCTTCCCACCACTGTTAACCTGAAGGGAGTGATTCAGACCCCTGAGCCACATCCAACAATTCTGCAACAACTTTGAGTCCAAAGTTCTTCATTTCTCGATGAAACAAGAGTTCCAAGACCACAAATATAAGGCCAATTCTCAGAAACCCTGTTCCTTTTCTTTTTCCAAATCGCAGTGGGGCTCTAGATATGGCTGGGTCAGACACTGAACGGCAGCCCTCCAGGAACCAACCTCCTGGGGGACATGAGAGTGGAGAGAAGATCTGGGCCCAGCTGAAGCAAGAAACCTCGGGCCTTGCCAGGGGGTGTACCTGGTTCCCCAGAGGTACACGGCGTTGACTAAGCAGGAGCGGGCCCTCACGCTGTCACCCAGGACATCCCCAGGCACAACATCCACTGGGTGGTGAGTGATCAGTCTGCTCTGAGACTTGCCCACAAAAGAGCAGATCGCATGGGGCCAGAGCACATGTGAGAAAAGACATGAGAAGGCAGGCACGCCCACACCTTACAGCCTCTCACTCTGAACTCGCTCAAATGCCCATGACCTCCACTGCTACGTGTAGCCCTGAACACCAACTGTTCCCTCAGTTCTACCTAGACAAAGTAAGTGCACATTTTTAAATGCTTCCCTTATATCACAGACTCGCATCTCGAAGGATCTCTCAGTTGGGAATGTTTTTGCACACCCACCCTGCCAGATTCTCTTCCTCATATATACATGCACTTGAAACCTACTCTTTCACTGAAGCAGCACTTGTGGAAATCAGATCACAGTAAAAATAGAAAATGAACCTACTGCACATGTTTAAGGGGCAAATGATCCCTAAAGTTGGTACCCACATGAAGTGCTCGATTTTTATGTGCTGACCTTCAGAACAAGAGCTATGTTACAGGGCTGTGAGATTAGGAGAATGATAGATCTGAATTATTCTCCTATATGCCTGCCTGTGGCCTTGCAGAAGTCATGTAACTTTTAAGCCTAAATTTCTGTATTTGTACTATGGTTGAATATGCAGGGATGCTGTATGGATTAGGAGATAATACCCATGAAGCTCCCAGAACAGAGTAACTGACATTCAATAGAAGATTGGTAAATAGTTGCTGATACGGTACTAGTGTCATTTCTACCACGTCTAACGGGCATCTTACGAATGAGAGACGAGGCTCCTCAGAGATGAATGGGAGGGGAGTGGGCCCCACGCCCTGGCCCCAATTTCTAGGGCAGCCCAAATTTCAAATGCATTCCATCATTTCCACGAAAATACTCCAGTCTGTCAACCCACATGCCCCTATGGCAGTTCAAAAAAATGGTCGCTATACCTATACATTGCCAAGGAGTGTGACCTTAAGGAAAAAATGACACCACTCAGCAGACCCAACCTATAAGCAGAGACCTGAGAAAAAGCACATGTACAGAGAAGACTCAGCAGATCACCCACTTGTGAAAAGCCAGGCCTCAGCATCAGTGTGTTCATACAGTGCTGCCACATGTTTACTGCAGGCCTTTGTGCTGAAGCTCAGCAGCAAGAGGGGAGTTGGGCAGATAGAATGTATTATGCTCACTTTGTAAAATATAACGCTGCCCACGTGGAGGCTGCTGCCCAGGTGATATTAATGTGTGTTGGGGGCAGGCAGGATCCTTGGAGCCTGGGGCTTGGTTTTGGGATTAAGCCTTTCCCACCCTTTTTGATGTGGGGCAGTACAATCCAATCATGCCTCAGAGAAGTGACTTTGTATTAGAGACTTCCCTATTTTGTATATTGTATTAGAGGTTGTGAAGCTACACTATAAAATGGGGGCAGAACAGGAGCTTGCTCTCTTGGTTCCTGGGATGATGAGCATGAGAGAGCAGAGGGAGCAGAGCAGAGAGCAGAAAGAGGCCATGTGGCCAGGAGAAGCAGCCAAGATGGCAGAGTATTGAGTAAGAGGCCAGTTTGTGCAGTTTGATGCTGGAGAAGGAAGGAGATGGGGAACAGAGGTGAATAAGTCTGGTGAGCTAGAGACCTTTGATTCTAGGAAACTCGGATAATTCAGTAGCTTTGTGAGCACTGAATGTGAGTGGGTTTTGGAGCCCAGTGTGTGTTTTTACTTGCCCGCCGGGTGAAAGCTAGAATTAAAGACTATGGCCCACCAGTTTGTGGCTCCGTTGTTTCTTTACCGACTGTCCGAATCCAATGCGAACCTGCATGGGCCAGGAGGCGGCTGTGATAGTGGCCCTGGCCATGGATACTGGCTTTACAAGGGGAGTGATGACTTCAACTGCAGGAGAGCCTGAAGCACCACTTCCTGTTCTGTGTCAGTATTTTGGGTTTCTGAACACCAGACCCTGCCTACTACTGTTGGTTCAGGATCTCCCAAGAATACCTGTTACTTTTTGGTGATTTGTATGGCCAGAGGCCACCATCTTGGCCATTCACATGCTGGTTCTCATTAGATCTGGGCAGACAATAAAGACACAGTGGAGCCAAAAAATGGTGGACTATTCCTTCATTCAAGACTTGTACAGGCCGATGAGCAACACACACAGGGAAAAACACTTCCCTCTTCATTCAGAACTCAAAGCTACTGATATATTATCCGGTTCCACAACCAGGAGAATATTCTCTGGTTCCTCCTAGAATCAAAGGCCTCACCAGTCTCAGCGGAGCTCGCAAAGCCCCTCAGCTCTGGTTCCCCATCTGCACTCGCTCTCCACACAAACTGCTTCTTCTCTAGTGCTCTGCATTCTCTCTCTTTCCCTGCCATCTTGGCTTCTCTCCCTTTCTTCTTCTTCTCTCCTTTTAAAACTTTTCTCAGAAGAAATCCTCCTCCAACATTAGCATAACAATGGCCCTTTCCAAGCAGTAGGGTAATTAGCAATTTCACAGATCACAAACCTGGAGCTGCCCAGCACCATTTTTTAACACAAATTCATTTGCCAAACAATGATGCTAAGTTATCTCTTCACTTTAAACTCAGTACTATACATAAAATCAAGAACTAGGCAAGACATTGTGCCCAGTGCTATAGTGAAATGTGGCAACTGGTTCCTCCCTGCCATGAGTTTATCCTCTGGTCCAGAGACAGACCTATACATATGTACCATAATCCCTCCCAACACAAGGACTAAGTGCTGGGGCACCTCTGACCACCAGGCTCATGGGAGGAAAGTATGGCTGCAAGCTGGGTTGTAAGGAAGGTTCCAAGGCAGGGAAATAGACTGAGCAGAATTCGAGAAAGACATTTGCCAAGAGCAGGGCAGCAGCTAAAAGAAAGGGGCCTGGACTAAGCTTCAGGGGATGTCAGCGCTCCCTACACCCCAGCATCCTCTGAGGAGCTTTCTAAAAATACAAGTACCTGTGCCCAATCTTCAGAGAGCCGCAGTCCTCTGGTCTGGGGGTGGAGAGAACTCACTTACTAGAGTAGGAAAGAAAAAGTCATGGCATCTAGCAATGCGAACTGTTTCTCCAGTATAAGAAACACCAACTGTTGGGCAGATAAAGTAATATGCTCACTTTGTTAAAGATGGTACTGCCCATGTAGAAGCCCGTCGCCCAGGTGATATTATTAGTTGCCCTTCTTGCTTGGGATGGGAGTGATTATAGATACTAATGTGTGTTGGGGGTGGGCTGTGGGTAGGCAGGATCCTTGTAGCCTGGGGCTTAGTTTTGGGACTAAGCCTTTCCCACCCTTTTTGATGTGGGGTGGTGTACTCTCATGAGGAATGCCATTATGCCTCAGATAAGTGACTTTGTATCAGAGACTTCCTTGTTTGTATATTGGATTAAATATACACTATAAAGTGGGGCAGACCGGGGAGAGCTTGCTCTCTCTGGGTTCCTGAGATTAGCATTAGAGAGAGCAGAGAAAGAAGAGCAGAGAAAGGCCACGTGGAAGAGAGGAGAGGAGCCAAGATGGTGGAGTGCTGAAGGAGAAGCCAGTTTATGCAGAAAGAAGGAGATGGGGAACAGAGGTGAATAAGGCTGGTGAAGTACAAACCTTTGATTCTAGGAAACTCAGATAAGTCAGTGGCTTTGGGAGCCCTGAATGGAAAGGGAAGTGTTTTCCCACTGTGTGTATTTTTTGCCTGCTGGGTACAAGCTAGGATTCAAGGTAATGGCCCACCAGTTCTTGGCTCCATTGTTTCATTACCGTCTGTCCGAATCAAATGCGAACCTGCATGGGCCAGGCGGCTGTGATGGTGGCAGTGGCTACTGGCCTTACACCAACCAAAGTGGTTTGGCAGGTTGGGTGAGAGGCAAGGGGACAACTGATCTGTTCCTTGGGTGACCAGCTCTTCTTTGAGGATCACCCAGAAGCTTTGCCAAAGGAAAGAAGCTAGAAACCTGCACTCCTGGGAGGACAGCCTTTGGGGCTCTGGGCAAGGGTACAGGCAGCTGGCACACACAACAGTCTAAACCACAGCTTTGTTCTTAATAAAGCAGCAACCCCTGTGCCCCCTCCCCACAACTGGCAAGAAGCATTATACTATTACTTGCAGAAGCCAAATGCCCAGAGTTTGAATTTGCCTGGACTATAGGTCAGAGAAAGACATTTTACTACTTTGTTCTTGTTTGTAAAACAGGGAGAGGGCAGTGTGCAGGAAAAATACTTTAGCACAGGGAACTTTCGCCTTGGAACCAGAAATCTGGGCTTCAGGGCCCCCTACACAGAGGCCCACCCTCAATATTACCTAAGTGCAGTGCATATGCCTTCCTCCAAAGTCACTCGCTGTTCTTATACCACATCCAAGTAGGAATAAAGGGACTGTCCCCACCATGCTTAAAGGATGAATCACTTATTTGGTGATCAGTGAAAATCAACAGGCTGGTCTGGAAGGCAGTTCCAGACTCCCTCCTCCTATTTCCAATCACACAGCCCATGGGGATACAGTTTGCCCCTCTCCCAAGGGAACCTTCCTCTCCCTCCCCTCCTAGGGCACAGTCTAGACTGGTTGAAACTGATTTCTGATGACTGGGCAGTCAGGTAGCAAATCGAGAAATCAAGACTGCCTCACAAGCTCCAGGGATGACTTAATGTCCATTGTTACACAGAAAGATGACCTGTGCCTGTTGTCATGAAGCAAACTTTGAAAGGTAGCCCTGGGCAAGACAGGGGGAAACATCTCCAGGCTTTAGTTCACACCAGGGAAGGAAAAGAGGAGCAGGGGATGGAGATTCCTCAAGAAACATTTCTCAAAGGATGTCCTGTAGGAACCTGTCTCTTGAATGCTGCTGGGGGGCCCAGATAAGAACTGGGTGAGGCACTGTGCCAGTGCTAAAAGCCTTGCCACCAAAACATTACAAAAAGCGCTACTTTCTCACCCTTTCCAACTAGAGTTCCAATAAAAATCAGCAAATGAAAGGGTCTGAAAAGTCCCACAGTGAAGAAATAGAACATGACTAGGGAACTACCCCAAACACTTGCGTACAGTGCAGCGCAGTAATCCTGCAGAGCCGTGTGGCCACGGAGCACCTGAGATGTGGCCAGTCCAAACTGAAACAGGCTTTAAGGAAAAACACACACTGGATTTCAAAGGCTTAGCATGAAAAAAAACTGTAATATATCTCCACTTTTATATTGCTTATCTAATGAAATGACTGTATTTTGATTATATATATAAACAGCAGTATTTTGGATGACTGGAGTTAAAATTAATTTCATCCGTTTATATTTTTTAACATGGCTACTAGGACATTTAAAATCAGGTATGCAGGAGAGTTATATTTCTTCTACTGGATGGTGCTTCTTTAGAAAATGCTAGGCTACTGCGCAGGCTTAGAAACTCACATACAATGTATTATGACGGCATTTGTGCCACATCTCTTCTCTCCTGAAAGAGGTTCTATATCCCAGAACTGAGGATGGATAAAAACAGGTGGAAAAAGCATATAGACATTCTGACCAGGACATACAAGACTGCACACCTAGTAATATGTGCTACCAAAGGTATCAAGGAACAAGAAATAAATTCCTTAGAAACACTGAACATTGTTCCTTTTTCAACTATTATGCCTTAGATATTTATGTAATGCTAGAGAACTGGTTCCCTTCGCCTTTCGTTCCATGACTCTCTGTAAATTATTCCTGAGTATCATGCTCAATAGTGAATACGCTTGGAGTTCAGTGACTGCTGTAGTTTTGTGCAGCGAGCACAGGAGGACAAAAGTTCCCCCAGGACTGCCAGGACGCTGCTGCTCCAGATCCACCAGGTTAGCTACCTATTGTTCTACAGTAGAGTCCACTGTCTTTCACACAACCCACACCTTTGGGTGAACCACTTCACCTATTTCCTGTGAAAGGGCAACCAGGTATGTGAGACGTGAGTCCATAGCGCTTATAGAAGCACATGGCAGAGGCTGCATCCTTTAGCATCCCAGTCAGCTCACAAGAGAGAGTTGGTGGAACCTTACCAGAGACCTAATTGTGTGACCCAACCAGTACTGTATTTCCTCATGTATAAGACACATCGTTTTATGAAAAATTTGGGGTCTAAAAGCTGGGTGCGTCTTATACAGTGGTTGTAGAAGTGTGGCACTTCAAATGCCATAGATGGAACTGAGGGACAGGAGGCAATATACAAAGACAGTGATTCACCATCAAACACAGATGAGGACAAGCTAATGGATAGGAATTTTGACAATAATGAGGTGTACAAATTTTATGATGAATATAACTTGAGTTCAATAACTTTATGTAATACTTTTTTTTTTCAAATTTCGGGCCCCAAAATTAAGGTGTCTTATACATGGAAGTGTCTTATAACATGGGGAGATAAGGTAATCTGCTTTGCTGGTCAACTTCCTTATTTCTAAGAGGAATAACAAGGCTCACTTCAACGGAATTCTAAATTCAAACAAAGGAAAGCTGAATGCCTAGCATGCTGCTGGCACTAAACACACATTTCCCTCCAGACTCCACTACTCTGTGAGCTTCAGTCATCTTTGCCTTAAAGTTAGAGACTGGACCTAAAGTTCTAGTGCTTTCTAGATTTAAAATTGAGGGATTAAGCAGTACAAACTGGTAGTTACAGGATAGCCAGAGATGTAGATTACAACCTAGAGAATATAGTCAATAATATAGAGATAAATAGGTATGGGGCCAGGTGGCTAAGCAGCAATGTGATTTTCTAACTACTCTGCTGTACATCTGAAACGAATACAGAATAATAATGAATGTAAACTGTAACTGAAAAATAAATTTTAAAAAGTAATAAAGTTGAGAGGCTATATACATAATCAGTTGTTATAGGGCAACTAGAAGAGCTCAGAATTTCCATCATACACAACTAAAAGTGGTTTTTCCGTTTCTGGGTTTTTCTCCTCAGAAGTAGTAGTTCACTTCCCCCGTGAAGTGCCTGTGGTGTCCTTTCCTGGCATCTGGAGGAGAGCCAACTGAGAACACCTGAATGCAAGTGCCAGGGCAGGTCTCTCAGGGTCCGTAGGGACCCACCCTGCTCTGGCAGCAACTGTCCTCCGTGGGAATGTCAGCACTGTACTGAGTCCTAGCCTTGCATTATTGAGGCCCCATTCCTGTGCCTCACGCACTCCTTGTCCTCAAATAAAACCATCTGCTGTCTTCAAAGACGGATTCCTGTCCTTCTTCAGGTCCGGCACCCCAACTTAAAGGAAACATGATGTCTTCTCCATCCTCAGAACAGAGATCTCTCTCCTTTCTACGTTCTGAACAATTTCTCTACACCCAATCATTCTGTCAGCCCCACAGATGAGCTCAAGGGAGCTCTGAGTGGCTGAATCTGCTGTCATAATACTTAAAACTGCTTAAGCAGTGTCAGGGCTCTATATTCTTAGACTAAATAAGTATGCAATAAACAGAGACATTTTAGAATAGCAAAATTTTTGGATTGGCTTCAAGTGGATCACAGACAATAGGAAACTTACAGTCACTGACTAGGCCCAAGCAAGTCAAAAAACATCAATATCTCTAAGTGTCTCTATAAATCAACAAGTTCATTACCAAATCATTTATCTCAGTACTCAGGGGCTTTGGGGCTAAATGAGGTCAGAGGTCTGCATCCCTCAGAAGCCCAATCTGTGCACCAAGGCACATGGAGGAGATATTGAACCTCTAAGCGCTCAAAACAGCCAGGTAGCCAGATGCCCTGGGCACAACACCTTCAAGCAACAAGCTGCCTCCACTCTCCAGGCCCCAAATCCTCTTCCAATCAACCCCCAATTTAGAGGCATTCATATCTAAAAGCCCAGGCTACCGGAGACTACAAGGAAAAGCTATCTTTTAGGGTCTTCCCCAAGTGTCACAAATAAAAGTGACCTTTTATCCCTCCTCCAACTCCATCATGCCCCCTGTATACCTCATCACAGCACAGATCCAACCACATTACATTTGTTTACATATTTCCTCCACCTAGCTGGGTCCCTTGGATCCCCAGGGCCTATCATATGATAATGTTAGTGGAAATAGAAACATCTACTGGCCATACTTCTCAAACCAGGTGCACCATAGGCTGGGGCAATGTAAAGCCACAAGATAAACATAGTGCATCTTCTCAGAGTTCAAGCTTAAAACATTTTCTTATGAAGACACTATAAGAGAAAGCTTTTGCTTTCCACATGGAATAATTTTAAAAATAAAGTAGGGCGCTGGCTGGTTGGCTCAGTAGTAGAGTGTCAGCCGGATGTGTGGAAGTCCCGGGTTTGATTCCCAGTCAGGGCACACCAGAGAAGTGACCATCTGCTTCTCCACCACTTCCCCTCTTGATTCTCTATATATCTCTCTCTCCTCCCATCCTGCAGCCATGGCTCGATTACAGCAAGTTGGCCCCAGGTGCTGAGGATGGCTCCATGGCCTCCTGCTCAGGTGCTAAAAAAATGGCTCCAGTTGCAATGGAGCAAGGGCCCCAGATGGGCAGAGCATCGCCCCCTAGTGGGCTTTCCGGGTGGATCCTGATGCAGGAGTCTGTCTCTGCTTTCCCTCCTCTCTCACTAAAATAAATAAATAAACAAACAAAACAAATAAAGTAGTAGCCTTTCCCTGGCTGGGTGGCTCAGGGGATAAAGCATCCACCTGGCACCCGCGAGGTGAGGCTGGTCAGGGCACACAGAGGCAATCAAAGAGTACACAACTAAGTGAAAAACACACACACACACACACACTCTCTCTCTCTCTCTCTCTCTTTCTCTCTCTCTCTCTTTCAAACCAATGGGAAAACTTTTTAAACAGCAGCAGGCTGGCAGCTTCCAAATTCAGGGCTCTACCCCGGTCTGCTGGGATAGTGTACAAGTTCCCCATCCTTTCTGTTAACAGGTCTCTGCCAAAGCCGAGAAACAACCCAAAAAGTTTTGGACTCACCTATGCCCTACTATTCAAGAGGCTGAAAGCAATTTGTCAGAGGGCAAAAATCCACCATGCCACTTTCTAAGCGAAAAGAAAATAAATAAAACACAGACTAATGCCACCCAAACGACTCAGAAGAATAACGTTAAGGACAGGAAAAGGAGCTCTCTTTAAGTACTAGCCCAGGACATCACATGATTAGGCTTGGAAGAAAACATACTTTTTTAAAAGCCTAAAATGTTAACGTACCATAGCTTGTCTGGGTCCAGAGACCCTTTGATCATTTCCTGGGACCAACGCCAACAAAGAAACCCCCACTTCGCTCCTCGCCTCTCCCCTGCTCCGCCGCCTCCTCAGTAAACCGTTAATGGCTTTTTAAACAGTAATCAGAGCGCCTGGGCCGGCTCGCTCTTACGGAAGCTCGGCGCAAACTCAGGCGGGTGGGAGGTTAGCCCGCGTGCCAGGATGCACGCACCCTCTCCACCCCGCCCCCACGGGGGGGCTGCTGCACTCCCCTGAAGGGCCCCTACAGCCCAGAACTTTCCGAACTCTTCTCCACCCTGAGCCTTCAAAGATCTTGGCTCACCCTGTCCCAAGTAGCAGCCTAGCGGCTGGGCAAACATCTTAAGAGAGGGTGAGCTCCTTCTTCTACAAGTGCCCTCAGGGGCCGCAGAAGGAACCGGCCGGGACTGTGGGCGGGCGGGCAGACAAACAGGCAGACAGACACACAGACACACAACCCTGGGCCTGGAGTCCTGGCCGGCACTCACCTTGGCCGACGTCTCTCCGAACAGAGGTCTGTTGTCCAGACCACTGGTGCCGTAAGTCCTGGTAGAAAAGTCCTCCATTTTGGGGTTTCTTCACTCTCCCCAAAGTCACTCAAAGACGAGCCAGCATTCCCCCCGAGGTGTCCCGTGCGGGTTCCCGATGCCGCCTGCTCACCACGCACACATAGCCGATCGCGGGTGGTCCGCGCGCTCCCGGCGGTCCGGTCTCAGAACTGGGGGGCCAGCCCGCTCCGCCCCAGCCCCTCTCTCCTCATCGTGAGCAGCTGCGGGAGGAAGCGAAAGTAAACACCTTTGGCCGACTCCCCGCAGGGCGCCCAGCCCGGGCAGCTCCCACTTTCCCAAATCTCCGCGCTGGGCCCCGCGGTACCCCGGACACTGGAGCTAGCGGAGCGCAGCGGCCGCCCCCCGCCCGGGACACACGTGACTGCCACCCCTATCCCCACCCCTCCCCCACCCGCCCCCAGCGATCACGCACACCTGCCTGCTGGGGGGAAAGTTTTCACCGAGGAGCTCACGACGAGCCCCAGCCCAGCCCTCCGCTCCTCTCTAACCCGCCCCAGCTCCCCAGCGCGGGGAGAAGTGAAGTTAGTTCCCGAGCAGAGCCGAAGGCTCCGCGCGCTCCTCCCGCAATGCCGCGAGTGCAGGCCCGGCAGCTCGGGCGCCCTGGTCTGTGGCACCCACCCGCGCCCGCCGGCCCCCTCGCGCTCTCGGCGGAAGCCGCGGCCGGGGCGCGCAGGAGCAAGGATCCCGCCGCAGCCCCGCACAGACCGGCCACCTCTCCGGGAAACCCGCACCCGCAGGCCAAACCTCGGCGTCCCCAGCGCCCGCACGCCGAGGCGTCCTGGCCGCGCTGGGGGCCACGGGAACCGGTCCACACTCGCGCCGGAATTCCGGGCCGAGGCTCGGGGCGCGGGCAGAAAGAGATCTTTCGGGCTGGCGGAGGGCGGGCGCGCGGGCCAGGAGCAGCGCTGTGGGTTCCTCTCGGATCCTCCGGCTGGGACCCGCGGCCACTGTCGCAAACCGACTCGGCCCGCCCAGGTCAGGTCACGTCACGAACGAGGCTGCCAATCCCATGTGCCGAGGCGACGCATTGGCTGCAGGCTTTATTTCTAGAAGTCCCAGTTTATTCCCGGTGGGACCGTCAGTCTCCCCGGCTGCACGTTTCTTGGTCTCTCAGTAATTAGCGTCTGCGCGAGCCACATGAGCAAAGAACATTTCTGAAGATAGCTTTGTATTTGACTAAAAGCATCTTAAAAACAACCAGCCTGCTTTAACCAACCCGGTCTTTACACAATAGGCTTGAACGGGGTCATTGATAAATCTGGTTAAGGGTATGGTCACCTTGTTTTGCCTGTGATAGGGATCCTATGTCATTTACAGAAACAGTCGGGAGGGAATAAATGCTACGTACTTTTTGTCTTGTCCACTCATCCTGCCAGTGCTGGTGCTGACTACGCATGTTTGCAGCCACATAGAATGCTTGTCTGTCAACCTCTTCTCCACCTCTTAGAGCATAGAGAACTGGAGGCGGAGAGGCCTCATCAACAACAGAGTCATTCTGCATTTGGGGTCACTGATAAGTATACGAAACAAACACGTGTCTAGGTCTGCATTGGGATGGGTATCTTGTCCTAGACAGGACAGCTACTAGATAGATGACAGCTTTAACTACGTTTGTGTGAAGGGAGAGCCCTTATTGGCATGGTTAGCCACCTAACAAGAGTCCAAGCAAAGATTCCTGGTGGTCTCTTTACAGTTTAGGACAAAGCATTAGGGCAGCAGATGGACTAAGAACCACATAGGTATTGATTTGGAATTTGTAACTCTTTGTAGAATCAGGTACGGTACCTATTAGATCTACCTGTTATATATTTTATAAATGCTTTCTTTGTTCAGGACTTTTTGTTACAACGGGAATTTTCACCTAAAATCATTTTACCCAGTTCTATTAGAAACTTGATTGGCCCAACAAAAATATTTATTCATATTCAGCCACATGCATTCAACAAATATTTTTGAGAACAAATACTTTCAAGAACCTGTATTAGTCAACCACCAGACAGGGTAATACAATGATCAAGAGACCCAAGGTCATAGTGTTGAGGCTAACATGGAAGGTAGAGGCACCTAATTACAGTCTAGGGCAGGGGTCCCCAAACTTTTTACACAGGGGGCCAGTTCACTGTCCCTCAGACCGTTGGAGGGCCGGACTATAAAAAAAACTATGAACAAATCCCTATGCACACTGCACATATCTTATTTTAAAGTAAGAAAACAAAACGGGAACAAATACAATATTTAAAATAAAGAACAAGTAAATTTAAATCAACAAACTGACCAGTATTTCAATGGGAACTATGCTCCTCTCACTGACCACCAATGAAAGAGGTGCCCCTTCCAGAAGTGCGGCGGGGGCCGGATAAATGGTCTCAGGGGGCCGCATGCGGCCCGCGGGCCGTAGTTTGGGGACCCCTGGTCTAGGGGCAGGTACAATGCCTAAGGGCACAAGCTTTCATCATATATAGCCTCAAATCTTGAGCCATCATATATAGCTCAAGCCTCTTGTCATGAGCTATGATTTTCAGTTATTTAACCTCTCTTGAGTGCCTTCTTTTGTAAAAAGTGAAGACTGAGAACAATAAAGGAAACTAGAATATCTAACTTTAATTGGTTTTAAATATATTTATATATGTATTTAATAGAGGATATATAACACCTGGCAAAAACATAAATATCCAAATGGTGGACGTCATAGTGATGATCTGGACATTATGGGATGCTATAGGTGTACATGGAGGGCCCCCACACCTTCAGGTGGCAGGTAAAGCTTTCCGGAGGAGCCCTCTTAATCAAGATATCCATCCCAATGCAGAAAGAGTGTGGTTTAGCCAAGGTAAGGAGGCAAAGCAAGAAGACTGGCCAGAGAGGCCAACTGTTTGTGTAGGTGTAGGGTATACTGAAGGAGAAAGATGTGTCAGGGATAAAGAGCCTCTCACTCCAGAGCTGCTTACTCTCTTGTCTCATATCAGCTTTGTGCCTCTGCTTCATTCTTTCTCCTAAAAACCAATTTCATCCTGATTACTGTTCCCCAAAACCTCAACGTATGTAAGGCTTTAGCTTGTTTTTTATACTAATCTCAGGGAAAATGAATCTTGTAGCTCTACTTCCCACCACTGCTTTGAAGGCTCTGTTTTTATTTTTTAGTTCAGATTCTCCTGAGAAACTTTGATTCACTGAGTCCAGATTATGGTTTGGTATCTGTTTGTTCAGGTCCTCCACTCCCAATGAGCCAACAGATGGAACCAGATAGAACATATCTCTTCTGGGCCCTGGCTCAGTGGACAGAGTTTCCACTGGGGCTCAGACATTCCGGGTTCGATACTGGGCAGGGCACACAGGAGAAGCAACCATCTGCTTCACCCCTCTGTCTTCCCCTTCTCTTTCTCTTCCCCTCTCGCAGCCAGTGGCTCAACTGGTTCAAGTGATGACCCAGAGAACTGAGGATAGCTTGGTTGTTTCAAACATCAGCCCCAAACAGAGCTTGCCAGGTAGACCCTGGTTAGAGCATATGTGGGAGTCTCTCTGTCTCCCCTCCTCTCACTTAAAAAAGAAAAAAGAACATAGCTCTTCTAAGGTCGACCACCTTCAGCCTCAGCCTCTGGATTAGTAGGATAGAGGCCATTTAAAAGAACAGAGTATGTGTGGAAGTCAGTGATAGGGTTACCCAGTTTCTACTCAGACCACCAAATTGGCATTGCCTGGTTACTTGTTAAAACTGTAGAGCTTCAGTCCTCACTCCAGATTTACTGAATCATAATCTGAATTTTAATAAGATCCTCAGGGGATTTGTCTACACTTTGAAATTTGAAAAGCACTTCATATATCTCTAGTTTTACAAATTGGGCCACAGATATAGATGACCCTCCCAAATGCCATAGTTTCTAATTTTTTATTTTCTTTATTGTGCTTCACCCAGTCACTCCAGTGCAACAGTCTGGACTTTGTCGTGATCCGAATCGCACCATGTTGGAAATAAGTCCAGAGGGACTTATTTGGTATGCCTTGTCCTCCAGTCCTGCCAATTTCCTCTCTCGCTCATCTCAGTCCTTAGGCAGCATCAGTGTCTCCCATCTTGGATATCTTGACTTTCTCCCTGTGGATCCACTCCCGTTTTTACTTTCCTCCACCTTAGCTTCTATGTCCTATCACTGCACTTGCTCTTTTGATAATATCTTCAGTTCCCTTGTCTCACTTATTTTATCACACTTGTGTGGAAAGTCCCCAAATATTAATCAATCTGCCTTCACAACACCTGTAACCAGGTGTCTAGTGCAGCTGCAGAGAAAAAAAAAATTAATGCCCTTGATTAGAATAATTTTAAATTCAGGGCAGCTAACCTCAACTGTGTGTCTTTAAAACCAGCTGGGGGAGCATTTGAGATCTTGCTCCCTGGCATATGTCATCAATTTGGCTCCAATAAACTTTTATAAACAATCCTAAAAAAAGGAGTCCAGCTGGAAATCCTGTGTTGCCTGGGCAATGTTCCCTTCCTGTCAGCAGGTGACTCAGTCACCTACTTCACAGGGAAGTAACCAAAGTCATCAGAGGGGATGGGAATTCCCTCACGTCCCCCACAAACCTACACGTTCACCTATGTCTACCCTCAATCCTTTCTCCTTCCCTCCAGTTAGAATGGGAGAGATTTTCAGGTTTTACATCCCATGGTATCTCACAATCAAGGGGTCTCACTATTATATAAAAAGCATTTAAACATGCTCGGTTTCAACCATTTTTATTTTAAAGGAAAAAGCCTGCATTAAACGGGTCTTCCCTCTGCCTCTCACACTCTTTCTCCCTACCATCCGTGGAACTCTAGGTTGTCTATGGTAGCCATTTTTCTCCTCCCTTTCTTCCTTGAAAGCAGAGCCTACCTCCTAATATAAAGAGAAAGAACGCCAGATATTCACTCACTGAAACTCCCTTGAAGCTGGGGAAGGGCAGTGTCAGTGTTACAGCCAGTGAGTCACTGGGACAGGTCTGTTGGAAGCTTTCAGGAAGGTTGGCTCCCTAATAACAAGGAGAGAGGCATTTGAGGGGAGCTATCCCTCTACAGGTTGTCATGTGAGGATGGAATATTTGGAGATGCTTTTAAAAACCATTTTACAATATCGAAGCACAGCCAAGAGTATCCCTAGAGAGACAACTAGAGTGTCTGAACTTGTAAACCACCCACCTCTGGGCTGTTTCTTATTATATTTGTGTGTGTGTGTGTGTGTGTGTGTGTGTGTGTTTTGAATGGGAGAATCTCATTGTGTAAGTCACTTTTATTTGGGTATTCTCATGCTTATAGCTGAAAAGACATTGATAAATTAAAAATATTTTTTATTTTTTCCTTCTTTTCCAAGTGAGAGTAGAGGAGGCAGAAAGACAGACTCCCGCATGTGCCTAGACCAGGATCCACCTGACACTCTGCCCATCAGGGGTCATGCTTGCTACTGAGCTATTTTTAGTACCTGAAGTGTACGCGCTATGGAACCATCCTCAGCACTTGGGGCCAACTTGCTCCAATTGATCCATGACTGTGGGAGAAGAGAGAGACAGAGAGAAGGGAGAGGAGTGAAGAAGCAGATGGTCACTTCTCCTGTGTGCTCTGACCAGGAATCGAACCCGAGACATCCACACTCCAGGCTGATGCTCTACCACTAAGCCAACCAGCCAGGGCTGACATTGGTACAGTTTTAAAGCTAGAATTTCTATAAAGAGGTCCATATAGATTACATCTACTTCCTTACCTCCCATACTTGCCTCAGTCACTGAAATGTGTTTTACCCACATCACACTGCTCACCCGCATTCACCCATGAGGGTTCCAGTGAGGATTTACTGCTGAATTCACTGGACACTTTTTCTAACTTTCCCTACATGGCCTCTCGGCAGGCCTTAGTGTTTTTAAATCCTGGGAAAAGCCTTTCCCATAGCTCTGCTGCTCTTCCTCTGCTCATCTATTTGCTACTATCTCCCAGGGCTCCAGTCTTAGCCTTTCCTTTCTCACTGCATGCTTTGCTGGGGCAGCTCAGCTGCCTCCATGGCTTCCATTTATGTCTCCATGTCAGCGATTTTCAATGTTTTCATCTCATGGCACACATAAATTAGTTACCAAAATTCTGCAGCACACCAAAAAATGTTTGTTTTTTTTTGCCGATCTGACAAAAAATAGACTTAATTTTTATTCATTTACACTAGATGGCTATTGCTGTGTTGGGTGTTGTAATTTTTTTTTAATTTGACAATCTAAGGGAAAAGAGGTCAGTACCCCTGATCTCTTTTTGCATGTTTTAAAAATTCTTGTGGCACATTGTTGAAAATTTCTACTCTATGCCAATGACTCCAAAATCTATACAAACTTCCACAGTTTGGCAGCAGGCATATAACTTACTAGAAAGCCCTGGCGGTCATACAAAATGACCGCTGTTCTAGATATTATAAATTGTAATTAAAATGATTTGTGCAAAGGTGTCTGCTAATTCAAACTGAATTACCCAGGGCAGGTGGCGAGGACGCCCCTTTGCTTAGTGCCCCATGGGGTTTCCCCCTTCTACTTGCTTAATTGGTGGATAATTCTCAATTAGTGGAATTACAATGTTTCCGTACTTGCAACATTGAGAAAATCCTTTCTTGCCACGGTCAAATCGATTAGTTTCTAACTTGAAGTTTAAGGACTGACAGTGTTCACATTTAATATTCATGTCACCAGAGGAATGCTCAAAAATTAAAGTTTCTCCGTTTGAAACTGTTTTAATCCTTTTTGCGTTTCGGTCAGCATTACTCTGTCATTTTTTTGCATTTCTCTCCTGCCTTTGTTCAAGGGACTCATTTTGTTGAGACAGGCTTTTTTGTCTTGCATCTGAGGCAAGCCTTGTTTCTCTATGCTCATCAGTCTCATTTTGCCGAGAAAGACGCATTTGCTCTGCGACTGAAGCAAGCCTTGTCTTTCTCTGCTCAGTGGTTTCTTTTTGTCGAGAAAGCCATTTTTGTGCAGCTTTAGCTCCTTTTCTCTCCTCTTCAGTGCTGTATTTTCTAGGAGGCATTCTTACAAGAAATTACATTAAGACATAGTTTCTATGTAAAACAGATGATTGCCAATGCAAACAAATGTTCACCTTCCCCCTGACACCCTCAATTTGCGTTCAGCCGTGGCAACTTCACCCCATTGGCTAGTACAGTTACGAAAGCAACCAATAAGCTATCGGCGACAAACAGACACTTAAGCCGCATATAATAAAGATGAAAGCAGCCATTTCTGAAGTTAAATAGCTCATTCATTTTGAGTAGAGTTTCTCCTCTTTTGTTGTCTCTCCAGTGAAGCTGTCAAAGAGAGCAGAACTCTCAATTCCAGGACATTAACATCCTTGGGAGTTCTTTTATTACCCTGATGCCTGGGGCTACACCCCAGACTGATTATATCAGACTCTCTGGGATGAGACTCGGGCAGCAGTATATTTTAAAGCTCCTCAGATGATTCTGGTGTGCAGCCAAGCAGAGAAAACTACTGGTTTATGTGTGGTGGAATAACCCATTGCATGGCCTTAGATGGGTACACAGCCAACAAGAAAAGGATGTTTTGCCAAGAGAATTGTTTTGTGACTCGAAGGCGGGTCACTGAAACAGGTCTATGTAACTGAAGGCAGTTGCTGGGCTTTTTTCTCAGTAAAACATTCTCATAAAATTTCTGTTCCTTTCAAGGTTATCCCTTGAGATAAAGAGAGGAATGTTGTGGGAACCATAGAAGCAATAGCAATTAATGCCTTTTGATATTATATTGTTATTAAGCTATCATGCAGGTGTACTCCGTGTATCTTTAAGTAAAAGTTATGCTTGATGTTATGCCAATTTCTCAGTAAACAAGCTTTTTGAAGTCTTGTGAATAAAAGTAGGACACAGCATGAACTCGGGGCCATTTGCTTAAGCGAGCGGTGGTCCTTTGCTAGTCCATGATGATTTCGTCTGCTGATCTCTCTCTCTGTGCCCCCGACTCACAACAACATTTATGGGAAAGTATTGGACAATAAATCAGGACCTGGGGTCTGGGGATCCTCAGTCCATTATCTGACAAGTCACTAGCACAGACTTTGGAATCGAGAGAACTTGGTTTGAATCCTGGCTTACCCCTCACTAGAATGCATGGTTTTGAGCCCCTGAGCCCCAGTTTTGACTGTCAAATGAACCAACCAATACTTGACCTATAGGGTTTCATGGGAATTAAATAAAATAATAGTGTGTCCGTAAAGTCATGGTGCACCCTTGACCGGTCACAGGAAAGCAACAAAACAATAGAAATATGAAATCTGCACCAAATAAAAGGAAAACTCTCCCAGTTTCATACTTATTCAGTGCAGTTCGATGTGGGCTCATGCACAGATTTTTTAGGGCTCCTTAGGTAGCTATCCCGTTTAGCCTTTACAGACTCATCACTGACTGGTGGCCTACCAGAATGGGGTTTCTCCACCACACTGCCGGTTTCCTTCAACTGCTCATCCCACTGAGTAATGTTATTCCTATGTGGTGGTGTTTCATTATAAACGCGCCAATATTTCACGTTGCACTTCAGTCACGGATTTGAATTTAGCGAGCCACAGAACACACTGAATTTTCCTTTGTACCGTCCACATCTCAACTGGCATGGCGGTGGGCTGCTCCGCTGTATACACAGTGTTACGTCATCATCTGGCATGCGCACATGCTGCCACATCATCCTACAGAAACTAGGAGGGTTTTCCTTTTATTTGGTGCAGATTTCACATTTCTATTGTCTTTTGTTGCTTTCCTGTGCCTGGTCAAAAATACACCATGACTTTATGGACACACTGTATGTTAAACACCTGACACATCGTTAACACTTGGTAAATTATGCATGTTATGAATCTACTAAAATGAACATAACAAAGACTATCAAAATAGAAAAAACATATGGTTTAATGTTAAAGGGAAAAACTATAAGGTAGAATCTTTATAGTGTAATTGTGTAAGATGTTTATGCATGTGAACCAAGATTGGGGGTGAACATGTAGACTATAAAAATAGGGTTTTTAAAATTAATCTTTCTTTTCCTGAATGGTTTTGAAGTTCCATGCCTTTGCAAGAAGATAGGGAAACTGGCATAGTAAAATAGGAAATAATGCATTTGTGCCTCTTTCTTTTCCTTTGTTTTTCTTTTTACTATATACTCAGTAGCAACAGTGGCATCATATGATCCTTCCATAGCCAAGGGCAGCAGTTTTCAGAAACTGAAACTAGAGGTCAGGAATGCACGAGGAGAGAATCATTATTAGAATAAGTCCAGGAAGTGAGAACTAGGAAAAAATCGGAATCCAATACCATCAGTGAGGTGGGTTTTAATAGGAAAGAAGTAATTACTCACATGCAGCATTTACTGGTGTATACAGAATTTCATCAGGTAGCTGGATTTAGGAAGGGTCACAGAGCTGAATTTTGAAGGAATGTGTTTCTCTCTGGTCCCAGCACTCAAGAATGAGAGGCGAGCACACCAGGTAATTTGTGCCTGAGTCTTAAGGAACTGAGATATCTCTCAAAGGACAGGGGCTGGAGAAGCACACGTCTTCACAATTCTTCCCTGAGTGTGGCCCTCACAGCCTCACTCAGCAGACTCAAGAGAAAAGGTCAGGGGCAAAAACCAGTCACAATGTAAGAAAGGCTGCAGTACCAACGAAAAGCAACAGGACAAGAAGACGGGAGAGCATGTCTTCCTACAAACGGGCCAGATGGAAATAACAGCCGGCAACCTTTTCAGGTGCTCATAGTTTAAATAATCATGTGATAGAAATACCACAAATTTAGGCATTGCAACAGATTGTACATATTAGTGTCTGAATGTGCTCCCAAGGAGTAGACAGGATCTGCAGGCTTCCTAATAAAAAAAAATTTTTAATAGGATGAGATTTCTACACAGCCCCCACCAATCAGGGCATGTGTTGTGAAAGAATCAGCTCAGTACTTGGGAATCTCTGGTCTGAGCTTAGGAAAGTCAGTTTGGGCACCAGTATCCTCATCTGTAAAAGGTCAGACTGTCGTTTATCCTGCCGGTTCTAAAATGCTTGTAAACTGTGAGAATAAATAGAGAACCTCTTTTAAAATTCTTGTATTTTGAAATACTTAGAGATTTATAAAAAAGTTCTAGAGATAGTATAAAGTTCTAGCCATCTTACAGATCTATAGGACATTTACCAAGCTTAAGAAATGACCATTGCTATGCTATTAACTAAACCATGCACTTTATTTGCAGTTCCCTATTTTTAAGTAAGGCTGATGTGTAATATAGAACTATGACCTTGAGCAAATCTCAAAGGCTCAGTTTTATACACGCTAAAAAATAAGGGAAACAAATTCCTCCCCAGGGTTGCTGTGAGGATTAAATGAAGTAAGATGAGTGAAGTTAATTTTTATGTTCTGGAGTGTTATTCATTAGAATGAGCCACAACTGATAAACAGTAATTTTTAGGTGTTTTAATAATTGACTTAGCGCTGATACAAAATGGATAAAATTCGAACCAGTGGTCTGTCCCAGACAGCTGAAATATTGTCAATTTGAAAGTTCGAAATTTGCACAGAGAAATTAAATTATGCCAATTTAAGCTAATTATCTCAAATAGGAGCAAATAGATTTTTGAGCAGGTAAACAGGTTACTGAGGTCCTACAATAACCTCTAAGTTTTAAATTGTGTATGTGTATTGTTTTTAACTAATTAATTTCATGAATTAGAAATTTGAAAATAAAGGTTTGGGACAAAGTAAAGAATTTTTTTAGGTTTTGAACTATAATACATTTCTTAAGAAAGCTTAGAATAAAATGATGGGAATGACATCGGTTGTTTTTTGTTACCATTTCATCCAAGATCTAGAATATCCTGACAACAATTTTGAGTAAATTGTTTAAAATTCAGATATTTAGCTTTAGGAGGTGTATGGACTAGGCTCAGGCTTTGTCACTAATTGTTTCACTAACTGTGTCTATTTAACACTAAGTTTCTATTTTCTCATTGTGGAACAGGAATGATGAGATAGTTTTTTAAAGACCTCTGGCACTAAATATTGTGACTCTTTGGCCATATGAGAGGAAGACTTACAGTTAAAGGGGAGAAAAATATATAAATGCAAATGTAGTTCACAGAAGCAGTGTACTTATATTACTTTTTGAAATAGAAACATTGGATATTTCAACCGTTGTGGGGGGGGGGGCAGGGTAAGACCTTTTTCAGGAAGGTATTTTCTCTGTGATGAGATATTTGTTCTGTAAGTACAGCACCACACATACTCAAGCCCAAACCTGCCAGCCTTGCTCTTTCCATACTACTTAAGTTATTCTCTAAATAGACATAACAATGGGGTAATCACATTTCTTCTCTTGGAATAATGTCACTTTAATTTTTTTAAGGGAGACTAGATAGAAATACAACTATCTATTGCTTAGAAATCCAGGCTAATATTGAAAAATAAACATCCTTAAAAATAAATAGTATTGCTTAACAATATATCCATGTTGTCTGTTGTTAATTATGAAAATTTATAAAATTATTTTTTAATTGTAAAAATACAGAAAAGTAAAAACACAAGAACAAAATGTGTTTGAAAAAGTTAACCAAGAATGAAAAAGTTAACATTTGTCATTCTTCTCCTTTATTTTAGAGAGAGAGAGAGAGAGACAGGAAGGAAAATGAGAAACACCAGTTCTTCATTGCAGCACCTAGTTGTTCATTGATTGCTTTCTCATACGTGCCTTGACAGGGGGGCTCCAATAGAGCAAGTGACCCCTTGCTCAAGCCAGCGACCTTGGGCTTCCAGCCAGCAACCTTTGGGCTCACACGAGCGATGATGGGGTCATGTCCATGATCCCACGCTCAAGGCAGCAACCCTGCACTCAAGCTGGTGAGCCTGTGCTCGAGCCGATGACCTCGGGATTTTGAACCTGGGTCCTCAGCATCCCAGGCTGATGCTCTGTCCTCTGTGCCACCACCTGGTTATGGTCTTCTGACTTTTTAAATATACAAATAGAACATGACAGAATGGCTTTTAGGAAGACTGTGTGTGTATGTGTGTTTAAGCAGGACATTAAGATTGGGAAGAAAAAATTAAATAAACAACAATAAATTATCTTGCAATCTGTCCATCCAATAGTACACATATTCCTCCTCCTTAAAGAGTCATTTAGCCTGAACATTTTTTAAAATTAATTTTAATTTATTGTGTTAACATGGATTCAAGTGTCCCACCGAATACAGGCCTGAACATTTTTAAGAGAAGACCATGTAGAAATACACAGACAGGTCCTGGCTGGGTAGCTCAGGTAGCTAGCTCAATTGATTAGTGTCATCCCAATACACCAAGTTTGCTAGCTCAATGCCCAGTCAGGTACATGCAAACTCAATTAATGAGTGTATACATTAAGTGGAGCAAAAAAATCAGTATTTCTCTCTCTCTCTCTTTCAAATCAATAAAGAAAAAGAAACACACAGACCAAGGGCCATGTGAAGACTGAATCACTGAATGGAGTTATACAACCAAGGAACACTAAGGACTGGTGGCAACTACCGGAAGCTAGGAGAGGTGAGGAACAGATTCTCCCTCGCAGCCTCCAGAGCAAAACAACCCTGTTGATGCCTTGATCTTGGACTTCTGATCTCCAGAATTGTGACAGAATACATTTCTTTTGTTTTGAGCCACCCCATTTGTGGTAATTTGTTACAGCAGTCCCATACAACTAATACGGGGAACTCCTACCGGGAACCACTTTCTCTTTCACTGCAGATGTTGCAAGAATTTATTAATGTTGACAAAGCTTTCTCCTGTGATAAGTCCCCTAAAAGAACCACTTGTCCCAAAGTGAAGAGTTCTATATAAACAGAACCAATTACATACGCCACAGACAGACATATTCATGTACATATATATGAAAGAGAAGTCCAGTGATATGGCATCTGCAAGTTGGAGACCCAGTAAAGCCTGTGGTGTAATTCAGTCTAAATCTGAAGGTCTGAGAAGCAGGGACCTGAGGATGTAAACTCCAGTCCAGATCTGAAGGCCTGAGTACCAGGAGTGCCAAGGGCAGAAGATCCATGTCCCAGATCAAGTAATCAGGCAGAAGGGGATGAATTCTTTCTTCCTCCACTTTTTTGCTTTATTCATCAACAGACTGGCTGATGCCCATCCACACGGGAGAGGACAAACTGCTTTACTAAATCCATTGATTCAAATACCAATTCCATCCTGCAATAACCTCACAGACACACCCAGAAATAAGGTTTAGCCAAATATCTAGGAAACCTGTGATCCTGTCAAACTGACACATAAAGTTAACCTTCATACAAGTTAGGCAAGCAAGACAATTTGGCCCTGGCCGGTTGGCTCAGCGGTGGAGCGTCGGCCTGGCGTGAGGGGGACCCGGGTTCGATTCCCGGCAGGGCACATAGGAGAGGCGCCCATTTGCTTCTCCATGCCCCCCTCTCCTTCCTCTCTGTCTCTCTCTTTCCCTCCCGCAGCCAAGGCACCATTGGAGCAGAGATGGCCCGGGCGCTGGGGATGGCTCCTTGGCCTCTGCCCCAGGCACTAGAGTGGCTCTGGTCGAGGCAGAGCAATGCCCCGGAGGGGCAGAGCATCACCCCCTGGTGGGCAGAGCGTAGCCCCTGGTGGGCGTGCCGGGTGGATCCCGGTCGGGCGCATGCGGGAGTCTGTCTGACTGTCTCTCCCCGTTTCCAGCTTCAGAAAAATACAAAAAAAAAAAAGACAATTTCATTCACTTAGGGTCACCACTCCGAGTGTTATTTTTTTATTTTTATTTTATTTTTTTGTGGCAGAGACAGAGAGAGTCATAGAGAGGGACAGATAGGGACAGACAGACAGGAAGTAAGAGAGATGAAAAACATCAACTCTTCGTTGCGGCTCCTTACTTGTTCATTGATTGCTTTCTCATATGTGCCTTGACCGGGGGGCTACAGCAGACTGAGTGACCCCTTGCTCAATGCAGCGACCTTGGACTCAAGCTGGTGACCCTTGCTCAAACCAGATCAGCCCATGCTCATACTGGCGACCTTGGGGTCTCGAATCTGGGTCCTCCACTTCCTAGGCCAACGCTCTATCCACTGCTCCACCGCCTGGTCAGGCCCAAGTATTATTTTCTAATACTTCTTCTTAGACAATTTAAATTACAGTGACAGAAACCAATATTGAACTAGAATCCACATGACTTTTATTTTTTATATTATTAATTTTTAATTACAGTTTACATTTAATATTATTTTGTATTAGTTTCAGGTGTACACCATAGAGGTGAGATAATCGTGTACTTTAATAAAGTGTTCTGCCAAATATACCCAAGTACCCACAAGGCCTCATGTATAGTTTTTACAATTTTATTGACTATATTCCCTATGCTGTACTTCACATCCCCATGACTGTTCTGTAACTACCAATTTGTACTTCTTAATCCCTTCACCTTTTTTGCCCATTCCTTGACTGCCCTGCCTTCTGGCAAGCATCGGTCTGTTCCTTGTGTCTATGAGTCTATTTCAATTTGTTTGCTTTTTCATTTTATTCTTTAGATTCCACATATAAGTGAAATCATACAATATTTGTCTTTCTCTAATTGACTTATTTCACTTAGCATAACACCTTGTTGATCCATGCATGCTGTCACAAATGATACAATTTCATTCTTTTCTATGGCCAAGAAATATTCCATTTTATTTATGTACCACAGCTCTTTTTTATCCACTTGTGTATTGATGGGCACTTGAGCTGCTTCCATATCTTGGCTATAGTAAATAACACTGCAATGAACATAGGGGTGCTTATGCTCTTTTGAATGATCCACATGACTTTTAAAGAGCTTTTACTATTTATAATTTTACACCTACCAAATTTGCAAAAAATTAAAGTCTGACAATACCACTTTGGGGAAAGATATGAACATTAGGAAATATCATATCCTGTTAGTGGTACTTCTACTGTACTCATTGGGTAGTGAAGGCTAAGATGCCTACCCACCAATTCTAGAGCTGGGTGTACAGGAGTAAGTCCTGAACAAATGCAGCAAGAGATTGTACAGGACAGTACAGGGTAACAATATTTGTGATAACAAAAGAGTGGAAACAGCCAATTGTCCTTTAACAACAACAACAACAAAAAGGATAAGTACAACATATTCAGATAATAGAAGATAGCAGTGAAAATGAATGAGCTGCAGTTTTATGTATTAACATGCCAAGATGGATGAATCTCACAGCCATAATGATGAACAGTAACAAGGAAATCAAGTTGCGGAATAGTCACGGAGTATGTCACAAACACTGTAAGTGCCCACTCAGAACCCCATTAGGGCACAGGCCAGCCCAACCCCCAGCTGTCAGCAATCTCAACGCCTTGCCAGAGGGTTTCTCTGTTTGTAAAGCCTGCTCTGGCCTGCTCACATGGAAGGCCAGAAGTGCCAGGGAACTAATGCCTCCCACAGCTGGACCTCAACCAATGGTCTACAGGAATTGGTGTATAAGTAAGTACCAGGCTCCCTCACCCACAAGGTGAGCTCATTCTAAAGTGCATACATATTCTACTCTGGCTGTGAGTAGGATACAGCTCCCCATAGAGGTAACTTCTTTGTTGGCTGCTTTTCCTTCCCTGTCTTAGTTCCCCACTTCCTTACTGGGTTTTTGTGGCTATGACAGTTACTTCCTGTGTCAATTTCACTGAGCTAAAGGATGCCCAATGAGCTGGTAAAACATACCTGGGTATGTCTGGGGGGCTTCTGGGGAAGAGGATAGCACTGAGTGGGTAGACTGAGTAAAGAGCACCCTCTCCAAAGCAGGTGGGCACTCTCAGGTCTGTTGAGGAACTGAAAAGAACAACAAGTCTGAGAAAGGGTGAATTTGCTCTCTCTGCTTGTGCTGAGACACCCACCTTCTTCGACCTTTGACACCGGTGTTCCTGGCTCTCAGGCTTTCAGACCCAGACCAGGGCTCACACCATTGGGCCTGGCTCTCAGGGATCTAGGCTGAAGGACACCACCAGCTTTCCTGGTTCTACGACTTGCAGATGATGGGACTTCAGAACCTACACAACTGCAATAAATATAAATCTCCTCTTATATATATATTATATAAATATCTATACATATCCTATTAATCCTATTTCTCTGGAGAACCCTAACTAATACAGTGGCTTACCTTCTGAATAAACCACTTGTACTAGAGTGTGCTTGTACCTCAGAGTGTGCTTCTGGGCAAACAAAATTAAGACGGGCTCAATTCATATGCGATTCAAAAATAAACAGGACAGTAATATATTGCTAAGAGTAGGGACAGTGGGCAGTGAGGGATAGAGCAGCTAGAGTGGACTGCCTGGATTTGAAACCAGAGTCTGCCACTTACTAGCCATGTGACTCTCAGCAAACCATTTAAACTCTGTGCCTCAGTTTCCTTATCTGCTGAATAGCGATGATTATAACAATATTTACCTTTTATGGTTTGTTATGAGGAGTAGAGTTAAAATATGTTGCCCTGGCTGGGTCACTCAGCTGGTTAGAGTGCTGTCCTGACATGCCAAGGTTGCGAGTTCGATCCCTAATCAAGGCACATACAAGAATCAACTAATGAATGTGTAAATAAGTGGAATAACAAATCAATGTATAAATAAGTGGAACAACAAAGCAATGTTTCTCTCTCACTCACCTTTCCTCTTTCTCTCTAAAAATTAATTAATAAATAAAAATTTAAAAAATATGTAAAGAATGTAGAATAGTGTCTTAGAAGGGGCAAGCACAGAAAGAATGTTAGCTATTCCTATTACTAAGGATGTATACATTTGCAATGAACCCACAAGGGAAATGTAAGACAAAGCATCCAGAGAGCAGTTACAGTGGAAGGGAGGGAATTTGATGGGTTCAGATGCTAGTACATGATGGCCTCATGGATAATGGATAAATTTTTCTTATATTATTATGCTTTATATATATAAATTACATCTTTTAAAGTATCTATCAAATTATGTGTCATTTTGAGAAGTCTAAAAATATAAAACAATCTTCACTAAATAAATATATTCAATTTTTTTGGCATTTATAACCTTGGGGTGCCCCTGCCTCAGCTACAGTCAGAACTGCTCCTTCTTCTCAGTGTTTCCTGCAGGCACCAGCCTCTGGGTCCTTCCTCATGGTGGTGGCCCCTTTGGGACATCTGGACAGTGCAAAGCCTGGGGCTCATCCCAAATCACAGGATCCTCCTGGAGACATTCTGCAACCTTATACTGTTCTCTTTAGTAATATCTTGGTTTTAAAATTTCTTTCCTTCTTTTTAATGAGAATTGCACATAAACATTACACAAACTGTATACTTGTTTTAGGAAAACAATACTCCTGCACAACAAAAAATAATGCTCATGGTATCATCACTCAGCTATAATTGCTGTTAATATCTTGATGTTGAAACCAAGCACCCTTATGATTATTTTTTAAGATTTTATTTATTTATTTTACAGAGTGGGGAGCAGCGAGAAGTATCAACTCATAGTTGCTTCACTTTAGTTGTTCATTGCTTGCTTGTCGCGTGTGCCTTGACCAGGCAAGCCCAGGGTTTCAAACTGGGAACTTGGGTGTTCCAGGTCAAAGCTCTTTCTGTGCCACCACAGGCCAGTCAGGGTTCTTGTGACTTTGATTAAATTTAGTTTTAAATCCTAGCCGTAAAGATCATTTTCTCTGTCTTCCTCTCTCTCTCTCTCTCTCTCTCTCTCTCTCTCTCTCTCTCTCCCCCTCCCCTTCCTCCCTCCCTCTAAGACCTAGCCTTTCTCCCAACAATCAGCACCCCCTGAGGCAGCAGAAGACAGTAGCCAGGACCTGACAAAGGGCACAGTGTCGATCCTCTGGCAGGCTAAAGGTAACATCTTGACCTAAGTTATGTTTCAGCTCCTGAGCCCTAAGGTGGAACAACCCCCTGACTACTTTCCTATGAAACCAGACAGAGGGACACCAGAACTGACCTCAGAACTGTCCTCAAGCCCTGAAGATTCATTCCCCTTATCTCACCTCTGACCAATCAGTTCCCAGCACGACCCCAAACCCCTAACCCACGATGTTTAAGAATCTTGTCCTATATAATCTGTAACGTACATGCCATCGGGAGTTTGGGCGTCTGAGCATCAGCTTCCCGTTCTCCTGAGTGGCACCAGCCAACATTTCTCCACTGCAACTCTTGGTATCTACTGTTTGGTTCTGCTAGTGGATGAACTCTTCTGTTCTGTAACAATGTATATCCTTCCAGACTTTACATTATATTACACATTTTTCCCCCACCGATTTGAGAGAGAGGAAGAGAGAGAGAGACAGAAGCTTCAACGTGTTCGATTTAGTTTTGCAGCCATTGATTACTTCTCATATGTGCCCTGATCAGGGCTCAAACTGGTGACCTCAGAATTGAAGTAGTGCCCTTGGAATCAAGGCAGCGACCCTGGGATTGAACTAGTGACCTTAGTGCTCCAGGATGATGCTCTACCCACTGCGCCACTTGCCAGGGCTATAGTACACATTTCAAAACAAAATTACTTTGTAAAGAAATGCTATGAACCGATATCCTGTTTTAACTTAACATACTGGGAACATTTTTTGTTGTTGTTGTTTTTTCAATGAGCCCCCTTTGTAGGAATAAACAGAGGAGACTAACTGCTGCTAGGTCAGCAGAAGGAAGAAAGTTTTCTTTAAGGGTTCTCTGCACTTAGGGCTATGGGGACTCACGCAACTCCTAGAAAGGAAACGTGTGTGCCAGGCCATACAGAGCTGAGCTCAGGGATGCTGGCGGCAGGGTCTGGGATCTTCCCACCAGGCTTCCATTGCTAATGTGACTGCATTTCTGCATATGTTGCTGCTCTCTCTTCTTTCCATTGATAAGGTTTCTGCCCTATATATCCTTTTTAGCTTCTTATATCTATTTTTTTTTCAGTTTTTTCATTCCCATAACTTCAATTTATAGAAACCTTTGGGTTATTTTGGCTCATTGCTATCCTAGCCTCTTCCTACCTCATGGATTTTCACCTTTCCTCTGTCAACTAGTTACAGTAAATCTGTCTGCAGTTTCTATTTCAGACTCATGAGATTAGGCTCAGATGGGCCCTGGTAGTCTCTGGAGGTGCAGGGCTTTTTGTGTGTGACTTTTGGATAAGTTAATGGTCAAGAGATTGGTTGTCCTTAGGCCAGGTGCCCACTCCTGGTCCATTTAGTTGTGTTCTACATAAAACAACATTTCTGCTCGCCTCCTCTTGGCAGGAGAGTGCATTTGGTATAAAATATGTATGGCTAGAATTGTGGTGCCCTCTTTTGGAAATGTTCAGTATTACAAGCATGACAATTTTCTTCTGGAATTGTTTTTAACTGATGAGTACATTAATTTAGGATAATGATAAAGAGCTTCCTAGACAAGAAAAAGCTAAAGGAGTTCATCACCATAAAACCAGTATTATAACACATTAAAGGGTCTTCTTTGAGAAGAAGAAGAAAAAGAGATAAATATTAATAAAATGTCAATAAAAATACATCTATCAACAATTACTTCAAATGCAAATAGATTAAATGCTCCAATAAAAAGATATATGGTGGCTGAATGGATAGTAAAACGAGACCCTTACACATACTGTCTACAAGAAACTCATTTCACATCCAAACACACACAGACTGAAAGTAAAAAGATGTAAAAAAAAGTATTTCATGAACCTGGAAACAAACAAAAAAAGCTGGGTAGCAATACTTATACAAGACAAAATAGGCCCTGGCTGGTTGGCTCAGCGGTAGAGCGTCAGCCTAGCATGCGGAGGACCCGGGTTCGATTCCCGGCAGGGCACACAGGAGAAGCGCCCATTTGCTTCTCCACCCCTCTGCTGCGCTTTCCTCTCTGTCTCTCTCTTCCCCTCCTGCAGCCAAGGCTCCATTGGAGCAAAGATGGCCCGGGCGCTGGGGATGGCTCTGTGGCCTCTGCCCCAGGCGCTAGAGTGGCTCTGGTCGCAACATGGCGACGCCCAGGATGGGCAGAGCATCGCCCCCTGGTGGGCAGAGCGTCGCCCCTGGTGGGCGTGCCGGGTGGATCCCGGTCGGGCGCATGCGGGAGTCTGTCTGACTGTCTCTCCCTGTTTCCAGCTTCATAAAAATGAAAAAAAAAAAAAAAAGACAAAATAGAGCTTATAACAAGAGACATTTATGGGGCAGTCACTTCATAAGTCATATAAATGTCTAATCACAGGGTTGTACACCTGAAACTAATATAACATTGTATGTCAATTGTAATAAAAAAAAAAAAACAGACTGAGAGGAGAAGAGGTTGAGGGCTGGGTGGAAAAGGTGAAGTGTGATGACGTCAGAGTAATGGCGCGGTAGGAAGCAATACCGATAAATCTCCCCCAAAACTCAACAAGATCTTCAACCAGAAACAGAAAAACCTATCCTTGGAGCCTCCAGATGTTTCACAATACACCCGAAGGTATGGTCGAGCGAAAAATTGGCTAAATATATAACCAAACCCCGAAGGAAATAGGGAGTAAGAAATGCTCCACCTTCCTCACTAACCTAAACAGGGCGGCTTTCACTGGGAACTGAGAATATAGAAACTAAGGCGGACAAAGGGGGTGAATAGATCCAGGCCGCGGCACAAATGACCGAACCAGGCTGTGGCACAGAGATCCAAGCCAAGGAAAAACTGTTCCTGTCACAACCCGGGCAATACAAGCTAACACTCGTGCCAAACCCAGACAAAGAAAGACAAGTGGGGCAGCCATTTTCCCCGAACTCCGGGTCGGTGCGCGCAGATAGTGGGCGAGAGATTCCTTCCAAAGCCCTGGGAGTGGGCACCTGTGTTATCCCACAGAGAGGCAAAGTCAGAGGCCTTTGTGTGGGCCGAAAGTGGAATCTCCGGGCTGCCCCAGCGCCCTGAGGGAGCCGCACACAGGGAGGGAGTGAGAACTAATTCCAACGCTGGGACTTTTCCGTGCAGGTGGGGGTTTCACTCAGAGGGTGAGACAGCCGGCCTGATATCCTGGTCTGCGCGCATGGAGAGTGAGCAAGAGATTCCTCCGAGTGCCTCAGGAGTGGGCACCCGTGTTACCCCACAGAGGGGCAGAGTCAGAGGCCTTTGTGTGGGCTGAAGGCGGAATCTCCGGACTTCCCCAGCGCCCTGGGAAAGCCGTGCTAGGAGAGGGAGCAAGAGCCAATTTCAACGCCAGAACTTTTCCGTGTGGGTGGGGGTTTCACTCAGAAGGTGAGGCGGCTGGCCTAATATCCTGGTCTGCATGCGCAGATAGTGAGCGAGAGTTTCCTCCGAGTCCTCGGCAGTGTGCACCCATGTTATCACACAGAGGAGTGGAGTCAGAGGCCTTTGTGTGGGCCAAAAAGCGGAATCTCGGGCTGCCCCAGCGCCTTGAAAAAGCCGCGCTCGGGGACGGAGTGAGAGCCAATTCCAACGCTGGAACTTTTCCATGGGGGCGGGGGTTTCACTCAGAGGGTGAGGCGGCCGGCCTCATATCCTGGACTGTGCGTGCAGATAGTGGGCGAGAGACTCCTCCAAGTGTCTCGGCAGTGCGTGCCCGTGTTATCCCACAGAGTGGCAGAGCCAGAGGTCTTTGAGTGGGCGGAAGCCCCGCCTGATTATGCTAGCAGCTCTGACTGATGGAGCCTAACCTAGAGCCCTGTGCTGAGTGGGAATAGAGTGGGGAGTTGCCATCTCTTTGAGCCTCTTACTATCCAGGCAGAGGCAGCAGTAACCCTATAGCTGGATTATCAGGCTACTAATTGAGGAAAGAAAGACTAGAAGAAAGGCTCCAGGAACACAAACTCTCTCACTGGCGGAGCCTATAAATGCTAATGAGCCTCGACTGCCAACGAGACTGAAGCACAATACACGACATCGCCATAGAGACTTATCAACTGCAAACCTCTACCTGAGTGTGCCAAAGGGGCAGACCCCGGGGTACAGAGTCACCGACCAGGAAGAGGGGGAGAAAAGAAAAAGCAAGAAGATAACCTCTCAAAATCAACAATAATCTGCAGACTTTATAATCTATCTTATTTTATTATATTTGTTCATTTGTTTCTCTTATCTTCATTCTTGATTTTTTTTTTCTCCTCCAATTTGGTCGTTTAACTCTCTGCTGGTCTTACTCTCTCCTCTCCTTGAACTACACTACCCATAAGTGTTACATCTTCCATTATCTTTTCTTTCCTCTTCCTTTCTCTCTATGAGGGTTGCACTCCAAAACCCTTAACTCTCTCTCTCTCTCCTCTCTTTTCTTTTTTCTTCGTTTAGTGGTTCCCTCTTTTTCTCTCTCTCTCTCTCTCTTTCTTTTCTCCCTCTATATTAGTTTCTTCCTTTCTAATTTACGTCTCCTCTCACTCAAACCTCAATAACGAACAATATCTTATCTGGGACTCAAACTTATATTTGTGGCATTTTGGGGGGGTTTTACTTCACCTTTTTAACACACTAGCAGTGCTCCCATCCCTTGCTCTCCATTTTATCTAGTTCTTGTTCCACTAAATACAATAGTAATTTTTTAATTTGTCCCCCCGTTTTCCTGTTTCCCTCTTATTCCTCTCATCATAACTCTTAGTCAACCAACACCTAAAACCATAAAAGCAAATCATTTTATTCTTGACCCCAATTTTTTTCTTATTTGCTTTTTGTGGAACCATACATCCTTTTCTTTTTCTTTTTTTCTTTTCTTTTCTTTTTTTGTTTCCCTTTATTACTTCTCCCTAATTCAGGCCCTACATTACAGGCATTGTTTGTTCTATTTTGTACAATATAATTCACAGTTCACCACAAGATTTTCTCAAGAAAGAGGGGAGAGGAGAAGAGAGGAAAAAAGGAGGGGGGGATAATTTCCTTTTTTAAAAAAAAAAATTAATTTTATTTTATTTTTCTTTATTTCATTATTAATTTTTTTTAAAAAAAACAACTCTTTTCGATTTTTTATTTTTTTAACTTTTTATTCTTTACTAAATCTCATTAATACTACCAACAAAACCACCCTCAGATGCCATTAAGGAAGAGAAAATCGAATATCATGGATACAAAAGAAAGAGAGGTAACACAACTAGATGAGAAAAAAACTATGGAGAAAAAATTTAATATATTGGAAACATTGGAGCTAAATGACAAAGAATTTAAGATAGAAATCCTAAAAATCCTCTGAGATATACAAGAAAACACAGAAAGGCAATTTAGGGAGCTCAGAAAACAACTCGATGAACACAAAGAATATATTTCCAAGGAAATTGAAACTATAAAAACAAATCAAACAGAGATGAAAAACTCAATTCATGAGCTGAAAAACAAGGTAACAAGCTTAGCTAATAGAAAAGGCCAGATAGAAGAGAGGATTAGTGAAATAAAAGACAAGCAACTTGAGGCACAACAGAGAGAAGAAGAAAGAGACTCAAAAATTTAAAAAAATGAGATAGCCCTACAAGGATTATCTGACTCCATCAAAAAGAATAACATAAGAATAATAGGTATATCAGAGGGAGAAGAGAGAGAAAATGGAGTGGAGAACATACTCAAACAAATACTAGATGAGAACTTCCCAAGCCTGTGGAAAGAACTAAAGCCTCAAAATCAAGAGGCAAACAGAACTCCGAGTTTTCTTAACCCCAACAAACCTACTCCAAGGCATATCATAATGAAATTGGCACAAACCAACGGCAAAGAAAAAATTCTCAAGGCAGCCAGGGAAAAGAAGAATACAACATATAAAGGAAGGCCCATTACATTATCATCAGATTTCTCAGCAGAAACTCTACAAGCTAGAAGAGAGTGGACCCCAATATTTAAAGCCCCGAAAGAGAGGAACTTTCAGCCATGAATACTATACCCATCAAAGCTATCCTTCAAATATGAAGGAGAAATAAAAAAATTCACAGATACAGAAAAGATGAGGGAATTTATCATCAGAAAACCCCACTCCAGGAATTACTAAAGGGGGTTCTCCAATCAGATACAAAGAACAAAAAAACAAACAAACAAAAAAAAAACAACACAAAGCCACAAGTAAAAGCTCCAAGAAGAACACAATAAAACCAAATTTAAACTGTGACAACAACAAAAAGAAAGGGGGGAAATGGATGGAGATTAACAGTAGCAAAGGACGATGGAGTGCAAAAGTACTCACAAATTAGTGCTCTACAATGAACAGGGTAGGAACCCTTTTCATTACTTAAAGGTAACCACCATTGAAAAAACCACCACAGAAGCACATGATTGAAAAAAGATAGCAACAGAGGAAAGACGTATGAAATACAACCAAACAAACACAAAAGATAGAAAAACGAAAGAGAAGAATCAAACAAGACACAAGACTAACAGAAAGCAATGTATAAAATGGCAATAGGGGACTCACAGGTGTCAATAATTACACTAAAGGTAAATGGATTAAACTCACCAATAAAAAGGCACAGAGTAGCAGAATGGATTAAAAAAGAAAATCCAACTGTATGCTGCCTACAGGAAACTCATCTAAGTAACAAGGATAAAAACAAATTCAAAGTGAAAGGCTGGAAAACAATACTCCAAGCAAATAACATCCAAAAAAAAGCAGGCGTAGCAATACTCATATCTAATAATGCTGATTATAAGACAGCAAAAGTACTCAGAGACAAAAATGGCCATTTCATAATGGCTAAGGGGACACTGAATCAAGAAGACCTAACAATTCTTAATATATATGCACCAAACCAAGGAGCACCAAAATATATAAGACAGCTACTTATTGACCTAAAAACAAAAACTGACAAAAATACAATCATACTTGGAGACCACAATACACTGCTGACGGCTCTAGATCGGTCATCCAACCACAGAATCAAGAAATATATATTGGCCTTAAACAAAACACTAGAGCACCTGGATATGATAGACATCTACAGGACATTTCTTCCCAAAGTGACTGAGTATACATTTTTCTCCAGTGTACATGGATCATTCTCAAGAATTGACCATATGTTGGGCCACAAAAAAAACATCAGCAAATTCAGAAAAATCGAAGTTGTACCATGCATATTTTCTGATCATAAAGCCTTGAAACTAGAATTCAACTGCAAAAAAAGAGGAAAAAATCCCACAAAAATGTGGAAACTAAACAACATACTTTTAAAAAATGAATGGGTCAAAGAAGAAATAAACGCAGAGATCAGAAGGTATATACAGACAAATGAAAATGACAATACAACATATCAGAATCTATGGGATGCAGCAAAAGCAGTGATAAAAGGGAAGTTCATATCAATTCAGACATATATGAACAAACAAGAGAACCACTTAACTTCACACCTTAAGGAACACCTTAAGGAACTAGAAAAAGAAGAACAAAGACAACCCAAAACCAGCCGAAGAAAGGAGATAATAAAAATCAGAGCAGAAATAAATGAAATAGAGAACAGAAAATCTATAGAAAAAATTAATAGAACAAGGAGCTGGTTCTTTGAAAAGATCAACAAAATTGACAAACCCTTGGCAAGACTTACTAAGGAAAAAAGAGAAAGAACTCATATAAACAAAATCCAAAATGAAAGAGGAGAAATCACCACGGACACCGTAGATATACAAAGAATTATTGTAGAATACTATGAAAAACTTTATGCCGCTAAATTCAACAACCTAGAAGAAATGGATAAATTCCTAGAACAATACAACCTTCCTAGACTGAGTCAAGCAGAAGCAGAAAGCCTGAACAGGCCTATTAGTAGAGAAGAAATAGAAAAAAACATTAAAAACCTCCCCAAAAAGCCTGACCAGGCGGTGGCGCAGTGGATGGAGCGTTGGACTGGGATGCAGAGGACCCGGGTTCAAGACCCTGAGGTCGCCAGCTTGAGCGCGGGCTCATCTGGTTTGAGGAAAAGCCCACCAGCTTGAACCCAAGGTCGCTGGCTCCAGCAAGGGGTTACTCGGTGTGCTGAAGGCCCACGGTCAAGGCACATATGAGAAAGCAATCAATGAACAACTAAGGTGTTGCAACGCGCAATGAAAAACTAAAGTATATGCTTCTCATCTCTCCGATCCTGTCTGTCTGTCCCCGTCTATCCCTCTCTCTGACTCACTCTCTGTATCTGTAAAAAAATAAATAAATAAATAAAAATTAAAAAAAAACAAAAACAAAAAACCTCCCCAAATATAAAAGTCCAGGCCCAGACGGCTATACCAGCGAATTTTATCAAACATTCAAAGAAGACTTGGTTCTTATTCTACTAAAAGTCTTCCAAAAAATTGAAGAAGAAGCAATACTTCCAAACACATTTTATGAGGCCAACATAACCCTCATACCAAAACCAGGCAAGGATGGCACAAAGAAAGAAAACTACAGACCAATATCTTTAATGAATACAGATGCTAAAATACTAAACAAAATACTAGCAAATCGAATACAACAACATATTAAAAAGATAATACATCATGATCAAGTGGGATTCATCCCAGAATCTCAAGGATGGTTCAACATACGTAAAACGGTTCACGTAATACACCATATCAACAAAACAAAGAACAAAAACCACATGATCTTATCAATAGACGCAGAAAAGGCTTTTGATAAAATACAACACAATTTTATGTTTAAGACTCTCAACAAAATGGGTATAGAAGGAAAATATCTCAACATGATAAAGGCCATATATGATAAACCATCAGCTAACATTATATTAAATGGCACTAAACTGAAGGCTTTCCCTCTTAAATCAGGAAAAAGAAAGGGTTGTCCACTCTCTCCACTCTTATTTAACGTGGTACTAGAGGTTCTAACCAGAGCAATCAGACAAGACAAAGAAATAAAAGGCATCCATACCAGAAAAGAAGAAGTAAAGGTATCACTTTTTGCAGATTATATGATCCTATACATCGAAAACCCCAAAAACTCCACAAAAAAGACTACTAGAAACAATAAGCCAATACAGTAAGGTCGCAGAATACAAAATTAACATACAGAAGTCAATAGCCTTTCTATATGCCAACAATGAAACAACTGAGAACGAACGCAAAAGAATAATCCCCTTCACAATTGCAACAAAAAAAATAAAATACTTAGGAATAAACATAACAAAGAATGTAAAGGACTTATATAATGAAAACTATAAACCATTGTTAAGGGAAATTGAAAAAGATATAATGAGATGAAAGAATATACCTTGTTCTTGGTTAGGAAGAATAAATATAATCAAGATGGCCATATTACCCAAAGCAATATACAAATTTAATGCAATTCCCATCAAAATTCCAATGACATTTTTTAAAGAAATGGAGCAAAAAATCATCAGATTTATATGGAACTATAAAAAACCCCGAATAGCCAAAGCAATCCTAAAGAAAAAGAATGAAGCTGGGGGCATTACAATACCTGACTTCAAACTATATTATACGGCCACGACAATCAAAACAGCATGGTATTGGCAGAAAAATAGACACTCAGACAATGGAACAGAATAGAAAACCCAGAAATAAAACCACATATATATAGTCAAATAATTTTTGATAAAGGGGCCAAAAACACACAATGAAGAAAAGAAATCCTCTTCAATAAATGGTGCTGGGAAAACTGGAAAGCCACATGCAAAAGAATGAAACTGGACTACAGTTTGTCCCCCTGTACAAAAATTAACTCAAAATGGATCAAAGATCTAAACATAAAACCTGAAACAATTAAGTACATAGAAGAAGACATAGGTACTAAACTCATGGACCTGGGTTTTAAAGAGCATTTTATGAATTTGACTCCAATGGCAAGAGAAGTGAAGGCAAAAATTAATGAATGGGACTACATCAGACTAAGAAGTTTTTGCTCAGCAAGAGAAACTGATAACAAAAGAAACAGAAAGCCAACTAAATGGGAAATGATATTTTTAAACAACAGCTCAGATAAGGGCCTAATATCCAAAATATACAAAGAACTCATAAAACTCAACAACAAACAAACAAACAATCCAATAAAAAAATGGGAAGAGGACATGAACAGACACTTCTCCCAGGAGGAAGTACAAATGGCCAACAGATATATGAAAAGATGCTCATCTTCTTTAGTTATTAGAGAAATGCAAATCAAAACTGCAATGAGATACCACCTCATACCTGTTAGATTAGCTATTATTTTTTTTTAATTTTTATTTTATTTATTCATTTTAGAGAGGAGAGAGAGGAGAGAGAGACAGGGGGGAGGAGCTGGAAGCATCAACTCCCATATGTGCCCTGACCAGGCAAGTCCAGGGTTTCAAACCGGCGACCTCAGCATTTCCAGGTCGACGCTTTATCCACTGCGCCACCACAGGCCAGGCAGATTAGCTATTATTAACAAGACAGGTAATAGCAAATGTTGGAGAGGCTGTGGAGAAAAAGGAACCCTCATCCACTGTTGGTGGGAATGTAAAGTAGTACAACCATTATGGAAGAAAGTATGGTGGTTCCTCAAAAAACTGAAAATAGAATTACCTTATGACCCAGGAATCCCTCTACTGGGTATATACCCCCAAAACTCAGAAACATTGATACGTAAAGACACATGCAGCCCCATGTTCATTGCAGCATTGTTCACAGTGGCCAAGACATGGAAACAACCAAAAAGCCCTTCAATAGAAGACTGGATAAAGAAGATGTGGCACATATACACTATGGAATACTACTCAGCCATAAGAAATGATGACATCGGATCATTTATAGCAAAATGGTGGGATCTTGATAACATTATACGAAGTGAAATAAGTAAATCAGAAAAAACCAGGAACTGCATTATTCCATACGTAGGTGGGACATAAAAGTGAGACTAAGAGACATTGATAAGAGTGTGGTGGTTATGGTGGGAGGGGGGAGAGGGAAAGGGAAAGGGGGAGGGGGAGGGGGAGGGGCACAAAGAAAGCTAGATAGAAGGTGACAGAGGACAATCTGACTTTGGGTGATGGGTATGCAACATAAGTGAACGACAAGATAACCTGGATATGTTATCTTTGAATATATGTATCCTGATTTATTGATGTCGCCTCATTAAAAATAAAATTATTAAAAATAAATAAATAAATAAATAAATAAAAATAAAAAAATAATAACTAAATCCATAAAGACAAAATAAGTCAGCAATTGCCAAGAGATGCGGAGAAGGCAATGGGCAGTGCCCCCTTATGGGTACCAGGTTTCTTTCTGGAGTGATGAAAATGTTCTGGAATAAGTATGAATCAATGTATAACTCTGGAAACATACTAAAAACCACTATACTGTATATGCTAAAAGTATGAACTTTATATATGTATATTATGTCTCAATAAAGCTGTTATTTAAAAAATGAAAGAAAAAAAAAGAAAAGGTGAAGTGATGAGGAAAAAGGTAAAGAGCTCAGACACAGATGACAGTATGGTGATTACTGGAGGGAAAAGGGTGAACAGAAGATGAAGAGGGTAAAGGGGGATTGATGGTGATGGAAAGAGACTTGACTTGGGGTGGTGAGCACACAGTACAATGTATTATGGAATGTTACACCTGAAACCTATGTAACTGTACTACCCTATGTCACCTCAATAAATTCAATGTATTAAATAAATTCATGTTTTTTTAAAAAGCGAAAAGCAAATGATGAAGCCCCGTGGACCCACCACTTAGTTTCTGCGATCATTGACACATGGTCAGTTTTAGTTTCTAAAACAATACATTGTTCAAAAGAAACAGCTCTGATAGTATTATTTTGTGTGCATATATTTATGAGAGAGTAGGTGTGCGTATGGCAGGAGGGGCGGTGTGGTGGCACTGAATTTTAAAATGCTACATCTTCCCAAAGGAATCCAGGAATCAGTGAGTCATGAGCATTTGTATATAGATAACAAGGCAGCAACCCAAAATTTCTACAACTGAAAGAGCTTCCTATAGAATACCCCATTAAATAGAGAGCACGGCCAATTTTTCAAAACATAAATTGAAACATGAGCAGATATTGGTAAATGTAACTGCTCAAATTCTCCCTTTTTGTATGGGAGTGTCTATCCTATGGCCATTCCTTTATTATTTTGTTGGAAGCAAAGAACTTGGCAGGTTTCATAGCATCACAGATGGAGAGGAATTTTTCCCAGAATGAATCTTACCCTGCGTCTCATCTATACCTGATTTAGATGAGACTTTGGACTTAGAATTGATGCTAGAATGGGTTAAAACTTTGAGGAATGTTGGGATGGAGTGATTGTCTTTTGCATGTGAGAAGGACAGGAATTTTGGGTGGCCAAGGGGCAAACTATTACAGGTTAAGTTGTGTCTCCTGCTGCCATTCATATGTTGACATCCTCCAGTACCTCCAAATGTGACATTATTTGGAAATTCATCACATTGCAATGTGATAAGTTAAAGTCAGGTCACACCAAGACCTCTGGTCATGGCACATACAGGAACAGATTTATGTTTCTGTCTGTCTCTCTATATATAAAACCAATAAAAAACAAACAAAAACCAATGAGCGGAAGAATTATGTAATATTTCTTAAACTGCTCATCCTCTGCTTATTGAGACTAGAGTCCTAGGACTTGTTTTGGCACAAGTTAAAAACAAACTGACCATCAGTCCTTCTGTTTGGACTTTGTATAGATACAGACAGGGTGGACACCAGGATTACACTCTCTATTGTTGAAAGACACTATCAGGGGTCTGATTTTTTTTTTTAACAATATGAAAATACTATTAGTAGGTTCCTGGGCAAGGTCTGGGCATGGAGAAATGACCTATAGGAGCTGTTATAGGTGTTCTGCACAATGAAGCTCTCGGTCCACTGAGGGAGGGGATCTTCTCATGAGGTTGCATGTAGAGAAATGGTTCTCATCCTTCATATGGGTTTAGATGCCAGTGTTTCTGATTGTTAGTCTGTGTGGGAGTGGGGGAGAAATCACTAGAAGCCTGCAGGAGGAATGAAGAGGCACGTCCTCATTGCTCACCTGTAGAGAACTCAGGAGAACAGAAGACTTGGAAGGTCCAAGCCCACGTGGGGCCAACCTGATAGAGCTACCCCCCTCACTCTCAGTTAAGATTTGGAGAATTGTTCTATGGCAAATTATTACCTGCAGGATGGCTCTGGGGAAGAGATGCAGAATTGAACTTCAGCTCTGTGAAGGGGTTTTCCTGATGGACGGGGTATGATTTATACTGCAGGATAATGAAGAAACTCTACTTTTGAAGAAGTGAGTGGACACCAAGACAGGGAAATGCATTGTGTCCAGGGAAGCATTTAATTATATTTTTAAAATCTGCAATATGGAAACAGTTATAATTAGCATATATTAAGTTTATTCCCTGAGTGGAATTTTGCTCTAGGCACGTATGGCTCTTCAGTATAGTCAGTTATGGGAGCACAGTTTTGGGTTGGTGATAGTATGTTTGCTTCTACAATTTGGAACACCTGAGAAATAAAGCACTAGAAAAGAACAAGTGCAGATCAACTCTCAGCTCTATTACTAACAAGCTGACCTGGAGAATGGGCTTCCTCGAAGATTCCAGTCAAACCATAGTATCATGAGAAATAATGACTTGTAATATTAAGACACCAAGTGTGGGGTAGTTTGTTATGCAGCAAAAAGTAACTGAGCAATTTGAGGGGGTGTGGGGTGGGAAATAAGGAGTCAGCTCTTCAGGTACATAAGCTAGTTTTGAAGAAAAATGGGCTGGGCTAGACTTGCTCTAATTTTTTAAAACTATTCTTGTTAACAGGCAGGACAGTGTGAAGACTGGTATCACTTTGGCTTGAGTTGGTCCTGGGTGGAGTATGTGGTGAGGATTATGGGAATTTTCAACTTTCCTTGTCATCATTCCTGGCAAGACCAGTGACAAATGACCCTTTTAGAAATGAATTCTCCTTGTCTTCTATGGCCATTCACCTTTAACTCTCCTCATTGTGTATGTTCACAAGTAAGTGCTGAAGCACAATCCAAAACTGCGGGTTCTAAGTCAAAATCTACTGCCTTCAACAGCCAGATGTCAAAAGCCAGCAATCTGATTCTCACTGGTTTCATGTGTAGGTAGTGAGGACCGCTGTGTTTCTGTTGGTGTGAAATGAAAACTGATTTTAATAATTATCCTAGTATTTAAAAAATATACCAGGTACATCACTACAATCCACCAATAAGTAGCATCATTCCTAGTTCACAGAAGAGGACAGTAAATTTAAGTAAAGGGTCTCAGATTTTCCACAATTCTATACTATTTTTCATTCAGATACTCATTTATAAGCTCTTTAACCCTTTGAGTAATGAGTATTTTCATGCTCACTGACCCTTGGAAGTGAACTTTTTTTCAAAAAATAAAATCAGTTCCAGGTTTTTTTTAAATTAATTTTAATGCAGTTACATTGATAAATCAAGGTACATATGTTCAGAGAAAACATCTCCAGATTATTTTGACATTTGATTATGTTGCATACGCCTCACCCAAAGTCAAATTGTCTTCCTTCACCTTCTATCTAGTTTTCTTTGTGCCCTTCCCCTCCTCCCACCCCCCTCTCCTTCCTCGCCCCCTCCCCACCCCCCACCCCCACTCCCGTTACCATCACATTCTTGTCCATGTCTCTGAGTCTCATTTTTATGTCCCATCATATAATTCTTAGTTTTTTTCTGATTTACTTATTTCACTCCGTATAATGTTATCAAGGTCCATCCATGTTATTGTAAATGATCCGATGTCATCATTTCTTATGGCTGAGTAGTATTCCATAGTATATATGCTTTTTAATCCACTCGTCCACTGACGGACACTTGGACTGTTTCCAGATCTTCGCTATTGTGAACAATGCTGCCATAAACAAGGGGGTGCATTTCTCCTTTTGGAACAGTTCTGTGGTGTTCTTAGGGTATATTCCTAAAAGTGGGATAGCTGGGTCAAAACGCAGTTCGATTTTTAATTTTTTGAGGAATCTCCATACTGTTTTCCACAGTGGCTGCACCAATCTGCATTCCCACCAGCAGTGCAGAAGGGTTCCCTTTTCGCCAGCACTTATTCTGTGTTGTTTTGTTGATGAGCACCATTCTGACTGGTGTGAGGTGATATCTCATTGTGGTTTTAATTTGCATTTCTCTAATGATTAGTGTTGTTGAGCATTTTTTCATATGCCTATTGGCCATCTGTATGTCCTCTTTGGAGAAGTGTCTATTCATTTCTTCTTCCCATTTTTTGATTGGATTGTTGTCTTCCTGGTGTTGAGATTTACAATTTCATTATAAATTTTGGTTATTAACTCCTTATATCAGACATATTGTCAAATATGTTCTCCAATTGTGTAGTTTGTCTTTTTATTCTGTTCTTATTGTCTTTAGCTGTGCAAAAGCTTTTTAGTTTGATAAAATCCCGTTTGTTTATTCTGTCTTTTATTTCACTTGCCAATGGAGATAAATCCACAAATATATTGCTGCGAGAGATGTCAGAGAGTTTACTGCCTATGTTTTCTTCTAAGATGCTTATGGTTTCACGCCTTACATTTAAGTCTTTTATCCATTTTTGAGTTTATTTTTGTGAATAATGTAAGTTGGTGGTCTAGTTTCATTTTTCTGCAGGTAGCTGTCTAATTTTCCCAACACTATTAAAGAGGCTGTCTTTACTCCAATGTATGCCCTTACCTCCTTTGTCAAATATCAGTTGTCCATAGAGCTGTGGGTTTATTTCTGGGTTCTCTGTTCTGTTCCATTGATCTATATGCCTGTTCTTATGCCAGCACCACGCTGTTTTGAGTACAATGGCCTTGTAGTATAACTTGATATCAGGAAGTGTGATACCTCTCACTTTATTCTTCTTTTTCAAGATTGCTGAGGCTATTCGTGTTCTTTTTTAGTTCCATATAAATTTTTGGAATATGTGATCTATATCTTTAAGTATGTCATTGGTATTTTAATTGGTATTGCATTGAATTTATAAATTGCTTTGGGTAATATAGACATTTTAATGATGTTTATTCTTTCTAACCATGAGCACGGTATATGCTTCCACTTGTTTGTATCTTCCTTGATTTCTTTTATCAATGTTTTATAACTTTCTGAGTACATGTCTTTAGTCTCCTTGGTTAAATTTACTCCTAGGTACTTTATTTTTTTGGTTGTAATAGTGAAGGGGATTGTTTCCTTAATTTCTCTTTCTGACTGTTCATTGCTGGCATATAAAAATGCCTCTGATTTCTGAGTATTAATTTTATATCCTGCCACTTTGCTGAATTCATTTATCAGGTCCAGTAGTTTTTTGACTGCGATTCTAGGGTTTCTATATACAATATCATGTCATCTTCAAATAATGATAGTTTTACTTCTTCTTTTCCAACTTGAATGTCTTTTATTTCTTCTTCTTGTCTGATTGCTTTTGCTAAGACTTCCAGGACTATGTTGAATAAGAGTGGTGAAAGGGGGCACCCCTGCCTTGTTCCCAATCTTAAGGGGATTGCTTTTAATTTTTGCCCATTGAGTATGATGTCGGCTATGGGTTTGTCATAGACGGCTTTTATCATGTTGAGGTATGTTCCTTGTATTCCCACTTTGTTGAGAGTTTTGATCATGAATGGGTGCTGGATTTTATCAAATGCTTTTTCTGCATCTATTGAAATTATCATGTGGTTTTTCTTCTTCCTTTTGTTTATGTGATGAATCACATTGATTGACTTGCGAATATTGTACCAGCCTTGCCTCTCCAGAATAAACCCACTTGATCATGGTGTAAGATTTTTTCCATATATTGTTGGATCCAGTTGGCTAATATTTTGCTGAGGATTTTAGCATCTATATTGATTAAGGATATTGGCCTATAATTTTATTTCTTTGTGTTGTCTTTGCCTGGTTTTGGAATGAGGATTATGCTTGCCTCATAAAAGAAGCTTGGAAGTCTTCCTTCCTCTTGAATTTTTTGAAATAGCTTGAGAAGGATAAGAGATAGTTCTTCTTTGAATATTTGGTAGAATTCATTTGTGAAGCCATCAGGCCCAGGACTATTCTTTGTTGAGATTTTTTTTATAACTGTTTTCATCTCATTTGGTGTAATCGGTCTGTTTAGGTTTTCTGATTCTTTCAGATTGATTTTTGAAAGATTATATGTTTCAAGGAATTTGTCCATTTCCTCTAGGTTGTCTAGTTTTTTGGCATACAGTTCTTCATAGTATTTTCTTACAATATTTTGTATTTCTGTTGTGTCAGTTGTTATTTCTCCACTCTCATTTCTAATTTTGTTCATTTGAGTCCAGCTCCTTGTTCTATTAATTTTTTCTATAGCTTTTCTGTTCTCTATTTCATTTATTTCTGCTCTGATTTTTATTATCTCCTTTCTTCAGCTGGTTTTGGATTGTCTTTGTTCTTCTTTTTCCAGTTCCTTAAGGTATGAAGTTAAGTGGTTCACGTGGGCTCTTTCTTGTTTGTTCATATAGGCCTGAAGTGATATGAACTTCCTTCTTATCACTGATTTCACTGCATCCCATAGATTTTGATATGTTGTATTGTCATTTTCATTTGTCTGTATATATCTTTTTATCTCTGCGCTTATTTCTTCTTTGACCCATTCATTTTTTAAAAGTATGTTGCTTAGTTTCTACATTTTTGTGGGTTTTTTTTCCTCTTTTTTTGCAGTTGAATTCTAGTTTCAAGGTTTTATGATCAGAAAATATGCATGGTACAACTTCGATTTTTCTGAATTTGCTGATGTTTTTTTTGTGGCCCAACATATGGTCAATTCTTGAGAATGATCCATGTACACTGGAGAAAAATGTATACTCAGTCACTTTGGGATGAAATGTCCTGTAGATGTCTATCATATCCACGTGCTCTAGTGTTTTCTTTAAGGCCAATATATATTTATTGATTCTGTGGTTGGATGACCGATCTAGAGCCGTCAGCAGTGTATTGTGGTCTCCAAGTATGATTGTATTTTTGTCAGTTTTTGTTTTTAGGTCAATAAGTAGCTGTCTTATATATTTTGGTGCTCCTTAGTTTGGTGCATATATATTAAGAATTGTTATGTCTTCTAGATTCAGCGTCCCCTTAATCATTATGAAATGACCATTTTTGTCTTTGAGTACTTTTGCTGTCTTATAATCAGCATTATTAGATATGAGTATTGCTACGCCTGCTTTTTTTTGGATGTTATTTGCTTGGAGTATTGTTTTCCAGCCTTTCACTTTGAATTTGTTTTTATCCTTGTTGCTTAGATGAGTTTCTTGTAGGCAGCATACAGTTGGATTTTCTTTTTTAATCCATTCTGCTACTCTGTGCCTTTTTATTGGTGAGTTTAATCCATTTACCTTTAGTGTAATTATTGACACTTGTGAGCTCCCTATTGCCATTTTATACATTGCTTTCTGTTAGTCTTGTGTCTTGTTTGATTCTTCTCTTTCGTTTTTCTATCTTTTGTGTTTGTTTGGTTGTATTTCATACGTCTTTCCTCTGTTGCTATCTTTTTTCAATCATGTGCTTCTGTGGTGGTTTTTTCAATGGTGGTTACCTTTAAGTAATGAAAAGGGTTCCTACCCTGTTCATTGTAGAGCACTAATTTGTGAGTACTTTTGCACTCCATCGTCCTTTGCTACTGTTAATCTCCATCCATTTCCCCCCTTTCTTTTTGTTGTTGTCACAGTTTAAATTTGGTTTTATTGTGTTCTTCTTGGAGCTTTTACTTGTGGTTTTGTTTTGTTCTTTGTATCTGATTGGAAAACCCCCTTTAGTAATTCCTGGAGTGGGGTTTTCTGATGATAAATTCCCTCATCTTTTCTGTATCTGTGAATTTTTTTATTTCTCCTTCATATTTGAAGGATAGCTTTGATGGGTATAGTATTCATGGCTGAAAGTTCCTCTCTTTCAGGGCTTTAAATATTGGGGTCCACTCTCTTCTAGCTTGTAGAGTATCTGTTGAGAAATCTGATGATAATGTAATGGGCCTTCCTTTATATGTTGTATTCTTCTTTTCCCTGGCTGCCTTGAGAATTTTTTCTTTGTCGTTGGTTTGTGCCAATTTCATTATATTGTGCCTTGGAGTAGGTTTGTTGGGGTTAAGAAAATTCGGAGTTCTGTTTGCTTCTTGAATTTGAGGCTTTAGTTCTTTTCACAGGCTTGGGAAGTTCTCATCTATTATTTGTTTGAATATGTTCTCCATTCCATTTTCTCTCTCTTCTCCCTCTCATATACCTATTATTCTTATGTTATTCTTTTTGATGGAGTCAGACAATTCCTGTAGGGCTTTCTCATTTTTTAAAAATTTTTGAGTCTCTTTCTTCTTCTCCCTGCCTCAAGTTGCTTGTCTTCTATTTCACTAATCCTACCTTCTATCTAGCCTGTTCTATTAGCTAAGCTTGTTACCTTGTTTTTCAGCTCGTGAATTGAGTTTTTCATCTCTGTTTGATTTGTTTTTAAAGTTTCAATTTTCTTGGTAATATATTCTTTTTGTTCATTGAGTTGTTTTCTGAGCTCCCTAAATTGCCTTTCTGTGTTTTCTTGTATATCTCTGAGTATTTTTAGGCTTTCTATTTTAAATTCTCTGTCATTTAGCTCCAAGATTTCCAATATATTAAATTTTTTCTCCATAGATTTTTCCTCATCTATCTGTGCTACCTCTCTGTCTTTTGTATCCATGATATTGGATTTCCTTTTCCTTAATGGCATCTGAGGGTGGTTTTGTTGGCAGTATTAATGAAAATTAATAAAGAATAAAATGTTAAAAAATAAAAATTAAAATTAAAAAAGAATAAAAAGATTATTATTTTCCTTCCCTTTTTTCCCTTCATGTCTCCTCTCCTCTCCTTCTTGAGAAAATCCTGTGGTGAACTGTGAATTATACTGTGCTAAATAGAACAAAAACTACCTATAATGGAGGGCCTGAGTTGGGAAGAAGTGATAAAGGGGCAAAAAAAGGAGGTATGGATCCACAAAATGCAAAAAAGGAAAAAATTTGGGTGAAGAATAAAATGATTTGCTTTTAGGTGATGGTTGACTAAGAGATTTGATGAGAGGAATAAGAGGAAAACAGGAAAAAGGGGAAAAAATTAAAAAAATTACTATTGTGTTTAGTGGAGCAAGAACTAGATAAAATAGAGAGCCAGGGTTGGGAGCACTGTTAGTGAGTTAAAAAAAAAAAGCAAAGTAAAAAACCCCTAAAGTGCCACAAAGAAAAATTTGAGTCCCAGATAAAATAATTTGTTTGTGATTGAGGAATGAATGAGAGGAAAAGTAAAGGAGAAAAGAAGAAACTAATATAGAGGGAGAAAAAAAGAGAAAGAGAAAAACACAAAAAGAATAAAAAAGAATAAAAGGAGTGACAGAGAGAGAGTTAAGGGTTTTGGAGTGCAACCCTCATAGAAAGAAGGGAAGAAGAAAGAAAAGATAATGGAAGATGAAACACTTATGCGTAGTGTAGTTTAAGGAGAGGAGAGAGTAAGACTGGCAGAGAATTAAATGACCAAATTGGAAGAGGAAGAAAATAATCAAGAGAAGAAGATAAGAGAAACAAACAAACAAATATAATAAAATGGGATAGGTTATAAAGTCTGTGGATTATTCTTGATTTTGAGAGGTTATCTTCTTGCTTTTTCTTTTCTCTCCCTCTTTCTGGTTGGTGACTCTGTACCCTGGGTTCTGCACACTTAGGTAGAGGTTTGCAGTTGATAAGTCTCTATGGCAATGTCATATATTGGGCTTCAGTCTCGTTGGTAGTCGAGGCTCATTAGCATTTGCAGGCTCCACCAATGAGAGAGTCCATGTTCCCGGAGACGCTCTCCTTGTCTTTCCTTCCTGAATTAGTAGCCTGATGATCCAGCTATGGGGTTGCTGCTGCCTCTGCCTGGAGAGTAAGAGGCTCAAAGAGCTGGCAAATCCCCACTCTATTCCCACTCAGCACAGGGCTCTAGGTAAGCCTCAATCAGTCAGAGCCCCTATCATAATCAGGCGGGGCTTCAGCCCACACAAAGACCTCTGACTCTGCCCCTCTGTTCGGGAACACAGGTGACCACTCCCAGGAGAATCTCTCACCCACTATCTGCGCTCGCCAACCAGGAGATCAGTCCGGCAGCCTCTCACTTCGAGTGAGGTGCCCTGCCCACACGGAAAAGTATGACCATAGGAAATTTCGCTCCCACTCACTCCCCGTGCGCTGCTTTTCGGGGCGCAGAGGTGACCTCAAGACTCCAGTTTTGGCCCACAGAAAGGCCTCTGACTTGCCCCTCTGTCCGGTAACTCGGGCACCCACTCCTGGGGCTCTAGGAGGAATCTCTCACCCACTATCTGTGTGTGCCGACCAGGAGATCAGGGCAGATGGCTGTCCCAAGTGCCTTTCTTTGTCTGGATTTAGCGCGAGCGTTAGCTTGTGTTGACTTGGTTGCCACAAGCACGGTTTTTCCTCGGCTTGGATGTCCGTGCCAAAGCCTGGTTCGGATGTTTGTGCCGCAGTCTGGTTCTATTCACACCCTATACCCACCTTAGTTCCTGTACTCTCAGTTCCCAATGAAAGCAGCCCTTATTTAGGTTAGTGAGGAAGGCAGAGTGTTTCTTCCTCCTTATTTCCTTCAGGGTTGGTTATATATTTAGTCAATTTTTCGCTCGATCATATCTTTGCATTTAGTGTGGAACTTCTGGAGGTTCCAAGGATAGATTTTTCTGTCTCTGGTTGAAGATCTTGTTGAATTTTTGGGGAGATTTATTGGTATCACTCCTTATGGCACCATTTCTCTGACATCACTCTGATCTCATTCTTAATCCATTTGTTATTTAACAACCTGCTATTTAGTTTCCATGTGTTTGAGAATTTTTGAGTTTTTCTGTTGTGGTTGATTTCTAGTTTCATGCCATTGTGATCAGAGAAAATGCTTCATATGATTTCAATCTTTTTAAATTTGTTGAGACCACTTTTGTGCCCTATTATGTGGTCTATCCTAGAGAATGTACCATGAGCACTTGAAAAAAATGTATATTCTGCTGCTTTAGGGTGAAAGGTTCTGAAGATATCTATTAAATCCAGTTGATCTAGTGTGTCCTTTAAGTCTGCTGTTTCTTTGTTAATTTTCTTTCTTGAGGATCTATCTAGTGATGTTAGTGGGGTATTGAAATCCCCTACTATTATAGTATTGTTGTTGATATCGCCCTTTATATCCATCAAAATCTGCTTTATGTATTTAGGTGCTCCTATATTAGGTGTGTAGATATTTATAATAGTTGTATCTTCCTGTTGGATTGCTCCCTTTATCATTATGTAGTGGTCTTCTTTATCTCTTAATATAGCCTTTGTTTTAAAGTCCATTTTGTCTGATATAAGTATTGCTACCCCAGCTTTTTTTTCATTTTCATTTGCATGAAATGTTTTTTTCCATCCTTTTACCTTCAGTCTATGTGCATCTTCTGTTTTAAGGTGTGTCTCTTGTAGACAGCATATGTATGGGTCTTGTTTTCTTATCCATGCAGCTACCCTATGTCTTTTGATTGGATCATTTAATCCATTTACATTTAAGGTTATTATTGATATGTAGTTGTTTTTGCCATTTTATTCTTTAAAGCTGTATTCCTCCTTTGCTATATTCTTTTCCCACTTTGATCTGTTTACAATAGGCCCCTTAACATTTCCTGCTGCATTGGTTTGGTTGTAATGAATTTCTTGAGGGTTTCTTTTTTGTCTGGGAAACTTTTTTTTTCTCTTTCAATTTTAAATAATAGTCTTGCTGGATAAAGTAGTCTTGGTTGTAGGCTCTTGTTCTGCATTACTTTGAATATTTCTTGCCATTCCTTTCTGGCCTCAATTGATTCTGTTGAGAAGTCTGATGTCATCCTTATGAGCACTCCTTTGTAGGTGATAGCCTTTTTTCTTTAGCAGCTTTTAATATTTTCTCTTTATCACTTAGCTTTTGTATTTCAATTATGATGTGTCTTGGTATAGGTTTCTTTGGGTTTCTCTTTAATGGAGTTCTCTGTGCTTCTTGAACTTCTGAGAGTTTCTCTTGCATTAATTTAGGGAATTTTTAGCTATGATATGATGGAACAAAGTCTCTATCCCTTGTTCTTTCTCTTCTTCTTTAGGAACCCCTATGATGTGGATGTTATTTCTCTTCATGTTGTCACAGAGCTCTCAAAGAGTTTCCTCAGACTTTTGGAGTCTCTTTTCTTTTTTCTTCTCTGCTTTCATGCCTTCATTCAACTGTCTCCAACTCGATGATTCAATCCTCAGCTCCATCCATCCTGTTTTTAATTCCTTCCATTGTGGTCTTCATTTCTGATATTGTATTTGTCATCTCCAACTGATTCTTTTTTAATATTTCAATATCCTTTTTTATACTTGCTATTTCTTTATTTAGGTGTTTGTAATGACCATCCATTGTTGTTCTAAGATTCCTAAGCATCCTTACAATCATTATTTTGAACTCCACATCCGGAAGTTTGGTAATTTCCATATCACTCAGTTCATTTCCTAGAGGTTTCTCTTGTGGTTTCATTTGGATTGCACTTCTCTGTCTTCTCATTATGTCTGTGTGTTTGGGTATATTGTTTGTAGAGCTGGTTTTGTCTAGGCTTGCTCTTGTCTGCCTCCAGTTTTCAATTGTGTTATTTCTAGGGCTTCTTGGGTTGACATCAGCTATTATTTGTAATCCACTTTTGGATTTGCGCTGCTTTGAAGTCTTGATTTGTTTGTTTTCTTAACAAGTGATAGTCTTGTTTACTGATCTCAGCAGGGGGCTTATTTGAAACTGTATCCAGGAATGCAGTGGGTGTAAGCTGAAACTCTGAAGGCCTGATCTGCCAGTTACTCTCTCTGGGGGCAAGGTGTTTTTTCAACTTCAGTAGGGGGAGGTGTATCTCAGATCTCCATGGAGATCTGAGTTACTGCCCCTCCTCCCCACTTCTTGTTTTCAGCTGTGTCTTGTTGTGCTCATTGGAGCTGAAGAGATGTCTGAAGATCTGTGACCTGGAAGCACTTTAGTCTTTTGTTTGTGGAAGGATCAGCTCCTCCCCCAACTATGGCCACCTCCAGCACTGGATGAGTCAGCTTCTCAGGTCGTCCCATGCACTCCTCTGCCCCTCACTGTCTGTCTTTTTCCCCTTTCTTCTTGGAAGACAAGTCGGCCCTTTCAACACACCTAATTCCCTGGTCTCCAGGCAAGTGGGTGTAAGCAGTATTTTCTGCTCTTTTCCTTGGAGTGAGAGCCCTTCTGAGCTCTCAGCCTCACCTCCCCCATTCCTGAAAGCAAGGGAGATTCCGGCGCTCCCTACCAGGTTTGTTGTGGCTTCTTCTTTGCTCCTTCGTTTTTGAGAGCTGTTCTTGTAGTCCAGAGTTAGTTTTTTATGCTGTTTGTAATCCAGTTTGGTGGTGTGAGCTAGGAGTCTGTGTGTCTGCCTACTCCACTGCCATCTTCAGGTCTCCCTCAGTTCCAGTTTTATTAACTTAAAATCATGTTTGTTTGATAACCAATTTATGGAAACAGGAAGAACATACATTTGCCTTTTTTAATTTTGCCTTCCACACTTTTAAAATAAAAATTTTTGTTTCAATCATACTCTGGATAGTCAGGAGGCATGAGGTCGTACATGAATGTTCACATTCCTCAAAGGTTTATCAGTTCTAGCCCTGGCCAGATAGCTCCGTTGGCTAGAGCATCGTCCTGACATGCCAAGGTTGAGTGTTCAATCCCTGGTCAGGGCACATTCAAGAATAAACCAAGCCAATGAAGATATAACTTAGTGGAACAACAAGTCAATGTTTCTCTCTCTCTCTCTCTCTGCATGTCTCTCTTTTCCTTTCTCTCTAAAATTAATTTTTAAAAATATTAGTTCTAGAATTTATATAGTGATGTGGTTTCTTAAAGTACATCAAATTTGGAGCTGAAGTATTTAAGGGACGGTTTTGTTGTTTTACTGGATAACAGCCTGGGTTTAAGAAGGTAAATTAACAGCTTTTTCCCATGCTAATGTGACTAAAATGATATTTGTAGTATAATATTATGTAAGCATGTTCCCAGCAGGAAGTCCTCGTGCTGCCCTTATCTGCTGAATCACTTCTCCCAGGATGAATCCCTCCAGAGGATCGCTTTAGGCTTTACCCACTACTGCCACCTGCCCCACCCCTATTTCCAGGAAACAAACCCCACTACCACTCCGAGCTGGTGTAATCATTTATGTCTGAACTATTGCATAAAAATCACCTGGAGATCTTGTGAAAATGCAGATTCTGATTCAGTAGTTCTGGGGTAGGGCCTGCGAGTCTCTGAGCTCCCAGGAGACACTAGTGCTCCTGGTTTCTTGACAACATGTTGAGTAAAAAGAAACTAGACCAGCATTTTCTAATATGGGTCCCCTGATACTTTTTAATTAGAAACAACAAGAACAGCAAACCTACATAAACTGAAAGAGTTATTCCTAAACCCTTCTTCAAAATACACTATTATAAATTTGAGGAAGTTTCATGTAATATCAGTAATTATCTGTGAACACTATCTTTCATGGGTCTTCTAAGATTAAAAGCCTCAAACTTCTTATATGAGTGTGAATCTAATTACATTCTTTTGTACTCTTAATATGTTGATAATTTATTTTAGGTAGGCTCCTCCTGGAGTACTTGGCATGACAGAACACAAATTTTACCTTATACTTTAATTGCCAAAAAGTTACAATAGCTGTAGCACATGCTCCAACATAGACGGTACTTGTTTGCTCACTGAAGAAAAATCCAAATATAGTCCTTCATCCTGGGCCCCACTAGAGGTACAAAGTTTATCCCAAGGGGTAGGGCACTTTGGAAACTGGGACTATTTCTGCTGAGGCAGCCTCTTTAGAAGTAGGGGATGCGGCCCTGGCTGGTTTGCTCAGTGGTAGAGCATTGGCCTGGCCTGTAGATGTCCCGGGTTTGGTTCCTGGTAAGGGCACACAAGAGAAGTAACCATCTGCTTCTCCCTTCCCACAGCCATGGCTCGACTGCTTCAAGTGAGTTGGCCTTGGATGCTGAGGATGGCTCTGCAGAGCCTCTCTTCCTCAGGTGCTGGAATGGCTCAGTTGTGAGCATGGCCCAAGATGGACAGAGCATTGCCCCCTAGTGGGCTTGCTGGGTGGATCCCGGTCAGGGTGCACACTGGAGTCTGTCTCTCTGCCTCCCCTCCTCTCTCTAAAAAAACACAAAAAAACAAAAAAGTAGAAACCACAAGCCTAAATGAAGAGACATTTAAATCCCTGAACTTGCTGTGCTCTCTGTTGAAGTTGGACTAGTTGCCAAGAAGCAGCAGGCACTGCTTCTAGGTTTAGTTCCCTGACAGTTGGGGACAGTAGACAAAGTTATACGTCACGGAATTTGGGGCAAAACAAATTAGAGAAGAATTTTGGTTTTGATGGCAGAATTTCAGCAAGTTACCCCCTAAACCTGCACAATGATAAGGGTATCTTCTGCTTTGGAATATATAAAGTATTATTCTAGATGATGTATGTAATAGATCCAGCAACGCAAAGCACAAAGTAGCTGCTGTTTGTATTGGTATATGAACGCTATCAGGTATCAATGAAGAGGAGATGTTCTTTTCTTTTTTTCCATTGATAGAGTGGAAGGAAGGGCAAGAGAGGGAGAGAGAGGGAGAGGCATCAACTCGTTATTCTACTTTGTTGTGTACTCATTGATTGCTTCTCCTGCATGCCCTGATCAGGGATCGGACTCATGACCTTGGTGTGCTCACTTTATCCACTGAGCCACCTGGCCAGGGCCAGGAACCCTTCTTCATATTTGTATTCATACTCTCGAGCCCTGCTCAGCAGTCATTCATCAGCCAGCAAGCCCAGTCTTGGGGTCCATAATTTACCACTCCCTTCCCTCCTTGTCCATTTAGGTTTAGTACTAACTTTCCATAAAGATAGGATTTCTATATGTTGGAATCCATGGGAGTCCAAAAGACTAGAGTAACAGGCTTTATTAAAAGGAAGAAAGGAACCCTGCCAGGCACTCCTCCGGGAGAAGTGCACCAAAACAGACTCTGAGGCAAACATTTATTAAGGTGGGGAGAGCTTTGAGCAAGTGTGCATTGAGTCAGCAATTCTGGTATGCTCCCTTCTGCAGTCCTACGATTTCAGCTTCCTAGAATGCTTCTCCTTGGGGCAGCTGACCAGCTTCCTAGAACTTTTCTGCTTCAGGGACGATAGTCCAGTAAGTAAGGGTAGGGTCAGATAGACAAGTGGAACAGCAAAAGGGCAGTTTGGAAGTTTTGGGAAATTCATGTATCTATTATTTCCCAACTCTGTGGTATGATAAAAGAAAAAGAGGTGAGAGGAAGAAAAAAAAGGGTATGAGGTCCAGGAAGGAGGTTTGTCTTGGGCCGGCTATCTTCTGGAGTTACGTCCTGCTGTTATCCTTATTGAGGGCCTCCTTCGTGAACCTCTCCCTGGGGCAGTTGGAGTAGGGGTGTTTTTATAGGGTTCCAGATTTTTTGTTTTGCGAGGGCAGGTGTCAGGGTTGGTGTATAGGGTTAGGTAGATTTTTCCAATTTTCTGATTGGCGAAGGTCTGCATGCGGTTCTGTAAGAAACTAGTGAACAAATGTAAGAGGCTGGGTTCAAAAGTTAGAAAAATAAATAGGAGAGTGTGTGGACCAATGAAAGGTAATAGCCAAGACACCCAGTTTGTGTGAAACCACTGATTTCATGTTTACGAATTCGCTGGGCTTCAGAGAGCGAGGGAGAGAGAGAGAGAGAGAGAGAGAGAGAATAAGACAGGGAAGTGGCCAGTCCTCCTGCCCCTAGACCTACTTCTGTAGAGATTCCTAAAGCAACAAGAAGAGGGATTACCTGTACAGCTCGTTTGGTCTTTAGATTGACAGGTAGTGTACTAGGAACTGGAAGAGGCTTATGGGGTGGGATTAGGTTGATATTTGGGGTGAGATAGATTAGGGTACAGGTTTCTGTCTAATTAGTAGGGAGACACATATAGGTGTTGGTCCTACACGAGTAGAAAGCACCTGATTGGGTGAGGTAGGTTGAGAGGTGAATAGAGAATAGAAGGACAAGGGGTTGGTTTCATTTCTCTATTTCTGAGCTCCAGATGGTCAGGGTGGAGGAAAGAGTCACCCTCAGCAACAGTGGGAGTTGTCAGGATCACAGTGCGTGGACCTGTCATGTGAAAGTCAGTCCTTGGGTGATGTAATGCTGGAAGCGTCTCTTGGCCAGTCTTTGAACAGTTTGCTGAGTAACCTGTAAATCCTGAAAGTACTTAGGGAAAAGGTAGTTACATTTCTATACTTTGTAGTTAGAGTTTAAGTCCTAGTGACCACTGCTTCTAGCTGGAATTAGCAGCAGGTCCCAGCCTACAATAGATATGGGGCATTGAGACAAGAGGAATAATAAAGGAGATGCTATACATTAAATAAAGTAGCAAAATCAGACTGTCAATACCCACAGTAGAGATCTCTGAGGGATAAATAAAAGTCAAATATTCAGGCAAGGCCTAGTAGATGGCCCTTGTGTTTACAAGAAATGGGATTAGTTTATCTATTACTTGAAAGAAATACCTTAGGCTCATGAATGATGTCCTTGGGCCTTCAGTGGCAATTCCCTGCATGCTGGGCAAGGTCAGGTCACAGATAGCTGGAACAGGGCTAGAAGAAACTGAACCCTCTCTCCATGGAGCAAGGGGGCAGCTTGCCTTCTCATGTCCCTTTTTCCACAGCACAGACGTGTCAACCGGTGGGGCTGGGAAGCCTGGCAGGCTTCAGTTCAATGGCCTTTCTTTCCACTCTGGAGTAGGGCCCTGATGGAATTCTATGAAGCCCTTTAGGGTGCTGGAGCCTTTAAGAGCGTATGCCAAAAGCTGGTATTTCCTTACTTCTTTTGGGCCTTATTTGCCTTTTCTGTTACTTCCTTGGCCATTATAGATCTTAAAAGCCATGCTCAGAAGATCTCACTGAGGGGCTTGACTAAGAGAGCAAACTTGGGATTCCAGTGTTTAAAAAAGCCTGAGGAAAGAAAAGATTTGATTTGCGGTGGTATGTTGTTGGAGACTGCGGAGGGTCTGAGTCCGATCAGTCCGATCTAGGGTGAGACTTCAGGTGGTGGGGTTAAGGCAATGCCTAGATAGGCTATGGACTAGGACTGAAGTTAACCCTTAGCAAGGAAGATGCGATATCCCTTCATGGTGAGGAAGTTAAGAAGGGTGGAGGTGTGTCCTCTTGAGGCAAGCAGGGAAGGGCTGCAGAGGAGTAGGTCATCTATATATTATAAGAGAGTACTAGTTTTGAGATTGCATGCTGCTAAATCTTGAGCTAGTGCCTGCCCAAACAGGTATGGGCTGTTTTTGATCCCCTGGGGTAAGACAGTCCACGTAAGTTGCTGGGCTGCATTAGTATCCGGATCAGTCCAGGTGAATGCAAGCAGAAAGTAAGAGTCAGGGTGTAGAGGAATGGTAAAGAAGGCATTTTTGATGTTTAGGATTGTGAAGTGAATGGTGTTTGAGGGAATGTGTGACAGTAACCTGTAGAGATTAGGGACTACTGGATGGAGGGGAACTACTGCCTCATTGATTAGGTGTAAGTCTGGTATGAGGTGATAAGCCCCTGAAGGTTTTTGAACAGGAAGGATGGGGGTATTGCAGGGAGAGTCCGTGGGGATGAGTAAGCCTTGATTTAAGAGGTGGGTAATGATTGGTTTAAGGCCTTAGAAATAGACACAGTTAAGGAAGAGAGTAATCAGAAGGACAGACAGTGTGAACAGCTTAGATGGAAAGAAGGAGGGTCAGAATCTGCAGGAGGAGGAGGAGGAGGAGGATTGGTGGTGGCGTCACATGATTAGAGGAGTAAAAATTTAGAGCTCTGAGGAGAGGGGAGAGGGCGAGGGGGAGTGGAAGGCCGGTGGGGTGGGGGGATGGGTCAAAGAAGAAAAAGAGACAGAGCTGCCCATCTGTAACTAGTGAAGAGAAGAGAGGGGGCTTTCTGGAGGTAAGAGAGATTTGCAGAGGGACCAGAGAGGGGTCCTGAGAAAGGGGTGCCCTCGGGGGTCAGGCAGGAGGGAGAGAGTTGGGAGTCTGCGGAGCAGGAAAGATTAGGAGTGGAGGTTTTAGGTGAGGTTTCTTTGGCCAAAAACAACCTGTGTGTAGAACAGAAGGCACAGAAATTAAGGACAGGAGAGAATGGAGAAGAAAAGCCTGCATGTAAGGAATTTCTGATGCCCTCCCCGTCTGGTGGCAGAAATTGTAAAGATCTCTTAAGATATTGTAATCAGGGTTCCACTCTCTTGCCAGTGGGAGTTTTTGTCTAATTTATATTGAGGCCAGGCTGTATTACAAAGAAAGATGAGTTTTTTTGGTTTGAGGTCAGACAGGCCAACTTTGGCGAGATTTTTGAGGACACAGCTGAAGGGAGTCTGGCTGGACAGTTTGGACTGAGAGGAGCCCACAGTAGAGGAGACTGGTGAGAGAAGGGGGTGTCCCCGCCTTCAGTCACAGTTCCAAGAGGAGAAAATCTCTATAGAAAGAGAGTCTCAGACAAGAGGTCATCACCCCAAGGCTGAGATACTGGGACGTAGGAGAGTGGCCTGGCTAGGCGCACCTAGACTTTCGTAAAAGTCCAGTAGAGGAGTAGAGGCAGACCACCCGTAGATATGGGGTCCGAAGTCAAAACCGTCTGACCAGGAAGGGGTGTTTTTAGAGAGAAATTTGGAAGCCAACCGGGGAGGAGGGAGGGAGAAACTCCTTACCTTTCTGGTCTGGCAGGGGTTCAGGACAGGGACAGATCGATGGCAAATGAACCTACAATTACACGTCCAAACAGAATCAAGAAGTAAGCCTGGGACAAGCTGCTGCTGCCCATTGCTTCCCTGGTTGTAAGTTTGGACGGCAAAGAGGGATCGTCCAGGCAACCGGTACCCCGTCCCGGGTTTCGGCACCAAATGTTGGAATCCATGGGAGTCCAAAAGACCAGAGTAACAGGCTTTATTGAAAGGAAGAAAGGAACCCTGCCGGGCACTCCTCCAGGAGAAGTGCACCAAAACAGACTCTGAGGCAAACAATTATTAAGGTGGGGAGAGCTTTGAGCAAGTGTGCATTGAGTCAGCAATTCTGGTGTGCTCCCTTCTGCAGTCCTACGATTTCGGCTTCCTGGAACACTTCTACTCAGGTCAGCTGAACAGCTCCCTAGAACTTTTTTCTGTTTCAGGGGCAATAGTCCAGTAAGTAAGGGTGGGGTCAGATAAACAAGTGGAACAGCAAAAGGGCAGTTTGGAAGTTTTGGTAAATTCATGTATCCATCACTATATTCTTTCAGAAATATCTTTGGGAAAATGGCCTGACTGCCTTTATTTTTAAACTTCCTTTAGAATGAAAATTTGTTCCAACATGGATTCTAAAGATTCAACAGAACTATTCATGAATGACTGGTTTTATTTATTTTTTCTAGCTTTATTGAGGTATAAATTGACAAATAAAAATTGTGTATATTATGGTGTACAAGGCGATGATTTAATAATAGTATACACTGTGAATAATTACCATAAACAAGTTCATTGAAACATCCATCACTTCACAATTACCTCTTTTGTGTCTGAATGAGACACGTAATATCTACTCTCAGCAAATTTCAAGTGTAAGATACAGTATCATTGACTCTAGTTGCAGTGCTGCACATGAGATACCCAAACTTACTCATTTCATAACTGAAAGTTTGACTAATTTTAGGAGCAACTCTTGATGCTTTAGAAATTTCTATTAATTAAATAACTATCTCTGGTCTTCTTCTTCTTTTTTTTTCTTTTTGCATTTTTCGAAGCTGGAAACGGGGAGGCAGTCAGACAGACAACTGCATGCGCCCGACCAGGACCCACCTGGCATACCCACCAGGGGATAATGCTCTGCCCCTCTGGGGCATCACTCTGCTGCATCCAAAGCCATTCCAGCACCTGAGGCAGAGGCCACAGAGCCATCCTCAGTGCCTGGGCCATCTTTGCTCCAATAGAGCCTTGGCTGTGGGAGGGGAAGAGAGAGACAGAGAGGAAGGAGATAAGGAGGGGTGGAGAAGCAGATGGGAGCTTCTCCTGTGTGCCCTGGCCAGGAATCAAATCCAGAACTCCTGCACACCAGGCCGACGCTCTACCACTGAGCCAACTGGCCAGGGCACTATCTCTGGTCTTAATTGTTCATTTCACATTCAAACTCCATAAAACTACCTTATATTTTCTTTAAGAAATATATGCTGTTTTTTTCCCTAGTGTCTTACCTTCCTTTTATTTTATTATCCTAACATTTTATCTGCCTGACCTGTAGTGGCACAGTGTTGCTTCCACCGGGTACAAGAACAAACATCAGAGACTTTCAGGAGATTAGATTGTACTTTATTGGCCAAGTTTAACCTGTGCTCGAGCTGGTGACCTTGGAGCTTTGAACCTGGGTCCTTAGCATCCTAGGCTGACACTTTATCCATGGTACCACTGCCTGGTCAGGCAGCAAAAACATCATTAAAGAGATTTAAAAAAAAAAAAAAAAAAGGTCACTTCAGGGAGTAAAATCAAAATGGCAGAGCAGGTGGCTCTAAGTTCCTTTCCACCATTAAAAATCAAACAAATGATTATATCCAACCTTGTCAGAACTCTTCAAAATAATCAAAAGTGTACAACAACCAAACAAATGCTAAATTAAGAAAAGGACAACTTAAAATCAATAGGAAAGCTTTGTGATACTTTTACTTGCCCTTCCCCCCACCCTCCCCAGCTCAGTAGTATTGTTTCCAGATGGGACCTTAGTCCCTGGTTCTGAGCGAGCAGAGCTGACCTTATTCAACAATTATTGTATAGTCTGTTCTAACTTGTCTGGAGGATACCGGAAGGATTGAGGCAAAATGCTTGTCAGTTTCACATAATTGGAAACTTACCTAGGCTAGAAGAACAGCAAGCACAGCTCATTAACTTTGGTTGATAAGGCAAAGTTGGGGCGAACTCCCAAGATGTCCGGAGACACCATACTTACAAGGAGCTGCAAATGAGAGTCGCGCCTGCTGCTTACAACTAGGTCCTTATATATCCTAAGTGAGCAAGCATTATACAGAAGCAGATGTGGCAGTTAGCTATTTGCTAGAGAGGTCGCACCTAGCATAGCAACAGGGGCAGGGTTTAGCTTAGTGGCGAATTTCAAACATAAACTTCTGATAAGGGTTTCTGACCAATAGAATGCAGGATGTTTGTCCTCCTTTGTGCTGATCTTCTTTGTTCTCAGCCTCACAGGGGCCCTATCAGCACCTCCCTGTTCCTGCTCCTTCAATAGTTACACTCTGGCAGCCACAGCACACCTCCCCGAATCTAACACACAGCAGATAAAGCATTGCTGGTTTGAAACCCTGGGCTTGCCTGGTCAAGGCACATACAGAAAGCAACTTCTACGATGCTTCCTGCTCCCCTGCCTCCTCTTTCTAAAATAAATAAAACAAAATTAAAAAAATATTTTTTTCCTCCTTCCTACAAAAGAGGAGTTTGCTATTGGAACTTCATCTTCCTATAAATCAGATTATTTATAAATGTGGTTTGATAATTAGCCAATTTAAATTTTCTTATTATTGTGTATTTTAAAACTCAAAAATAGGGATGTAAGAAGAAAAAGAAACAAAAATTGTGCAGATAATTATGTTAAATAATCAGTCATTTTTTAATTTAAAATAATTGACATGTAATATTATAAAGCAGGAGTTCAAGACCACATATGTCTACCTGTCTCACAGATATTCTGAAGAAAAGAAAAAGCCACCACAAAGAAGACCAGATGTAGCAGATGCAGCCTTTATTACTTACAAACAAGAAGGCCCCACCTGGGGGTGGGTGGAGCTGTGGGCCAGCAACTGGCCCCAGGCATTCTGGCTGAGGAAGCAGGCAGGCATCCCCAAACTACAGCCCACGGGCTGCATGTGGCCCCTTGAGGCCATTTATCTGGCCCCGGCCACACTTCTGGAAGGGGCACCTCTTTCATTGGTGGTCAGTGAGAGGAGCACTGTATGTGGCAGCCCTCCAACAGTCTGAGGGACAGTGAACTGGCCTCCGTGTAAAAAGTTTGGGGACCTCTGATAGAGGATAGTGGCACAAAGCCAAGGGCAGGAAGTGCTTGTGCTGGGAGTCAGGGAACAGAAACCTCCAAGGTCTGTTTGTTCCTTGTCAGGACACGATGCACATTCAAGAGTGAATGGGCCCAGGCCCTGAACTGCCTGCCAGCCAGGAGGTACGGAAGTGCCATGTCCAGCCTTAACCCTACAAATATACATACCATAAAATTTACCCTTTTAATTATACAATTCAATAGTTAAAAAATATATTCACAGAGTTGAACAACGATCAGCACTATATAAATCCAGAACATATGTATCATGTCAAAAATAAACCCTATACACATTAGCAGTCATTCACCATTCCACTCTCCTCCCAGTCCCTGGCAACCACAAATCTATTTTCTGTCCCTAAGGATTTGCCTATTTTTTCCCCTTCTTTTCCAAGTGAGAGGAGGGGAGATAGACATACTTCTGCATGTGCTCTGACCGAGATTTACCCAGCAACCCCCATCTGGGGCCGATGCTCTGCCCATCTGGGGCCATGCTCGCGTTCAAGGCATTTTTAACACCTGAGGCAGAAGCCCCACAGAGCTATCCTCAGTGCCTGGGGCCGATGAGTATAATGCTTTCAAGGTTCAACCATGTTGTATCATATACTAAGGCAACAAAAGGAAAAAAAAAGAAATAATGAAGATAAGTTTCAATTAGAAAGCCCCCAAAAGACTGTATATTCAAAATCAAATATTTAATCATTTACATTCTATGTAAAGGAGTTAATGTTTTAGTTAAGACAAAAATTGTCAGATTGGATTTCAAAAGTCTCAACTGTATACCATTCATAAGAATCATGTTAAACTAACAGATTCAGAAAGGTAGAAAAAGTTACTCCATGATTATACTACTATTAGTTGGCTTACCTGTAATGATATCTGATAAACAGATCTTAAGAAAAAAGGCATTATTATTATTTATTTTTTTATTTATTTTAAATTTTTTAGCGAATGAGAGAGAGGGGAACAGCAGGGACAGACAGACAGGAGGAAGAGAGATGAGAAGCATAAACTCTTAGTTGCAGCTCCTTAGTTGTTCACTGATTGCTTTCTGATATGTGTCTTGACCAGGGCTCCAGGGGAGCTAGTGACTCCTTGCTCAAGCCAGCGACCTTAGGCTTCAAGCCAGCAACCATGGGGTCATGTGGATGATCCTACCCTCAAGCCAGTGACCCTGGGTTCAAGCTGGTGAGACTGTTCTCAAGCCAAATGAGCCTATGCTCGAGCTGGTGACCTTGGAGCTTTGAACCTGGGTCCTTAGCATCCTAGGCTGACACTTTATCCATGGTACCACTGCCTGGTCAGGCAGCAAAAACATCATTAAAGAGATTTAAAAAAAAAAAAAAAAAAGGTCACTTCAGGGAGTAAAATCAAAATGGCAGAGCAGGTGGCTCTAAGTTCCTTTCCACCATTAAAAATCAAACAAATGATTATATCCAACCTTGTCAGAACTCTTCAAAATAATCAAAAGTGTACAACAACCAAACAAATGCTAAATTAAGAAAAGGACAACTTAAAATCAATAGGAAAGCTTTGTGATACTTTTACTTGCCCTTCCCCCCACCCTCCCCAGCTCAGTAGTATTGTTTCCAGATGGGACCTTAGTCCCTGGTTCTGAGCGAGCAGAGCTGACCTTATTCAACAATTATTGTATAGTCTGTTCTAACTTGTCTGGAGGATACCGGAAGGATTGAGGCAAAATGCTTGTCAGTTTCACATAATTGGAAACTTACCTAGGCTAGAAGAACAGCAAGCACAGCTCATTAACTTTGGTTGATAAGGCAAACAGTCTGCATCTGCCCATAAAAAAGATCATGGTTGAGAAGTGCAACAGATCAGCTAAAGACTGGGAGAAAAAGTCAGAAGAGAATTTCTTTGAGAAATTAGGGCATTCAAAAGGACTCATATGTACATAGGAATTATAAATAAAAAGGAAAAAATGAAAAATGTTAGAATAAAAGAATTTAGAAGAGTTGCAGAATAAAATACCAACACATAAAAATCAGTTGCAATAAAAAAATGAAATTAAGAAATCACTTCCATTTAAAATAACATAAAAAAGAATAAAATATTTAGGAATAAGCTTTGCCAAAGAGGTGAAAGATTTGTACAAATTTGCTGAAAGAAATTTAAAAAGGCATAAATAAATGAAAAGGCATTTCATCTTCATGGACTGGAAGACAATATTGTTAAGATATCAATACTAGCCAATGTGATCTATACTTTAAATGCAATTTCTATCAAAATCCCAAGAAACTTCTTGCAGAAATAGAAAAACTCATCTTCAAATTTACATGAAATCTCAGGCCCTGACCGGTTGGCTCAGTGGTAGAGTGTCGGCCTGGCATGCAAGGGGTCCCGGGTTCGATTCCCGGCCAGGGCACACAGGAGAAGCACCCATCTGCTTCTCCACCCCTCCCCCTCTCCCTCCTCTCTGTCTCTCTTCCCCTCCCACAGCGAGGCTCCATTGGAGCAAAGATGGCCCGGGTGCTGGGGATGGCTCCTCGGCCTCTGCCCCAGGCGCTGGAGTGGCTCTGGTCGCGACAGAGCAACGCCCCGGAGGGGCAGAGCATCGCCCCCTGGTGGGCAGAGCATCGCCCCCGGTGGGCGTGCCGGGTGGATCCGGTCAGGCGCATGCGGGAGTCTGTCTGTCTGACTGTCTCTCCCCATTTCCAGCTTCGGAAAAATACAAAAAAAAAAAAAAATCAAGACATTAAAAATTTACATGAAATCTCAGGGACACTGAACAGCCAAAACAGTCATGATTAAAAATAATAATAATAAATTTGGAGGACACACAGTTTCACATTTCTAAACGTAACTACAAAGCTACAGTAATGAGAACTGTGTAGGAATAACTTAATTATAGACATAGAGATGAATGAAATAAAATGGAGCGTCCAGAAGTAAACCTTCATACATATGGGCAAATGATTTTTGACAAGGATGCTAAGACCACTAAATGTGGAAAGAACAGTCTTTTCAACAATTTTTGGGGGGCAAAACTGGATATTGACTTGCAAAAGAATAAAGTTTAACCTTTATCTCAAAATGGATAAAAACCTTAAGTTTATAACTAATTCTACAAAACACTTAGAAGTAAACATAAGGGAAATCTTTATGACATTGAACTTGACAGTGCTTTCTTAGATATGATATCCAAGGCACAGGCAACAAAATAAAGATATTTGTAAATATTTATAGCATTATTCACAATACCCAAAAGGTGAAACCCCACATGGCCATCAGTGGATGAATGGATAAAGAAAATGTGATATAGCCCTGGCCGGTTGGCTCAGTGGTAGAGCGTCGGCCTAGCGTGCGGAGGACCCGGGTTTGATTCCTGGCCAGGGCACACAGGAGAAGCGCCCATTTGCTTCTCCACCCCTCCGCCGCGCTTTCCTCTCTGTCTCTCTCTTCCCCTCCCGCAGCCAAGGCTCCATTGGAGCAAAGATGGCCCGGGCGCTGGGGATGGCTCTGTGGCCTCTGCCTCAGGCGCTAGAGTGGCTCTGGTCGCAACATGGCAACCCCCAGGATGGGCAGAGCATCGCCCCTTGGTGGGCAGAGCGTCGCCCCTGGTGGGCGTGCCGGGTGGATCCCGGTCGGGCGCATGCGGGAATCTGTCTGACTGTCTCTCCCTGTTTCCAGCTTCAGAAAAAAAAAAAAATGTGATATATACATGCAACGGAATATATTCAGCCTTTAAAAAGGGAAATTCTAACACATGCTACTACATGGATGAACCTTGAGGACATTACACTAAGTGAAATAAGCCAGGAACAAAACAACAAATATTGAATTATTCTACTTATAAAAAGTACCCAGTGGAGTTAAATTCACAGAGACAAAAAGTAGGGCATTGGTTGTCAGGTGGTAGAAGAAGATGAAATGAGGAGTTAATGTTTAATGGGTATAGAGTTTCAGTTCAGAAAGAGGAAAGTGTTCTGTAAATGAGTAGTGGTGATGGTTGCTCAACAGTGTGAATGTACTTAATGCCGTGGACCTGAATACTGAACAACAGCTAAAGTGATCAATGTTACATTATATTTATTTCATTCCAATAAAACATGGACCAAGAACATAAATGTAAGAGCTAAAACTATAAAACATTTAGAAGAAAAATATGGGTAAATCTTCACTACTTGGCTCTGGCAATGGATTATTAGATGTGGCACCAAAAGCCCAAACAACAAAACTAACAATGGATAAACTGGACTTCATGAGAAGCAAAGACTTGTCTGTATCAAAGGACAGCAGTAAAGAGAGTGATATCAACAGAATGGGAGAAAATATTTGCTAATCATGTATCTGATAAACTTTATTGGATAAAGGTTTAATATCCAGAAGATTACACACACACACACACACACACACTCTGAAGTTAATTGGATATCCATGGGCCAAAAAGAAAATAGAAAAGAACCTTGACCAGGCCTCATACTGTATTCAAAATTTAACTCCACATGGATAATAGATTTAAATGTAAAATATAAAACCTTTAGGAATAAAAAAGAAAGTCTTCAGGAGCTAGGTGATCCTTGTAAAGAGTGCTTAAACTAAACACCAAAATATGATTCCAAAAAGGAAAATATGATAAATAGAACTTGATTAAAATTATAAACTTTTACTCTAAAAAAGATTCTGTTATGATGATGAAAATAAAAGTACAGACTGGGTAAAAAAAAAATGAAATGTAAATCACAATATCTTTTTTTTTTTTATAATATTTTTATTTTTTTAATGGGGTGACATCAATAAATCAGGATACATATATTCAAAGATAACAAGTCCAGGTTATCTTGTCGTTCAATTATGTTGCATACCCATCATCCAAAGTCAGATTGTCCTCTGTCACCTTCTATCTTGTTTTTTTTGTGCCCCTCCCCCTCCCCCTTTCCCTCTCCCATTCCCCCCCCCCCCCCCCCCCCCCCCCGTAACCACCACACTCTTATCAATGTCTCTTAGTTTCACTTTTATGTCCCACCTACGTATGGAATAATGCAGTTCCTGGTTTTTTCTGATTTACTTATTTCGCTTTGTATCATGTTATCAAGATCCCACCATTTTGCTGTAAATGTTCCGATGTCATCATTTCTTATGGCTGAGTAGTATTCCATAGTGTATATGTGCCACATCTTCTTTATCCAGTCATCTATTGACGGGCTTTTTGGTTGTTTCCATGTCATGGCCACAATATCTGACAACTAGCTATATTTAGAATATATACATAACTACCAAAACTCAGTAGTAAAAATACTCCCAAAAAATCCAATTAGAAAATGGATAGGTACACTGAAGAGTTACTTCACTGAGAGGATACACAAATGGCAAATAAACATGAAAATATGCTCAACATCTCTAAACCATCAAGAAAATGCAAATCGTGACCATAATTAAAATAACCAAAATTTGAAAATCAACAATACCAAATGCTGGGGAGTTAAGTGGAGAAACTAGATTTCCCATACATTGCTGGTGGGAATGTAACATGATACAACTCTGGAAAATAGTTCAACAAATTCTTGGGAAACTAAATATATACTTAACATACAAGCCAGCAATTGCACACCTGGACATTTATCCCAGAGAAATGAAAACTTACAATCACACAAAAACCCTGTATATGAATATCCATAGAAGTTTTATTTATAATGTCTCTCAATAGGGGATTAAATAAACTGATACATCAGAACCCTGAAATACTATCAGTAATAAAAAGGCATGAACTTTTGATACACAACTTGGGTGGATATCAACAGCACTGTGAGTGAAATAAACCAATCGCAAAATATTACATACTTTATAGTTCCATTTGTATAACTTTCTCAAAATGACAAAGCTATAGAGATGAAAAACAGATTAGTGGTTGCCAGGGGTTAGGGATGGTGAGAGAGGGAAGGAGAATGGGCGTTAACTACAGAAAGGGTAGCATAAGGGCACTCTTTGTGGTAATGCAATATCTGTGTACCTTACCTGCAGCTACGATTACACAAATGTACACATTTGATAAAATAATTACACACACACATTGTTCCAATGTCAATTTCCTGGTGTTTATATTACTATAAAACCATAACATATGTGTTATATTTAATGCAATTATTTCAAACGAAATTGTTTTCTTTAAAAGGTCATACCATAAGGATAAAAGTTTAATACTATTTTAAATGTATATAAAATTAAATAATTTAACCTCAAACAATAAACATAGAAATACAACTCCAGGTCCTGGGGGTTCTCTGGTGAATTCTAGCAAAAATTCAAGGAACAGTATCATGTATTTTACTCAACCTTTTACAGAGAATAGAAAAAGAGAAAACAGTCTCATTCTGTGAGGCAGGCATAACCTTGACTTAAAAATCCCACAAAGACATTACTGGAAATGAAAATTTTGGGCCAATGTACTAATGATCATAAATGGAAAAATTCTAAACAATATATTAGAAAACAAATCAGCATATATAAAATAGATAATATATCATGACCTAAATTCAAGCATTACAAATTAATAACTTCTCCTCTTCATTTCTGCCCCTTTCTTGTTTTCCCCTCTAAGGCTGAGAGAAATGCACTTGCATTCTCCACCATCAGGTACTTTCTAGATTACTGCTCACTTAATTAGTATTTGTCTTTTGCGCATTCAGCGCAGAAACCAGGAAGACATTCACAAGGAACCTGATAAAAATTATGATGTAAATAAAACAAATCAGAGATAGGGCTGAAAATGGGTCATGAAGAAGGAGAAATGGATTCAATGGATGACAAACTAGATCAGAGTCAGGGGCCCTTCCCCCCCAATCTTTGTAATCCTTGCACCTGCCATTGACAACGTCTGACATAAGGCAGAGCTGTAAGTGTAGTGTGGTTTACCTAAGGCAGTCCTGAACAAATCAGCATGGATTCCACAAGAATCTCATGGAAGACAAAGGTTGATCAGTTTTTGATTGCCAAAAAAAAGAATGAGATTTCGAAAGAGTTAATGAATATGAGGGAGATGATTTGCCAAGTGAGCTAAAAGGTAATATTTACCTTTAAAAATTATTTCTCTTTCAAATTTCAGGTTTTATGCAACTGATGGTCCAGACATTTGTATATTTTCATTTAGATTTATATCTGCTATATTTCTTTTCAAAAACAATCATAGTTGATGTCAAGACATGAATAATATCAATAAAATGGAGATTAGAAAAATTAGAACCAAAATGAAAGGGGGATAGACAGTTAACTTTAAAAGATGATCATGACAAGCACGGCATAGGCTCTGAGTATAACAGGACATGTCAGCTTATTTTCTTTGTATGTTTCCCTAAGAACCATATTTAAATGTTGTATAATCAGCCTTTTTTTTCTGTTTTTTTTTTAAATAAATTTTTATTAATTTTAATGGGGTGACATCAATAAATCAGGGTACATATGTTCAAAGAAAACATGTTCAGGTTATCTTGTCATTCAATTATGTTGCATCTCTGTTTCTTCTGAAGTAGGAAAGGATAAGGATCTAGCATTCTATTTCTTGGGTAGCTGAAAGAGTTTCCTGACCTTGTTTTTCAAAGTAAACTTCAGGACAGCCCTAAAGGGACTACTTTTTAAAAACTGCTGCTGTATAAATTCCCTGGGACCACAAGGAACTCAGCCACATCTGTCACTCATTTCAGACTTGAATCTGCTCATCAAACTACATAGAAAGCAGACTGAAATGTATCAGAAGCTGCCATTCTTTCAACTTCTCTCCTTTTTATTCTTTTCTTTCACTCCAGTTACATACCATAAAGCCTGAATGGTGATGTGGTGTACTAACAGTCTTTATTAAAATGTTAATCAGTGCAAAGGCTGTATAAACTTTCTGTATGGAAAGCACATCCTATATTGATAAAAGTGACAGCACTCAATTGAAAGTAAGTAGGTGCTGGTAATTGTAGTAGCAGGCGAAGAAGGAAGTGGAGAAAGAATGTTTGGAGAAACTGCATTCTTTCTCACTCAAGATTAGCTTCTAGCCTTTGTTGCATTCTTTTAAATTGATCTTTAGAGAGAGAGAGGAAGAAAGAAAGAAACATCGATTTTGTTGTTCTACTTATTTATGCATTCATTGGTTGATCCTTGTATGTGCCTTGACTGGGGATTGAACCTACAACCTTGGCATTTTGGGACAATGTTCTAACTAACTGAACTACCCAGCCACGACTGCAATTGGTCTTATACACCACTGACATAGGGAATTACAACATATGGGATATTTACTTGATACCAAAACCAACTCAAAAAACTGTGACATATCCTATTCTCAAATATTTCATACTTTCAGAATAAATGTCTAATTGAAATAATAACTCAATAGGTTATTCTCCCCTTATGCATCCATAAGTCTTGTATGAATTTGGGAGTCAGAGAGGATCTAGGTTGGATTCATCATCCATCACTTCTAATGACAGGACCTTGGGAAAGTGTAACGCGGTGGCGGAGGCCACGCAGGTTCAAACCCATTGAAGCGGACAGTGGAGAAACTGTGGAGTCAGAAAACACTGGGCCATTCCATTCAATAGATTCTCACGATAGCAGACAAGCACACAGGCAGAGAAAACCACTTAGGCAAACGAATAGTAAAATGGTTCCTAACACCATTTTAGGGGGGGGGGGGCACGACAATCTGCAATCCTGAAGGCAAGCACCCATAGCCTTAAATAGGCCATATACACGTGGCGCCGCCCCATGCTCACACACCAATCAAGCAAAGTGCTTGCAGCCAGTAAACCAACAAGCAAGCCTAACAGCTGTTTTTCCCAACATTCTACCCCTTTAGGGTTGCTCACTTCACAATCTATGCGACAGATATCCTGATGGTCCCTGTGCTAGGAATGAGGTACCTTACATAAACAGAGCCTACAGCAACAGCACAAGTTGCACAATAATTACAGTAATTACAAAGGAACCCTTCACAATGTCTCCCTGAGCACTCTGCTCAGAGAATTAACTGGAAGCCCACCTCTAGCCCCCTACCTCATGGTAGGTGGGAGGGCCTGCATAGTCCAGGGCTATGTCCACTGAGGAAAGTGTCCTTAGTGCATCTCTGTCCTTAGTGCACTGGGAAGAGAGCATCTTCCCAGTGAAGGAGGGCATCCACAGGTGCCGCCCCCCCATCAGGGTCTCTCACACTGTCCACAAGTGGCATGTCCATCCAGCAAGGGAGCTGGTGCCCCACTCTGGCCGCAGTCCAAGAGTCTACTACACTGCTCAATGATCAGCCCACAGAACATAGCCCAGCTGTTTGTGCAAATCACCCTACACACCTCTTTGATAATGGGCCTCAGCACCTTTCCATAAGTGCTCTGTCCATTGCCACAAACCCCATTCAAGCCCCTCAGCAAGCTCACAGGGCCTGGCAGAGTCAAACACATTTGAGGCCTGTGCCACCTTGACAGTTCTCTTACTGCTGCTGCAAAAAAGCATCTATTACCTTCTAATGCCAACACCTGCTTCACATTAGAAGGGGACCAGTGGATTGCCAATTTCACATGGGGCCTCCAGCCCCCAATCATCCCTATTAGATGGGTCTCTAGACCTTCTCCCTATTCAAACTGGAACAGCAGGTCTTGGTGGGCTTCCTCTCCCTTGGCGGTCTCCATCATATAATGTAACCGTGCCACCTGTGCACCAACTGTTTTATTGGTAGCTTCTGGAGCCATTTGTCTCAGCGGCTAGAACCTCTGTTCTGGTTTAAGCTGCTGCCAAAGCCCCAAAAGAACTTTATTAGGCTTGCCATCTAATTTCTCCCTGTCTGCCCCAGCTGCAATCAAATCTACCCACATCTGTGTTTGGGTAGCCTTTACAGGCCTGCTTCTCTTGTTTATTGGGGGGGGGGGGGGGGAGGAGGCACCACAGGCAGCAGCCCTCACAGCCTTATGGTCCTGTGCTGTCTCTAGCTCCTCCAAATCTGCCACCGTCTATGTAACCACGTTGATGGGTTGCCCCACACAGGGGCTCAAGATAGCCACTAGTGACCCAAAAAGGGCTGACTGAACTCTACAGAGAAGAAGGTCCCTCATCCCTGCCATAAACACTTCCTCATCTGGCCCACAGGACACCAGGTTGAAAGCAGCATTCTTCATACCTAGTTCCCGAAGGACCTGAGGCAGCTCCATATATCTGCCACCAACTCATTGCCCCTGGCAAGTCTCCAGCATTCTGCCAGACTGTGCAAATGCCAGCCATCACCCATTCTAATAGAGTATGGTTTCCTGGGTTGCCATGGCAGTTCTGAAGATGCTGCCTCAAGGGGGAGTGCGTGGTAATAGTGGCCAATTTCTCCATCTCTGTTCCGGAGAGCATGATGTCATCCACACCCATGTCCCACAACCTCAGTAACCAGGATGCCAGTAGCTCCATGGGTTTCTGCCTGAATTTCACCCTCAACTCCATCAGCTCTGCCTGGGTGTAGGGCCGGACACAGAATGCTCAACTACCTGCAGGTAGGGTTGTGCCTAACCCCGAGGCACTCTTGGCTGCTGGGTTTTTACCTTCTGGGCAACCAGTGGCCAGGCTCTGTCTGAGTCTGCTGACAGCAGTTTCATCCCCAACCCCCTCCTTATCAGAAGAGTTGGAAATGACTACAACCACTGACTCAGAGTCACCATGCTGGCAAGAATGTAGTTCTGTCTTCAGCACCCGCTTTGACTCCTGTGGCTGCCAGCTCTCGCCCTGAAGCTGGAACTTGAGCTCTTGAACCTGCAGTTGTTTCTCCAAAAACTGACAGCGCCAACTTCAGCTTCTAGGGCAAACTGCAGCTCATGAAACCATAATTCCTTCTTCGGCGACCGTTCAAGTTCCAGGTGCGCCAGTGCTCTCAGCATGCATCCCACACTGCAGCTCTCCAAAGCAGTTGGCCTCTTGTCCGAGAAACTGGTATAGTTCCTCCTACTGTTGGTGCCTACTCAGTCTGCAGCTCATCCTGGAGGTCTTGAACTCGAATAACCTCTTGCATAGAGCTCTCGGTTTCTGCTCACAGGGCTGTAAAAAAACACCCAGCCCACAGCCCCCCAAAAGAACAGCCATGGGGAACCATATGCTGGAGAACAATGACCACTCCTCTATCCCACCCTTCAAGGGTGTTGGTGACTCCATACCAATCTGATTCAAACCATTCCCACTACACCAGATATAATCCTGGTGGCCAAGGCCAGGCAGGTCCACACTGGATTCGGGCAGACAGCAGAGAAACTGTGGAGCCAGAAAGCATTGGGCCATTCCTGTTTAATAGATTCTTGCAATGGCAGACGAGCAAACAGGCAGAGAAAACCACTTCTCAGGCAAACAAGCAGCAAAATGGCCCCTCACAGTGGCAGGCAGGTAATCTGCCATATGCCACTGAGCACAAGCACCTGTAGCCTTACACAGACCATACACACGTGGTGCTGCCACGTGCTCACGCTTCAATCGAGCAAAGTGCTTGGAGCTGGTAAACCAGCAAGCAAGCCTAACACAGCCCTTTTCCCAACAGAAAGTAATTGATATATCTAGCTCATGTTAACTTCCTACAGCTCCTATAATGAATGACCACAAATTTAGTAGTGAAAAACAACAAAGTTAAAAAATTTTTTTTGTTGTTCTGCAGATCAGAAACTCAAAAATAGGGCTAAAATCCAGGTGTCTACAGAACTGCGTTCCTCTGGAAGCTCGGGGATGATCTGTTTCACGTCTTTTCCCAGCTTCTGGAGGAGGTAGGCCACCTGCCTTCCTTGGCTTGCGGCCCCTTCCTTTTCAAAGCCAGCAATCACATGACTCTGACCTCTGCTTTTCTGACTCTGACCCCCCTGCTTCCCTTTCATAAGGACACTTGTGATTACATTCGGCCCACCTGAATACTCCTGGAAAACCTGATCTCAGGATCCCTAACTAACTGCACTTGCAAAATGCCTTGTGCTATCTGAGGTAACATATTCACAGCCCAAATCTGCACCCATATCGGGGGATATTATTGTTTTTCAAATATTAATAATATAGGTCTAAATAAAATCCTACCTTTTTATACTGTCCCAAACTGGAACATGTTGAATGTTTACAGGAATTTAGTGAGCTTGGATAACCAAGACAAACTTTTTTTTCTTTTTTCTTTTAATAATTTATCAGCTGAGAAATCTTCTAGTCAGGTTACTATGAAACAATGTGGACAGTCACAGTCTATCCCTGGTAACATGATACTCTGGCCGTCTAAGATGCCCCTTCCCCAAAACACACTCAGATAGATCAGAATGGCCATTTAAAGTGGCAGCTAGGGCTAACAGTCCTCATGCTGGTTGGTACTATGTTGAAATTTCTGCCTGAATTTCCTCCTTTTTGACATTCTCTGGACACACTTCCTCTGGCGCTTGGCCCTCAAACCATATGGACCTTCGGTGGGTTTCCTCAAAGTCTCTGAATGTGATTTCCCTCTACCAAGAGGGCTCTTCCAGCCATTTTCAGGTTGCATCTGGTAACTTGTTTACCCTTCAGATCTCAGCTTAATGTTATCTCTTTAGATAGTATATGTTACAAATTTCTTCACGGTTCAGACTCGCAAGCCAAAAGACACACCAGATTCTATATACACCGGGAAGAGAGCTGAAACTCTCACACGGAATCAGCCCTGAGAAACAGAGCCTCTGCATATATATTTATTGAGTTCCAAAAAACATAGCTCAGCAATTACAACTAGAAAGTTACACAAGCCTTTTTTCCCATTCGTTTCATCCCCAACCCCGCACGTCTACTGTTTCTTTTCATGAGCAAGGACACAAGAAGAGTCAGAGTCCCACAGCTTTTCAATCACAAAGTACATCTGGTTCTTGCAGGCATTCCTCCAAGAATCCTGCATACATGCACTTGGCCAGTGTCTCTCCACAGCCAACACATTCCTAAATCTCCTGTCTCCAATTAACCCTTGCTCTGCAGTTAACTGCCATTTATACTGGTGCAGAGTCGTCTTCTACAAGTATAAATTAAACAGTAAATTAAAATATTTTCACTTAATAAAACTTAATTAAAAACTCAATTTTGTATTTATTTATGTACGTCATTAGCTTGATGGCTGTCTCCTCATCTAACCTCCTCCATGGCTTTTACATGCCACTCCCAAAGTCTTGCTCATGGTTCTGTATGAGCCTTTGAACTGTCATTATTTGATTCTTTCCGGGTCCCGCCCAGCCTTGTTATTAGTACATACTCCTCCTGTCAGCCTGCGCCCAACTCTGCCCCTCCCTCAGCTGCATGCCCCCTCCTCCCTTTCTCTTTCTGACAAACTCCCACTCAGATTCCTAATTGCAAGACCTGGCATTGGATAGTCTCTATGCTTTCAATTTTTGCTATTCTTACTTAAGATTCTTAATATGCTGTACTCTCTATAGACACCTAGGTCCTGAGGTTCTCACACTTGCTGTGCATTGTTTTCTTGGAGGGTGGGGAAGGACTGATGGTCTTGTTGAAGAGGCAGGTTCCTGGGCTTCACTTCTGCCTCCAATTCAAAAAAGTCTCGGGCCAGGCTGGGAATCCTCAATTCATACAAGCATCCTATGTGTCTTGATGAAAATTGTAGCCTATGCTTTGAGCAATACGGGGAGGGTTTAAATAAATGAGCTTCTGGAGACCTTCAGAAAATTTTTTTACAATGTTTTGTTTCAATATGTATATTTTTCTAAAGGAAGGTTTCATAATTTTTAACAGATTATTAAAGGAGTCTGTGATAGAAAAAAAATTTAAACTAATAAACTATAATGTAGCCTGACCAGGCTGTGGCACAGTGAATAGAGCAGGGGTCCCCAAACTTTTTACACAGGGGGCCAGTTCACTGTTCCTCAGACCGTTGGAGGGCCAGACTATAAAAAACAACAACTATGAACAAATCCCTATTCATACTGCACATATCTTATTTTAAAGTAAAAAAACAAAACAGGAACAAATACAATATTTAAAATAAAGAACAAGTAAATTTAAATCAACAAACTGACCAGTATTTCAATGGGAACTATGCTCCTCTCACTAACCACCAATGAAAGAGGTGCTCCTTCCAGAAGTGTGGCAGGGGCTGGATAAATGGCCTCAGGGGGCCGCATACGGCCTGTGGGCCATAGTTTGGGGACCCCTGGGATATAGCATCAGACTGAAACATGGAGGACCTAGTTTGGAAACTCCAAGGTTTCTGACTTGAGCGCAGGGTCGCTGGCTTGAGCGTGGAATCATAGACATGACCCTATGGTCGCTGGCTTGAGCCCAAAGGTTGCTGGCTTCAGGCCCAAGGTCACTGGTTTGAGCTCAAGCTCGCTGGCTTGAGCAAGGGGTCACTCGCTCTGCTGTAGCCTCCCAGTCAAGGCACACATGAGAAAGTAATCAATGAACAACTAAGGTGCCGCAACAAAGAACTGATGCTTTTCATCTCTGTCCCTTCCTGTCTGTCTGTCCCTCTCTCTGACTCTCTGACTCTGTTAAAAAAAAAAGTTATAATGCTAAATATTTACAGTGAATATATATTTATCCTTGTTAAATAAAATTTTCTCCCTATTTGAGAAATAAAACATGAACAAAGGAATATCAATCTGGTTTTTATAAAGAAATCAGTTTTGACTAATGGTAAACTATAAAGTAGTTATTATAGGAAAATGTAAATGAGGAGGAAAATTTTAACTCACAACCCAGAATCAATCACTGTTTATGTCTTATTATATGCTATTTTCAAAAAAAAAATTTTTTTAATTTATTTATTTAGAGAAAAAGGGTGAAAGGGAGAGAGAGAGAGGAGAGAGAGAGAGAGAAAATAAAATATTGACTTCTTGTTCCACTTATTTACGCATTTATTGGTAGATTCTAGCATGTGCCTGAACCAGGGGTCAAACTTGCAACCTTGGCTCATCAGGTCAATGCTCCAATGAACTGAGCCACCCTGACAGAGCCGTTATATCTTCTTTTAGGTACTGAGTGTCTAATATATGCATTTTACTTCATAAGACATTATTCGATATTTTTAAAGACTATTTTTTGAGGGAGAGAGAGAGGAATGGAGAGAGAGAGAAGCATTAACTCATTGTTCCAATTACTTGTGCATTGATTGCTACTTGTAGGTGCCTTGACCAGGAACTGGACCGGTGACCTCAGGATCAAGCTGGTGACCTCAGGATCAATCTAGTGACCTTGGGTTTTGAACTAGAAACCTCAGCGTTCCAGGTCAATGCTCTATTCACTGAGCTACCACTGGTCAAGCAGAACAAACATTTTCAAATTGATTAAGGACAGCATATATACACACACAGACATACATACATACATACTGCTGGAGGATAGGGTGGTTCCACACTTCCATCTGTTGTGTTCATTTTAACAGGAAAAATATAAAATTAATAGCTAGAAAACTCTAAGTTCTGGTACCTCTTTCATTATTTCCTATTTGTATAATTCCAGAATATATTATTTAATATTAACTTAATATTACTGGGCTTCTGATGATTGACTTCTCATAAGGATAATAATCTTTTTGAAGGCAAGACACAGAACTGTATTATACCCCAAGGTCTCAGAAAAATATGTGGCCCTGGCCAGTTGACTCAGTGGATAGCGTGGTCCTAGCATATGGATGTCCTGCATTCGATTCCCAGTCAGGGCACACAGGAAAAGCGACCACCTGCTTCCTCTCCCTTTTCCTTTCCCTCTTTTCTCCCCCTTCCTCTCCCCCTTTTCTCTCTCTTCTCCTCTTACAGTGAGTGGATCGACTGGTTCAAGCTTCAGACCCCAGGAACTGAGGATAGCTTGGTTGGTCCAAGCCTCAGGAGCTAAAAAGTAGCTTGACTGATTAGAGCATCGGTCCCCCAGATGGGGGCTGCTGGGTGGACCCTGGTCTGAACGCATGTGGGAGTCTGTATCACTATCTCCCTTCCTCTCACTTAAAAAAATATGTATATGAATATGTATAGCTATATACAAACATACATATATTATTTATATATACATACATATGTATAAATATATATACACATATATGTATAAAATTATGTTAGGCTATCTGGAAAATAAAAAAACTATAAGAAACTAAAAATAATTCATATTCTTATAACTCAGAGATAACAGCTCTCATACAGTAATTTTTCCCACACTTAAAAATTCAAGCAGCACTTGCTTTGGCTTGGCATAGTATTAGAAACATACAAAATGTGTCTAATAAAATGCCCTATGATGAATTTTTATTTAAAAACAAATACCAAGGCAAAGGACAGCACTGTCTAGAAGAATGGTATAAGTAATGAAAAGGAAAAAATATATAACACATATTTATCTGAGCAAAATGTCAAATACACTTTTTGTAGAAGTTACACACTTGGCAGCCTATGATTGTTTTTTATTATACTATACACATGCTCCACCATAAAACACAAAAAGGAATACCTTTGGCTTTCCACATTCTATGAGCTGTCATATCTATGGAAACAGAAAACTGTAACATACAGAACTGAGTTTTTGATTTGTATGTATATTAAACATAATACTGGATAAGAAGCACTGCTCAATAAACATGTATTTGCATAGCCTTTTGTCTTTAGCTAATAATATGTCAGCTTCTATTAAATAGAAAAAAAAAGTGAAACTTATGCACACCAGAGCAAAGTCTAAACTACTTGAAATGCTAACAAGAAAGCTACTCTGTTAGGCAGCCATTGTGAACAAGGGGATCCCACTGCCCAGTCACAGTAACTGTCCCAGTTAACCAACTTCAGTAGCTTAGGCCTTCAGATGAAATTGCAGCTCAGAATGATTCACAATTAGGAAAGGATGGATAGTGGAAAAGATCTGTGAAGAAACAAGTTGTGCAGTCAGCCTGGTGAAGAGGTGAGAAGAAAACAATAAGACCACTAAGGAAGTTTTCCTAGACAAGTTTGTCTAAGAAAGAGTGGACAGTAGACCTATGAGGTGGTGGAATCCATTTTGCTTTCTAAGAAATTCTACAAGTTCCCTGTGGTGGATTGCAAATCATACCACTCCATGACTACTTCACCTTCCTATGGATTTCTGCCCAGCAAGAGATGTGGTCACAATTATCCCTGCTTTGGGACACTTTGACAAGCTAAGCTCATTGGAAGTTTCTCAGAACTATAAAGAAGGTAGGGACCATGGAGGTCAGAGAGAAACCATTTCACTTTCCAGAAGATTCTGGGGCTCATCTCAGGTTTGAAAGATTAGCTCAAAAACACATATGTTAACAGCAGAAATAGGTTTCTAGTCTTTACCATGAGTGCTCTGACCATACTAACCAGCCTTATCCCATTATCTGAATTGCAATAGCCCTGCTATGGAATCTTGAGATTCTAAAATCTATTTGCAAAGGTTCATTGTTTATTCAAGGATATTATATTCTTATTTCAAAATTCTATCCAGAAAAATGATATCTCTAAAGTATAAAAAGTTCTGTGTACCAAATTAAGTCTCAGCACCCAGAGAGACACATGAAGCACCAGTACTTTATATAAAATATATTTTCCTTAAAAAATTAAATGAGCCTGACCAGGCGGTGGCGCTAAGGATAGAGCATCAGACTGGGATGCTGAGGACCCAGGTTCGAGACCCTGAGGTCGCCAGCTTGAGCGCAGGCTCATCTGGCTTGAGCAAAAAGCTCACCAGCTTGGACCCAAGGTCACTGGCTCAAGCAAGGAGTTACTCAGTCTGCTGAAGGCCCGCGGTCAAGGCACATATGAGAAAGCAATCAATGAACAACTAAGAAGTTGCAACGTGCAACAAAAAGCTAATGATTGATGCTTCTCATCTCTCTCCGTTCCTGTCTGTCTGTCCCTATCTATCCCTCTCTCTGACTCTCTCTGTCCCTGTTAAAAAAAATTAAATGAATAAAAACAAAAAATATTTTTCTCAATAAAGAATATGTTGAATAAAAGTTGGTACATTACAATGTAAACACTAATATAATAATGTATGTTTAATCTTTTTTTTTTTTTTCTGAAGTTGGAAACGGGGAGGCAGTCAGACAGACTCCCACATGCTCCCGACCGGGATCCACCCGGCATGCCCACCAGGGGGCGATGCTCTGCCCCTCTGGGGTGTTGCTCTATTGCAACCAGAGCCATTCTAGCACCTGAGGCAGAGGCCACAGAGCCATCCCCAGCGCCCGGGCCAACTTTGCTCCAATGGAGCCTCGGCTGTGGGAGGGGAAGAGAGAGACAGAGAGGAAGGAGAGGGGGAGGGGTGGAGAAGCAGATGGGTGCCTCTCCTGTGTGCCCTGGCCAGGAATCGAACCCGGGACTCCTGCACGCCAGGCCGACGCTCTACCACTGAGCAAACCGCCCAGGGCCTGTATCTTTAATCTTAATGCTTTAAAATTATTTTATTTTTAATGATCTAAAAGTAGGTCATTTGAAGGTTTGCCATGAAAACTTCATGAAGTTGTCCAGTTTCTCCATTCTTCTTTTGGTGTCTTATTAACTGGAATGTTTTCTCAAAAATATTTTTAATCAAGTAATAAACATAGCATTAAATTCATAATACTCAAACTCATTCATGGAGAACAAAGATGGCGACAGAGTAGGCGGATGTTCCAACTGCCACCTCCCAGGACCAAATTGGATTACAATTTAAGAACAATCATCTTGAGAAACCAACTTTGGACTAAACGAAGTGGAGTCTATAACCAAGGGTCACAAAAGAAGCCACACCAAGACTGTGAGGAAGGGTGGAGACACGGACAGGGCTGCCCCAACTTGCTGAGGCTCCAGAGGGTTCTCAAAGGGGGTAGGTTGCCCTGAGAGGTGTACGTGCTCAGCCCCAGGCCCAAAGACCCAGCCTAGAGCCCCAGAGCCTAGAAGAGGTGCCCAGACAGCATTTAGCTGTGAAAAGAGCTGGGTTTCTGTTTGTGAGAAAGAGACAGAGCTCTCAGACACAGACTCTGTCTTAAAGGACCTGTGCAGAACACCTCGTTCACAGCCACTCACCCGGGCTCTGGAAGGAGAGAGCTGAGAGGTCTGAACAGTGTAAAGTTGGAGGCCCAGGGAGAGACACTGTGGGGGACGGCCACCGGAACCCCTGTGCTGAGTCATTCTCCAGTACTGCAGTCGTCATCTTTCTTGGGAGGAGCAATTGCTTCTGAGTGGCATCAGTCTAGGGAATAGCATCTGCTCTGCCCCTGGGAGTCTCTCATACCCCAGTCATGGTGATGGGTCATTCTGAGAGGCCAGGAAACAGGGGGCATGTCAGAGACTCAATTTCTGCTGTTGAGATCAGAGCTCCACCAACACTCTTGCTAGTCTATGACTGGTTCTTCCACCTCAGGGGAGACTCAATTGAAACTCTCCAAAGAAGAGTGGGCAGAACACACCTCTGGGTCTCAGAGGCCACACCCTACTGAGGTCTGTGAGAAAAGTCTGGACAGACTGACACCTGGGGCTGAGGGGCGGAGCCACACCCACCACCCTTCCTAGACCCTAAATTGCCGCAGGCTAGCAGAAGTTTTTTCAGCTGCTGAGCCCATCAAGCAGCCAGCAGAGAGAAGCTGCAGGAGGCAGAACTCAGGGAAACTTGGCTGTTTGAACAGACTTTTCCCCAGGACCAGATTGGGTAAAAGCCACCTAGGTATGCAGCTGGTATTTCCATGTACACCTGGGCCTAGAAGAGGCAGCCACAAACTCTGGATTGCTTGTAGCTCCAAGAAGGTTGCTGAGGGCAAAGTCACAGGCAGTGTCTCCCAGTGGTCTGTGCTAGGTTCCTTCTAGGGAGGCCCAGGGCTGGCACATCCAGGGGCCAGCTGTGGAAAGCATCGGTTCAGGACCTAATAACCCTTGCTAGAGTGGTATCCTAAGGAAAAGCTCTTCACACCTGGCCCAGCTGAGGTGAGATCCACTCTCTGTGATCAGCACCTGCACAGAAGCTCATGTGCATTGGATAGGGTGGAGCTTCACAGTCAGCTAGCCTGGGCACTGGATATTCTGTCCTGCTAGCCTAGATTCCAAAGGAGGAAGGGAGAGAGGCTTGGAGCATGGACATTTAAAGTGTTAGTCCCTGTGAGTCTATTGTTGGATCTGGTTCAGGGGCTTAGCCACCTTTGGGAGGAGCACAGTCAGCCCCAGGAGAGGACTCTCTCAGTCTTCCTCCCTGAGACGGGGGTCTCACCAGCTGAAAGAACTTCTGAAGAGGAGACTGTCAGCCACACTCAGTCTGAACCTGTTGCTCACCTTGTTGGGGAGAAATAAAATTTGAGAATCCAGCAGTGGCTGAGGGATCAAGCTCTGGAGTCAGGGCCACATTCCCTGTACTGAGCTCCTGACAAAGAGACCCTTGAAGTAGAGGGTCCCACAGATGTATTCACAACCTCAGCTGCTCTTACCCACCAAGTGGGCAACATGTAGAAGGGTTGGTTGGGTGAGGCCAATCTGAGCCCACACTACAGTCTTACTACAGAAGACTCTGTAGGAAGACCAGTCAGCTGCAAGAGGAGGAGGAGCAGCTGAAAAGTGGAGACAAATCTTACAGAGCTTGGGGCTTCTATGGAGCTGCAGTCATCTCTAAGCAGGAGGAAGCTGATCCTTATACAAAGGCTGACCCCTCCCACAGTACCCAGTCACAGAAAAGGCAGACACAAACAGCAAAAAGTGCAGTAGCTGCAGACTAGTAGCCCACAGCGGTTTACAAAGAGCTGATGCCAACCCAAGAAGAACTAGAGACACTACTGGTAGTGGGTGGCAGACAGCACCAACCTGTTGTAGACTGCAAATGATAAAAGGCCTTTGTAAATGTGAGGCTTAGCAAAGGCTGAGTTATCCCCCCTTCACCTCCATATTGGGTATGATGCTGAGTATTTGCACCCACTTCACTTGCTTCCTTAACTTGCTGGAAGCAATTTACATGCCCTTCTTCTCACTCTTTGTTTGTTCAGATGTTGGTTGATTTCGCTTATGCGTGGTGGAGGGATTGCTGTTTATGCCTTGGGAGAGTTCCTGTTTTTGTCTCAGATGTGTGACTTTGTATCAGGGACTTCCTTGATTTGCATATGGCTATATAATAAAGCAAACTGGGGCTATGGGGCACTCCGATATTGCTATCAGCACTGAAGAGGCCTCCCAACCCCATCCTTTTTTCTTTTTTTTTTTTTTTTTTTTTTTTTTTTTCATTTTTCTGAAGCTGGAAACAGGAAGAGACAGTCTGACAGACTCCCGCATGCGCCCGACCGGGATCCACCCGGCACGTCCACCAGGGGCGACGCTCTGCCCACCAGGGGGCGATGCTCTGCCCATCCTGGGCGTCACCATGTTGTGACCAGAGCCACTCTAGCGCCTGAGGCAGAGGCCACAGAGCCATCCCCAGCGCCCGGGCCATTTTTACTCCAATGGAGCCTTGGCTGTGGGAGGGGAAGAGAGAGACAGAGAGGAAAGCGTGGCGGAGGGGTGGAGAAACAAATGGGCGCTTCTCCTGTGTGCCCTGGCCGGGAATCGAACCCGGGTCCTCCACACGCTAGGCCGACGCTCTACCGCTGAGCCAACCGGCCAGGGCCCTTTTTTCTTAATGAGTCTGTTTTCTTAATTCTGCACTGTTCTCACTCAAGACCCAGAATTACAAGCTGTGCTGGTCCGCGGCAAGTAGTGCCCGAACAGGGACTTGAGTATGAGAAAACTAAACTGAAGGCAGGTGACGTAACTCCCCAAGTGAAGTGTGCACAGTGAGTAAAGAAAGTTTGTAGGGAAAGTATACTTGGAAGTAAAAAGTTACGGGACAATTACAGTCAAAAGTAGAGGACATTTTCTTAAGAATAGTTATGCATTTAGAATGCTTTTTGCGATATGTTCAAGACATGTGCCCCTGGTTCCCGGAGGAGGGAATGGTTATTTCTGCTACAGGGGAGCCAGTAGGTAGAGTTCTGAGAAGGCAGTGGTGTGAGGAGACTGTGGCAGGAGGAATGAAGGTGGCAGTCTCTCTGGCAGTTGGTGCTGTACTTTGTAGCTTCGGAGCTGAGGAATGTAGGACAGTGTGGCTGCCTCTGGTTCTCTCCAGCTGCTTAGTCTGCCACTCAGCTGAAGTTGAGGTAGGGGAGAAATTTCAGCATAGTCAACCTGAGTCACCAGTTACAGCAACTATAAAATTTGAGAATGGAGAGGAGACTCAGGTATTAGGAAAGTTACAGCTTTTCCTGTTACATTCTGATTTTCTTTAATGTTTTAACTACAATATTCTGAACTATCATTTTGTTTCTTATTCTTTGCCTGAAAAGAGGGTGAAGTGGGTGCCTATTTGGATGTTGCTAAACAGAAATCTCATACGGCCATCTTGAGATTTTTCTAGAGAGATTTCTGTTTAGTATTTATCCTTATTAAAAAAGCCCTATGTAAGATCAAGCAGGCCACATTCTAATCTCTAAAATCCCAGGTTTCACTCTTGATTTGAGTGATTGTATGTGAAGTCTTTGTTTAATGTCTAAATGTGTCTGTTTTTGAGGCCTGAATTGAGATTTTGCATGTAAAGATTGGAAATGCCGGCTCTAATATTGAAAAAATAAAGTTATTTTAGAACTTGTAAGGAGTGCTCATTTAAATTTAAATAGAATAGAATGTAGATCCTTAAGACTTACTAATTTGGTTAGTGCACTGTGAGGTGTGTTCAGAGTTAGGAGCCAAATAGCAATTCAAGTATTAGGATTAATCAAAGTTATACTTGTGTTTTTGTGCATAAATTGTCTTGCTTGTGTGTAAGGCTATACTCAGTTAGGTAAAACAAAGGAATTGAGAAAAATTAAGCAGGGCCCTAATAAATCATTTCAAGAATTTGTCTCAAGCTGCTTCAGGCAGTTAGAAGAATAGTATAAAAATGCTAATTCTGCTTCTCGGGCCAAACACTGCGAAAGGGATCCCAAGAGAATCGAGGATTCGCCTACTCTGATTTTGGATATTGGATTCAAAAAATAGGTCAGGAACGCTCTGAAATAGAACTAACAATACAAGGGTGTAAGTTTAAAGAACTTTTAGATACTAGAGCTGATATATCTGTTATTGCTAAGCTACATTGGCCTCCTTCCTGGCCCACTCATGCAGCAGCCACAGAATTACAAGGTATAGGGCAGAGTAAATCCCCTCAGCAAAGATCTAGTTTTTTAAAATGGGAAGATAAAGAAGTTCATTCTGGATTTTTTCAGCCTTATGTGCTCCCTGGATTGCCAGTTAATTTGTGGGATAGAGATGTTTTGAAAAATATGGGAGTGTTGCTTGTCAGTCCTAATAGTTTAGTCAGTACTCACATGCTTCATCAGGGATTTTTGCCCACTAAGGGACTAGGGAAAGAACAGCGGGAAATTCTCACTCCCATAGAAGTGGCACCCAATACCAGAAGGCGTGGATTAGGATATCAAAATTTAGCATAGGGGCCTTGGTAGCTTCTGCTACCCCAATAATGCACTGTGCAGACTCAATTACTTGGAAATCAGATAATCCTGTGTTAGTAGACCAATGGCCCCTTTCTCAGAAGAAATTTAAGGCAGCTGCTCGATTGGTACAAGAGCAGTTACAGCTTAGGCACATTGAACCTTCTAATAGCCCATGGAATGCGCCTATATTTGTTATTAAAAAGAAATCAGGAAACGAGGCTATTACAAGATTTGAGAGCAATAAATAAGACTATGGAAATTATGGGTCCTCTCCAGCTAGGACTCCCTTCTCCTACTGCCATTTCATGGAATTTTCACCTTGTAATTATTGACTTGAAGCATTACTTTTTTACTATTCCTTTAAGCCCTCATGATCGCAAGCATTTTGCATTCAGTGTTCCTTCACTTAATTTCTAGGCTCCAATGGAGCGATACCAGTGGAGAGTTTTGCCTCAAGGTATGGCTAACAGTCCTACCTTGTGCCAAAAATACATTTCTTAAGCTATCTCTCCAGTATGAAGGCAGCATCCTAAGGCATACATAATTCATTATATGGATGATATGCTTATTACTCATCAGATAAAGACATTGTGTTAACCATTTTGCAACAACTAGAATATTCTTTGAAAGAATCAGGACTTTATATAGCTCCTGAAAAGGTACAGCAATCTTTACCTTTCTTTTATTTAGGACAAATAATTGAGGGACAACAAATTTGTCCACAAAAATTAGAAATCAGGAAATGATTTCCAGAAATTATTAGGAGATATTAATTGGCTTAAACCTTCCTTGAAATTAACTACTGGGGAACTGAAGCCACTTTTTGATATTCTTAGAGGCTCAGCTGAACCAGCTTATCCTCGGCTACCTACAGCTGCAGGACAGCAAGCTTTAAAGCTTGTAGAAAAGGCCTTGCAACAAGCACAACTAAACACACAAATCTTAAAGTATCAATTGCCTTACTAATTTGTCCCTTGAGTTACACTCCAACGGGACCATTGTGGCAAGCTTCAGGTCTTATTGAATGGATTCATTTAGCTGTTACTCCTAAGAAAGTTTTATCTCCGTATTTTGATCTTGTTGCCTCCTTGATTATCAAGGGGCATAGGCGACTCTTACAGCTTATAGAATTTGAGCCTCAAATTATTGTTCCTTTTTCAAAGGATCAAAACAATGGCTCTGGGAAACTTCCACAAAATGGCAAATTGCTTTTGCAAATTTTATAGGCTAAATTGATTCTCACTACCCAGCTAATAAAATAGTCAAATTTTCATTAATTACTACATTTGTATTTCCTAAGACAATTGTTAATGAGCCCATTCCTGAAGCACCTACAGTCTTTACTGATGGGTCCAGCTCAGGAAGAGGCTTAATAATCGATGGACAAATTTATACTGAAACAGTCACCTTGAAATCAGCTCAAAGAGTAGAGTTACATGCCATTATCATGGTTTTCAGCATTTTCTATGTTCCTCCCTTAATTTGTATGCAGACAGCAAATACTTATGGTTGTTTCCACTATAGAGACTGCTGTCATAGGGACAACTGCTGATGAGGAACTACTGCAGCAATTTCTCCTTCTTCAAAGACTTGTATGCCAACATAGAGCTCCATGTTTTATAGGACATATTCGAGCTCACTCCATGCTCCCTGGAGCTTTAGCACAAGGGAATGCCCTTGTTGATCCAGCTACCCAAAATTATTGGAGCAACCATGACAGATCAAGCAATTCAGTCTCATACTATTCATTACCAGAATGCTGCAGCCCTGCGTTAACAGTTTCAACTTTCTCAAGAAACATCACAGCAGATTGCTAAATCCTGTCCAAGGTGTCCTATACTACAATCTTTCCCTTTATTTGGAGTTAACCCTCAAGGACTCCTACCAGGACAACTTTGGCAAATGGATGTTATTCATATACCTTCATTTGGCAAACAGTCCTTTGTCCACATTACAGTGGATACTTATTCTGGATTTATAGTAGCCTCTGCCAGAACAGGAGAGGCTGCTAAGCATGTTATAGCTCATTCTCTGTATGTATTTTCTATTATTGGACTTCCTAAACTGATTAAAACTGACAATGCTCCTGCATATGTAGGAAAGGCATTTACTATATTTTGTTAAACCTTTCAAATTACGGGTATTTCTTACAATCTTTAAAGTCAAGGTATTATTAAAGTGTACCCAGCAAATATTTAAGGTCAATTTAAAAAAATGTAAAAGGGGGAATCATATCCTGGAACTTCTGTGGGTCTACCTTATCATGCTTTTTACTTTAAAAAATTTCTTTTGAATGCTGATGTATAGGAGGTACCAAACCTCTTTCTCCTGCAAACTTCTACCCTCTTTTATTTGATCCGGCTAATAACACTGTTTTGTCTTTCTCCAAATAGCTCCAGATATATGGAAAAAGTTTATATAGGCAGATGAGGACCCTCAAACCCCTCAACCAGATCTTCTGAGCATGGCTTTTAAAGTCTATAATGACCAAAAGGCAGACAAAGCCCAAAAGATATCAGGTAAAATACCAGCTCTTGGCACATGCCCTCAAAGTCTCCAATGCCCCAATGGGGCCTCATAGAACTCCATCTGGGCCCTGCTTCAATAGTGGAAAGGAAGGTCATTGAGCCAAAGGCTACCAGGCTTACATGCCTTTGCTGTGAGGAAAAAGGGACACTGGAAAGTAAGCTTCCCCCTCGCTCCTCTAAAGGGAGGGTTCAGTCTCTTCCAGCCCTGCTCCAGCACCTGTGACCTGACCTTGTCCAGCCTGCTGGGACTTGCCACTGAAGGATAAAGGTGCCCAGGGCCAAAGACCCAATCTCACGTCACTGTGGACGAGCCTAGGGTATTTCTTCTAAGTAGCTGGTAAACTGATCTCATTTATTATGGACACAAGGGCCACTTACTGTGTCTTGCCTGAATAATTGGGGGTTTTTTATTCATCCCTTGAAGATCTCTGTGGGTGTTGATAGTCCTATTTGATGCTGCTTTGTTTATCTCCTTTATTCCTCTTGCCTCAATGTCCCATTCATATTTTAGGTTGGGAACTACTCCTAATTTGGAGCTCTTTTTCTCCTTTTTGCCAACTTCTGTTACGAATTTACCTTTGCCACCAGCATAGTGTATCCCAAGGTTCTCCTCACCACCCCACAGCTATAAAGCTCCAGAGAAAGGCCCCCTGGGTTCATCTCTCCAGTTTTGAAGAAAACGGAAGCTCCATCTCCACATATGCTGCAGATGGCTTTTCCAGTCTACCTGAATCATTACCAGCTAGAAGCAGCGGTCATTGGGACTTGGATGTGAGCTGCAAAGTATAAAAATGTGACAACAATTCCAGTGCCATGCGGACTTTTTCTGGACTCTGCTCCTTGTGACAGCTCCTAATGGACTGAACTGGGGTTGCGTTGCATTTGCAGGGATGTGGAATGGTGATGGTGCCAACTTGGACTTGGTGAACATGTTAAGGACATTAAAAACAGCAAAGAGTCTTTTATAGATCCTGTTATATTGGCTAAGAATTTGCTTAAAGGTTTTAATCCCTGTAATGTATTAGAATACTTGTTTGGGTATCTGTTAGCATTGACTATACTAACTTTGTGTTGTTCTGTATTTTTTCAGTCTGCCTCCAAATTAGAATCTGGGAAATTAGTGTAAATCTCAGCATGCAAATTAAAAATAAAAAAAGAATAGGGGGATATGTTATAGACTACAAATGGCAAAAAGCCTTTGTAAATTTGAGGCTTAGCAAAGGCTAAGTTCTCCCCTCTCCACCTCCATACTGGCTATGATGCTGAGTATTTTCACCCACTTCACTTGCTTGCTTAAGTTGCTGGAAGCAATTTACATGCCCTTCCTCTTGCTCTGTTTGTTCAGATGTTGGATGATTTTGCTTATGCATGGTGGGGAGATTCCTGTTTGTGCCTTGTGAGAGTTCCTGTTTTTGCCTCAGGTGTGTAACTTTGTATCAAGGACTTCCTTGATTTGCATATTGCTATATAATAAAGCAAACTGGGGCTATGGGGCACTCGTAAATTGCCATCAGCATTAAAGAGGGCCCCCTCAACCCCAATCTTTTTTTCTTAATGAGTCTGTTTTCTTAATTCTGCACCATTCTCACTCAAGATCCAGAATTATGAGCTGTGCTGGTCCACAGCACCAACCCTAGACTCAACTACCTACACAAGAAGCACACACAAAGGAGGAGTCTAGCAGGCACAAGACACTATGGAGAATAAATATGTCCAACAGGACAGACACTGCACAGTGTGTAATACATATGATCAAGGTTGAGCCTTAGAGCCAGCCAGCCTGAAGGAATAACTATACCCATGAAAGGAACAACTACATCTAATATTCACAGACAACAAGAGAAAAAAATAGTACCCTCAAGAAGCATTCTTAGAACAAGAAAAACAGGTAGCCTGGAGGTCAGTACCACTGAGCCCATCTTCTTCATAAAGACCCCACAAAAATTTCAAAGTCAGACAGCATTATCTAATAGACAAAATGTGTGGACAGAGAAATGCGACCCAAATGAATCAAGAAGAGAAATCCTCAGAAAAAGAACTGAATGAGATGGAAGTAACCAAACTACCAGACGCAGAGTTTAAAACAATGATGTCTAGGATGCTCAAGTATCTCAAAACGACAATGAATGGACATAATAAGCACCTAAATAGAAATGACAAATACAATATCAGAAATGAAGATTGCACTAGAGAGAATTAACAGCAGGGTAGATGAAGCAGAGGATTAAATCAGTGATTTAGAGGACAAGATAAACAAAAGCATGGCAGCAAAGCATCAAAAAGAAAAAAGAGAGGCTCAAAAAGTCTGAGGAAACTCTAAGAGACCTCTGTGACAACATGAAGAGAAACATCCACATTATAGGGGTTCCTGAAGGAGAAGAGAATGAACAAAGGATAGAGAACCTGTTTGAAAAAATCATAGCTGGAAACTTCCCTAAACTGATGAAGGGAAAAAAATCACACAAGTTCAAGAAGCACAGAGTCTCATTAAAGAGGAACCCAAGGAGACCTACACCAAGACACATCATAATTAAAGTGCCAAAGTTAAGAGACAAAGAAAGAATGCTAAAAGCTGCAAGATAAAAGCAGTAAATTACCTACAGATGAGCCCCCATAAGGATGACATCTGACTTCTCAACAGAAACACTTGAGGCCAGAAGGGATTGGCAAGAAATATTCACAGTCATGCAAAGCAAGAACCTACAACCCAGACTTCTTTATCCAGCAAGGCTATTGTTTAAAATTGAAAGAGAAATAAAAAGCTTCCCAGACAAAAACAACAACCACCACACACACACACACACACACACACACACACACACACACACACACAAAACAACAAAACAAAACAACTCAAGGAATTTATTACAGCCAAACCAGTACTGCAAGAAATGTTAAGGGGCCTGCTGTCAAAAGAGCAAAGGAAAAACAATATTGAGAAAAAGAGGATTGTAGGTTTAAAAAATACAATGGCAATAAACAACTATATATTAATAATAACCCTAAATGTAAATGAATTAAATGCTCCAATCAAAAGATATAGGGTAGCTGCATGGATACAAGACCTATAGATATGCTGTCTACAAGAGACCCACCCTTAGAATAAAAGATACACATAGACTGAAAGTGAAGGAATGGAAAAAGGTATTTCTCGCAAATGGAAATGAAAAAAAGCTGGAGTAGCAATACTTCATTTTGACAAACAAACTTTAAAACAAAAGCTATAGTAAGGTATACAGAAAGTCATGACATAATGATAAAGGGAGCAATTCAACAGGAGGATATAACCATTGTAAATATCTTTGTGCCTAATATAGTAGCACTTAAATATATAAAGTAGATTTTGTTGGACATAAAGGGTGAGATCAACAGCAATACTATAATAGTAGGACCACTAACATCAATGGATAGAAAATTAACAAAGAAACAGCCGCCTTCAATGACACACTAGATCAAATGGGTTTAATAGATATCTTCAGAACCCTTCATCCCAAGTCAGCAGAATATACATTATTTTCAAGTGCTTATGGTACATTCTCTAGGATAGACCATGTGTTATGACACAAAACAAGTTCAATATATTTAAGAAGACTCAAATCATATCAAACATCATCTCTGATCACAATGGCATGAAACTAGAAATCAACTACAATAAAAAATGAAAAACATTCAGACAGAGGCTAAATAGCATATCATTAAATAATGAATGGGTTAACAATGAGATTAAGAAAGAAATAAAAAATTTCCTTGAAACAAAGGAAAATGAACATACAACAACATAAAATTTATGGGACAGCAAAAGCAGTCCTGAGAGAAAAGTTCACAGCATTACAGGAATATCTTAAGAAGCAAGAAAAAGCTCAAATAAACAACTTAACACTGCATCTAAAAAAACTAGAAAAAAGAACAATTAATAAAGCCCAGAGGAAGTAGAAGGAAAGAAATAATAAAGATCAGAGTGGAAATAAATGACATAGAGGCTAAAAAAAAAAAAAAAATACAGAAGATCAATGAAACCAAGAGATGGTTCTTTTAAAAAGTAAACAAGATTGATGAACCTTTAACCAGTCTCATCAAGATAAAAAGAGAGAGGACTCAAATAAATAAAATTAGAAATGAATGTGGAGAAGTAACTGACACCTCAGAAATACAAAGGATTGTGAGAAGATACTATGAAGATCTGAATGCCAAAAAATTGGACAACCTAGATGAAATGCATAAATTCCTAGAAACATATAATCTTCCAAAACTCAATCTGGAAGAATCATAAAACCTAAACAGACCGAGTAAAACAAGTGAGATTGAAACAGTTATCAAAAAACTCCCAGAAAACAAAAGCCCTAGACCAGATGGCTTCACAGGTGAATTTTACCAAATATTCAGAGAAGAAATAATACCTATCCTTCTCAAGCTTTCAAAAATTCAAGAGGAGGGAAAACTTCCAAGCTCCTTTTATGAGGCAAGCATAATCCTCATTCCAAAACCAGGTAAAGACACTACAAAGAAAGAAAACTATAGGCCAATATTCCTGATGAACTTAAATGCTAAAATTCTCAACAAAATATTAGCAAACCAGATACAGCAATACATTAATAAAATCATACACTATGATCAAGTGGGATTTATTCTGGAGAGGCAAGGCTGGTACAATATTCGTAAATCAATCAATGTGATTCATCACAAAAACAAAGGGAAGGAGAAAAATTACATGATAATATCAATAGATGCAGAAAAAGCATTTGATAAAATCTAGCACCCATTTATGACCAAAACTCTCAGGAAAGTGGGAATACAGGGAACATACCTCAACATGATAAAGGCCATCTATGACAAACCCACAGTCAACATCATACTCAATGGGCAAAAATTAAAAGCAATCCCCCTAAGATCAGGAACAAGGCAGGGGTGCCTCCTTTCACCACTCTTATTCAACATAGTCCTGGAAGAACTAGCCACAGCAATCAGACAAGGAGAAGAAATAAAAGGCATTCAAATTAAACAAAAAGAAGTAAAACTATCATTATTTGCTGATGATATGATACTGTACATAGAAAACCCTAAAGTCTCAGTCAAAAAACTAGACCTGATAAATGAATTCGGCAAGTTAGCAGGATATAAAACTAATATTCAGAAATCAGTAGCATTTTTATACAGCAAAATAAATTGTCTGAAAGAGAAATGAAGGAAACAACCCCCTTCACTATTGCAACAACAACAAAATAAAGTACCTAGGAGTAAATTTAACCAAGGAGGTAAAAGACTTGTACTTGGAAAATTATAAAACATTGATAAAAGAAATCAAGGAAGATACAAACAAGTGGAAGCATATACCATGTTCATGGACGGATAGGAAAAATCAAAATCATTAAAATGTCTATATTACCCTAAGCAATCTATAAATTCAATGCAATACCAATTAAAATACCAATGACATACTTCAAAGATATAGATCACATATTCCAAAAATTTATATGGAACCAAAAAAGAACACGAATAGCCTCAGCAATCTTAAAAAAGAAGAATAAAGTGGGAGGTATCACACTTCCTGATATCAAGTTATACTACAAGGCCATTGTACTCAAAACAGCTTGGCACTGGCATAAGAACAAGCATACAGATCAATGGAACAGAGCAGAGAACCCAGAAATAAACCCACGCTTTTATTGATATTTGACAAAGGAGGTAAGAGCATACAATGAAGTTAAGACAGTCTCTTTAATAAACGGTGCTGGAAAAATTGGACAGGTACATGCAAAAAAATGAAACTAGACTACCAACTTACACCATTCACAAAAATAAACTCAAAATGAATAAAAGACTTAAATGTAAGTCATGAAACCATAAACATCTTGGAAGAAAACATCGGCAGTAAACTCTCTGATATCTCTCGTAGCACTATTTTTGCTGATTTATCTCCACAGGCGAGTGAAATAAAGGACAGGTTGAACAAATGGGACTATATCAAACTAAAAAGCTTTTGCACAGCTAAAGATCCCATGAACAAAATTAAGACAACCCACACAATGGGAGAACATATTCGCCAATATGTCTGATAAGGGGTTAATAACCAAAATTTAAAAAGAACTTCTAAAACTCAACACTAGGAAGGTAATCCAATTAAAAAGTGAACAAAAGAACTGAATAGACACTTCTCCAAAGAGGACATACAAATGTCCAATAGGCATATGAAAAAATGTTCAACATCACTAATCATTAGAGAAATACAAATTAAAACCACAATGAGATACCACCTCATACCTGTCAGAATGGTGCTCATTAACAAACAACACACAATAAGTGCTGGCGAGGATGTGAAGAAAAGAGAACGCTCCTGCACTACTGGTGGGAACACAGACTGCTGCAGCCACTGCTGAGAACAGTATGGAGATTCCTCAAAAAACTAAAAATGGAACTGCCTTTTGACCCAGCCATCCCACTTTTAGAAATATATCCTGAGAATACCGAACCACTGATTCTAAGGAAGATATGTACCCCCATGTTTACTGCAGCATTGTTTACAATAGCCAAGATCTGGAAATAGCACAAGTGTCCATCAGGGGACGAGTGGACTTCAAAGCAGTGGTACATATATGCAATGGAATACTACACAGCTGTGAAAAATCTTACCTTTTACAACAGCATTTATGGACCTGGATATTATTATGCTAAGTGAAATTAGCCAGGCAAAGAAAGACAAATATCATATGATCTCACATATATGTGAATCTAATGAACAAAGTGAATTGAGGAACAGAATAGAGGTAGATGTGGGGTCACAGGGACCAGAGGGACAGCAGTCAGAGGAACGGGAGATGAGGGGATGGGATCAGAGAAGGTAAAGGGATTTGCAAAATCATATATACGTAACACAGAGATATAGATAACAGGACAGCAAGTCCTAGAGGGAAGGGGAGGGATTTAGGAGGAAGGGGCACAGGAGGTATAAAAAGAGACACAGGGGTGGGAGTTGAGATAATTATATTCAGTAGGACACTTGAATCCAAGTAAACATAATAAATTAAAAAAAACAACACAACTCATTCATTAAAGTCCCTCTCCAAAATGTGAGAAAAGGCATCTTTCATCTGTGCCTTCCATTCTCCTAAAAAGTAGTGGTGAAATGGAACGGCTATTCCTACACTGGAATGATCGCTACTTAAGAGAATCCACTATTAAACACTTTAGAGATGTTGCACCTAAAAAACCCCTTAGTTTATATTTTTATAAATCTATACTATTTATATCAAATTTGCAGGACTTCTGAATATAAAGTAATCAAGGAATAAAAACCAGCTACCTTCCAATTCAGGTAAGACAACTCAGTGAACATTAACAATATTCCTAGAAAGATCCCAGTCCTGCTTAACAGGGACTTCTGTATACTCACTGACCTTGCCCTTTATTGATACAATGCAGCCACTATAACAACAATGCAGCAGGGCTCTGGGAGGGCTTCCCGAACAGCAAGCTCTTTTACCCTCTTTAGCAGAGAAGCCCTTCTTGAAAATGAAAGCCTCTTCTTTGGTTCTGCCTCTTCACAGTCTTATCTTTTGCTGTGCTACCCTTTCTAAAATCTAATTTTGATGTTGGAATTTGATTTTAGTCACAGGCATAACAGGCAAGACAAAACAAAACGTAACAAAACACAACACGGAGCTTAGAAGAGTTGCAAATGATTAAAAGGGCCATGATGAAATAACAGAATAACATGACACCGTTCCATTTATATAAATCCATAATGGAGTTCCTTCTATTAGGTTTATGGTATTCTTTTTGTAATAGATACCTAAGTACAGAAAAAAAACAAACAAACAAAACAGAATGAGGATTAAGTACCCAGAAGTATTTTAAATAATGCAACACAAATATGCTTTTAAAAATGTACATGCATCCTTTAATAGACAAAGTACACTATAAAGTGTGCATTAGAATATGGGGCATTAACTAATATGACAAAAGACAAAATATTCAGTGCATTACAAAGGTGACATATTACAAGTCACCATCAAAACCTAACATTTCCCCTAAGCACTCAATGCTGATAGACTGAAAAGTGTGTATATTGTTAATGGTACATTGTTAATTATATAACAATTAAAAAGTAAAAACTATTTCTAAAATTAAAAGAAACGTCAGGTATACATGTTAGCAAGTGTGACAAAACATAGTAAGGTAGATCACCCACAATTCTGTGAGTGACCATTTCCTTAGATGATTTTTCAGTTAGATTCTTGATAATATAATTGGCCTAGGAACATATGACCTATTAATTAGCTCCCACTGATGTTTCATTAAAGGGCTGACCATAGTACCATTTTTGTAAAGTATAGAGTATTTAACATGAAACAGAATATTACTGGTTTCCTTTTGAGGATCCATATACATCATTTCTCTTATTTTTTTGGATGCTATATGTATTGAAAAAATCCCCAGATACACATAAACATAACATTATGCAACATGTAACATATAATGCTAGTGTTAATAAATATTCATATTGAATTTTACATTTGTGAATATTGTTTTTCCTCATGACTGTGAAAGTAAAGATTTAGCTTTCTGACAGTGAAAAGAACTAAGAACATTAACACTTTCAGTTCACTACCTAAATTAGATCGGTTTCTCAGAAGTATAATGTATATGAAAAGTCAGTACTGCCCTAGCGGGATGGCTCACTGAATAAAGCACGATCCTATTACGCTGATGTCATGAGTCTGATCCCCAGTCAGGGGACTTAGGAGAAATAATCAATGAGTACACAATTAAATGGAACAGCGAGTTGATGTTTCCCTCTCTCTCAAATCCACGGAAATGAAAAATAAAGTCAATATTTACATACTAAATGTCAATATTTATGGCCTGACCAGGTGGTGGCGCAGTGGATAGAGCGTCGGACTGGGATGCGGAAGGACCCAGGTTCGAGACCCCGAGGTCGCCAGCTTGAGCGCGGGCTCATCTGGAGTGAACAAAAAGCTCACCAGCTTGGATCCAAGGTCACTGACTCCAGCAAGGGGTTACTCAGTCTGCTGAAGGCCCACGGTCAAGGCACATATGAGAAAGCAATCAATGAACAACTAAGGTGTCCTACGAAAAACTGATGATTGATGCTTCTCATCTCTCTCCGTTCCTGTCTGTCCGTCCCTATCTATTCCTCTCTCTGATTCTCGCTCTGTCTCTGAAATAAAAAAAAAAAAAAATTTATGTAGTCTGGTGCCTCTAGTACCAGTGCTGTGTGTGACATTGCAAATTGCTATGTTCTTGGAAATGCAAGAGATCCAAAATGGCCAAAAGGATCTTGAAATAGAAAAATGAAGTTGGAGGACTCAGACGTCTAAATTCAATACTAAAAAAAAAAAATGCAGTAATCAAGACAGTGTGGTACTGACATGGCACAGACATATAGATGAATCAAATAGACTTGAGTGTACAGAAATAAACCCTATCATTCATGGTCCACTGACTTTTGACAAAGGGGGCAAGCCATTTTAATGGGGAAATAAGAGCCTCTTCAAGAAATGGTGCTGCGGCACTTGGATTTCCACATGTAAAAGAATGAATTTGGACTCCTACTTCACACCACACATTAAAAAGTAATTTAAGGTGGATCACAAGCATAAGAGCAAAAACTTTTAAAACTCTTGGAAGAAAACACAGGAATAAGCCTTTAGAACTTAACTTAAGGAATGATTTCTTGGCTACAGCATCAAAATCACAAATGATAAAAGACACTCAGAAAGAGAGACCAAAGGGATGGTTACCACAAGGGAGGGAGGGGGGATGGGTGAAAAGGGGAAGGGGAATATTGTCAATAATATTATGGTAAGTTTGCACAGGGACAGATAATTACTAGAATTAGTGGGGTGATAACATTGTAAGGTAGAAAATATCAATCACTATTCTGTACAACTGAAACTAATATAATATTGTATACCACCTACTCTTAAAAAATGTCAAAAATAAATAAATAAAAATTTTAAAAGACAAGATTAATTAGTAGGGCATCACTAAAATTAAAACTATTTGTGTTTCAAAAGCTACTATCAAGAAAGTGATTTTTTCCATAGAAAGGTAAAAAATACTTGCAAATCATATATTTGAAAAGGATTTGTATCCAGGATACATAAAGAACTATTACAACTCAACAAAAAGACAAATAATCCAATTAAAATTGGATAAAGGACATGAACAGACAGTTCAAAGAAGATACACAAATGATTGTATAAACTACGACTATGATAAAAGCCATTGATTTATACACTTTAAGTGGGTAAACTTTATGGTATGCAAAGTATATCTTGATAAAGCTATTAAATCTTTTTAAAATGCTGTTTAGTAATAAGGAATTTTTCTGAGATATATAAACACCATATGCTTCTCATCTCTCTCCCTTCCTGTCTGTCCCTCTCTCTCAAAAAAAAAAAAAAAATCATAGTTATCTTAACTCTTCCATAAAACCAAAATGAAAGATCTTTCATGGCAACTTAAAAGAAACTTATTATCACTTGTGGTACTTTAAAGAACTTGATTGATTGATTTGAGAGGGAAAGAGAGAAAGAAATACCTCTGACCAGGGATTGAACACACAAACCTTGGTGGATGGGGAATTATGTTCAATCTAACAACTAAGCCACCTGGCCAGGACCTGTAGAACTTTCAACTTTTGCTCCAGATAAACATTTTGACTCACAATCAATTTTTAATCTTGGGACAAATTCTTACTATCAACATCTTTTATGTGCCTGAAAAATTGTCCTCACTAGACAGTATCTCTCATCCATTCAAAGAAATGCAAACTAGTTCAAATTTAACCTGAAAAGAATACAATTTGGAATCCACTATTAAAATATGTTATGCATTTTGAAGAAAAACAAATCACTCATAAAGATATGCTTTTTGGAATTACTGGTACATCTGCTTATTAGTATATTTTAATCCTGCATAATCAAGTCTCTGTTCAATTCATTTTCATTCAGTCCAGTTTTTTTTTTCCAAAAATTCAGAAATCTTTACAGAAATATCTTACTTCCCTTTAAATAAATATCATGACTAGGAGAATGACAGTGAAGCTAAATTACCCTACATTCTATGCCACCAACAGGCATTAAACACACATAAGCTTCTTAAGAGGCGCTAAAATTCAATAGCAAAGGGAAAAAAATCAACGAAGGTGTTTGAGCAACTTTTTATTACTAAGAATAAGCAAATTTTAACATTATTCACAACCCAGTAATTATATACTATGAGAGATAAATTCTTTATTGCCTCAGAAATTACTAATACAAGTTTACAATCCCTTATCTAAACCTTTTTGGCCTGATAATTTCAGAATTCAGAACTCTTTCTAGAAAGGTATGTCTGCCATATGTTATGTAATACCTCCATCAAGGGCTGCAGTTGCACAGTAATCAAACTAATATTTCTGCAGAAAACTTATGAATATTCACACCAAGTGAATACTCAATTATACACGGCCTCAGTGCCATTTAGCTCATTAATAATGACATTAATTTGAAATCCAGTGTTTTATATGTTATCTAGTTTAGTCACTGTAAATTATTGGGGTTTTTTTTTCTATCACGAAAAATAAAGTGTATTTAAAATGAAAGTTCATTTTATTTAAGGAGGTAAATGTAAAGTAGATTAATTGCGAAACTACATTACGATAATATTCCTCTAGAACTTGCCTAGCTCCACTCTGGTTAAAAACTCCATTTTTTGGCTTAATAGTAAAAGCCATCAGATCAACCCCAATCTTGCAGGGCGAGCATTCCTGGGGGCTTCAAGGACCTTAGGCATCCGGACCGTCTGTAGAAGGGCAGCGAAGCTCGGGCCGGGCAGAATGCAGCAGCATGTCTGAACCGGGCAAACTTCAGCCTCAGTGGATGAAGGTTAAGAGAAGTGACACAAGTGTGGTTGTCCCTTTACCTGCACACACATTTCTTCATAAGGCGTTGGCATGATTTCTTGCTAGGGGACGCAGAAAAGGTCGCACTGGGGAGGGAGAGGAGCGGCTGGTACACTAGAACTGGGGCTAGAGGAGGGAGGGCAACGGGGTACCGAGCCTCTAATAGTTGGGTGAAAATGCGTCTTGAGTCAGAGTTTCCTGCTTTCATCCCAAAAGGTTAGGTACCTGTGTGGGCGGAGCGTAGCCGGCCGGAGACCTCGCCGTGCCCTGCCCAGCCCTGGGCACCTTCACTGTTGCCGGGCACAGTTTGGACCGCGCTCCGAGCAGTCGCCACGCTCTCCCAGGCCCCCGGACGAGAACCCAGCCTCAAGCCAAGGGCACCCGCGGGAGGCGGGGCCGGCTCCCAGCACGGCGCAGGCCCGGCCCGCCCCAGGCTTCGAGCACGGGGCGGGACCTCGAGAATTCCATCCAATCCCCGCTCCCGGGTCGTCGCGGGGCCGCACCCTCGCGGTTTTCCGTCCAATTCTTGGCTTCTCAGCGGCCTTAAGGGAGCGGGCCGGCGGGGCTTGGGCTGCGGCAGAGCGGGCGAGGCGCGGGGGGTGAGGACGAGCGGGACCCCGAGGCAGCGCTCCCTCCCTCCCGTACCACCCCGTCGGGGGAGGGAGAAAGCTAAGTCGTGCCGAACAGAGTTAAATACTGTAGGACCGCGGAGGTGCTCGGGCTCGGGGGCCGGGTTGGAGGGGCACCCCTGACGGCGGTGCTCGGTTAGATTTCTCTCACTTGCCGGCCTCTCGCGTCTAGTCCTGGGCTGGTGGGAGGACTCTGCGAGCTCCCGTCGCCTTCTGTGCCCCTTGGCTGTAGAGGCGAGCCTTGAACTGTCGTCCTACGACGGGCCGCGGGCTGGTTCGGGGGCTGGTAGGGTCACCGCGTCCCGCTGGCTTTCTAATGGAAGGGAGTGCGGGTGTCTGAAACCGAACGAACTGTGTAGTCATTTTCATGCAGTTTTTCTAGCGGATGGACTTTTTGCGTGTGTTTGCTGTGTTTTCCCAAAAGTTTGAGCCTTGGGGCCTCTCAACCTTTAGATTGTCTGCCTTCCACCTTCTTCCACCAGTTTTTGATGTTATTCACCCCCCACTGCAATTGTTAAATTTGTTTCTTCCTTTCCGCAGTCATCAGCCTAGTTCAGACCCGTGATCTCAAAACAGTTATTGCAACAAGCTCCTGGCAGTCCTAAACAATTCATCTTGGTGCACTGGTATGTGGCAATCTTTTTTTCTTTTTTTTTTCTTTGAACTTATTGTTCCTGATTCTCCTTTCCACTTTTGAGTTTACATCTCATTGCTCCCAAGAAGCCCAGTATAATTAAATACAGCGTCATTGTTTTCTTAAAGCATATCGTATGGGTTCTTTTAGAATTATATTCTTTTTAATCTTTATTGTTGAGAATCTGATAATTCGTATTTTAAAGTGTACCTCTTGGTTAGTTAAGACTACAGTGGGTATGGAATTGGAACTCTTGGTCTGTTTCCTAGAGCCTGTTAAGTGGTAGGGAGGTATACAGGGAACATCTTATCTACTCTAGTATGTGTATTAGTTTTCTATTGCTGCCATGACAGTGATCACAAACTTAAAAAAAGAACACAAGTTTATTATCTCACAACTTCTATAGATCAGAAGTCCAGGTAGGTTTAGCTGGATACACTGCTTAGGATCTCACAAAGCTGAAACACAGGTTTCTGTTGCTCTGGGCTCTTTTCTGGGGGCTCTGGACAATCCATCTCCCTGAGGTTCATTAAGGTGTTTGGCAGAGTTCATTTCCATTGGTTATACAACTGAGGTCCCCATTTTCTTATTGGCTGTCAGCTGGGGCTTCTCTTAGTTCTGTAAGACCACCTGTGTCTGCAAAGTCAGACAGCCTCTTTCATGGTTTTAATTTCTCTGGCTCTTCTGTCACCAGCTGGAGAAAGCTTGCTCAAGTGATTAGATTAGGCCCACCTGGATAATCTCTCTATTTTAAGATCAGTTGTGCTATGTAAAATAACATGATCACAAGCGTGGAAGTGAAAATCTTATACAGTATTCACAGGTCTGGGTGTTAGGAGGTGAATTATGGGGACTATTCATAGAAATTCTGCCTAGCTAGCATAATACTATGGTCTTCTTAACTATATTACTTTATTCTTATAATGTGTTTGTGCAGACATTTTTATTTTTATTTTTTAAATTTTTAGTGAAAGAGACAGAGGGACAGATAGGGACAGACAGACAGGAAGGGAGAGATGAGAAGCATCAATTCTTTATTATGGCACCTTAGTAGTTCATTTATTGTTTTCTCGTATGTGCCTTGATCAGGGAGCTGCAACCAAGCCAGTGACCCCTTGCTCAAACCAGTGACCTTAGGGTGTCCACTGTGCTATTGCCTGCTCAGGCTGTGCAGACATTTTAAAAAAAACTCTTAACAATAACTTGATCTGATTATATGATTATGCTCTCTACAGTTAAGGAAATTTAAAGTTAGTTGCTCAGGCACACATGTCTAGAAAGAGGCAGAGCTGGAATTTGAACCTACATCTGCATTTCCATTAGATCTAAAGCCAAGTCTATGAATGGTCAAAGTGAAGTGCGGCCAAAGTCATGAGATTGGAAGAGGAACTATGAGGTCTTTGTTGTATCTCTTTTTTGGATTATTATTATTATTTTTTCTTGTGACAGAGAGAGAAGTAGAGAGAAGGACAGATAGGGACAGACAGGCAGGAAGGGAGAGAGATAAGAAGCATCAGTTTTTTGTTGCAGCACCTTAGTTGTTCATTGATTGCTTTCTCATATGTTCCTTGACCCGGGAGCTTCAGCAGAGCAAGTGACCCCTTGCTCAAGTCAGCGACCTTTGAGCTCAAGCCAGTGACCAGGGGGTCACATCTGTGATCCCACACTCAAGCTGGTGACCCGTGCTCAACCTGGCAACCTCAGGGTTTTGAACCTGGGTCCTCTACATCCCAGTCCTACGCTCCATTCACCGCCTGGTCAGGCCATGGATTATTTTTTTATATTAAGCTAAGCTCTTATATATAAGCTCTTATATATAATTTTTTATATATAAGCTAAACAAATGGTATGAATGAGATTTTTTTTTTATTTTTGTTTCATATACCTAGAGGGAGGAGTCCAGGGCTAGGAGAAAGATTCTGACAACCGCAATACAGGCATCCCTCATTTTATTACGCTTCACAGATCTGTTTTTTTTTTTTTTTTTTTTTTACAAAATAAAGGCAAGACCCTCCACTAGCCAAAAATATCGCAGCTCACTTTATTGCTTGGTCTGGAACCAAACCTACAGTATCTCTGAGGTCTGCTTGGACATTATGCGTGTACGTGGCTTCCATAAATGGGACCAAGGTGCTGTTCCAGTTGGGACTATCTGCTAGGCGGTGAGAAGGAGAGAAAGCACAGGGTGAACCCATGTAGTCCTTTACAGGGGCATGACCTCGAGGTGACACGTACATCACAGAGCCATGCTGAGCTCCGAGGGAGGAGATATAACTATAGCTTTATGCCCAGATAAAAGTCAAGATTCTCTTAAGAAAGAAGGGGGAAATTACATTGGCTGAGAAGAGTCTCTGCCATACTATTGTTTTTGATAATGTTTTATTCTGTAACCTTCAACGAGTGGGATATTTTGTTTTTGCTATTAGTTTTAAAAGATAGTATTTGAAAGAACAGGAAATTCTTATTCAATGTTAATGTTCCTGATTTCTCAGTTGCTGTTTTAATATATAGTTTACTTCATAAACTCTGCTTCCCCTCAGAGTCTACACTTTTAAAATATTGGTTCTCTGTCTGACAAGTTTATGGATTTATTAAAGACAAGAAGCAAATAAGACCTGGATATACTGTGGTTCTTAAATATTGATTTAGTGAATTGGACCTACCATATATATAAGAATATTTGTGAGATTGAAGTGGTGAGGGCTGTCTTTTTTCTTTAGTGTTTCTATTGTGATTGTATCATGGAAAATCAATTGGCTAAGTCAGCTGAAGAAAGAACATTTCAGTACCAGGATTCTCTTCCATCACTGCCTGTTCCTTTACTTGAAGAATCATTACAAAAATACCTTGAATCAGGTATGTTTGTAATCTTTTAATATAACTATTTTTATTTAACAACTTAGAAAACTATAAAATTTTTAGAGGTTGATGAGGGTCTAATTGATTTTTCCTTAAAATGTCCAAAATTTTCTCTTATGTTAATTTTCCATAGTTTAAAAAGCCAGATAGTACTGTTAGACTTACAATAAAAAGTGGTAGCCCTCTGTGTCATAGCCCCAACCCCTGCACATCCCACTCTTTCAAGCAGGCATTTTCAAATAATTTATGTTTCTTGTGTTATCTCCAGGTTTAAACTATTTTAACTTCTTATGCTACTATTTCTTGGAGTTTTCAGTTGATATTATGAATTAGTTTCTAAAATTATGTATATTTAGCATTCTTACACCCCTTAATTTCCCCCATCCCCACAGCATACATACAACCCAACATGAGAAGGAAAATCCAATTCCAGATCACCGTTTGGGATTAAATTAATATTCACTTGATTTAATTAGGGTTTCACCTGATCAGTGTTTACCTGAATTAATTTACCTGACCATTTAGGGTTTATGTTTTGCAGTTATTCACAAGAGAACCATTTACCTTTTTGTTGCATTTTTCTCCTCATTTTTCATTTGCTAAATTTGCTTTATATTCACAACTAATTTATTCCCAAATACTTCAATGCACTGAGAATCCCTGAATCTATTTAAATACATAAGATAAGTCTCTCGGTTTCATTTCTTCTTGGAGACATCCCTCTGGCACCCTCGACCTCCTGCTCCAATCAGCATCTCTTGAGCTGTGGGCAGCTGTTGTCCTGGGGCTTTCCTTTGGCCAGAATCCTGGTAGTTCTCTTCACCTCTCCTGTATTGGGTTCCCTGGTTTGTGGATTCTGTCTTCCTCTTTTTTCTTTCTGTTTTTCCATATTTTGGTGCTGTATATCTTCAGTAGGCACTTGAGAAAGCATATCTGGGATGAGGGAAAAATGTAGGACCTGAAAAACATTTAATCTGCCTTTGTACATGATTGATTGGCTGACTATAGAATTCTGGGTTGGAAATGATACTTTTAAAGAGTTTTGTTCCTCTTGGATGTTCAGTCCTTTATATGTGACCTGTTGTTTTACTCTCCAGATGTTTGGCAACCTCTTTTTTTTTATCCCTACCATTCTGAATTTCTCAATGATGTCTCTGAGTGTATAGGTATTTTCATTTATTTCTCTGAATATTCAGTGGGTTCTTTTAGTTTAAAAAGTCATATTCTTTATTTCTAGGAAATTTTTGAAATACTGTTTCTCTGATAGTCTTGTCCTTACTTCTTTGCTCTCTCTGGAACTCCTCTTACTTGGATCTTGGTCCTTCTGGGCTAAGCTTTTAATTTAAAAATGTTTCCCTTTCATTATTAGTGTGTTAATTGCTGTTGAGTCAACTTTGACTCCTAGAGACTCTATGAATAATATCCATGACATCCGGTCCTCAACTGCCCTGCTGAACTCCTGCAGACTCGTGCCTATGGCTTCTTTTAAACCATCAATCCACCTGGTCTTTCTCTATCCCTGTTGTCTTCTATTTTACCTAGTTTTATTGTCTCTTCCGAAGAAGCCTGCCTTCTCATGATGTGCCTAAAAGTAGATCAGCTTCAATTTTGTCCTTTTCTTCTCCAGTGATATTTCAGGAAAACTCTAGGACCCACTTGTTCATCTCTATGGTGATCCAGACTAGCACTCCTCCAACCCCATGTTTCAATCGAATCAGTTTTTTCCCTGTCAGTCTTCTTTGCATCCATATATAGTTATTGGAAATACAAGGATGTGGATGATCTAGGCCTTCACCTGTAATACACACAGTGATTTTTTCTAATTCTTCCCTTCCTGCCCTTCTGAGTCTCACCCTTTTCTTGATTTCGTGGCTGCAGTTTCCATTTGAATTGATGACTGAACCAAGGTAAACAAAGTCTTAACAAAGTCAGTATCTTCATTGTCTCTGGTAAAGATGTGTATCGCTTCGGTAGTCATGATTGTTTTCTTGTTGAAATGCAGTCCTGCTTTGGCACTTTTCTTATTTCACTTTCATCAGAAGTCATTTCAAATCATTACAACTCTCTGCCAGTAAGATGGTGTCGTTTGTATATCTTAAAAGTTATTGATACTTCTTCCACCAGTTTTCACTCCTCCTTCCTTTGAGTCAAATCCAGTTTTTCGTTTGATACGTTATGTGTACATATTAAACAAATAGGGAGATAAAATGCACCCTTGTCTGACACCTTTTTCTATAGGAAACTATTCTTGCTCCATAGTCTGTTCTTACAGTGGCTTCCTGTCCACAATACAGGATCCACATCAAGGCTAGCAGATGCTGAGGCATGCCCATTTCTTTCAGAGCAGCCAGTAGCTCTACAGGATTGATTCAGTCAAAAGCTTTATGATTATAACACATAGACTGACCTTCTGAAATTCTTTGGAGCACTCTAGCATCCAACAAATGCTTGTAATTACAGTGCCTCTTCCTTTTCTGAATCCAGCTGGACCCTCCGGCATTTCCTATGTAGAAGCCTTTGTTGCATCCCCTTGAGTGTCACTTTACTTGTGGGAAGCTAGAGCAATGGTCTTGTACTTAACTGCACTCCTTGGCATCTTTCTTGGAGACTGTGATGTATATTCATTATTAGCACTTTCTCCTTTTGGTCTTTTTACTGTTTGGTATTTACCAATCCTTTGTTCTACTCTCTGACTCTCGAGTGTGAGGCTTTCATCAAATATCTGGCACTCCTTAGATGTTCATATTTGAGTCAGATTCTAAAAAGCAGACTAGGAACTCTGTGTATGTGTGGCGCTTGGTGACTAGTAAGCTTCTAGGGTAATAGGGGAGAGAACTAGCAGGTCTATGAGGTCATACCCAATATCAGTACTCCTTTCTCTTAAACCGATCAGTTTTGCCAAAGAAGATTCTTCTCATCATTTGTTTAGAAGGCCTGATTGTTGGTGTTTTGGGAGTTTAGCAGGGGGAAGGGGCTGGAGGACTCACTGTTCTGGATATACAGGTTTGTTATAAGCTATCCTCTTTTCAATTTGAGCTAGAATCCAGGTATTCTACTTGACTGGTTCAACTTCTGAGAGTAAACATCCGCATTTCCACTGACATTGCTAGGAAAGTGCCTGGTTTTCTATACAGAGGTGAGTCTGGGTGAGTGATTGCAGCTTCTAAAGACTTACTGGCAATCCTGTTCTCAGCCTCACTTTGTCCCCTGCCTTTGGAAGCCCATGTGTCTTTAATTCTTGAGCCTTTTGGGGATTATACTGCCAGAACTGGCTGCTTCTTGGTTTGCACCTAACTCTGCCCTGTCTTCCATTGCCTTCTACTTTCGATACTTTCTCGATTTTACAAAGTCAGTTGCCATTTTCCTATATGTTTTGTAATTTGTGAAATGTTAGCTTAAGTTGTCCTGCTGTCTTCTCTTTTATCATTATTTTGTCCTTATAGATTTATACCTTTTTAATTACTTTACTGTCATTTTAGTGAGTTGCTAGTGGTAGAGGTAAATCTATGTATTTCATTCACTTGAACTAGAAACCCTCTTTTTAAAAAAAATTATTTTTCTCCTTTTTTCTTTACTTTCATCTGGGAATTCTAGTATTTTTTTAAATTTACTGATTAATCACTGTTTTTGAAATTTACTTGTACTTTTTATGAGTACAGATATTTAAATTGATTTTAAGATAAGATTTTGAGGTCCTGGTTGGTTTTTGAGCTCAGTTGATTTTGAGCTCAATTGGTTAGAGCGTTGCCCCAAAATGGCAACGTTACAGGTTTGCTCCCCAGGCAGGGCACATAGAAGAATCAACCAATGAATGTATAGATAAGTGGAGCAACAAATTAATATCTCTCTCTCTCTCTCTTTCCTTTTCTCTCTTTTTCTTTCTCTTCCTATTTCTTTCTCTCTTTTCCTCTTTCTCTGTCTCTCTCTTTCACTTTCTCGCTCTCCCTTCCTTTCTCTCTTTCCAAGATCAATGTTACAAAAAGGACAAGGTACTGAAGAGGCAAAATACAACAAACGGAAAATATTAATTTCTCAAGATTTCTAAAATTTACTTTTATCTATAACTTAATTTTCATAGCCCTTGGTTTCAATGGACTGAGAACCCTATATCCTCTCTTTCTCTCTTTTTCTTTTCTTTTTGTGAAGGAAACCGTTATTGCCAACACGGCACCACACTATGGGCAGGCTTTACACTTGTGTTACATCTGCATACAGCATGTTCAGGGCTCTGCTTGAACCTTAGTAGAAAGGCACATTAATTTCTCTTATTCATGGCTAAAGTCAGTTTACTTTGCTGTAGGACCAAGAGCTACATGATAGTCCTTTGTCATTTTAACTGTCATCATCGAGAATGATTTTAAAATAGTTTTTCAGAAAATGTTTATTAGGCCCTGGCCGGTTGGCTCAGTAGTAGAGCGTCGGCCTGGCGTGCAGAAGTCCCGGGTTCGATTCCCGGCCAGGGCACACAGGAGAGGCGTCCATCTGCTTCTCCACCCCTCCCCCTCTCCTTCCTCTCTCTCTCTTCCCCTCCCGCAGCCGAGGCTCCATTGGAGCAGAAGATGGCCCGGGCGCTGGGGATGGCTCCTTGGCCTCTGCCCCAGGCGCTGGAGTGGCTCTGGTCACGACAGAGTGATGCCCCGGATGGGCAGAGCCCCTGGTGGGCGTGCGGGAGTCTGGATGATTGCCTCCCCGTTTCCAGCTTCAGAAAAATACAAAAAAAAAATGTTTATTAGATTACATAATTTCCATTGTTTTATTTTTTTATAGTACTTTGAATTGTTGGTTTTGAGCCAATTTATTGGACTGCTATGATAATTAGTGTATCCATAATAATTTTACATAAATCAGTCTCAAGATTTATATAAGTACTAAAAATGAAGAGTTTGTGGTACTTGATGTCTAAGTACTTTAATGCATATTTTTTCTTTATAGTAAAGCCATTTGCAAATGAGGAAGAATATAAGAAAACTGAAGAAATTGTCCAAAAATTTCAAAATGGTATTGGAGAGAAATTGCACCAGAAATTACTTGAAAGGGCAAAAGGAAAAAGAAATTGGGTATTTATGTTATTGTACTTAAGATAAGAAAATTGTTGATCCTTTAAAAATGGAAAATAGGTCCTGGCTGGTTGGCTCAGCAGTAGAGCGTCGGCCCGGCATGTGGAAGTCCCAGGTTCGATTCCTGGTCAGGGCACACAAGAGAAGCACCCATCTGCTTCTCTACCCTTCCCTCTCTCCTTTCTCTCTATCTCTCTTCCCCTCCCGCAGCCAAGGTTCGATATGAGCAAAGTTGGCCCAGGCTCTGAAGATGGCTCCATGGCTTCTGCCTTGGGCACTAGAATGGCTCCAGCCGCAATGGAGCAATCCCCCTGGTGGGCATGCTGGGTGGATCTGGTCGGGTGCATGCGGGAGTCTGTCTGACTGCCTCCCCATTTCTAACTTAGGGAAAAAATACAAAAATAAATTAATTAAATAAATAAAATGGAAAATAAAAATGTGCATATCTTTCACTTTAAAATTATTACTGTGGCCCTGGCCGGTTGGCTCAGCGGTAGAGCGTCGGCCTAGCGTGCGGAGGACCCGGGTTCGATTCCCGGCCAGGGCACATAGGAGAAGCGCCCATTTGCTTCTCCACCCCTCCGCCGCGCTTTCCTCTCTGTCTCTCTCTTCCCCTCCCGCAGCCAAGGCTCCATTGGAGCAAAGATGGCCCGGGCGCTGGGCATGGCTCTGTGGCCTCTGCCTCAGGCACTAGAGTGGCTCTGGTCGCAATATGGCGACGCCCAGGATGGGCAGAGCATCGCCCCCTGGGGGGCAGAGCACCGCCCCTGGTGGGCGTGCTGGGTGGATCCCGGTCGGGCGCATGCGGGAGTCTGTCTGACTGTCACTCCCTGTTTCCAGCTTCAGAAAAATGAAAAAGAAAAAAAAAAAAAAAGAAAAAATTATTACTGTGAAAAATCTTGCAGTCATTATCATCATTCTAATGAATTGATTAACTCTGGAATTTGAGTGTATGAGCAGGCTACTTTCTTATCATATGGCAAACTTGTTATAAAATGCAGATTTCCTGAGATCAGTAATTCTGATTCAGTATTTCTGGAATGGGACCCAGAAATCCTTATTTTAACAACTATTCCATGTGCTTCTGATGCAGGTGATTTGTAGGCCAAGCCTGAGAGAAATATTTTGTCCAGGTGATCATTGCCTAAAAAATCCTTAAATGCTACTAAAGTGGACATGTCACATATATGGTGTAGATATTTAAACAGTGCATGTGAGAGAAAGAGCCATGACAGAATCAGAGTGGAGAATGGTTATGAGTATTCTGTGTTTCAGTTAGATTGCGACATTGCTATAGTAATTATTAAGGATATCAGTTTTCTACAAGGAATCTTTGGCTTCTTCAGCTTTACTACTCTACTTATATAGTATACACCAGAGGATTTAATTACAGATAATTCCTTTAGTCTAGAAATAATGACTGCAATTATCTTTTAGTTTTAGCAGTTAAAAAGCAAGCTTATTTTTTCATCAGCCATTGGTATCTATGATGGAATAATAAAATGATACTTCCAGATTCCTTTATTCTCAATATTAAGCCTTGAGTGGTTTTAACTAATTTAGGGTAAAGGTAAGAAGTTGTTGTTTTGTCTGTATCCTTTTCATTTATATCTTTTTTTGAATGATGGATTATAATTGAGAACATCAACTTTTTCAAAAATAACTGCAGATAATTTGATAAGATCTGCTTACTTGTGCAAAAAATTAAAGTGTGTATAGTGGAAAAGAGACACATAGAACACGTAAATTAGTTTTTAACACCTACTGAAAAGTTTTTATATTATTTAATATATCAGTTTTTGCTTAGAAAAGGAAAATTGTAAATCCATTAATTAAGTAATTATTAAATATTGTACCCCAGGTACTCTGAGAAAACACATCTAAGTACTTTGTTGGGTATTTGTGATTGATAATGATCTGTCTGAAGATGCTTTTTGGTTTCATACTTTTGATAATGCAGTTAAACTGAATAATAGTTAAGGACCCTACAGTTCCTAAGAAGAGGATAGAAACCCCAAATAGTAACTTTGTTTTTACACGTTCTTATATTATCAGTAGCATTAGGCTGATGTTCTTTATTTTAGCTGGAAGAGTGGTGGCTGAATGTCGCCTACCTGGATGTCCGTGTGCCATCACAACTGAATGTCAACTTTGGGGGTCCTGCATCCCATATTGAACACTACTGGCCTCCAAAGGAAGGAACACAATTGGAAAGAGGAAGTATAAGTCTTTGGCATAACTTGAACTACTGGCAGCTGTTAAGAAAGTAAGATACTTAATGAATTTAGTAGGAAATTTACCCAAAGTATCAGGTGGAAAAAGTAGAGAGAAGCTTCATTTACTTATTTGGAGATGAGTATTATAGCTGTGACTGGTTTATAAGTTTTATGATGACTTCCTAATCAAAATACTTTTTTTTGTTTTATTAGAGAAAAACTGCCTGTTCATAAAGTTGGGAATACTCCTCTAGATATGAATCAATTCCGAATGCTGTTTGCTACCTGCAAGGTTCCAGGAATCACTAGAGACTCAATTATGAATTATTTTAGGACTGGTAAGTAGAAAATGTGGGTACTTTCTTTGGTAAAGGCATTGAGATTTGGGTAGTTTTGCTGTAGTTTCTGTGACACAGAATATGCTATTTTGAAGAATATTTCTTACTGAGTTTTGCTAAATTGAAGGCTTTCTATGAACCTTATTTCAGTTATTCTGATTAGTTGAAACTGTTTTATGGGACTCGATTTTCTAAACTGTGTCTTGCATGGTTCTATACAAACCTGATGCTTATGTTACATAATTTAAAAGCTTAAATTTTGGTTGAAAGGGTAGATTTACAAATCAGCATATGAGAATATGATTTGAATCCTTCTGTTTTTACCCTTATTTCTTCTTATTTGGGGTCCGTTTCTGCGTGTTTGCTTCTCTGTGCTCATCATGCCCCCCTCATCGTGAAGATGCTTTCCTTCCCTCTTAGATGAGGTGAGAGATTGATACAATCTTCTTAAAGGCACCTGAAGTCAGATCGACTCATCAGAGTCTTTGTTTTTTTACTGTAAGTTTAATGTCAGTTTTGGTTTGGTGTTCTAGCATAACTTGAAATGGAAAATTCTGTTGTAGTAACTGCTAGTTCTGTTACTTCAGGAATTTTTATGTTTTATAAATTTAATGTCAATTTATGATTACTGGAGAATATAATTAGGAATGGATAGTTCATGTAGAACTCAGCTCTCCTCTGTAAGCCTCTGTAGATGCTTGAGATAATGTCTTCAAACCTACACACATTTACCTTGATGTTGCAAGTGGGAGATTAAAAGAAAGTGTTAAGGAATGTTGTTATTTATGGCATAAAGTTTAATGCCCAAATATGAATGGAAAAGATGAACAGGAGAAAATCGATAGAACAGCAGTAGCAAAGAGAGGTAATATATACATTAGTTAAGAACCAATGTCAGTAGACCTGGTTTTGAATTCAGACTTTAGCATCTAGTAGATATGTCCTTAGATAAGGTCACTCCTTTAAGTTATAGTATATAAAATGGAGACTCGTTAATTTAATAATGTGTCTCCTGACACAGTGGCTTAAGCTGTCATGATTAATATATTCTTGAATTTATGGCTATGTGAAAAAGTATAGATAGTGATAAAGCTGGGGTAATAAGTAAATATGAAAAATATCAGAGAGTTAATGAGAAATACAATATATAGAATTCAATAACACGAGTTGTCTGGGTGGCTGTTTTAGATTTGGTAGCCAAGGGATACCTCTCTGAGGATCTGAATGATTAGATGATCCAGCTAAGTTGTTTGGTGTTTTATTTTTGTTTGGTTCAGCTTGTTTTGTTTTGTTTGTATTACCGGGGAATCCCTTAGGCATAGTAAACTTGGCATGTTTGAAGGGCATTGTGGCTGGAGCAGAGCAGGCAGGAGGGAGGAGACAGACTGAAAAGGTGACTAGAGGCCAAATCATATAGTACTTTGTAAGCCAGCTGAAGTTTTTGGCTTCTATTTAAAATGTGAATACATACTATTAGTGGGTTTTGAGAAAGTATGATGTGATCAGGCTAATATTTTAAAGATCATTTTACTTGCTGTTAGAAGGAAAGGTTTTTAGGAGGTGTAAAGCAGGGTCAATTATAAAGTTGCTTTGATATAGTCCCTGTGAGCCATAATAATGATTTATGCTAGGGTGGTAGCATGGAGTGGTGAAAAGTTACTAAATTCTGGATATATTTTGAATTTGGGTTTAGCAGAATTATTCAGAGAGTGGTTAAGAGATGTAAGAAAAACTGGAAATTAGAGGTGACTTTATGATATTTGGCTTGCCTAACTAATGGGGTAGATAGGTGTGTTGGTTCATGAGGCAGGAAAAACTGGGAGGAGATATTTAGGGAGGAAAATCAAGGGTTCCTTTAGACTATGTTAAGTTTAAGATGCCTTTTAGACCTCTCAGTGGAAATGTCAAGTAGGCAGTTATTTACAAAGTTAGGAGTTCTAAGAAAAATTCAGTACTGCACATGATTTAGGGTCATCATTAGCTGGCATGGAAATAATTTTTAAAGCCACAAGAGTCTCTAAGATCAGTGGTCCCCAACCTTTTTTGGGTCACAGACTGGTTTAATGTCTATATATATATAAATTTTTTTTTTTTTACAGAGACAGAGAGTGAGTCAGAGAGAGGGATAGACAGGGACAGACAGACAGGAACGGAGAGAGATGAGAAGCATCAATCATTAGTTTTTCATTGCGCCTTGCAACACCTTAGTTGTTCATTGATTGCTTTCTCATATGTGCCTTGACCGCAGGCCTTCAGCAGACCGAGTAACTCCTTGCTGGAGCCAGCGACCTTGGGTTCAAGCTGGTGGGCTTTTGCTCAAACCAGATGAGTCCGTGCTCAAGCTGGTGACTTCGAGGTCTTGAACCTGGGTCCTCTGCATCCCAGTCTGACGCTCTATCCACTGCGCCACCACCTGGTCAGGCATCAGAAAATATTTTCACTAACAGGCCTTTAGGGTGGGATGGATAAATGTATCACATGACCGAGACAAGCGTCAAGAGTGAGTCTTAGACAGGTTTAACAGAGAGAATCTGGTCATTTTTTAAAAATAAAACATCATTCAGACTTAAATATAAATAAAACGGAAATAATATAAGTTATTTATTTTTTCTCTGCGGACCAGTACCGGTCTGTGGCCCGGGGGTTGGGGACCACTGGCTAAAATTACTTTTGGAACACACAGTAGATGAAGGTGACCAGGGAACTAGTACTGATTCTTATTATAATCAAATGCAATATTTGGTGAACCGAGGAGGAGGAACCAGCAAAAAGAGGCCAAGGTGGGAAGAAAGCAAGGCCAGTAGGTTCCCAGAAGCCAAGAAGAGAAAGCGTTTTTGTTTGTTTGTTTTTTAAAGATTTTATTTCTTGATTTTACAGAGTGCAGAGGGTAGGGGAATAAGAAATAGTTGCTTCACTTTAGCTGTTCATTTGTTGCTTATGTGTGCCTTGACCGGGCAAGCCCAGGGTTTCGAACTGGCAACCTCAGTGTTTCAGGTTGGTACTCTGTGCTCTGTGCCACCACAGACCAGGCTAGGAAGTGTTTCATTTGACGTTTTGGAGAGGTTAAATAAATTAAAAATTAAAAGTGACCATTGGCTTTGTCAACATGATGTAGACAAAGTACCCCCGACAAGAGCAGCCTAAGTGGAGACTGGGGAAGGGAGTTCAAAGGAGAGGAAAGCAAACAAGTGGTGACATCTGGAAAGAATGCTTGCAAAAAATGTTTTGATGTGCAGTGGAAGATTTTTTGTTTATTTTATTTTTTTAAAGATGGGTGATATTTTATCATAGGAATGGCATAGGAGAGAAGGAAAAATAATCTTACAGGGGAATGGATAAGAAGCCAAAATCACTGAGAAGGTAAGAACTAAGGGTCAAGAGCAGAAATGGTAGAGGGATTGTCCTTTGGTCTTGAAGAGCAAGGATGAGAGTGGCTGCTGGAAGTGTGCCGTTAGGTGCGGCCAGACCGCCCGTTCTGCTGTAGGAAGATAGGAGGTCCTGTGCATTCATTGTGTCTTCTTGGTAAAATAACAGTTCATCACCTGTGGTGGAAGACTGAAGGAGAAAGGAGGTTTGAAACAGTCACTCTTTCAAACATGCTGTAGAAATGTAGGTAGCTGAACAGTGGTCAGTACCCATTTGAAATGTGTGTTTATGAATTTAAAGTCAAACTAGATGGTGTGTTGTGGTTTTTTCTTCAGCAGCAATCAAGGGCAAGTGCAGAGGAGAGGGCTTGAAGGATTTCAGGGGTTTTGCAAGGGCTGAACCCTGGAATCTGTCCTAGACAAGGAGAAAGTTGAAGAAATTGTGTGTTGGCCCTGGCCGGTTGGCTCAGCGGTAGAGCGTCGGCCTGGCGTGCGGGGGACCCGGGTTCGATTCCCGGCCAGGGCACATAGGAGAAGCGCCCATTTGCTTCTCCACCCCCCACCCCCTCCTTCCTCTCTGTCTCTCTCTTCCCCTCCCGCAGCCGAGGCTCCATTGGAGCAAAGATGGCCCGGGCACTGGGGATGGCTCCTTGGCCTCTGCCCCAGGCGCTGGAGTGGCTCTGGTTGCCGCAGAGCGACGCCCCGGAGGGGCAGAGCATCGCCCCCTGGTGGGCAGAGCGTAGCCCCTGGTGGGCGTGCCGGGTGGATCCCAGTTGGGCGCATGCGGGAGTCTTTCTGACTGTTTCTCCCCCTTTCCAGCTTCAGAAAAAAGAAAAAGAAAAAAAAATTAAAAAAAAAAAAAAGAAATTGTGTGTTGGCAGTGGGCGGAGGGGAGAGAAGGGAACAGGGGAGGCAGCATGCACGCTGCTGTGGCTCTGAGGCCAGTCTCAGTAGGGAGGCAATGGTTAGCACTAGACTCTCTTACTTATCACCTAAGAGACCATTAAGACTAACTCAGTCTTACCTTTCCTCCTGTTCACCTCATTTTGCCCAAGCAGTTCAGACTTCCTGTGTTGCTTCTGATCGTCTGGCTTCATGGTTTGTGCATAGCCTAATTTGATCCAGGTTCCTCACTGCTGTGACCCTTCACCATACCCTTTGCTGTACTTTCTGGAGCTCATGGTCAGCAAAATTCATGATATCCTCAACCATTTCTCTGAAAGTTCCTGTTTCCTTCTGAAAGGTACTGTTACTGACACCTGGCTATCCTTTGAGCTTCCTACTTTCCATATAACCGTCTCAAGTGGGGACATTTTTTTCTCATACTTTGGTACCAGTGGGCATGTAGGGGATCTTTATGTTCTCTTTCCCATTGTGTTTTCCTTTTTTTCTTCTGTCTTACAATTTGAGCTCTCTAAAAAGAAAAACGCTCTCGGGTTATATGACCACTGCTTGTCATTGTTTCGGTGACTCTCCCTTCATTCATTGGTTGTTTCAGCACTGATCTTACTGTCTTTCCATTAGTACTTCAGTCACATTCTTTTTTTTTTTTTTCTGAAGTGAGAAGTGGGGAGGCAGAGAAGGAGGGGGGTGGTGAAGAAGCAGATGGGCGCTTTTCTTGTGTGCCCTGGCCAGGAATTGAACCCAGGACTTCCACATGCCGGGCCGCCACTCTACCACTGAGCCAACTGGCCAGGACTTCAGTCACATTCTTGATGACTTAGGCTTCTACGTATAGATGATCCATGCCCTCTCCTTTTGTTCATTTTTTTTTCCTCTAGGAATCTGTTTCTTCACTCCCTCTTAAGCAGCCACTCACACCCATGGTCATGCCTTAAACCTTGTTATTATCAAAAACTCCACTTGAATATCACAGTTATAAGCATATCAGTCTGATACCTACTTGCTCTTTACAACCCCCTTCCTTTGGTAGTCCACTTCAGCTCTTTCTCTGACCACATTGTGACTTACAGTCCCACTTCCCTACAGTTCTTCACAGTCCCATCCCTCCCTCACCCACCCCCAATCTTTACTTCTTTCTATGGTTCTTAACTATAATCACTTCCTTGCATATACGTTGAAATCTTTGCCCACCTGCTTCCTCCTCACTACACCCCACCATAACACTGTTTAAATTTCAGTCTTTTGTTTTAACTCTACATATCAAAGATACCTACTCTAGCAATGTACTTGGCCAATGAAAACCACAAAACCTCACTTACTTTTTTTTCTCTCTCTCGTAACTTACATTTTTCTCAGTTAAACCACAAGTGGACTCACATTGCCATATTCTTGTGTCAGATTATTCTCACTTCCAGAAAAGCCTGTTTTGTGCCTTTCTACTTCCTTTTTCTTTTCTTTTTTTTTAAGTGAGAAGTGGGGAGATAAACAGACTCCCTCATGCACCTTGACTGGGATCCACCCAGCAACCACCACCCACCCCTGTCTGACACCCATGCTTGAATCAGCCAAGCTATCCTCAGCATCCAGGGTCCATGGTCAGACCAACTGAGCCACTGGCTGCGGGAGGAGAAGAGAGAGAGAAGAGGGAGGGGGGGTGTTCTCTGACCAGGGAATGAACCCAGGACATCCGCATGCCCTGCCAAAGCTGTATCCACTGAATCAGCTGGCCAAGGTCCCTTCCTTATTCTTTATTCTTAATTAATGAACTCTGTTCTAATGAACTCCCCCTCCCCTCCTCTACCCTTCCCCTTCCTCCCTCCCTCCCTCCCTCCCTCCCTCCCTCCCTTCCTTCCTTCCTTCCTTCCTTCCTTCCTTCCTTCCTTCCTTCCTTCCTTCCTTCCTTCTCTACCTTCTTTTTCTTTTCAGAGAGATGAAGGGAGAGATGGTGGGGAGGGAGAGGGAGGGAGAAGCATCAACTCGTTTCACTTAGTTGTGCACCCATTGATTGCTTCTGTGTGCATTGACCGAGGATTGAACTAGTGACCTAGGGGTCCAGCCAGTGACCCTGGGGATCAAAATAGTGACCTTAGCACTCTGGGGCAACATTCTATCTACTGAGCTACCTGCCAGGGTGAGCTCTTTTCTAATTCTTGACAAATGTAAAACAATCTTTTCATTCCTGAATTTACCGGCCTATCTGGTAGACAGAATCACACTTCTCCCACTACCCCCAGATGTCCACTTCCTAATCCTTGAAACCTGTTGAATGTGTCAGATTACATGGTAAAGAGGAACTAAGGTTGCAGATGAAATTAAGTCTGCTAATAAATTAACCTTAAGATGGGGAGATTATCCTGCATTATTCAAGCGGGCCCAAAGTAATAATAAAAGTTCTTATAGGTAGAAGAAAGAGGCAGAGGAGAAGACCAGAGCTAGCAGTTCGAGAAAGTCATGCTTTTCCCTGATGACTTTGAGGTGGAGAAAGGAGGCCACGAGCCCAGCAATGTAGGCAGTCTCTACAAGCTAGAAAAGTGAAGGGAACATTCTCCCTAAGTGTCTCTAGAAGGAACATAGACCTGCTGACACCTTCATTTTAGTCCAGTAATGGAACTGAACTCAGGTTCGGCTCCCTGCCATGACAAAAGCCAGTGCTCATGAGATAGGTGTTAGTGAAAAGGAAAGAGGTTTATTCAGATTCCCATGTCCTGAGAAGACGGTGGACTTCTGTGTCCTGAAAAACCATCTTAACGTCTGGGTGCAGGCAGGAGCTGTTCCAAAACAGGCAGTGAGCAGAACAGGTGCATGAATGTTTGTGATAGGATTAGTTAATAGTAACATAAATCTAACATGATTAGTTAGGGTAACATAAAGTTCAAACTGTTTATAACAGTAAGACACATTTTAGACTTATGGTCCCCAGACCTGTAAGATTATAAATTTGTATTGTTAGTGGTAACTTACCACTTGGTAAGTTATAGCAATCATAGAAAACATGCTCATGGAAGTGTTTTCCCATCCTACAACCTCCTTGCAATGCATTACTGCACAGTCATAAATTTTGCCTCCCTTTTTAAAAATGGGCGAACTGTTCTGACTCCTAGAACAGCCCTTCTGCATGGTGTGCTGGGCCCCTCCTCTTCGTGCCTAGCAAGGACTTTGCTTTTGGATTATCCTTTCTCTCTGTGCTGCGTTGTCAGTTTTCTCTTCTTACTGGATTTTCCAATCTGTAATATCTTCCTCACAAAAGAAAAAAAAAATGACCTTTTGTCTGTGTGGAGTGTCCCAGCCCAGGCAGAGCCCCCTCGCCTTCCGTTAGAGCCCTTTCCTAGGGAGTGCTGCAGCACGCCGGGCGGAGCTGGGGGTGTTCTCTCCCCTCCTGCCATCTCGCCTCCATGGAGCTGCTGGACAGCCTTTCCAAAGCAGTCACTACATCTCGTTACTACTCTCTCACCTAAGGCCCATCATACCTAAAATTGAAAGCCCTTTCTGAAGTCACTATGATGTGGCCCCAATCTTATCACTGTACCCCTTTCTCTGTCTGCTACAGCTGCACTGACCTTGTTTTCCTTTAAGCAAACCAGTTCATTTTTGTTCTGTGCCTTTGCACTTGCTGTTTTCTTTGCCTGGAACTCTCTTCCTGCAGATATTTTCATGGTTCATTCCTTTGCTTCATTTAGTCGCCTGCTCAAATAACCCCTCTTAAGATCATCCTGAGATAGCCCCAGCACCTTCCTTTCCCTTCTCCCTCTCCTCCACCTCCTCCACATCCCTCCCCCCAGCCACTTATTGATAATTTTGCATCAAGCTTATTTTGTTCGTTCTTCCTCAGCCTTACAATTTGGATGGGTTGCAGTCAGTAGATGGCATAAAATGTAGTGGTGGTAAATGTAAAAGGGAATGGACATGGTTTTGAGGAGAAGAGAGAAGAAATATGTGGGGAGTAGCCATGAGGGACAAGTATAATACATGACTCACCTCCTAGGACTTGAGAAAATAGGATAGAAGGCACAAAATAGTACTTTCAGGATACTCCCTCATAATTGTTGAACAGATTTCATGAGGTAATGTGTAAAGTATTTGTCACAGTTCCTTGTACATAATATCAACCAGTAAATTTCCTTCGAGTGAAGTATGTTTTCTCTAGCTTTTCTTTTTTATTTCCCTTCTTAAGAGGGAAGGAGCGGTCATACAGGAAGATCCTTGTTGAAGGGACTAGTACTTGAAAGATGTAACTAAATCAGAATAGTCTGAGGTTTACAGCAAACAAGTAGTCCTTGAGGAGTTAAGGTGTGCCAAAGGAGAGAGAATCAGTTATCAGTGGCTTCTGGGTATTATCAGAGCTTTGAATAAAACTACAGATTTAGGCAAAATTCTTTCTCCTTGCCACTCAGGCATACAGTGCCCTTACTCTACTGAAACTGTTTTTTTGAGAAATGATAGCTAGATATTTCTGCAGTTAAATTATCCAATGAGCAATCAGCATTAAAATAATCAGAAAGAGAAACTTGTTAAACTTGTCCTCTGCTGCCCCTGTCCCCTTCCCATTCGTATCCATAAGTAAAACTAGAAAGCCTTGCAGTAGTTTGGGGCTTATAGGACACTCCCATGGATTTCTAGGAGTTTCACATGGACAGGTTTCAAGAGTATGCATTTATATTGTAACAACTGGAATTCCTTCACCTTATTCAAGTGTTATTATTCATGTGATATATATGTATATAGTAGACACATGATAAGTAAATTATTGGAGGAATGATTTTTTTCTGTGGGATGTAAATTTGCAACCTTACTCTTGTTCGACTTTTAGATTTGGTCTTGTGTTTTCTGTTTTATTTCCAGAGAGTGAAGGGAGTTCCCCAAGTCACATTGCAGTGCTGTGTCGAGGCCGAGTTTTTATCTTTGATGTAATTCACGAAGGATGTTTGATCACCCCACCAGAGATTCTCAGGTTTTCAAACTACTCTTTTGAATCTTGTTAGATCTTAAAGCTTTTGCAGGAGTTAAAACAAATAAATGTTCAGAATTGCCTATTTATAAGGTGGCAATAATAAATTTATATACACTGAATTTTTAAAAATCTATTCTAATTTTATTTTTAATTTAAATTGATTTTTCATTTTACTAGGCATATATGAATATATCCCACTTGTATAAAAGGAACACATTGCAAACAGTACTAGTCCCATTACCTGCCCTAGAATTCATCACTGTTACTAGTTGGGTGTGTTTTAGCCTTCCATATCAATTTTTATATGCATATAGATTTTTAAATATATATATTTCATGTATAGTATGTATTACATACTAATAGATTGTATATATAGTAGTATATACTATGTATTATAGTATTATTTTGTACATTTGTATTTTTAAAATGTATTATGGAAAATGTAGAGGGAATTATATTGAGAAGCTCTTCCATGTACTCTTCCCCTGTCTTCAACAGTTATCAATTTCTAACATCGATAAATTTGTAGTCTTGTTTCAACTATACTTCCTTGTGACCTGCTCCTCATTCTCAAATATAATATTCTTTCACTATAAATATTTTAGTGTGTATCTCTAAAATATAAGGACTCTTAAAAATACACATGTATATTAGTATTATCACACTGAATGACTTGCTGCTTCTAAAAAGGTTTAATATCATTAATTTATAATCAGTTCAAATTTATAGATTGTCTTCTAAATGTTGAGTTATATATATCTGTATACTTTTAAAATTATTTTATTAAGAATTCCAAAACATATGTGAAAGTGCACACAGGAGTTTACAGCTAAATACTTATGTAACCACCACCCGGCTCAAGACAGGATATTGCCAGTGTTCCAGAAACCCCCTGCTAACACCTCCCAGTTAGTAGGCTTTCCCTCCTTCCCAAGAGTCATTGTTTAGGTTTCTTACAGTTTTTATTAGTACAAAAAAAAGCTGCTCTGAAAATTATTGTATAAGTGTTTTGATGTACGTGTGCTTGCATTACTCTCTAAGCACACCCAGGGGGACTTGCTGAGTGTGTACCTTTCCTTCAGGAGATAATGTCAGTTTTCCAAAATAATTACACTAATAAGCACTTCAGTGGTGTATGAGTGTTGTAGGAGTTCTTTATTTTCATTGGTTTGTTTTATTTTTGTAATTGTACATTGTAAATTTTGAAGTAGGGAAATTTATCTTTTCTTTAGGTATTTTGCTTTTGCATCTTGGATAGTATTTGTGTAGATTCTAGTCATGGTTTTTAATTTGGTTGGTCCCAATTTGACATATAATTATTAGATCAGGCCTATTAGTTGGATTGCTCAAAGCCACTCTTCAGAAATTGCATACATGTGATCTGTGCACTAACTTTGGGCTGTGACCTGTTTTTCTTGAATAATGGAGAATTTGAATCCCTATTTTAAAATCAGGCAGAGTGGTAGAGCATTGGCCTGGCCTCTGGGTGTCCCAGGTTTGATTCCTGGCCAGGGCACACAGGAGAAGCGACCATCTGCTTCTCCACTTCTCCCCCTCCCCTTCCATCTCCCTCTCTTCCTCTCTCCCTCTTCCTCTCCTGCAGCCATGGCTCAATTGATTCGAGTAAGTTGGCCCTGGGCACTAAGGATGGTTCTGTGGAGCCTCCATCTCAAGCACTAAAAATATCTCAGTTGCAAGCATGGCCCCAGATGGGGGTTGCTGGGTGAATACAGCAGGGATGCATATGGTAGTCTGTCTCTCTATTCTCCCCCCCCCTTCACTTGGAAAAGAAGAAAAAACAAAAATAAATAAATAAATCAGGAGACTCAACAGGAAAATATGAATTTTTGTTTGCTCTTAAAGAGATAAAAGTTATTTTCAGATTTTTAACTGTTAATTCAACCTCTATGGTGATTTTCTTGCTTCCATATATTCTCTATAGTTATGAGTCCTTAGACTTCAGATTTGATTGTGTTTCACCTCTGATTAAAATCCTAAATGATTCCTTGTGGTCTAGAATTCATTCCTAGTTCTTTAGCAGTGGTCTAGATTTGACCTGCTCTTCCTCCTTCTGCCTCCTATATTCCTACCCCATTTCTCTGCTTGCAGTTCTTGTAACACAGCATATTATCTTTGCATGTACTCATGCTATTTGTAATGCCTTCTCCTGACTTGTCTCTAGAGAGTACAGATTCTTACTCATGCTTTGTGTCTCTGTTTACCTGACACCATAAGGTCAGCTGTTTTCCTAATATCCTGTTCCCTTTCCTTGCCTCACGCCCCAAGGATTTGGCCTCCTTTGGTCTCTCTAAATGCCTGTATTTATCTCTGTTATATTGATTATAATGTTTTATTAAAATTATTTATTTCTCTGTGTGTTTTTTGTTGTTGTATTTTTCCGAAGCTAGAAGCAGGGAGGCAGTCAGTCAGACAGACACCCGCATACACTCTACCAGTATACACTGGCATGCCCACCAGGGGGCGATGCTCTGCCTATCTGGGGCATTGCTCTGTTGGGGCCGGAGCTATTCTAGCACCTGAGGTAGAGGACATAAGCCGTCCTCAGTGCCCGGGCCAACATTGTTCCAATGGAGCCTTGGCTGCGGGAGAGGAAGAGAGAGAGAGAGAGAAAGGAGAGGGAGAAGAGTGGAGAAGCAGATGGGCGCTTCTCCTGTGTGCCCTGGCCGGGAATTGAACCTGGGACTTTCACACGCTGGGCTGATGCTCTACTGCTGAGCCAACCGTCCAGGGCCTATTTCTATGTTTTTACATGCAGGTGGAGCTCTAAGATATTAGTTACCAAGTTGTTGTTGCTTTTTTAATTCTAATTCCTTAATACAAAACGAAAGTATGTGTCTGTGTGTGTGAATTAAGTAATCAGGCCATCCCTGTGCATTAGGAAATTTTATCTAGAAATGTAAGATACATTAGAAGAGGAAGATAGATTGATCAGATTCTGAATCTTAGTGATTTGGAGCCTCAAAAGACATTTGGTTACCTCTACATAAAGGTGATAGCTGAAGCTATTAAAGAAGTGCAAGAAATTACCAAGGGAAAAATTGTAGGAGAGGTTGGGGGAGGCTAATGATAGAAATTTGGGGAAACACATTTGGCAGTGGAAGGAGAACAAATGGTCAATGAAGAAGAATGAGCGGTCAGTGAGGTGGGGCGACCACAGTGGAATAATGTCACAAAAACCAATGCAGAGGATAGTGTGAAGGTTTACTGCTGGGTGTTAAACACTCTATGATGAGGAAAATAAGACTGATTTGTTGTATGGGACTCTGTTGGTAACTTTCAGAAATGTGGTTTCACAATAATTATTGGAAGACAAAACCAGAATACAGAAAATTAATGAATGAAAAATAAGGCAGAAACCAGATTGTGAGGAAATACCAAGTGTAGAATATTTTTAAATATATATGATTCTGAATTGTAAGTATTGTTAATACAAATCTTTGTGATTTTTAGTATCAAAGGTTATATGTGTAGCTGAAAAACAGATGCATGAATAACCAAATTAAAAGAAAAGAGAGATTATCTTGTTACCAAATCAATACCTCTTTTTCTATTTGAACAGATAATTTACTTTTAAACTGACATACAAAAAGCTGTACATATTCATCACCACAATCTATACATAACATAGCCATCTCTTCCAACAGTTTCCTGCTCTGTTATTACTTTTTGTCATAAGAACACTTAACGTAAAAGCTACCCTCAGCCAACTTAAATATATACACAGTATTGTCAACTCTAGGCACCATGCTGTGCAGTAGATCTCTAGGACTGACTCGTATTACTAAAACTTTGTACCCTTTGATACCTCCACAATCTCCTCCTTACCTCAGCCCCCTGGCACCCTCCATTCTACTCTGCTTCTAGGAGCTGGAATATTGTGAATACCTTATATAAGTGGAATCATGTAATAATTTGTCCTTTTGTGTCTGGCTTATTTCACTTAGCATAATGTCCTCCAAGTTCATCCGTGTTGCTGCCAATGGCAGGATTTAATGTCTGAATAATTTTCCATTGTATGTATATACATTTGTTTATCCATTTGTCAATGGATATTTAAATTGCTCCTGCCTCTTGGTTATTGTGAATAATGCCGCAGTGAACTAGGGATTGCCAATGTCTCTGAAATCCTGATTTCAATTCCTTTGGAATAGTGCTCATAACTTGGGTTGCTGGGTCGTATAGTAGCTCTATGAGCTTCTTGAGGAACTGCTATATTGTTTTTCGTAATGGATGCACCGAGATTTCCACCAGCAGTGCACAAGGGTTCCCGTTTGTCTACTTCCTCGCCAGCAGTTAACCTCTTGTCTTTTTGATAATAAACACCCTAACTGATGTGAGGTGATACATTGTGGTTTTGACTTCCATCTCCTTGATGATTAGTGATAGTTGAGTACCTTTACATGTACCTGTTGGCCATTTGTAGATCTTCTTTGGAGAAATGTCTAGACAACTGCCCATTTTTTAAATCAGATTTTTTTTTTTGTCTATTGAATTTTAGGGGGCACCTTATATGATTTAGATAGTAACCTCTTATCAGATATATGGTTTGCAAATATTTTCTCATAATCTGTAGGTTGCCTTTTCATGTTGTTTCCTTTACTGTGCAGAAGCTGTTAGTTTGATATTATCTCATTTATTTGTGCTTTTGTTGTCATGTCTAAGAAACACTTGCCAAGGTTGATGTCGGAATCTTTATTCCCTCTTATATTTTTTTAGGAGTTTTATTGTTTGAGGTCTTACATTTAAACCTTTAATCTGTTTTGAATTAATTTTTGTGTATGGTATAAGACAGGGACCCAGTTCATTCTTTTGAGTGTGACAGTCCAGTTTTCCCAACACCATTTATTTAACAGATTGTCGTCCTTTTCCCATAGTGTGTTCTTGGCAACCTCTGTTGACCGTATATAAGTGGGTTTATTTTGGGGCTATTCTGTTCCACTGGCCTATATGTTTTTTTTTTTTTGTTTTTTTTTTACGTTTTTCTGAAGCTGGAAACAGGGAGAGACAGTCAGACAGACTCCCGCATGCGCCCGACCGGGATCCACCCGGCACGCCCACCAGGGGCGACGCTCTGCCTACCAGGGGGCGATGCTCTGCCCATCCTGGGCGTCGCCATGTTGCGACCAGAGCCACTCTAGCGCCTGGGGCAGAGGCCACAGAGCCATCCCCAGCGCCCGGGCCATCTTTGCTCCAATGGAGCCTTGGCTGCGGGAGGGGAAGAGAGAGACAGAGAGGAAAGCGCGGCGGAGGGGTGGAGAAGCAAATGGGCGCTTCTCCTATGTGCCCTGGCCGGGAATCGAACCCGGGTCCTCCGCACGCTAGGCCGACGCTCTACCGCTGAGCCAACCGGCCAGGGCCTATGTTTGTTTTTAATGCCAACGCCATACTGTTTTGATTACCATAGCTTTGTAATATGTTTATTTTGAAATCAAGAAGCATACTTGCAGCTTCATTCTTCTTGCTCAAAATTGCTTTGGCTCCTCAGAGTTTTTTATGGTTTCTTGTGAGTTCTAGGATTTTTTTTTTCCATTTCTGGTAAAAATGCCGTTGGGATCACATTGATTGAATCAGTAGATTGCTTTGGTGAGTATGGACTTGTTAATGGTGAAGATTTAAGCAATTATTATATGACCTTTTATTATCAAACTTAAAATGCCATTTCAGGTTTAATACATTTTCTCTGATAACTTCTCTGTGATAATAACCACATTTTATGTATATGAGAATGGCCATGTCAGGCAGCAGTGTTAGTTTTATGGTCAAAACCAGTGATTTGAGGTGATAAGGGAAGAGCAGCAACCAGTACCAAGTGGAAAAAAAGGTTGAGGTAGAGTTTATTACTTTCGCACTCAGAATTCATGCTAGTTACTATACCTACCACCTACCTAATCACCAACTGTAGAAACTTTATTTGTAACTGAAGCAAAATCAGAATTTGCAGACAAGTGAACAGGAAGAGGTAAGGCCCTTTACTCCCACTGTAGATGCAGATGGTTTGTGCTACAGGACTCCTCCATTAATGTTCAAATAAAGAGGGAGGAGTTTTGCAGCTAGGACTTTATTTCTTCATTAGTATTACAGAAATAATTAAGAAACAGGAAATTATGCAAATTAATGATCATATTTTTTTCAGTTTTGAATGAAAAAGCCACAAATAAGGGATGGCTATTAGTGGTGCCTTTTGGCCATTTATTAAGCCACATTAGCTCACTTTCCGAGAAATGCTTAGAAGCTCTTAATTGAGTTAATTTCTCAGAATGTGCCATGAGGAAGACTGAAACTAACTAAATCTCTGGATTTTTGACTGATGGAAATTTATTTCTTTATGGAAGAACACTATTATTTACCTGCAACATGTTTAAAAATACATGAAACTCATCAGACTGGGAGTATAGAAAGCTATTGGGGGAAATAATTTATCCTTAGCTAATAGAGTATTTAAAATGCAATGGATATAAGTAACAACACATGACTACATGGTACTTACGTGTGTTGAGTTAAACACAAGTATTAATTAGGTATAAAGTAAGTCCTCTATCAAATATATTTGCACATAGTTTTTAGTCAGATAAGCATATGTATTTGTGAGATTATTTACCAGAATATTATTCAAGTTCTCCACGTACAGTATAGGGTTGTTTACTTTGACCTGGAAGTGCAAGTACATTTTCAAAGTATAAATTACATCAACCAACCCAAATGTATTTATTTAAGTTATTGTCAAATACAAATTTGGTGTTAATTGGCCATAATTGCCTTAAAAGTGTTGGAAAGACATTCATTGCTGTTGAGATCATAATCTTTCTTTGGATAACATATCAAAACATTTAAACACTGGTAAACATTATAACCTATTGAGGCCAAAATAGCTAGTGATGCTGCCTGTGTTATTCTTTTAATCCTCTTTCTTTAATCCTCTGTAAGGCAATTGACATACATCTACAAGAAGTGCCACAGTGAACCTGAGGGGCCTGGGGTAGCAGCATTGACTAGCGAGGAGCGGACTCGATGGGCTAAGGTCATAATTTACACTTTTTTTTTTATTGAGGTATAATTGACATATAACATGTTCTTTTGGGGTATATAAAATAGTCATTTGATATTTGTATATATTGTGAAATAATTACCACAATAAGTCTAGTTAACATATCACCATAATTAGAAATTTCTTTTCTTGTGCTGAGAAAGTTTTTAAGATCTCCTCCCAGGAAGTTTCAAATATGTAGTACATTATTAACTATATATGTACTATTCTTAATGAACTTTTCCCTTCTAGATATAGTATATTTAAATTGTAACATTTAATCATTATCTCCTTGCCCTTCAGGCACGAGAATATTTGATTAGTCTTGATCCGGAGAACTTGACTTTGTTAGAAAAAATTCAGACCAGCTTACTGGTATATTCTATAGAGGATAGCAGTCCACATGTAACGCCAGAAGATTATTCACAGGTACTTAACTATCTTATTCTGTTATTTCTTCCCACAAAGTTTTCTGGAGGACTCTTATATATATTGAACATGAGAAGATTTTTTGTTGTTGTTATATTCAGGCTCTTAAAATGTTTCTTAGCTATGATACATATCTGTACCAAATTGAAGCTTATACATAGATAAATAATAATGCTTCATGACTGCTTTCCACACTATTCAGGACCATTTAGATAAATCTTGTATGTTGTTTAAAGAAATATGACTGTTGTTTGCGTATCACATATCAGTGTTTCTCAACCTTTTCATTGAATGCATATACAGAAAATTTGCATAGGTCACTGGGCTACATGAGCTTCTCATGCCAAAGGTGACATGAGAACTTACCCATAAGCCACTCCAGTGTGCCTTGACCCCTTAGTTGGTGAGATATGTCCTAAGAATTGTATCAAACTGTAAGTAATTTATTTTTATCATGTGGTTTTATTAAACAAACTGACTGTAGTGTGTTTAAAGGAAAATGTGGCCTTACTTTTTCCCCCCTGAGATAATATCATTTCCTGGGATATAATAAAAGGTAGTAGTCATATATTTAGAAGTGTCATCATAGTCTTTTGAAAACACTGGAATTATTTCATAATGCATTATCAGTATTAAACGATAGCAATAAAATAATATAGAATTGAAAAACCTTGTAGCTGGAAACCAACTTTTAGTCTTTTAAGTTTTATTTTTCTTTTTAGTAGAAGAATCACAAAACTTCTTGAGGAAGAATATGTTTTAAGGCAGTATTATTCAAACTTTTTTACTACAATCTACGGTTAGACACAGATTTAGACTGCAGCTCGCTACACGCAGCTTGTGCGCACACAAGTGTATAATAGAAGTTTCACAAACAGTAATTACTTTTATTATCTGTGATGTACTCCGATATTTATGTTTTATTTTATTGTTTCTTTTTGTATAAAATGTTTATTGTGATGCACTAAACTGATTTCATGACACACTAAGGCCAGAACCTACCGTGTGAAAAACAGGTTTAGTGGGATCTAAATTCTTGAAACATTTTTCTCATAACTAAATTTTAATAACTTACCCCCCACGTCCTCTTAACACTATTGAAGTTGCAAAAACCTGTTCTTTCAATTGTATGTTCTCTAAACATTTATTAATATCATATTAGCATTCTCTTTTCTGGAGTATTTTTTTTTTTGAGATTTTAAGAAATATCTAAAGTCAGGGCCAGAATTACAATCTTGTGACTATAACTGTTATTGTTTATTAAATTTGATTAACCTGAAGGGGAAAAATGAGACTATACATATATGTTTAAGATATAAATACTTAGAAGTCAATAGTAAAATTTTTTTAATTTGGAAAGATTAAATTTATTGTAGGCAACTGCAATGATCCTCATTGGAGATCCAACAGTGCGCTGGGGAGACAAATCCTATAACTTGATTTCCTTTTCTAATGGAGTATTTGGCTGTAATTGTGATGTAAGTAAACTACTGAAGTTATATTTTTCTTTTAATTTTTTTAGGTTGAATTAATGGCAGCAGCTATAGTACTTATGCTGTGTTGTCTTAATATAAGTAAATACTTTAAGGTGTTATCGTAAAAGGTTTAATTATGAATTCTCAGTAAAAATAGAGTATTGTATAAATTATTTTCATCTATAGTAAAGCTAATAGTTTGGTGTGTATCTGCATATATTTTCATGTAGTATAATCTCTTGAATATTACAACCTATTTTATTGCCTTGGCCAGATAGCTTGGTTGGTTAGAGCATCGTCCCAAAGAACAGAGGTTGCTGGTTCTATCTTGGGTCAGGGCACATACAGGAACAGATTGATGTTCCTGTTTCTCTCTTTCTATCTCTCTAAAATCAATAAATAATATTTTTAATAAAATAAAGATATATAGCATTATGTATATGTTCTGTGCCCAGAGAAATATATGTGGATATATTTCTAGATTTACCTAATTAAAATAGTAATTTTGTAACTTGTTCTAAAATGACACATGATCTCTGGAAAATTATTTATTTACACTATGATATGAAAATGTCTGGTATTTAATACCATTTTTATCTTCTTCATAAAAAACTTTTCTTGTTTCTCTTCTGTTCTCTCATAGCCTTCTTCATTAGCTCTACCTGGCTGTTTTCTCTTGAACATTCAGGTCTATGGATTAAGAAAATTTAAAAAGCCTAAGAGTTGTATTACACACTTGTAATCTCATTGTAACACTTTTCATAAAGTATGTCATTTGGCATAAAGTAGCATGAGGTAGGTTTTTTGGTAGCTTTCTTCTAAAAAATGTAGTGACTGTAAAATATTAAAAAGACTTATTACATTGATCTGGGCTCAGTGGTTGTATTAATCAGTATTTATTCAGTTTTAGGTGATAGAAACCTAAATCAAACTAGCATTAGCTTAAGAAGGTATTTGTTGACATGGGGGTTCAGCTGAGTTTGGTTGGGTAAGGCTGGATAGTATTTGTTAATTGCCTCAGTTTTTTTCTCTTCAACACCCTTGTTTGAGTCTTCCTCACCTCCTCAGTCTGGTTTCTGTGCTCACCAGTGCCAGGAACCTGTCCCGTGTGAGTAGCTGACTGCTGCCTGCCATCTACCCTCCGTTTCTCTCTGACTTGCCTGCTGCAGTTGATCCCCTTCTCCCTCCTACGACTGATACTGCCTCTTCCCCGGACCATCTCTCCCTACCTGTTTTTTCTAGAACTGACCACGGTCTCAGTCATACTGTCCCCCGTACTTGCTGTCTTCCCTGGTTTAATACTTTCATTGGCCATTCTTAGATAGGTGGCTTGCAGGTACATTTTTCCAGTTTGTAGCTATTATCATTTTGAGTGATTTGTTTCACTGTATGTTAAATTGTTCAAACGAGATGTTATATTGTCATGGGGCTAAGTTGCTTTCCTCTACAACTCATCATCTTGCTTTCCTCCCTCATTCCCAACCCCTCCAAAAAACCTTGCAGCACACTGATTTTTACGAATAGCACCAACATCCTGCTGTTTGCTCAAATTCAGGATGAAAGTAACTTTAACAATTTTTTTCTACCTCTGAGTAAAGACTATGGCCCTATTGTGATCATCCATCTCACCACAATGAGGTGTAGCAAGTTAATGGACTTGTTTTGTGTGTATGCATTAACACCCATGTATTTGTAAAACCAGTCTGGTTGTCTCCACATGATAATCTGCTTTTAAAATTCCATGTAGGTTTTCCTTGTAATCTAAGATATTACAGAAAATATAATTTAACCTATGTGAAACACCATTAGTCAAGTGTATACACTGTAAAGTAAAGCTGTTCTTAATTCAAAGCCATGTTGCTGTTCTCTTCCATTGGTGCTAGAATATGTAGTTTTGTATTATAGTAACTAATCCAATTTCCTTCTTGGGATTTAAAATCTTGGGGTCGAGTTTATTTTCTCTACGTAGGCTTTGTTATAGGGCTTTGTGAAGGGCACATAAGAAGCAGGTTGTGAACATTAGTTGTTAATAATAACAGCAGTTACTAATTATTGCTGTGAGCCAGGTCCTGCAGTAAGCACTTTATAAGCATTATTAAAATAATTTTTCCAGCAGCTGTCTTAGAATAGGTGTTATTATCACTACTAATAGATGAGACAATTTACTTAAAGAATTTCTCACAGTTGCGCAGCTAGCAGATGGTAGGGTTTGATCTCAGAAACAAAGCCCACATTTTTAAAAAGTATGTTACATATATTGTCTTCATATACATGAAATAAAAATGATCAAACTTATGTGAACAAACAAAGCATCAAGAAAGCATTTGAATTCTTCCTATTTTCTAATTTTAAAAAACATTGAGTATTAGCTTTCCACCAGGAGATGGATGGGTGGAATTATAAGTTGAACAGGTTTATATCCATCAGGCTTGCTTTTCTTAACTGATACCAGTAAAAGAGTTAGTGATTAATACTATTGTTTAAATACAACAGTATGTGGTGCAGCAACCTCGGTTCGGATCTGAGTCACGGCACCAAAAAAAAATAATAATTATTATAATAATAAATACAACAATATATGTGATGTCTGAAAATACTTTATAAAGCTATAAAGTGCTGCACATTTGTGAGAGGTGGTTAGGAAAGGGGGTTGTCAGTTCCCTGGGCTGTTGCTGGCAGGGGATGAGCTGCTCATGCACTGTGTCCTGACATGAGCCTCCCCTGACACTGTGCTGCTGCCTGTTGTCAGCAGGACACTGCTTCTCGCCTCCCCGGGCCCTGGTGTGGGCAGCAGCACGCCTGTGTGAGCGTCATACTTTAGACACCTGCTTACTCCTGAATCTGGGCCCAGGTGGGCTGGGTTTCGATTTGAAACCTCCCTCTTTCTCCCCCAGGCTAGTGGTGTCACATTCCATTCATGAATGGTAACTGGGTTTAGTGTAGGGTGGTAGCAGTGATGTAGAAAAAAAGGCATCTGACGTAACTCATTAGAGGAATGTGGAAAAAGTCAGGCAAAAAGTTTGTCCTTCAAAATAAACAATGGGAAAATCCACTAGCTGCGACCCCTTTCTCTGGATATGGCTTTCAGACTTGTAACACCCTGTAACTCAGCCCACCTTTCTCACATTCCTTAAACATTCAGTATTATTTCTGCCACTTCTGAACACTCCTGTAGCTATGTACACAAAATTGTTATACTTTTTAAAGCTCATCTAGTGGGCCTGTGTCCTTACCTAAAGTTCATGCCCATCCTCAGTGCAGCCTTCAGAGCCTGCCACCCCCATCTGTTCTCCACAGTGCTCTTCGGTTCCACGTGCCGCGGGGCTGCGTGCCTAGACCTGCTTCGACTTCCAGACAGATCGCACTTGTTTTCTCTAGATTCTTGTCTACATCACACCCTCCCCATTACTCAAGAGCCCTAATTAGGTGCTCCCCACTTTAAATATCTGTTCTTTCACAGAAAACAAAATATAGCAATTACTGTACTGTACCATATCCATACCTTTATCATTAGAAGGTAAGGGCATTTGGCAGTTCTGCACTGTATCATGTGTAAAGAATGGAGGAAACATGAAAATAAAATATCGGGTCAAGTCTTTTTTTGGAGAGTCAAGTTTTAACTTGATATAAAGTATTCAAAATATTGTGTATTTTCATTTTAGCATGCTCCTTTTGATGCAATGGTTATGGTAAACATCAACCATTATGTTGATGAGAAGATTCTTGAGAATGAAGGAAGATGGAAGGTATGTTATAACAAATATTTTATCCTTTTTATCCTCTTTCTAAAGATATGATATTCTTAATTCTTCCCTGATTTCAGGGTTCAGAAAAAGTACGGGATATCCCACTTCCGGAGGAGCTTGTCTTCACTGTGGATGAGAAGGTGTTGAATGACATCAGCCACGCTAAAGCCCAGTATCTCAAGCAGGTAGATTTTTTTGCTTTTAGATAATGTTTTCTCTTTTAACTACTATATATTAAAACTTGGCTAGCATCTAAGTACAACAGCATGAAACACTTAAATTATAGTTTTAATACCTCTGATTTGTCTGATACGACTTTAATGCAATGGTAATTTGATGATCTTTTGGATATTCTCTTTAGGTGATGTTGCACTGTTCCCATTTAATTCTTTTTTAGGCCTCTGATCTGCAGATTGTGGCATATGCCTTTACACCTTTTGGCAAAAAGCTAACCAAGAAGAAGAAGCTTCACCCTGATACATTTGTCCAGCTTGCACTTCAGCTGGCCTATTACAGACTTCATGGATGGTGAGGACCGTTCATTTTCGATCTTCAGACTCTTGAACTCCAAGGTTGTATCTTTACCGTAGCTATTTCATTCTCACTGCCAGCGTTTTTTCATACTTTTTTTTTCCAATTGGCACCATGTCTGAATTTGTACTTTCATTAACAGTAATTGAAAAGAATGACAAATTTCAATCTGTGACACCTTCATTGTCTTTTCTTGTCTTCTCATTACCTTAATACTTCTAAGAGTTTTGCTATTCTTTGGATTTCAGATCATTTGGTTTTCTTGCAACCTCAGTTTTCTGATGGGTTCATGATAAGGTATGATTTTGTAGATTATCTTAACCTTTACTCATTTTAGGATAGGAAAGATGGTCTCTTGTGACTTTCTACATCCTAAGAAGAAGTGGAAACTCCAGGGTCTTGCTTTTTTAATCCAGTCTGAGTGTATCTGTCTTTAAATGGGATGTCCAAATAATTTACGTTTATTATCAGCAAGGTTGGCTTTAGGTCTGTCATCTTGCTCTATATTTTCTCTTTATCATGTCTGTTTTTGCTCCCTTTTTATATTCTTTTGAATTCATAGTGTTTTTTTAATTATTCCATTTGATCTTCATAATCAGCTGTACTTGTTTTTTTAGTTGTTGCACTAGTATTTACAAAACACATCTTTAATTTATAGCAGTCCACCCTCATGTAATATTTCCCACTTCCAGTATAAGAATCTTATAACTAAATGCTTTTTTCGCTTCCCCCCATTCTCTGTGCTCTCATCATACATTACACTTCTGCATATATTATAAACCTCACAATGTACTATTACTGTTTTTGCCTTAAGCAATTATCTTTTTTTATTTATGCTAAACTATGTATAAAATAAAACTTGCCATTTTAGTCATTGTTAAGTATCTAATCCAGTGACATTAACTATATTCATAATGTTCTGCCATTATCACCCCATATATTTTTAAATTATTTCATTACCCCAACAGAATCTGTACCCATTAAGCCATAACTTTCTAGTCCCCTTCTGCCCTAGACTATGCTAATCTCTAATCTACTTTTTGTCTCTATGAAGTTGCCTGTTCTAAATATCTCCTATAAGTGGAGTTATATAATATTTGTTTTTGTGTCTGGCTTATTTTTGTGAAGTAAGTTTTGAAATCTGGAGATGTGAGTCCTTCATCTTTGTTCTTCTTTTCAAGATTGTTTTGATTTTTCTGGGTTGCTTGAAATTCCATAAGAATGTTAGGATGGGTTTTTCCATTTTTGCAAAAATGTCGTTAGGATTTTGATGAAGATTATCTTGCATCTGGGAATGCTTTGGGTGGTATTGCCATCTTAACAATGTTGAGTCTTCCAATCCATGAACACAGGGTCCCTTTCCATTCTTACTGCTTTTATTTTTAATGTGCTTTTAAAAAGTTATTTTGGTGATGTTTTAAATTTTTACTATACTTTCTCATTTACATTTTGAAAGGGTACTGTTCCATATCAGAGAGACAGCCTTACAGAACAGGAGAGGCTCCGTAACTCTGTTTGAGCCCTTTTAGTGCCCACGCCCCAGCCTTTTACTCTCACTCCACTTGGTCTCTAACTCTAAACTCCAACTGCCAGGAATGTAGGAGGGCTTTGTAGCTAACATCGCTTATCATTCCCCAACCCAGGAAAATCATCATCACTCTGGGCAACTTCTTAAGTCATGCTTTTACTTAATTCTACAGTTAGTCATATTCTATATGAAGAAGCTAAAGGCTAAGGACTCTCTACTGTCTATTGCTGTATAACAAATTACCCTAACATTTAGTAGTTTAAAACAACAAACACATATCATCTCACATTTTTTTTTGTCAATTAGGAATCCAGCTTAGCTGGGTGCCTCTGACTTCAGGTGTGTTGTGAGGTTGTAGCCAGAGTGTCGGCCAGGGCTGTGTTCTCATTTGAGGGAGCTCCTCAGAGGGGCTCTGCTTCCAGGCCCACTCACATGGCTATTAGCAGGGTTTAGTGCCTCCCAAGTTGCCTCCCAGAGGCCACCCTGTTTCCTACCACCTGGGCCTCTCTGTAGGGCAGTTCCAGCTTGGCAGCTGGCTTTCCTCAGAGTAGGGGGTGAAAGCAAGAGAGCTCTCTTTGTAACCTAATTTCAGAAGTGACATCCACCACTTGTATTCTTTTCATTAGAACTGATCACTGTGCCCATCCCATATCCAAAGCGAGGGATATAAACAGCCAGAGGCAAGGACCACTGGGGGCAGGTGGCACAGGGGGCACCTACCACAGACTCCAGTGTGCACAACCTGACAGCAGCCAGGCCTGTGAGACATTCCATAGTATACAGGCCCTGGGTACCAGAGCTCATTTTGTTATTTGATATTGGAAATAGCATTTTTTTTTTTTTAAATCCCAACTGTAGTCTATATTATAGACCTTAGTCTCTGACCAAAGCCAGCTTTATTAGGTAAAATGTCTTTTTACTAACAGTAGAGCATTTCCTTTATTCAGATTCATTGTCTTATTTTCATTTTTTCTTGTAGCCCTGGATGCTGCTATGAAACGGCTATGACAAGATATTTTTATCATGGCCGTACCGAGACTGTGCGGTCCTGTACGGTAGAAGCAGTCCGGTGGTGCCAGGCCATGCAGGATCCTTCTGCCAGTGTGAGCATCTGAAAAGAAGAATAACAGAATTTGTTTGTTCTAAGGGAAACTTGGCCCTTAAATAATGAGCTTCTTTATCTCAGTTCCCCTGGATCAGGAAAATACTTTGTTTTTTTTTTCCCTGTAGTTTTCAAAACATTTATTTGTTCATTTGCCAGTGAAGTATGTACTTAGAAAGAATAGGACACAGGACTCCTGAGAAGAAGCCCATTAGTGTCTTTTTTAAATTTTATTTTATTTTGTGACAGAGAGATAGAGAGAGGGACAGACAGAGACAGACAGGAAGGGAGAGAGATGAGAAGCATCAGTTCTTCACTGCAGCACCTTAGTTGTTCATTGATTGCTTTCTCATATGTGCCTTGACCTGAGGGGGCTACAGCAGAGCAAGTGACCCCTTGCTCAAGCCAGCGACTTTGGGCTCAAGCTGGTGAGCTTTGCTCAAACCAGATGAGACTGTGCTCAAGCCAGAGACCTCGTGGTTTCGAACCTGGGTCCTCCACGTTCCCGTCCAACGCTCTATCCACTGCGCCATGGCCTGGTCAGACTGGTATCATTTTCTAGGCAAAATATCTTCAATACCTTGAGTATTTCACAACTGTTTTTTTTTTTAATTTTTATTTATTGATTTTACAGAGAGGAGAGAGAGGGGTGGGGAGAACAAGAGGTATGAATGCATAGTTGCTTTACTTTGTTATTGATTTGCTTGTGGTGTGTGCCTTGACTGGGCAAGCTCAGGGTTTCAAACTGGCGATCTGGGCATTCCAAATTGACTCTCTGTCTCCTGCACCACCGCAGACCAGGCATATTTCACTACTATTGATCTACCTTCAGAATAACACCAATAAAATGCTGGCACTATGAAAGTGCCTTTAAAAGGAAGTTTTTCTTAATGTGGTTGACCGTTTTTGAAATCACAGATTCTTGTTTTCATATAGTAGAACCAGAATAGTTTTATATGTTTTGTTTTATACTTTTTCTGTTGGAAGCAGTTAGACAACAGGGTAGTTCTTTCCCACTGCTATTTTGGCATCGCACTCGTTTTTTTTGCTTTTGATAGACATAGTATAGTATATATTAATTTAATTTCATAGACCTGCATCGTTTTCACTTATGTTAACTGTTCTTTAGTTTGCAATCATAGTTGCTTCTTCCCTTACCTTGAACAAGATGCAGGTATGTGGGAAAGAAAAGGCTGTGGAACAAGCAAGAAAAAGACACAGAAGCATGTGTTTAAGGTGTTCCTGGGAAACCTTTTCTCTCTCAAATTACCCCAAACCTGATGACTCTGAGCTCAGGTTTGTTTGTTTGGTATCTATACAGTGTGTTATTTAAGGATCTCTTGATTTTTTAACACAGCGTCTTGAGCGGGAGCGAAAGATGTTACAAGCTTTTGCAAAACATAATAAAATGATGAAAGATTTTTCAGCTGGAAAAGGTACCTATATTGTAATTACCCTGACTTTAAAAAATTCTCTCATGTTGAAAACTTTGTAACTTCAGGTGTGGGGTTTGTTGCAGGGTTTGACCGCCATCTTCTAGGTCTTTCCCTCATAGCGGAAGAGGAGGGGCTGCCTGTTCCGGAGCTCTTCACGGACCCGCTCTTCTCCAGGAGGTAATATGATGGAGGCTTTTATAAGTTTGCTAGTTACTTCTTTTTTCCTGAATGTTCAAAGCTCTTCAGAAACAATGTAAACTTCTGTAAGCCTAGTGTATCTTTTCTTTGTGTCACCCAGTGGAGGAGGTGGGAACTTTGTTCTCTCAACGAGTCTGATTGGTTATTCAAGAGTCCATGGAGTGGTGGTCCCCATGGTGCACAATGGCTACGGAGTTTTCTACCGCATCAGAGACGACAGGTGAGGCCGCTTTCTTTATTCTTACTGTGCTATAGAGTGGGAAAGCTGTCTTTTGTTTGACTGTCTTTCCTGCGCTGTGATTCTGATTGTGCTGTCTCGCCTGTTGCTTGGTAATGGTAGTTATTTTTACCATGTAGGCGTTTACTTTGTTTTTGTTTCTCTGTCCTGCTTTCAAGGCATTGCCAAATCAGTCCTTTAGGTGTTTTATGCAGAATAAATACTGTTTAAGGTTGATTCGGTGATCATGTCATCATCCTCAAAAGTCAGTGCACATATAGACATGTTTGTTCTACCCACAATGGTTTATAGTAAGTTCAGATAAAATTTGAGAGCCTGTAAATATGCAACGGTTCCTGTAATCATAGACAGTAATAATGAGGTAAGACAAGAAACTAGATAATTTATATTAAAAAGAAAGTTTTACCAATTCAGATGCAATTCATTCATTTAAGTTTGTGGAAAGAGTAAGGAAGAAAATATTAAAACGTGGTAGGGGCAAAAGAGGTGAAGAACAAGGTAATATGGAATTGCTAGAAGGGTTTGAAGGTCCCGACACACAGTCTGGCAGGTCTCACAGGGACCTTCCAAAGCATGGGAGGCTTTATAAAAAATAATGAGGCTGCATTTAGCACGTAAATAGGTTAAGCAGACTTGGAGGCACTTCAGATGGAATGTGAAAATTTGGAATGATAATATGTATGCTATATTTCAGTTTCTACTTTGTTTTTATTTTTCTTTATGGTCAGTGTTATTCAAAATTTTATCATCTGCTCTGATGTCAAGTGTGATAGTCTGTTATACCAGTGATACTTAAATTTGTTTATATCTTCGTGCTTGGATAATTAATGTATTCTCATAGTATTCAGTTTGTGTACATTAACCTAACCTACAAATTAAAGGTTGAATGATAAAGGTAAAACATGGATCTTATTATCAGAATAAAGTGTCAGAGGTCTAAAATCATCACCATATACAGAAAATATGTAAGCATTCTAACATATTCCCTGACAAATAGTGGATTCCATGTTGCATGCAATGATGAGAGTTTTGGCCAGATAAATGGGGGCTCTCCAACTTTTCGAAAAATACATTTTTAGTGATCCTGGGACAGAACTTCCATTCTGTCATTTAGAAAATGTTTAGTGAGAATTTCCTGTCTCGCTACATATTGTTTTAGGTCAGGGGTCTCAAACTCGCGGCCGTGCGGCCCGCAGACTAATCAAACTTCGTGGATTAGTCTGCGGGCCGCACAAAATTGGTAGGCGGGCCGCGAGTTTGAGACCCCTGTTTTAGGTGCTAAGGACACAAGACAGACAAGATCCCATTTTCTTACAGATTTTTTTTTCCTGTTCAGGCAAGAGGGACAAAAGCAATTAAATAATCAGGAGAACTTCCCATTGTGGTTTCATCATTATGTACTGAGCCAGAGCATGTTTTTACTTAATTCTGCTCATTGAAAGTACATGTCAAAGATCTCCACTACTGTCTTTTCAGTGCTGTGAGAATTGCAGGGTTGTCTATAAGCTTTACATTACACAACCTTTTGATTTTAACTTGGGCTTAATGCATGTTTTGCTATAAAAAAAAATGTGAGTGTCTGGAAAAGAAAAGGCTAGTTCCAGGAGAGTTAGTAGCCCAATTTCTACTCTTGAGCCCACAGGAAGCCGGCTTCTTTCCTGTTTCCTTCAGCTTCTTGGGCCAATTCCTCTGTCAGATGGGGGATTTCTCCATCAGGAGCACCGAGGAGATGGTAGAAGATGGTCCTAAGAGTTTCTCTCTGGCTTTTCTAGAAATAGCTTTTTATCCTCTTATACCTCTCTATTTTATTTTATTTTTTTATTCTCTTCAAGTGTTGTATTCTTCTTTAAAAATAGTGCAAGTTCCATTGCAAACTACAACATGAATTCGTATTCCCCCTCATTCCATTTACAGCATGTTTAGGAAGGTCTTTTTCAGGAAGAGGGAAGTTGTTTGTTTGGTACAGTCAGACCTTGCTCCAGAGCATTCGTGAGCTCTGACTAGTTTTTTGTTCCCTCTTGTCTCTAGTCACATAGTGAACTAGGTGTTCCTAGCATTATGTCCAAAGATGGCTCTCCTTTCCGTTGTCAGGTTACACTTACCTAGTGTCAGCAAGAATTCATACTCCATATATACTGCTCACAAGAATTAGGGGATATTTTATCGCTTCATATTCATTTTGAAATATCCCGTAATTTTTGTGAGCATACTAACAACAGACAGAATAAAGGTCATCATCATCACTTGGAGCCTTTTTGTGTTGTGATTTTTGCATAGTACCTAATCATTTGTTATTTGTGCTTCACAGGTTTGTTGTGGCCTGTTCAGCCTGGAATTCATGTCCAGAGACTGATGCTGAAAAGCTAGTTCAGCTGATTTTCTGTGCTTTCCATGATATGATACAGCTGATGAACCCTGCTCATCTTTAGAGACAATTATTCATTAAGCACTTAACCAAAATGTATCCACACTGGGTGCTGGCAGTGGGTTGCTGAGGTGAAGTAGGAAGGAATGTTGACTTGAAGGAAATGTAGACATTAGTAGAATCAAGCTCTCTGCATTATTCTCACATAGAAAGTAGAAATATCCCTTTCAGCTTCCTGTGATGCAGCAGCAATGCAAATTTTGATATACTGAAGATAGAACTATGCAAAGTTTAAAGTAAGCCTCAACAATGCAAATCAACAAATTTTAACAATTCAAGTCTTACTTTAACTTTAAAGTATTTTTATTGGTACCTGTATAGGTTATAATTCTCTCCCTGGGTATCATTGTAGAGCAGCAATTTTCAGCCTTTTCATCTCATGGCACACATAAATGAATTACTAAAATTCTGCAGCACACCAAAAAATAAATATTTTTGCCAGTCTGACAAAAATGAAATAGGACGACTTTTGTGTTGCCTTTTGTCATTTTTTTGACAATTGAGGGAAAAGAGGTCAGTGCTCCTGACTAGTCAGATATTGCATGTGTTTTAAAATTCTTGCAGCACGCTGGTTGAAAATTGCTGTTGTAGGGTCTGTCTTTCAAGCACTTTAACATTTTGTAGTTGCCAAAGGGTATGAAATATATGACTGAATGTTAATTTTCTTGAAATGTGTTTCACATTCACCACAGGCCTATAAACTTGCTCTTTTTAGGGAAGACCACTACAATTTAATGGTGATCTAACAAAAATAGTTCATTGAATAGATGGAAGAATTAAGTTGTAGTTAGGGAGGTTTACGCCCTCTGACACGTATTTTAAAAAAAAGCCTAACAAAATTCATTTTAGTATATATTGTTGTAATTAGTTTTGTGAATATAAAATTAAAGCACTTATATTTAAAATTAGTAGTCAGAATTAATGACTTTAAAAAATTAAATATTGAATTAGAGTCTCAGTATTTGTTTCTCCTCTGTTCTATTTTGTAGTTTCTACACTCAGAAAATAAAACTCTCAAAATTATATAGCGTTCTTTTAAGTGGCTCATTCCTCTTTGACCTTATACTTTGTTACATACTGTATAATAGACTACCCCAAACTTACTATCTCCCAACAGTATATTCTTTTTCGTGATTGTGTCAGCTGACCCAGCCCGTGTGTGACCCAGGGCTGGTCTGCTGAGTCTAAGATGGCCGCAGCACTCACTGTTCAGCGACTTGGTGGCTGGGACTCTCTCTCCACATGGTGTCTGATCACCCAGTATTCTAATGTGTACTGCTGTACCTGGCAGTGGGAGTGTTCTAAGAGGGAAAGGTAGAAGTTGCAGGGCCTCTTGAGGCCTAGGCTTTGAAGTCATATGATGTCACATTTTTGCATCCTGTTGGTCCAGATTTAAGGGGTGGAGGAAAGCCTCCTCTTTTATAAGAGGAGCAGCAAAGTTATTTTCTAAATGACTTTGTAAATGTGAATGAGTAGGCACAAAAGGGGACATGATTAATTGGGGCTATTTTTATAGCACGCTGTCACATAATGGTTACAATGTATGTCCTGCTTATTCTTACATTTTCATATGTTTTGAATTTGGTAAGACTGTATTATCATTTCTTTGTGAAAACATTCAGAGTTGGCTGATTGGGCATTTGATATCAGCACTATAGTCCTTTTCCTCACTGGTACAATTTGGTAGACTAAATTTCAAGGCACTTTAGAATCACTTGGTTGATTGTTTTAAAACAATATCTAAAGAGCTCTGGGTGTTTCAGAACCTGATCACTTCCTGACGAGAAGTTTTTTTTTAACTTTTGCCGACACTTGTCCCTGCATTGCCGACAATGAGACCCACCTGAACACTTTGTACAGAGATCCTTGGGCCTCAACCCAGACCTACTGTGTCAGAATTTCCAGGGACAGAGGCCCCATCATCTTCATGGGGCAAGTTTGAGAATAATTACACAAGAGTAGGTTGCATTCTGTGCACGTTGAGTCAATGTGCTAATGTGCCCTCTGCCCCACTCTTCTCTTGATTAATCTGAATTGTGTACTGATAAATATGGTTGCGTTTGAAACATCTTTGGTGACGGTATATGGTTTACTACAGGTACAAGAACTTGGTTTGAATAGTTTACTGACCTAAACAACTTGTCACACCAATGAGAATTGATATTGCTGCAGAAATCATGGAAGAAACATGACAATGTGGTTAGCTTCCAAGAGTTGCCTGGAATATTTCTTTTTACCCTTCATCTAAATATAGCTGCTGCTGCTTAGGAGAAGTGGATTCATTCTGGGAACATAAGAATTATTTGTAGTGCATTTGCTATGGAAATAGCATTTTATTGTTGATCTTTCCAATGTTACAAATTGCACTAATAGATAATATGCAATAATTATGAGTTTTAAAAATGTCTTTAGCCCTGGCCGGTTGGCTCAGCGGTAGAGCGTCGGCCTAGCGTGCGGAGGACCCGGGTTCGATTCCCGGCCAGGGCACATAGGAGAAGCGCCCATTTGCTTCTCCACCCCTCCGCCGCGCTTTCCTCTCTGTCTCTCTCTTCCCCTCCCGCAGCCGAGGCTCCATTGGAGCAAAGATGGCCCGGGCGCTGGGGATGGCTCTGTGGCCTCTGCCTCAGGCGCTAGAGTGGCTCTGGTCGCAATATGGCGACGCCCAGGATGGGCAGAGCATCGCCCCCTGGTGGGCAGAGCGTCGCCCCTGGTGGGCGTGCCGGGTGGATCCCGGTCGGGCGCATGCGGGAGTCTGTCTGACTGTCTCTCCCTGTTTCCAGCTTCAGAAAAATGGAAAAAAAAAAAAAAAAAAGTAAAAATGTCTTTAAATGCAGCACTTAATGATAGGTCTCTTTCTGCCTTATGGAATGGATGTGTGCCAGCAAATAGCTTGTCCGAGGGGAATTTCACTTTTTGTTAGACTATCATAAAACCGGGGATATATTCACTTTAAAAACTCAATGCCCCAGAAGAATAATTTAGAAATCTGCCAGTAGATAGAGGAGGTTTTTGAACAATTTGTTTTTTTTGTACATGGGAAAATTGTTTTCCAAAACATCCTGTCATCTCCCTACCTATTCAGGACAGTAACAATTCTACCTGTCTGTGGCTGCTATGAAATTCTACAGCTTTTATACCTGAACTTTGCTCTTTTTTCCCATGTTTCTGATAAGTCAGAAAGAGCAAGGCTGTTTTCACAGTCCTTCAAGAAACATGTCTTGATGATTTATAACTCTGGAATTTCAAATGCTGTAATATAAAACCCCAAAGTGGATACACCTGTACTTTATGATGACTTAGAAACTTCTTTCACAAGTCAGCAAAAGTTGTAAAATGATTTGAGTTTATTTCTGAGATACACTGTAACAAGAGTTCATAAGTTCTGTGTCCTGGGCTGGACACTGACCATGGAGAAATAGATGCCCTTCTGCGCCAGCAGCTGCTGGTGGGTGCCATGTTCCTTGATCTTGCCGTTCTGAAACACCACAATCAGGTCTGCGTTCTGGATGGTGGACAGGCGGTGGGCGATCACAATGCAGGTGCGGCCTTCCCTGGCTTTGTCTAGGGCTTCTTGGACAACCTATTGATAAATTAGAACAGATGCCTTATCTTAAAAATTGTATAAGTAGGTATTAGTATGAAAGGAAATTAGAAAACTTTTACCATCCCTGCAAGAAAATTTTTAATTTATCTGTGAATCTTACACTTTATGCATGTATATTTATATAATTTGACATTATATCTAGTTCCTTTAAATTATAATTAAAATGGATGCTCACTATAAATACTAATCTTCACAAATATTTAAAATTCCTAACTAGTCACAATATATTTTACTTAATTAGTTCCCCTTTAATAAGTATCCTGTTTTCCAGTTTTTCCACTAGAGTTAATGAGCTAAAAATGATTTACACAGCCTTTTCTATTGAATGCTTTATTTTTAATGTGTTTCTAAATGTAATATGATAATTTTAGAAAAAATTGAAAAATACTGAAAGGAAAAAGAAAACCTATCTCAAAATAACCACTGCCTCTATTTCTATTGACTTTTCTGTGCTTACGTATTTCTTATGGTTACTGGCACAAAGCATTAAGTGGGACAAGAGGCAGGCGGCCCTACTTTTTCACTCTCAGTGTCCAGCGCCGATGTGGCTTCGTCCAGCAGCAGGATGCGAGGCTGTCTGATGAGGGCCCGGGCGATGGCGATCCTCTGCTTCTGGCCTCCTGAGAGCTGAGTCCCTTTATCTCCCACTCGTGTGTCATATTTCTGCAAGTTGGTCATGAATAAAATTAATCAAGTTCTCACCTAGAAGAATTACTGATGGCATACTCATAAACTTTTACTTCTTAACCTATGACAGTGCTACTTACAAGGAAAAAATTTTTGGAATCAATAAAAGGTTTCTATAACAGCTACATCATTGTCCATTTAATGTGGGTTTTTCCCCCGTTTAACAGGATGTTTTCAAAATCCAAATAGAAAACTAGTGACTAGTTCTCAATGATATTCAGTAGATTCTCAAATTCCTAACATTATAGTGTCAGTTGCTGTCACTAGAGGACAAAAAGGTTAAATGTTAAAGTTTAATGTTAAATTTTTTTTTAAAATTTGATATAGTCACAGGATCCACAAGGAGCCCAATTTATTCTTTTAAACTCATTCATTCACTTAAGTATTTACTGAGTACCTGTTATGCCCAGAACTGTGGGAAGTGTAAAAATGAATTCAGCTTTATTCCTACCCTGAAGGAACTTAAAATCTAAACAGAAAAAAATACATATACAGCATTCACTAACAGGGCCAGTAAGTACCAAGCGAGCAGTTCACGCAACACGCCGTGACAAAGGAAAACCAACAGCGAGGTCGGGGGAGAAGGGAAACGGTGCCTCTGCAGGGAAGTTGGGAAGCTCAACACCGAGAGAACATTCTAAGCCAAAAAGGCATAGGCTGAGTAAAAGTACAAATTGAGTCACAGTGAACTGCGTTCAGTGTATATACCATGTGAATTGATGTCCTAAAATCCTGGGGCTAAACAAAGAACCGTTAGACTTTACACCAAAAGCCCAATCTATAAAAGGGAAAATCTGATGAACTAACTACATTTCATCACTTCAATTCTGGCTCCGCACAAAACTCCATTAAAGAGGTGAAAAAGGCAACAGATGGAGAAAATATTTGCAAACTAATACCTGACAGAGGACTAATAACTAGAATACATAGAAATCTGTCAAAACTCAACAGCAGAAAAACATTAGAAAATGGGCAAGGGACATGAAACATCTCACCAAGGAGGAAATATAGATGTTAAATAAGTATATAAAAAGATGTTTGACATTATTTATAATGTTATGCAACATCATATGCAAATGATGTTGCATTATCAATGCAAATTAAACCACAATGGGATCATATCTCACCTATCAGAATGGTAAAAATATATTTCTCTATAGCTATCTATCTAGTAACAGCAAATGCTGGCAAAGATACAGAGAAACTACCACAGACTTGCTGGTAGGGATGTAAAATGGCACGGCCATTCTTATAAAATTCAACATGCAATTTACCACGTGGCCCAAGAGTTGCACTCCTAGGCATTTCTTCCAGAGAACTAAAAACTCAGGTTTACACTAATACTGGTACACAAATATTTAGAACAGCTTTCTTCTTAATAGCCCCAATCTGGAAACAGGTGAAAGGTTAAACGAGGCAGGTCCAGACCATGGAAGCCCACTCAGCAATAAAAAGGAATAAACTATAGATACACTTCAGGGACTTAGGCTGCATGAGAAAAGCTCATATCAAAAGGCTACTAGCTGATGTTTATGTAACATTCTTAAAGTAGAAACTTACAGCAATGGAGAGGTTCAGGTTGCCGGAGACTGGGGAGAGAAAGGACGGAAGGAGGGGCATGTGGCATAAAGGCAACACGAGGGATCTTTGTGGTGACAGAAATGCTCGGCCTTGACTGTGACAGTGGATGGATACATGAGTGTACACGTGCAACACAACTGCATAGAGCTAAGTACACACGTATACAAATGGGTACAATAAAACTGAGGAAGTCTGAAAAAGATCAGTGCTTTGTATCAATATCAATAGCATGGTTGTTTTGCCATTTTGTCACTGGAGGGAAACTAAGTAAAGGGTACATAAAATCTATCTATTCCGTACAACTGTATGTGAATCTATTATTATATCAAAACTAAAGTGTTTAATTAAAAGAAAGTATAAGGAATAAACCAAACATGGCACAGTTTGAATGCAGCCCGCAACTGCCAGTTTGCATCCTGAGATACATACAGTACATCAATTTAACATCACCTTATTTGCTTCTCATGATATCTGTATGAGGTAGACATAAGGAAAATTGGTATTATAAGTTCAGTGTCTTGTTCAAGGTCAGAGAGCTAGTAAATGCTAGTAAATAGACACATTCTGTTACAAGACTTTGTTGGAGTAAGACTTCAGGAACAATTTCACCCTAGGAAGTTACCAGTTAACTTACCTGGGGTAAGGTCTCGATGAAAGGATGTATGTTGGCTGCTTTGGCTGCACTCATAATTTCATCCTGTGATACAACCCGACTGTTGTCTCCATAAGCAATATTCTCAGCAATGCTGTAGTCAAACAGTATGGGTTCCTGGGACACGATTCCGAGTTGGGCTCTCAGCCACTGGACGTTCAGTTTCTTTGCATTTTGACCATCTAGGAGCTGAAAACCAAAATCCACAATGTATAAGAAGAGCTTGAAAAGAAAAAGAACTAAGCAGTGAGTTTTTAGATTAACCATCTGGAGGATTTTGTTGCATGTGGGCATCAGCAGTTTGTGAAATATCAAGCCTCACAGCCTCTAGAGACTTACACTGTTGGAGGCCAACAAAGCCAACAAAATGATTTTTACAATGATTATGCCATCCCTTTTTTGGTCTAACTGATAAAATCAGCATGTTTGGTCCTGTCCTTTCATATTCCTCTCTTTATCTGCTTTCCAGGCAGTTGTACCATCCCCTGCCCTTAGGAAGCCTGAAATTAGATATTCTACTCATATCTGCTATCCCCTGAATGATTCTAACCTCCCTCCCTCCCTTCCTCCCTCCCTTTCTCCCTCCCTCCTTCCTTCCTGCTTTCCTTCCTTCCTAGGGAGGAGATAGTGAGACAAACTCCTGCATGCACCCCAACTGGGATCCACCCAGCAACCCCATTAGGGGCTGGTGCTCAAATCAACCAGGTTATCCTCAACGCCCAGGTCCAACACTCAGACCAACCAAGCCACTGGCTGCAAGAGGGGAAGAGAGAAGAGGGAGAGGGGAAGGGAAGCAGATAGTCGCTTCTCATGTGTGCTTTGGCTGCAGAACAAACCTGGGATGTGCGCACCCCAGGCCGATGCTCTATCCACTGAGCAACTGGCCAGGGCCAACTCCAACCTCTTTATTTGGCTTTATTCCCCTCTCGCAGGCACAAGAGAACAAAAAGCAGATTCTGAAAGTTGGTTACCTCTTGTCCTACTTCTGCTTCTCTTTTCCCTGAGAACTCCAAGCCTTTTCTCTTTTTGAAGCACAAAGGACAAAAGTTCAAGGGAAAGTGAACAAGCTCAGGGCAGTGTCTTTGGGAGAATGGTTTGGTTGGTGGTAGTTTGTTTTGTATTGGTTTTCTGTAAGCAGAAGTCATGATACTTCTAGAAGGAACACACACTAGTCCAGCTCGTCGTGACCTCTCAGTAAAGAAAGTACCACCACAGCCTTAGCAGAGTGTACCTAGAGAATATTGAGCTAGTTTGCCTGTATTCATAAATGCAGAGTAATTATAATGGTGGAAGTATAAGATTTTTTTCCCAAAAGAAGTAACTACGCACGGTTTAACCCTTTGGGGGTGATCTACGTGGGGATAGACTCCCAGGGCTAGGTCAGTGGGGACTGTCCCAAGGTCATAGAAGAGGAAGGCATTATCAGAGCCAAGTCTTCGCTTATGGAAGGGAGCCAGCGATAGATACCAGGAAATCAATGATGAGAGCCCAGTATAGAAGGGCTGAAGGGGAGGGTCAAAGCCAGAGAGCCTAGAGTTCAAGGTGAGAGAGAGAAGGCAAAGCAGAAGGGTGCGGGGAGGGAACAGGCAGGCACTCGCCTCTCCCCGGAGCCTACTGAGAATTCTGGCAGGAGTTTGTGCTTACCTTTACTAACCAGGAACTGAGGGTTTATTTAGGAGGATAAGGCTGGCTTAAAAGGCCCATGGCTGGTGGAGGTCAATTTTATATTTGTCTGACTGTGGGTGCCCATGTAGGGTTTATAGAATGTTATTGCATCAAGTAGGATTGGGGGTCTTGTCCACTTTTTTCCATTATGAGGATATTGGTTAAGCCACTTGAAATATAGCCTTAAATAGATCACTAATTTAAGAAAGTGCGCTCACCACTGTCCCGGCCAAAGGGTCATAGAAGCGCTCAAGGAGCTGGACCACCGTGCTCTTCCCACAGCCGCTGCTGCCTACCAGGGCCAGGGTCTGGCCCTTCTTCACCTCCAGGCTCAGCCCCTGAAGCACAGGCACATCTGGCCGGGTGGGGTAGTTGAACACCACTTCATTAAATGTTATATCTCCTTCAACCTTATCCTAAAAACAAAGTTTTTAATGTTGCATTATAATTGGTCTGCTAATGATTGTAATAATTTTTATTTCAAGGAACTAACACCAAAGACAGTAGTAGAAAAACATAAAATTCATATTCAGTGCACATGCTAGCACTAGTTAATATTGATGGGATATGCTAAGTGAAATAAGTCAGGAAGAGAAAGAAAATACTATATGACCTCACTCATTTGAGGAATCCAATGAACAATGTGAACTGAGGAGCGGAACAGAGGCAGAGACGGGACCAAAGGGACAAAAGAAGGAAAGCAGACAGAGGGAAAGGGGGTGAGAGGATGCGATCAGAGAAGGGAAAGAGATTGGTGAAATTATATACACATAACACAGCATTATAGAGAGCAGGACAGTAAATCCTTGAGGGAAGGGGGGAGAGAGTTGGGGAGGCAGGGGGCAAGGGTGATGTTGAGGAAACATGGGGGTGGGGGAATGTATTCTGTGGGACACTTGAATCTGTAAACACAATAAATTAAAATCAATTTTTAAAAAGGTGGATGATCAAATCATTATTAATAAAATTAATAAAAAAGTATTGATGGGAAATTGTTATGTAAAATGAGGATGGAAGTTGGGGGTACAGGTTACATTAGGCTATCACATTACAGAGAGTTGTTGCCTACACTTGATTGCTGGCTTATTTAAGACAAATATTTAGCTTTCTCAGATGATGATTTTGGAAGCTAGAGCCAACCCAGTGGCTAACAGTTCAAAGGCTGGGAATCTAAGGCAGTTTCTACCTGTGCCTCAGTGGACAGCCCTGGTCAAGCCCAGACAGCCTCTTTCTCTCTCTCTCCTTATCTCACTCACCAGGCACAGCAACGTTTTCAGACCATGAAATATCGGATAAAACTAAGCCCTGGAAAAACTAAGTCCTCAACTGTTTCCCCACACTGCTTCTGGTGCATTTAAATGTACAGCAGCTTGTGTCATGTGAAGACACCTCCAATCTGAATTTAACTTTGGAAATTGTATAGAATTATTACCCACTGTGAATAGAGTGGCCTTCTTACTAATTGTAATTCAGTCATTACAAGATGTGATTAAAGCCAAATTGCTAATGGTGTTTACATGCAGAACTATATGCATATACCTTCATGCAAAAATGACAGTTTTCATAAAAAAATATATCCAGTTCCAGAACATTTGGAAATTTTCTTTTTCACTTTTGATGTGCTAAACTTCAGAGTTATTGAAACCCCTTATGAAATTTTTAAATGCCAGGAAAGTTGGACTAGTATTAGTTCTGTAAATACCACAAAGATAAATAAATGTCCGTGGAATCACTAGAAATTTATCCTGTAATTACGATCTAGCAAACCATTGGGAAAAAATGTAACCAAGCAGTCATAAGGTAGCAGAGAACTCACAGGCCTCAGGCCTTCTTCACCATAGCTGTCAATCAAAGGTTGTCTTTCAAACAGCATGAATAAGTGGGCTGCAGACAGCTTGGCCTTGGCATAGTCTGGAGCAAAGGAACTCGCGTGTCCCAGAGCCACTGCACCAAACACAATCGCTGAAAACACCCTGGGCCGGAAGAAGAGGAATTAAAAAATTAACCTGTATAATTAGCTCCATGATGTTGAAAAGTTCAAAGATATACTTGCTTACCAATGTGATATTCATTTACTGCCTTAAGTCATGCCTGCACCCCACCTCGCCCTAGCTACGCACATTCCTATGAAATTTCAGTAACAGGAAATCTAGAGGAGGAGGTTTCTTTCTTCCTTAGAAGCCTCTAATTTCCTAGAGTTATTGTAACTTTCCCAAGTTCTGTTTTGGAAGTTGCTTATAACTGAATCTGATTTGTGATCGTAAGTAATTTTGAGAACTAGTATACCCTGTTCAGAGTTGAGGGAACCGAAGCACAGTGCTTATTATGGGGCTTGATCAGCAGCAGACAAGAAGTGAGGTTTCATTTCCTAGTATCTCTACAGCCCTGACTCCCAGTCTGTGGTTTCCTCGCCCACACAAACAATAATCACTGTCCTTAAAGACTTTTTATTAGGAAAAATAAGCCTTTCCTAGAAATCGCTTTTCTTTTATAATTAAAGTAATTATTGACACCACCCTGAAAAAACAGCTGTCCTAAGCTAAAGGTCTATTTCCCAATGAAAACGTCTTTAAAGAGCGGACACAGATTGTAACAACTTTTAGGAAGAGCTAAAGAGTCCCAGGGGCCAGCTCTCCACAAAGCTTTCCTCTGACCCCAGAGCTCTCCCAGAGAAAGGGGAGGGGTAGAAAATCTCTATCTACTAACAATGGAGAACTTAAAAAGTCTTTTCTTTCACCAAGTTTCTAAATCTAAGCTATTCAAGTGTGTTTTAAATACATGGGGATGGGAGTTGTGGGTATTGTAAAGGCTCTCCCTTAAATACTTGTAAGGATGGTAACAAAAATTAAATTTTAAAACGTGATGAACTCAGGTTTAGTTGCCTGGCTCTCCTAGACACCCTGTAATCCAGCTTTAGCGTGAAAGATGAAAACATTGTCTTCCACTTAACGGTATCTAGAATTTAACATTTTAGTGGTGAAAACGAAACCACAAGAAAGTAGGACGAATTTTCTCAATGATATTTTTCGAGACAAATAAAAATACTCCAAGTTGTAAATCTCAGAGCTGAGCTGCATATCTCTATCTAATCATCCAAAACCACTCTCTACCCATCATTATTTTGTACCACTCCAGTGTGCAGAAGCTGACTCTTCACGGACTGTACCAATACTTTTGTTATCCTTTGGCATCTCATAGGGTTTGACAATGAAAGAGACTAGCAGGGGGTGGGAGGGCTGGAGGACAGTGAGGCCAGGGTATTTGGTTGGTTTCTTACTTGTTGAATTGTTGTGTCATTGTGTCCCTCCACCTAAAACAACAGAACCCTACACTGGGTCCTGAAAATCCTTCCCCCCTTTGCCCTTTAGGCTTAGGGTTTTAGCAGTCTTAAACTGGGAATGATGAGGTGTTGACAGCTCCTCTGGGTACTACTGCTTCCCTTAACACTTCTCACACCTTTGTAAATAGACTCTTTAGCAAACTCTCCTTAATTACCCCATCTGCAATGACATTTGTTTCCTGCAGGGTTCCTGACTGATACAAAGATTATATACTTTTTTTACATGGTTATTTTAATTTTGGATGAAAATAAAGAACAGCTTTTAAACACTTTTGCTTTCCTTGTTTTGACCTTGTTCAATAAAAAGTTGTTCACTAGAGCTTTAAAATCATCCCATTAGAGCAGAAATATGCCAAGTGATCTTAAAAAGAATGGCTTCCCTTTGGCAAGACTAGACTACAACATATTTGAATGTATTTAGCATATTTTCTATTAGAAAGACTATTGGTTAGTCTTGTAAACCAAGAAAACAGGAGAGAAACTAAAAGGCAAATGCTGGCAGACTCATCCCAAGTCTGGTTAGGTACAAACTTCAGCCAAGCATTCCCACCTCATTGACAAGGACATATTTGATTGCCAATAAAGAGTAAACTATTTAACCCTCTGTTTTGAGTCTAAAGTCTTATTATACAGTAAGAAAATTGGCCATCTTCCTATGTGGAGGTCTATGTATTACTAAAATTTTGGTTTATGATGATTTTTATGAGCTTGGTTAGTTTTTGTCTACTCCAATGATTACACTGTCCTTGGAATATTTAAAAGACCAGATTTCTGTAGTTAATTCAATTCTCCAACCTCATCTTAGAACAAGAGATTTGTTCCTCCCACTCTAAACATTTGCATAGATCTATTGAAACTTTATTATAGAATAATCTTAACATTTTAAGTTACTTACAGAATAACATCTTTGAAGAGCATATGTCCATTCACGATGAGATAGGCACCAAATCGAAAACAACCGGCGTAGGAAAAATACATAAATGCTTGTGAAATACTAAAAGTAATCCCATAGATGTGTGCCTTCCTCACAGAATTTCTGAAAAGGAAATTAGTGTATTCATAACCATCTCCTCAACCACTCTTAGCACTGTGTTGTTATGGAGAGACCACAGCTTCTAAGTCTAAGTAAGTGACTTAACCTTTCTATGTATCAGTTTTCTGAACTGTTCAATGGGGATAAGGAATATGATGCAGAATTGTTTTGAAAACTAAATAAACAGTATAAATGTCTAGCATAGTACCTAGTGGTTACTTAAATGACAGCTGCTGTTATTACAGGTTAATATCTAATGACTCAGAAACAAGAGAAAAGCTCAAACAAACAATTTAACATTACAATGAAACTAGAAAAAGAAACAACGGAGCTCAAAATTAGTAGAAGAAAGGAGATTATAAAGACTAGAGCAGAAATAAATGAAGTAGAGGCTAAAAAACACATAAGATCAATAAAACTAGGAGCTGATTCTTTTTTTTTTTTTGTATTTTTCCGAAGTTGGAAACGGGGAGGCAGTCAGACAGACTGCTGCATGCACCCAACTGGGATCCACCCGGCATGCCCACCAGGGGGCGATGCTCTGCCCATCTGGGGTGTTGCTCTGTCGCACCCAGAGCCATTCTAGCGCCTGAGGCAGAGGCCATAGAGCCATCCTCAGCCCCCGGGCCAACTTTGCTCCAATGGAGCCTTGGCTGCAGGAGGGGAAGAGAGAGACAGAGAGGAAGGAGAGGGGGAGGGGTGGAGAAGCAGATGGGTGCTTCTCCTGTGTGCCCTGGCCAGGAATTGAACCCAGGACTCCTGCACGCTAGGCCGATGCTCTACCACTGAGCCAACCGGCCAGGGCTAGGAACTGATTCTTCAAAAAGATAAACAAAACTGGTAAATTCTTAGAAAGACTCATCAAGAAAAAAAGAGAGGACCCAAATAAGTAAAATCAGAAGTAAAAATAAATAACAAAGGATATCATAAATACAAAGGATCATAAGAAAATACTATCAACAGTTATATGGCAATAAATTGGAAAATCTAAAAGAACTGGATAAATGCCTAACAAGACTGAATCTTTAAGAAATAGAAAATCTAAGTAGACCAATTACTAGTAATAAAATTGAATCAGTAATCAAAAAACTCCCAACAACAAAAGTTCAGGTCCACATGGCTTCACAAATGAATTCTACCACTCATTTAAAGAAGAGTTAATACCTAGCCTTCTCAAATTATTCCCAAAAGTCAAAGAGGACGGAATACTTCCAAATTCATTTTACAAGGTCAGCATTAATCTGATACCAAAGTCAGATGAAGAGGCTATAAAAAAATAAAATTACAGTCCCATATCCCTGATTAACAAAGATGTAAAAATTCTCAACAAAATGTTAGAAATCTGATTAAAACAATACATAAAAGTTTCATTCACCACAATCAAGTGAGATTTATTCCTAGAATGGCTTAATAAATCAATGTGATACAACACATTAACAAAATAGAAGATGAAAATCTATGATCTCAATCAATACAGAAAAAACAATTGACAAAATTCAACATCCATTAATGATTAAAAACTCTCAACAAAATGTGTATAGAGGGAACGTACCTCAACATAATAAAGGCTATATATGACAAACTCACAGCTAAAATCATAGTTAATGTTGAAAAGTTGAAAGCTGTTCCCATAAGATTAGGAACAAGACATCCATCCCACTCTCACCTCTTTTGTTCAACATATGGAAGTCCTAGCCACAGAAATTAGGCAAGAAGATGGACAAAACACATCCAAATTGAAAAAATGTTAATAAACTCAAAATGGATTAAAGGCTTGAACATAATCCAAAAAATCCATAAAAATCCTACAATAAAGCATTGGGAGTAAGCTCTTGATATCAGTTTTAACAATATATTTTCTGAATTATTGCCTCAGGCAAGGGCAACAAAAGAAAAATGAACAACTGGGACAACATCAAACAAAAAAGCCTTTGCACAGCAGAGGAAACCATCGATAAAGTGAAAAGGCAAGCTTCCAAATGAGAGAAGATATTTGCAAATGACTCATCCAATAAGTGGTTCATATTTAAATATACAAACAACTTATACAACTAAATATTAGTAAAACAAACAAAGTAAAAAATGGGCAGAGGACCTGAATAGACATTTTTCACAAAGAAGACATACAGGCGACAACAGACACATGAAAAGATGCTCAGTATTATTAATCATCAGGGACATGCAAATAAAAACCACAGTGAGATACCAGCTCCCACCAGTCAGAATGGCTACCATTAAAAAGACAAAAAATAGCAAGTGTTAGTGATGATGTAGAAAAGATGGAACCCTCATATACTGTTGAGGAGAACATAAACTGGTACAGACACTATGCAAAACAGTTTGCAGTTTCCTCAAACAATTTAAAATAGAGCACTACTACGTGACCCAGCAATTCTCCTTCTGGGTATTTATCTAAAGAAAACAAAAACACTAATTGAAAAAGATATATGCATCCCTATGTTCATTAAAGCATTATTTACAATAGCCAAGATATGGAAGCAACCTATTATACATATGCATCAATAGCTGAATGGATAAATATGTGATTAACATGCATATATACACACACATTTTACAGCCAAATGATTGTTTAGAGCAGCAGAGTTTTTATTATCTTTCAAGGAGAATAACTCAGCTTCAGGAAAGCACCAGGTTCTTAGTGACAATGAAATGCTCATTACCTGTAAGCACCATACAATTTTTCGACATACATTGATTCAAATTTTCTTTCCTGGGTCAAGGACACAACTGTCCTAATATTTTCTATTGCCTCTGTTGCAATCTGTAAAGTAGAGTGGATCTTGATTAGAAATGGGGCTTTTAGTTCTGAAATAATGAAAAAGATAAACTTTAGGGTTTTTAATTCCTTCCTCTTTGAAAGCAAAGGCATAGTATTGTGTTCCCTAAGACAAGCCCTATAACGAAATTGGCAATCTTTTTTTCCCCTTCTTTTTCAAAGTGAGAGGAGGGTAGAGATAGATAGACTTCTGCATGACCCCAATCAGGATCCACCAGCAACCTCTGTCTGGGGCTGATGCTCTGCCCATCTAGGTCCATACTCCCAACTAAGCTATTTTTAGCACCTGAGGCACAGGCTTCACTGAGCCATCCTCAGTGCCTGGGGCTGCTGCGCTTGAATCAACTGAGCCATTGCTGCTGGAGCCAAAGAGGAAAGGGTGGGGGTGGAGAAGCAGATGGTTGCTTCTCCTATGTGCCCTGATCAGGAATCAAACTGGCCAGGCAAACCTGGCAATCTTAAAAGCACCTCTGTGCCAAGTAGAGTGAGCCAGTTCTGTACCCCCAGGGAGACTGATGAGCTTAGGGCCAGAATGGTGGACTGAGTGTTGATTGAACCAGAAGCCTGATTCTATTCCCAGCCCTGTGACCAGGCTGTTACTTGACTGGCTTTAATTCCACCCCTTTGTGGCTTTGCTTTCTTTATAGGGTAGCGTCCTAGAGAATTAAGCTAAGTGATTTCTAACAGCCCACTAGAGGTGTCTGTCATTTCCTCCATGAGCATGTCCCTACTACAGAGAAGAAATGTTCACCCAAAATTGGAAAGAAGATCCAAACTGCAAAGAACAGGAGCCTGCTGTAAATCCCTGATTAAACCAGGGACAGACGCAGGCAGATTAAGGTCGGTTGAGGCCTGGGCGCAGAAGAAAATATTGGGCCCCTGTCATTAAAAAGTGTCAAGTTGGGGTTTTGCAGGGCCCTTCAGAAATTGGGGCCCAGGGCACGCGCCTGGTGCACCCACCGTTAAATCTGCCTCTGGACAGACCCAGACACCTAGACCAGACACCCAACTCATGCAGGCCAATCAGAATGTGTTTCCTGGACTTGGAGGCAACTGCTTGAACTGAGAAGCCCTGTGCTCTCGTAGGCTCAGGTCACCAGGGTGCTTGTAGGAAGCTGGTCTGAATATACAGAATCGAGGAACAGAGCAAATGTGCAGAAAGCCTCACAGACAACCGAGTTTATGGCTGGAAAAGAGCTGCCAGCAACCTCCTAGTAACACGAAGCCAGCGTTCTCCTGTACCTCTCTGTGTCCTTATGTCACACCCTTTCCCTGCAAGCCAGCCAGAGAAGTTCTTGTTCTGACAGCCAAGCCACCTTTGATTAATGTGATTGTCTTTGATAACTAATTAGTCTAAATCATAGATCTACAGTTGTCAGGAATTTAAGATTTTATTTTAGGTTGTGTTTTATCAGTTTTATGACTTTTATTTCCGTCCCCGTCTTCTGTAACCAGATGAAAGCAAGCTATTTGATATTTCTGGCTAAATAACCTTATGTCTTTATTTACAAATGAAAAATCTAACAGTAATAATAGGCAGAGCAGAGCATGCTTATTGAACTTTTACTGTGCACCAGGTAACTCACTTAACTGACATAATCTCATTTAGTTTCACAATAACCCCATGAGGCAAATATATATTACTCACAGATGAGGAATTGACACACACAAAGTTAAATGACTTGCCTAAAGCTCTCGAGTTAAGGAGAAGGCCAGCCAAGAACCGTACTGGTCTCCCTGATGCCAAGTCCATGTTCTTAATCCATTATGGTCTTTTTCTCTCCCTGCTTTGGCATTCACATAAGGAGGAACTAGTTGTTAATGACCAGTTAAACTCTACTCTTGATTTCCTGGTCATGGATTACCAGGCATGGCCAACATATGGCCCACGGGCCCAATACGGCCTGCGTAATGAATCTATGCAGCCCGCGATTAAATTTTTAATATTCTCCACTACTTTAAAATCTCAGCTACTCAGAAGCGGAAACGTCTTTGATTACTGGAAATTGAGATATTTAAGAAGATAGTGATACGCAAAAAAGAATTCCGAGTGTGACTAATCTAGGGTTAACTTCCAATAATTGGTCAAATGGATTCGCGATACTTCTTTATTTTTTAAAAAAATTCCATTATAAAGATTTATAACCTTTGTACTCATCTGTACTCGATATGAACTGTTTGACATTTAGTGGCAATGTGAAACCCACATTCTTTTAGGCAGAGTTTGCCGGTGCACACCCAAGGTCAAACAATTCGTTATTTTTGTGGTCAAGTGTGCTGAATCAAGTGGCACTGTAGTATAGACAATAGCTGCAGTTGATAACTGAAAACGTGTCCAGGCTGTTTGTAAAACGAAATAATTGTTTTATTTGCGATAAAACCCCATCAAGGCCCTGGCTGGTTGGCTCAGCGGTAGAGCGTCGGCCTGGCGTGCGGGGGACCCGGGTTCGATTCCCGGCCAGGGCACATAGAAGCGCCCATTTGCTTCTCCACACCCCTCCTCCTTCCTCTCTCTCTCTTCCCCTCCCGCAGCCAAGGCTCCATTGGAGCAAAGATGGCCCGGGTGCTGGGGATGGCTCCTTGGCCTCTGCCCCAGGCGCTAGAGTGGCTCTGGTTGCGGCAGAGCGACGCCCCGGAGGGGCAGAGCATCACCCCCTGGTGGGCAAAGCATCGCCCCCTGGTGGGCATGCCGGGTGGATCCCGGTCGGGCGCATGCGGGAGTCTGACTGTCTCTCCCCATTTCCAGCTTCAGAAAAATACAAAATAAAAACCAAACAAACAAAAAAACCCAACAAGCTCATTCTATTAATAAAATATTGTTTCATTTGATTGTGATACAGTTTGGATATTTATACAGTATGTAATTATATTTTTATTAAAATAATATTGTATATTAAAATTTTTTTCACTCACATTTATTCATAAACAAATTACATAATAAAATTTTGTTTACTTAAACAAATCATTTTTATATTTAACATTTTTTAAAATTTTAATATTTTGTCTGGCCCGTGAAAAAAGTTTTCTTTCTAATCTGGCCCAGGGGCAAACACTGTTGGCCATGCCTGGATTAACCTCTTGCAGTGTTCATGCTGATTCAACAGCCCTAAACTCAGTGATCAGGTAGGACTTGAGTCAAGAGGGTTACTATTCAGCCTCCTCCATCAACTTCTAAGCCCAGTCACTAAGCACATTACAAAGACTTTTACAGAAATGAAAATGGGAAGATATCCTAAATCCCAGTGTACTTTAACCATGAATAATCTGCACCCAGATAAATAAAAACTTTTCATTTGGAAAAAAGTGATGTGCAGAGTTTCCCCAAAACTTTTTCTAACCCCCATTCTGTGTTAATAAAGGTTGACTTAGTAAACAAAACTGAACTGTGATTAAATTGCTGATAATTAACATTTAAAAATTTTAATCTCTCATGAAAAAACAACAACAATCCTAATTAGGTTAAAGTAGCTGCTAACAGTGATTTCACACAGTCAGTCTGAGCTACTCATTCTCTGATTCCTAGGGCGAAAGAATATCTATGAGCTGAAAGGAACTGGGGATATTACCTGGTACAACTTCTCATTTTAAAGAAGTGGAAAAGTGAGGACCAGACAAGTTGGGACCTTCTCCAGTATCACACACTGTGAGCAGCAAGGCCACTGCCAAGGTATAGGTATAGTGTTTTATTTGCCAAATTGCTCAATTCTAACTGTCCCACTTCTGCCAAAATTCTGGTAACTGTCGGTGTTATTAGTCATTTATAATAGAATTAAGACTTTATTATTTTAACTAGATTCAAGATGTTTTCTTTCATGTAACTGCTCTAAGAAAAAGTTATCTTCTGCTCATCTTCATTAACTATTAGAGAAATGCAAATCAAAACTACAATGAGATACCACTTCAAACCTGTTAGATTAGCTATTATCAATAAGACAGGTAATAACAAGTGTTGGAGAGGCTGTGGAGAAAAAGGAACCCTCATCCACTGTTGGTGGGAATGTAAAGTAGTACAACCATTATGGAAGAAAGTATGGTGGTTCCTCAAAAAATTAAAAATAGAACTACCATATAACCCAGCAATCCCTCTACTGGGTATATACCCCAAAAACTCAGAAACATTGGTACGTAAAGACACATGCAGCCCCATGTTCATTGCAGCATTGTTCACAGTGGCCAGGACATGGAAACAACCAAAAAGCCCTTCAATAGAGGATTGGATAAAGAAGATGTGGTACATATGATATATACTATGAAATACTACTCATCCATAAGAAATGATGACATCAGATCATTTACAACAACATGGATGGACCTTGATAACATTATAGTGAGTAAAATAAGTAAATCAGAAAAAACTAAGAACTGTATGATTCTATACATAGGTGGGACATAAAAATGAGACTCAGAGACATGGACAAGAGTGTGGTGGTTACGGGGGGGCGGAGAGAGAGGAGGTGGGGGGAGAAAGGGGCACAAAAAAAACCAGCTAGAAGGTGAAAGAAGACAATTTGACTTTGGGTGATGGGTATGCAACATAAATGTCAAAATAACCTGGGGATGTTTTTTCTAAACCTATGTACCCTGATTGATCAATGTCACCCCATTAAAATTAATAATAAAGGAAAAAAAGAAAAAGAAAAAGTTATCTTCACCCTACCTGCTGACAAGTTCCCCTTCTGAAATGTAAAAGGAAGCAGGTTTCAAAAGGAGAAACTACATGCAAGGTGTTTTGGTTTTTTTTTAGTAGTTAGTTGTGACTAACAGAGGTCAAGGAAATGCTGCCCTAAAGTACAATCGGCAGCCAAGAGAATCCTCAAGAACTTCGGATGCTCAGGCTCCCTAAGTTTGGGAACTGCACAGTTCTGGAGGGCTGACTCGGGGAGAGGATGCAGGATGAACATGAGAAGGAAGCATTCTGATGAAATCCTTGGAGGGGAGACTAACACTGCTCTGAACTCAGCCCATGCTGGGTAAGAGAGAGGAGGCAAGGATTTCATTGGAAATAACTGCTTTAGTGGAATCCTGCTTGGTTGGAATTCTAATCTCACCCTTTATTACATGCCACACATCTGGAGCAAGTCACTCGATCTGAGTGCTTTCTTCCCTGGGAGGTGGAGATGCTGTCTGCCCCTCCTCCCCAGCTGCAATAATGTGTGTGAAAGTGTTTTGTAAAGTGTTGGGCTGTACAAACCGTCACAATTTATATTCATAAACCTCTTCACCTCCTTATGTTTCAAGAAAGGGTAATATTTACATAAATAAGAGTAATAAATACCCTACCTATAATCCCATTTTAAATATTTGAATGCATGTACATGCAAATAAAAGTTTGTATGCAGACTTAGACACATTTAAACACCTATGAAGGGGGTTTGTAATAAAGAGCTTTGAAATTAGACCTGGATTTGAATCCCAGTCATGTCTTTGATTCTCAGGTTCCACACCTATAAAAGTGGAGTAACATTAGTACCTGCCTCATAGGATTATTGTGAGTATATAATGCGCACATAAATACATAGATAATTGGCACGTTGTAACGACCGAGTATTTTCTCAATTGGTATTATAGTTGGTACCACAAATCAAAGCATTACTGCCCTCTGGTGGCTATTCATCTCAATCACAGAAATCACAGCCAAGAAGAAAAGAATTGTCCCTAATTACCAGCAAGTATCCTACCTTGAACAATTTACTTATATTCTGTTTTAAAAACTCCTCATCTGTAAAATTGGTGTGGCATTTGTCTCAACAATGACATTAGGATATGAAGTAAAAGGTAGAATGAACTTTGGAAATTCAGAAATTCTTTCTACTGACCACATGTTAAATGTTTTTGTAGGCTAAAAGTTTTCCATTGTTCCATGTTCAATTTATAGGCATTATTAATACAGTAAACTACTTCATGCAGTCTTGACAAGTGTTAGTTGTATTGAGCACAAATGTTTAATTATTAAAACATGCACGTTTAACATTATACGGAGTGAAATAAGTAAATCAGAAAAAAACAAGAACTGCAGGATTCCATACATTGGTAGGACATAAAAACGAGACTAAGAGACATGGACAAGAGTGTGGTGGTTACGGGGGGCAGGGGGAGGGAAGAAGGGAGAGGGGGAGGGGAGGGGGGCACAAAGAAAACTAGATAGAAGGTGACAGAGGACAATCTCTCTTTGGGTGATGGGTATGCAACAGAATTGAATGACAAGATAACCTGGACATGTTTTCTTTGAATATATGTACCCTGATTTATTGATGTCACCTCATTAAAATAAAAATTTATTTATATAAAAAAATAAATAAAAAGCAACCTCTGTAAAAAAAAACATGCATGTTGAAATAAATAATTCAAATAAAATGTCAAAAAACAATACTTATACCAACAAATATAACATAATCAAAAACAATACTTACACCAACTGAAGCCTTATTAGACCCACCTTTCCAGCAGTTTCCAGTTCCTTTTTATCTCTTTTGGCATTTCCAGCCAACATTTTCATTTCAACAATTCCCGATACAGCCATAATGGGAACAACTGATAGTAGCAAAAGAGTTAATTGCCAACCATATATAAATGATATGATAATGCCAGTGCCAAGGTTGGCTGTATTCTGTGCAATTAAAGCCAACCTGGTCCCCGTGACCTGAAAGAGCAAGGACAGGCAGTTCAGTGTTAAGTTACGAATCCATAAACACCAGCATTAGGCTTCCTGGCCAGAATGATGATAGGTTCTGTGCCTGGGCTAGCAGCTGGTCCCTTTCATTACAATGAACCCAGGAGGCTCTGCAGCTTCTTTGTTCATGCCTTTCCACTCTCATCCCTCCCGGCCACACGAGTTCAGCATTACAGAACCACGTAATCAGCTGCTCCACTTTGGGGGTAGGCTGTGGGGCACACGCTTTTATCAAGGCAATGTTTAAAGTGGAAGCCAATCCCACTGTACTCTAGTAATGTTAAAGACTATTTGCTTTAAGTGTGTGCCAGAGATATTTCTACACTTCAAGAGACCACCTGTGAGAAAGTGTACATATCCTCAGAGATCAGCCACTGTAAAGCACACCAAACATGAATTAGTTTGTACCACTCAGAAAACGGGGCTGTTGTAGTGGATACCTGCAGTCAACTCTCCCCACTCTCCTGAGTCGTATGATCCCAGTGAGCTTCACTGGGACAGACCTCAGCACCCGGGCTGGGGACCCAAGCCAGGCAGAGCATGGCATTTCCCAGAGAGAGTTATGGTTTGGGGTCCATCATATGATCCAATTTAGCCCAAGTCAGATTGAAAGGAAGAGTGTTTGCTTGGTGGCTGAGGTACAGGTGTGTGCTTGTCCATGGGGTGGGCCACAAGGAAGTTCATAGCTCTGGTTACTGCTGGCAGCCATCCCAGGGCCACGAGGAAAGGAGCCATAGGATGAAGCCAATGTTGAGGACTGAGAGCCACGCAGAGCCACGCAGACAAAGGGAACCTGGGCCCTTTGTGACATTTTTGAGCCAATGGATCCATCAACCCTGAAACCTAAAATCCCTCTTTCTTATTTAGGCCAGTTTGAGTTGAATTCTCTGTTATTTCTAGCTGAAAACTTAATGGATACAGCTATGCCATATGTTAAAATCATGTCAAAGAAAAATAGCATTAAAGTGCAGTCTACATACTCCTTGTACTTGGGAGGCATCAGTTGCAAGTCTTGTAGAAAGTGCACCAGTACTGTTTTTATGATCATCAAACCAGCTCATGTCCTACGGCACAAAATACACCTTTAAATTAGTTCAAGATTAAAATATGTGAAGAAAATAAGATGCAATCTTGAAAACCTTCAGTGCTGAGGAAAGAGCCACACTTAACTTGGGTACTGAAGTTTAGGGGAGCCTGACATGAAGCTTGGAGCCCTGGTCCCTGACTTGGGTACCCACCCTGAGTCCATTGGCTCTGAGGCCGCTCTGCTGTGACAGACGGCACCACTGTTGGAGCAGGTGTGAGAAGACTTATCCAGACTGCAGCTGAGCTCCCTGCCAGCTTCTCTGAGGTCACGGGCGTGTGCCATTCCATCACCCGGTGCTCACAACCAGCACGAGGACACGTCCTCCCAACACGGTGGGGTCTCCCATAAAGATGGTGAAGCTGAGCTGGGCTGGGCATGGCTCCTTTGTGCAAATTCTAGCCACGAGAAAACCGGTCCTGGTTTCTCAACGTGTTTGTGTTTTTTAAACACAAATAAAAGAGTGTATCTTAGATGTGATTCTAATTATAAGCTACTCATCCACAGCATCTTTTAGCTTCATGTGAAATAATTTTCCCTTCATAGCAATGGTTTAAAAGATACTAAAGAAAGTTTTGTAAACTCAGACTTTCTAAAATATGATTCATGCTATGTGCCCTTTTGTGAACAGGAAGGCAATCAATTCCTGTCAATTGGACAAATAATATTCTGGGCTCTTTTTTAAGACTTCTCTGTGAAAGTAGACAACACGTGTTTATACATTTCTTTATGTGTCTCACACCAGATTGAACTTCCCCAGAGAGCAGATAATGCATACAGTTCTATCAGCACACTGTCTGGGACATAGCAGGCAACAATTTAGTAAGTTAACAAGTGAACTAATGTGAAAATAGAGCTCAAATAAGAAAGAATCAAAATCAATTTCCAACATTTGGAAAAATCTATAGTTAATATGGTTGATGGCGCTACATGAATTCTACCAACCTCTTTTTCCTTTTTTTAAAGGCATCCTGGAGTCTCAGTGACTCACCAGGATTTGTGTAGAATCCAGAGAAGAAATATGGGTCCTTGAAGTGATAGTAGCCACACAGATAAATATTGTCACAAAATATGCCACAAAAGCTACCTAAAATTAAGCCTGTGCCCATGGAAACCCTGAGAAGTCTTTGGCTATTGAAGGACCAGGATAATTTTCAGGGCCCTGACCAGTCCTTGCATGAACACCGGGGGTGAGGGGGCAACATGAAATAACAGAAAAAGAGGCTTAAAATGAGAAATCGGAACAGAAGGCACTTTTCAGCATAAATACTGACCTGTCTCAGCATTGCTTTAAAAGCCATTGAACGAAGCCTCGTGGTGAGGATCTCGCCAGCTTTCCCAAACGTGAAGCCCTGGTTGAGAAAAAGAAAAAGAAAAAGGAAAAAAAAAAAAGCTTCTGTCCCTTCTGTCATCACTAGCATTTTTTTTTTTCTTTTTTGGGCTATTTTTCTTAAGTGACAAGTGAGGAGGCAGAGAGACAGACTCCCACATGCGCCCGACCAGGATCCACCCAGCAAGCCCACTAGGGGGCCCATCTGGGGCATTGCTCCGTTGCAACAGGAGCCATTCTAGTGCCTGAGGCAGAGGCCATGGAGCCATCCATCCTCAGCACCCGGGCCAACTTTGCCCCGTTGGAGCCTTGGCTGCAGGAGGGGAAGAGAGAGATAGAAAGGAGAGGGGGAAGGGTAGAGAAGCAGATGGTCGCTTCTCCTGTGTGCATGCCTGGGAATTGAACCTGGAACATCCACACACCGGGTCGATGCCGTACCATTGAGCCAACCAGCTGGGGCCATCACTAATATTCTGACACAGGTGGATATATTCCCACTGATTTTTACAGTACTTATATTAATGATGCAATTAACAGATGCCTGTGACCAAATACTATTTAAAAGTCCCAACTTCAAATTCATGGACTGCTAAATCGTTTGTATGTAATTGAGATAAAAAAAAAAAAACCTTAGAAGTACCCAGTTCTGGCTTCTGAACCATTCTAAATAGGCTTCCTTTTCAAAACTTTAAAGGACAACATCGTAGAACAATACTGGGTGTAGTTACAACAATCAGTGTGTTTCTAACCCTGCAAACAAAACAGAATAGCAGTAACAAAATTCTACGCAGGAACACAGTTGGCTCATGCAGTGTGGGGGGAAGGAGGGGCCTGGGAAGGAGTGGGTGGGAAGGTAGGGGTCTGTAGTAAGAGGCTCCAGATGAGTTTGCTGGTTCTAGCCACAGCTCCGCCTGCTCTTAGATGGCGGGCAGTAAGGCCACTCTTCCTCCCCAAGTTTGCTTTCTAATCACATCATGTTCAAACACTGGAGAGGTGTCCAAATGGCCACAGCTGAGCCTGTTTCCGGGGCACCTGGGGTGGGTGAGAGCCTCAGGTACACCGAGTACCGAGTACCGGTGGAGGGTGCGCAGGACACTTCCGGCAGGGCACTCAGCAAGGAGTTTGGCACCCAGGACGAGAATGCACCGGTCTCCTCCTTTCTGTACTGGCAGACTGCTCAAAGCTACCGTGGGCACCAGTTATATCCATCGCCCACTGTTCGAACAGCCTCCGAAACACATGTATGCAGGGAGCTCACTGCCTCACACAGCAGGGCTAGTGGCTGGGTGGAATCACTGCGTTGCTACTAGCAAGGCAATGCTTTCTAAATAAAAAGCGGGCTTACTTTTACCATTGGTTTAACCACGATAACAGCAAACCATGCTGGGATTCACTGGGAAACATTTTGCTGAGTTAATCGATTGCATTGGGAAGACCTGTGAGTGCTCCCTGAGTTAAAGAGACAAACGAAATTTGGTAAAAGTATAAAAGTACAGAGTTAGGCTTGCTCGTTCATTCTGGCCAGGTCTACAATAGCTGAATGCAACACAATGTATGTTCTGCCAAAGCTCATCCATTAAGGAGGAAAGGCTCAGAGAAGGCGCTTGCTATTATGTAAAGAGTAACAACAGAAAACGAGGATGCTGTTGTCCTGATTTTTTTCTAGTTTTTTTTTTTACTGGTTGAGTTTAACTGGTTCTTATGTGCTCCCGTGAACTCGGATCTCCTTTTCCTTTGGTAAGGAATGTTTGCGGAGGGCAGATCTGTGACATGATCTAATCCCCACAAAGGCAGGTTACAATTTCTCCAGCTGAGGTCGCTGTTCCCTCAGAAAGCCCCGAGCCAACTGTGTTTGCAATTCCTTTCAGTCTAAGACTTGGAAACTCCGTTTAGTGTTGATTAATCAGTAATTATTCACTCTGTATTAATAAATAGTTAAAATCTACTTAATAAATCATTCATCTCTATCCTCTGACTGAATCTAACGTCGACGAGAAGACCAAACAGAGGCCCCTACCTGAAGGAAGAAAGTGAAAAAGGAAACGATCCCCAGACCTAAGAACAGCAGCGAGATCATGTTGCACTTCCGCTGCTTCACTGCGTCGTCTCCGGGCCCAAAAATCTACAAAACAACATTTACAATACCCACTGGGGTCACGGGGTCCTTATTTAGTCCTCCCAGGGCCAGTGGACGTGGCATCAGTTTAAAAACTAGACTTTGAACTCTGTGGCTGTTTGGTTGTGGTAAAACAGGCATCGCATACAACTTACCGTTTAACTTTTTTTAAGGGTACGATTCAGCGACGCTAAATCCATTCACAGTACTGTGCAGCCTTCGCTGCGGTCCGCTTCAGAACTCCGTCCCCATTACACAGGCACTCCCCACGCCTTACCCCTCTGGGAACCACGGTTCTATTTGATGTCTGTGAAGTTGAGGACTACGTGGTTATTAACATGGGGTGGAGAGCTGCACGTGGACTGTGGGTGGTTGACATTTTGGTGTTTGTTCCTCTTCCTCTGCCCCCGGCCCAAGCCCTCTGCCCTCCCTTCACAGGGCCTCTGCCCAGAGAGGCGTCCCCTGACCAACCTACTGGGCACAGCAACCCCATCTCCAGCCACTCCATTACTAGGTCCTGCTTTTGAAACACATGTCATCCCTTAATACATGATGGATTTTGTTTTGTTTTGATTTGCACGTATAGCAAAGTGTTTGAGAGCAGGACTAGATTTTGTTTCCTGCTCTATGTCTAGTGCCTAGGGCAGTGTTCAGCACATAGGAGAGACCCAAAAATATAGATACAGTCCACATAGCTTTTGAATTGCAAGAGAGTTGGAAATTGCTTTATATTTAATTTTTAAAAAGAGGGTCCTTTATAATTTAATTTTTGGCTTGAGGTCTTACCTGTAGATGAATGTCCAATGTCAACACAATGGAGAATAATTCATCTTTAACAAAATGTCTCTCCAGAAATGTTAGTGGTTTACTGAGGTTATACAATATAAATACTGGGTTTTATGGAGCCTTAGATGTTTCTGACAACTTCCTATACATATTTCTTCAATAAATTTAACTATTGGATAGTATGGGTTTTTTTTCTTTCTTTCTTTTTTTTTCTTCAGCAAGACAGTAACTTGCACTTTATTTTATTTTAAAATTTTATTTATTGACTTTAGAAAGAGAGGAAGGGGGAGAGAGACAGACAGACAGACAGACAGAAACATCTATCTGTTTCTATATGTGCCCTGACCAGAAATTGAACCCACAACCTTTGTGTCTAGGGACGAGGCTGTATGGGTTTTCTTTCTTAGTCTCAGACTGTACAAGCCTTGGAAAGATTATGAAAATAATGACGTGGTAGCTATTACTTTTTGAATATTTACTATGAGGCAGACACTCTTAACTCTTTCCATCAAGTTACCTCTATATAATCACTTTTCATCCTCAGGTATCCTATGCAGTGAATTTTTTTAAGGCTAAGGAAACGGAGGTACAGAGAAGGAAACCATCTTGCCCAAGTTTGCACAGCTATGAAGTGGTGAGGTCAGTCTGTGTCCAGAGCCCCTTTAAGGCTATGACTAGAACTCTCCTCTCCTCCCCACCCCACCCCTCACAGCCTTCCTCTGAGACAGGCTTCTCCTCTATGCAAATTGGGTAGAGATCATTGCTGACACCAATTTGACTCAAATGAAGAGAGCTCATTAGAATGCTTGTCATTGATTTTACACTTTATAATTTCATTAATATCATAACTTGGAATGGTTTATACTTTTTCTTTGGCCTCATGTTTTTCCTCAAAAGGGAATTAAAAGTTTGGCTTAGTTTAATTTGAGGCTGCTTTGCTCCAAAACGGGCCCAGTGGTGAGGTTGGCATGAGTACTGATTTAATAATGAAAGGGATTTAATTCAAGTTACTGAATAATGTTTTCAAACTTACCGCTATCATCTCTGAGAATATGACTGAGAATGCCGGCTGAAGCGCCCCGTTGGCAATGGCACAGACTGTTCCCACCACGAAGTAGGGCCATTCTGTTTTATTCAGTTTCAGGACCTTCAGAAAAGATACTGGGGGCACATTTTCATCCTAGGGTATATCAAGATAGAGTGGTGATAACACAACAGCCACCAGAGCTTGTTGACATAGAAATGTCATGGCATAACTCGCAAGGAACTTGCGAACCACACATAGAACAACCACCTGCAGTAAACTATGTCCTAGAAAACAGGACAGCATAAATGTTGACAGTGTTCACTACACAGTGCAAACTGAAAGAGTTGTTTCCCCGAGAAGCACTCCACATGGTGTGATCAGTCCATTTCAATCCCAGCCTCAGCTCAGTGAGCAGAAGCACAGTCTGGGTACGAAATGCCCTAGAATTCAAGTCCCAACTCAACTAATTGATGATGTTGGGGAGACAATACCCATGAATAGATGGGTAAATGTCCATACACATGCAGGATGCTATTAGGAACCTAAGAACATGGGCCTAGTCTCCTCATCCCCACAAGCTGGCACAGCACTACCTTTTCTGTGACATGCCCCCAAACCACAAAAGCAAATTCACTATGCCCCTTTTCTCTTAGCACTGTTACCTGTGCTGACTTCTTTTCTCATAGATTAGCTTGTTTTTTTTTGTTTTGTTTTTTCTTTTGCTTATTTGTAAGTCTCCTTTTCTAATATGTGAAGTTGTTAAAGGTGAAGATGACATCTTTATATCCCCAGAAACTAGCCCCAGGCCTGGCACATATCAGATCCTCAGTACATATTGAACTCAATGTCTGGTCAAGCATGAAGGATTGAGGTCACATAAAGAAGAATGTTCGGACTATAGAGGTAGTTTAACATTTTATTAGATACAAAAGCAACCTATGGTATCCCACAGCCTTGGTTACTTAAAAAGGTCATGTTTGTGTCTCAATGAAACAGAACATAGTGGTAGGTTCTATTCAGCCCTCTTTTTTCAAACTACCTATTTTCTCATTTTAGTGGTTTCTTTTTCTCCCTAGTTAACATTATCTTCAAGTCTTGGTCTCCAGCCTGATAAATGAGCCATTTTCTCAGGTTGCTATCAACACAAACAGGTCTTCCCAAGTCCCTCTAATTAGCCTTGATTTCCTCTCCCCTTGGACACACAGTTTTTCCCACTGTGATGACACTTGTGAAAATCTTGCCAACTGTGGCCTTTTATCTCCCCCTCTGTGCATTTTTTCAAGAGAAGTGCTTGTCTAAAACATCAGACTCTAAAGACTTAGTATAGCTCTCAAGATAAATGAGGAAAACTTTCATAGCCCAACAGGGGGAACTGTTTATCTTACTTGTGATAATTCAGCTCCATAACAGCAAATTCATTATTCTGTTTTCTATAAAGACACCAGATTAAGAACTCTTGAGTGCCCTTGTAATTTCTGCAGTAAATAATATTGTGAGCAGAGGAAATCAGATGCAATGAACTCTCAGTAGGCAGTTTCTTCAGGCCAGTACAAGAGTAAAACTAAACCCAGCCTTTATCAATAAATACATCAATATGTATTCTCAGACCATTTCTGAAATTATATATATATATATATATATATATATATATATATATAAAATCTTTTTTAGGAATGGATTCCCTCACTAGTATAAAAGTTTTTGCTAACTTGCATTAATAATATCCCACGTCTTCAGGTGAGAAACATTAAAGAATGCACAATTTTTTTTACCATGGATTCAGGCAACGGTGGAGCCCTGGCTTTCTTACCTCTAAGATTTCTTTTTTATGTGAAAAAAAAAAAAACCTTAACTGGTTTAAACTGGTGTTATTCTGGGTTTCTTAGTGTAGGTGATCAAATGTGATTCTACCTAAATAGAGTATGAAACTATTGGGGTATTTTCCTGCAGATTAGCTTTACAGACATTCTTTCTTTTATTTCACTTTGCTTTACTGCACTTCACAGATGTGTTTTTTAACGAATTGAAGGCAACACCTTTAACCCCCCTCCCCCCACTCCAAAAGATTACTACTCACTTCATTGGTCTGGAACCAAACCTGCAATTTCTGAGGTGTGTCTATATTTATTGCTGTATCTCAAAGATGAATGGGATATCTAATTTTAATTTTAAAGCATGTAAGCACAAAGATTAAGTTTTTGGATTTATTATTTTCCATTAAAATTCATTATTAATTGAATTAACTTCAATTCATTGTCAAATACATTTAATATGTGAAATTTCCTTTTTTTGAGAAGAGTACGGCTTCCAGTAGGAATCATCTATGCCTGTAATACACTTGTGAGGCTGACTTTCAACAGCAAAACCACACAATAAAAGATTTAATTTAAGTAAAAACGACTTACAAGTTCATTGGTTTCCACATCAAGGCCATTCTGATATCTTTGTGAATTCCTAAGGCTTTTTTGAGTAGAATTCCTAAACATGCCAGATTTCCAGCCATTTGGGGCCATGCCCGAGGTAGCCTTTTCATCATTTAGTTCAAAGTCAAATTCTTCTGACTGGATGTGGTTTCCTGTAGTCTGAAAGAACAAAATATTAATGTGTGTGTGTGCGTGTGTGTGTGTGTGTGCACGCACAAGCATGCATGGGCGTGTGTGTGCACGTCCAGACCTATATAACCTCCAAGTTGAGAACCATAGCCATTTTCTTTATATATATATATATATATTAAGTGTGAGGCAGGGAGGCAGAGACAGACTCCCTCAGGCATGTGCCCCAACCAGATCCACCAGGCAAGCCCACTAGGGAGCGATGCTCCGCCCATCTGGTGCTGCTGCTCTGCTGCCCAGCAACTGAGCCATTTTAGTGCTTAAGATAAGGCCATCCTCAGTGCCTAGAGTCAACTCCCTCCCACCATTTGAGCCATGACTGCGGGAGGGGAAGAGAGAGAGAAGGAGAGAGAAGGGTGGAGAAGCAGATGGTCACTTCTCCTGTGTGCCCTGACTGGGAATTGAACCAAAGACTTCCACACACCTGGCCGACCCTCTACCACTGAGCCAACCAGCCAGGACCCACACACCATTTTCAATATTACATGAGTCAAGACATGTAATTCCAAAGCAGCGTCACAATCAAGGTTAGCTGGGAAACTAAAGAAGTATATCAACACATGGAAATTAAAAAGGTTAAAAAGGGCAGAAAGGTCAAATTCAATTTGACCAATATGAAAATTGCAGTATAAAAGTATTTTCTAAGAATTAAAAGACAAATTGTTCATCATCCAGTAGGTATGGAGGAATTCCCTCAATATGTAAAAATCCAGAGAACAAGACATGACCACCATGAAAGGGAAGAAGAATAAAGAGAAACACTATCAAGTGCTTACTTTTAAATCTACAGATAAGGAAAAGCTGGTCACTCCCTTACATGAGGCAATTAAACTGCTTTCCTTGACTGGCTGAGTGCAATCAGTTTTGTCCCTCCCAGTCCTGCTCAGAATCATACCTAACCCCAGGTGACCCAATCTGCAGGCTCAGCCTCATTTCAGGCTTTAGGATTAATTCTCTCCTTAAAGGGGTGGGGACAGTCATTTCAGGACCTCTATCTAGCTTAATGCCAAGTGAGAGAACATCAAGCCAACCTTGCTAGAGTCTAACTGTGAGTCTGACTCCTTGTTTGCTTCCTCCACATCCAAGAACACATCTTAATGGTCTGTCCAGGACCTTAGTCCCTATGGTACCGACTTATTCCTGCTCCTCCCCTTCAGGTTGCCCCCAATCCGATCCTATGGCAAGTGCTTTACTGTACCTACAATAACCTGTTTATCTTGATCTCTGCATATTATCTGATCCTAGCTTTCCCCTTGTGCCTTGAACCACACTACAAGATATGTTCTGCTTGGTGGACTTCCTTACTTGCTTATAACTGGAATTGTTTTATACCATTTCCCAACCAAAACCAACGCAACCTGGACCCAAGATTTAGTCTTGTAACTGCTCCCTGCAGCCTCACTTCCACCTGTTCCTACACTACAACCAGATTCGTTTTCCTAAAGGGCAGCCCTGCTCAAATCACACCCCCGTCACAAGTCTTCCACAGCTCTCCACCACATCCTCAAACCTGTCTCCTCTCAAAATAGTTCATTGAAATTCACACTGGACCCTCTCTCATGAGTCCCTCCCCTTATCTCTTCCTCATTCTGTAATCTTGCTGATGCTAGCAAGGATAGTTCTTCCATTAAGCCCATTCTGATTTAAGCCTCCTCCTATGATCAAATGAACGTCACCCCCCATAATATTTTTTCAGTGCCTTACCTAAAATCCTCAGTTAGGGGGTGCTGAGGTCATTGAGCTACAAAGCCGAGATGTCCCTTTTCACCAGGTGATAGAAAGTATTTTAATACCAATAGCCCTCATTTCTGACATCTGACTATACTTCTTCTGGCTCAAATATTTAATTGTAAAAAGTAAAGCACTAAATTTTGAAAGGAAATATGGGTGAATATCCTTTCTAAGAACAACCCCAAATCCCAAAGACCTGGAAAAAATCTAGTTACATCAAATTTTTAAACTTCTTTTATGGCAGCCAAACAAATAGCAAAGTGAACTTGAAAGAACAAAATAGAAAAGAATATTTTCAATATATGCAAGAGAAAAGCATAGTTTCTTTGTATGCAAAGTGTTCTTATAAATCAATAAGAATATTATAAACAACTCAACCACAAAACAGCCTAATATAGAAAAAGATTCTTTCACAGAGGAAAAAATACAAATGGCCAGTGAACATGTGAAAACATGCTCAATCTCATGAATAATTGAGAAAATATGGAGTTATTATTTAGCTCTTTTAGGCTACAAATATTAAAAATAAATACCAAATAGCTGTGAGCATAGCAGTTTGGGTTATGGAGAACATTCAAATTTCTAAGAATTTTTTTTTATGCTTAGATTTAAAAAACAAGAATGTGCTACATTTATAACCTGAAAAAATTAAGGCACAGTTAAGAGAAACAACTAAGAACCAATATTCTATCTAATGGAAAAGCAGAAACAAAGCCAAGACAAGGACATGTTAACACCAGGTTGGTCTCTGGAGTTTGAGGAACAGAAAGCGGCATTAGCGGGAGCATTCGGTACACCCTCAGGCTCACTGTGGCTCTTTCTTCCATCTCCCAACAGAGCCAATGAGGAACGGGTAAGGCAAAGCCAAATCAGAAGTGAGAAAGGTGTGGGTATCATGTGGAAAGTTCAAAGGGCCCAAGAATCACAGAATGCCGGAGCCTGTGGGAACACCAGGGGCCATCTCAGTGCAGGCTTTGCCTGTTTGATGGGTGAGGACACCAAACCCAATGACTTGCCCAAGACATTGCTTAGTAGGGCTTTTAATCATTCACCTTTTCCTAGGAAAGATAGCTTAGGGAACATGACACAGAAGGGTCAGAGCTGTCCAATCCCCTCGCCAGTCTCCTAGCCTAAGTCCTAGTGGGAGTGGGAGGTCATTCTTTCAGAGACACAGAAATAGGCCAGCCAAGGAAGAAAGAGCTTTCCTCCTTATTCTGGGGCCCAGAGCAATTAGCAAAGACACTCGGATTAATCCCTTCCTGCTGGAGAACATTCTCTGGCAAAATGAAGCCAGAGTTATAGACCTTTCTATCATTTCATTTGATGTTTCACTTTGAGGGCTTGGTAAATTTCAACAACTCTCATTTCTCAGATATCTATTTTGTGTCGATGTTTCTTTCTAAAATTTAACAGCCTTATTGAGACATAATTCACATACAATAAAACTCACACTTTAAAGTGCCTTATTTTAGTACTGTATATTCAGATACTTATGTATTTCTTAACCTTATAATACTGTTTTCATGGTCAGTTTAGAATTTTAAAAGTGGAAACTGAGGCTCGGAGGAGTTAAGTTACTTGTCAGAAAAAGAAACAAATTTTTGACTGAACTTTTTTTGATCCACATGCTCCAAGGGCAATAGTTAGACTAGAGAAATACTGTAAATGAACCAAGTATCCAGCTTTAGAGAAATGACTAAGCAATTAATTATGCATTACTATAATGGGCTGCTAAGTACCCATTGAAATGATAGTATTTTGATGGTGTATACACGAAATGTTAAGGATAAAGAACAAAAATAGGTATGTACATACCAATGGTGAGATTCAAATAATTTAAGAACTGGTTCTCTGCCCTAATGACCGTTTTAAGTGTAAAAAAAACCAACCCTATATACCGAAAGGTAGTTTATTATTTCATGCATTTAATACTTAAATAAGAACAATAAGAGAGATACACAAAACTAGATTATGTTAAAAGAGTTTTAAAATATTAATAAAAAGTATTAAAAAATACCTGACAAAAAACAATAAAACTTATTTAAGATATTTCCATTTTGCTTCTTGACTGGCATTCTCACTTGCAAATTTTTTTCACCTATGGATGGAATGAACATTACTATAGGCGCTTAGAATATGCTGTTGCACAGATGAATGTTAAAGAACAGTAAAGAATGTAAATTTGTGACTTTCACATTGGGTGGCTGTCCAGGTGCCCACATTAGAGAGAACCCTGATTATAAGTGCCATTTTAACAACCGGTTTGCTAAGCTCAACAAAAAATTAGATATTGAAGGCCTGGCCATTTGGCTCAGTGGTAGAGCCTTGGCCCAGAGTATGGCTGTCCCAGGTTCGATTCCCAGTCAGGGCACACAGGAGAGGTGACTATCTGCTTCTTCACACCTCTCCCATCCTTTCTCTCTCTCTCTTCCTCTTCCCCTCTAGCAGCCATGGATGGATTGGTTCCAGCGAGTTGGCCCTGGGCACTGAGGATGGCTCGTGGCCTCTACCTCAGGCACTAAAAAAATGGCTCAGTTTCTGAGCAACAGAGCAATGGCCCCAGATGGGCAGAGCTTAGCCTCCTAATGGGCTTGAGGGGTGGATCCCTGTCGGGCATGTGTGGGAGTCTGTCTCTCTACCTCCCTTTCTCTCACTAAAAAAAAAAAAAAAAAAGGTATTGGTTCTGGTGAACTGGTATGATCCGGCAAATCCCAACACTGGTACATACTAGTCACAGGAATATCAAAGCAAATGCATATACTTTTACAAATATAGGAATCATGTTTATAGAATAAAAATATTTTTAGGGTATTAATTTTGCAAAGTTGCTTAAGTGAATAAGCACAATAAAATATCTTGTTCAGTAAGACAAACCAATAATTACTAATATCACTTGTTTTAGGAATCAGTTTGTTTTTAACAAAACAAACTACAGGCTTACATCACACTTCACCTTATTGTGTGTGTTTTGCAAATTGAAAGCAAGACCAGGAAAGATTATGATTGCTTCTTTGTACTACTTACTCTATCTTGGTGGTCTGGAACTACACCTTCAATGTCTCTGAGGTATGCCTGTGTTCACTTCCTAGAGATAAGAATTTTGCTATTGGTTTTTATTAGGATCATCTGGGAAACATTCTTTGTGTTTGTGTGACAAGCAGAGAGAGGGACAGATAGGAACAGACAGGAAGGGAGAGAGATGAGAAGTATCAATTCTTTGTTGCGGCCCCTTAGTTGTTCATTGATTGCTTTCTCATATGTGCCTTGACCGAGGGGCTACAACAGACCGAGTGACCCCTTGCTCAAGCCAGCGACCTTGGGCTCAAGCTGGTGAGCTGTGCACGGGCTCATCTGGTTTGAGCACAGATCACCAGCTTGAGCCCGTGCTCAAGCTAGAGACCTCAGAGTTTCCAACCTGGGTCCTCCGCATCCCAGTTCGATGCTCTACCCATTGTGCCACTGTCTGGTCAGGCTCATCTGGGAAACATTTTAAAGTCACTTAAACACTTCCCCCAATCATAGAGATCCTAGCATCACCCTCTTCCTCCTCCCACTGCTCCAAGCATCCCTAGTCTTTTGGTAGAAAGGACCTGTTATTTGAACACATTCCCCAGTCAATTAAGAATTTCAGTCTTAAGAAATAAGTTGAAAATGTTTTGGGTATTTTCCTCTTCTCTTGCCTTCCTCTCTTTCAGGATGGTTTCACTGATTCTGAATTAAAGTCTCACATGCATACTTCTAGCTAGCTTCCTGAATACTTCTTTTTCCTCAGGATGGCACCAGCAGTGTGCTGCTGTGATGGTGGAAAGAATACTATGTTGAGGCACAAGCAGCAGAAACACTTCCTGGGGGCAGATACCTACCTGCATGTTCACAAGCTTGAAGTACAATCCCTCCTTCTTCATCAGTTCGCTGTGGCTTCCTTGCTCCACGATGATGCCATCCTCGAACCCGGCGATGACATCTGCATTGCGGACGGTGGACAATCGGTGTGCAATCACAATGGTGGTCCGGCCTTCTCTGGCCTAAAGGGGAGAAGGATAAACATGCGGGGCTCTGCGTTTATGGTACCCACGTGTTGTCAGTTAACACACACAATGAAGCACTTGGATGGGCGTGTTTGCAGTTGATGAGACAGTAGTTTACCCCACCCCCATCCCCGTGTGATTATGTGATTAGGGCATAAAGGCAGCAGTCGTCTATAAAAGATTAAAGTGAGACTTTAGTACTGGATCAGACAGGAGGCCAATCCCTTTGGTAGGAGGATGGGTAACTCCAAAAGCCTAAGAAATATAAGTAGTAACTCAAGAAACATGAGAAAATGTTTGGCCCTTCTCAAGTGTGGTCCCTCTTGCCCGCAGAGACCTAGTTCTGAGTTAATGGCATAAGGGACCTCACCAGAAACATGTTAGGGACTGGTTGCCACATACCACTTTCTCCAGAGCACTTCCGTAGGGTTTCTTTTGAAGTGCCTGATTTCACTCGAAATTCTAATGGACACTGCATACAGGCCATTTAGGTAGAAATGTAGGTTGGGGTCTAGATGGTTCAAAATATGGTTCAAAGTCCATCTGAATCACAATCTCTGGACTGGGGCTAGTAACTCTGATTATTAATAAGTGCCCCGGAGGATTTTTATACATGTTAAAATCTACAAATCACCCCTCTAAGTAGTTCAGTGACCTGGCATGTTGGCTTGGTGGGTTTCTTCATGGCATTTAAACCCTGGAAAATGCTCATCAAATTATTCACGCTATGTCATTGATAATGGCTACTCTTCTTGACACTCATTTGGCTGATAATTTCTTTTTTTCCCCTATGGGATCTATTTTATTTTATTTTTAATAAAATTTTTTATTCTTACTTAATCCTTTAACCTTTTCCATTCAGCCCTCCAACCCCCTTACCCTGTCAGTCTCATCTGTCCACTCATCTACTGATAGGTACTTGGGTTGCTTCCAAATCTTGGCTATTATAAATAACACCACAATAAACATATGGGTGGCATATATTTTTTCAAATTAGTGTTTTGGGTTTCTTTGGATAAATTTCGAGAAGTGGAATTTATGGGTCATCAGGCAGTTCCTTTTTAAATTTTTTGAGGTAGCTCCATACTGCTTTCCACAGTGGCTGCACCAATCTGCATTCGAACCAGCAGTGAATGAAGGCTCTCTTTTTACACATCCTTGTTACACTTGTTTGTTGAGTTATTAATGATAGCTTCTGACAGGTATGACCACTTCTACTTTGAGGCAATAAAACCTCATTAGGATGGTTATTAGAGTATAGCCTAATTCAGCTAAGTAGTTAAAAATATAAATTAAAAACAAGAGGCTAGTTTCATAAAAGCCAAAAAAATGGGAAAAATCCAAATGTTCATCAGTTAATCAAAGGATAAAAAAATGTGTATATCCATACAATGTAACAGTATTGCACTAAAAGAAAAAATGATACTCTGATGCATGTTTTAATATGGATGACTTTGAAAACATGATGCTAAGCAAAAAAAGCCAGTCAAAAAGACCACATGTTGTATAATTCCATTTATATGAAATGTCCAGAATAGTCAAATCTATAGAGCCAGAAAACATATTAGTGGTGGCCAAAGGCTAGATTGAGCACAGAATGTTAGGTGACTGCTAATAGGCCCAAGGTTTGCTTTTGGGATGATGAAAATATTCTGCAGTTAGATAGTGGTGATGGTTGCAAATTCTTGTGAATGTACTAAAACCCAATAATTTGTACATATTAAGAGGGTAAACTTTATGGTATATGAATTATATCTCAAACTTTTAAAAAAGAGAAGCCATGAAAATTATTAAAAAATTTAATGAGAGAGGAATAATAGCTCTACCAGATATTACAACAGAAAAAGATACAGCAATTAAAACAGTAAAATCTGGGGGAAGCTATCACATCAATAGGCAATTTGATCACTAGAAAAAAACAGAGTTCAGACACAGAGATAAGACATATAAAAATTAGTATGTGATAAATATGGCAATGTTTATCAATAGGGAAAATGGTATTAAGCCAATTGTGTAGCCACCTGGAAAAAAAATAATGTGATTCTTTCTACATCAGTCCTTATTCTAAAATGACTAGATGAATCAACTGTATTTAAATAAATATAAAAGAGTTAAACCATAAATATAAAAATTCAAGAGTTGAGACAAAGAGATTTTTTTTTCAGATCTCTCCCACACCCCAGTGATGATAAGACATTGGCAAATAAACATCCTAGATTCAAAGACACCAACTATTATGAAAATTGGACCTTGTACTAGTTTGAAATATACAGAGATGAAAGACAGGCCCACACAAAGGGAATACTGGTCCATTAGTCTTTCTGGAACTTCTGGGGAAAAAAAGTAATAAATGAAACCTTTTGGAATCATTTCATAAAATCACTTCAGAGGCTAAATTTTGGTTCTTTTCTTATCTCTCCTGTATGGTAACACTATGTGTAAGAGAATGCATGTAGGTATTAAACTGTGATTATTTACTTAATTAAAAAAAACCAAAATAACAAATCTGCTTTTATGTTTTTATATTGAAAAACCTATTATTTATTTTGATAAATAGTTGCTATCTGTTGAATCGAAAGTTGATATGATCATTACATTTTTTTTTTTACTGTAAATGTATTATCTCAATGAGTAGGACAATGGTAATATTTCTTTAGGCTATATGATGTGCAAGGCACTGGATTAAGTGTTACAGAGATACAAATATGAATCATTTACTAATTTTGCCTCTGAAGGGATTTATTCTTTCTAGGAGAGAAGAATAGACATAAATAAATAGTTAAAGGATCCATAAGAGGAATATAGTATTTTTCCAGAATAGGTAATCAAGGAGGGATAACAATAGGTAAAATAGTGGTATGTCCTTATGCTTCAGAGGAAAGGTAATGAATTATAAAATTCAACGTTTCCAATGTTAAGAGAAAGTTGGTTTGTTACTTAGAATGACTGGCCAACAGAATGACTAAAATTATTTTGTGGAGTGAAGTAATGAAGTATTTTCCTTTCAAAGATATGGTCTATTGTCTGCAAAATATATCAGTTTAATTATCCTGCAAAGTATGGAGTCAATTAGGTAGATTATAAACTATTGATAGCAAGCATGGTAGATTAAAAATGGCCACAAACAGGGAGAGTCTATTTCTCCACCTACTCAGATAGGGGTAAGTCTTGTTACTTGTTTTGACTACAGAAAAATGTTAAAAAATTGACACTTGTTTAATTTCTGAAGCCTAGGCTTCAAGAGGCCTTAGGGCTTGTGTGCTTGACATCTTTGAATGCTACCTTGAAATCACAGTGAAAGGAAGCTTGTCTAGTCTACTGGAGGATGAGCAGACTCATGGAGAACCCAGCTGCTTCAGGAAAGCTGTCATTGGCCACGTGCATGAGTGAGGCTATCTTGAATATCCCAGCCCAGCTGACCCTGAGCTGAAAGTACCTGCTTGAGTCGGACTAGGCAAAACTAACAGAAGAACCACACCAGCCAACCCACAAAGTTTTGACTTAAAGAAACTGATATGGAAATTGGTAATTATATGGAATGCTCTTTTAACAAGAACCTAAACCACGTGACATTGTCTTTGGGATTGAGATCTGAGTGGTAGGCAGTGCCTGAAAGGAGTTGATGACATTGTTAGTGGAGACTGGAAGAAAAGTAAGAAAATTGCTATTGGAGGCTGGAAAAGGGTGACCCGTGTTGTTGTAACCCATGAGTAATTGGAAAAAATGTTTCCAGCATTCACCTGAAAGAAAAATATTTTATCTAATGAGCTTGTAAATTTAGCTAAGGAGATTCCAGATATGTCTAAATAGAATGTAGAACTGCCAATTGGATTTCACTGGCTGTATACAGGTATGGAAGGAGAATGATGAGCTAAAGAAGGAGCTATTTGATCAGAGGCCACATGGAAGACTCAGAGTACTGGCTGGGTTGGAAAATAAAGTATTAGTCATCCAGTGAAAAATTTATTCGGAGTAGGGTTATAAGATTTTTTTTGGTTAAAATCTCTGAAAGATTTAAGGCAGATTTTAGTAGACTCTCTTAGTTTGATAAAAGGGCCTCTAAAAATTTTAAGTAAGGGTTTTCTCATGGCAATTTCACAAGCATCCCAAAATAGAGAGGCTTGCCTTGAAAAAAAAATTATGGATGTAGCTTTAGGGGCTTGAGTAAATCACAGTCAGATTCTAAGCAAACAGAGTCTGTAAGAGGGTCTGTCAGCGTCGACTAAAGGAGATTGAGATTATTTAAAATGTAAAGAGGCCTCTGGGTCCTATGGGCAGTAAGCTTGCTGAGAAAACTACTCAGCTGCAGATGAAAGCTATTTCTTTTAGAAAAGGAAAGACCTCTTGGAACAAGGATCCACTAGCCCAGAGGATGGAGCCCCAAAACCAAAGAGAACAATGGACTAGGGAACCCACTCTTAGGGTGTAGAATTGGGCCTTAATCAAGGAACAGTTCCTTTCCCTGGAGCAGTGGGAGAATTGGGAATATGTACATGACTGCATTTCACCAGTATGAACCAGTAACTGCTATAAGGTAGATGTCTTATAGCTTCCAGTTTTTCTCCTTTTTTGAAAAGGAGTGTCTATTACGATTATCCTGTACTTGTATCACCATTATGTGTTGGGTATATGTGTGGAATATGACTTATGTCTTTTGTTTGCAGGCCCCAGGGTTAAAATGAGCTTAACATAAAGAACCTCGTCCTTATTTGGACCACATATAGATCTTCAGAAATTGGACTTTGAGCCTGATGTCAAAATGTATAAAATTTTTTATATTTGTGGGAAGAGGTAAATTTATTTTGTATGTAGGAGAAAAATGTAAATAATTTTGGCAGAGGGCATGCTGCGGAAGTTTATACATGGTCATAGATTCTTTACAGTTCACCTATCAAGAGGTAGAATCTATTTCCTCTCTCCTTCAATCTGGTCTAGCCTGTGACTTGCTGTGACTGAAAGTATGTAGTGAAGTGGCATTGTGTGAGTTCTAGAGTCTAAGCCACTAGATATCTTATAGCTTCTGCTGCTGGGCCCACTGACTTTGGTATAAGAAAATGAAGTTAACCTGACCAGGTGGTGGCACAGTGGATAGAGCGTCGGACTGGGATGTGGAGGACTCAGGTTGGAAACCTCGAGATCACCAGCTTGAGTGTGGGCTCATCTGGTTTGAGCAAGGCTCACCAGCTTGAGCCCAGGGTCGCTGGCTTGAGCAAGGGGTCACTCGGTTTGCTGTAGCCCCCCGGTCAAGGCACATATGAGAAAGCAATCAATGAACAACTAAGGTGCTGCAACAAAGAATTGATGCTTCTCATCTCTCTCCCTTCCTGTTTATCTGTCCCATCTGTCATTCTCTCTGTCTCTCTCTGTCCCTGTCACACACAAAAAAGATAAAATCAGGTTAGACTACTGTATAAGAGTGAGCATGAGAAGCCACATGAGTTGACCAGCCAACAACCAGCAGATGAGTAAGGTCAACTTGGACCATTTTAGCTAAGTCAGCCTTCCAGGTAAATGCAGCCATATGTTCAGATGAAAACAGCAAATTCATCCAGTCAATCCACAGAAATATTGGTTTACATCTAAATTTGAAATGGTTTGTTTTGCAGCGATAAGTAACTAATTTAGTAATCAATAAAGTTAATAATAATCGTGATAATAGTAATCAACCTAATAATAACAGCATAGCAACTAACAATAGCAAGTGTTTCTGGTGTGCAAGGCATGTGCAGTATCTCATTTAATCTTTTCAATCATCCTATGACATTGTTTCTACCCCCTCCCCAATTACTTTATTAGTGTCTCAGGGTTAGAGAGACTAGTTAATTTGCTCAAGGTCATGCAGCTTAAAGGGAACAAAGCTAGGACTCTAACCTCAGCCTGTCTAGCGCCAAAGCCTGTGCTCTTAACCACTACCCCAAACTGGAAATGGCTTTTCTTGGGGATTATAAAATTATGAGTAATTCATTAGCTTATTTTTTTTTTGGTATTTTTCTGAAGCTGGAAACGGGGAGAGACAAGTCAGACAGACTCCCGCATACGCCCGACCGGGATCCACCCGGCACACCCACCAGGGGCCACGCTCTGCCCACCAGGGGGCGATGCTCTGCCCCTCCGGGGCGTCGTTCTGCCACGACCAGAGCCACCCTAGCGCCTGGGGCAGAGGCCAAGGAGCCATTCCCAGCGCCCGGGCCATCTTTGCTCCAATGGAGCCTTGGCTGCGGGAGGGGAAGAGAGAGACAGAGAGGAAGGAGGGGGTGGGGGGTGGAGAAGCAAATGGGCGCTTCTCCTATGTGCCCTGGCCGGGAATCGAACCCAGGTCCCCCGCACGCCAGGCCGACGCTCTACTGCTGAGCCAACCGGCCAGGGCCTCATTAGCTATTTTTAAAGTTAATACTTAAAAAGGTTATCGACTGAAGAGTGGGCTACCATCTTACAAACACAAATTGCAAAAATTGAGTGATGTAACTTGTCCAAATATGAATTAAAACCTGCAAGGGTATATGCAGGATCCATATAATAAAAAACAACATCTCTAATAATTGTGTTCTTTTAGCATAGCAAGGGATAATATATTGAATACTGTATTCTATGGGGTATTAGCACCTAGGCCCTAGGGTTAAATGGGACTATTTTTTCCCATAAATATCTCTCTTACCTGCTGACTTTATGCTAAAAAGCCTATGTCAATACATGAATGTCCATTTATATGTTTTATGCATTTTTAATAATTCTTGCTTTAAATCACTTCTAATTAATCATCCAAATACCAGCCTCCTATGTATTATATTGGGTTCCTTCATATAGAGACTGTACATACATGAATGCAACATATCAGTGTAAGAATTTGTGAGGAATCATTACTGTCTCATTAATAATCATTAAATTCAATTATATGACAAGCCAAAATACTAATCTGATAAACCAGGAAGCTTTAATTAACTATAGTTTACAGCACACAAGGCAGTTGTGTTTACTTAGGATTCAGGAATAAATTTTCCCAAGAAAATAAGCTTCATACAGCTCATCTCTAAAATTGTAGAAGATAATCTGGATAGAACCTGTTAAGTAATTTGAATATTTTATCTCTGAACTTTCTCAAATCAAACATATTTACAATATTTATGTGTTTGATACTCATTTATATGGTGTCACTTGACTCTGGCTTTTACATTGTTTTTACAGATGATGTCAGCATCGGTGCCAAAAGTGCCCTCAGATAAGGTTCCTCTTGCGAAGCTTGAGCTTAAAGATGACAGTGAAAGATTTAGGATATCTGAGCCAGGCACAGGAGCTCAGCATTCTTACAATGTGTTGCTTATTTATATGCTTACACAAACACAAGTTGAACTTTATTTCCAGAAAATCATCTATTCGCGTTTGTGCGAATACGAACAAAAGAAGACAAGTGTTCTTGACTGCTTTTCAGCTGGCCAGTGTCAGGTAACCAGATTTTTTGGGGTAGATTTTTACACAATTACTTTGGATCAAAGCAACAACCCGTGTGTAAGGAAAAAACAAAGATGAGTGGCTCATTGCAGAGTCCTGAACTTCAGCTCACTTTACCTGCGTCAAAGCAAGCCAGCTGATAGGCTGCCCACCTCTCTGCAATGTGCCCTGACAGGAGAAATCAAAAAGCCTCCATGAGGGAGCTTTATCTGCTCTCATGTTTTTCAATTTAGACTCACAGAGCATTAGCAAGAACTATCAAGAAGTTTCAATCTGCTGGCTCTTCAGGTGTTTAGTGTCTACTGACCTTATCCAGGGCCGCCTGAACCTCAGCTTCACTTTCTGTGTCCAAGGCCGACGTGGCCTCATCCAGCAGGAGGATCTTGGGGTTGCGGACCAGGGCCCGAGCGATGGCGATTCTCTGTTTCTGTCCCCCACTCAGCTGCGCCCCCCTCTCTCCAACCAGGGTGTCAAATTTCTACAACAGAAAACATGGAAGAGCTGTGCAAGTATTTTTAAATAGAAAAGGCAATGGAGTCTAGAAATTCCTGCAGACAACATGGAGCCTCATTTTGACTGTCCTAGTAGTCATAAATTGTAATAAAGTAAATGAATACTGTATCCTAAAAGACTACTAATACATGCTCTGTATAAACTTTATTAAGTTTCATGGGTCAGCTTCTAAAAAGATTTTAATAATTTATAAACCTCCAACTGACTAATTCAAGGGACTTACCTGGCAAAATTGGACAAACATGTATCTCAAACATTATTAGCTTAAGCTTTGAAGAAATACCTTGGTCACATGAGATGAAATTCTAATTTTGAGGACAACTACCTTAACGAAGCCTTTACCTGTGGTAGTTTCATGATAAACTCATAAGCGTTGGCTTCTTTGACAGCCTTCTTTATCTCATCCATAGTTACATTTGCACGGCCATAGCGAATGTTTTCAGCAATCGTGGTAGAAAACAGCACGGGCTCCTGACTCACCATGCCAATTATTTCCCTCAGATACCTTACATTAAAAGTCCTGATATCCTGCCCATCAATGTTAATCTGAAAAAAAAGAACATTTTCATTCAATATTTTAAACCATCTGATATCTAAAGCATCAAGACTCTTTCATGTGTTATGAAAAAAGTCTTAGCTAATATTGAACTTATTTCAATGAGTTTAGAAATGAGAATTAGAAATAAAGAGCAATGTGTAAGAATAGAAATAAAAAGCGTGTGATCTCTTTTGATATTTACCAGCTCATATAGTTTTTTTTTCATAGGTGGACAATTCTCCATAAATGAGTTGGGTTATATATTTTTGGCAGACTATTATTTTTGCTTACCATTATTAAATTTGAATAAAATATGTGCATTTCCTACCTACTCTACATATCATTATGATGGCATTATGATGTTTTACTTCATTCACTTTAGTTTTGTTTGTTTTTTTTTACAGGGAGAGAGAGAGAGTTAGAGAGAGGGATAGATAGGGACAGACAGACAGGAACACAGAGAGATGAGAAGCATCAATCATCAGTTTTTTGTTGTGACACTTTAGTTGTTCATTGATTGCTTTCTCATATGTGCCTTGACCATGGGTCTTCAGCAGACTGAGTAACCCCTTGCTGGAGCCAGCGACCTTGGGTCCAAGCTGGTAAGCTTTTTGCTCAAGCCAGATGAGCCCACGCTCAAGCTGGTGACCTCAGGGTCTCGAACCTGGGTCCTCTGCATCCCAGTCCGACGTTCTATCCATTGCGCCACCGCCTGGTCAGGCTCACTTTAGTATTTACCACCTGCTTGACACCTGGTTTCCTTCAAGGAGCACTGAGGGACAACCATTGTAGAAATGGAGAATTACCAGGCTGAAGAGTATGATTTATTTTTTCTTCTCTAATAACAACTGCTTACCTGTACAATTAGTAGTATACATTGGGCATTTATTATTTGCTGAATAAAAGTTGAATAAACAGCTTCTAAAAAGATTTTAATAATTTATAATGTCAGCAGAAATATATAAATATATCTGCTACATTGTAATATTAGTTCTGGGTTTTATTATTTTAATCTGTTTTTTCTAATTAATAGATATGAAATGGTAGCTTATATATTTTTAAATTTGTATATATTTATAAACAACACTAACCATTTCTTGAAAGTTTTACAAATCTACATTTATCCTAGAAAGATTTTCATGTTCACATTCTATTTTAGATTCTTATTAAAGATGACCCTTGAACAATGTGGGGGTTAAGGGAACTGATATCCCATGCAGTTGAAAATCTGCCTACCATTGACCAGAAGTCTTCCCCATAACATAAACTGTCAATTGGCACATATTTTACTGTAGTCTTAAAAAAAAGTAAGCTATAGAAAATAAATTGTTATTAGGAAAATCATAAGAAAGAGAAAATACATTACAGTATTTATTGAAAATTATCTGCATACAAATAAACCTGCACAGTTCAAACCTGTGCTGTTTAAAGGTCAACTATAGTTTCCCAAATATTAAATATAATAGTTTTCCCATTTAGACCATAAATCAATTGTTTTAATTTATTGCTTTCTTTTACCATAATTCCACTGATTTTTACTGAAGCAAGGGTTAAGGAAAAAGTAATTAGTTGACTATACCACTGGACAGTTCTTCTATTGTTTTAGTAGCAGAAAATTGTTAAGTCATGATGTGAATTGTGAGTATCTCCGAGTTACTGAATTTCTGAAGACTTTTTTTCTGCTAACATGTATATTTTCTAAAAGACTACAGGAATAATTTTTAAAAATAAGCTATTTTCAAGTGCTTATTCTCAATGTTTAGAATTTTGTCAGGTTCTTTTTAAAAAGAAAAAAAAATGTTTATACTTGAGCCAACTTAGTTTGCTTTAGTAAATGAGGATGGCCTCTGTCTCCACTTAGTAATATCAGATATTGCCAAGAATATTTATTAATTTTATCAAATAAATAAATAATTCAAGTAGCCTAGACAATTTTGTATTAATTCTTATCATCTCTGTTCTAACCCAATGCCTTTTAAATACTTTTCCTTTGTAATTTGCAATCTTCTCTTTTTAAAAAAATATACTTTAATATCAGTAAATCCAATCTACTGAAGTTGGTACAAGGGAGGAAATTTTAATATATACTGTGGGCTAGTATTACATTAATATTAAATTACTGGTTTTGATCATTGTTTTGTGGTTATGTAAAGAAATGTCCTCATCAAATGTATTCTAAAGTATGTAGAGGTCAAGGGGCATGCCCTTACCTTACTTTCAAAGGTTCAGAAAAAAAAATATGCATGTGTTTCTGTGTGTCTGTGTTTCTTTTTTTTTTGATTAATTTTAATGGGGTGACATTGATAAAATTGTCTTCTGTCACCATCTAACTGGTTTTAATTGTGCCCCTCCCCTCCCCCAAACCCCTACCTCTCCCCCCCCCACCCTGTAACCCCCACACTGTTGTCCATGTCTCTGAGTCTCATTTTTATGTCCCACCTATGTATGGAATCATATAGTTCTTAGTTTTTTCTGATTTACTTATTTCGCTCAGTATAATGTTATCAAGGTCCATCCATATTGTTGTAAAAGATCCGATGTCATCATTTCTTATGGCTGAGTAGTATTCCATAGTATATATATATATACCAAGCTTTTTAATCCACTCGTCCTCTGACAGATACTTGGGCTGTTTCCAGATCTTTGCTATTGTGAACAATGCTGCCATAAACATGGGGGTGCATTTCTTCTTTTCAAACAGTGCTATGGTGTTCTTGGGGTATATTCCTTACAGTGGTATACCTGGGTCAAAAGGCAGTTCGATTTTTAATTTCTTGAGGAATCTCCATACTGTTTTCCACAGTGGCTGCACGTCTGCATTCCTACCAGCAGTGCAGGAGGGTTCCCTTTTCTCCACATTCTCGCCAGCACTTATTCTGGGTTGTTTTATTGATGAGCGCCATTCTGACTGGTGTGAGGTGATATCTCATTGTGGTTTTAATTTGCATTTCTCTAACGATTAGTGATGTTCAGCATTTTTTCATATGCCTATTGGCCATCTGTATGTCCTCTTTGGAGAAGTGTCTATTCATTTCTTTTGCCCATTTTTGGATTGAATTGTTTGTCTTCCTGGTATTAAGTTTTACAAATTCTTTATAAATTTTGCTTATTAACCCGTTATCAAACGCATTGTCAAATATATTCTCCCATTGTGTAGTTTGTCTTTTTATTCTGTTTTTATTGTCTTTAGCTGTGCAGAAGCTTTTTAGTTTGATAAAGTCCCATTTGTTTATCCTGTCTTTTGTTTCACTTGCCTGTGGAGACAAATCGGCAAATATATTGTTGCGACAGATATCAGAGAGCTTACTGCCTATGTTTTCTTCTAAGATGCTTATGGTTTTACGGCTTACTTTTAAGTCTTTTATCTATTTTGAGTTTATTTTTGTGAATGGTGTAAGTTGGTGCTCTAGTTTCATTTTTTTGCAGGTAGCTGTCCAATTTTCCCAACATCATTTGTTGAAGAGGCTGTCTTTACTCCAATGTATGCTCTTACCTCCTTTGTCAAATATCAGTTGTCCATAAAAGTGTGGGTTTATTTCTGGGTTCTCTGTTCTGTTCCATTGATCTATATGCTTGTTCTTATGCCAGTACCTGGCTGTTTTGAGTACAATAGCCTTATAATATAATTTGATATCCGGAAGTGTGATACTTCCCACTTTATTCTTCCCTTTCAAGATTGCTGAGGCTATTCGTGTTCTCTTTTGGTTCCATATAAATTTTTGGAATATGTGTTCTATATCTTTGAAGTAAGTCATTGGTATTTTAATCGGTATTGCATTGAATTTATAAATTGCTTTGGGTAATATGGACATTTTAATGATGTTTATTCTTCCTAACCATGAGCACAGTATATGCTTCCACTTGTTTGTATGTTCCCTGATTTTTTTTTAATCAATGTTTTATAATTTTCCGAGTACAAGCCTTTAATCTCCCTGGTTAAATTTATTCCTAGGTACTTTATTTTTTTGGTTGCAATGGTAAAGACGATTGATTCCTTAATTTCTTTTTCTGACAGTTCATTGTTAGTGTATAAAAATGCCTCTGATTTCTGAGTATTGATTTTATATCCTGCCACTTTGCTGAATTCATTTATCAGGTCTAGTAGTTTTTTGACTGTGACTTTAGGATTTTCTATATACAATATCATATCATCTGCAAATAATGATAGTTTTACTTCTTTTCCAATTTGGATGCCTTTTATTTCTTTTTCTTGTCTGATTGCTGTGGCTAGGACTTCCAGAACTATGTTGAATAAGAGTGGTGAAAGGGGGCACCCCTGCCTTGTTCCTGATCTTAAGGGGATTGATTTAATTTTTGCCCATCGACTATGATATTGGCTGTGGGTTTGTCATAGATGGCCTTTATCATGTTGAGGTATGTTCCCTGTATTCCCACTTTGCTGAGATTTTTTATCATGAATGGGTGCTGGATTTTATCAAATGCCTTTTCTGCATCTATAGAAATTATCATGTGGTTTTCTCCTTCCTTTTGTTTATGTAATGAATCACATTGATTGATTTGCAAATATTATACCAGCCTTGCCTCCCAAGAATAAATCCCACTTGATCATGGTGTATGATTTTTTTCATATATTGCTGGATCCGGTTTGCTAATATTTTGTTGAGGATTTTTGCATCTAAATTCATCAGGGATATTAGCCTATAATTTTGTGTGTGTGTGTTGTCTTTGGCTGGTTTTGGAATCAGAATTATGCTCGCCTCATAAAAGGAGCTTGGAAGTCTTCCTTCCTCTTGAATTTTTTGAAATAGCTTGAGAAGGATAGGAGTTAGTTCTTCTTTGAATATTTGGTAGAATTCACTTGTGAAGCCATCAGGCCCAGCACTTTTCTTTTTTGGGAGTTTTTTGATAACTGTTTCAATCTCATTTGTTGTGATTGGTCTGTTTAGGTTTTCTGATTCTTCCAGATTAATTTTTAGAAGATTATATGTTTCAAGGAATTTGTCCATTTCATCTAGGTTGTCTAGTTTTTTGGCGTACAGTTCTTCATAGTATTTTCTTACAATATTTTGTATTTCTGTTGTGTCAGTTGTTATTTCTCCACTCTCATTTCTAATTTTATTTATTTGAGTCCTCTCTCTTTTTTTCTTGGTGAGTCTGGTTAAAGGTTCATTGATCTCGTTTATCTTTTCAAAGAACCAGCTCCTGGGTTCATTGATCCTCTGTATTGTTTCTTTAGCCTCTATGTCATTTATTTCTGCTCTGATCTTTATTATTTTCTTCCTTCTACTAGCTCTGGGCTTTACTTGCTGTTCTTTTTCTAGTTCTTTTAGATGTAGGGTGAAGTTGTTTATTTGAGCTTTTTCTAGCTTCTTGAGGTATGCCTGTAATGCTGTAAACTTCCCTCTCAGGACTGTTTTTGCTGTGTCCCAAATTTTTTTTTTTTTTTTTTTTGTATTTTTCTGAAGCTGGAAACGGGGAGAGACAGTCAGACAGACTCTCGCATGCACCCGACCGGGATCCATCAGGCACGCCCACCAGGGGGCGACACTCTGCCCACCAGGGGGCGATGCTCTGCCCCTCCGGGGCATCGCTCTGTTGCGATCAGAGCCACCCCAGCACCTGGGGCAGAGGCCAAGGAGCCATCCCCAGTGCCCGGGCCATCTTTGCTCCAGTGGAGCATCGGCTGCGGGAGGGGAAGAGAGAGACAGAGAGGAAGGAGAGGGGGAGGGGTGGAGAAGCAGATGGGCGCTTATCCTGTGTGCCCTGGCTGGGAATCGAACCCGGGACCTCTGTACGCCAGGCCGACGCTCCACCACTGAGCCAACCGGCTAGGGCCAATGTGTCTTAAAAGTTTTGAGTTGATGTATGCTCATTATCGTTTGTTTCTAGGAATTTTTAAATTTCTTCTTTGATCTCATTGTTTATCCATTCATTATTTAATAACATGCTATTTAGTTTCCAAGTGTTTATTTTTCAGTTTTTCTGTTGTGGTTGATATCTAGTTTAATGCCATTGTGATCAGAGAAAGTGCTCTATATGATTTCAATCTTCTTAAATTTGTTGAGACTGCTTTTGTGCCCTAACATGTGGTCTATTCTAGAGAATGTACCATGAGCACTTGAAAAGAATGTATATTCTGCTGTTTTAGGGTGAAAGGTTCTGAAGATATCTATTAAATCGAGTTGATCTAATATGTCCTTTAAGTCTGCTGTTTCTTTGTTAATTTTCTTTCTTGAGGATCTATTTAATGATGTTAATGGGGTATTGAAATCCCCTACTATTATAGTATTGCTGTTGATCTCACCCTTTAAATCAGAGGTCTCAATCTCGCGGCCCACGGGCCGCATCAATTTTGTGCGGCCCACAGACTAATCCACGAACTACAGTTTCTGGTCGTTTTATGACACTGAAAAGTGTTGCGTAACAGTTGCCTTTTGAAGACCTAGTGCGGCCCGCAAACGTCTGTAATCTTGCTTTGCGGCCCACATGGTGAGTTGAGTTTGAGACCCCTGCTTTAAATCCATCAAAGTCTGCTTATATATTTAGGTGCTCCTATATTAGGTGCGTAGATATTTATAATGGTTATATCTTCCTGTTGAATTGCTCCCTTTATCATTATGTAGTGGCCTTCTTTATCTCTAACTATAGTCTTTGTTTTAAAGTCCATTTTGTCTGATATAAGTATTGCTACCCCAGCTTTTTTTTCATTTCCATTTGCATGAAATATTTTTTTCCATTTCTTTATCTTCAGTCTATGTGCATCTTTTGATTTAAGGTGTGTCTCTTATAGACAGCATATGTATGGGTCCTGTTTTCTTATCCATGCAGCTACCCTATGTCTTTTGATCGGATCATTTAATCCATTTACATTTAAGGATATTATTGATATGTAATTGTTTATTGCCATTTTATTCTTTAAAACTGTATTCTTCTTTTGCTATATTCTTTTTGTCCTTTGATCTCTTTACAACAGGTTCCTTAGCATTTCTTGCAGCCTTGGTTTGGGTGTAGTGAATTCCTTGAGTTTTTTGTTTTTGTTTTTTTGTCTGTAAAGCTTTTTATTTCTCCTTCAATTTAAATGATAGCCTTGCTGCATAAAGTGGTCTTGGTTGTAGGCTCTTGTTCTGCATTACTTTGAATATTTCTTGCCATTCCCTTCTGGCCTCAAGTGTTTCTGTTGAGAAGTCAGAAGTCATCCTTGGCCCTGGCCGGTTTGCTCAGTGGTAGAGCGTCGGCCCGGTGTGCAGGAGTCCCGGGTTTGATTCCTGGCCAGGGCACACAGGAGAGGCACCCATTTGCTTCTCCACCTCTCCCCCTCTCCTTCCTCTCTGTCTCTCTCTTCCCCTCCCACAGCAAGGCTCCATTGGAGCAAAGATGGCCCGGGTGCTGGGGATGGCTCTGTGGCCTCTGCCTCAGGCGCTAGAATGGCTCTGGATGCAACAGAGCGATGCCCCAGAGGGGCAAAGCATCGCCCCCTGGTGGGCATGCCGGGTGAATCCCGGTCGGGCGCATGCGGGAGTCTGTCTGACTGCCTTTCTGTTCCATCTTCGGAAAAATGAAAAAAAAAAAAAAAGTCATCCTTATGGGGGCTCCTTTGTAGGTGATAGTCTTTTTTTGTCTAGCAGCTTTTAATATTTTCTCTTTATCACTTAGCTTTGGTATTTTATTTATGATGTGTCTTGGTGTTGATTTCTTTGGGTTTCTCCTTAATGGAGTTCTCTGTGCTTCCTGAACATGTGAGTTGTTTTCCTGCCTTAATTGAGGGAAGTTTTCAGCTATGATATGCTTGAACAGAAAGTCTCTATTCCTTGTTCTTTCTCTTCTTTTTCAGGAATCCCTATGATGCGGATGTTATTTCTCTTCATGTTGTCACAGAGCTCTCTTAAAGTTTCCTCAAACTTTTTGAGTCTCTTTTCTTTTTTCTGCTCTGCTCCATGCCTTTATTTATCGTGTCCTCTAACTCGCTGATTCGATTCTCAGCTTCATCCATCCTGCTTTTAATTCCTTCCATTGTATTTTTTATTTCAGATACTGTATTTTTCATTTCTGATTCTTTTTTATTATTTCAATGTCCTTTTTTATATTTGCTATCTCTTTATTTAGGTGTTCATAATGACCACCTATTGTTGTTCTAATATCTTTGAGCATCCTAACAATCATTATTTTAAACTCTGCATGTGGTAATTTGGTTATATCTGATTCATTTAGGTCCTTTTCTGGGGATTTTTCTCTTGGTTCATTTGTATTGTATTTCTTTGCCTTCGCATTTTCTCTGTGTAAAGGAAGGTTTTGGCCACTGGAGTCCACTGGGTATGGCCTCTGTTCCCTAGGTATGTTATGTCTGCAGATCCACCACTCCCTCTTCTTTTTTTTTTTTTTTTTTTTTTTGTATTTTTCTGAAGCTGGAAACCGGGAGGCAGTCAGACAGACTCCTGCATGCGCCTGACCGGGATCCACCCGGCACACCCACCAGGGGGCAATGCTCTGCCCATCCGGGGCATCGCTCTGTCGCGACCAGAGCCACTCCAGTGCCTAGGGCAGAGGCCAAGGAGCCATCCCCAGCGCCCGGGCCATCTTTTGCTCCAATGGAGCATCGGCTGCGGGAGGGGAAGAGAGAGACAGAGAGGAAGGAGAGGGGGAGGGGTGGAGAAGCAGATGGGTGCTTCTCCTGTGTGCCCTGGCTGGGAATCGAACCCGGGACTCCTGCACACCAGGCTGACGCTCTACCACTGAACCATCTGGCCAGGACCAACACCCCCTCTTCTGTTGCTGCCTAGGGCTTTTGGGTTTGGGCTTTGCCGCTTGGGTTTGGGCTTTGCCGGTGCCTGCCCACAGGGGCTGTTGCTGTGGTTTCCACCTCTCCTTCACAGGAATGGCTGTGATCACGTGTTTGATACAGAAGCCTTGGTGGCCTTGGCCTTTGCCCCGCCCCCCGTGGGTGGCGTTATGCTTGGCCCTGAGGGCAGTGGCAAGCACCTTTGCTCAGCTGTGGGTCTCTGCCTGTTTCTGGGCTTTCGCCCTGCTCCTGCAGGAGTAGCCCACTCGTAGAACAGCTGCTAGCCTTGGCTCTACCGGCCGGGCAGGACTGTGTGCCCATGCTCAGCTCAGTAGCGGAACTCTGCCTGTTCTGGGCTTTTGGCTCCACCCCTGTAGGAGGAGCTGGCTCCCAAGTCAGGCCACAAGCCTCGGTTGCACAGGCAGGGCAAGGCAGTGCTCCTGCACCCTTGCTCAAGGGCTGGTCTGTCTGTGTTTCACATACACACATATGCAGAGAGAAGACTAAGCAAATGAATGAAAATAAAAGTAATCAGTAAATCTGGGTGATGGGTATAGTGAGTTCCCTGCTTGCAATTTTTCTATATAAGTTTGAATTAATAACACAATTTTTAAGAGGCAAAAATACATATATACCTTAGGCTATTACTGTCCCCCATCTCCCCACAAGTTTCTTAAAAGACTATTGTATCCTACCTTCCCCTTCAGATATTCCAACATTTAAGAAAACGCAACTGTCTTTGATGAATTAATTACTGTCCTAATATTTCTTGTGACTCTTATTCCCAAGTTGTCAACAATTGCGATATAAAATATTTTTGACCAAACCCAATAACTCAACAAAAATAGTTCTCTCAGTGCTTTGGATGACCGTTTCTGGTGATCTGGTGAGCTATAAAGAGCTTAGTTGGAATAGGAAAGAGTGTTGTCTAGCTTCTTTGGCCTTTTATCATCTTGAATACTTTTGTTAAACCAGCCCAAGGGTTTGAATGCATTATCCAGATACATTGCTATTCTATAATCCTTGTACCAAAATTGCATTTAGATGTAAATTTTTACTAGAAAAAGAATTTCAAAGGGCTGATTGGTAGCCAGCTTCCCACTGTGGAGAACGTGCTTCTTCCCACTTACCATACCCTCATCAGGGTCGTATAGCCTCTGTATCAGCTGGACCGCCGTGCTTTTCCCACAGCCACTGTTCCCAACCAGGGCCACTGTCTGCCCACTCCGAACCTGCAGGTTGAGGCCCTTCAAGATCTGTAAGGATAAGAGAGAGAAAGAACACACTTCACAACAAAATTCTAAAATGGGAGTCATTTGATTTCTTTCTTTTTTTTTAATTTTATTTATTTATTTTTTACAGAGACAGTGAGTCAGAGAGAGGGATAAACAGGGACAGACAGACAGGAACGGAGAGAGATGAGAAGCATCAATCATTAGTTTTTCGTTGCACGTTGCAACACCCTAGTTGTTCATTGACTGCTTTCTCACATATGCCTTGACTGCGGGCCTTCAGCAGACCAAGCAACCCCTTGCTGGAGCCAGTGACCTTGGGTTCAAGCTAGTGGGCTTCTGCTCAAACCAGATGAGCCCGCGCTCAAGCTGGCAACCTCGAAGTCTCGAACCTGGGTCCTCTGCATCCCAGTCCGACGCTCTATCCACTGCGCCACCGCCTAGTCAGGCATCGTTTGATTTCAAATAGACCCTGCTCCCATGGGTCCAGTGAGGCTGAGGAGCTGGGCTGCTACCACCCAGGACCCCACACTTCCTAGGTGGCTCAGAGAGCCTGGGACCTGGACCCTGGGGTCTGAGGGCGAGTGCTGTCCAGCGTCACACCAGCCCCAGTCTGCTCCTGGGCAACACGAATGGATAACAGCAAATGCTATTCAACAGTGGAATCAGCATTTTTGCACAGGAAGCTTCGGAAGACATGTTTACAGTAGTCTGCCTGAAGGTGGGACAAAAATGAACAAACACGGTGAGTTTGGTTCTCTAAGAAGTGTGAAAGCTGCTGGTGAACTCTGTTCTCCTCTATCAGGAGACATAACTGAAATTAATGAAGCTCTTGAAAAAAACCCAGGACTTGTCGGCAAATCTTGCTATGAAAATGGTTAGCTGATCAAGATGACACTAGTGACCCTTCAGAACTAGAGAACTAATGAGGGAAAAGCATATGAGTAATACATGAAATCTACTAAGGAGTGAAAATGGAACCCCCCTACATAAAGTAGTATGAAACACCAATCTATCATAGTTGTGGATAGAAGATTTAAAATAATAACTTTTAGGAATACCAATGGGGGGGAAAACACTACTTACAATAATGCTACTGGAAGAAGATACCCCTTAACTTTCTTTTTTTAAAATCTTTTTTTTTAAATATATTTTTTAAAGATTTATTTCTTTTTTTTTTAAGATTTTTATTTATTCATTTCAGAGAGGAGAGAGAGAGAAAAAAAAAGAAGGGGGGAGGAGCAGGAAGCATCTACTCCCATATGTGCCTTGACCAGGCAAGCCCAGGGCTTTGAACCAGCTTCCTCAGCACTCCAAGTCGAAGCCCCACCCACTGTGCCACTGCAGGTCAGGCAACTTTCTGACAATTGCAGATAAACACAATATGCAACTTTTTCCAACATCTTATAATTTTTAGGCCAGGCTACAGTTACAATATTCAGAATTCCTGAAATTATCTGTATATAATCTATTTATAAAAAGTATATAATTCAAGGATATCGTTATCTTAAGACTTATATAATACAGGATGGGACAAAAGTAGATTTACAGTTGCTCATATGGAAAATAATACAATAATTAATAAGTAATAATACAAGAATGAACTCTGTTTTATGTACACAACTGTAAACATACTTTTGCCTCACCCTGTACTGTAATTTGCTTACATCTGTCTCTGGATTTGGGTCAAAATACTTAATGGTGTTTCCATTGGAAATAACTAGCAGTGGAGGAAAGTTTTTGTTAGTTGTTACAGTGTCAGATGATGAACAATGCTATCTTAATTTTGCAATATACCATTAAGCTGGTGCTATTTTTACACAGTGGAGCAACAGCCTTGCAGTAAAACAAGAAACAGTTTAATAAAAAAACTTTCAACTTCTTCCTTAAAAAAAGCTATCAAATAAAGGAATATAACCCAAAAGGAAAGAAGCTCATAACATCAATAATAGCGGGTTCAGAGTCTTTAAGATGACTTAACAACCTCTGTTAGGAATGCCTATAAATAGTATTTACAGTACCTTGACATTAGCTCGAGCTGGATAAGAAAAATGAACATCATTGAACTCCAAATTCCCTTTGATGTTGTCTGGTTTGTGTCCGCTCTCTGAGAAACTGTCAATTTTAGGGTTCTAAATAAAACAAAATTCAATGACTATTCCATCATAGAATAAATAATTGTATTTTTTTTAAGGAATATGATTCAGCAAATTCCAAAAATAAGACCTAGAATGGCACAATCTCCCTCATATATATGAAGTAGAACCAAAGGTAAAGATTGTGTTTGTATGTGTTTAAGGAAATATTCATTCTCAGAAAACAGGCATATCCTTAAAAGGACATAAGGGATATACTCATTTTATTTCATATAATATTTCACTTTGAAATTTTAGCATATCTGTATAGAATATATATCCTAAATTTATATATAAATGTCCTAAATGGTTAGCTATGCATGTTTATACAACCACACTAACACAAACATACTATAATTGATATATCCAGGTATTTCATCATTTGGTGAAAATTAGCTTATTCCTCAACAATAAATGTAATGATTGGGTTGAGAAGCCTGACTATACAATTGGTTCGAGTCAAGTTATTTAGGAACAATGTAAACTTTCAATGAATTTGGAAGCTGAGCAATTGTTTCATAACTCAGATCAATGAAACAGGAGGAAGCGCTTGGGTTAAATTATCAAATTTCAGTGATCTTTTTTGCATTTTATCTGTGTATAAACAGTAACATATTTTAATATGTCAAAACTATTTTTTTTATTCCACTATAGTCAGTACAACTTATTCAACATAGCTGATTTAAAAATGTATTAAACATGCAGTGATTATTTTTTTAAGGGGGCAACCCAGCAAAACAAAGTACTGTACCCATTTTGGTCCCACCCACTGATCCTGTATAGAAATCACAATATTCTCAGTCAGGCTACAAAAGGAAAGAGAAAAAGAAAAAAACTAAAAAGAAAACATCTTTGCTCGGAACTCTAATAACACTAGTGCAGATGTACCTATCCAAAATGAGATTAGGGCTATTACGTTATTTAAAAGATAAACTTTCAGAAATATTACTAAGAGGCATTTTGTTTCCTTCATTATTTAGAAAAGGTTGTTAATTTCATATAATTAATTTTCCCATGCTATTTCACCTAAAGCGAGATTTAATTATTTGAGTCTCAGGAAATTTTTCAGCATTAAAATAATAAATGACTCACATTGTCTATAATATCAAAGATCACATAAGCTGCTCCTCTTGCATTGGCAAAAGCATCAATACACGGAGCAGCCTGTCCAACGCTGAAAGCTCCGATCAGAATTGAAAAAAAAACCTGAACAAGAGAACATGAGGAATGTTACAAGCCCTGTTCTGGGGTCCACTATCTCACATAGGATTTGTTTGGAACACACTGTAGTAAGGGTTGAGTTTAGCTTTATTCTTTTAAATTTTATTAGCCAAAAAGCAACATTTACAAGGTTATTAAAGCATTTATTTCATTGCACCAATGGGTTTCTTCAACCTCAAAAATATTTGTCTGGCTTGCCTAACTAGCTATTGCTCTGCCTCTGAACTTTATTCAGAGTCAGAAAGATTTTTCAAATCTACTTCCTTGACTCTGAAGCATTTTCCATCAGTATAATTATTTTGACTTTCTCTAACTATATATAGAATATATAGAATGTCAAGATGAAACATGGTAGATTCTTACCCATGGAATTCTACTTAAAAATGACCATTTTACATAAATATCCTAATAATATTTTTAATGTAAGAAGTAGTTTACATATTATAAAACCTAAATCATACCTGTGTGCTTTGATTAGTAAATCCTTTACACAATTATACCACACAAAACTTTACACATTTTCTTTTACATATTTTTACTAGGAAAATAAATCAATATAGAAAAGCTATGAATAGAGCTTCAGGAATCCAGATTATTAGAATAATTCAACTGGGGAAAACATAAATAAAGAGAAATGACTCCTTTCTCTTTGGGCATAGTGAAACTTCTACACATAGTTTGACTTTTCTCAGAGGACAGTAAAAATAACACTTCATATAACCAGAAATCAAATATTCCTCACTATCTCTCTACTGTCTACAATACAGAAAAGGATCAGTAAGAAAGCAAAAAAATCTCTACCAAAATAGATGCTATAAAGTTAATGCACCAGAACCCTTTATACAGAGGGTGTTGCTGGGCTCCCTGCACCATGGGTAGATTCCATTTCTAGCCCTACCAAGGAGCTGTCACTGTCCACATACTACAAATAAGGAGACAAGGCCAGAGAGGACACATTCATCACAAAAGGTAAAGAGCAAAGTTAGAACTCAGTCTCCCTTCTTTACAAAATTTAGCAAGCATGGAACTGAAGAAAGGTGGAGAGCTTGCTTCTAAGCCAACAAAGAGGAGACCAAAATGATAAAAATTAAATGGCACAGCAATGGACCTCAATGGAGTCTGGAGATACCATTCTAGAAAACATTTTGAAGTGATTAATTTAATTTTCATAATGGCCATTAAGTCACCAGCAAAGGGCCATATTGTGTTCAGTATCTTCTGTTGCAAAAGATAGAAAAGTTCAGGTTTTAAAAGAGTGCTATGTGAATGGTTATGTGCTGTCCTGATTGTCACTGACATGGAAAGAGGGTCACAAATGATATCCATAATGTAATCCTAGTTTTGAAAGAAAAATATATATGTCTATATAGAAAATGATCTGGAAAATATTATATATATCAAAAATTATCATTAAAAGTAATTCTAAAAAATTTCTAATTTTTAAAACTTTGTATTCTAATTCTTTTAATAATGAGTATCTATTATTTTCATAATCCTAAACTAAACCTATTTTCATTTTGAGAAAAAAAAAGAAATTAAGTAATTTTTCACATTTCAGATAGCTGATATTTTATATTATGTGTATTTAACATTCTATCACTATATGACCTATCCATAATAATGTTTACTTTCTTATATAATCAAAATCAAGGGCAGAATGAAGATGGATCTAATTCATATTTGTTCATTCATAAATGTATTTAATTTTTAAAAAATGTGTTTGATAACAACATCTCACAAACTAGTAGTGGAAAGGAACTTTCTTTATTTAAAAAAAATTTATTTACTGATTTTAGAGAGAGGTGAGAGAGAGAAAAAAGGAGGAAGGAGAGGAAAGGATCGACACGTAGTTGCTTCTATTACGTGCCTTGACCAGGCAAGCCTGGGGTTTTAAACCAGTGACCTCAGCATTCCAGGTTGATGCTTTATCCACTGTGCCACCACAGGTCAGGCTGTACTTCCTTTTATATGTTGTATATGTTTCTCACTTAGTCTTACTACATGCTATTTTCCTGCCGCCACTCATAATTACACCTTATGTATTCTAGAAGGCCAACTCTTCCTGCAGGACAGCTAACCCAAGATTCACCAGAAGAAACAAGTTTATAATCACAGCTCATCCTTCAAAAAGGAGAAACATGAAAATAAAGAAAAGGTCGATGGATAAACAATATTTTTAGATTCTTCATAAATATTTTTAAATTCCTCATAAAACTTACTGTCATTGCGTTTCCAAGAGTATATTCTTTTGCTATGACGAGAGTGGATCCATACCAAAAGGCCAGTGCGTATGACGCATATATTAACAGAAAGGCAATGCCCATGGAAATGTTTGCTGAAATAGCCTTTTTAATTCCAATCTTTTTGGCATTTTCTAGATGTTTCTGATACCTACCAGAAAATGAGGGAGAAAATGTTATATTAAGTAAACAATCCATAGTCTGAGCCATATTCAGCTCCTGTATAGTTGGAGGTTTAAGAAACAAAGTCATCAGAGTAAGAAATCCCGGGGGAAGATCCAGCTTCCTGGAAACTGAACCAACTCAGAATCAGCCAGATAGGGCTACATAGGGATAGAAGCAATCTGAGCTTCTCTTGACTGGCCTGGACCCATCTCCCTTGGTCCTCATCAGTCCAACCAATGTTCCTGCAGCTGATTCAGAATTGAACTCTCACCTCGGGGGTATGAAAGAGCCTTATCATCACCTTCATGGCCAGCATCACAAGTCAAGGTTAAGGTGAAAAGAGAGAAACCAAGCCAACCAGGAATGACACCAAAATGTAAATACTATTCAGGACTCTTAAAATAGGTAGATTCTTAACACAGCTTAATTTCTCTTCTTCAGAGAAAAGAAAATCCTTCCTCTATCTAGTGCCTCTTTGGGTGAGGGACAGGAATTTCACATGTTCTTATACTTAAACATAAGCTTTTGTTTTTGTTGTTATTATTTTTTTGATCAACTGATCTTCACCTGTCAAGCCAAGGTTATATAACACGGTTATAAAGTGGTCACAATTTGTGGGATTTGGGTCTTACTCAGTTTTTCTAGATTTTAGTTTTATCATCTGTAAAATGAAGTTAGTGCTGACCTTGTAAGATCACTGTGAGGCAGACACATTTAGAAAGTAGTTAGTACAGTGCTGGCACCTAATTGGCCAAACCTGACTATCATTACTGCTACTGTCCTCAGATTTCATTTCTTTCTCAATATTGTTCATTTTACTATCATATTTTTGAATAGTAATTGAAATTCATATTACTGCCTTCTTTGATACAAAGGTATAAATGTCTAGAATGATTTCATTGAATTACAATGTTATTTTTTTACATCAATTTAAATTAAATCTACCTTTCTACACTAGACACAGAGAGTATGTAAAATTTAATTTTGGTTTCTTAAATTCAGAAAAACGTCCAATGGATACACAAGGAGACATTGAGGACACTATCATATAAAATAGAGTGTTTCTGTTTCTAACAGAAAAACTAACATCATATTTTTGTTGTTGTTGAACCAAATGAAATGTTGAGAATGTTTTTAAAGAATGTATGCTGCCACTAAAAAGTGTTTGTCTTTTTTAGTTCAAGCACCCAACTCTTCAGTGTACGTTCCTCAGCGTTGGGCACTGCACTCACTTAGCAGAGCCACGTCCCTGGAGAGGCTGCCTCTAGCCAGGTCCAGCTCTGGGATTGGTCCTAGGCTGGGCCTAGGGCATGTGTGGGGAGATTTACATTGGCCCCGATGTGACGCAAAGCTCTGGTGACAGTGGTGGACACGCTGTAATTACCTTCGCTTAGGCGGCTTGCTTACTGCAGCTAATGGAGCAGCACTGATTACACTCACATCCTGAGGTCCACCTGAGGGTTAGTGTGGTCTGTGTGGGCTATTGTATACAGGAAGCAGCAGTAAGAAAGAAAAAGGAAGAGGTTAGAGAACCAGGAACATGGTGGTTTTGAAGAGGGCTTAAAGAATAGAATAATAGAAAACAAAATGGAGGAAACTAGGGAAATTTGACTTTTAAAGCTGGAGAATGTCCAAGATTTTCTAGTCAGAGCTTGTGGGTATCAGGAGTCCCACAGAATGGCAAAAAGAAATATGCAGAATTATACTTGGGCTATATTAGGGGTTGCTGTTATTTAGAGAAACCTGGTTGGGGACATTTAAGTAAAGTAGAGTAGTTTATTTATTAGTGGGCTTTGTTCTAACATTTATATTTTTTTAATCTATCAAGTTCCTTTAGAGCTGGGGTACTTGACCTGGGATCCAAGGTCAAGGAACTTGAAGGGGGGGGGGGGGATTACATATTTATTTTCATTAACCTCTAACTGAAATTTAGCATTTCCTTTCATTTTCAATGCAGGCGACAAAGCACTGTAGTACTAGCAGTAACTGTGCATTTGTTGCCAATAGAAATCTCAGATCGTTTTCATATCATGTTACAATTGCTACAGATATCTTAAAGTATCTTTTACCCACATCCTTACTTCAGCAGTACAGGAGCTATGAGACCCATAGTTACTCTTAGTATTTAATATGTTAACAAGAGACATATATTTGCTTATATTACAATTTTAAAATACTTTGGTAACTGGACTTCAATATAATTGGTTTCTTTTGTAATCCTATGTATTTTGTTTTATGTATTTGAAATCGTTATTCTAAGGTGGAAGTCTATAGGCTCATCAGACTTCCAGAGATGGTCATGGGACATAAAAGGGAAAGAACTCTGTCATAGAGCCTGACATTCAACTCCAGGCATCAGTGAGGGGTACCTATATTTGTGAGGGAGTTATAATACTAAGAAAAGGAAAGTAGTGAACATATAGCACAAAAGAATGAGCAACAAAATGTAAAAGTGGGTTCTTCGAACCAGTGGACAAAGAACTTTCCTGACCTTTCCAGCTCTTTGTTCTGGCCCCCAAAAGCTATCACGGTCCGGATGGCGCCCAGGGCCTCCTCTGCCACAGAGCCTGCTTTTGCATAGGCAGCTAGTTCTTTGTCACTAAATGCCGAGAGTATCTGGACAGAAGAGAAACATTCATGATTTTTGAATGGGGAGGAAAGTTAAAAGGCAATCTGGCCAGCCCTGAAAGTTACTTTTCACCCCCAACCCTATCCTTTATTAAGCATTGACGTCATGAAACAAATGACATTCAGTGTATCAGCTCCAATGGCTTCTTCCACCTGAATACAGACTAGATCTGATCCACCCTCATGATATGCTCCCCAAGAGTCGTCAGGAAAAGGAAATCCACATGTAATTCTCTAAGTAGTGTTTTTGGGGATAGTTCAAGTTCCATATTTACTACTTTTTTTTTTCTCTGTTGATTGCAAAATAAATAAAAATAAAACCTTACTGCTTTGAAAGGATTGTCCATCCTTTCCTTCACTGTGTTGTGATTTTGAATTACTATGAAAGAATATTTCCAGATCTACTAATAGGCACTCTGCCAAATAATAATATGGCTTAACAAGATGTTGTGAGGGAGAGGTAAAGGAAGAATTAGAACAAAAGAGATACAAATGGTTTATTAACTAAATCATCAGTGAGTAGAAATTACTATTAAAAATTTTCAACTCTGCAGTATTGGTTGAAGCAGAACAGGTTATTTGTATTTGATTGTACGGCAAAGTTGGCAGAATGCCACTTAACTGCCAAGGTAACAATTAAAAATAAATAGAATAAATCCAAATTTTATTTACATTTTTTTATATTCACACAATAGTTTTGGGGGAACATTATATTTTAAAATTGTGGCCCTGGCCGGTTGGCTCAGTGGTAGAGCGTCGGCCTGGCGTGCAGGAGTCCCAGGTTCGATTCCCGGCCAGGGCACACAGGAAAAGTGCCCATCTGCTTCTCCACCCCTCCCCCTCTCCTTCCTCTCTGTCTCTCTCTTCCCCTCCCGCAGCCAAGGCTCCACTGGAGCAAGTTTGCCCGGGCGCTGAGGATGGCTCTGTGGCCTCTGCCTCAGGCGCTAGAATGGCTCTGATTGCGGCAGACCGATGCCCCAAGATGGGCAGAGCATCGCTCCCTGGTGGGCGTGCTGGGTGGATCCCGGTCGGGCGCATGCGGGAGTCTGTCTAACTGCCTCCCTGTTTCCAGCTTTGGAAAAAAAAAAAAAAATTAAAAAAAAAAAATAGTAATAAAATTGTGTTTCCTTAAATAAGGACATAACCGTAGGTTATTTAAACTACTATGCCAGAAGATTTACCCCCCAAAATAATAGCAGTGTAAAAGATCATTAACTGAGGTAGTAACTATGATATTTTGAATCACATTTAAAATAAATTTTCTTATTAAAGCACCATACTAACAACATACTTCTAAATGTAGTTTTAACTGACACTTAACACTGATCTGTACAAATGCAAGTACCAGAATCCTGCATCTGAAAAATAACTCTGTATATGTAGGTTAACACACAAAAATTCCCAAGTTTCATATACCTTTGCCCAAACAGCTGCTGAGAGTCCCAGGATAGGACTGATGGCCATTATCACAAGGGTGAGCTTCCATCCTCTGATGAACCCCACTATAAATCCTGCAAAAAACGTGGCTACTGCTTGAAAGAACATTCCAACCTTGTCACCAATTCCTTCACTGATTTTGGAGATGTCACTAAAAAAGATCACACCTAGGTGGTTACAGGCAGCAGGTCTTTAGTTAGAAAGGTGAATCAGACACCTAACAAACACATAGACAGGTAAGATTTGTTCATACACTTCAAGTCTCTTTCAGAGTCTTAGCCTCTTGAATGATATTTGCCTCACCTAAATACTGTACAAAGGAAGAAATTCAGGATAGTCCATGCGTCTAAGAAGTTAATACTATTAAAGTTGATACTATTAAATCCATTAATCCTATTAGAGAGGTGTTAACATTCTGAGCATGAGTCAATTTGTTTCAAAGCAGAGGCAGGAAGGGCGTTACAATGGTATTAGGAAAGTGCTCTTTGCATCTACCATTGGCCCTATTCTCACCCACTCTATTCACAATACAGCAGCCAGTGTGACCCTTTGAAAACAAAGTCTAAACAGGCTACTCTTTAGATCAGTGGTCCCCAACCCGGGCCGTGGACCGGTACTGGTCCATGGGCCATTTGATACCAGTCCTCAGAGAGAGAATAAATAACTTACATTATTTCCATTTTATTTATATTTAAGTCTGAACGATGTTTTATTTTTTAAAAATGACCAGATTCCCTCTGTTACATCTGCCTAAGATGCACTCTTGATGCTTGTCTCAGTCATGTGATACATTAATCCGTCCCACCCTAAAGGCCGATCCGTGAAAATATTTTCTGACATTAAACCGGTCTGTGGCCCAAAAAAGGTTGGGGACCACTGCTCTAGATTATAAAAATATGCAGTTGCTGCCCACTTCACTCAGAGTGAACACTGAAGTCCTTACTGAGGTCAACCAGGTCTTAAATGCCTTTATCTTCCCTCCTTTTTGACCTCATTTGCTCACTACACTCCTGCCAGGACCTCCAGTAAGAAGTTTGTCATCCCCCCCGCCCTCCCCCCCCCCCCCCCCCCAGAACATAAGCAGCAGATGACAGAGATCTTTGTCTTGGTCACTGGTATATCACAAACATCTAGACCAGCACATACTAGGTCCTCAAATTGAAGAGTTATCAGTTACTAAAACAAGTCTCTTTGTGGATTCAATCAATCATGGAGTTATTCATCCGACCATCTTAATTGAGTATAAAACATCTATCAGGCCCTGTGGTAAGCTTCATGAGTGATAAACAAATATAAAATGTGAGCTCAATTCTCAAATAAACCTACCATTGTATATAACTGAGGAAAACTAGCAGATAAGGAAAATACACTGTAGCATATGCTGTAGGTGCTACAAACAGCTGTCAGATCATCTGTTTTCAATGCATATCAAATACTTAATCTAGTAACTTTTTCCATTTAAAAAATCTTCCCATGACAAAATTTCACATTGTTAGTGGTTAATTTCTTTATGCAAGTGTAACATTAACAATACACTTACTCTGTTAGTCGTGTACTGAGCTCAGTGGTGTCGTTGATGTCAAACCAGCCTATTTCTTGTCGGAGAATAGCATGAAAAAACTCTTTCCTAATTTTCCTAATCTGCCGGCCAGCTGCCAAAGTCCAAAATGAAACTTGAATATAGGCAGCAATGAGAACTCCAGCACCTAATCCTGAGTAATAATATGCATATCTGGAAGATAATTAGAAAGTTTATTTTAAAAACTGTCTTTTATTCATCTCTTTCAGGAGTAATCTTCACAACTGAGAATATATAAGTTTACCGAACTGATCACAAAGATTGCATAAGACATTATAACAAATAAACATTAAAAATTTTTTTCTCTTTTTTTAAATTATAAGAAGATGATGGCAAATCGATTTACCTGAATTATCAGCCAAAGAAAACAGATACATTTGTGGCTAACTGCAAAAAATAGTGGTGTTAATGAATTATTTTATAACTGATATTGAGAAGTTGTAGACATAATTTGATTCTTCTTTCATAATTAATATTTTAGCCTTATGTGTCTTGTACTGAAATAGTCTACTGCTATTCAACATATTGCAAATATAGAAATAAACAGATTGAGCGTGTTAAATGTTTCTTAAATTTTCTCATACACAAAGAACAAAACCAAAAACAAAAAACCCGTCTTCTTATTTGGCAGAATTTGGAAAAAAAATTTAAATAGTATGGTAAAATTTCATAGATTCAAACTAATTTGGAGTGAGGGCTTAACTAAATTAGAGAAAAGGTAGTAACCTTTTTTTTTTTTTTTTGTAGGTGAGAGGAGGGGAGAGAGTGAGGAGACTCTCACATGTGCCCTGACCAGAACCCACCCAGCAACTCCATCTGGGGTCAATTCTTGAGTACTGAGCTATTTTTAGAACCTGAGGCTAAAGCCCCCAGACCAACTGAGCTATCCTTAGCACCTGGGGCCACGCTCAAAACAATTGAGCCACTGGCTGCAGGAGTGTAAGAGGGAGAGAAGGGAAAGTAAAAGAGGAGGGAGAAGCAGATGGTCACTTCTCCTGTGTGACCTGACTGGGAATCGAACCCAGAATGTCCATATGCCAGGCCAATGCTCTATCCACTGAGCCATCGGCCAGGATGGTTGTATCTTTAAAAATATTAAATTTAGTTTCAATACTTTCAAATATATTTTTTATATAATTTTACAAACTTCCATATAGAAGCCTTTCAAGCCTATTAGAGCATACAGACAGTACTCATTTATATCAGCAACATTAATTAATATGTAAACATACAAATATTATATTATAGACTTTTGAGATTTCCATTAAGAAGGTTAAAGTGGGGTGGGGTGGGGTGGCATAAATGACATTATTGGATCAGCTGACAATATTGGAATACAAATGCTAGAGTAGATCAAAGCTCTTATCAATATTAAGTTTACTGAAGTTGATAACTGTATTGTGGTTATGAAGAGAATATCCTATTCTTAAGAACCACAGTGAAGTTTTAATTAGTAAAGGTCCATTATGTATGCAATTTACTTCAAATGGCGGGATTGGTGGTGGTATAAATGATAACAGTAGGTTAAAGAGTATAACAAAAGGTAAAGAGCATATATATTAGCCAATTACCTAGTCATTTCTTCTTCCAGAATTCTGCCTGGATTTAACATTGACAATGAAAAATTCACTAAATAAAAACAAAACAAAACAAAAATAAGAAACTTTTGAAAGATTGAACTATTAATAGATATTGCTAGGTTTTAAAAATCTTTTCTCTTTTCTTTTCATTGTCAAGTGCACTCCTTTCACTTTACTCAAGTCAAGAGCCCAAGGGCTTAGGTGCAGGACATCTGGGGCCCAGATGGGGGAAGACAGGCCCTCCCAGGTTCCTCCTCCAGCCTATCAGTCTCTCGGCCTTTGGCAAAGCAGGTTCCTAAGGCAGCAGAGTGGAGGAAAAAAGAAATGGTCCAAACAGAAAACAGGATTTCAGAGGTACTCTTTTTCTTAGTGGCTCAAAGCACTTGATAGAGACTTGCTTCTGTAAATTTTCATGTGTGTGTTGTTTTCCCTTACATGCTTCCTTATGGCCTAAGTAAAAGAAAGGCCGACTTAGGTCCATAGTAAAGGAAAAAAGTCAAACACAAGGAAGATAACACAGTTGTTCAGAGGCAAGTCAGTGGATTGCTGGCAATTACTCATCATCCTGAATTCTATGTCTTGTTCACAAGCAAAACTCTATTGTGATATTTTTAAAGCAGCATCAGTTGGAAGGAAATAGATTATTAATTGAGCTTATTTGATAAACATGGTTTTCATTATAGCTAGCATTTATTGAGTATTTTTTATATACTAGGCTCTGTTCTGAACACTTAACAAGTATTGATTCATTTAACTTTCACACCAACCCTAGAGGTAGGATTGTTTTAGAAATCCCCATTTTACAGATGAGGAAATTGAGGCACAGGGAGGTAAAGTAACCTACCTGAAGTCACACAGCTAGCAAAAGACTGAGATAACACTGTACTAATAATACTGGACTATAAAGTTCCTAACACTATACTATATTGACTGATTCATGTGATAATCACTTACTTTCACTTTTTAAAAAACATAAAGTTGGTTGTAGAGGACATTTTATAAACTTGACCCCAAAGCCAAGGAAAGTAAAGAAAAAAATAGGTGAATAGGACTATACCAAACTAAAAAGCTTCTGAAAAGCAAAAGAAATTGCCAAGAAAACAAAAGGGCAATCAACCAAATGGTAAAGATATTTGCAAACAACAGCTCCAACAAGAAGTTAATATACAAAAAATACAAAGAACTCGTACAACTCAACACCAAACAAATAATCCAATTTAAAAAATGGGAGAGGACCTGAACAGACACCTTTCCCCAAAAAAACATACAAACAGCCAACAACTATCCTCAACTGTACTAGCTATTAGGGAAATGCAAATAAAAACTACAATGAGATACAACCTCACACCTGTTGGAATGGCTATTATCAAAAGACAGGTAATAACAAGTGTTGGAGAGGCTGTGGAGATAAAAGAACCTTCATTCACTGCTGGTAGGAATATAAACTGATACAGCCACCATGGAAAATAGTATAGCAGTTCCTCAAGAAATTAATAATAAGAGTTAGCATATGACCCAGCAACCCCTCACTAGGGTATCTACCTGAAAAACCTGAAAATATTTATTTGCAAAGATATATTCATGGGGCCCTGGCCGGTTGGCTCAGCGGTAGAGCGTCGGCCTGGCGTGCGGGGGACCCGGGTTCGATTCCCGGCCAGGGCACATAGGAGAAGCGCCCATTTGCTTCTCCATCCCCCTCCTCCTTCCTCTCTGTCTCTCTCTTCCCCTCCCGCAGCCAAGGCTCCATTGGAGCAAAGATGGCCCGGGCACTGGGGATGGCTCCTTGGCCTCTGCCCCAGGCGCTGGAGTGGCTCTGGTTGCGACAGAGCGACGCCCCAGAGGGGCAGAGTATCGCCCCCTGGTGGGCAGAGCGTCGCCCCTGGTGGACGTGCCGGGTGGATCCTGGTTGAGTGCATGCGGGAGTCTGTCTGACTGTCTCTCCCCGTTTCCAGCTTCAGAAAAATACAAAAAAAAAAAAAAAAAAAAAAAAAAAAAAAAAAATATATATATATATATATATATATATATATATATATATATATATATATATATATATATATATATATATATTCATGGTGGCCAAGACATGGAGACAAACAAAGGGTCTTTCAATAGAGGATTGGATAAAGAAGATATGGAAAAAAAAGATTTGGTACATAGACACAATGTATACGTAGCCATAAGAAAAGATGAAATACTGCCATTTGTGACATGTATGGACCTTGAGAATATTATGCTATATTATGCTATATAATATTAAGCAAAATGCCAGTCAGAAAATGCTAAGAACCATAAGATCTCACTCATATGCGGTATGTAAAACTGTAATTCATAGAAACAGACAATAGTACGGTGGTTATTAATGGAAAGGAGGTGGAGAGTTAATAAAGGGTAAAGGAGGCCAAATATATGGTGATGAAAGATGGTTTGATTTTAAGTGGTGGGCACACAATGCAATATACAGATTGTGTATCACAGAAATGTATACAGTACTTGAAACCTATATGATCTTATTAACCAATGTCACTCTGATAAATTTAATAAAAAACACAAAAGTGAATATATAGAAAGGAAGCGGCCTATATCTGATGCATTCACAAAATAATAGGATATTGTATATTGTATATTGTATATCTCAGTATTGGTGAGAAAACAAACTGGGGTATATATTTCCCATTCTCCATTATGCTAGGAGAGATACTAGTTTAACTTTGTTCCTTTATCATGTGTAAACAACCCAGAGGTCATGTTTTCTGGGTGCTGTGTATCCTCCTTATCTTCTTTCAAAGGCAGATAAGGTTGGCCTGACCTGTGGTGGCGTAGTGGATAAAGCATCAACCTGGAAATGCTGAAGTTGCCGGTTCGAAACCCTGGGCTTGCCTGGTCAAGGCACATATGGGAGTTGATGCTTCCTGCTCCTCCCCCCTTCTCTCTCTGTCTCTCTCCTTTCTCTCTCCCTCTCTCTCTCCTTTCTAAAATGAATAAATAAATAAAAAAATTAAAAAAAAAAGGCAGATAAGGTTGAGATTTATTTAAAACTTAAACTACTATATACCAATTACCAGGCATAATTTCCCCCTCAGGATTAGAATTTCTACTGATACAGTAAAGTAGTACATATTAAGTTAGCTCTTTACCAGCTATCAGATCCCCGAGGAATCATACTCTATTTTACTTTTGTGTTTATGAGTTCAGTTCTGTGTGTTCATTTTCTTCCTGAGTTCTTAAACATGCACCCTTGATATGCCAAATTGGAACTGTGAAATTAGAGACAGACAAGCTATTCTAAAGCTGTGATATTTGTAGAAATCATTGTTCAAAATCTTAGGAAACCTTCAGATATGTGTGTGTACAGGCAGTGGTGGGATTCAAATAATTTAACAACTTGTTCTCTGTAATGACTGTTTTAAGTATAAAAAATGATATACCAAAAGGTAGTTTATTATTTCATGCCTTTAATACTTAAATAAATATTTAAATAAGAACAATAAAAGAGGTACACAAAACTAGATTATAAGAGTTTTAAAATCTTAGTGAAAAAATATTAAATAATACTTGACCAAAAAAAAGATAAAAATGCTATTTAAGATATTTCCATATTGCTTCTTGAGTGGCGTCCTCACTTGCAATTTTTTTCACCTATGGACAAAATGAACATTACTACGGGCACTTAGAATACGCTGTTGAGCAGGTGAATGTTAAAAATGAGTAAGGGGCCCTGGCCAGTTGGCTCAGAGGTAGAGCGTCGGCCTGGCATGCAGGAGTCCCGGGTTCGATTCCCGGCCAGGACACACAGGAGAAGCGCCCATCTGCTTCTCCACCCCTCCCCATCTCCTTCCTCTCTGTCTCTCTCTTCCCCTCCCGCAGCCGAGGCTCCATTGGAGCAAAGATGGCCCGGGCGCTGGGAATGGCTCTGTGGCCTCTGCCTCAGGCGCTAGAATGGCTCTGGATGCAACAGAGTGACGCCCCAGAGGGGCAGAACATCGCCCCCTGGTGGGCGTGCTGGGTGGATCCCGGTCGGGCGCATGCAGGAGTCTGTCTGACTGCCTCCCCATTTCCAGCTTCGGAAAAATGAAAAAAAAAAAAAAAAGAGTAAGGAATGTGAATTTGTAATTTCCACATTGGGCGGCTGCCCAGGCGCCCACCTTCGAGAGAACCCTGATTACAGGTGCCATTTTAACAACTGGTTTGCCAAACACAACAAAAAATTAGGCATCAGTTCTGCCGAACCAGTGTGAACTGGCTGAATCCCACAACTGGTACAGGGCTAGTTATTTTCTTTGAACTTAGAAATCAGGTAAAATCTTAAATGACTTTACTCTCCTCCAATACCTTCCTTAAACTTTTAAATTCTCTCAGTGAGGATATCCCATTATAATGCAGACACATCCTCCCTCCTAGGAAATAAAAATTTATGGGCATTCCAAATATGACCTACTTCTTTCTTAGAGTTCCAGGCCAAAAATGGCAATCTAATTCTGGGCTAGTAACCATAGGAGCACCAGAAAACCCCAGAACCAAGAGTTTCTGCTGCCTGGAGACAAAGGTGACACTGTGTGTTGCTGTTTCTAGAAGAGTCATGTGACTCTAGAACTGGAATTCTTGAAATAAGGGGTTCTAAATTTGGCATTCTAGATCTAGAAATCTCATAAGATTCTAGATATGGTGTTCTAGATCTAGGAATCTCATGGGATTCTAGATCTGGCATTCTAGAAATGGAAATATCATGGGGTTCTTGACCTGAAAAGGGTATAGAACTGGTTTCCTCAGATGTTAATTATTCTCCACTCTCAGAAATAAACAAACTCCAAATAGTTATCTGGTCTGCGGGTTCTTTTTTTTTTTTTTTTTTTTTTTACAGAGACAGAGAGTCAGAGAGAGGGTTAAACAGGGACAGACAGACAGGAACGGAGAGATGAGAAGCATCAATCATTAGTTTTTCTTGCGCATTGCGACACCTTAGTTGTTCATTGATTGCTTTCTCATATGTGCCTTGATCGCGGGCCTTCAGCAGACCAAGTAACCCCTTGCTGGAGCCAGCAACCTTGGGTCCAAGCTGGTGAGCTTTTGCTCAAACCAGATGAGCCCGCACTCAAGCTGGCGACCCCGGGGTCTCGAACCTGGGTCCTCGGCATCGTAGTCCGACGCTCTATCCACTGCGCCACCGCCTGGTCAGGCTGGTCTGCGGGTTCTTAATGCTATCTGCTGGTTAGAATCACATGAAGAACTTGAAAAAATACAGATTCCCAGTCTTTACTCAACACCATAAATCAGAACCTTTGACTGAATCTAGACATCACATTTCTAAAAATACTCTTGCTTGATTCTAATGTGCCAATATGAAAAACTCTCATTCTCATCTGCCTGAATGCCTCCCATAATGAAAGAATGGGGAATTCTAGAAACTGCCTATTTATTTTAGAGAGCTACTAGAGAAGTCATTCATTTTATAGAAGAATAAACAGAATTTTAGAGTAGTTGTTTCATTTCCAAGTTCTCACAGCTAGTGTCCTCTGATATTTACTGATCACTTAGTACTGCATATTCCAGACACGTTGCGTGTATCATCTCACTCGACACTTTACATTAAACATCTCATTGAATTCTACCAGTAAATCTATGGGTATCTTTTTTCTTTTAACTTTAAAAAAATTTTTTTTTAAATTTTATTCATTTTTAGAGAGGAGAGAGAGAGAGGGAGAGAGAGAGACAGAGGAGAGAGAAGGGGGGAGGAGCTGGAAGCATCAACTCCCATATGTGCCTTGACCAGGGTTTCGAACCGGTGACCTCAGCATTTCCAGGTCAACACTTTATCCACTGCGCCACCACAGGTCAGGCCTATGGTTATCTTTCAAAGATGAGAACAGTAAGAACTATAGAGCTTAATTAACTTTCCCAAGATCATTCAGCTGATGAGTGAAGGGCTGATGAGTTAAATAAAGTAACAAGAGGCTCAAAAATGCCTCTCCTCTCAATCCCAAGGCCACGCCAGGGCATGCAGGCTTCATTGATTTCCCCACAGAACAGCCTAGGTTAGCAGTCACATAGACTTGGCATATCAAATCCCTGATACTCGGCAGAAAAACTGCTTCTTATGACTCTGTCCTTAGGTTTTGGATGCAGAATGTTTTATGCATAGTTTCTGCACAACTAAGTCATTGTAAGGGGATGACCTTGTCACGGAGTGGCTTTACTCTGTTAACAAGGATGGATTCTGTTCACAATAAATCATTGTCAGACCCTCTTGTAATTTAAACCATTTTTTCTTCTAACATGCTCTTCTCAGTTAGCTGTCCAAGAATCCAACAATTCTAAAGAACGGACTCTAAATGAACATGATCACTATGAGTTGGGCTAGGGAGCTCAGCTTAGTACAGCTGAGTGCTCTGTCTTCTCTTGACTTCCCTGATTGCTGCTGACCTCTACCACTCTAAACATACCAATGATCTCTCTGTATTTAGAGTGTGTATCAATTTAAATTTTTACTATTCTCCAAAAAGGCATGAGAATATTACTTTTATAAACTACAGAAGAATTGATATTGGACAGTAATAACAAATCTCCCAAGAAAGCCTAATAACAATAGGCCAACAGGTGTAATGACAAATGTTGCTATAGAAGACCAGGGACCTTATCATTTGGAGGCTACGGAGAATAAACTGGAACTCTGGTGAGTATACCACTCCAGCAATCACAAGTCTAGAAGTGACTTGCTTGTGACATTCCCCAGAGAGACCTTGAATTTGTTCCTGGACACAGCACAAGGCCCCTGTCTGCCATGTCCAGCTTCAAAGCAATTCAGTTGCATAATTAGAAAAAAAGCCAACTGCTCCAAATAAGAAAGTTGCACTCTGACCAGGAGGTGATGCAATGGATAGAGTGTCGGACTGGGATGCAGAGGACTCAGGTTTGAGACCCCAAGGTTGTCCACTTGAGCATCATCAGCCTGAGCACAGGGTCGCTGGCTTGAGTGTGAGATCATAGACATGACCCCATGGTCGCTGGTTTAAAGCCCAAGGTCACTGGCTTGAGCAAGGGGTCACTCGATCTGCTGAAGCCCCCCCCCCCCTCCAGACAAGGAACATATGAGAAAGCAAACAATGAACAACTAAGAAGCCACAATGAAGAATTGATGCTTCTCATCTCTCTCCCTTCCTGTCTGTCTGTCCCTATCTGTCCCTCTCTCGGTCTCTGTAACAAAAAAAAAGAAAGAAGGTTGCAGAATTATTCTAGTTTTCTAAAAAGAAGATGAATAAAATTGGTACAAATGCTAACTTATCTGTGATACATGTGATGCATTGTATTATTCTGATTTTTTAAAAGTTTAATTATGATAAAATACACATAATATAAAATTTGCCATCTTAACTATCTTTAAGTGAACAGTTCAGAAGCGTTAATATTCTATATTATTATCTGTAATATTATTGTACAACTAATCTCCAGAACTTTTTCATGTTCTCAAACTAAAACTCTATACGCTAAACAATTTCCCAAATAATTCCCCATTTCCTCCTCCCACCAGTGCATGGTAACCACTATTCTACCTTCTGTTTCTATGAATTTGACAACTGCATACCTCATATCCATAAAACCATATGGTATTTGCCTTTTCATTACTGGCTTTTTCACTTAGCATAAGGTCCTCAAGGTTCATTCATGTTGTAGCATGTGTCGGGATTTTCTTCCTTTTTAAGCCTGAATATTATTCTAGTGTATGTTACAACATATTTTGTTTATCCATTCTTCTGTTAATCAGGTTTTCTTAAACCTTAAATTGAAACCAATTTTTGATTGGTGTGTCTAAACATAGGCATCATTCTGCTTTATAAATATATATAACCAATGCCTAATAGATCTATAGAGTTTCTTAAAAGCTAAAAGAAAATAGAAAACTCCTACCCCTCAGTTCCTTCAAGACTTTGTAAATTATCCTATATTATTCCTCCAATTCTACCTTTATGGTATTTATGTTAAAATTTTGGTCACTGATTAAACATAACTAATCCATTTACCTTTCCCAAATACATTCTTTTTAAAAGAGAATGCAAGATTATTTACCTTGGCAGTATAACATATTTACATGGTCATGAGCATGATTTGGATGGCAGAAAGACTTGGGCTTGAATTCTGCCCTAATGCTGACCAGCTATGTAACTTTGGACAAGTTATTTATCCTCACCAAGCCTCAGTTTCCTCATCTGTTATAGAGCAGAACATTACCTACTATGTAGGATTGTTCCTGTGAGGGTTAAGTGACATAGAACCTAGCAGATAAGAAATACAATAAAAGGTTGCTGTTATTGTTGTTCTTTTTATTATAAAGAGGTTCTTCTCAGAGACAATAGTACTTGAGAATAATTACATAAACTGGTTTTGAAGGAGCTTTATTTTTAAAAGGACGCTTTTATTTTCTAAAAGGTACTAATGTTTATCAATATTTATGTTAATAGATACAATTATATAAATCAAGCAATCATATTCCCTTCGGTAATTACATTTAAGTTCTATAGTGCTAACCAAATAGGTTCTGCTCAATCAGTGAACACTGAAAACTTACTGAATATTGCCTAAAGGATAGGATCCACTTTTCTCAGTATCTTTGCTGTGAAAGCTACCTTTCCTTCATCGCATTTTGTTCTTATATTCCACCATCTGTGTACCAACAAAGCTCCATTCAGCCTTCTCCAATGCAGTGCCCGTAAGGTCTCTTTGGAGGAGCTAAGTCTTGGGCTTGGTGCCAAGCACAGAACTCTTCTGTGTGGGATCTGGCTAACATGAAAACAGCTATGTCCATTAGAACCTCACTCCAACACTGTTGCCACAGCCCCCCTTTAGATGACATTAACTTATGGGACTCCTCTGGCTCTTCAGTGATTATCATTCTTTGGGTGCGTTTCAAAGCGCATCATTCTCATACTGAATCCACTCCCTCTTTACTGAAGTGTTATATCAAGTCCCAGCCAACCTGGTTGGTATAAAAATTAGACCCAGAAAATGGCTATAATTTTAACAAAGAGAATGGAGAAGAGAAAAAAGAAAAGCAGAAACAGATCTACAAGCTGAGCACAGCTAAGAAAGACTGCCAGGCTAACTGGTGCATTCTGAAATTCACCAGGAATCACTGATGGGATGCAGGCTGCTCAGATGCCTGTCACAGCTCCACTGTCCTCAAAGGGAGACTTCCTTACTTCATTTAGAGGCAAAGCTTTCTGTATATTTCCTTATCCTTATCTTTGAAAACAGCATATACCTATTTCTTAAGATTTAAATGTATATTTGAGGAATCTCCTGAGAATTTTACCACTTCTGTGATACCTAAAGTCACCCAGATGCCTAAATCATTAAACAAGCACACAGTGAACAGCAAAATCAATTTCTAATCCTTCACCCAATTAAAGGAGTACTATGCATTTAAAAAAAATAGAAAAATGCTTACCTGGAAAGGAGAAGTTTCCTGCAGTAGCAACAAATCTGTCAGTCATTTGTCCAAATATGATCATCATGAGGGGAAGACCTGATCCGTGAGCTATGGCCATGATTGTGCCCAGAGACATAAATAATTTATCCTGCCAATCTGAGTATCGAAACTGAAAAGAATAAATAAAATAATGCTTATCTTACCTTGTGGGAAAGAATTTCTCTTTTCCACAATTACATGTTCTTTTGATTTTTCTTTAAGGTCAATATTTTTGTAATAGTTGCAAATAAATGTAATAGGGAAGGAGGAGAATGTCAATCCAAATCACTGACAGGTTAATTTTATGATTCTATTTATTTTATATTCTGTGAAGAAGTCAACCTGACTCTGTGCCATCAATATCTTATTTGGTTGAATGATTGCAGTACAATCAGAAGGGACAAAGGTTTGGTTCTACTTCCAGAGCTCCTGAGGTAGTGAATTAAGAACAGCTAGAAGTAGATATTAAGCGCAAGCGCGCGCGCGCGCACACACACACACACACACACACACACACACACACACACACACTACATCCTTTAAAATATCATTCAGAATATTTCAGAGAGAGATTTACAAATATGGGTGAAATAGATCCTCTGAGTTTTGAGGATAAGGGCCCTTTAAGAGGTTTAAGTTAGCTTTTAAAAGGCAATTCAGTAGTGAAGTGCAACAAACATTATGGAGCGCCTATCTATGTCCTTTAGAGAAGTCTTGCTCATGGAGATGATGCTTGTTGTAGGATCGTGAAGGAAAAGGGGGTTAGCTTAAGAAGAATTGGGGAATGCAGAGGAAGTAGGGGATATTTTGGCTTAAACAGCAAGCTGACTAGAAACAGCATGGAGGGCTCAGGAAGCTCCACAGAATGGAATTCCTAAAGTGCTCAGTGCAAAGTGTGGGAGACGACATCAGAGAAAGGGAGAAAGGCAGTGGGCCAAACCAAAGATCTTGGTCTTAGCACTATCCATGTACAATACACTTAGTTCTGTCAATTAGAGAAGTGAGACCATTGTCACAGTGGAGTAGACAACACCCAAGAAATAAGCCTCGGATCAGTGTCATAATATGCCAAAGACTTTCCTTATTGTCTTGTTCTCTCCAGTTTCTCACTGCCCACCTCCCATTTTTGATGAAGTATTCTATGGCTCTGTCTTTGTTCTTCTTTCTCCTTCCAGACTACATGTTCCTTTTCTTACTTTTCCATTTCTATACTTTCCTTTCTGTTCCTTGCATCTCTCCCCCCTTTAAATTTCTACCTATTTTCCTCACCAAATGCTACTTCTCTCCTGGTGACAAGGAACAGTTATCAGAACAATGGATGATGAGTCATATTTGGCAGCATGGAGTCCTTGAGAAATAAGCTGGGTCATACAGGGTCAATACAATGAGCAGGCCAAGCTCAGACACACATGATGGGGAGGGGGGATATGCACTGTTCTCAGAGAGTTCCAGAAATTCAATACAGGAAGGCCAAATTCCATCATCAAACACAAAGAGCAAGCCAGAGTGCCAAGGAGACACAGTCAGGAACCAGGTGTTGCTTGGAACGAAGCAAGGGGTGGAGTAGTAAGAGCAAATGGAGAAGGATCCCTGAAATTGCAATAAAAGGGACCTGTGCCCCCAACATTCAATTTAGTGGCTTCTGGGGTAGGGAGATAAAGTACTTGGGTCTGTCAGCGACAGTTACAAACACAGGATCAGGTCGTCGTGTAATGTTCTCTTTACTGAACATTTATGTGAAATTGAAGAATGTGTCAAATGCTTTTCAAATAACTAAAAAAAATTTTGTCTTTAAACTTAAATTTAAAATTACATAAATTTTATAACAAAATCCTAAGTAAACCTAGATTTTTCAGTGATTTTCAGCAAAACAAAGCAAATCAAAATCCTTCAAACTACAGTTCCGTAAATTGTAAATGACTAATCATTATGTTGTACATTTGAAACTAATATGATCTTGCATGTCAACTGTAATTGAAAAATAAAAAAGAGAGAATATTTGTAAATAAATAAATAACTACCATTCTGTCCTGAACCTCTTTTAGGACAAAAAATACTTATTCAGAGTCTGAAAAAGATTACATTTAAATTTGATTTAAATTTTAACTTTTAAATTCAGATGAAATTTTCTATGTTTCTACTTTAAGTTTTGAAATATTTTATTTTCTGTAGGAGACTGATTTAAAACTTGTGCATTAATACCAGATCTAGTTTTAAAATTTATTCACTAAAGCACTAAATGAAAAACAAACAAACTCCTCTTACTAAGATTTTTAAACAAAAATCCCATGAAAATTAAGGAGAAGAGAATGAATGGGGGCTTTGCAGTGACAGGAGAAATCTGCAGTGATGGTCGGACTTGGGTGTTTGATGTCTTTTTGCCCATTTACTTATTAAGTTGCAGATTCAGCTGACCTGCTGCTTAATACCAACTTCTTTGATATCAAATAATGGCTGTCATAGTTTGAAACACATATTAACCAAAAGTGGGCAAACATTTTCTTGGGCCACTTCTCTGAGACATATTACAAATAAAAAACAGATCAGACTTCTTCCCAAAATATGTTGGCTGGCCTTGTGCCAGCAGAAAGCCATTGAGAATTGTGCTGTACACAATCTAAATCTCTTATAGTTACTCTGTGTTCAATCAATTTTCTTGGATGCTAAATGTGAACATAGATTTCTTAATCATTTTTAAATTTCTATAGTTAATGCTCACTCTATCCTCAAAAAATTAAAAATGAAACTGCCGTTTGACCCAGTGATTCCACGTAAGGAAATGTATCCCCAAAATCCAGAAACACTGATTCAAAAGAGTATATGCACTCCTATGTTTATTGAAGCATTATTTACAAGGCCAAGATCTGGAAACAGCCCAAGTGCCCATCAGTAGATGAGTGGATTAAAAAGCTGTGATACATATACACAGTGGAATACTGTGTGGCCGTAAAAAAGGAAATCTTACCTGGAAATGTACCTGCAGATTATTATGCTAAGTGAAATAATCCAGTCAGAGAAAGACAAATACAATATGATCTGATTTTTTTTTTAAGTGAGAGGAGGGGAAATAGACTGACTCCCACCTGTACCCTGACCGGGATCCACCTGGCAACCCCCATCTGGGACTGATGCTCAAATCAGTGCCTGGGGTCCATGCTTGAACCAGCAGAGTCACCAGCTGCGAGAGAGGTAGAGAGAAAGAAGGGAGAGAGGGAGAAGAAAAGTAGATAGGTGCTTCTCATGTGTGCCCTGACTGGGGATTGAACCTGGAACATCTGCACAGGCAACTGATGCTCTACCCACTGAGGTAACTGGCCAGGGCCCACATGACTTCAGTTATATGTGGAATCTAATGAACAACTAAACTGATGAATAAAATAGAAACAGAGTCATGGATACATGGAACAGCTTTCAGAGGGGTGGGGAGGGCGCATTGGATGATAGAAGGTGAAGGGATTAAGCAAAGAAAAACCCATATATATGTATATATCTCTCTCACATAGATATAGACAACAGTGTGGTGACAGAGGGAACGGGGGTGGGAGGAAGATGGAGGTGGGCAAAAGTGGGGGGGAATCGGGATGAGAGAGACTTCGCTTGGGGTGATGACTACATGGTTCATTGTACAGATAATGTTTTATTGAGTTGCACACTGAACTTGTACCCCAATAAATTCAATGAAAATAAATAACTAAATATTTAAAAAATACATCACTGTATATGCAAGCTTATTTTAAGCTAAATTTATGGGGTTTTGTGAAACAAATGCAGATTTTTTTTTTCTGAAATTGGTTTGTTTGTTTGGTGGTACAAACACAAGTTCTATTTTCCATTTCCCTGTGAACCGGACAGCTGTGCTGTTGCATAGCCAGCCTATCCCGACCGCTTTTACAGTCCATCTTGAGAATGCGGGCCATGACTCCAGTGAGCCAACCTAAGACAGCATGGGCGCAGCAAGGAGAATCTATCCCTGCCTGCAGACAGTGTTCAAGTACTGGCTCTGTATCTATTCAAGACACCAAATTTGAATAAAGGAAAGAATGATCTCATTTACTATTTCACAGCTTACCAACGCTAATGGTCCAATTAAATTCACTTTCTTCATTTTTTTCCTGTCTTGGTTGCTGAAAAAAAATTGTTTGAATTTAAAACTGTTATACAATGTCTCACAGTCAATTGAATATAATTTGAATAGTTATCATATTCAAGTATTCTAATATTTCAAATGTCAAACACTGATGTCTATAAATTGTTAAAAGTATCCAGTTTAACAAATACTTCATGGCAATCCCCTTTTAACTAAGGTAACTGTCCAGGGTACTTTAGGAATATCTGGATCAACGAGCTGAATGTGTTAACAATGTCTGCCAATTACAGTAGCTGCCCTTCCCTATCCACAGTGTGCATTCTGCAGTTTCAGTTACTCACAGCCGACTGTGGACTGAAAACATTAAATGGAAAATTCCGGAAGTAAATAATTCATAAATTTTAAATTGTATGCTGTTCTGAGTCGTGATGAAATCTCATGCCGTTCGCTTCATCCTGCCCACGGCGTGAATTATCCCACTGTCCAGTGTGTCTACGCCCTTGATGCTACCCACTTGTTAGCCACTTACAACTTGAAACACAGAGTTTATTCTTGTATTATTATTAATTATTGTGTTATTTTCTATATGAACAACTGTAAACCTACTTTTGTCCCACCGTATATAACTTTTATTGCTGTATATTATTATAATTATTCTATTTTATTATTAGTGCTGTTACTCTCTAGTTGTGCCTAATTTATAAATTAAACTTTATCATAAATATGTATGCATAAGAAAAAACATAATGTATACAAGGTTAACACTATCTGAGGTGAGAGGCCTCTATGGGGGGGGTCTTAAAACATATTCCCCATAGATAAAGGAGGACTACTGTAAATTCTTCTTTGGCTAAAAAAATATATATTGATCTAAAAATAGTAAAAGCCACTCTTCTGAAGGTTGTGGGGAGTGGTGTCAGGAAATCTTGTTTGCTCTACATTCAAAATACATCTAGAGTTCAACCACTGCTCACCACTTTTACTGTTATCCCATTAACCCAGGAGAATGCCTGTCTAGTCTTTCTACTTCCACTTATGTCCACATTAGTCAATCCTCAACAGAGCAGCCAGAGTAATCATGTAAAAACTCAAGTCACCTTACTGCTTCTCTACGCAAAAGCTCGCAATGGCTCCCATTTTTCTCAAGTAAAATCCAAACCACTGAATTGGCCTCTAGGAGCCTATGCCACCTGTTTCCTTGTTACCTCTCTGACCACATTTCCCACCTCCATCTCTGCTTCCTCTGGTCCACCCCCCCCCCCTCCCCGCTCTTCTGTGAACACACCAAGCATTTTCCCATCGCAGGGTCTTTACACTGTCACATACCTCTGCCAGGAATGCGAATGCTCTCTCCTCAGACACCCACATTGCTCTCTCCTCTCATGTCTTTTATTTCTGTGCTCAGATACTGCCTTCTCAATAAGACCTACCTTCACCACCCTGTTTAAAATTGCAAACTACTTCCTCCTGGCACATCTGCTTTCCTAAGCTTTAATGGTTTTCCATAGCATTTATTACCTTCTAACACGTGCCATAGTAGTTTGCTTATTTATCATGTGTATTATTTATATCTTGTCAGCCATACAATCATGTAAATTACCTGAAGGCAGAGATTTTTTTTCTTTTTACCTAACATACATTTATTTAGCTTAAATTTCCAGGTAGGTGATAAAGTGAACTCATAAAACTTGATCCCAAATTATTTAGAACACATTTGCTAAAATCGGAATGATCAAAAGAATGTGCCACATATAATATTCTTTCTTTCTTTCTTTCTCTTTTTCTTTTTCTTTCTTTCTCTTTTTCTCTTTTTCTTTCTTTCTTTCTTTCTTTCTTTCTTTCTTTCTTTCTTTCTTTCTTTCTCTTTCTTTCTTTCTCTTTCTTTCTTTTCCTTCCTTCCTTCCTCCTTCCTTCCTTCCTTCCTTCCTTCCTTCCTTCCTTCCTTCCTTCCTTCCTTCCTTCCTTCCTTCCTTCCTTCCTTCCTTCCTTCCTTCCTTCCTTCCTTCCTTCCTTCCTTCTGTCCGTCTTAGCAGCATGATTAGAATACGCACTTAACTGTCAGTTTGCACTAGATAACTGAGGTGAGCTTAACTTCCTTTGAATGTAAAAGTTTTGGTCTGCTTTTTTAAAAGTTAGTCTCATTACATTAAATTTCATAACCTTACAGTCTTACTGTATTCTTAACTTTTCACATTTCTTTTCTGAACTGTTTTTCTTCTTTCCAACACAAGGCTGTAAGCTCCATTTCTCAGAACTTCCTTAGGTTCTGGAGTGTTATTGCATTTTTTTATTTCAGGCATAGCTCCTTTGTACGCTCATCAGATGTTTAGCCAGGGCAATACATAAATAGCCTTCCTGGTGAAAATGCCATCTATTTATAAGTTCACAGTCAGTCCCAGACAAAGCTGCCAGCTAAGGAATACCACATCTTCCTGGTAGAAATGCTACCATCCATGGTTTTCCAATTCTATATGGCAAACTAAATTTTCTATGAGTGAGTGTCATGGTACTTAGAAGGAATAAAGCAGTATCATTGTAAGGAGAAGTTAACATACAAAAATAATGCTTCGGTTTAAACATCAGATAGGTTTATTTCAGTTGGCTAATCAGGCCCCTTGCAGCTTGTGGACACACTGCAGAACTTGATAAATTTGTCCCTCTGAGTGATTACTCCATGACACAGGTCAATTAGTTCTGGATGGCCTGGTGTGAACTCAACGGTCCATAACAGCCTCATAAACTATTTGAGGCTAAAGGAGAAATGATTCACAATTCCCACAGTGAAAGAGGAAACAAAGACAACACACCATTGACTGGTCTCTCGTGCTCCTACTATGTATGGCCTGTCAAGTGCACTGAACAAGAGTGCCCCCCCCCCCCCCCCCCCCCCCCCCGGAAACCAGAGCCAGAGCAGGGAGAAGACGCACAAGCGAAGGAACCGCTGAGGTTTCCCCTCCTATGGAATAAAAACTGATTTGGAAGCGCAGGTTACGGAAGAATGAGGCTGCCCAAGGCCCCTTCCCCACCTCCCGGCCCAGAGCCCAGAAATACGGAACCGGCCTTCTGCTAGGAGAAGGGGGGAGGGGTAAGACCAGCAGAAAGAGGAATAAGGAGGGGGAGGAGGGAAATTTGGCTTCACTGCCCTGGTTTTTAAAAGCACAACCATCAATAGCGGATGTCGGATACTAGTCTAAAGCATGAAAAATCAGACGATGTTTATGAAAGTTGTTTGTAAATGTTTTGAGTTATATAAACAAGGAAAGTTACACAACACAGATACTCATCGAATCACCCTGTACAAAGGGAAGCGGGCAGGCACTTCAGAGACAGCCCCTTCTTCCCGAGCCTGTTGCAAAAGGAGCCTCAGTGACAGTCCTTGAGAAGGTCAGAACCTCAGACAGGACGCTCCAAAGTAGCTCCACAACAAAGGCCAAAGGCATTGCACATTTTCTCCAGCTCCCTCCCAGGCGGAATTCGGCCCCGCGGACAGGCGCAGAACGGAGAAGCGGAGCCTGCGGTCTGTACCTGCTGCCGCTCAGTTCCAAGTCGCCTTCTGCTCGCCTGGGGCGCCCGACCGTTCCGTTCATTCCCGCCTCCAGCTCCATCTCAGCCTGGGGAGAAACCACAGCTTCAGGGTCAAGTGCACCCGCCCCAGCACGGAGGGCACGCAGCCTCCTCGCCCCCGGCGCCGGAGGGGTCGGGGCCGGCGCGCACGCCGCGGGCCGGGGGACGCCAGGCCCAGGTCTCCGCCTCGCGCCCACCGTCCTGGGCTTCCCCGCGCACCGGGCCTCCCTCACCTCGGACCTCCCGCTTCTGCGACCGAGCCGTTGGGCATGCGGGGCGCTGCGACCCGGGGGCCTGGACTTTGCTCGCGCGACTTCGCCCCCGCCCCCCGCGCGCGTCGGGACCCAGCGACGCCTCCCGCTGCAGCCGGGGCGACGGCCCCGGCCCCGGCCGGCAGGAGCGCTCCCGCTGCCGCCGCTCTTGCTCCGCCGGCAGGGCGCGGGCGAGGGGCCCCGCGTGCCTCCCTCGCCGCCCACCCGGGCGAGCGGCCAGCCCCGGCCCGGCCGCGCCGGCTGCGGCCGATAAGCCCGCGGGCAGCCTGGTGCCGCTGGCTGGGGGCCGCTCTTGTGAGCCGCCAAAGCCCCCAAACTGTCACACTCGCTCAGAGCTCAGTTTTCTTGTTGAACCCGTGCGGGGACACTACGAGGCTCAGCAGTCATGGGGGACGGGGGACCAAGAGACAGCACTAGACCCACCTCTCATTTCTACACCACCGGTCTGGACCTCTGCACGGAACCCAACCATCTGCAGGGCCCACTAACCGTCATGTGCCTTGGACAAGAGGAACATCGTCGCTGTCCTCTTGATAATTAGAACTTTAGGGTTGGAAGGGACTTTAGAGATCGCCTGATTCAAAACCCGCATCTTTTATTTTAAAGATTTTTATTTATTCATTTTAGAGAAGGGAGAGAGAGATAGAGAGAGAGGGGGAGAGAGAGAGAAGGGGGAGGAGCAGGAAGCGTATGTGCCTTGACCAGGCAAGCCCAGGGTTTCGAACAGGTGACTTCAGTATTCCAGGCTTCATCCACTGCACCACCACAGGTCAGGTCCAATAACCTTCTTAACTGACATGTTGAAATACAATGCATTAGGCCAAAGGCCCTTAAGGCAGTGGTTCTCAAACTTTTTGAAGACGGGCGCACTTAAAATCTTACAAATAAATGTAGGCGCACTATAGACAAATTTCTGAGAAATATGTTATAATAATTAAGTCGAATATTAAAGAAAAAAATAGCAAGTCCAAGTGTGCTTTTATGGTAAATAAATGAAATAAAAACGACAAAATTAAATTTATTCTGACGTTAAAAAAACATTTTTATGTTACATTTTTAAAGTTATCCTTTTCAGAATTTATAAAAAAGAGGGGTTAAAAATTTTAAAAATGACCAAAAAAGCTATCTTTATATATATATATATATAATATATATATATTATATATTATATATATATAGATAGATAGATACATTCTTAGTAAGATTTAGTAAATTCGGCAGGTCCCAGTGCGATTGTGTTAAATTTTTTCATTTTTGTGTTTATGAGAAACATGAGTCTGATGTGTCCTAGTGATTTCTTCAATGTTTGGGCATATATTTGAAAGGCAAACTTTCATTTCCTTGTCAATACATTGAAGAATTCCTCTCTTTTTAATCTTAATTGTGTTGAGGGTAGAAAATCCTAATTCACATAAATAGGATGTTATAAATTGTAGTAAAATGTTCAAAGCTTTTTAAGATATTGCCACATATTCTTTTTTATAGAAATCCAAAAGGCTTCAAGAGACAATTCCTTATGTTTAATTATTAATCCAAAACCATACATATCATCTTAACTTTACGCCAAACAAAGGATAGAAGAAACTTGCCTCCAGTCTTTCTGGGAACATGGGGGGTAGTGTAAACAATTCAGCACCACAGCTTAACAGCCTTTTGCAAGCTAATCAGGCAAGTGAGGTGGGGGGTTGGGCAGACTGTCAGTTTAGAGCCAATTCCCCACACCTCTGTCCCCCAAAAATCTAAACTCCAAAAACCCTGTTGGTTTTTTGGTCCCAAACAGGCACATATTTCTCTGGAATACCATAGGGCACACCTGTAAATCTTCTAGGGTGCACCAGTGCAGTCTATCTAGCACAACACTTTGAGAACCACTGACTTAAGGAGAGGCCATGGAGCCATTCTCAGCACCCAGGGCCAACTTGCTTCAGCAGAGCCATGGCTGTAGGAGGAGAAAAGAAAGATAGAGAAAGAAGGGAGACGAGGAGGGATAGAGAAGCAGATGGTTGCTTCTCCTGTGTTCCCTGACTGAGAATCGAACCTGGGACTTCCACATGCTGGACTGATGCTCTACCATTGAGCCAACCCTATCTACTAAAAAACGTCTTGGAGAAATAAAAGGCTGATACTTGAAGTAGGAAGCTCCTCAACTAAAAACAAAAACAAGCAAAAAGCATCCAGAAACAGGACATGTTTGCCTATCTCCTGTCTGAAGTCAATTCACAGAGATGTCCCTCTAAGAATTGCTCATGTTTTCTGTGTCTGTGGCAGAATTAAGAATGGAGGACACGCTTGACCAGGCGGTGGCGCAGTGGATAGAGCGTCGGACTGGGATGCGGAAGGACCCAGGTTCGAGACCCCAGAGGTCGCCAGCTTGAGCGCGGGCTCATCTGGTTTGAGCAAAAAGCTCACCAGCTTGGACCCAAGGTCGCTGGCTCGAGCAAGGGGTTACTCAGTCTGCTGAAGGCCTGTGGTCATGGCACATATGAGAAAGCAATCAATGAACAACTAAGGTGTTACAATGAAAAACTGATAATTGATGCTTCTCATCTCTCTCTGTTTCTGTCTGTCTGTCCCTATCTATCGCTCTATCTGATTCTCTCTGTCCCTGTAAAAAAATAAAATAAAATAAAAAAAAAAATAAAAAAAAAAAGAATGGAGGACACGTGTGTTCTTGTAGAGAGAGAGGAGCCGTGCCAACATGACTGTTTCCCTGTGTTAGACTATCCAAGGGCTCCTTTTATATCTGTTTGACAACAGTGAAACAACTCTACACAGCACATGTAGCTGGTTGTGCCTTCGTTCAAAAATAATATTAAGCCACACTGAATTTCTTGATGACATTCAGGCTATAAGAAATCTTAACCTTCTCTTTGTCGTAGGATACTGAGATGCTTGCTTATTCTCATTGACATAAGAGTTAACGCCCTTCTACCACTGTTCTCTTACATTTTCTATTTCTTCCACTAGTTCTCTTTCCTTTTTAATCTTAACTGTTGCCTTCTTTTGGGGGGGGGTGCTCAATTGAATATTCTTATTATTTAGGTTTCCTTTCTCTTAATTTATTAAGTATCTATTCTTTTACTATCTATTCAATAGTTAACACCTCCCTAGAGATTATGACATGTATCTTTGATTAATCATTGGTACTTTTTCCTTTTCCAGGAAAATGCAAGGATTTTAAAACTCTCAAACCTCATTTATCCACCTGACTTATATACCATTGTTGTCATGCACAGTGATTTAATTTTCTCTATTTATGAACCTTAAGATATTATTCCTTGATAGAGTCAATATTCATTTATATTTATTTCTATATTTATGCTTTTCTTGCCCTTTATTTTTTCCTATGTATCCAAGCCACTATCTTGGATCATTTTCCTTTTATAGGAAAAACACTTTTTTGTTTTTCCATTAGTTGGTGAATTTTCTCAGCTTTTTTCCCCTGAAAATTTACTTCATCTTTATTTTGAAAAATTATTTGGGGATTTGCCTTACTGGATATCAAGACTTTTAATATAAAACTGTAGTAATTAAGGTGATGTGTTTTGGACAGGGATAAGAAAAAATAAAGTGGAACAGAATAGAGATCTTATAATGGACAGAGCTGGAATTCTAATGCAAGCAGTGTGCTCAGCCTCCACCTTAAATAGGGCAGGAAGGAGGGCTAGAGGAGACGAGTCAAATGAATGGGACAGTTAAACACATTCATCCTCATCCATTGATCTTACCACCCTTTAACTGTTTTTACTCTTTGAGTGCTCTCTTCCTTTATAACCCTCTTGCAAACATCCGAAACCCCCTCGCCCTCTCTCTTTATCAGGCTCATTTGGTAAAAACCACAACCTGAACTAATTTAAATTATCCAACTACCGCAAGCCTGCACCATGTAGCACATCATGGCTAAAGCAAAACATAAATCCATCTGACTGATCTCCCCATGAAATTAAATAGCCCTTGAATATATATTTAATGTAATAAACATGCTTCTTATTTATTGTCTATACTGTGGGGTGCATGATTCATAAAAATAAAGTTTTTTATCTGGTATTCCAACATTTGCTGTCCAGTGGTCATAAATATTTCCTTAGTTCATTCACTCTTCCACTTTCCTTCATAGTTACTTTACACCATTTCTTTCCTCAAATTTGGATCATTCTTTCCCTCTCTTCACATTCTGTTCAAGTATTGTGCTTCTTATTTCACTGATAAATAGAAGTGTCCAGAGAGAGATGTGCCATAATCTCCCACCATGACATCTGCCCACTTACCAGCATCTGTAACCAGCACTCTGCCTTCCCACCTATTTCTCTAAATCAGGGGTTGGGAACTTTTTTGGCTGAGAGAGTCATGAATGCCACATATTTTAAAATGTAATTCCATGAGAGCCATACAACGACCCATGTATGTTATGCATTATTCAATAAAAATTTGGTGTTGTCCCGGAGGACAGCTGTAATTGGCTCCAGCCACCCGCAACCATGAACATGAGCAGTAGGAAATGAATGGATTGTAATACATGAGAATGTTTTATATTTTTAACATTTTTTTATTAAAGATTTGTCTGTGAGCCAGATGCAGCCATCAAAAGAGCCACATCTGGCTCCCGAGCCATAGGTTCCTGACCCCTGCTCTAAATGAACTGTCCATGCCCCTATTTCCAGTCAGTCCTTCTGTTTGTACTTTTATACTATAGATCCCATCCCTTTAAGAATAACATCTTAAGGAGCCATTATTTTCTCTCTCTTCTCCTTCATTAACTTCTCCTTCCCTGCTGGTTTGTTCCTGTTATTCTAACACATACATGATATTATTTCTTCCATCTTAACAACAAAACAACAAAATTTCTCATGACCCACTTCCCCTGCCAACCACCATCACATTTCTCTCCTCTTTGCTGCTAAACTTCATAAGTTATCTCTATCATTTCCCCCATTCCTTGTCCTTTGCTCTTCTAAACACACTCCAACCAGGAATTTAACCCTTTCATACCACCAAAACTGCTCTTGTAAGGGTCATTGATAACCTCTACATCATTAAATCCAAAGGTCTGCTCTTTGTCCTTATCATGTGACAAATTCAAGTGGTTGACAAACTTTATCTTCTTTCATACACTTTGGATTCCAGGACACCACAGATTTCTTGGGTTTTCTTATGATTTACTGATCACTGTTTCTGTTTCCTTTGATGTTCTCCCTCTTCTTCCAACTTCTTAATGTTTGAGTGCTCCAAGCTCACTCGTTGGACTTTTCTGACTATTCCCACTTCCTCTATAGCCTCGGCCAGTCTCATGGCTTTAAATACCATGTGTACACAACAATTTGTAGCCTAGGCCTTCTTCTTGAATTTCTTGAATTCCCAGCTGGTATACACTACTGCATCTTTGACATTTCTGTTTAATAAGCCCAACTTTGATTCCTGATCTTTTCCCAAGATGGCTCCTCCAAAAAGCTTCCCTTTCTCAGTTGGCAGCTCCAGCCTTCCAGTTGTTCAGAGTCATCTGTATTCTTCCCTTTCTTCCACACCCCATGCTGAGTCTGTCAGGATATCCTCTTGGCTCTACCTTCAAAACATATCCAGAATCTGACCTCTTCTCTTTCTCCAGTTCTACTGTAGTGTAAGCCATTATATTCTCTCCCCTGAATTACTATAATAGCTTCTTAAGTCTGTCTGCCTCTATCTTTGCCCCTCTTCTGCTGTTGTTCATTCTCAACGCAGCAGCAACTGTGATTCTTTTGAACAGTGAGTCAGGTCATTTTATTCCTCTCACCATTCCCCAGTGGGCCTCAATTCATTCTGAGCTATGGCCTGCAGTGGTTTGTCCTCTGTCACCTCTCTGACCTTGTTTTCTATTGATACTTCTCTTCCCGCCCCACTAGCTTCTTGGATGTTCCTCCAAAAGAGAGGCAGAGCTGGCAGTCCCTCTGCCCTAAGTTCTCTTCCCCCAAATAATCACATGGCTAGAACCCTCCTCTCCTACAAGTCTCTTTTCTTTTTCTTTCTTTTTTTTTTTATTAAGTGAGGGATGGAAGGCAGAGAGAGACTCCACTCGGCAACCCCTTATGGGTCAATGCTCTGCCCATCTGTGGTATCTTTTTCCTAGCACCTGAGACGGAGGCCACAGAGCCATCCTATGCCCCTGAGGCCAACTCACTCCATTCGAGCCATGGCTGAGGGAGAGGAAAAGAGATAGAGAGAGATAGAGAAGGGGCAGAGGGAGGGGTAGATAAGCAAAAGGTCACCTCTCCTGTGTTCCTTGACCAGGAATCAGACTTGAGACATCCACAACGGGCCCTGAGCCAACTGGCCAGGGACAAAGTGTCTTTTCAATCACCATCTTTTCAGTTAAACCAGTCCTGATCTCCCTTTTAAAAACTGCATCCGATACCCTCAAGATCCTCTCACTTCCTCTAATTCTACTTTGAGTTTTCCTCCCACAGCATTTGTAAACCTCTCGTATACTATATGATTTCTGAATATACTATGCTTGTTGTTTATTGTCACCTCCACCTTTGCCTCATTTCTCCTAAAAAATCATTCCCTTTTGGTCTCACTCTGCTTTTGCTAATTAATTTGGACCTAGAACATTCGAAGGCATTCATAGTATATAAGACATATAAAAACAAAGATATTGTTCTGTTTTATTCATTGAGATAGCCAACATTTGCTGCCCATACTTTCTATGTGCCTGACCCTGTGTTAGGGTTTAAGAGTGTACAGAAAACAGGACATAGTTTCTGATTCACAATGGACTAAGAATAAACCAGTACAAAAATCATTCAGAAATATATAGTGCTTTATAAGCTTTGGTACATATATACTATGAAATACTACTCAGCCATAAGAAATGATGACATCGGATCATTTACAATAACATGGATGGACCTTGATAACATTATACGGAGTGAAATAATCAAATCAGAAAAAACTAAGTACTATATGAACCCATACATAGCTGGGACATAAAAATGAGACTCAGAGCCTGACCAGGTGGTGGCGCAGTGGATAGAGCGTCGGACTGGGATGCGGAAGAACCCAGGTTTGAGACCCCGAGGTCGCCAGCTTGAGCGCGGGCTCATCTGGCTTGAGCAAAGAACTCACCAGCTTAGACCCAAGGTCGCTGGCTCCAGCAGGGGGTTACTTGGTCTGTTGAAGGCCCGCGGTCAAGGCACATGTGAGAAAGCAATCAATGAACAACTAAGAAGTCGCAATGCGCAACGAGAAACTGATGATTGATGCTTCTCATCTCTCCCCGTTCCTGTCTGTCTGTCCCTGTCTATCTCTGCCTCTGTAAAAAAAAAAAAAAAAAAAAAAAAAAAGAGAGAGACTTAGAGACTTGGACAAGAATGTGATGGTAACAGAGGGTGGGGTGGAGGGGTGGGGAGGGGGTGAGGAAGGAGAGGGAGGGGGTATGGGGAGGGGAGGGGCACAAAGAAAACCAGATAGAAGGTGACAGAAGACAATTTGACTTTGGGTGAGAGGTATGCAGCATAATCAAATGTCAAAATAATCTGGAGATGTTTTCTGGGAACATATGTACCCTGATTTATCAATGTCACTGTATTAAAATTAATAAAAATAAGATAAAAAAAGAAATATATAGTGCTTTATAAAGCTGCAGAGCCCCTCATACATATATATTATTCTTTTCCTTCCTCAAAACAAGAATCATGTTTAAAACAAGCAAGGGACTATTATTCTATATAGTTGAAAAGTATGTAGACTGGAATTCCTGAAGTCAGTGAATTTCCACAAAGCTAGGACATTAGGGTTTCAACCCTGACTGTGTGACTCCTGGCTACTCCTTCAATATTCTTAGGGAACACTACTGCCAAGCAGAGGCCGTATGCAGCTATATTTCTAGTCCCCATAGCCTAGAAAGCTCATTAATTGTGTATTGAATAGATCAATATTTTAAATCTATAGCATAAAAAATTTATATTGTATAAAAGTGTTTCCTATAAATAAGTGCCAAAAGGAAGAACAAATTCTATCTACCATAGTATTATATTTAAAAATATAGTATATATAATATAATATATTAAACATAATTATTATACTTTATATATTATATTTAAACAGAAATTAATTAACCACATTTTCCCTGAAGAGAGTTTAATGGATGCGGTTCTCACTCCAGTTGATCTGAATCTTTAGGTGGATGATAATATGCTTTGTCATCTTTTTCCATTATACCGTATTTGTGGCTGTCTAACAATTCTCTAACTTGCTATCTTCTAGTATTATGTTTGTACATGACCACACCTACATTCTTTTTCCAAATTTTCTGCTACCAATACTTTTCAACTTCTGCCTAAACTGACCCTTTTCTTCTCAGAGTTTATAAATCTTGATATCTTCTGTTTTTACTTCCTTCAAATCATGTTTTTAATTTTTCTTAAATTTTTCTCCCAAAATCCTTTTAAAAATGTATCTCGGCCCTACCCCTGGACAGCTGGCTCAGTGGTAGGGCATCAGCCTGGCGTGTGGAAGTCCCGGGTTCGATTCCCGGCCAGGGCACACAGGAGAGGCGCCCATCTGCTTCTCCACCCCTCCCCCTCTCCTTCCTCTCTGTCTCTCTCTTCCCCTCCCGCAGCCAAGGCTCCAGTGGAGCAATGTTGGCCCGGGCGCTGAGGATGGCTCCATGGCCTCTGCCTCAGGCACTAGAATGGCTCCAGTTGCAATGGAGCAACAGCCCAGATGGGCAAGGCCTCGCCCCCTAGTTGACATGCTGGGTGGATCCCAGTTGGGCGCATACTAGAATGTGCTTCTGTCTCCCCATTTCTCACTTTGGAAGAAAAAAAAATGTATCTCATTGCTCAAAAAATAAAACAAAAATCACTCTGCAGCTTTGATCTCTTCCAAAAAATCATTTCCTTTTGATCTCCTTCCTCTTTTGCTCATTAAAAAAATTCATCTGAATAATTTGGTCCAGCACCTTGGAAGGCATTTATAAAATATTGAAGATGAGGGTAGTGCTGGTTCAGTGATCTCTTCTCCAATAATCTTTTTTTTTTTTTTAAATATGCAAGGGGGGACTTGCAAAGGTGCCATGACCAAATTTAAAGAACCAGTTGGGAAGAGTTTGCTGTCAATCACAGTGTCATATCATTTCCACCAAAATAGACTAATGACACATTGAGTTCAATGGTCACATTGCCAAACGGAACTTTTGTGTTCTGAGAGGGTTATGGGAACTATTGCGTGGACAGGGAGGGCTGCAGGGTGCCAAGGTTAGAGATTAAATAAATAAGCATGAGCTATGGTTACTATGGTAATTTTTATTAACTTATTCTTAAGGTTATTCCATTTTTTTATTAAAAATTTTTTTTAATATTTTATTTATTGATTTTTTAGAGAGAGAGAGAGAAGGGAGGAGCAGGAAGCATCAACTCCCATATGTGCCTTGACCAGGCAAGCCCAAGGTTTCGAACTGGCAACCTCAGTGTTCCAGGTCGATGCTTTATCCCACTGCGCCACCACAGGTCAGGCCTCCATTTTTTTTCAAATTAAAATATTAGTTTTATTTCATTTCTAGCTTTGGATGATAGCAAATTATAGTCTTTAATTTTTTTTTGTATTGGTTTTAAGTATATAGCTTAGTGGTTAGACAATCATATACTTTAATAGTGTTCTCCACTATGTACCCCAAGTGGTACCATACATAGTTATCACAATAGTATCGACTATATTCCCTATACTTTACTTTACTTATATCCCATGACTATTTTGTAAGTATCAAGCGGTGCTTCATATAATCCCTTCACTTTAAGACTATTCTAAAATGATAACTTTTCATTCTTTTTTTTTTTCTTTGGAAATAAAATCATAACTTTTCAAAAAGTTATGAGCTGCCTCATTCTTACCTGGTGGGGATGAAAAGACAGCCCCCTCCTTAGCCTCCTCTGACACCACGTGGCAGGAGCAGGCAGTGAGGTTGGGTGCCCTGTTATGGCCTAGCAAAGGTGGGAGACGAGGCTTCCCACTCGGCCTTTTCGAGCATGGGCCTGGGGGGGGGGGTGCCACAGTTCTCTTCTATAATGTTAGGTAGAGTAGAGCAGCTATTTTCCAAACATTTTCTATCTTGCTAGGGTGTCCCTTTCCTTTTTTTTTTTTTTTGGCTAGAGAGAGCAGGCTTTTGGTGGGGCTCCTTTTTGTCTGTGTATATTGACATTTCTGCTTCTTGCTTTCTATAGCTCCAAGAATAAAACAAAGGAAAACAAAACAAAAATGGGGAACTCACAACCATGTCATTCTCTGGATTCCAAGGTCCTTCACTGGTTTGTCTTTCTCCACTTTTCAGTCTTTTTATGTTTGTTTTATACGTAATGTTCAGTGTTTCTAGCTGTACTTAGCAGGAGGAATGGGAAAAAATATAACTATTCTATCTTCTTGGAAGTTGCTGCTTGATTTTTTTTTAAGTGAGGGGAGGAGAGATGGTCCCATGACATGCTCCCAGACCAGGATCCACCCAGCAACCCCTGTCTGTGGCCAATGCCAGGACTAGTCCAGACCAGTAGAACTACCCTCAGTGCCTAGGGTAATGTTTGAACCAGTCAACTAGCCAAGCCACTGGTTGGGAAAGTGGAAGAGAGAGAAGGGGTTGGGGGAGGGGGAGAGAAGCAGATGGTCACTTCTCATGTGTGCCCTGACCTGGGAGTGAACACAGGACTTCTGCATGCCAGCTGCACTCTATCCACTGAATCAACAGGTTAGGGCCTGCTGCTTGATTTTTAATATCTATTTTCTCTAATAGGGTGCAGAGGCAAAGGGAATTTCTAAAATCAAATTAGTCAATCTTTGTACTTGTTCATTAATAGAAGATAAAAATATTTCTCTAACTTATTTCTCATTTCCTTCCTCCACTGTCTCTCACATTCTTAGTAACATCAGGTCCATTATGACTATTTATTAAAATCTCTATATTTTTTACATAATATATGAAGGTGGACATTATCTCAGTCTGGCTTTAAGCTTATTTCATAATAAAATACAAAATCAAATGCCAATAATTATATACCTTGCCACAACAGAGCATGAGAGAGACATCATTAAAGAAACGAGGTACAAACTATTCATATGGCCTCATATTGTTTGCTATGTTATGTTACATTATATTTTAATTATACTTATTTTTACATCTTTTCCTACCCACTAGACTGTGAACTCCTTCAGGAATGGGGATCAATCAAATATACCCCTTCCCACATGGCAAGCACCTGATAAATACTGGTCCCCCCTTCCTGCCCACTCCTTTCTCACCGCTGGCTAGTTCAGGAATCAAGGCAGAGAGTCCAGAGGAGAAACTACACCCACAATTAATCTAGGCTTAAAGGCTTGGAGAAAACCTGTGACTCAATAGCCAGGTACCACCAGTCCGGCCCCTCAGACTAGCTCTTGCAGGAAGCGCTGACCCCACCCCACCCCACCCCACACATTTTTGAAGCTTCTGACACAGCATGCACCAAAGGATCAAATGGAAGGGCCTGTGGAACCCTGTCTTCTACTTCTCAGAGTTCTGACCAATTTTGTCAATTTTTGTTCCTTTGGTCATTTAATTAATATTTAAGAAGAAAGAGAAGGGTGGAGTTAAAAGTGTACCCCTAGAGCAAGCTTTTCCAAACTGTGACCTCAAGAATGCCAGAAGGTGCTTCATGGATAAAAAGTGTTCCATGGTCAAATCAAATGTGTTTGGAAAGCTCGTTACCACGCGGCTCCCTCAAAGGGTAACAATGCACAGCACACATTTCGAGAGTCCTACAGTAAAAAAATAAAATCACTTAACTTTGTTTACTTGTTTTCTCCCCCACCTCTAACCCCACTATGTCCATGGAAAACACAATATTTGTATTCTCTTTAACCTCACACATCAAGCACCTTCTAAGAGAAGTAATTCTCATAGTTCAAAGAGCTGGGGGGGAAATCAGACAGGGTGAAGAGTGAAGCCCTGGGAGTATGGTGTGATCTTAATGTGACTGAGGCCAAGGAAGGCAAGGAGTGGCAGGACATGGCGTAGGTCTTAAACAGCAAGCAGGAATGCAGACGTACAGAGGTTACTGAGACGGTTTTTAGAAAGTAGTCATAACACTTGTCAAGAATGGTAGATTCTTTTTGAAATCATTTGAACTGTTCATTATCCGTCAGAGTCCCAGGAGAGAGAAATAGCACACTCAAATTAGGATGTTCAAGAGGATTTATACAAAACTATGAGCTGAGCACAGGGTGCCGTGGATGTACAGTGAAGTACATTGCCTTCCCCAGGCCTGGGGACAAGGCCTAGGGCAGTTAGCAGAGCTCAAACAGAGTGTCATGTAGAGGACACTGCTTTGCAAAGGCCGTGATCCCTCCAACTGTCTCCCAGGCTCCCTCAGCTGAGCCCACAGAAGCCAGGCTCCCAGAGCCTTCAGCTGTGTGGAGGGAATGGTAATGAGTAAATACAGGAGGACAAAAGGAAAATATTTGGCACCTGTTTCAAGATGGAAGAATCCAACAACTGGCAAAAGATATTTTAACTCTACCATTTCCTGCCTAGTTGTGTCTATTTCTGATTCCTAAAATACATTTGAAGAGAACACGTATTATGTCAAGATATTGCACAAAGACAATATGATAGAGACCCAACCATCAGGTATGCAAAATAGGTGTAAACACAGAGAAAAATGAGCAAATAATTAAAATACAGTGTGAAACATAAACATGGAGAGTATGGAGAGCATATAGAAGTTTGGTTCAAAGAATCTGCATAGCTAACTTATGACCTTAGCCTTGATATGCAATGGTAGTATGTAAAAAGGCTGGCTAAAGTAGCCCTTCTGGTTTAAATACAAAAATTTAAAATATATTGCAGCCTGACTGGTGGTGGTTCAGTGAATAGAGCGTCAACCTGGGAAGTTGAGATCCCAGGTTGGAAACCTCAAGGTTGCCAGTTTGAGCAGAGGATTATTGAAATGATCCCATGGTCACTGGCTTGAGCCCAAAGGTCACTGGCTTGAGCAAGGGGTCACTAGCTAGGCTTAAGTCCCCCAGTCAAGGCACATTTGGGAAGTAATCAATGAACAACTAAAGGGACGTGAATGTGAGTTGATACTCCTCATTTCTCTCCCTTCCTGTCTCTTGTCTCCCTCTTACACTCTCTAAAAATAAAATAAAATATATTGCAACTTAATATTATCTATTAATAGCCAATAATAACCCATAATAAAAAATTTAGCTTTACAAAAAAAATTGCTTTCAAAATGAAAGCATATGTGCCTGACCAGGTGGTGGCGCAATGGATAGAGCGTCGGACTGGAATGCGGAGGACCCAGGTTCGAGACCCCAAGGTCACCAGCTTGAGCACCGGCTCATCTGGTTTGAACAAAGCTCACCAGCTTGGACCCAAGGTCGCTGGCTCGAGCAAGGGGTTACATGGTCTGCTGAAGGCCCACGATCAAGGCACATATGAGAAAGCAATCAATGAACAACTAAGGTATCGCAACGAAAAACTAATGATTGATGCTTCTCATCTCTCTCTGTTCTTGTCTGTCTGTCCCTATCCCTCTCTCTGACTCTCTCTCTGTCTCTATGCAAAGACAGATTCATGATGCTAACTTTTGTGGAACATCCGGTATTTTGTAGTCAGCCTTCAACACTTTTTTTATTACAATATTATTGACTATATTCCCTATGTTGTAATTTTTTTCTTTAATTTTTTTTCAGTTACAGTTGACATTCAATATTGTATTAGTTTCAGGTGTATAACATAGTGGTTAGACTTATATAATTTACAAAGTGATCTCCCCTATAAGTGTAGTACCCATCTGGCACCATACATAGTTATTACAATATTATTGTCTCTGTTCTGTATGCTGTACTTGACATCTCCGTGACTATTTTGTAGCCTATTTTTACTTCTCAATCCTTTCACCTTTTTCACCCAGTTCCCCAAACCCCTTCCCATCAGGCAACCATCATTTTGTTCTCTGTATCTATGAGTCTGTTTCTGTTTGTTTGTTTATTTTTTAATATTTCATGTATAAGTAAAATCATATAGTATTTGTCTTTCTCTGTCCAATTTATTTCACTTAACATGATATTCTCTAGGTCCATCCTTGTTGTCACAAATGGTAAGATTTCATTCTTCTTTTAAGGCTGAGTAGTATTCCAGTGTATATATGTACCACTCTTTATCTTTATCATAATTGTCTATTGATGGCCACTTAGAATGTTTCCATATCAATAATGGAATTATATAAATAAGGCTGCAGTAAATGTAAGGACACATATCTTTTTGAATTAGTGCTTTGTATATCTTTGTGTAAGTACAGTACATAGAAGTGGAATTGCTAGGTCATAAGATAGTTCTATTTTTAATATTTTTAGGAATCTCCTTACTGTTTTCTGTGGTGGCTGTACCAAATTGCAATACCACCTGCAATGCACAAGAACTCCCTTTTCTCCACATCTTTACCAACACTTGATGTTTTCTGATTCATTTATGACAGTTATTCTTGATGGTGTGAGGTGGTGGTATCTCACTGTGATCTTAATTTGCATTTCTCTGATAATTAGTAAATTTAAGCATATTTTCATATGTTTATTTAGCTTTCAATACTCTCAAACACCCTTTTAAGTATTTGTTCTCACAGAGGAAATCTATAGCTTTCTTTTCACTTTAACCCAACCATTGCCATTTTGACATATTTCTCTTTAGGTTTTGTCTGTATTCACATGTTCCAGATGCTAAAAATTTTACACCATTTTTTGTCTAGGGAGGTAGAATATTGTGGCCATAGGATGTTTCAAATAATTTAGGCAGTCTCAGCCATTAGCTTGGTTGGAATCAGCACTTTCTGAAGCAGTGTAGGAAATCCATGGATATATCCTGTGTGAATAATCTATTTAAACTCTAAAGCATGGGAATAGTGAGGCCATTGCCCACCCTGATAGACATATCTTGCCTAAGAGAGAATTAAAGAGGGACAACAAACTCTTTTGGAAATAAAATATTGTCATACTCAAATTCTGGTAGAATAAGAAGGCCTCAGCTGCAAACTGATTTCATTATACAACAAAATATGAGAATTATAATCTTGATAACACTGTTTATTCTTCTTTTTTTTAAATAAAAAAATAGTAATCTCCTTCCTTCACCTTGACTTTTCCACTCATCCCCAATGAATAGTGTGAGTTTCTGCCTATGATTTTAGTACATTGCACCTGTGTCTTGCAGTTGAAATGCTCTACCACTAAAACTCTCTTGTTCATTGTCCACATGCTTAAGAGTTGCAAGGTAGGTTTCTAAACTGTTCTTTTATTCCTTTACTTATGGTGGTTGTAAAAGGATTATGTTTTTATCTTAATAATGAAAGTTTAAAAATTTAAATGTGGTTTATTTTATAATTATCTCACCATACATACAGTTTTAGGAATGTGGACATTCTGAAGTAAGGGATATCTCAATACTCTCACTATTTCAAATAAACCACTATAAGAATAAAAATAAATCTGTCCTGGTACATCAGGCCTTTCAGGCTCAGATTCTACTTGCCCTTCCAAATTCATCCCTGTGGTGCCTAGCACTCAGTCCTTCCCATACCCAACACCTGAAACGCTGACCATGCCAAAACACTGGATTCTAGCCTTCCAGACTTTCTATACTGCTCTCCACTTTGCTATCCTTTTTCTACTGCCCATCTGATAAGTAGATACTCAGTTCTCCAGGGAGATTTTTTAACCCTCAAACTACTCTCAGAAGTGGCAGCTCTCTTATTGGCTCCTCAAGAAGTCTTGCATCATGGTTCCAAATATATATTACTAAAGGTATTTCTTGTCCCCTAAACTGTGAGCTTCTTGTCTTATCATCATGTTTCCAGTACCCAGTCCAGCAGGGACAAGATTACTGCTAAATGAATAAACACAAAATAAAACTTCCTTTTTATGCAAGAGAATTGGTAGACCAGAAGAGCAAGAAAAATACAAAGTGAAAGGAATCAATATATATTTTTGCTTATATTCTGTGTATCGAGAAGCATGATAAAAACTTTATTATAATATTTAGTACTCAAGCCTGACCTGTGGGTGGTGCGGTAGATAAAGCATCGACCTGGACTACTGAGGTTGCTGGTTTGAAACCCTGGGCTTGCCTGGTCAAGGCACATATAAAAGTTTATGCTTCCTGCTCCTCCCCCCTTCTCTCTCGCTCTCTCTAAAAAATGAATAAATACATAAAAATCTAATATATATATATATATATATTTAGTATTCAAGTAATCCAAAGATGTAGCTACTGAAATCCCTGAATTGCAAATGAAGAAATAAAGGCTTAAAGAAAATAAATAACTTGCCCAGAGTATCATACACATTAACAAAACTGAAGCCAAAAGAGTACCTGGGATTTTCTGACTGGAGAACCTAGGTGCTTCTCTATGCGCCAAGCAACAGTCAGTAAGTTACGTTCAAACATAATCGCCCAGTGGAGAAAGTGAAAATGTTCACGTTCCAATTCAAAGGTCAGTTTTTATTATGACTCAAACTGACTCTTTTGAAAGAATCCAGGTGACAATATTTCATCATGTATCTTTGCCTCTTGCACATATCTGTGTTCATTCCTGCTTTTCTGTTTGATATTCTGATTTTTCCAGAATCCAAGGGCAGAGCTCTTTCACCTTGCTATCAGATGTTCCAAATGGAACAAAGGACAAGAGTTGCAGAAGGTGCTCCGTGAAAATCTTTTAATCATTTTTAAGAGCAAAAATCTCTCTCTCTTTTTTTTCACTTAACAGATATTTTTATCGAGGACTTTCCATATGCCAGGAATTGATAGAGGTGTTGGAGTACAATGGTGAACCAGGTGCCCACCAAGACACTGCAGTCTAAAGGGATATTTTTGAAGATCAAGAGGGTTACAGTAAGTGAAAGTCCATTATAAGGTCTGGAAATAAGAAAGGATATTACTTACTCTAGTTATCAATTGGCTGAAAGCAGTGATTTTTAGGATCCTGTACAGTTCCCTCAATTCACTGGACTTAGCTGGGTAATTCTTATCTAATGAGGGTACAGCCAGGTGCTGACTGGAACTGTAGTCATCTGAAGGCTTGATTAGGCTGATGTCTGAGATACTCACCCATGTGGCTGGCCCTTGCTGCTGGTTGTGAGCTGGGAGCTCAGTGGAATCAAGTCACATGACCCTCCCCACGTGTCTTGGGCTTCTTATAGCATGGTGGCTGCAAGAGAGAGAGGAGTCATCATATTGAATAGTTCAGGATCTGGTTCTCAGGTTAAAACATTCCTGAACTCATTTTGTCAGGCAGGGATCCAAGATGAAAGCAAGCATTTCTCCTTACCTTATCAGGTGTCTCATGCCACTCTGCCTTGCTCAGCTAGCTCCAACCACAACTTCCTTCTTTCTATACTTCAAATGCTCTTTGAACAACCTGTTACTTCTACCTGAAATGCTACCCCTCCTGCCCTTATAGCTTGTCTTCCCCATTCTCACCACTTTCTGAGTAACTCCTTCTCATTTGTCAGATGTTAGCCCAAATAATCACTTCAAGAGAACCAGCCTTGGATGTGCAGCTCAGTTGGTTAGAGTATTAGCCTGATACACCAAGGTTGCAGGTTTGATTCCCAGTCAGGTCACATACTGAAGTGCGGTAACACCAAAACCCTGACCATAGAACGAGTTTTGCAAGATTTGCAGATAAGTAAATGAAAAGAGTTGTGTAAAACCATAATGTTAGGCCATAAATGTTCCCAGCTATATCCGGGCTTAGTAAAGCCCTCAGGATAGTATTTTGCAAGATGCTGCCTCAACAGACTTTGTCAAAGGTCAGTCAGATAACCAAGCACATCCTTCTTCTTTTTGTAAAATTCTTCTCTGAGCAGTCACTCCCTAGATTGTTCCAAAGATAACTGTAACTTAGGAAAGCCTGTTTCACTTCTGTAAAACTGCTTTGGCTAGGTGCTCACCATCCCCCTACCCTGCTTCTTTTTTTTTTTTTTTTTTTTTGCCTTTAAAAGCAAACCGCTGAGTTTGTTTGGGGCCGCATGATTTGGGTATCTATAGTCCCCATGCGGTCACCGGCTTAAAAATAAAGACTCCTTAATTTGACCATTTAATCTTGTAGTGAAAGAGTTTGTTTCCTCCCTGTCCAGATATAACATTTTGGAGGCCCCAGTGAGATCATGTCCTCTCATTTGTCTTTGCCACACACAAGCAAGGCCACCAGCCTCCTTGGTCTGACTGCCTGGAATGGAAACCCAGCAGGGGAGGCACCACCTGAGACATTCCAGGGCCCCGCTGGCCTTTTCTGGGCTGGCTGAGTCAGCCGCAGACAATCGGCATGCCTATCCACCCATTTGGTGTCATTAGGAAAGCCTACAGAGGGGTGTAGAGCAAATTTGCAATTTGCTCAATTTGTAATTTGTTTGTGGCTCGCCGTCTATAACTATTGTGATCAAGGATTGGATGCAATTGCACTCACACAATAGGCTCTCCAGGGCCAAGGTGTTGGTGGAGAGTTTGTGTGCTCTCGAGAAGACATTTGCAGGGACAAAGTTAAGTTCCACCTTGAGCTTCCCGAGACATGTTTGGATTCGCTTGTTTATCCTCTGCTTGTTCTATCACTTTCATTTATTTTTACAAACTATCCTAGAGGACCTTTATTTTCAAGGGTCCCTGTTTGATTTTGCTCCTGGAGAGATCTCATTTTTCGCTTTTGCTTTCTTATTCTCTCTCTACACCAAAATCCCTGAGTGAATATTGTGTGAATAAGAAGCTTACATGCCTGTGCTTGAGTTTCCAGTTTGTGGCTCCTCATGGGGCATCCCCTTCCTTTGTACATCAAACTTTGTCTGAGAGCTCTCTGCCCTTTAGTTCCCAGAGTACAACCCAATGGGGTTGTTTTTAGAAAACTGGCACAAACCTCAATTTTTGATCCCTTTCATGATTTTAGGAAGCTCATTTGTGCTAATATTATTTGTAACAACAGGGGAAGGGCAAAATAAGAGTCAAACTCCTCTTGAGTGTATGCTTAAGAATTTCAAAATTAGATTTTCTGCCCTGGCCGCTTGGATCAGTGGTAGAGCATCAGCCTGGCGTGCAGGAGTCCTAGGTTTGATTCCCAGACAGGACACACAGGAGAAGTGCTCATCTGCTTCTCCACCCCACCCCCTCTCCTTCCTCTCTGTCTCTCTCTTCCCCTCCTGCAGCCAAGGTTCCATTGAAGCAAAGTTGGCCCGGGTGCTGAGGATGGCTCTGTGGCCTCTGCCCCAGGTGCTAGAATGGCTCTAGTTGTGGCAAAGCAACACCCCAGACGGGCAGAGCATCGCCCCCTGGTGGGCATTCCAGGTGGATCCCATTGGGGCGTATGCGGGAGTCTGTCTGACTGCTTCCCCGTTTCCAACTTTGGGAAAAAAATTAGATTTTCTAATAATTATAATAAAAAAGTTGTCTAATGGTACGTTGAAAACTCTCTGTAAATTAAAGTGGCCAACTTTTAGAGCAGACTGGCCAAGTCAAGAATTACTTGACCCAGAGAAAGCACAGGCAGTCTAGAATACTGTCACCAGGCCATTGTCCCTGTGATCCATGCACACCTGCCTGCGGGGTGGGGTGGGGTGGGGTGGCTGGGCTGAAACAGAGCATAAGCAGGAAGTCAAAGTGGCAGCAAGAGCTGTGCCACCTCCATAGTATTCGGCCTGGCAGGGTACACGCGGTACAGCGGCTCCTCACCCACTCGACTGTGGTGCCTGCCACCTCCCCCTCAGGCACTGGGAATACCAGGCACCCCAACCAATTACCCTATATTAATGATGGGCAACGAACCCTCCTTCTTGGTGAGGAGCCACTGAGCCACTTTACCCGCAGGTGTTGTAAGGTACCAAAAACTACATAATTAATATTAATATTTTAAGAGGCTTGGAGAACATTTTATTAATTTGGATTAAGGTGTGCAGAGAAATTGTGAGAATAGTCTCTGTACTGTGTGATTGGCATAACCAGGATGGCCCTTGGCATTGTATTGTAAATGCAAAGGGAAGGAAAACATGGATCCCCAGACATTCCACCACACCTGTGGGGAAAGGGGTGAATGGCTAGCCAGGTGCAGGAAGAGAAAAGCCAAAATAAACCTTTTCTTATAGCAATGAGCCACTTGCGGGCATTTGTCCCCACAGAAACTACCTCTCCTATGTAAATGCGTGTGGTTAACATGTGTGACTCTAGACAGAGAGATGGCAGATGAACACTAGATAATATAGGAAAGCCTTTTAATATGTAAAGAGACATCTTTCTACCAATGTGTTGATTTGTAAATTTTGTTTTCTCCAAAATGATGTATGGCTTGCAAATTGAACGTGGTCCTATCATGTTAAAGGACATATGACTATAACCAATAGTGGTAAAGGGCTCCTAATTACAATTTTTGCTTCTGTACTTCCCACTTACAAAACTATAAAAACTAAGTAGAGTAGAACAAAGGGCCAGCACGCTCTCCCTCAGACCTCTGTGGGAGTTGCCGCTGCTTGGCCAAGCTAGACAATAAAGCTTTGATGTGTAATTGATGACTTTGTTTGTGTCTTCAATGTTTCAGGTCTCTCCGGATTAGCCTTAACATTTGGCTCAAGGGCTGAGCCTAGTAATTAAGACAAAAGATTTTAGCAGCCGGGTCAGTCCGGGTCATTTGCATTTCTAAACAGCCTCCAGTTTTACAAACCACCTGGAGGAATCCCAGCTGCCAATCCACAGAAAGTAGGTTGAATACTTCAATCATACATCAGATTGTTTTAACCCCTCCTTTCCCCCATTTTTAAAAAGGATGTACTGTATTTTGCAGAAGAAAAGTTTTTGTTATTAATATATAATTATGAAAATGAATGTGAATATATTTATATTGTGCATATGTAAATAATATATTTTACTAGTGTTAAGCCAAATTCGGAGGGACCCAAAATATGAAAGACAGAAATAAGGTCCATAGTTTACACATCAAAGCTTTATTGTCTAGCTTGGCCAAGCGGCGGCAGCTCCAACAGAAATCTGAGGGAGAGCGTGCTGGCCCTTTGTTCTACTTAGTTTTTATAGTTTTGTAAGTGGAAAATACAGAAGCAAAAATTGCAATTAGGAGCCCCTTACCACTATTGGTTATAGTCATATGTCCTTTAACATGATAGGACCACGTTCAATTTGCAAGCCATACATCATTTTGGAGAAAACAAAATTTACAAGCGAACACAATGGTAGAAAGATGTCCCTTTACATATTAAAGGCATTCCTATATTATCTACTGTTTATCTGCCATCTCTCTGTCCAGAGTCACACGTGTTAATCACACGCATTTACATAGGAGAGGTAGTTTTGGTGGGGACAAATGCCCGCAAGTGGCTCATTGCTATAAGAAAAGGTTTATTTTGGTTTTTCTCTCCCTGCACCTGGCTATCCATTCACCCTTTTCCCCACAGGTGTGGTGGAATGTCTGGGAATCCATGTTTTCCTCCCCTTGCATTTACAATACAATGCCAAGGGCCATCCTGACTATGCCAATCACACAGTACAGAGACTATTCTCACAATTTCTCTGCACACCTTAACCCAAATTAATAAAATGTTCTCCAAGCCTCTTAAAATATTAATATTAATTCTATAGCCTTTGGTACTTTACAACACCTGCGGGTGAAATGGCTCAGTGGCTCCTCACTAGATGTTTCATAGAAAGAATTTTTTCTTAATCTGTTTTGTTCTTTATAGTTTGCTTGTGTATATTTGTCAAAGATGTTTCTAGTGTAAAATTTAAGCCTGCCATTTTACCAGCATTATTGTAGTTAAATGATTAAATATAGACAGGAATATGCATATAGTTTTCAGTATTAGTTCTAGATAACACTAAATTAACTACTGTTAAGTATAATAAGGTCAGTAATCTGAAAAGGAAGAAAGCCTGAGTTAAGCAGAAATCAGTGTGCTTAGAGGAAAGATTGTCCAAAACTGAAAGGAAATTTTATAGTCTTAGATTTAAAAGATAATTTCAATCAGCCCATCTTTGCCTTCAAGTGAAGTGACCCAGAAGCAGGCATCTTGGAACAACTAACCTGGACCATATTACCACAGGACTTCAAGAATTCACCAACCCTCTTTAACAAGGCATTACGTCAGGACCTGTTCACCTTCTGCCAGAAGCATCCAGAATGCACACTCTATAGTACATAGATGGTTTGCTTCTATCACACAGATCAACCTTGCATTAAATTTGTTTCTGCAAAAACAAAGGTAAGCTGCCAGACAGCCACTGAGGGTCTTTTACAAACACAACAGGCTCTGAGGTACTGAGTGTCAGCTAAAAAGGCACAACTCTGCACTTCCAATGTAACCTATCTAGGTTACCACACTGAGGTGGGGAAGCGTACTATATCCTCCAGCCATATAGAAGCTATTTTTCAGATCCCAACCCTTCTTGGAGAAGTTGGATACTGCAGGTTGTGGATCCCTAGGTTTCAGAGATAGCCAAGCCTTTGTACTCCTGCACAGCAGGAACCCAACAATTACAATAATTTGGACAGATAAGGAACAAGAGGTTTTTGAGACTCTCAAAAATGCCCTCCCTAAGGCTCCTGCCCTGGCCCTGCCCGACATTACAAAGCCTTTCCAGCTTTTTATTCATGAAAGCAAAGGAATCTTAAAAGGGGTCTTGACCCAGACACTAGGGCCATGGCACAGGCCTACTGCTGACCTCTCCAAGCGGCTAGACCCTGTTGCATCTGGATGGCCAAACTGTCTCAGAGCCATAGCGGCCACTGCCATACTAGTGAGAGAGGCTAATAAATTGACCATAGGGCAAGAACTGTTCCTGACAGCCCCACATGCAGTAGAGACTTTGCTTAAGGGGACTCCAGAAAGGTGGATGTCTAATGCTAGAATCACACAGTATCAGGCTCTGCTCATCGATTAGCCTTGCATTAAGTTTGTTGAGACGCAGGCCATTGTAGCATGCATCGGATACGAGAACAAACGTTGGAGACTTTTAGGAGTATAGATGTTTCTTGATTGGCTAGTTTAACCTGCAGGGGTGAATTCCCTGATGTCCAGAGACACCGTACTCACAAGGAGTTGCAATGGGAATTGCGCCTAGCGCTTACAGCTAAGTCTTTTTATAAGCTCAGCAAGCAAGCAGTTCATAGAAGCAAATGTGGCAGTTAGCTATTGGTTAATTCATACTTATGTAGCATAACAACCCAAATATGGAATGGAATTTTTCAAAATTCTGCAAGTGGTCAGTGAGTCAGTATCTTGACAACCTAAACACATATACTGTTATTGTGTGGTCAGTGAGTCAGTATCTTGAACAACCTTGGTCATGGCATTCCTAACGGTCAGGGACAGGACCTGCCTGTACACTTAAGTTCCCTGTTCTGTTAGTGCCTTGCCTACATCCTGTTATTTTAAACATTCTGATCTTTTCTTGGTCTTTACAGCCATCAACCCATTAAGCCTGATGCCTGTTGAGGATCCTAGCATCCCCTTGCATGACTGCTCTGAGGTACTAGACTCTGTTCAAACTGCAAGGCCAGACCTCACTGATAAATCCCTAGCTGGGGTAGAAGAACAGCTATTCACAGATGGTAGCAGTTTTGTCTTAGAAAGGGTTTGACATGTGGGAACAGCTGTAGTGACTCTTGATAAAGTCATCTGGGCCCAAGCCTTGCCCCACGGGACCTCGACTCAGGGAGCAGAACTTACTGCTCTCACCTAGGCATTGACGTGGGCCAAGGGAAAGAAGGTTAACATTTACACTGACATTAGGTATGCTTTTGCTACTGTTCATGTTCATGCAGCATTCTATAAAGAGAAAAGATTTCTGACGTCTGCTGATAAGGACAATAAAAACAAAGAAGAAATTTTAGCCTTAATAGAAGCCATTTGGTTACCAGACACTACAGCCCTTATTCATTGCCCAGGGCACCAGAAAGGAGACTCACTAGAGGCAAGAGGAAATTTGGAAGCTGATCAAAAAGCCAAAGAAGTAGCCCTAAAATCAGTAGGGCCTTTAGAAATTTTAGTAACTTTACTGGAACCCTTGTTGCCAGAGGCTCCTTTTTACAACCAATTAGAAGAAGATTTTGCCAGCAGGAAAGGGATGACTAAGAATGAGGAGGGGTAGTTAGAAATGACAGACCAAAGACTTTTATTACTTGCAGCCCTAGGCAGAGAAATAGTCAGCCTGCTACATTAAGCCACTCAGGCCAAACTAAGCTAGTAGAATTTAAGAAAAATTACTCTATGCCAGGCTTAGAATCTATTATAGAAAGCATAGTGTCCAAGTGTTTAGTCTGTACTCAAGTGAATGCTAAGCAAAGTAGAGAAGTTGTAAAAAGAAATAGGGAAAGAGGAGCTTTCCCAGGAGAACATTAGGAGATAGATTTTACTGAAATAAAGCACAGGGATATAAGCACCTATTGGTTTTTAATGACATCTTTTCAGGTAGGTAGAAGCTTTTCCTACTAGAAATGAGACTGCAGTAACAGCTGTTAAGAAATTGCTGTATGGGAGAGACAAGATGGCGCTGGAGTAGGCAGACGTACCAGCATCTACCTCCCAGAACCAAAGTGGATTACAAACTAATTTTATGAACTATCATCTGGAAAAACCAACTTTGGACTAAACTAAGAGGACTCTTCAACCAAGGAACACTGAAGAAGCCACACCGAGACTGGTAGGAAAAGCGGAAATGTGAAGAGGGCTGCCCAGCTCCTCGGAGCGAACGGCAGCAGGGAGAGACTCGCGTGGCGGGAAGTGAGTTTAGCAGAGGGGAAAGGGTCCTGAGCCCCAGGAACACAGCCCCAGCCTGCAGCCCCAGAGCCCAGAAGAGGTGTAAGGACAGTATTTAGCTGGAAACAAGTCAGGATACTGTTTGTGAGAGAGTCTGATTTCTCAGACCCAGGATCCTTCTTAAAGGGACCGCGCAGAACATCTCTTTCAAAAACTATCACCTGGGGCTCTTGGGGACGGGGGGAGAGAGGAGAGGACCACAGTAACAGGAAGAGAGTGTAATCTAGGAGGCATAGGGAGAAACATTTTGGGAGATAGCCACCCTAACCCCTGGGACGAGTCACTCCCCAAAGCTGAAGTGATTATTACCCCCGGAAACAGCAATACCAGCAAAGGGAAGCAGGAGAGCAGCCAAACAAGCTCCCCCGCGGCATTCAGAGCAGAGTCGCATAGAAGGAGGGAGTTTTCGGGTCTACAGTAGAGAGTCTTAGGGTCCGAGCTGCAACGCCCCCACCCACGCGGCTGAGGGCGCACCGGTGAGCGGGCGGCAGCGGGAGATAAAAGCACGGTTCTGCTGGCAGGGGTGGAAGCGGGCGTGCAAAAGCAGTCAAGCTCAGCTGCCAGCAGCCAGTAATCCAGCCTCCGGGAGAAGGGCGGGAATGCCGGAATGGGTGAAGACCAGCCCCGGAGCAAGGGCAGAGGAGCACAGCCCTGCCCCGCCAGTGCAACCCAGGCTTGCGATCTGACTTGGTAGCTGGTTCCTCCCACGGGGGTGGAACCAAAAGCCCAGAAGAGGCGGAGTTCCGCTACTGAGCTGAGCTTGGGCATGCAGCCCTGCACGGTGGTAGAGCCAAGGCTAGCAGCTGTTCCTTGAGTGGGATCCTCCTGCAAGGGCAGGGTGAAAGCTCGGAAACAGGGAGACCCACAGCTGAGCAAAGGTGCTCACCAGTGCCCTCAGGACCGAGCATAACATCACACATGGGGGCGGGGCAAAGGCCAAGGCCACCAACCCTTGTGCACCTGAGCACTTGATCACAGCCACTCCCGTGAAGAGAAAATGCAGAGGCAGAGAAATACAACACAAATAAACCAAGAGAAATCCCCAGAAAAGGACCTAAGTGAATCAGATATAACCAAATTACCAGATGCAGAGTTTAAAATAACAATGGTTAGGATGCTCAAAGATATTAAAACAACCATAGATGGCCATTACAAAAACCTAAATAAAGAAATAACAAATATAAAAAAGGACATTGAAATAATAAAAAAGAATCAGTCAGAAATGACAAATACAATATCTGAAATAAAGAATACAATGGAAGGAATTAAAAGCAGGATGGATGAAGCAAAGAATCAAATCAGTGAGTTAGAGGACACAATAAATAAAGGCACGGAAGCAGAGCAGAAAAAAGAAAAGAGACTCAAAAAGTCTGAGGAAACTCTAAGAGAGCTCTGTGACAACATGAAGAGAAATAACATCCGCATCATAGGGGTTCCTGAAGAAGAAGAGAAAGAACAAGGAATAGAGACATTGTTCAAACATATTATAGCGGAAAACTTCCCCCAATTAAGGCAGGAAAACATTTCACATGTCCAGGAAGCACAGAGAACTCCATTAAGGAGAAACCAACACCAAGACACATCATAATAAAATACCAAAGCTAAATAATAAAGAGAAAATATTAAAAGCTGCTACAGAAAAAAAGACTATCACCTACAAAGGAGCCCCCATAAGGATGAATTCTGACTTCTCAACAGAAACACTTGAGGCCAGAAGGGAATGGCAAGAAATATTCAAAGTAATGCAGAACAAGAACCTACAACCAAGACTACTTTATCCAGCAAGGCTATCATTTAAAATTGAAGGAGAAATAAAAAGCTTTACAGACAAAAAAAAACTCAAGGATTTCACTGCAACCAAACCAAGGCTGCAAGAAATGCTAAGGGACCTGTTGTAAACAGATCAAAGGAAAAAAAGAATATAGCAAAAGAGAAATACAGTTTTAAAGAAAAAAAATTGGCAATAAACAATTACATATCAGTCATAACCTTAAATTTTAATGAATTAAATGATCCAATCAAGAGATATAGGGTAGCTGCGTGGATAAGAAAACACGACCCATACATATGCTGTCTACAAGAGACACACCTTTTATCAAAAGATGCACACAGACTGAAGATAAAAGGATGGAAAAAAATATTTCACGCAAATGGAAATGAAAAAAAAAGCTGGGGTAGCAATACTTATATCAGACAAAATGGACTTTAAAACCAAGACCATAGTTAGAGATAAAGAAGGTCACTACACAATGATAAAGGGAGCAATCCAAAAGGAAGATATAACCGTTATAAATATCTATGCACCTAATATAGGAGCACCTAAATATATAAAGCAGACTTTGATGGACTTAAAGGGCGAGATCAACAGCAATACTATAATAGTAGGGGATTTCAATACCCCATTAACATCATTAGATAGATCCTCAAGAAAGAAAATTAACAAAGAAACAGCAGACTTAAAGGACATATTAGATCAACTCGATTTAATAGATATCTTCAGAACCTTTCACCCTAAAACAGCAGAATATACATTCTTTTCAAGCACTCATGGTACATTCTCTAGAATAGACCACATGTTAGGGCACAAAAGTGGGCTCAACAAATTTAAGAAGATTGAAATCATATCGAGCACTTTCTCTGATCACAATGGCATTAAACTAGAAATCAACCACAATAGAAAAATTGAAAAACATTCAAACACTTGGAAACTAAATAGCACGTTATTAAACAATGAATGGATTAACATTGAGATCAAAGAAGAAATTAAAAAATTCCTAGAAACAAATGATAATGAGCATACATCAACTCAAAATTTATGGGACACAGTAAAAGCAGTCCTGAGAGGGAAGTTTATAGCATTACAGGCATACCTCAAGAAGCTAGAAAAAGTTCAAATAAACAACTTAACCCTGCATCTAAAAGAACTAGAAAAAGAACAGCAAGTAAAGCCCAGAGCTAGTAGAAGGAAGGAAATAATAAAGATCAGAGCAGAAATAAATGACATAGAGGCTAAAGAAACAATACAGAGGATCAATGAAACCAGGAGCTGGTTCTTTGAAAAGGTAAACAAGATTGATGAACCTTTAATGAGACTCACCAAGAAAAATAGAGAGAGGACTCAAATAAATAAAATTAGAAACAAGAGTGGAGAAATAACAACTGACATAACAGAAATACAAAATATTGTAAGAAAATACTATGAAGAACTGTATGCCAAAAAACTAGACAACCTAGATGAAATGGAAAAATTCCTTGAATCATATAATCTTCCAAAAATCAATCTGGAAGAATCAGAAAACCTAAACAGACCGATTACACCAAATGAGATTGAAACAGGTATCAAAAAACTCCCAAAATAGAAAAGTCCTGGGCCTGATGGCTTCACAAGTGAATTCTACCAAATATTCAAAGAAGAACTAACTCCTATCCTTCTCAAGCTATTTCAAAAAATTCAAGAGGAAGGAAGACTTCCAAACTCCTTTTATGAGGCGAGCATAATTCTGATTCCAAAACGAGGCAAAGACAACACAAAAAAAGAAAATTATAGGCCAATATCCCTGATGAACTTAGATGCAAAAATCCTCAACAAAATATTAGCAAACCGGATCCAGCAATATATGGAAAAAATCATACACCATGATCAAGTAGGATTTATTCTTGAGAGGCAAGGCTGGTACAATATTCACAAATCAATCAATGTGATTCATTACATAAACAAAAGGAAGGAGAAAAACCACATGATAATTTCTATAGATGCAGAAAAGGCATTTGATAAAATCCAGCACCCATTCATGATAAAAAATCTCAGCAAAGTGGGAATACAGGGAACATACCTCAACATGATAAAGGCCATCTATGACAAACCCACAGCCAACATCATACTCAATGGGCAAAAATGAAAAGGAATCCCCTTAAGATCAGGAACAAGGCAGGGGTGCCCCCTTTCACCACTCTTATTCAACATAGTTCTGGAAGTCCTAGCCACAGCAATCAGACAAGAAAAAGAAATAAAAGGCATCCAAATTGGAAAAGAAGAAGTAAAACTATCATTATTTGCAGATGACATGATATTGTATATAGAAAACCCTAAAGTCTCAGTCAAAAAACTACTAGACCTGATAAATGAATTTGGCAAGATGGCAGGATATAAAATCAATACTCAGAAATCAGAGGCATTTTTATACACTAATAATGAACTGTCAGAAAGAAAAATCAAGGAATCAATCCCCTTTACCATTGCAACCAAAAAAATAAAGTACCTAGGAATAAATCTAACCAAGGAGATTAAAGACTTGTACTCCGAAAATTATAAAACATTGATAAAAGAAATCAGGGAAGATACGAATAAGTGGAGGCATATACTGTGCACATGGTTAGGAAGAATAAACATCATTAAAATGTCTATATTACCCAAAGCAATTTATAAATTCAATGCAATACCCATTAAAATACCAATGACTTACTTCAAAGACATAGAACACATATTCCAAAAATTTATATGGAACCAAAAGAGAACACGAATAGCCTCAGCAATCTTGAAAAGAAAAAAGTGGGTGGTATCACACTTCCAGATATCAAGTTATATTATAAGGCCATTGTACTCAAAACAGCATGGTACTGGCATAAGAACAGGCACATAGATCAATGGAACAGAACAGAGAACCCAGAAATAAACCCACACTTTTATGGACAACTGATATTTGACAAAGGAGGTAAGACAATACAATGGAGTAAAGACAGCCTCTTCAACAAATGGTGTTGGGAAAACTGGACAGCTACCTGCAAAAAAATGAAACTAGACCACCAACTTACACCACTCCCAAAAATAAACTCAAAATGGATAAAAGACTTGAATGTAAGCCGTGAAACCATAAGCATCTTAGAAGAAAACACAGGCAGTAAGCTCTCTGACATCTCTCACAGCAATATATTTGCTGATTTGTCTCCACAAGCAAGTGAAAAAAAAGACAGGATAAACAAATGGGACTTTATCAAACTAAAAAGCTTCTGCACAGCTAAAGACAATAAGAACAGAATAAAAAGACAAACTACACAATGGGAGAATATATTTGACATAGCATCTGATAAGGGGTTAATAACCAAAATTTATAAAGAACTTGTAAAACTTAATACCAGGAAGACAAACAATCCAATCCAAAAATGGGCAAAAGAAATGAATAGACACTTCTCCAAAGAGGACACACAGATGACCAACAGGCATATGAAAAAATGTTCAACATCACTAATGATTAGAGAAATGCAAATTAAAACCACAATGAGATATCACCTCACACCAGTCAGAATGGCGCTCATCAATAAAACAACCCAGAATAAGTGCTGGTGAGGATGTGGAGAAAAGGGAACCCTCCTGCACTGCTGGTGGGAATGCAGACTGGTGCAGCCACTGTGGAAAACAGTATGGAGATTCCTCAAGAAATTAAAAATTGAACTGCCTTTTGACCCAGCTATCCCACTGTTAGGAATATACCCCAAGAACACCATAGCACTGTTTGAAAAGAAGAAATGCACCCCCATGTTTATGGCAGCATTGTTCACAATAGCAAAGATTTGGAAACAGCCCAAGTGTCCATCAGAGGATGAGTGGATTAAAAAGCTTTGGTATATATATACTATGGAATACTACTCAGCCATAAGAAATTATGACATAGGATCTTTTACAACAACATGGATGGGCCTTGATAACACTATACTGAGTGAAAGAAATAAATCAGAAAAAAATAAGAACTATATGATTCCATACATAGGTGGGACATAAAGATGAGACTCAGAGACATGAACAACAGTGTTGGGGTTACAGGGTGGGGGGAGGAGAGGGAGGGGGTTTGGGGAGGGGAGGAGCACAAAGATCATGGCTTTTCAGCATTTGCCATATTCCCCTTTTAATCTATAGACAGACAGCAAATATTTTCGTATGGTGTTCCCACTGTAAAGACTGCTGTCTTAGGGACAAATGCTGATAAACTATTTCAGCAGTTCCTCCTTCTTCAAAGACTTGTAATTCAACATAGAGCTCCATGTTTCATAGGACATACTCAAGCTCACTCCATGCTCCCTGGAGCTTTAGCACAAGGGAATGCCCCCCCCTTTTTTTTTAGTATTTTTCTTTTATTTATTTATTTTCTATATTTTTCTGAGGATGGGGATGGGGAGGCAGTCAGACAGACTCCTGCATGCGCCTGACTGGGATCCACCTGGCATGCCTACCAGGGGGTAATGCTCTGCCCATCTGGGGTGTTGCTCTGTTACAACCGGAGCCATTCTAGCACCTGGGGCAGAGGCCATGGGGCCATCCTTAGTGCCCGGGGTGGCTTTGCTCCGGTGGAGCCTTGGCTGCAGGTGGGAGGAGAGAGACGAAGAGGAAGGAGAGGGGGAGGGGTGTAGAGGTAGATGGGTGCTTCTCCTGTATGCTCTGGCCAGGAATTGAACCCGGAAATCCTGCACACCAGGCCAATGACTCCGACGGGTCTACCATATCATGCTTTTTACTTAAAAAAAAATTTACATTTCTTTTGAATGCTGATGAACAGGAGACACCAAATCTTTTTCGCCTGCAAACTACTACCTTTTTTATTAGATCTAGCTAATAACACTGTTGTGTCTTTTTCCAAATAGCTCCAGATATATGGAAAAGATTTATATAGGTGGATGGGGATCCTCAAACCCCTCAGCGAGATCTTCTGAGAATGGCTTTTAAGATACCTAGAGGCAGAAAAAGCCCAATAGAGATCAGGGGAACTACCAGCTTTTAGGATACACCCTTAAAGGCTCCAACGCCCCAAAGCAGTCTCATAGGATGCCATCTGGGTCCCGCTTCAATAGTGGAAAGGAAGGTCATTGAGCTAAAGCATGCCAGGCCTACACGCCTCTGCTGTGAGGAAACAGGGACACTGGAAGGTGGGCTTCCCCCTCACTCCTCTAAGGGAGGGTTCAGTCTCTTCCAGCCCTGCTCCAGCCACCTATGACCTAACCTTGTCCAGAAAGCTGGGGTTTGCCACTGAAGGCTGAAGGTGCCCAGGGCCATCAGCCCCATCTATGACACTGTGGACGAGCCTAGGGCATTTCTTCCAAGAAGCAGGTAAACTGATCTCATTTGCACAAGGGCCACTTAACTATGTTTTGCCTGAATAGTCAGGTTTTTTATTCTTCCCTCGAAGATCTCTGTTGTGGGTGTTGATAGTCCTATTTTCTGCTGCTTTGCTTAATATATAGTGTTTCCTTTATTCCTCCTACCTCAATGCCCCACTCATATTTCAGGCTGGGACCTACTTCTAATTTAGAGCTCTCTCTTTCCTCCTTTTGCCAACTTGTATTATGAATTTACCTTTGCCACCCAGCTTAGTGTATCCCAAGGTTCTCTTTACCATGCCACAGTCACAGAGCTCCAGGGAAAAGCAACCTGGTCTCAACTCTCCAGGCAGAGGAGAACAGAAGCTCCATATCCACGCTTGCTGAAAATGGCTTTTTCCAGTCTACCTGAATCATTACCAACTAGAAGCAGGGGTCATTGGGACTTGGACATGAGCTGCAAAGTATAGAATGGTGACAACAATTCCAGTGCCATGCGGACTTTTCCTGTGGGGAACTTTCCTGGACTCCTGCTCCCTGTGACAGCTCCTAACAGACTGAACTGTGGTTGGGTTGCAGTTTTCAGGGATTTGGCATGGTGATGGGGCCAACTTGGACTTGGTGAACATGTTAAGGACACTACTCTTTTATGGATTCTTGCTGTATTGGCCAAGAGTTTGCTTAAAGGCTTTTAATCACTGTAAAAAAAAAATAGAGGACTGGATGAAGAAGATGGGGCACATATACACCATGGTATACTATTCAGCTAGGAGAAATGATGACATCGGATCACTTACAGCGGAATAGTGGAGTCTTGGTAGCATTGTGCGGGCTGAAATAAGTGAATCAGAAAAAAACAGGAACTGCAGGATTCATTGGTGGGACATAAAAGCGAGACTAAGAGGCATGGACAGGAGTGTGGTGGTTACGGGCGGGGTGAGAGGAGGGACGGAGGGAGAGGGGGAAGGGGAGGGGTACAGAGAGAACTGGATGGAGGGTGGCGGAGGACGATCTCTCTTCGGGTGATGGGTATGCAACAGAACTAAATGACAAGATAACCTGGAAATGTTTTCTTTGAATGTACATACCCTGATTTATTGATGTCACCCCATTAAAATAAAAATTTATTATAAAAAAAAAATTGCTGTATGAAATTATTCCAAGATTTGGGTCTGATAATGGGCCTGCATTTGTGTCCAAGATCTCACAGCTAGTAGAAAAGGCACTCAATATTAATTGGAAATTACATTGTGCTTACAGGCCTCAGAGTTCAGAACAGGTTGAAAGAGTAAACTGAACTCTGAATGAAGTCCTGACTAAATTCATTTTAGAAACAGGTGATGACCCTGGCCGGTTGGCTCAGCGGTAGAGTGTCGGCCTGACTTGCGGAAGTCCCGGATTCGGTTCCCGGCCAGGGCACACAAGAGAGGCGCCCATCTGCTTCTCCACCCCCCCCTCCTTCCTCTCTCTGTCTCTCTCTACCCCTCCTGGAGCCAAGGCTCCATTGGAGCAAAAGATGGCCCGGGCACTGGGGATGGCTCCTTGGCCTCTGTCCCAGGCGCTAGAATGGCTCTGGTCATGACAGAGCGACGCCCCTAATGGGCAGAGCATTGCCCCCTGGTGGGTGTGCCGGGTGGATCCCAGTCAGGCGCATGTGGGACTGCCTTCCCATTTCCAGCTTCAGAAAAAATACCAAAAAAAAAAAAAAAAAAAAGAAACAGGTGAAAACTTGAGTCAATCTCCTTCCCTTTGCTATTTTGAAAACACAATGTACTCCCTAACAGGCAGAATTCACCCTGTATAAAAAATTGTAGCCTGACCTGTGCTGGTGCAGTGGATAAAGCGTCGACCTGAAATGCTGAGGTCGCCAGTTCAAAACCCTGGGCTTGCCCGGTCAAGGCACATATGGGAGTTGATGCTTCCTGCTCCTCCCCCTTCTCTCTCCTCTAAAATGAATAAATAAAAATAAAAATAAAAATTGTATTAGGCAGGGCAACACCTCTTCTCCCTAAGCTCCCTTAGAGACCCCTCGTGGATGGTACAGACAGATCCCACCAACATCTATAAACTGACCCTGAGAAGGCTGACATGCCCTGCTCCAGTCACAAACTGAAAGCTGGCTCTTCTATGTATGACAGAAGCCAGAGGAACCTTGCCATGGAACTCTTTATAACTGAACTTTGAGAAGGGAGGGAAACTAAGATTAAAGAAAAGCCAGAACAAGTCATCTTAAGGTTTAATACATGTGCTGCTATAAGTCATACAGAAAAGAGTATAGGTGCCTTCACTGGGAGAGAAGCTACAAGGTAAATAAATAAATATATATATATACATATATATAAATATATATATATATGTTCATAGCTACCTCTATAAAATAACCTGTAAATATTAGCCATGTGTCCAATAGGCTACTTAGAAAAGAAGACATCTCCAAAAGGAAGCATATTTTAAAGGAGAATTTCTTGTTGCTAGCTTGGTAGTCACTGAAGGTTGAGATCTTTAAAAATTAAGAGTTCTGATTACTTAAAAAGGAATTGTATAGTTTTAATAATAAAAGGTATAGGGTATAGAGATTGTTGCAGTAATATAGGGTTATAGTAATTATATGCAAATATAGAAAAATATGGAAAATATATAAAAATAATCAAGATGTAATATTAAAAGCAATTAAGGAAATTAAAGTTATTCCATCTATGTAGAAATTAATATAGTGTGTACAGATAAGATAAACAGACTCTGCCTTTTGTGCAGGGCCCAGTTAGTGTGTGTGTGAAGTTATACATAGATAAGAAGTGGCTTGATGTCATAACTCTGTAAGTTAACATAAACAAGAAACTTCCCTAGGAACATCATAAAAGTGACTTGATGTAACATTTTAGTAGATTAACATAAAAAGGGCTCCCTGCAAGGAACTCCCAAAAAGGTGGTTTGAAGTGATAATCCTGTAGATTGACACCTGTTAGAAGGCATTGGCCAGAAAAGGTACTAAAGCTGAGGGGCCCCCTGCTGCAGTAGTCACCCAGACTCCAACGTTGACCTGGACTGTCTCCACGATGCTCTGACCAAACACAGCCAAGAGGAGCATGCTGATGGGGCCCCTTTAAGCTGTATCCAGGCACACTAAAAGGATCTGTGAGTAATTAACTGCCTGTGTGATTCTTGCAACTAACTTGTGTGTTGGTCCTGTCTTTCCTCCGGTGGCAGTTGGTCTCAGCACTGACAACACTGGAAAACAAAATCTTTGTTGCATCCACAAAAACACTTGTTCTTACCTAAGTTGAGTGTGCTGATCTCAAATCTGACATTAGTTTTTCTCTGTAAGCTACAATTTTTTGCAATTCAAGATTTTAGGTTTTCATCTTATTGTAAAATTTTCAACATTTAGTTTAACATAATGAAGTAGAATGTCTTCTTGGGCATCATCTTTGTGAAAATATAATAATTTATATAATGCAATAAATACACTAATACACTAAAAGATATGATTGCATCAGAATTTGTCTACAATTTCAAAATAGAACATATTAAAACACTTATTTTAATCATAAAATTTGCACAAAACTTATTTAAATTTTATTCAGGCAAAAATTTGTGTTTGTAGCTCTTGCATTTGTGTACTTGTTGAGGACAATCTCATTTCATGCTCCAGCAGTAGTCTGTTTATCACTAACAGCTCCAAGATTTTCAGGAAACTTTATCAAGGTGAATGTTCAGGAAGTGAATCTTAACACTCATGTTACATCCAATGTTGCGGAAAGCCAACAGCATCCTTTGAACCAGAAGTTCATAGTTTTCTGCTTTTTTGTTGCCAAGGAAGTTCTTTGTAACTGCCACGAAAGACTGCCATGCTGCTTTCTCCTCCTTATTCATCTTCCTGGCAAATTCTTTGTCACATATGAGGGTTCAAATTTGAGGTCCATCAAATACACCTGATTTTATCTTCTCGAAAGACAAGGCAGGAAAGCAGAAATAATGTTGAAAGCATTCACTTTCTCTATTCAAAGCCTGAACAAACTGCTTCATTAAGCCAAGTTTGATTGAAGTGGGGGGAAAATGATCCTGTCTCGATTAACTACAGGTTCATTCACAATATTTTGCATCCCTACTTCCAGAGCTTCACATTTCGGCCACTCCTTCTGTGTCCAGTGTTTCTCCTGAGCTCAGTTGTCCCATAAACACAGAAAGCAAGGATACTTTGTGAAACCTCTCTGTTGTCCTAGCAGGAAATTAACTATTTTAAGATCCACACAAATGATCCAGTTATGCTCCTCATACTTCAGTAAGTCAAGGACAATTTTTATGTCATTATAATCTTCTTGCAGATGAGTTGAGTAACCAATTGGAACCGGTGCATAAAAACATTACCGTTGTGGCCTGACCTGTGGTGGCACAGTGGATAAAGCGTCAACCTGGAAATGCTGAGGTTGCCTGTTCAAAACCCTGGGCTTGCCTGGTCAAGGCACATATGGGAGTTGATGCTTCCTGCTCCTCCCCCCCCCTCTATAATGAATAAATAAAATCTTAAAAAAAAACAACAAAAAAACCCACATTACCGTTGTGTAGGAAAACACATTTCAGACTCTATTTAGAGCTGTCAAGAAATAGCCGCCATTCTGTTGGGCTGTAAGTGGTAATACCTAGCTGGCTGAGAAGACTACTGATATCATGACAGTAAACAAAGTGTTTGTCTTTGGAAAAAAAGTCTACAAAAATCTGTGCACACTTCCTGAAATGGGATACTTTAGCTGATGTGTGAAGTACATTCTTTTCTTGAAGCCTGGAGGCTAATAACTCAGCTGCTTTCTTTGATAGGCCCAAATCTCTTATTTAGTCATTCAATTTGGGTTGGCTAAACTGCTGAGGGGTTAATGATTGCTTGGCATCAGAAGAAGACCCTTCAGATTCTATAACCATTTCCTCATGCATCTTATCAAAATACACTCAATCACCATGTTCACTTTCTTCATTCTTAGAAGAAATAAAACCATTGAAAACTGAAACCGGGAGTGTCTCAGAGTGGGATAGGTCATATTGCTGAAGGAATATTAGGATATGTGATTGTATGCTATTGTTTCTTGCCGATACCCTTTATATGGATCAGACAGAAATAACAGTCACTGCTGTGGTCCTTAGGTTCACGCCAAACCATGGGAATACCAAAAGGCATTCCTTTGTGTTTTCCTGTTGTCCAGTCACGAAGCATTTCCTCACAATTATGACACACAATAGGAGGAGCCTAATTCTTGTCTTGATCGCCAAGAGGAACTTGAAAATAGGCAATTTATTCATGTGTCACAAATGATGAAATATGGTGCCTTTTATGTTAAGTGCATAACAACCACATATATAACAGGTGTCAGGACTATTCTTACATTTACACCTACTCGAAGAAGCCATGATTCAATCTTAAAACAAAATAAGAGGGTGTTTTTATCAGATAATAATTTTTTACCTTTAAAAACAACTACACTTATGTAAAAGTGATGTTTGTAAAACATTAATTGCCTTGTGGTTATGTTCAATCCAAGAGTCGTTGCCCTTTAACTCCAGTTTAAAAACCAATGCATGCCATTAACTGTAACAAAATGAAATTAAAATTGCATAAAAACTAGAGCATGCACTGAAAAATGGGTTTCAGATTTGGAATCAGCGATGCAGAAATATATAGAAACAGTTAAAACCTCACGCTACAGAAAATGAAAAAAATTTGTTTTCCAGTGTAAATAGAATCCCCATAGCCCCCTCAAGAGTAGTCTCCAAGAGGCTGCCAGCCCTGCCTTTAGACTGGAGTGTCCCACTATGTGGAGAAGTTGAATTGGGGGTGCCTGATTGACGTAGAGCTCGGGTTCTACTGAAACAGAGGTGCTTTTAAAAGAAAAAAAGGAGAAAGTAAGTTGTTATAAAAGCTTGTTATTTCTGAACAGATAAGAAAGTTGAGGGTTTATGTAAGTTGCAGAAGGTTTGTGCAGGTTGTAGGAGGTTTGTACAAAGGGAATAAACAGGTTTAGGGAACAGAATAAACCTCTATTATATATTCTAGTATATGTATGCCTCAAGTTTATTTGTGTAGAGGAAATAGTTTTACAAAATAGAAAAGGCTTAGATTTACTTTTCCCTTAACAAGGTGGCTTATGTGCAGCATTAGGAGAAACTTGTTGTTTCTATGCTAATAATTCTAAAATAATTAAGGAAAGTCTACCTGTGGTCAGGAAAAACATAGGAAAAAAGAAGAAAAGAATTTGAACAGTAGGAAAACTGGTTTCAGAGAATGTTTAATTGGTTGTTATAAAGTACCGCACCCCAGATTCTGAAAGACACTGTACCTCATTTCATTGATTTCATGTAGAGACACCCAGTCAGGATAAATTTTGAAGAGTTTTATTAGAGGAGGAAATTTATTATATGCCGGCTGCATATGGCTGATATGAGGAATCTGTAAGCTCAAATCATGCAGTCCCAAAAATAGTTCAGAGACTGTTTATATACCCTTGCTCACACAGGGGCGGAGGAGAGCATGACATCATGGTATGAGCTGGCAACATTTGTTTAGGGGATACACAGAAACATTAAGACCTTTAAAGTAACACAATCAAAGATGTTTACAAATCTTTCAGGGTTCATCTTCCCTCACTAGCCTAGAGGTATTTTGCCCTCAAGATTCCAGGAAGGGAAAGGATGCAAGGTGGTATGTAAATTCTGCCTCCTATTGAAAGAGAAGAAGTTTCTAGGTCAGCAGTTCTCAACCTGTGGGTTGCGACCCTGGCGGGGGTCGAACGACCAAAACACAGGGGTCTCCTAAAGCCATCAGAAAATACATATTTCCGATGGCTTTAGCCACTGAGAAGCCATGCTACCATCTGCAGCAGCGCTATTCAGCTTGAATGCACGCCGTTATGGACGTGCGTTCCAAACTGAATGTCTGCGGTCATGCGCAGACGTGATTGCATCATCTGTCCGGGGCCTAAGGGGCGGGGGAAGTGGGGGTAACGCTCCACAGTCCATAGCAGCGCGGCTGCTCGTCCATAGCAGTGCATTATGTGTGTCCGACGCTTGCTGATGTCATCAGTGGGCAGGTGCAGCAAGCGCCGGAGGACAGAAGCCTAGGAGGCGGCGAGGCAATGAGAATACATAATGCATATCAGGTATTTACATTCCGAATCATAACTGTAAAGCCAGAGGCCAGGGCCACCATCAGAGCAGCCCAGCCCATGCAGGTTCACATTGGATTCGGACAGTCGGTAAAGAAACAACGGAGCCACAAACTGGTGGGCCATAGTCTTTAATTCTAGCTTGCACCCGGCGGGCAAGTAAAAAATACACATTGGGCTCCAAAACCCACTCACATTCAGTGCTCACAAAGCCACTGACTTATCCGAATTTCCTAGAATCAAAGGTTTCTAGCTCACCAGCCTTATTCACCTCTGTTCCCCATCTCCTTCCTTATCCCAGATACAAACTCTGCACAAACTGGCATCTCACTCAGCACTCCGCCATCTTGGCTGCTTCTCCTGGCCACATGGCCTCTTTCTGCTCTCTGCTCTGCTCCCTCTGCTCTCTCATGCTAATCATCCCAGGAACCAAGAGAGCAAGCTCTCGCTCTGCCCCCATTTTATAGTGTAGAAATCCAAACCTTTAATCCAATATACAAAACAGGGAAGTCTCTAATACAAAGTCACTTCTCTGAGGCATGATTGGATTGTACCACCCGACATCAAAAAGGGTGGGAAAGGCTTAATCCCAAAACCAAGCCTCAGGCTACAATGATCCTGCCTGCCCCCAAAACACATTAATATCACCTGGGCAACGACCTCCATGTGGGCAGCGTCATCTTTAACAAAGTGAGCATAATACATTCTATCTGCCCAACACATAACTGTAGCAAAATTACAGTTATGAAGTAGCCACCAAAATTATTTTTTGGTTTGGGGTCACCGCAACATGAGGAACTGTATTGCAGGGTCACGGCATTAGAAAGGTTGAGAACCACTGCTCTAGGTTAACCTTTATTTTAGATTTAAAACTGAATAACCTATTTTTCTTGCAAGCCAGAAATTTCTACATTCTTCTCCCTCCCCTCCCTAAAGGAAGGATGGGACAGGAAAGCCTGATAGGAAAGCCTGACTTTTCCTCCCAGAAAATCAATATCAATTTTCAGTTTTCTGGTACCTTACAACAGGTCACCCTGGCTAACAACCCTATTGTCTGTGGTGACTGGTCTTCTTACTTTAATATTGTCTTGTCTTATATTAGGATCATGTTTGATCAATTTTAAAACAAGGTTTGTTCGAGAAAGGGTAAACTCTATTAAATTAATGGCAATCAGAGGGCAATATACAATTATCCAGACAATAGCGATGAAACTGAATCAAGGATTTGATTAAAAACTAAGTAAGAGCAGTGCAGTAACACCAAAACCCTGACCATAGAATGAGTTTTGCAAGATTTGCAGATGAGTAAATGAAAAGAGTTGTGTAAAACCATAATATTAGGCCATAAGTGTTCCCAGCTGTATCCGGGCTTAGTAAAGCAATCAAAATAGTATTTTGCAAGATGGTGCCTCAACAGACTTTGTAAAAGGTCAGATAACCGAGCACATCCTTCTTCGTTTTGTAAAATTCTTTTGTTGTTGTTGTTGTTGTTTTTGTATTTTTCTGAATTTGGAAATGGGGAGGCAGTCAGACAGACTCCTGCCTGTGCCCAACCGGGATCCACCCGGCATGCCCACCAGGGGGTGATGCTCTGTTCATCTGAGGCATTGCTCTGTTGCAACCAGAGCCATTCTAGCACCTGAGGCAGAGGCCACAGAGCCATCCTCAGCACCCGGGCAAACTTTGCTCCAATGGAGGCTTGGATGTGGGAGGGGAAGAGAGAGACAGAGAGGAAGAAGAGAGGGAGGGGTGGAGAAGCAGATGGGCACTTCCCTTGTGTGCCCTGGCCAGGAATCGAACCCGGGACTCCCACACTCCAGGCCGACGCTCTACCACTGGGCCAATCAGCCAGGGCCCCATCGTTTTTTTTTGATAAGTGTGTTTTCTTAATTCCACACTGTTATTAAGAGCTGCGCAGGTCCACAGCAGAAGTGCCTCTTGGATAGTCTTTGAACAGTTTGCTGAGTAACCTGTAAATCCTGCAAGTACTTAGGGGAATGGTGGTTACATTTCTACACTTTGAAGCTAGAGTTTAAGTCCTAGTAACCACTGCTTCTAGCTAAAATTAGCAGCAGGTCCCAGCCTACAATAGGCTTAGGGCATTGAGACAAGGGGAATAAAAGAGATGCTATACATTAAATAAAGTAGCAAAATCAGACTGTCAATACCCACAGTAGAGATCTTCAAGGGATAAATAATACCCAAATATTCAGGCAAGGCATAGTAAATGGCCCTTGTGCTTCCAAGAAATGAGATCAGCTTATCTGCTACTTGTAAGAAATACCTTAGGCATGTGAACGATGTCCTTGGGCCTTCAGTGGCAATTCCCAGCATGCTGGGCAAGGTAAGGTCACAGGTAGCTGAAGCAGGGCTAAAAGAGACTGAACCCTCCCTCTATGGAGCAAAGAGGCAGCTTACTTTCTTGTGTCCCTCTTTCCACAGCAGAGATGTGTCCCTTGGTGGGGCCAGGAAGCCTGGCAGGCTTCAGTTCAATGACCTTTTTTCCCACTCTTGAAGCAGGGCCCTAATGGAATCCTATGAAGCCCTTTAGGGTGCTGGAGCCTTTAAGAGCATATGCCAAAAGCTGGTATTTCCTGTCCTTTTTTGGGCCTTATTTGCCTTTTCTGTTACTTCCTTGGTCATTATAGATCTTAAAAGCCATGCTCAGAAGATCTTACTGAGGGGCTTGACTAAGACAGCAAAATTGGGAATCCAGTGTCTAAAGAAGCCTATTAGACTGAGGAAAGAAAGAATTTGATTTGCAGTGGTAGGTGGTTGGAGACTGCAGAGGGTCTCAGTTTGTTCTAGGGTGAGACCTCAGGTGGTGGGGGTTAAGATGATGCCCAGATAGACTATGAACTAAGATCAAAGTTAACCCTTAGCAGAGAAGACATGATATCACTTCATAGCGAGGAAGTTAAGAAGGGTGGAGTTGTGTCTCCTTGAGGCAGGCAGGGAGGGGCTGCATAGGAGTAGGCTATTTACATATTGTAAGAGAGTACTAGTTTTGAGATTGCATGCTGCTAAATCCTGAGCTAGTGCCTGCCCAAACAGGTATGAGCTGTTTTTGAACCCTTGGGGTAAGACAATCCACGTAAATTGCTGGGCTGCATTAGTGTCCGGGTAAAGGCAAACAGAAAGTAAGAGTCAGGGTATAGAGGAATAGTAAAGAAGGCATTCTTGAGGTCTGGGACCATGAAGTGAGTGGGGTTTGAGGGTATGTGTGACAGTAACTTGTAGAGATTAGGGACTGCTGAATGGAGGGCAATTATCACCTCATTGATTAGGTGTAAGGCTTGTATGAGGCAATAAGCCCCTGAAGGTTTTTGAACAGGAAGGACGGGGGTATTGCAGAGAGAGTCCAGGGGTGTGAGTAAGCCTGGTTTAAGAGGTGGGTAATTATTGGTTTAAGGCCTTAGAAACAGACATAGTTACACATTAAACCAGGGGTCCCCAAATTTTTTACACAGGGGGCCAGTTCACTGTCCTTCAGACCATTGGAGGGTCGCCACATACAGTACTCCTCTCACTGACCACCAATGAAAGAGGTGCCCATTCCGGCAGTGCAGCGTGGCTGGATAAATGGCCTCAGGGGGCCGCATTGTGGCCGCAGGCCGTAGTTTGGGGATGCCTGCATTAAACAAAGAGTTCACATTCAAATTATAAATTAAGAAATTTATATGAGCATGCTTTACTTGTTTCAATTAAAATTATATTAAAGATATTTTCTGACAAACAAAGAGACAAAACAGATTACTCACTAACAGCTCAATTGATAACTCTGCTTTTTTAATCTTCGAGATGGCAGGGAGTTGTCAGCATAGAGGGGAGGAAGAGAGAAAACGGATGGTCAGTGTGAGCAGCTGGATGGAAAAGGAGGGTCATGACCCTGGCCAGTTGGCTAAGTGGTAGAGCATCGGCCTGGCGTGCAGAAGTCCCGGGTTTGATTCCTGGCCAGGGCACACAGGAGAAGTGCCCATCTGCTTCTCCACCCCTCCCCCTCTCCTTCCTCTCTGTCTCTCTCTTCCCCCCCTGCAGCCAAGGCTCCATTGGAGCAAAGATGGCCCGGGTGCTGGGGATGGCTCTGTGGCCTCTGCCTCAGGCACTAGAGTGGCTCTAGTTGCAACATAGCGACCCCCCCTATGGGCAGAGCATTGCCCCCTGGTGGGCAGAGCATCGCTCCCTGGTGGGCGTGCTGGGTGGATCCCAGTCGGGCGCATGCGGGAGTCTGTCTGACTGTCTCTCCCTGTTTCCAGCTTCAGAAAAATACAAAAAGGGATGACGTCAGAGTAATGGCGGGGTAGGAAGCGATACCGATAAATCTCCCCCAAAACTCAACAAGATCTTCAACCAGAAACAGAAAAACCTATACTTGGAGCTTCCAGATGCTTCGCAATACACCCAAAGGTATGATTGAGTGAAAAATTGGCTAAATATATAACCAAACCCCGAAGGAAATAGGGAGTAAGAAATGCTCCGCCTTCCTCACTAACCTAAACAGGGCGGCTTTCTCTGGTAACTGTGAATATAGAAACTGAGGTGGGCAAAGGGGGTGAATACAAACGGCCGAACCAGGCTGTGGCACGGAGATCCAAGCCGAGGAAAATCTGATCCTGTGGCAACCCGGGCAATACAAGCTAACACTCGCGCCAAACCCAAACAAAGAAAGACAAGCGGCGCGGCCATTTTACCCGGTCTCCTGGTTGGTGCGCAGTTAGTGGGCGAGAGATTTCTTCCTAGGCCCCGGGAGTCAGTGCCCGTGTTGCCCCACAGAGAGGCAGGGTCAGAGGCCTTTCTGTGGGCCAAGGGCAGAGTCTCTGGGCAGCCCCAGCGCCCTGGGAAAGCCACGCACGGGAGGGAGTGAGAACTAATTCCAATGGTGGAGATTTTCCTTGCCGAGGGTGTTTCACTCAGAGGGAAAGCGGCCGGCCTCATATCCTGGTTTGCGCGCGCAGATAAGGAGTGAGCGATTCCTCCGAGTGCCTCGGCAGTGCGCGCCCGTGTCATGGCACAGAGGAGCAGAGTCAGGGGCCTTTGTGTGGGCCAAAGCGGAATCTCGGGCCGCCCCAGCGCCTTGCAAAAGCCGCGCACGGGGACGGAGCGAGACTCAATTCCAACGCTGCAACTTTTCCCTGCGGTCAGGGGTTTCACTCAGAGCGTGAGACTGCTGGCCGGATATCCTGGTCTGCGCGCGCAGCCAGTGAGTGAGAGTTTTCTCCAAGCGCCCCGGAAGTGGGCACCCGCTTGTGTTACCGGACAGAGTGGCAGAGCCAGAGGTCTGTGAGTGGGTGGAAAGCCCGCCTGATTATGCTAGCAGCTCTGACTGACTGAGCCTTACCCAGAGCCCTGTGCTGAGTGGAAATAGAGTGGGGAGTTGCCAGCTCTTTGAGCCTCTTACTATCCAGGCAGAGGCAGCAGCAACCCCATAGCTGGATTATCAGGCTACTAATTGAGGAAGGAAAGACTAGGAGAAAGGCTCCAGGAACACGGACTCTCTCACTGTCAGAGCCTATAAATGCTAATAGCCTCGACTGCCAACGAGACTAAAGCACAATACATGACATTGCCATAGAGACTTATCAACTGCAAACCTCCACCTGAGCGTGGCAAAGGGGCAAAACCCGGGGTACAGAGTCACTGACCAGGAAGAGGGAGAGAAAAGAAAAAGCAAGAAGATAACCTCTCAAAATCAAGAATAATCTGCAGACTTTATAACCTATCCCATTTTATTATATTTGTTCGTTTGTTTCTCTTATCTTCATTCTTGATACTTTTTTTTTTCCTCCTCCAATTTGGCCGATTAACTCTCTACCGGTCTTACTCTCTCCTCTCCTTGAACTACACTACCCATAAGTGTTACATCTCCCATTATCTTTTCTCTTCTCTTCCTTTCTCTCTATGAGGGTTGCACTCCAAAACCCTTAACTCTCTCTCTCTCTCTCTCCTTTCTTTTTTCTTCTTTTAGTGGTTCCCTCTTCTTTTTTTCTCTCTCTCTCTTTCTTTTCTCCCTCTATATTAGTTTCTTCCTTTTTCCTTTACATCTCCTCTAATTCAAACCTCAATAACAAACAAATTATCTTATCTGGGACTCAAACTTATGTTTGTGGCATTTTGGGGGGTTTTTACTTCACCTTTTTAACTCACTAGCAGTGCTCCCATCCCTGGCTCTCCATATTATCTAGTTCTTGTTCCACGAAATACAATAATAATTTTTTAATTTGTCCCCCCATTTTTCCGTTTTCCTCTTAATCCTCTCATCATAACTCTTAGACAACAAACACCTAAAAGCAAACCATTTTATTCCTGACCCAAATTTTTTCCTTATTTGCTTTTTGTGGGTCCATACGCTCTTTTTTTTCTTTTTTCTTTCTTTCTTTTTTTTTTTTGCCCCTTTATTACTTTTCCCCAATTCAGGCCCTCCATCACAGGCATTGTTTGTTATAATTCACAGTCCACCACAAGATTTTATCAAGAAAGAGGGGAGAGGAGAGGAAAGGAAAAAAGGAGGGGGGGAATAATTTCCTTTTTTTTTTTTTTTTTAAATTTTTATTTTATTTTATTTTTCTTTATTTCATTATTAATTTTTTTTTTTAAAAAAACAACTCTTTTCGATTTTTTTTTTATTTTTTTAAACTTTTTATTCTTTATTAAATCTCATTAATACTATCAACAAAACCACCCTCAGATGCCATTAAGGAAGAGAAAATCGAATATCATGGATACAAAAGAAAGAGAGGTAACACAGCTAGATGAGGAAAAATCTATGGAGAAAAAATTTAATATATTGGAAACCTTGGAGCTAAATGACAGAGAATTGAAGATAGAAATCCTAAAAATCCTCCGAGATATACAAGAAAACACAGAAAGGCAATTTAGGGAGCTCAGAAAACAACTCAATGAACACAAAGAATATATGTCCAAGGAAATTGAAACTATAAAAACAAATCAAACAGAGATGAAAAACTCAATTCACGAGCTCAAAAACGAAGTAACAAGCTTAGCTAATAGAACAGGTCAGATAGAAGAGAGGATTAGTGAAATAGAAGACAAGCAACTTGAGGCACAACAGAAAGAAGAAGAAAGAGACTCAAAAATTAAAAAAAATGAGATAGCCCTACAAGAATTATCTGACTCCATCAAAAAGAATAACATAAGAATAATAGGTATATCAGAGGGAGAAGAGAGAGAAAATGGAATGGAGAACATACTCAAACAAATAATAGATGAGAACTTCCCAAGCCTGTGGAAAGAACTAAAGCCTCAAGTTCAAGAAGCAAACAGAACTCCAAGTTTTCTTAACCCCAACAAACCTACTCCAAGGCATATCATAATGAAATTGACAAAAACCAACAGCAAAGAAAAAATTCTCAAGGCAGCCAGGGAAAAGAAGAATACAACATATAAAGGAAGGCCCATTAGATTATCATCAGATTTCTCAGCAGAAACTCTACAAGCTAGAAGAGAGTGGACCCCAATATTTAAAGTCCTGAAAGAGAGGAACTTTCAGCCATGAATACTATACCCATCAAAGCTATCCTTCAAATATGAAGAAGAAATAAAAACATTCACAGATACAGAAAAGATGAGGGAATTTATCATCAGAAAACCCCCACTCCAGGAATTACTAAAGGGGGTTCTCCAATCAGATACAAAGAACAAAAAAAAACAGAGCCACAAGTAAAAGCTCCAAGAAGAACACAATAAAACCAAATTTAAACTGTGACAACAACAAAAAGAAAGAGGGGGAGAAGATGGAGATTAACAGTAGCAAAGGACGATGGAGTGCAAAAGTACTCTCAAAATAGTTCGCTACAATGAACAGGGTAGGGACCCTTTTCATTATTCAAAGGTAACCACCATTGAAAAAACCACCACAGAAGCACATGAGATAAAAAAGATAGCAACAGTGGAAAGATGTATGGAATACAACCAAATAAAAACAAAAGATAGAAAAACAAAAGAGAAGGATCAAACAAGACACAAAACTAACAGAAAGCAAGATATAAAATGGCAATAGGGAACTCACAAGTATCAATAATTACACTAAATGTAAACGGATTAAACTCACCAATAAAAAGGCACAGAGTAGCAGAATGGATTAAAAAAGAAAATCCAACTGTATGCTGCCTACAGGAAACTCATCTAAGTAACAAGGATAAAAACAAATTCAAAGTGAAAGGCTGGAAAACAATACTCCAAGCAAATAACATCCAAAAAAAAGCAGGTGTAGCAATACTCATATCGGATAATGCTGACTACAAGACAGGAAAAGTACTCAGAGACAAAAATGGCCATTTCATAATGGCTAAGGGGACACTGAATCAAGAAGACATAACAATTCTTAATATATATGCACCAAACCAAGGAGCACCAAAATATATAAGACAGCTACTTATTGATCTTAAAACAAAAACTGACAAAAATACAATCATACTTGGAGACCTCAATACACCGCTGACGGCTCTAGATCGGTCATCCAAACAGAGAATCAACAAAGACATAGTGGCTTTAAACAAAACACTAGAGCACCTGGATATGATAGACATCTACAGGACATTTCATCCCAAAGTGACTGAGTATACATTTTTCTCCAGTGTACATGGATCATTCTCAAGAATTGACCATATGTTGGGCCACAAAAACAACATCAGCAAATTCAGAAAAATTGAAGTTGTACCAAGCATATTTTCTGATCATAAAGCCTTGAAACTAGAATTCAACTGCAAAAAAGAGGAAAAAAATCCCAAAAAAATGTGGAAACTAAACAACATACTTCTAAAAAATGAATGGGTCAAAGAAGAAATAAGTGCAGAGATCAAAAGATATATACAGACTAATGAAAATGACAATACGACATATCAGAATCTATGGGATGCAGCAAAAGCAGTGATAAGAGGGAAGTTCATATCACTTCAGGCATATACGAACAAACAAGAGAGAGCCCAAGTGAACCACTTAACTTCCCACCTTAAGGAACTAGAAAAAGAAGAACAAAGACAACCCAAAACCAGCCGAAGAAAGGAGATAATAAAAATCAGAGCAGAAATAAATGAATTAGAGAACAGAAAAACTATAGAAAAAATTAATAGAACAAGGAGCTGGTTCTTTGAAAAGATCAACAAAATTGACAAACCCTTGGCAAGACTTTCCAAAGAAAAAGGAGAAAGAACTCATATAAACAAAATCCAAAATGAAAGAGGAGAAATCACCACGGACACCGTAGATATACAAAGAATTATTGTAGAATACTATGAAAAACTGTATGCTACTAAATTCAACAACCTAGAAGAAATGGATAAATTCCTAGAAAAATACAACCTTCCTAGACTGAGTCAAGAAGAAGCAGAAAGCCTAAACAGACCTATCAGTAGAGAAGAAATAGAAAAAACCATTAAAAACCTCCCCCAAAATAAAAGTCCAGGCCCTGACGGCTATACCAGCGAATTTTATCAAACATTCAAAGAAGACTTGGTTCCTATTCTACTCAACGTCTTCCAAAAAATTGAAGAAGAAGCAATACTTCCAAACACATTTTACGAAGCCAACATAACCCTCATACCAAAACCAGGCAAGGATGGCACAAAAAAAGAAAACTACAGACCAATATCTCTAATGAATACAGATGCTAAAATACTAAACAAAATACTAGCAAATCGAATACAACAACATATTAAAAAAATAATACATCATGATCAAGTGGGATTCATCCCAGAATCTCAAGGATGGTTCAACATACGTAAAACGGTTAATGTAATACACCATATCAACAAAACAAAGAACAAAAACCACATGATCTTATCAATAGACGCAGAAAAGGCTTTCAATAAAATACAACACAATTTTATGTTTAAGACTCTCAACAAAATGGGTATGGAAGGAAAATATCTCAACATGATAAAGGCCATATATGATAAACCATCAGCTAACATCATATTAAATGGCACTAAACTGAAGGCTTTCCCCCTTAAATCAGGAACAAGACAGGGTTGTCCACTCTCTCCACTCTTATTTAATGTGGTACTAGAGGTTCTAGCCAGAGCAATCAGACAAGACAAAGAAATAAAAGGCATCCATATCGGAAAAGAAGAAGTAAAGGTATCACTTTTTGCAGATGATATGATACTATACATCGAAAACCCCAAAGAATCCACAAAAAGACTACTAGAAACAATAAGCCAATACAGTAAGGTTGCAGGATACAAAATTAACATACAGAAGTCAATAGCCTTTCTATATGCCAACAATGAAACAACTGAGAAGGAACTCAAAAGAATAATCCCCTTCACGATTGCAACAAAAAAAATAAAATACTTAGGAATAAACATAACAAAGAATGTAAAGGACTTATATAATGAAAACTATAAACCATTGTTAAGGGAAATTGAAAAAGATATAATTAGATGGAAGAATATACCTTGTTCTTGGCTAGGAAGAATAAATATAATCAAGATGGCTATATTACCCAAAGCAATATACAAATTTAATGCAATTCCCATCAAACTTCCAATGACATTTTTTAAAGAAATAGAGCAAAAAATCATCAGATTTATATGGAACTATAAAAAACCCCGAATAGCCAAAGCAATCCTAAAGAAAAAGAATGAAGCTGGGGGCATTTCAATACCTGACTTCAAACTCTATTATAGGGCCACGACAATCAAAACAGCATGGTATTGGCAGAAAAATAGACACTCAGACCAATGGAACAGAATAGAAAGTCCAGAAATAAAACCACATATATATAGTCAAATAATTTTTGATAAAGGGGCCAACAACACACAATGGAGAAAAGAAAGCCTCTTCAATAAATGGTGCTGGGAAAACTGGAAAGCCACATGCAAAAGAATGAAACTGGACTACAGTCTCTCCCCCTGTACAAAAATTAACTCAAAATGGATCAAAGATCTAAACATAAGACCTGAAACAATTAAGTACATAGAAGAAGACATAGGTACTCAACTCAGGGACCTGGGTTTTAAAGAGCATTTTATGAATTTGACTCCAATGGCAAGAGAAGTGAAGGCAAAAATTAATGAATGGGACTACATCAGACTAAGAAGTTTTTGCTCAGCAAGAGAAACTGATAACAAAATAAACAGAAAGCCAACTAAATGGGAAATGATTTTTTCAAACGACAGCTCAGATAAGGGCCTAATATCCAAAATATACAAAGAACTCATAAAACTCAACAACAAACAAACAAACAATCCAATAAAAAAATGGGAAGAGGATATGAATAGACACTTCTCCCAGGAAGAAATACAAATGGCCAACAGATATATGAAAAGATGCTCATCTTCTTTAACTATTAGAGAAATGCAAATCAAAACAGCAATGAGATACCACCTCACACCTGTTCGATTAGCTGTTATTAGCAAGTCAGGTAACAGCAAATGTTGGAGAGGCTGTGGAGAAAAAGGAACCCTCATACACTGTTGGTGGGAATGTAAAGTAGTACAACCATTATGGAAGAAAGTATGGTGGTTCCTCAAAAAACTGAAAATAGAACTACCTTATGACCCAGCAATTCCTCTACTGGGTATATATCCCAAAAACTCAGAAACATTGATACGTAAAGACACATGCAGCCCCATGTTTATTGCAGCATTGTTCACAGTGGCCAGGACATGGAAACAACCAAAAAGCCCATCAATAGATGACTGGATAAAGAAGATGTGGCACATATACACTATGGAATACTACTCAGCCATAAGAAATGATGACATCGGAACATTTACAGCGAAATGGTGGGATCTTGATAACATGATACGAAGCGAAATAAGTAAATCAGAAAAAAACAGGAACTGTATTATTCCATACGTAGGTGGGACATAATAGTGAAACTAAGAGACATTTATAAGAGTGTGGTGGTTACGGGGGGGAGGGGGGAATGAGAGAGGGATAGGGGGTGGGGAGGGGCACAAAGAAAACAAGATAGAAGGTGACAGAGGACAATCTGACTTTGGGTGGTGGGTATGCAACATAATTGAACGACAAGATAACCTGGACTTGTTATCTTTGAATATATGTATCCTGATTTATTGATGTCACCCCATTAAAAAAATAAAATTATATAAAAAAAAAAAAAGAAAAATACAAAAAAAAAAAAAAAAAAAAAAAAAGAAGGAGGGTCAGAATCCACAGGAGGAGGAGGAGGAGGAGGAAATTAAAGTGCTGGTGGTGGCTCCATGTGGTTAGAGGAGTCAAAAGATTTAGAGCTCTGAGGAGAGGGGAGAGGACGAAGGGTAGTGGAAGGCACAGTCAGTCTCTGAGGAGGGGGAAGGATGGGTCGAAGAAGAAAAAGTAACAGCCGAAGCTGGTGGGGTGGGGGAATGAGTCAAAGAAGAAAGAGAGACAGAGCTGCCTATCTGTAAGGAGGGAGGAGGGGTTTAAGAACACAGTGGAGAAGGGAGGGGCCCCTGGCCAGCAGGGGAGGAGAAAGAGAGACTGGTATTTGCAAGTGAATGAGAAACGAGATTCTGCAAAGGAAAGGAGCTTTCTGGAGGGAAGAGACTCAAGTGAAAGAGATTTGAAGAGGGACCAGAGAGGGGTCCCAAGAGAGGGGTGCCTCCGGCAGTCAGGCAGGAGGGAAAGAGAGTTGGGAGTCTGCGGAGAAGGAAAGATTAGGAGCAGAGCTTTTAGGTGAGTTTTCTTTGGCCAAAAATGGCCTGTATGTAGAACAGGTGGTACAGAGATTTAAGAATGAGAGCAAAGGTAGAAGGAAGCCTGCATGTAAGGAATTTCTGATGCCCTTTCTGTCGAATGGCAGAAATTGTCAAGATCTCTTAGGATATTGCAATGGTAGTAGAAAGCAACCTGGCTAGGTGCCTAGACTTTCGAGGAAGTCCATAGAAGCAGGCCGCTCGGAGTAGAAACCTCCCAAACTGTGAACCCCAGAGAGTAGAGTGAGGATGACACAGTATCTTGAAGTAGTAGTCCCAAAGGAGTAGAGGAGTCCCGAAGGAGTAGAGTAGTCTCTGAGGCCTGAGACTGGGAGGAGCCTATGTTCTGAGGGGAGCCTGGCTGGATGGTTTGGAGTGAGAGGATCTTACAGTTGAGGAGACTGGTGAGAGAAGGGGGTGTCCCTGTCTTTAGTCACAGTTCTGAAAGGAGAAAATCTCCATAGAAAGAGAGTCTCAGACAAGACGTCATCACTCCAAGGCCAAGATCTCGGGATGTAGGACAGGGGCCTGGCTACGCATGCCTAGACTTTCATAGAAGTTCATAAAGGAGTAGAGGCAGACCACCGGTAGATATGGGTCCGAAGTCAAAACCGTCCAACCAGGAAGGAGTGTTTTTAGAGAGAAATTTGGAGGCTAACCAGGGAGGAGGGAGGGAGAAACTCCTTACCTTTCTGGTCCGGCATGGGTTCCAGACAGGAACAGATCACCGGCCAATCAACCTACAACTACACATCCAAACAGAATCAGGGAGTAAGCCTGGATGAGCTGCGACTGCCCATTGCTTCCCTGGTTGTAAGTTTGGACGGCAAAGAGGGATCATCCAGGCAGTTAGTACCCTGTCCCGGGTTTTGGCACCAAATGTTGGAATCCATGGGAGTCCAAAAAGACCAGAGTAACAGGCTTTATTGAAAGGAAGAAAGGAACCCTGCCGAGCACTTCTCTGGGGAGAAGGGCACTGGTAGAGACTAGGGGGCAAATTTTTATAGGGTTTGGGAGAGCCTGAGGGGATACTGAGTCCGAAGTTCTGGTATGTTCCCCTCCTGTGGATTTACGGTTTCGGCTTTCTGGAATGCTTCTCCTTGGGGCGGTTGATCATCTTCCTGGAACTCTTCTGCCTCAGGGACGATTTTCCAGTAAGCATGGGTGAGGTCAGGCAGCCAGGTGGGACAACAAAAGGGCAGTTTGTATTTCTGGTAAATTCATATATCTATCAAGTAGCATCCTCATACCCTCCTCAAGAGTAGTTTTGAAGAGGCTGCCAGCCCTGCTGATAAGCAGGAGTGTCCCACTGCACAGGGAAGTCGAATCAGGGACTCCTGATCCATGTAGAGCTTGGGCTCTACTGGGACACTTTAAAAGCAAACCGCTGAGTTTGTTCCCATGCAGTCACTGGCTTAAAAATAAAGACTCCTTAATTTGACCATTTAATCATGTAGTGAAAGAGTTTGTTTCCTCCCTGTCCAGATATAACAATACAAGAATCAACCAATGAATGCATAAATAAGTGGAACAACAAACCGATGTTTCTCTCTCTCTCTCTCTCTCTCTCTCCCTTCCACTCTCTTCAAAATCAATACATTAAAAAAAGAGAAAAAGCCAAGTATTTCAATAAAGTTTAACCATCTGATTCTCCTATTGCTTTCTTTCTTAACTTCTTGTTGTGAGATATTATAGACTCCTATTGCTGGGCAAATAAGTCTGTAAAATGTGTTTTTTAGTTTTGCTCACTTATATTTTGCATTGGCCTAGGCAGCACCAAGTGTGTACAGTCTGTGGTGCTTGCTCTCAGGGCAGCAGATTGCAAATTGGAGATTACCTTCCTGCTTGGGAGGGGCTGTTGCATTGCTAATGTTTGCTGGAGAAAGGATTATTCCTAATTTGGGTTTTGCAGGAAAGGAAGGAATACAGATGTCAAACCAGAGCTGAGGGGCTTTGGGAGCTCCGCTGAAGCTGGTGGGGGCCTTTGATTTCAGGAGGAACCAGAGAAGATTTTCTGGGTTGTGGAACCTGAGAATGTGTCAGGGCTTTCGGAGCTCTCAATGAAAAGGAAGCAGTCTTCCTTGCCTGTTTGCTTGTCCGCTGGTAAGAAAATTTAATAAGCAGAATAGCCCACCATTTTCTGCCTCCACTGTTTCTTTACCATCTGCCCAAATCCAATGAGAACCTGCATGGCCACACGGCAGCAGCCACTGGCCATACACCTATGCACACTTCATTCAACTTCCCTGAATGACATGTACTAACTGCAGTACAAAATCAAGCCTGGGACACTGCCATTGGGACAATACTCTTACCAGACTACTCCAATTCTTTAAAAACAATTTTTTTCTTTTACAAAATTATGGATGCAATTCCAATAAGACCTTCTCTTTTATTCTGTTGCATAGGTAAGGCTGTGTCACAGGTCTTATGGTTGATGATGGGTACGTAAAATGTAAATAATTCTTATGTAAGGCCATAAAATTTTACATATCCATCATTACCATAAGACCTGTGACCCAGCCTTACCCATTCAACAGAATAAAGGGGTGGAAATAGACTGCATAGGGCATGGCAGGGGGAACAGTGTATTGTATAGATGGTGTTATATTGAGTGGGACATTTGAAACCATGTTGTTGGTCAAATAAGTTTGTAAATATGATATATATGTTTGCTTGCTTGTGATTTATATTGGGTCTGGGTGACAGGCTGTAAGCAGGCCAGGTCGTTGTAGCCTAAGGTTTGGTTTTGGGACTAAGCTTTTCCCCACACCCTTGACTGATTGTATGATCTGGGTGGTGCACTCTCATGAGGAATCCAATTATGCCTCGGATAAGTGACTTTGTATCAGAGACTTCCTTGTTTGTATATTGGATTAAGGGTTTTGGGTTTTCTACTCTATAAAGTGGGACAGACCAGGAGCTGGCTCACTCAGTTCCTGCTATCATGATTGCAGGGTCTTCCCTGATCCCTTGCCCTTCATGGGAAAAGCTGGTTTTCTGCTTTTCCCTTGTCTTCTTTTGTGGTTTGCCTGTCTTGGTGAGACACCAATAAATAGGATGGCCCACCATCCTCTGACTCTGCCATTTCTTTACCATCTGCCCGAATCCAATGGGAACCTGCATGGGCCAGGCGGCTGCTTTGATAGTGACAGCCATGGCTCCTGGCCTTACACATGTCAACAAAATAAATTTTAAAATAAATTTCAAAAATAACCATTTTATTGTATCTTATATTAACAAAGGACTTTTCAGATGTTAATTTTTCATAAAACAAAATTGAGCCAGAGGAAGCCACATACAAGATCAAAAACTTGGAAAGAAGAGTAAACAGTTATCAAACCTTTGCTATATGGCAGGGGTCGGGAACCTTTTTGGCTGAGAAAGACATGAACGCCACATATTTTAAAATGTAATTTTATGAGGGCCATACAACGACCCATGAATGTTATACATTACCAATAAAAATTTGGTGTTGTCCTGGAAGACAGCTGTGATTGGCTCCAGCCACCTGCAACCATGAACATGAATGGTAGGAAATGAATGCATTGTAATACATGAGAATGTTTTATATTTTTAACGTTATTATTATTTTTATTAAAGATTTGTCTGCGAGCCAGATGCAGCCATCAAAAGAGCCACATCTGGCTTGCAAGCCATAGGTTCCCGACCTCTGCTATATGCTAAGGACTTTGCCAGACACAAGAGCAAAGTGGTGAAAAAACACAGTCCTTTCCTCAAGTGCTTCACAGGTGGGAGCAGGCATCTGAAACAGAGTTTCAAATAAGAAAAAAGAATTTAAAAAAGGACATTATTGAAACCTGGGAATAAATGACTGCTTTTTGTGTTAAGAAACAGATTGAAACATATTTTGGCCTAAATTCAGAAGTTGATTCTGGTGAACGAAAGAGGATGGCCATCATTGTCTAGAGTTGGATATAGCCGGATAATCCTAGGATGGAAAGAGGAAAATAAGAGAGCTGAACTCAAGCAAACAGCACACACTGGGACCCACAGTGTTTAATTAGTACCTGAGGCCACACTTTCAAATGCCTGCCTTCGACTATAATGTCACCTTCAAGCCATATGATCAAATCGTCTTCCTCCTGAAACAGTTCATCTCCATCAATGTCATAGACTTTCCCTCCACATTTCACATTGAAGCTATAGATGTTTCTCACAGCCATCTTTTTTACTCTGTTCTAATTACCCCAACTCAGAGCCTCATTAGTCTCACACTTAATAGAGAATAAAAGCATCTTGTTTAGCTTCTTCGATTTCGAGCTATGTTAGTTTTCCAAGGCAACTGTAACAAATCACCATAAATTTGGTGGCTTAACATTATGGAAAACAAAATAGAGGTTACTAAAAAAGGTAAAAATAAAACTACCACACCATACAGCAATCCTGCTTCTGAATATATATCTAAAGGGCATGTAAGGCCAGTAGCTGTGGCCATCGCAGCCAGCCACGTGCAGGTTCACATTAGATTCAGACAGACAGTAAAGAAACTGCAGAGCCAAAAACTGGTGGGCCATTCCTTTATTCTAGCCTTTCACCCGGCAGGCGAGTAAACACACACAAAGGACTGCAAAACCATCACATTCAGTGCTCACAAAGTTACTGACACATCTGGGTTTTCATAGAATCAAAGGCCCCCACCAGTTTTAGTCACTTCTGGTTTCCCATCCACACACCTTCTCCCTTTAACTCTCTGCACAAACTGGCTTCTCTCAGTACCTTGCCATCTTGGCTCCCTTCTCTGCAAAAAATGGCTTCCTTCCTCTTTCCTCTTCTTCCTCTTCCTTTTGAAAACTTTTTGGTGTGAAAACTCCTCCTCCAGCACCATTAGCATAACAATGGCCCTTCAGAAGCAGTAAGGTAATTAGCAGTTTCACAGATCACATACCTGGGCAGTGACCATTTTTAACAATAAAAGTGAGCAAATGTAAAAATCACATTTTACAAACTTATTTGCCCAACAGAGCAACACCATATTCCTTGCAGTATTACTCACAATAGCCAAGATATGTAAATAAACTATGTTCATTGACATCTAGATGCATAAAGAAAATGTCACACCACACACAGACACACATACACATACACACACACACACTGGACTAATATTCAGCCTTAAAAATGAAATCCTCCCACTTGTGACAACATGGGTAAACCTGGAGGATGCTGTGCTAAGTGAAATAGACACACACACACACACACACACACACAATCATAGCATCAGAAAAGACAATTTTAATTCTTTCTTTTTGATTGGGGTGCCTTTTATTTCTTTTTCTTGCCTGATTATTCCAGCTAGGGCTTCCAGTGTCATGGAGATAATTACTACTCTAACACCAGATGGAGTGCACCAGGAGACCTAGGGGAGACCTCTTCACAGTCCCTTATACAGGTTTCATGAGACGACCCTGACCCCCAGTTCCTATGGGTATTTATTGTTACACACAAATAGAAGCAGAGATAAGAATGAGGAAAAGAGAATGAGTAAGTCAAGAGGGGGAACTTCTTTAGAGCAGCAAAAGGGCAAGGGAAGTAGCTAACTTTTGAGATATCTACCCCGCCCATTGATTAACCAGAATTGCTAATTCTATCCCTATTCTGCTGCGTTCAGGACAGTACTGCATTCAGCACTTTCCTTCAATGATACCACTGTGGTTTTTGCCTCAGGGAACTGAACTGTGTCCCTGTTCTACATTTATATTCAGGGCCTCTACATTCCAATATTAGGTTGAATAGGACTGGTGAGAGCAGGGACTCTTGTCTTGTTCCTGATCTCAGAGGGTGAGCTTTCAACTTTTCACCACTGAGTATGATGTTAGATGTGAGCTTGTCTATATGGCTTTTATTGTAGTATTGAAGTATGTTCCTTCTATTCCTAATTTGTTGAGAGTTTTCATCATGAAAGGATGTTGTATTTTTGTCAACTGCTTTTTCTGTATCTATTAAGGTGACCAGGTGATTTTTATCTTTCATTCTATTAATATGGTATATCACATTTGTTTTGTTGATTTGCATATGTTGATCCATCCTTCCATCCCAGAGATAAATCCCCCTTGGTCCTAGAGGATGATACATACAATGTGCTATTGAAGTAAGTTTGCTAGCATTTTCTTGAGAATTTTTACACCTATATTCATCAGAGATATTGGTCTGTAGTTTTCTTGTAGTGTACTTATCTGACTTGTGTATCAAGACAATGCAGACCTCTTAAAGTGAGTTTTGGAAATATTTTTTCCTCTTCAATTTTTAATTTCTTTTGAAGAGTATGAGAAGAATAAGCATTAATTCTTCTTTAAATGTTTGGTAGAATTCATCAGTGAAACAATCTGTTCCTGGGCTTTTTCTTTGTTAGGAGTTTTTTGATTACTGATTCAATCTGCTTACTATTGGTCTATTCAGATTTCACTTTTCTTTGTGATTGTCTTCGTAGGGTGTATGTGTAATATTATTTATAATTATATAATGACATTTTGTCTCCTCAATGATCTCTGACTTAAAGTCTATTTTATCTGATATAAGTATTGCTGTCCTTGCTTTCTTTTGGTTTCCACTTACATGGAATACCTTTTTTCATCTCTTGACTTTGAGCCTATGTGTGTCCTTAAAGATGAAGTGAGTCTTGCTTTGTTATCCATCCTATATCTATAGATGAGAGAATTTAAACAATTTATATTTAGAGTAGGTATAGATAGGTAAGGACTTACTAATGTCATTTTGTTCATTGTTCTCTGGCTGTTTTATAGTTCCCTCCTGTCTTACTGTCTTCTTTTATGGATTTATGTTACTATATAGTGGTATACTTTGATTCCTTTTTATTTTGTGAATCTAATGTAGGTTTTTGCTTTGTGGTTACCATGAGGCTTACATAAGACATTTTACAGATAAAACAGTCTATTTTACACTGATAACAACTTCAGTTTCATACAAAAACTGTAACCTTTTATACCCCCTTTTGTTTGTGTTTTTTTTTATTTTTTTATTTTTCTGAAGCTGGAAACAGGGAGAGACAGTCAGACAGACTCCCACATGCGCCCGACCGGGATCCACCTGGCACGCCCACCAGGGGCGATGCTCTGCCCACCAGGGGGCGATGCTCTGCCCCTTCGGGGCATTGCTCTGCTGCGACCAGAGCCACTCTAGCGCCTGGGGCAGAGGCCAAGGAGCCATCCCCAGCGCTCGGGCCATCTTTGCTCCAATGGAGCCTTGGCTGCGGGAGGGGAAGAGAGAGACAGAGAGGAAGGAGGGGGGGGTAGAGAAGCAAATGGGCGCCTCTCCTATGTGCCCTGGCCGGGAATCGAACCCGGGTCCCCCGCACGCCAGGCCAACGCTCTACCGCTGAGCCAACTGGCCAGGGCCCCCCTTTTGTTTTTGATGTCACAATTCACCTCTTTTATATTGTGTATTAACTAAAGTTATAGTTATACTTATTTTTAATACTTTTGTCCTTTAAACTTTATAGTAGAGTTAAATGATGAACACACCATCATATTCAGTACTACAGTATTCAGAATTTCATGATGCACTTTGCCTTACCAGTTGTATATTTCCATATGTTCTAATGTTACTAATTAGCACCCTTTTACTTTTGCATGCAGAACACCTTTTAGTACATATTTCTTGTAAGGCAGGTCGAGTTTTGATGACAGCATTCAGCTTTAGTTCTTCATTGCTCTCTTTTTGTTACTGAAGGACAACTTTGCTAAACAGATTTCTTGCTTGGCAGTATTTTTTACTTTCAGCATTTTAAATCTGTCATCACACTCTTTCCTGGCCTACAATGTTTCTACTGAGAAATCCACTAAACCTTTGTGGGAGTTCTCTTGTAAGTTTCAAGCTTTCTCCCTCATTTTCTGCTGTTATGTAGCTCCTTTAATTTTTGAGTTTTATTATAATGTGTGTTGGAGAGGAGCTCTCTAAATTGATGTTGTTTGGTGAATTATGAGCTTGGACATCCAAATTTCCCCCCATGTTTAGAAAATTTTTAGCCATTTAAAAAAATTATATTTCTGCCTTTTCTTCTCCTTCTGGAACTCCATTAATTCACAAATTGGTTATTTTGATGGTATTCCATAAATCAAATGGGGTTTCTAGACTGTTGCTTCTATTCTTTTGGTCTCCTTTGGATAATTTTGAAGATTCTATCTTATGATTGATCAATCTGCTATTGATGCTCTCTATTACATTTTTCATTTCATTCATTGTATTTTTCAACTGCAGAAGAATTTCTATTTGATTCTTTTAAAAATATTTTCTATCCTTTCTTTAAGCTTCTGTTTTCCTTTTTGTTAAAATGTCTGTTTTCTTGTAGCTCATTGCATTTCCTTAAAACATCTATATTAAATTATTTATCTAATAAATCACAGATTTCTATGTCTTGAGCTTTGCTACTGAAAGAATATTGTGCTCCTTTGGTGGCATCATGTGTCCTTGATTTATCATGTTCTTTGAAGTTTTCCATTACTGGTGATATAAGTCATCTCCATCTGAAGTAAGTCATCTCCAGTTCTTATTAACTGGCTTAAAGAGAGAAATATTTTCTGTCACCCTACTGATTATGGGGTTTTTCGGACCTATGGTTACACCTGGACCATGCTTCTTGCTCCTTTTTATAGCAGAATCTTCAAGCTTCTATGCTTTCTACTGACCCCAATATGTACCAGGCCATGTACTGACTGCTTCCCTTTTATTTTTCCAAAGGTGGTACTTAAGCTGAAGTTTGTGGCCTTTCTCTGGCCTGCAGACTTGAGACAGCCTTCTGTGCAAGGCTCACTAGCTGTCTGACAGAGCTTACTTTTGCTACCGTCATTGGGAGCACATGCAGAGATCTAGGCACACAGAGTCAGAAGAAGCTCATTGAGCACACTGTGCCTCTGGGTCAGCTGGGGAGATCTGCAGGTGGGGATTTCTCAGCATCTTGAGGATAGGTTTCTTGATAGAGTCCACATTGTGGTTAGGAGGCTCCACATATCTTTAATGCCCTCTGAGAGTCCTATCTGCCACTCTCCCAGTTTTCTCCTGCCTGCTCCAGTCATATAGCTCCCAGTTCATATTCTAGATGGGATGAAAGAAAAATGTGTTTTAGCAATTTCCACCTCAGCTGGGGAGGCCAGGTGCTCACTTACATACACACTCTCTTTCCCCGTGAGAGGACTGGCAGGCCGAGATGCTCTTGGTCCTATCCTGTGTCACATTTGGGAGGAGCAGTGCAAGACCAGTCAAGCTGTTCCACTTTCCCTCACCAGACCATAAAAACTTGTTCTGTTTTTTTTTTTGTGTGTTTGTTTTTCCTCCAGTGGTATGCTGGAACTTTTCTAAAACCTGGACCTCTGCAAATACTCTCTCATCCATGGGTGATTGTCAAGACACTGAACTCCAGGGGCTCCTGGAGCGAGGCCAAGAGGGGCTGAAGGCCGTTCATAGGCCACACAGGGTCACAGCCAGGACTGTGGTCTGTATGCCGATTACCTGAAACATTGGGCAAGACTCCCTGCAGGCCCCTCAGCGTGTGGTACTGAACCCATAATTTCCCCAAAGGCACTTTGTGTGTGGATGGATGCCCAGTTATTACTGTTGAGGGAAAAACAAGAGATGTCTAATTCCACCATGAGGTTGGTATTACTTCTAAAGGGTATGTTGTTTTAATCTGCATTTCTTTGAGACTGTGCACATATTTTTGTCATGTTTTCTTTCTTTGGGAATTACCTGATCATGTTCTTCATCCATTTTTTCCTTGGAGGTGATGGCATTTTTTCTTATCAAATTCTTCATATATTTATATTAAGAATATCAACTGTTTATAATAAATATGGCAAATATTGCTCTAAGCCTCTACTCTTCAATCTTATCTATACTGATTTTTGGCTATTTTTTAAATAATCATAGTATTATTCTATGTGTATTTTCTTTTTTCACCATGTTGGCATGATGATGCATTTAAACTTACATGATATTTTAAACATCTGCCATCAAAAATATCAGCTTTGGCAGAGACCAGTTATTGGGAAAACTGATTCATTATTGAAAGAAAAAGGAATAATTATATATTTTAAGGTACAAAAATATTAAAACCCTGTAAGAGTCCTTTATAAGAGCAGTACAAAATAGTCAATGTACATCAGAGTATACACATCACAATGGGGCATCCTCTGCCCCACCCCATACCTCAAAATCTTATATTAAGCTGTGTGGGCAGTTTGAGAGCCATCATAATGTAGAAATATGAAAATCATCAGGGTCAATTCCAGGAAGAATGAAGGTAGATGGTTCTTTAAGATCCAGTATGAAAAGACATATAGCATAGGAATTATTTGGCAGTTTTTAAAGGAGTCTTTTTGAAAAATGCAGATAGGATCTTCACTATTTCATTTGGGGGATAATATATTTACAGGTATTTAAAAAAGATAATTCCAGTCATATAAAGGTTTAGTCTTATTATAGGCATTTTATGCAAAAATTCAGTACCTTTTGCTTCTTCTATAATACTATATTTCCCCATGTATAAGACACACTTTAATTTTGGGGTCTGAAATAAAAAAAAAGTATTACATAAAGTTATTGAACTCAAGTTTTATTCATCATAAAATTTATACAACTCCTCATCCATGCAAAAAAATGGGAAATGCAAGTAAAAAAATATACAGAGGGGACAAGATGGTGATGGAGTAGCCAGATGTACTAACTTCCACCTCCGAGAACCAAAGTGGATTACAATTTAATTTTAAGAACCATCATCTGGAAAAACCAATTTTGGACTAAACTAAGAGGACTCTTCAACCAAGGAACATTGAAGAAGCCATACCAAGACTGGTAGGAAAAGCGGAAACGTGGAGAGGGCTGCCCAGCTCCCTGGAGCGAACGGCAGCCAGGAGAGACTCGCATGGTGGAAAGTGAGTTTAGCAGAAAGGGGAGCGTCCTGAATCCCAGGAAGAAAGACCCAGCCTGCAGCCCCAGAGCCTAGAAGAGGCATATGGACAGTATTTAGCTGGAAACAAGTCAGGATACGTGAGAAAGAGACTGATTTCTCAGACCCAGGATTCTTCTTAAAGGGACCACTCAACACCTCTCTCACAATCACTCATGCAGGGCTCCGGAGGATGAGGAGAGAGGAGAGAACTGAAGCAGTGGGAAGAGTATGTAATCTAGGAGGCATAGGGAGAAACACTTTGAGAGACAGCCACCCTAACCTCTGGAACGAGTCACTCCCCAAATCTGAAGTGAATATTTCCCCTGGAAACAGCAATACTGGCAAAGGGAAGCAGGACACCAGCCAAACAAGCTGTCCTGAGGTACTTAGAGCAGAGTTGCTTAGAAGGAGGGAGCTTTCGGGACTACAGTAGTGAGTGTTAGGGTCTGAGCTGCAGCACCCCCATCCACATGGCTGAGGGCTTGCCCAAGGGCAGGCGGTGGTGGTATACAAAAGCATGGTTCTGTCGGCAAGGGCAGCAGCCAGCTGGCCACAACTGAGGCCGAGGTGTGAGCTCGGTCTTGCCTGGCTGAGGAGGAGGGGATGTGCAAAAGAGGTCAAACCCAGTTGTGGGCCATATGCAATTCAGCCTGTGGGGAAAGGGGCAGAGATCCGCCCTTGAGCAAGGGCGCAGGAGCAGAGCCTCCCCCCTACCATGGAACCAAGGCTCGTGGCCTGATGTGGGAGCTGGATCCTCCTGCAGGGGTGCAGCGACAGCCCAGAACAGGCAGAGTCATGCAACTGAGCATGGGCATGCAGCCCCGCATGGCCTGTGGAGCCAAGGCTTGCAGCCCTCCTGTGAGTGGGATCCACCTGCAGGCGCAGGGCAAAAGCTCAGAATCAGGCAGAGACCCGCAGCTGAGCAAAGGTGCTCAACCCTGCCCTCAGGGTTGATCATAACCCCACCCACAGTGGCGGGGCGAAGGCCGAGGCCACCGAGGCTGTACACCTGAATATGTAATCACAGCCCCTCCTGTGAAGAAGAGGCAGAAACCACAGCAACATCACCAGTGGGCTGGCACTGGCAATGCCCATACCTGAAGGCCTTAAGTAGCAGCAGCAGGGGAGGTGGTGGGCCTGCAGACAGACCAGACCTAGGGAACACAGAGGCCACACTCAGTGGACCCCAGTGGCCAAAACTTTCTTTTACAGGCATACCACCAGAAGCTAGAGAAAGCTCAAATAAACAACTTGACCCTACATCTAAAAAGAACTAGAAAAAGAACAGCAAGTAAAGCTCAGATGTGGTAGAAGGAAGGAAATAATAAAAATCAGAGTGGAAATAAATGACTTAGAACAGTGTTTCCCAACCTTTTTTGTGCCATGACCCACCTTAACCTTTCTAAAATTTTTATGTCCCCCCTCTATGTAACATACATAATTTTTAACATTAAAAAATTGATTTGTTCACTTAATAAACATAAATGATAGGTTCTAGGAAAAAATCACTATGAAATTGTTAACAAAACACAGTAAGTAAAATTTCAAAACATATAATGAAAAACAGAAATTTAAATTCCAAATAATTTTAATACAGATTTTTCTATATTAATTTATTATTTTAATTTAGTGTGATCTTTGCGCTTGATGCTTGCTGCACAGAGATTTTATATTAGGTTCCAATTTGGTTAGCTTTAGTCTCAAGTCTCCACGTTGTGTTATATCCAGCCGATTTCTTTTTTTTTACCAGTAAATCATTTACAGCACTAAATCCACATTCAGCTAAAAATGAAGATGGAAACGGTAGCAATAGTTTTCTTGCACATTTGGTTGAATTTGGGTATTTGATTTCTGTTTCCTCACAAAGTCATGCCATCACTCCTTTGATATTAAATAAAGCTTTAACTGACTCATCATTTTGCAATTCTGCGAGTTCTTCTTGATACTGCATATTTGATATATCAGACAAATCCACTAACATTGGCTGCATCATCCATGTTGGGAAATCAATTTGTTTTAAATCAGAAAATCTTTCTTTTAAATCAGCTGATAGAATATTCAAATGATTGACAATAACAAGTAAAGTGGTATCAGTTACTTCACATTTTTGGAGCCAATGAAACTGTTTAAAGTTTTTGTTGTTAATATGTTTCTGACATAACTCAATATTGGTAATGAAACCAAATATCTTTGCTTTTACATTGACAAGTTTTATTTGTTCCTTGAAGTTGCTTATTTAATATAGTTTTTCAAAGATATCGGCTAAATAACTCACAAATGCTTTACCATCTATTGTTAACAGATACTTCATTTCAGGTTTGTTGCTTAAAAAATCACTAAGAGTATCAAACAGTTCCATAAATCTTTTCAAAAAGTTTCCTTTAGATAGCTATCTTACTTCAGTATGAAGTAAAAGTCTCACATGGTCTTCATTGTTTTCTTCACAAAATAGCTTGAAAAGACGCTCACATTTGGCACTAGCTTTAATAGCATTAACACACTTTATTACTGTATGTAACACTTCATTCAGAACAGGCGAGATGTTTTTAGTTACCAAGTTTTCCCTATGAATAACACAATGCACAAGAATCATTTCTGGATTCGCATCTTTCATCAATTTTAAGCAGCCATTTTTCTTGCCCATCATATTGGGAGCACCATCTGCAGCACAAGATGTTATATTTTTCATTGGTATATCATTGACATCTAAGTAGTTTTTTAGCTTATTATATATATCTTTGGAGGTAGTGGTGCTTCCTAATCTTTTACAGAACAACATTTCTTCAGCAAACTGTCCTTTATCAATATATCTTACGTAAGTTATCAATACTGCCTCACTGTCTCTCAAAGTTGATTCATCCATTTGCAAGGAGAATTTTCTTGTTTTCAGCTTTTCAATAAGTTGTTTTTCAATATCCTCACTCATTTTGTCTATTCTTCTGCTAACAGAATTGTTACTGAGTGGCATAGCTTTTACATCTTTGTCATCTTTTTCAAGAACCGTTTTAAGAAATGCTGCTATTGACGGTTTTATTAAATTCTCTCCTATAGTGTGATTTTCTCCAGTTTTAGCGATGAATAAAGAAATTTGATTACTAGCCTCAAGGACACGATTATTAGTTGAAGTATGAGCAGTAAATAGAGACTTTAATGTTGTTCTTTTTTCAAAATTTTTCTTTAAAGTTTTAAAGTAACTCAAATCTGAATTAATATGAGCACTATGTTTTGCCTTCAAATGCGCCTCAAGATGACCTTGTTTCATTGATTCGTTGGTCAAGCATTGCTGGCATAAAAGACAAAAAGGAATACGTTCATTGTGAACAGCGGGTATGAACCCAAATTTTAAATATTCCTCCGAATATTGACGAGTTTTTTTCTTGCTTGCACCACTCATTTTACTATGGGCTATAATAAAAATAAGATCAATTAAAAACTAATATTAAAATATGTGTTAAAATATATTCAATGTGACATAGAGTAAACGTATACTAAAAATTCATATTTATTTAAATGTATATAACACATTTACTACACTACCACCGCAAATCAAAGGTATCTATATTTTTTCCACTTGACAAAATTTTCTGGAAAGTTATGCTTCTAAAATTAAAATTGTCATGCATGCACTATTATAGCCCCAATAATATTTATAAAATATTATTGCTTTCTAGCCCCGATGCAAGAAGTACTTAATAAAGAGTTTAATATTGATAAAAATAAAATCAAATACTTACCAATTATATCTATACAATATATATATGTATATTTATTGAATCAACGAGCTTTTACAACAGTTTTGACTGACACTTATTTCAAATTAACACCAACTGAATGATATGAAACACTACAGAAGTTGCGATGGGCCAATTAGGTGAGAATAACTGCGTTGTTTAGTGAGTTTTTAAAACGTCCGGGGTTCCCCGTGGCAGACGCCACACTCCACGGTGAACCCAGGACGAAGTTTACTTGACGACGCCAATCACCCAGTTAATATTTTGGTCTCATCAAATGAAATTATACTTAATAATTATTTACCGCAATTATTTAAGAATTGCATTTTTTGTTAAATTTGGCAGCGATATCTAGCATTGCATTTAAATGGCCCAGGGCGAAAGAGTTAAAGTCATGTCAAGTCCATTTTCAAATTGCCCCCCTGAACTATCGAATTGCCCCCCTGTGGGGCATGGGCACCACGTTGGGAAACACCGACTTAGAAGCTAAAGAAACAATACAGAGGCTCAATTAAACCAGTAGCTCTTTCCTTGAAAAGGTAATCAAGATCGATGAACCTTTAACCAGACTCACCAAGAAAAAAAGAGAAAGTACTCAATAAAATTAGAAATGAGAGTGGAGTAATAACAACTGACACAACAGAAATACAAAATATTGTAAGAAAATACTATGAAGAACTGTATGTGAAAAAACTAGCTAATCTAGATGAAATGTAAAAATTCCTTGAAACATATAATCTTCCAAAAATTAATCTGGAAGAATCAGAAAACCTAAATAGACCGATTACATCAAATGAGATCAAAACATTTATCAAAAAACTCCCAAAAAAGAAAAGTCCTGGATCTGATGGCTTCACAAGTGTATTCTACCAATCTTCAAAGAAAAGCTAACTCCTATGCTTCTGAAGCTATTTCAAAAAAATTCAAGAGGAAAGAAGACTTCTAAGCTCCTTTTATGAGGCGAGCATCATTCTGATTCCAAAACTAGGCAAAGGCAACACAAAGAAAGAAAATTATAGGCCAATATCCCTGATGAATTTAGATCTTAAAATACTCAACAAAATATTAGCAAAAAGGATCCATCAATATATGAAAAAAATCATACAACACGATCAAGTGGGATTTATTCTGGGGAGGTAAGGATCTTACAATTATCACAAATCTATCAATGTGACTCATCACATAAACAAAAGGAAAGAGAAAAACCACTTGATAATTTCAATAGATGCAGAAAAAGCATTTTATAAAATCCAGTACCCATTCATGAACAAAACTCTGAGCAAAGTGGGAATACAGGGAACATACCTCATCTATGTTCAAAGGCCACCTATGACAAACCCACAGCCAACATCATACTCAATGGGCAAAAATTAAAAGCAATTGCCTTAATATCAGGAACAAAGCAGGGGTGCCCCCTTTCACCACTCTTATTCAACATAGTTCTGGAAGTCCTAGCCACAGCAATCAGACAAGAAAAAGAAATAAAAGGCATCCAAATTGGAAAAGAGAAAGTAAAACTATCATTATTTGCAGATGATATGATATTGTATATAGAAAACCCTAAAGTCTCAGTCAAAAAACTACTGGACCTGATAAATGAATACAGCAAGGTGGCAAGATATAAAATTAATACTCAGAAATTAGAGGCATTTTTATACATCAACAATGAACTGTCAGAAAGAGAAATTAAAGAAGTAATTTCCTTCACCATTGCAACAAAAAAAATAAAGTACCTAGGAATAAATTTTACCTGGCAGATTAAAGACTTGTACTCAGAAAATGATAAAACATTGATAAAAGAAATCAGGGACAATACAAACAGGTGGAAACATACACCGTGCTCATGGTTAGGAAGAATAAACATCATTAAAATATCTATATTACCCAAAGCAATTTATAAATTCAATGCAATACTGATTAAAATACCAATGACTTACTTCAAAGATATAATTCACATATTCCAAAAATTTATATGGAACCAAAAGAGAACACGAATAGCCTCAGTAATCTTGAAAGGGAAGAATAAAGTGGGTGGTATTAGACTTCTGGATATCAAGTTATACTACAAGGCCATTGTACTCAAAACATCCTGGTACTGGCATAAGAACAGGCATATAGATCAATGGAATTGAACAGAGAACCCAGAAATAAACCCACACTTTTATGGACAACTGATATTTGAGAAAGGAAGTAAGAGCATACAATGAAGTAAAGACAGCCTCTTCAACAAATAGTGTTGGGAAAATTGAACAGCTACCTGCAAAAAATGAAACTAGACCACCAACTTACACCATTCACAAAAATAAACTCAAAATGGATAAAAGACTTAAATGTAAGCCGTGAAACCATAAGCATTTTAAGGATTCACAATGAGATATCACCATAAAACCTTGTGAGATATCACAAAAAAACATAGGCAGTAAGCTCTCTGATATCTCTTGCAGCAATATATTTGCCGATTTATCTCCATGGGCAAGTGAAAAAAAGACAGGATAAACAAATGGAACTTTATCAAACTGAAAAGCTTCTGCACAGATAAAGACAATAAGAACAGAATAAAATGACAAACTACACAATGGGAGAACATATTTGACAATACATCTGAAAAGAGGTTAATAACCAAAATTTATAAAGAACTTGTAAAACTCAATACCAGGAAGACAAATAATCCAATCCAAAAATGGGCAAAAGAAATTAACAGACACTTCTTTAAAGAGGACGTACAGATGGCCAATAGGCATATGAAAAAATGCTCAACATCACTAATCATTAGAGAAATGCAAGTTAAAATCGCAATGAGATATCACCTCACACCAGTCAGAGTGGCGCTCATCAACAAACTACACAGAATAAGTGCTGGCGAGAATGTGGAGAAAAGAGAATGCTCCTGCATTGCTAGTGGGAATGCAGACTGATGCAGCCACTGTAGAAAACAGTATGGAGATTCTTCAAAAAATTAAAAACCGCACTGCCTTTGACCCAGCTATATCACTTTTAGGAATATACCCCAAGAACACCATAGCACTGTTTCAAAAGAAGAAATGCACCCCTATGTTTATGGCAGCATTGTTCACAATAGCGAAGATCTGGAAACAGCCCAAGTATCCATCAGTGGACAAGTGGATTAAAAAGCTTTGGTACATATATACTATAGAATACCACTTCGCCATAAGAAATGATGACATCGGATCATTTACAACAACATTGATGGACCTTGATAACATTATACTGTGTGAAATAATTAAATCAGAAAAAACTAAGAACTATATGATTTCATACATAGGTGGGACATAAAAATGAGACTCAGAGACATGGACAAGAGTATGGTGGTTACGGTGTAAAAGGAAGGAGAGGGAGGGGGTTTGGAAAGGGGAGGGGCACAAAGAAAACCAGGTAGAAGTTGACAGAAGACAATTTGACTTTGGGTGATGGAAATGCAGCATAATCAAATATCAAAATAACCTGGAGATGTTTTCTCTGAACATATGTATCCTAATTTATCAATGTCACTGCATTAAAATTAATAACCCCCCCCCAAAATATCTTCAACCACTATGTAAGAAGCACCCAGTTTTTAGACCACAAGTGTTTTGAAAAATAGTGTGTCTTATACATGGGATATATGGTACTTTTAACAAGGTACTCAGTTACAGTCCAAATAAGAAAATATAACCAAAAACTATACATTTTATAAACAGAATCTACTTTGAATTATTACATAAATCTCTAATGCAATTAGAAACATTATTTTAGGAAGACAAGATGGCGCTGGAGTAGGTGGATGTACCAACATCCACCTCCGGAAATCAAAGTGAATTACAAACTAATTTTAAAAACTATCATCTGGAAAAACCAACTTTGTCCTAAACTAAGAGGAATCTCTAACCAAGGAACACTGAAGAACCCACACAAAGACTGGTAGGAAAAGCAAAAATGTGGAGAGGGCTGTCCAGCTCCCTGGGGCAAAAGCTCGGAAACAGGCAGAGACCCCCAGCTGAGCATAGGTGGTCACCACTGCCCTCAAAGCCAAGCATAATGCCACCCATGGGGGTGGGGCAAAGGTCAAGGCCACCTAGGCTTGTATACCCCAGCACATATTCACAGCCACTCCCGTGAAGGAGAGGTGGAAACTACAGCAATAGCCCCAGTGGGCAGGCACTGGCAATGCCCATACCCAAACGCACTAGGCAGCAACAGCAGAGGGGGGGGTGGGCCTGCAGACAGACCATACCTAGGGAACAGAGGCCACACCCAGTGGACTACAGTGGCCAAAACCTTCCTTTACACAGAGGAAATGAAAAGGCAGAGTAATGCAACACAAATGAATCAAGAGAAATCCCCAGAAAAGGTCCTGAATGAATCAGATATCACCAAATTACTAGATGCAGAGTTTAAAATAATGATTGTTAGGATGTTTAAAGATATTAAAACAATAGATTGTCATTACGAACACCTAAATAAAGAGATAGCAAATATAAAAAAGGACATTGAAATAATAAAAAAGAATCAGTCAGAAATGACAAATAATATATCAGAAATGAAGAAATAAAAGCAGGATGGATGAAGCTGAGAATTGAATCAGCGAGTTAGAGGACACGATAAATAAAGGCATGGAGCAGAGCAGAAAAAAGAAAAGAGACTCAAAATGTCTGAGGAAACTCTAAGAGAGCTCTGTGACAACATGAAGAGAAATAACATCTGCATCAAAGGGGTTTCTGAAGAAGAAGAGAAAGAACAAGGGATAGAGATTTTGTTCAAGCATATCATAGCTGAAAATTTCCCTAAATTAAGGCAGAAAAACATCTCACATGTTCAAGAAACACAAGAACTCCATTAAAGAGAAACCCAAGGAAATAAAAACCAAGACACATCATAATTAAAATACCAAAGCCAAGTAATAAAGAGAAAATATTAAAAGCTGCTAGACAAAAAAAGACTATCACCTACAAAGGAGCCCCCATAAGGATGACTTCCGACTTCTTAACAGAAACACTTGAGGTCAGAAGGGAATGGCAAGAAATATTCAAAGTAATGCAGAACAAGAGCCTACAACCAAGCCTACTTTATCCAGCAAGGCTATTATTTAGAATTGAAGGAGAAATAAAAAGCTTTCCAGACCAAAAAAAACAAAGAAACAAAAACGCAAGGAATTTACTACAACCTAACCAAGGTTGCAAGAAATGCTAAGGAGACTGTTGTAAACAGATCAAAAGATAAATAGAATATAGCAAAAGCGGAATAAAGTTTTAAAGAATAAAATGTCAATAAACAATTACATATCAATAATAATCTTAAATATATTGTAAATGGATTAAATGATCCGATCAAAAGACATAGGGTAGCTGCATGGATAAGAAAACAGGACCCATACATATGCTGTGTATAAGAGACATATCTTAAAAAAAAGATGCAGATAGAATGAAGAGAAAAGGATGGAAAAAATATTTCACACAAATGGAAATGAAAAAAAAAAAGGTGGGGTAGCAATACTTATATTGGACTTTAAACAAAATGGAATTTAAAACAAATACCATAGTTAGAGATAAAGAAGGCCACTACATAATGATAAAGGGAGCAATCCAACAGGAAGATATAACCGTTATAATGATCTATGCACCTCATATAGGAGCACTTAAATATATAAAGCAGACTTTGATGGATTTAAAGGGCGAGATCAACAGCAATACTATAATAGTAGGGGATTTCAATACCCCACTAACATCACTAGAGAGATCCTCAAGAAAGAAAATTAACAAAGAAACAGCAGACTTAAAGGACATACTAGATCTACTCGATTTAATAGATATCTTCAGAACCTTTCACCCTAAAACAGCAGAATATACATTCTTTTCAAGTGCTGATGGTACATTCTCTAGAGTGGACCACATGTTTGGACACAAAAGCGGTCTCAACAAATTTAAGAGAATTGAAATCATATCGAGCACTTTCTCTGATCACAATGGCATGAAACTAGATATCAACCACAATAGAAAAACTAAAAAATACTCAGACACTTGGAAACTAAATAGCATGTTATTAAATAACGAATGGGTAAACAATGCGATCAAAGAAGAAATTAAAATTTTCCTAGAAACAAACAATAATGAGCATACATCAACTCAAAATTTTTGGGACACAGCAAAAGCAGTCCTGAGAGGGAAGTTCATAGCATTACAGGCATACCACCAGAAGCTAGAAAAAGCTCAAATAAACAACTTGACCCTACATCTAAAAGAACTAGAAAAACAACAGCAAGTAAAGCCCAGAGCTAGTACAAGAAAAATAATAATAAAGATCAGAGTGGAAATAAATGACATAGAGACTAAAGAAACAATACAGAGGATCAATGAACCCAGGAGCTGGTTCTTTGAAAAGGTAAACAAGATTGATGAACCTTTAACCAGACTCACCAAGAAAAAAGAGAGAGAGGACTCAGATAAATAAAATTAGAAACAAGAGTGGAGAAATAACAACTGACAGAACAGAAATACAAAATATTGTAAAAAAAATGCTATGAAGAACTGTATGCCAAAAAACTAGACAACCTAGATGAAATGGACAAATTCCTTGAAATATACAATCTTCCAACAATTAATCTGGAAGAATCAGAAAATCTAAACAAACCAATTACAACAAATGAGATTGAAAAAGTTATCAAAAAACTCCCAAAAAAGAAAAGTCCTGGGCCTGATGGCTTCACAAGTGAATTCTACCAAATATTCAAAGAAGAACTAACTCCTATCCTTCTCAAGCTATTTTCAAAAAATTCAAGAGGAAAGAACACTTCCAAGCTCCTTTTATGAGGCGAGTATAATTCTGATTCCAAAACCAGGCAAAGACAACACAAAGAAAATTATAGGCCAATATCCCTGATGAATTTAGATGCAAAAATTTTCAACAAAATATTAGCAAACCGGATCCAGCAATATATGAAAAAAAATAATACACCATGATCAAGTGGGATTTATTCTTGGGAGGCAAGGCTGGTACAATATTTACAAATCAATCAATGTGATTCATCACATAAGCAAAAGGAAGGAGAAAAAACACATGATAATTTCTATAGATGCAGAAAAAGCATTTTATAAAATCCAGCACCCATTCATGAACAAAACTCTCAGCAAAGTGGGAATACAGGGAACATACCTCAACATGATAAAGGCCATCTGTGACAAACCCACAGCCAATATCATACTCAATGGGCAAAAATTAAAAGCAATCCCCTTAAGATCAGAAACAAGGCAGGGGTGTCCCCTTTCCCCCTCTTATTAAACGTTGTTTTGGAAGTCCTAGCCACAACAATCAGACAAGAAAAAGAAATAAAAGGCATCCAAATTGGAAAAGAGAAAGTAAAACTATCATTATTTAGATGATATGATATTGTATATAAAAAACCCTGAAGTCACAGTAAAAAAACTACTAGACCTGATAAATGAATTCAGCAAAGTGGCAGGATATAAAATCAATACTCAGAAATCAGAGGCATTTATACACTAACAATGAACTGTCAGAAAGAGAAATTAAGGAATGAATCGTCTTTATCATTGCAACCAAAAAAATAAAGTACCTAGGAATAAATTTAACCAGGGAGATTAAAGACTTGTACTCAGAAAATTATAAAACATTGATTAAAAAAAATCAGGGATAATACAAACAAGTGAAAGCATATACTGTGCTCATGGTTAGGAAGAATAAACATCATTAAAATATCCATATTACCCAAAGCAATTTATAAATTCAATGCAATACTGATTAAAATACCAATGATTTACTTCAAAGATATAGAACACATATTCCAAAAATTTATATGGAACCAAAAGAGAACATGAATAGCCTCAGCAATCTTGAAAGGGAAGAATAAAGTGGGAGGTATCACACTTCCGGATATCAAGTTATACTACAAGGCCATTGTACTCAAAACAGCCGGGTACTGGCATAAGAACCGGCATATAGATGAATGGAACAGAATTGAGAACCCAGGAATAAATCCACAGTTTTATGGACATTTGACAAAGGAGGTAAGAGCATACATTGGAGTAAAGACAGCCTCTTCAACAAATGGTGTTGGGAAAATTGGACAGCTACCTGCAAAATAATAAAACTAGATCACCAACTACACCATGCACAAAAATATACTCAAAATGGATAAAAGACTTAAATGTAAGCTGTAAAACCATAAGCATCTTAGAAGAAAACATAGGCAGTAAGCTCTCTGACATTTCTTGCAGCAATATATTTGCCGATTTGTCTCCAGAGGCAAGTAAAATAAAAGACAGGATAAACAAATGGGATTTTATCAAATTAAAAAGCTTCTGCACAGCTAAAGACAATAAGAACAGAATAAAATGACAAACTACACAATGAGAGAATATATTTGACAATGCGTCTGATAAGGGGTTAATAACCAAAATTTATAAAGAACTTGTGGAACCAGGAAGATAAACCATCCAATCCAAAAATGGGCAAAAGAAATGAATAGACACTTCTCCAAAGAGGACATACAGATGGCCAATTGACTTATGAAAAAATGCTCAACATCACTAGTCATTAGAGAAATGCAAATTAAAACCACAATAAGATATCACCTCATACCAGTCAGAATGGCGCTCATCAACAAAACAACACAGAATAAGTGCTGGCGAAGATGTGGAGAAAAGGGAACCCTCCTTCACTGCTGCTGGGACTACATACTGGTGCAACCACTATGGAAAACATTATGTAGATTCCTCAAGAAATTAAAAATTGAACTGCCTTTTGACCCAGCTATACCACTGTTAGGAATATACCCCAAGAACACTATAGCACTGTTTGAAAAGACGAAATGCACTCCCATGTTTATGGCAGCATTGTTTACAATAGCGAAGATTTGGAAACAGCCCAAGTGTCCATCAGTAGTCGAGTGGATTAAAAAGCACTGGTATATATATATACTATGGAATACTACTCAGCCATAAGAAATGATGACATCGGATCATTTACAACAACATGGATGGACCTTGATAACATTATACTGAGTGAAAGAAGTAAATCAGAAAAAACTAAGAACTATATGATTCCATACATAGGTGGGACATAGAAATGAGACTCAGAGACATGGACAAGAGTGTGGGGGTTACAGGATGAGGGGGGAGGAGGGTGAAGGGGTTGGGGGAGGGGAGGGGCACAAAGAAAACGAGTTAGAAGGTGACGAAAGACAATTGGACTTTGGGACTAAATGTCAAAATAACCTAGAGATGTTTTCTCTGAACATATGTACCCTGATTTATCAATGTCAACCCATTAAAATCAATAAAAAAAAGAATTTGTCTCACGGCTAATTCAGGCAGTTAGAAGAATAGTATAAGGATGCTAATTTGGCTTCTCAGGCCACATCCTGCAAAAGGGGCCCCAAGAAAATTGGTAATTTGGCTCCTCTGATTTTGCCAATTGGATTAAAAAAAAATAGGTCAGGAACGCCCTGAAATGGAACTAAAATTACATGGGCATAAATTTAAAGGACTTTTAGATACTGGAGCTGATGTATCTGTTATTGCTAAGTTACATTGGCCTCCTTTCTGGCCCACTCATGCAGCAGCCACAGAGGCGTAAGGTATAGGACAGAGTAAATCCCCTCAACAAAGTTCTAGTTTTTTACATTGGAAAGATTAAGAAGGTCATTCTGGATTTTTTTAAGCCTTATGTGCTCCCTGGATGGCGAGTTAATTTGTTGAGTAGATATGTTTTGAAAAATATGGGAGCATTGCTTGTCAGTCCTAATAGTTTAGTAAGTACTCAGATGCTTGACCGGGGATTTTTGCCCACTAAGGGACTAGAGAAAGAACAGCGAGGAATTCTCACCCCCATAGAAGTGCCACCCAATACCAGAAGGTGTGGATTAGGATATCAAAATTTAGCATAGGGGCCTTGGTAGCTCCTGCTACCCCAATAATGCATTGTGCAGACCCAATTACTTGTAAATGAGATAATCCTGTATGGGTAGACTAATGGTCCTTTTCTCAGGAGAAACTTAGGACAGCTGCTCAATTGGTACAAGAGCAGCTACAGCTTTGGCACATTGACCCATCTAATAGTCCATGGAATACACTTCCATATTTTGATCTTGTTGCCTCCTGGATTATCAAGGGGCATAGACAACCCTTCAGTTTATAGGTTTTGAGCCTCAAAATTATTGTTGTTCCTTTTTCAAAGGATGAATAACTATGGCTCTGGGAAACTTTCACTAAATGGCAAATCACTTATGCAAATCAATGGACAACTTTATAGTGAAACAGTCAACTTAAAATCAGCTGAAAGATTAGAATTATATGCCATTATCATGGCTTTTCAGCATTTGCCATATTCCTCCTTTAATTTATATACAGACAGCAAATATTTACTTATGGTTGTTTCCACTGTAAAGACTGCTGTCTTAGGGACAGTTGCTGATGAACTATTTCAGCAGTTCCTTCTTCTTCAAAGACTTGTATGTCAACATAGAGCTCCATGTTTTATAACACATACTCGAGCTCACTCCATGCTCCCTGGAGCTTTAGCACAAGGGAATGCCCTTGTTGATCAAGCTACCCAAAAGAAAATTATTTGGAGCAACCATGACAGATTGAGCAATTCAGTCTCATACTATTCATCACCGGAATGCTGCAGTCCTGTGTAAATAGTTTCAACTTTCTCAGGAAGCAGCATGGAAGATTGGTAAATCCTGTCCAAGGGGTCCTATACTACAATCTGTCCCTTCAGTTGAAGTTAACCCTCAAGGACTCCTACCAGGACAATTTTGGCAAATGGATGTTACTCATATACCTTCATTTGGCAAACAGTCCTATGTCCACGTTACAGTGGATACCTATTCTGGATTTATAGTAACCTCTGTCAGAACAGGAGAGGCTGCTAAGCATGTTATAGCTCATTGTCTGTATGCACTGTTCTATTATTGGATTTCCTAAACTGGTTAAACTGACAATGCTCCTGCATATGTAGCAAAAACATTTACTGTATTTTGTCAAACCTTTCGAATTATGGGTATTTCTTACAATCTTTAAAGTCAAGGTATTATTAAAGTGTACCCAGCAAATATTTTAAGGTCAATGTAAAAAAACTTAAAAGAGGGGAGTCATATCCTGGAACTCCTACGGGTCTACCATATCATGCTTTTTACTTAAAATTTTTTAAATTTCTTTTGAATGCTGATGAACAGGAGATGCCAAATCTTTTTCTCTTGCAAACTTCTACCCTCTTTTATTTGATCCAGCTAATAACACTGTTTTGTCTTTTCCCAAATAGCTCCAGATATACGGAAAAGGTTTATATAGGCAGGTAGGGATCTTCAAACCCCTCAGTGAGATCTTCTGAGCATGGCTTTTAAGGTACCAAGAGGCAGAAAAAGCCCAATAGAGATCAGGTGAACTACCAGCTTTTAGGATACGCCCTTAAAGGCTCCAATGCCCCAAAGGGGTCTCATAGGATTCCATCTGGGTCCTGCTTCAATAATGAATAGGAAGGTTATTGAGCTAAAGCCTGCCAGGCTTACATGCCTTTGCTGTGAGGAAAAAGAGACACTGGAAGGTAGGCTTCCCCCTCGCTCCTCTAAGGGAGGGTTCAGTCTCTTCCAGCCCTGCTCCAGCCACCTATGACCTAACCTTGCCCAGAATGCTGGGGTTTGCCACTGAAGGCTGAATGTGCCCAGGGCTGTCGGCTCCTTTTACGACACTGTGGACGAGCCTAGGGTATTTCTTCCAAGAAGCAGGAAAACTGATCTCATTTGCACAAGGGCCACTTAACTATGTCTTGCCTGAATAGTCAGGTTTTTATTATTCCCTCGAAGATCTCTGTTGTGGGTGTTGATAGTCCTATTTTCTGCTGTTTTGTTTAATATATAGTGTTTCCTTTATTCCTCCTACCTCAATGCCCCACTGTTATTTCAGGCTGGGACCTACTCTTAATTTAGAGCTCTCTTTCCCCCTTTTGCCAACTTGTATTATGAATCTACCTTTGCCACCCAGCTTAGTATATCCTAAGGTTCTCTTTACCAAGCCACAGTCGCAGAGCTCCAGGGAAAAGCAACCTGGTCTCATCTCTCCAGGCAGAGGAGAACAGAAGCTCCATCTCCACACATGCTACAGATGGCTTTTCCAGTCTACCTGAATCATTACCAGCTAGAAGCAGCGGTCATTGTGACTTGGACGTGAGCTGCAAAGTATAGAATTGTGACAACAATTACAGTGCCATATGGACTTTTCCTGGATGTGGACTTTTCCTGAACTCCTCTTTTTGTGACAGCTCCTAATGGACTAAACTGGGGTTGGGTTGCATTTGCAGGGATCTGGAATGGTGTTGGTACCAACTTGGACTTGGTGAACATGTTAAGGACACTACTCTTTTATGGATTCTTGCTGTACTGGCCAAGAGTTTGCTTAAAGGCTTTAATCACTGTAAAAAAAAAAATAAAAGACTGGATAAAGATGTGGCACATATACACTATGGTATACTACTCAGCCATAAGAAATGATGACATCGGATCATTTACAACAAAATGGTGGGATCTTGATAACATTATATGGAGTGAAATAAGTAAATCAGAAAAAACCAAGAACTGCATGATTCCATACATTGGTGGGACATAAAAACGAGACTAAGAGACATGGACAAGAGTGGTGGTTATGGGGGGGGGGGGAGGAGAAAGGAGAGGGGGAGAGGCACAAAGAAAACTAGATAGAAGGTGACGGAGGACAATCTGACTTTGGGTGATGGGTATGCAACATAATTGAATGACAAGATAACCTGGACATGTTTTCTTTGAATATATATACCCTGATTTATTGATGTCACCCATTAAAATTAATAAAAATTTATTTATAATAAACAAACAAAAAAACCATTATTTTATTCTATTTGGTGATGTTTCTTCCGATTCCTTTAATTATAAAGTCTTTGAAGATTCTAAATGTCGTGGAATCATCTTGTGTCATTAAACAGGTAACTGTGTAAGTTTTTTCAGTATGTTCTCACATTTTAACTTTGATTAAATGCCATATTTTAGCACAGACATTAGATAATATTTAACAGTGTATCTGGTCACAGTTCAAGAGCGCTTGGCTCAAGCCTGGACACTGACCATGGAGAAATAGATGCCCTTCTTTGCCAGCAGCTGCTGTTGGGTGCCATATTCCTTGATCTTGCCATTCTGAAACACCACAATCCGGTCTGCATTCTGGATGGTGGACAGGCGGTGGGGATCACAATGCAGGTGCAGCCTTCCCTGGCTTTGTCCAGCGCTTCTTGGATGACCCATTCAATAATCATGTAAATTAATTCTGATAAAAATAGTACCTTCTCTTTAATTCCTCTTCCAAAATATTCTTCTAATCTTCAAAATTAATTTATCCAATAATAGGTCCTTCTATAACAATGATGCCAGTGAAATGTAACAGATTTTACAAAGCAAGGGATTTAGTGTATCAGAAGATAATCGAATTCTCCTTTGAATTCATTCCGAATCACGAGTCATCCATTCTGAAAGGACAATAAATACGGCCCATCCACCCATTAGAAATGTTTACTGGTATGCCTAGCCACACAACATCCTTCCATCAGCCTCTGGTCAGCTCTACAGAAAATTCAGGAAGACTGAGCATGGGGACACCTTCTTCTTTGCATTTTGGTATTTTTAAGACAGGAAACATCTCAGAACTTGTCTGTCTTTCAGGTGCCAGAATGCTTAACTTTTTCTCAAACTGACATATGATTACTAATATTTATCTTAAGGTACCAACAGCTTTCAACACTGTGTTGCTTTCCCATATTTTACATAGTTGCTGAAGAAATGCTGCCAGTAGAAATGGAAATATGCCTCCTCAATGCAGTTTCTAAGGTCAACACAAAGTGATCCAGGGCTGTTTACTGGAGCGTAAGTAAGTACTATGAGACTAATTGGCCTTGTTTTATCTTAGTTTTCTTTAACAGCAGCTATAGAAAGTGTTTAAATTCCACCAAAAGGTGACATGAGTAACAATCAACATTATGTGGCTGAAATTTCTTCTCTACTGTGGAAGAAAGAAGCATAAATTATATCTCAGGTGCAACTGATTTAAGTGTGAATAAGTCAGATTTACATTCTTACCTTTTCACTTTCTGTGTCCAGAGCTGATGTAGCTTCATCCAGAAGCAAAATGTGAGGCTGTCTAACAAGGGTGCACGCGATCGCAACACGCTGCTTCTGGCCACCCGATAGCTGAGTGCTTTTGTCTCCTACTCTGGTGTTGTATTTCTGTAAATAGAGTTTCATTACTATAAAAAGAAGAACAGATTATAAAAACGAGCTTGCTTACTGAAAAAAAGATAACTACTTCAATGCATACAAAAAATTTTTAGGTTTAGAAGTTAAGAATGGGTTCATAGAGAATTTTTCGATTGAGAGAGAGAAGAGGAAGGAAAGAAGACAAGTATCAACTCTTTTCACTGAATTGTTCCATTTAGTGTGTATTCATTGATTGCTTCTCCTATGTGTCCTGACCGAGGGTCAAACACGTGACTCCTGGGTCACCGGGTCAATGCTTTCTCCACCAAGCCATCCAGCCAGGGCCAGATTCATAGAAATTAAACAAAAACATAGCTCTCAATGACAAGTTTGATCTCTCTTCTTGAAAATAGACCATTTGTGTCTTGAAAGTTATGTTTTAGTGTAAACAAGTCAGCATGTGTATGAGGAAGAATTTTGTCATGTTAGTCTCTTCCAGTCTTCTGGTTTCATTATATTTGGGACAAAGAGGTAGAAGATAGGAAATTTGATTTGAAAGGCCTAAGCATAAGAAAATAATTGAAGCTCATTTCATTTATAACCAGCAGGTGATACTCTCTCCATTATTTTAAAGCAAGGAAGGGAAGAAATCCTTGGGATGCTACCTTTTTTATGTGTTTTTAAAAAACTCTCTGCTCCATCTCAACAATTTTAATGAATGCTAAAGAATTCTATTTCGATATATAACTTTAAAAGCTGAACTCTTTCAGCCCTGGCCAGATAGCTCAATTGGTTAGAGTCGTTCTGATAGGCCAAAGTTTCAGGTTTGGTTCCCCAGTTAGGAACATACAAGAATCTACCAATGAATAAATATGTGGAACAACAAAAATCAATGTTTTTTTTTCCTTTCTCTCTCTCTCTGTAAAAGTCAATAAACAAAATTTTTTAAAAAAGAAAGCTGAAGTATTTTTTTTGTTTTAGAGTTCTCCCAAAATTTTTCACCTATTTGTTGCCCACATTAGATAATTGTCACTACTCAACATAACGGCAGAGATAGCAGCATGTAGGGGAGAGCCGAAACAGGATGTGAAGGCAGTATAACCTAGAGAACAATACTATCTTATTATTTACAGGCCTTGGAGGCTAAAATTTTAGTCAAACTGCTGGCTCTGATTCTGATACTCAGAGTTTGTAAACTTCGTGTTCTGCATGGTGTTGCCTGTTTGTATTTGCTGTATCTGACAGCCCTAGTTCCGTGGCACTCGGACAGAGGGCGCCACCTGCAGGTGGGATACGAAGACTTCAGGTGACTTTTGGGTGGACCATGGGGCTGGCTCTACCCCAGGGCTGCGTCTGCCTCAGAGGCAGGAACACTGTGTCCCATGAAAGTGTAGGTGTGGCCAGGTTGCACCGAGAAAGTATTGAGCCTCTTGAGGCAAGTAAACACAGGGTTTAACCCCAAAGGGAGGAGCTGGGTAACGAGACCAGCCTCCTGCCGGGCGAGGTAAATTCTAGTTCAAATCACTCAGGGGAAGAAGTGGCTTCTCAGACAGAAAACAGGATTGAAGGGATTTGCCTTTCCTTTCCTTTTCGGAGAAGAAGAACCTATGAGTGTGCTCTGTGTAACAGAGTTGACCAAGAGCCCAGAAAAGCGGGGTCTCAGTGGCAGACAGATGTCAGAGCGGCAAAGCATATTTAATAGTCGGGGTGATAGTTACTCTCTGCGTTTGTCTTTGCCAACCCCTAACCCAGTGGTTCTCAAACTTCAGCCTGCGTCAGTATCACCTGGGCTATTAACACATCCATGGCTAGACTTCACCTCCAAGTTTCTAATTCCCACGCTCTGGGGAAGGGCCTGAGAACCTGCATTTCTTTCATGTTCCCAGGTGACACTGATGAGCTGGTCCATGCCCATGTGTGAGAACACTGACCTTGACATTAGTACAGGGGATTGAGACTATATTTTAAAATGTGCTAGCCTTGCCTGGCCAGATGGTGGTTCAGTGGACGGAGTGTCAGACTGGAATGTGGATGGCCTGAGTTCGAAACCTTGAGGTCGCCGGCTTGGGCGCAGCTTGTCTGGTTTGAGCAAGGCTCGCCAGCTTGGGCCCAGGGTTACTGGCTTGAGCAGAGGGTCACTTGGTCTGCTGTGGCCCTCTGGTAGAGGCACAGTTGGGGGGGGGGGTGTCAATGAATAGCTAGGGTGCCTCAGCGAAGAGTTGATGCTTCTCGTGTCTCTCCCTTCCTGTCTGTCTGTCCCTATCTGTTCCTCTGTGTCTCTCTGTTTCTGTCATAGAAAAATAAAAATATAAGAAATAAAATATGCTAGCCTTGGAAAGGGCCAATTATTCACAGTTGGGCTAGAAGGTTAAAGGCTGGGAACAATGTCCCCTCCTGGGGCCTATGATGTGGTAGCAGCAGTTACTTAAAGAAGAGACTCAGGAAAAGAAAATCTTGGGAAAGGGCCACCTGGCATTGCCAGACTTCCCCAAGAGGCGAGTGCCTTCCCTGCTGGCTGGAGGCTGCTGAACTCAATTTCTTATGGGGCACTTCCTTACAATAAATAATGTAAATGTTGATGATGGAGGGTTAGATGAGCCATGTGAAAATGTACTTTAAAATACAGGACTGAAGGGGCTTTCAAGAGGATGAGAAGTTGTGTTTGTCTGGCATCCTGGGAGGAATTCAGAGGACAGCCATGGGACTACAGCCCAGGGACGATTTCAAAGGCCACAGCTTGGGGCCCATAAAATGTGCAATGGTGATGAGTTACATGGCATCTCGGTCACTACATGGTTCAGCCCTATTCAGAGAGGGCCTTCTTTCTGGCATGGGTCCTGTCCCCAGCCTGACTCTGCAGGGAGGTTGGAGGTTTGGGAAAAGGCTTCAAGGAGGCAGAAGGAAGGCTGGGAGAGAAACAGGGAGGGGACTTCAGGCCTGCTTCTCCTGGCCCTGCACTTGGACTAGAAGGGAGAGGCCTCCCAGACATACCCGCTGTCAGGTCAGGCTTGTTCACAGGGGAAGTCAGTCGGGTGACCCGGTAAACATAACACTGAAGGGGGACAGGAAGTGTGGCCTGATGCTTGTATAAGGGTGTGTGCGTGTGTGAGTGTGTGAGTGTGTGGCTGCTCATTTTTCTTCACCTTGGGAAACCAGCCCTTATCCAACCATCGGCCAGGGAGGCACCCACGGGCTCCTGGACTCCTAACTGGCCGGGACCCTTACGTCAGGCAGTGACTCAACGAAGTGGTGAATGTTGGCCTCCTTGGCAGCCCGCACAATCTCTTCCTGGGACACGACCCGGCTGTTGTCTCCATAGGCGATGTTCTCGCCAATGCTGCAGTCAAACAGGATGGGATCCTGGGACACGATGCCCATCTGTGCCTGGAGCTACTGGACATTCAGCTTCTTGATCTCTTTTCTGTCAATGAGCTAAGAAAAGAAGAGCTCCCAGGTAAACTTTGGAACCAGCACATTTTGAATTTAGCAAGGGTAGTATCATTACTTCAGACATTGCAGTTGCCAAATTACTGTGGGACTACACTTTTGTTGTTATCGTTTAGATTATCAAGGATAGTTAAATACGATCATAATTATGTGCTCTGAAGAACCATCATGTTTCTTCCATTTTAACCCTAGTTTTGATACGTGTGTGTTGGGTAAAATCATGCTGCATACACACACTCCCAAGATACCCATGTTCTAAGCCATGAAACCTGTAAATGTTATGCCACGTGGCAAAGGGGAATTAAGGTATTGTTGGGCAGATAAAATGTATTATTCTCACTTAAAAATGGTGCTGCCCACGTGAGGCCGTCGCCCAGGTGATATTAATGTGTGTTGAGAATCCTTGTAGCCTGGGATTAAGCCTTTCCCACCCTTTTTGATGTGGGGTGGTACAATCCAATCATGCCTCAGAGAAGTGATTTTGTATTAGAGACTTCCCTATTTTGTATATTGGATTAGAGGTTGTGAAGCTACAATATAAAATGGGGGCAGAACGAGAGTTTGCTGCTCTTGGTTCCTGGGATGATTAGCATGAGAGAGCAGAGGGAGCAGAGCAGAGAGCAGCAGAAAGAGGCCATGTGGCCAGGAGAAGCAGCCAAGATGGCGGAGTGCTGAGTGAGACGCCAGTTTGTGCAGAGTTTGTATCTGGGATAAGGAAGGAGATGGGGAACTGAGGAGAATAAGGCTGGTGAGCTAGAAACCTTTGATTCTAGGAAACTCGGATAAGTCAGTGGCTTTGTGAGCACTGAATGTGAGTGGGTTTTGGAGCCCAGTGTGTGTTTTTACTTGCCCGCCGGGTGCAAGCTAGAATTAAAGAAAATGGCCTATCAGTTTTTGGCTCCATTGTTTCTTTACTGACTGTCCGAATCCAATGTGAACCTGTATGGGCGCCGGGCGGCTGTGATAGTGGCCCTGGCCGTGCCTCCTGGCTTTACAGGTATAAAGTTGCTCATCAGTTAATCTCAAAGAGATTATCTTGGGTTATCCAGTGGGCCCAGTGGAACCATGAGGGTCCTTAACTATGGAAGAGGGAGTCAAGAGAGGGAGCACCAAAGTGTACAACAGGAGGACGGCTCGATCAGTCAGTGCTGACTTGGAAGCTGGAGGAAGGGAGATCAGGAGCTGGAAACAGTCAAGAAACAGGTCTCCCCTGGACCCTCCAGGAAGAAACCAGCCCAGCTAACCACTTGCTTTCAGCCCACTAAGATCCATTTTGGACATCTAGACCTCTGCAATTTATAAGATAATATATTTATTTTTTTTTACACCACTAAATGTGCTGAAACTTGCTACAGCAGCCACAGGAAACTAATACAATGTGTTCTATTTCTAGAATATTTCCTGACATCCTTATTCTTACATAACATAACAAGTTTTCATAGAAAAAGTAGCTGAGATTAGATTGGAAATAAATAACTGCTATGACTACATAACAGGTTTAAAGGTCAGGTTTCTGATCTGCCCTGAGTTTGTTGGGATCAGGTTTTTGAGGAACAGGCCTTGTTGTAAGGTACCAAAGGCCACAGAATTAATATTAATATTTTAGAAAGCTTAAAGAACATTATGTTAATTTGGGCTAAGCATACAGAGAGCTTCTGTAGATGATCTCTGTACTTGTGATTAGCATAAAATCAAGATGGCCAATGGCACTGTTGTAAATGCAGAAGAGGAAGGAGACTTGGATTCTCTGACCTTCCCCCATACCAATGGGGAAATGGGTGAATAGCTAGCCAGATACAGGAAGAAAAAAATTAAATTAAACCTTTTCTTATACTAATGGTCCATTTACAGGCATTTGTTCCCATGGAAACTACCTCTCCCCACCTGAAAGCATGTAGTTAATGTATGTATCTCTGGACAAAGATATAGGCTTACACCGTGATGTCAGGTTATTTTCCCGTCCATGTATAATTAACGGTATATAACCAACCCCTAGAATATTAATGACACACACGATTTGGGACTTTGGAACTGCCCTGTGTAAGATATATGTGGCTGGCATATATAATAAATTTCCTCCTTTATTTTTTATTTTTTTTAATAATTTTATTTTTTTAATGGGGCGACATCAATAAATCAGGATACATATATTCAAAGATAACATATCCAGGTTATCTTGTCATTCAATTATGTTGCATATACATCACGCAAAGTCAGATTGTCCTCTGTCACCTTCTATGTAGTTTTCTTTGTGCCCCTCCCCCTCCCCCTTTCCCTCTCCCTTTCCCCCCGCCCCCCGTAACCACCACACTCTTATCAATGTCTCTTAGTCTCACTTTTATGTCCCACCTACGTATGGAATAATGCAGTTCCTGGTATTTTCTGATTTACTTATTTCACTTCGTATAATGTTATCAAGATTCCACCATTTTGCTATAAATGATCCGATGTCATCATTTCTTATGGCTGAGTAGTATTCCATAGTGTATATGTGCCACATCTTCTTTATCCAGTCTTCTATTGATGGGCTTTTAGGTTGTTTCCATGTCCTGGCCACTGTGAACAATGCTGCAATGAACATGGGGCTGCATGTGTCTTTACATATCAATGTTTCTGAGTTTTTGGTGTATATACCCAGTAGAGGGATTGCTGGGTCATAAGGTAGTTCTATTTTCAGTTTTTTGAGGAACCTCCATACTTTCTTCCATAATGGTTGTACTACTTTACATTCCCACCAACAGTGTAGGAGGGTTCCTTTTTCTCCACAACCTCTCCAACATTTGCTATTACCTGTCTTGTTAATAATAGCTAATCGAACAGGTGTGAGGTGGTATCTCATTGCAGTTTTGATTTGCATTTCTCTAATAACTAACGAAGATGAGCATCTTTTCATATATCTGTTGGCCATTTGTATTTCTTTCTGGGAGAAGTGTCTGTTCATGTCCTCTTCCCATTTTTTTTATTGGATTGTTTGTTTGTTGCTGAGTTTTATGAGTTCTTTGTATATTTTGGATATTAGACCCTTATCTGAGCTACTGTTTGAAAATATCATTTCCCATTTAGTTGGCTGTCTGTTTTATTTTGTTATCAGTTTCTCTTGCTAAGCAAAAACTTCTTAGTCTGATGTAGTCCCATTCATTAATTTTTGCCTTCACTTCTCTTGCCTTTGGAGTCAAATTCATAAAATGCTCTTTAAAACCCAGGTCCATGAGTTTAGTACCTATGTCTTCTTCTATGTATTTTATTGTTTCAGGTCTTATGTTTAAATCTTTGATCCATTTTGAGTTAATTTTAGTACAGGGGCCAAACTGTCCAGCTTCATTCTTTTGCATGTGGCTTTCCAGTTTTCACAGCACCATTTATTGAAGAGGCTTTCTTTTCTCCATTGTGTGTTGTTGGCCCCTTTATCAAAAATTATTTGACTATATATATGTGGTTTTATTTCTGGATTTTCTATTCTGTTCCATTGGTCTGAGTGTCTATTTTTCTGCCAATACCATGCTGTTTTGATTGTCGTGGCCCTATAATATAGTTTGAAGTCAGGTATTGTAATACCACCAGATTCATTCTTTTTCTTTAGGATTGCTTTGGCTATTCGGGGTTTTCTATAGTTCCATATAAATCTCATGATTTTTTGCTCCATTTCTTTAAAGAATGTCATAGGAATTTTGATGGGAATTGCATTAAATTTGTATATTGCTTTGGGTAATATGGCCATCTTGATTATATTTATTCTTCCTAACCAAGAACAAGGTATATTCTTCCATCTCATTATATCTTTTTCAATTTCCCTTAACAATAGTTTATAGTTTTCATTATATAAGTCCTCTACATTCTTTGTTATGTTTATTCCTAAGTATTTTATTTTTTTTGTTGCAATCATGAAGGGGATTATTCTTTTGAGTTCGTTCTCAAACGTTTCATTGTTGGCATATAGAAAGGCTTCTGTATGTTAATTTTGTATCCTGCGACCTTACTGTATTGGCTTATTGTTTCTAGTAGTCTTTTTGTGGATTCTTTGGGGTTTTCGATGTATAGGATCATATCATCTGCAAAAAGTGATACCTTTACTTCTTCTTTTCCGATATGGATGCCTTTTATTTCTTTGTCTTGCTTGATTGCTCTGGCCAGAACCTCTAGTACCACATTAAATAAGAGTGGAGAGAGTGGACAACCCTGTCTTGTTCCTGATTTAAGGGGGAAAGCCTTCAGTTTTGTGCCATTTAATATGATGCTAGCTGATGGTTTAACATATATGGCCTTTAACATGTTGAGATATTACCCATTTTGTTGAGAGTCTTAAACATAAAATTGTGTTGTATTTTATCCAAAGCCTTTTCTGCATCTATTGATAAGATCCTGTGGTTTTTGTTCTTTGTTTTGTTGATATGGTGTATTACATTAACTGTTTTACGTATGTTGAACCATCCTTGAGATTCTGGGATGAATCCCACTTGATCATGATGTATTATTTTTTTAATATGTTGTATTTGATTTGCTAGTATTTTGTTTAGTATAGATATTGGTCTGTAATTTTCTTTTTTTGTGCCATCCTTGCCTGGTTTTGGTATGAGGGTTATGTTGGCCTCATAAAATGTGTTTGGAAGTATTGCTTCTTCAATTTTTTGGAAGACTTTCAGTAGAATAGGAACCAAGTCTTCTTTGAATGTTTGATAAAATTCACTGGTATAGCCGTCTGGGCCTGGACTTTTATTTTGGGGGAGGTTTTTAATGGTTTTTTCTATTTCTTCTCTACTAATAGGTCTGTTTAGGCTTTCTGCTTCTTCTTGACTCAGTCTAGGAAGGTTGTATTGTTCTAGGAATTTATCCATTTCTTCTAGGTTGTTGAATTTAGTGGCATAAAGTTTTTCATAGTATTCTACAATAATTCTTTGTATATCTACGGTGTCCGTGGTGATTTCTCCTCTTTCATTTTGGATTTTGTTTATATGAGTTCTTTCTCTTTTTTCCTTGGTAAGTCTTGCCAAGGGTTTGTCCATTTTGTTGATCTTTTCAAAGAACCAGCTCCTTGTTCTATTAATTTTTTCTATAGTATTTCTGTTCTCTATTTCATTTATTTCTGCTCTGATTTTTATTATCTCCGTTCTTCGGCTGGTTTTGGGTTGTCTTTATTCTTCTTTTTCCAGTTCCTTAAGGTGTGAAGTTAAGTGGTTCACTTGGGCTCTCTCTTGTTTGTTCATATATGTCTGAAGTGATAAGAACTTCCCTCTTATCACTGCTTTTGCTGTATCCCATGGATTCTGATATGTTGTATTGTCATTTTCATTTGTCTGTATATATCTTTTGATCTCTGCACTTATTTCTTCTTTGACCCATTAATTTTTTTAAAAGTATGTTGTTTAGTTTCCACATTTTTGTGGGATTTTTTTCCTCTTTTTTTGCAGTTGAATTCTAGTTTCAAGGCTTTATGATCAGAAAATATGCTTGGTACAACTTCGATTTTTCTTAATTTGCTGATGTTATTTTTGTGGCCCAACATATGGTCAATTCTTGAGAATGATCCATGTACACTGGAGAAAAATGTATGCTCTGTCACTTTGGGATGAAATGTCCTATAGATGTCTATCATATCCAGGTGCTCTAGTGTTTTGTTTAAGGCCACTATGTCTTTGTTGATTCTCTGTTTGGATGACCGATCTAGAGCCATCAGCGGTGTATTGAGGTCTCCAAGTATGACTGTATTTTTGTCAGTTTTTGTTTTAAGGTCAATAAGTAGCTGTTTTATATATTTTGGTGCTCCTTGGTTTGGTGCATATATATTAAGAATTGTTATGTCTTCTTGATTCAGTGTCCCCTTAGCCATTATGAAATGGCCATTTTTGTCTCTGAGTACTTTTGCTGTCTTGTAGTCAGCATTATCAGATATGAGTATTGCTATGCCTGTTTTTTTGGATGTTATTTGCTTGGAGTATTGTTTTCTAGCCTTTCACTTTGAATTTGTTTTTATCCTTGTTGCTTAGATGAGTTTCTTGTAGGCAGCATACAGTTGGATTTTCTTTTTTAATCCATTCTGCTACTCTGTGCCTTTTTATTGGTGAGCTTAATCCGTTTACATTTAGTGTAATTATTGACACTTGTGAGTTCCCTATTGCCATTTTATAGATTGCTTTCTGTTAGTTTTGTGTCTTTTTTGATCCTTCTCTTTCGTTTTTCTATCTTTTGTTTTTATTTGGTTGTATTCCATACATCTTTCCTCTGTTGCTATCTTTTTTATCTCGTGTGTTTTTCAGTCTTTATCTTACCCTACCTCTCAGTAGTAGCCTGTGTCATTGCTCTTCCTGAAACCTAATGAAGGGAAGGGAGAGGGGTGGTGTTGACAGAGAGGCTGCAGATGTTGGCTGAGGCAGATGGTTCAGCTGCAGGCGTCCCCAAACTACGGCCCGCGGGCCGCATGCAGCCCCCTAAGGCCATTTATCCGGCCCCCGCCGTACTTCCGGAAGGGGCACCTCTTTCATTGGTGGTCAGTGAGAGGAGCACTGTATGTGGCGGCCCTCCTGTGATCTGAGGGACAATGAACTGGCCCCCTGTGTAAAAAGTTTGGGGACTCCTGGCTTAGAGGCTGTACCTAGGATGTCAGAATTTGTGGGACTGTTGTTTGAAAGACCAAGGCTTACAGTGAAATTAAATACATCCAGGCTTTTAGATGATGAAAAACCTTCTAGTAAGCTGAGTGTGAATGTGTGCTCACCACTGTCCCGGCCAAAGGGTCGTAGAAGCGCTCAAGGAGCTGGACCACCATGCTCTTCCCACAGCCGCTGCTCCCACCAGGGCCAGGGTCTGGCCTTTCTTCACCTCCAGGCTCAGCTCCAAGCATGGACATGTCTGGCTGGATGGGGTAGTTGAACACCACTTCATTAAATGTCACATTTCCTTCCAAGGTATTCTAAAATTGGAACAGTACCAATAAATTCAATTGCTGCAATCCTGATATGCATTGTATATTCTAATTCCTCTAGCACCAGTGGTCAAAGGTTGTGAACTTGTATTATAATTGGGTATTTTATAACTGCTAGAATTTAACCCTTTAAGTAGTACAAATATTCATGTATGTCCTCGTGCAGCCTGACCATCCAGATTACAAAATATTTTATTTTAAAAATGTGTAAGGCACCTGACCAGGCAGTAGTGCAGTGGATAGAGTGTTGGACTGGGATGTGGAGGACCCAGGTTCGAAACCCCAAGGTCGCTGGCTTGAGTGCGGGCTCATTTGGTTTGAGCAAGGCTCACCATCTTGAGCCCACGGTTGCTGGCTTGAACAAGGGGTTACTCGGTTTGCTGTAACTGGAACTAATTTCATTTTTTGAAAAAAAACTCACTCCAGGGGGGCAGCAAGCATGAAAAGAACTCACTACTCAAAGGGTTAATAAATAAAATATCAAAGAATCAGTATATATTTTTTTTTTGTATTTTTCTGAAGCTGGAAACGGGGATAGACAGACAGACTCTGCATGCGCCCGACCGGGATCCACCTGGCATGCCCACCAGGGGTGATGCTCTGCCCCTCTGGGGCGTCGCTCTGTCACGACCAGAGCCACTCTAGCACCCGGGGCAGAGGCCAAGGAGCCATCCCCAGCGCCCGGGCCATCTTTGCTCCAATGGAGCCTTGGCTGCGGGAGGAGAAGAGAGAGAGAGAGAGGAAGGAGAGGGGGAGGGGTGGAGAAGCAGATGGGCGCTTCTCCTGTGTGCCCTGGCCGGGAACCGAACCCAGGACTTCCACATGCCAGGCAACGCTCTACCACTGAGCCAACCAGCCAGGGCCAAAGAATCAGTATTTTTATAGACTCTATTGTTAAGACAAATGTGGTAACGCAATCTGTTTTCCAGGAATAATCTACATATGTATAATAAACCCAATTAACAGGATTTGCTTATAAAGCAGGCAGTATTTCTATGTACCTGTAACTTTGTCATATAAAAGTACTGGATGTTAATACATATTAGTAACATTTATTAAAATGAACTCATGATCTAGAAAGTTTCATTGTATCATCAGCAAATTTTAAAAAGCAATTATTTTATTAAATTTCTTGTCACAATACTTCCATTCATCAGTTAGGAGCAGATCATATAATCAAAACATCAAACTCACTAGCTTTAGGCCTTCTGTGCTATAGTCGTCGATCAGAGGGATTTTTTCAATGATCATGATGATATGGGCTGCTGACACTTTGGCTTTGGCATAATCAGGAGCAACTGAACTGACCTGCCCCACTGCCGTGGCACCAAAGACAATAGCTGAGAATACTCTATGAATAACAAAGATAAAATGTGTGCAAAAAATTACTACTGAATATGTCTCAAAGTTGGTACTACTGCAACAAAGAGCATTGCATCAAACAATCACTAACAGAACTTAAAAACCACTTGTCTGTATAAGTTCATGTAAGGGTCACAGATTGTAAAATGGCCCCATTTTTCATCTCTCTGTATCTTCACCTTCTTATAATGTGACTTTGCAGCTCTTCCATTTAAGAAGTGGAATTAGTTTTTCTACCCTTTGAATCTGGGTTGGTCTTGTGACTTGCTTTGGTCAACAGGATGTGGTGGAAGTGATGTTGCCAGGTCCAAGCTAATGACTCAGGAGGCTTTGTATGCTTCTCTCTCTCTCTGGCTCTTGCCTTCCCTCCTGAACTCTGCCACTACCACAAGCCTAGTTAGTCTGCTGGAGAACAAGGCACAGATGGAGGAGAGCTGTGTAGGACCTGGGCAACCAGCTCATAGCTCACTGCAGACACATGAGTGAGCCTAGCTGAGCTCCATAACGCCCAACCTAGATCAGCAGAACTGCCCAGCTGACCCATAGACTTGTGAGCAAAAATAAATGTTTATCAGTGTATGCTACTGTAATGGTTGGGTATTAGGCAGCATTATTGTGGCAATCAATAATGCGTATGGGCAGTAGTGGTGGAATTCTATCAGTTTTAGAAAACCTATGAGCTGTACAGTAAAGAAAGAATTCTTTATAGACCCAGATATCATGCTGCTCCCAAAATGCATCAACCGTCTTAACCTATAGCATGGGAACCGTAACACCTTCAAGCTTGGAGGGACTTTCCAGGAGATCAAGGCCAGCTCTCAATGTTTATGCCCATGTCCTTCCCCTAACTTGGCTTCCAGCCTCTGCTGTAGGAAGTAGCAAGTCTGAGTAAGTCTACTGTTATATAGTCTTCAAGTTGAAGAAAAAAATCTATATCCTTTTGCTTAAGACAGTCCGTCAAGTACTGAAATATTGTGAAAACAAAGAGCAGGAGAATTTCAGAAATGATGAAGGAAAGTTACATTGGGATTTCTTCTACATGACAGGTATAGTGTGGAAAATTTACTTCGATAGCTCCTTTCACTCACAACACTGCAGTTGCCTTCCTCTGGATACATTTGTCACATGCCTTTTTAAATAGTACGCCTGGAACAGACCTAAAACTTGGGAGCCCTCCCAGATTAATACAATGAGTCCATCATTGCCTCTCCTCCAGAGTCCAGCTCTAAATAAATCACACAGATGGTTAATCTTGGGCTTGCTTTCATTTAGACCTGGGGGATCTTTTCAAAATGATCTGCTCTCTTTTACTTGGACAATCTCCCCTCTCTTTAACTTGGACGAAAGCAACTTTCATTAACTCAATGCCTTACTGTGGAGTAAAGCAATATATCAAGGGATTATCTAATCTAGGGGTCAGGAACCTATGGCTTGTGAGCCAGATGTGGCTCTTTTGATGGCTGCCATCTGGCTCGCAGACAAATCTTTAATAAAAACATAATAACATTAAAAATATAAAACATTCTCATGTATTACAATCCATTCATTTCCTACTGCTCATGTTCATGGTTACGGGTGCCTGGAGCCAATGACAGCTGTCCTCTGGGACAACACCAAATTCTTGGATAATGCTAATGTACACGGGTTGTTGTATGGCTCTCATGAAATTACATTTTAAAATATGTGGCGTTCATGGCTCTCTCACCCAAAAAGGTTCCCGACCCCTAATCTAATCAAAGCCCCACTGTCAATGATCCCTGATTTTGATCTCCTGGTTGTGGTTATAAATAGCACTTGTATATCATTTGTCAGTCAGAGATATTAAGTGGGAATTTTAAATTTTCTTTTGGGGTCAATCGAGAATACTGTAATGCATGCACGCCCATGACTAAAGAGGATGAAAATATTACACTAACACATTAGGTCGCCAGGCTTTGATGATTCTGGTTCAAATGCAAGACTATGTTACTAGTATTGATGGTATACTATCAAAGGGCAGAATCTCACCCATCACCAAATCTAGACACTCAAAAAGATTACACACACTTTTCAATACCAAACTGCATCTCTGAGTCATTTATAAGTATAATAAAGTTCAGGCCTGTGTCCCCTTGACCGAGGTACAATTTTCTGCAGAAATTCCAATCTAGCTTTCCTTTGTCTTTTCTCAAATTCTCCAGCTTTTACCTTCTAACTTTTCTTTTATCAAAGAGAGCAAATTTACCCTGGAACCTGCCAAGGCTTGCAGAACTCGGTGGTCCACAGCTGCTCCTTAGCTGCCCTGTTCAGAGTCCTTGACAAGGAACTGGGTATTTGATTGAGGGTAAGGATTCTTATGCCAAGGCCTTCTGGAAACTCCTTACTGAATGACCACCCCAACTAGCCACAGACCCAAAAGGTCAAATGTGTGAGTCAGCACTGGGGTGAGGGGAAGTCACTGGTTTCCCAAATGAAACAGGGCGCTTCAGTGACACACATGGAGACTCAGTGGTAAAATGAGACCTTTTGAATCACTAACATCTCTTTCTGAAACTTCACAGTAAAGGGTCCCCATGCAGGCATGAAGCATGTCCATCTCAGGTTTATTTCTAGTGTAAATATGAATCTAATACTTACAACAGAACATCCTCAAACTCCATGAACCGCTTTGCCACCAAGTAGGCACCAAACCGGAAACAGGCAGCATAGGAAAAATACATCATTGCCTGCGTGAGGGAAAATGTGATCCCAAAGATCTGTGCTTTCCTCAGAGAGTTTCTGAAAAGGAGACAGGTGGAAACTTACTGAACTTACTTGTTTTAAGTACTTGTATTTCTAGTACTTAAAACATAACTGTGATAGGTCAGTGGTGGGACATGGAGGCATGGCAGACAACAACGGGTTCAGTTTCCAAAAACTAACTTTGGGCCTCACTTTACTACTTGTGAGAATTTAGAAAACTGCCTAATCGCTGAGCCACAGTGTCTTCATCATTAATGAAGGATTAACACCACTTTAACGTGTAGAAGTAAAGATAAAACAAGTTTGGGAAACCATGAAGAGCCTGTTATGGACTCAAAAATGGAAGTCGCTCCCCTTTCCCCCACTCTTTGACATACCATATTCCCTCTTTTTCAAAAAATTTGGGGTCTAAAAACTGGGTATGTCTTACAGTGGTTATAGATTTTTTTACTTGCATTTTCCACTCTTTTGCGCCTGTTGAAGACTTACATAAATTTTTTGATGAATAAAACTTGAGTTCAATAACTTTAGTATATATTTTTTTCAAATTTTGGGCCCCAAAATTAAGGTGCATCTTATACATGGGAGCACCTTATACATGTGGAAATATGGTATATGTACTCTACAGTAAACATTCTTTCAACACTCATTTACCCAATGCCTGCCAGCTGCAGAGACTGTGCTGGGCAACACGGAGGAATCAGGCACGTTCTTGCCCTTGGGGACCCAGGAGTCAGGGTGGATGAGAGTTTAAGCAATGGAGGAATCGCATGTTATGGGGAGAAAGAAGGGAGCACTTCACTCTCTGCGGGAATTAGAGAAGGTTTCCCAAGGGAGTTACCATTCATGGACTCTGTGAACCACGTGGAACTGGGCGATGTGAGGGTAAGAGCAGGCTGACGAGTGGACAGCCCTCTGGGCCTCCTATTCCTGCTTCAACCAGATCAACTCTGCTTTTATCTCATTCATATACTGAGATTTCAAATAAAATTTCCAGTGAAAAAGGCTCTATCATAAAATAAAGTTTGAAAACCCACTGATAAGGTCAGGCTCCCACCTTTTACCATAGAAGAAACTGAGACTCAGGTTGGGCTTACTTAGGCTTATGTCACTTTTGAAGCTCTCACTGGAGGACACCATTAAAGGAGGAGCATGGGGCTCCGCTGGGAGAAGAGTACAGAGAGGAAGAAAAGGCACACTTCAAGAAGTACCACCCCTCAAGTCACGGACACCTCAAATGTCATGTTCTACAAAGAACTAATTGCCAACGAGGGAAAGTAATGAATTCATTATTCAAACCTGGCATCAGAGAGTCATTCTCAACATCTTTCCCACTTCTTCCCCTCAGTCCCTGCCTTAGGTCAGGGTCATGTGACTTCTCTCCTGGATAACTACAAGCACTTCCCAAATAGTTCCTTTCTAGTAGCTTCTCCACTTGTTCCCTACCTTCCCGCCAAAGTAATCCTCCTGAAAACCAATCTGATGACTGAAAACTCCCACCCCCTCAGACTCTTCAGTGGTCATTACCTGTATGGTACCTGCAAACTCTGTGTATATGTATATTCAAACTTCTGCTCCTGAGTCAAAGAAACAACAGTTCGGAAGTTTTCAATGGCTTCGGTAGCGATCTGTAACAGAGAGCACCCAGTCACTAAGAGACACACGGACAAATGATGGTGCCTGGCCAGTGGTGGCAGCACAGTAGATACAGCGCTGACCCTGAGCACCGAGGTCTCTGGCTCAAGTCTGAGGTTGCCAGTTTGATCCCAGGTCAAGGCATGTATGAGAAGCAATCAATGGTGTACAGCTAAAGTGAACAACGATTGATGCTTCTCTCTCTCTCCCTCTCTCAAAATTAAAACAACAAAAACAAAACACAAAAAATGATAGTGATTAATTTGAATTCTATAAAAGAGACAAGTAATATGTAATAATAATAAAATTAATATCATTAACTTATTATGACCTAAGAGTTTCTTCACTATGGAGAAGGATACAAAGTAATTTTATCAAATTGAGTTTTAGATCTGGAAGGAAGATTGGCTAATTAAATCTCTTTACAGAAAGAGAATGCTTAATCAGATAAAGGCATTTACCTAAAGCCACATAGCTTTGTAGGGGCAATATTAACCTGAGAACTCTGTATTTTACATCTGTTGCAGTGCTATTTCTTCTATGACAGTCACATTTTAAGTTCCCAGTAATTTTATATATTTTTAAAATGTAATGTTTTTATATGTTTCTCTTTATAATTATCATTCATGACAACTGAATAATATTTGGAAAATATTGAGAGGGTATAGAAAGTAATACAAAGTTACATACACAATTTGAAATATTAGCTTATTTTTTTGAAATAATTAGCTTATTTTTTTTCCCTAAGCATATATGTATTTAACAAAACTGAGAAACAATCCCATCTTTGACCTTATATTTTTTGCCTTAACAAATATCAAGAGCACTTTTGAAGGTCATTAAATATACATAAATAATGGGATATGTAATGGGCCACTTAATATCCCAGCCACTTAAAGCATTCCTTTATTATTGAACAAGGTTTTCTATACTTATTCATTATTAAAAATAATGTGATAATCATCCTTGTACATAAACATTTGTTCCTTTTAATTATTTTCTTAGAAGTTCTTCAAAGTGAAATCTCTAGGTCAAAGAGAATAAGCTAATTTTTAAGAAACATGACAAATATTATCAATTTATTTTGTAGAGAGTTTCTATCATTTAAATATTCTTTTTAATTTTTAAAATTTTCAATTACAGTTGACATACAACATTATAATAGTTTCAGGTGTATAAGTCTGATTAGATATTTATATAACTTACTAAGTGATCACCTGATAACAGTACCTACCTGGCTTCATACATAGTTATTACAATATTATCCCCTAATCCAGGGGTCCCCAAACTACGGCCCGCGGGCCACATGCTGCCCCCTGAGGCCATTCATCCGGCCCCCGCTGCACTTCCGGAAGGGGCACCTCTTTCATTGGTGGTCAGTGAGGGGAGCATATTGACCATCTCATTAGCCAAAAGCAGGCCCATAGTTCCCATTGAAATACTGGTCAGTTTGTTGATTTAAATTTACTTGTTCTTTATTTTAAATATTGTATTTGTTACCATTTTGTTTTTTTACTTTAAAATAAGATATGTGCATTGTGCATAGGGATTTTTTTATAGTTTTTTTTTATAGTCCAGCCCTCCAACAGTCTGAGGGACCGTGAACTGGCCCCCTGTGTAAAAAGTTTGGGGACCCCTACCCTAATCTGTACTTTATATCCCACGACTGTTTTTATAACTGGAAATTTGTACTTAATCCCATCATGTTTTTCACCTGTTCCCCTACCACTCTCCCACAAGGCAAGCATCTATTTATTCTTTGTACCTATTTTCTGTTTTGTTTGTTCATTTATTTTGTTTTTCCCATTCTACATAAAGTGAAATCATATGGTATTTGTTAGGCTTATTTCACTAAGCATAATACCCTCTATGTCCATTCATGTTGTCACAAATAGCAAGATTTCATTATTTTTTATGGCTGAGCAATGTTCCATTATATATATGGACCACCTCTTCTTTATCCATTCATCTATCGATAAACATTTAGGTTACTTTCATAGCTTGGTGTTCATAAATAATGCTGTAATGAACATAGGGGTGCATGTGTCTTTTTAAATTAAGTGTTCTGGATTTCTTGGATAAACACCCAGAAGTAGAATTACTAGGTCATATAATAGTTCTATTTTTAATTTGTTGGAGAGTTCTCCATACTGTTTTCCATAATGGCTGTACCACTTTCCATTCCCACCAACAGTGCATGAAGCTAACAGGTGTGAGGTGATATCTCATTGTGCTTTTAATTTGAATTTCCCTGATGATTAGTGACATTGAGCATCTTTTCATATATCTGTTGGCCATCTGTATGTCCTCTTTAGAGAAATGTCTTTTCATTTCCTTTGCCCATTTTTGGATTGAATTGTTTCTTTTTCTGTTATTGAGTTGTAAGATTGCTTTGAGGCGTAGTTAGAAAAACATTTTTCAAGCTCATAAGTAGTATTCAGTTATAGTAACAGCACAACACTGATTAGAATATCTTACTCCACTTAGGTAAGCAATTAACTTAGTTTGACTCACCTTCCCAGAACCTTCTAGCTCTTTCTTATTCTTTAATGCTTGTCCAGACAACATTTTCATTTCAACAACTCCTGCTATTGCGACGATGGGTACAATTGCTAAAAGTAAAAGGGTTAATTGCCAGCCATAGATTAAGGATATAATAATGCCTGTCCCAAGGTTTGCTATATTCTGGACAATTACAGCGAGTCTGGCACCTATTGTCTGCAAAACAAACAAACAAACAAAACATATCAGACAGACACTTTGACAGTATCTTTAAAAGCCATGCTTACATTTTCTTAAGGACTGTGACAATTTAGTTACATGAAAACCTATTAATTATCTCTGAGTAATAAAATAAAACATAAAGAGTTACTTGTAAGTTTCTTTGGTTTGTCAAAGGAAGATTTTCATGCCTTCAGAATAAATGCCAAAATACAAGGTCAATCAGAATTCAATTGCATATTTCTTTCTTTCCTGATTTTTTAATACCAAGAAAATTTTCATTAATCAAATCAAGATTACTAAAGTGAGCTCTGCAAATTAACAAGAGAAAAAAATCTGACAATCATATTAAACTGGGAATGTTGGAAATTTCCAAGGTTAGATGCAGAATTACTTATAATTTAATCCAAACATTTGTCATTAAGAATATTCAAATGTATGTTGGCATATTTGAGATGTTGGCTTTTTGTGTTTAATTTAACCTGCAGTTGATTTGGAAAAAATACAGAGGGCTGAAAGTTATGGAATGTAAATTAGGATATTACATTCCATGCTTTAGGTAAATCAGGATATTACACTCCATGCTTTGGGAACCTGAGGCATGACTTTTAGTAACCTGCAGTGATTCAAACTCTAAACCAGTAGTCAAGCTATAAAGTTAATCCAGTCCACCTCTCTACACTTCTCTTCCTCCCTCCTGGAACAGCCGATGGCCACAAGGCATTTTATTTTATTTTTTTATTTTTATTTTTTTTTTCATTTTTCTGAAGCTGGAAACAGGGAGAGACAGTCAGACAGACTCCCGCATGCGCCCGACCGGGATCCACCCGGCACGCCCACCATGGGGCGACGCTCTGCCCACCAGGGGGCGTTGCTCTGCCCATCCTGGGCGTCGCCATGTTGCGACCAGAGCCACTCTAGCGCCTGAGGCAGAGGCCACAGAGCCATCCCCAGCGCCCGGGCCATCTTTGCTCCAATGGAGCCTTGGCTGCGGAAGGGGAAGAGAGCGACAGAGAGGAAAGCGCGGCGGAGGGGTGGAGAAGCAAATGGGCGCTTCTCCTGTGTGCCCTGGCCGGGAATCGAACCCGGGTCCTCCGCACGCTAGGCCGACGCTCTACCGCTGAGCCAACCGGCCAGGGCGCCACAAAGCATTTTAAATGCATCCCCTGATCCCCAGACCTGCTTTGTCTGGAAATAGCCCATGTTATCCTCTACTCCCAGAACTTCCTCTGCTTGAATGGGGCTGGTCTCAGGTAAAGAGTAGGGTGAAGTAAAGTCCAGGATGGTCACTGCCACTTCTGTGACTTTGGACAAATTTCTCCCAACCCCCAAAATGAGCAGGTACAGTGATTAATAACTAAAGCTTCTCTCAGTTCTGAATTCCAAGACAGAATCCTTTACAATGCCCCGTTCCCCAACATCAACCTCCTAAACCAGGCATGGCCAGCAGTTTTTGCCCTCGGGCCAGATTAGAAAGAAAACTTTTTCACGGGCTGGAAGAAATATTAAAATTTAAAAATGTTAAATACAAAAATGGTTTAAACATAATTTTATTATGTAATTTGTTTATGAATAAATGTAAGTAATTTAGTACAACAAATTAACAATAAAACTAATGTGATGTGTTGAGGCGCTTTCCATCGCCTATTATATTTTTAATATCTGGCTCTATACTTGTAGCTATTCTTAACACAGCCTCCAAATGTAAATCATTCAATCTTGATCTTGTACTTTTATTTAGATTCATTAAAGAAAAAGTTTGTTCACAAATATAAGTTGAGCTGAAGATTACTAAATATTCCCTGGCAAGCTTTTTAAAATTTCCACATTTTCCATTATTCAATCGCTTATAAAAATTGCACAGACAAGTACAAAAGTTGTAAATCTTTATAATGGAATTTTTTTAAAAAATAAAGAAGTATCATGAATCCATTCTACCAATTATTGGAAGTTAACCCTAGATTAGTCACATGCAGAATTCTTTTCCGCGTATCACTATCTTCTTAAATATCTCGATTTCCAATAATCAGAGATGCTTCTGCTTTTGAGTAGCTGAGATTTTAACTTTCATTGTTGTACAACGGTTAGATATCGTAGTTTATGTATAACGATTTAAAAGTACCACTTATTTCATTTCCAAAGTGCGTCGTGCGGAGGATATTAAAAATTTAATTGCGGGCCGCATAAACTCATTATGCAGGTCATATGTTGGCCATGCCTACTCTAAACTCATTCAACACTTATGTGATATAAACAATAGACCAGTAATTAGGGGGAAAGGATGCTACAACTACTAGTAGCCTCTGAACAGTAAATTCCATACCAGGAAATGCACCAGGGCTGAGAGAGACAGCATAAATAACAGAGCATTTCTTTTTATTTAATGCAGTCACTGAGCTTCTGTTAAAGGGGCATAGCTAAATTTGGCATAAGTCAAAGAGTAGAGTGCCCTCAAAGCCAGCTCTGTATTTATACATTTTCAATTTAAAAGTCAAAGGTTACAACCTGCAGTTTGCAGCACAGGAGGATGCAGACTGCTCTTTTTCTCAGTATCTACAAGTCCTACTCAGAGCTCATTTCCATAGCAACCAACTAAGAGCAGTACTCAGAACATCGCCCAAGTTCAGGACAGACGAGTTATCCCGGCATATAACCTTTCACATATATAAATGTCTAGCTTTGGGGTCCTAGCTGGCTAGCTCATATATTTAGAGTGTCATCCTGAAAGGCCAAGGTTGTGGGTTCAATCCCCGGTCAGGGCACACATGGGAAGCAACCAATGAGTGCACGACTGAGTGGAACAACAAATCAATGTTTTTCTCTAAAAATCAATCAACCAACCAATCAATCAGTCAATCAAACAAACAATATTTAGCTTTGGATGTTAGTCAAGACATAGAAATAAGTAAAATGGATAAAAAAATGACAAATTCTTTCTTCTTTTATGTACTTGAAAGGTGAACTAAAAGATCTAGAACCTTCAGCTGAGGTGGAGGGAGATTAAACCCCCTGGCTTAATTTAATTTAGATAAGTAGGGCTGAGCGGCTGTAAGTCCAAACAGCACAGGCCACATGTGAGGCAGTCAGACAGACATGCTTCCCATCGGAACCCACACAGACAGACCCTCAGCACCTGTCCTCTGTGCTTCCGTGTCTGCACCTCCCTTCCTCTCTAGTGTGGCTCTCATCCCCTTTCCGATTCCCCCTCTCCTGCCATTTATTTCCTCTGCAAAACACCACCATGTTGCTTGAAATCCAATTTTAATTCATTTTTTTTTCTTTTTAGAGAGGAGAGGGAGAGACAGAGAGATGAGAGACAGAGAGAGAGAGAAGTGGGGGAGGAGCTGGAAGCATCAACTCCCATATGTGCCTTGACCAGGCAAGCCCAGGGTTTCGAACCGGCGACCTCAGCATTTCCAGGTCGACGCTTTATCCACTGCGCCACCACAGGTCAGGCCTTGAAATCCAATTTTAAAAGGTTTGTTCTTATTGAGTAAAAGCACATTTCCTGGACCTCTTTTTGAAATTAGAAACATTTAACAGCATCTTTTTCTAAACCACCTTCTCCCCCTCCTCCAAATTTTTTTTGAAAATACATAGTTGCTTGTGATTTCTGTCTGGCTCTCCTTTGCTGTATTTCTCGGCAGAACTCTAGTCCTAAAGCCAAAATAAGTAAAATGTTAAAACCACTGTTTTATGTGCAAAGTGTTGAGATATATTTTCTTCTGATTTATATTTAGCAGAATTAAGCTACTCACTCAAAAATATATTTCAGAAAACACTTCACTGATGGTGAAGTAAAACATGAAAAAACTTTACCCTAAACAGGATCACTAATACACAAACTTGAGTTAGCCCTGACTTAGGTGGCAAAGATTCGCAAGAGCACTGCTTGTCTCAGGTCTTTTTACACATAAACAACTACCCACACTCGTTCTCACTGTGGACTAGACAGAGACACACACATCTATGTGTACATATCATGTATATATATATTTATAAACACACACACACAAATCCTCCGTCACAAAGAGGTCAGCTAGTGGCATAAAGTGATTACAACTATCCTCTCAGCCAACTTGTGATAACAGCTATACCGGGCGTTCCTAGGCCAGAACGAAACTCACCAATCTGCTTGCTTCCTCTTCCCCAGTCTTTCTTTTTTAGCCACTGTTTTAAGTTCTGGAGAACAGTTCTGGCTCACAGTGGCTTCACCAGGAGGTGAAGGAGTCCGTGCAGCTTATGCAGGAGTCCGTGCGTGTGGGCCATGGGCCTCCCAAACAACTCCGGAGAGGGAAGGAACTGACTGCTGATTGTACAAATGAAGGAAGCACTGTGGCCTGACGCAGCCATCACCCCAGAGGAATCTAAGAGAGGGAAGGAACTGACTGCTGATTGTACAAATGAAGGGAAGCACTGTGGCCTGACGCAGCCATCACCCCAGAGGAATCTAAGAGAGGGAAGGAACTGACTGCTGATTGTACAAATGAAGGAAAGCACTGCGGCCTGATGCAGCCATCACCCCAGAGGAGTTTCAGAGGAGGGAGGAAGGAGCCAGGGCAGAATGCCCAGGCTGCGTCTGCTCAGGGGTCGGCGCCAATGGGCTGAGCTGGTGTTCCCTCCAGGACTGTGTCCTCAACACCAGATGGGACAGGGGATGTGTATGTCTGTGAAAGCACATGAGCACATGTGACAAGGTCCCTGTGAAAGGTGGACTACACTACGGCACCTAAGTACAGCTAAGGAATATAGGATTTAGAAAACGTGAACATAACAATCTTTACAGTGATTGCTGTCCCTCAGAACAGCTCCTCCAGAAAGTAAAATAGATTTACCCCAAGCTCATTAATTGATTCTTGTGTCAACTCAAGTAAAAAATAAAATAGACATGAATACTTTACATCCTCCTCCTAACACTCCCCTTTCCTCTGCCCATTTACCATAAAGTCCTTTAACAATTTGTCCACCTGTCTCCTTTCTCTGGAGCCCAGTCCCCTTAGACTGTCCCACCACACCTCTGAAACAGTTCTTGTGAGGACCATAAACACCCCCACGTGGCTACAGCACTCTGAAATGGTTAGGTCATCTTGCAAGCTTGTCAACAGCATTTGATATCCTAGCCTGCTCCCTCCTCAAAATACTTTCCACATTGTTTCCAGGACACTGCTCTTCTCCCTCACTGGCCCCTCCTCTCTCTCCTCTGCAGTTCATACTGACAGCCCCGAGCTCAGGGCCCAGGTCTTGCCATCTTCTCTAGCTACACGTCTCCTTGGCTATCTGCAGTCTGATGGCTTTAAAAACCACCAATGCATGAAAAATCCACAAATGCATGTCTCTAAACCAGACTTCTCTGCTAAACTCAAGACCTGCAAACCAACCTGCCTTTTGGACATCTCCACTTGGACATCAAATGTTGGCATTTCAAACTCACTATGTTCCAAACAGAATCCTTGATGCACCCCCAAACCTGCTCTTCCAAGAGGCTTCCTAGTTTGATCAAGAAGCAACTCCATTTTTGCAATTATGCAGGTTAAAAATTTTGGAGTCATTCTTAAATCCCCTTCCTTTCATATCCCAACCAGCAGACAAATTCTGCTGACTATACCTTCTAAATATATCCAGAATCTGATTACTTCGTTATCACTTTCACTATGAATACCCTAGACCAGGCATGTTCAACATATGACCTGCGTAATGAATTTATGCGGCCCGCAATTAAATTTTTAATATTCTCTGCACAACGCACTGTGGAAATGAAGTAAGTGGTACTTTTAAATCATTATACATAAACTATGAAATCTAGCCATTGTACAACAATGAAAGTTAAAATCTCAGCTACTCAGAAGCAAAAGCATCTTTGATTATTGGAAATCGAGATATTTAAGAAGATAGTGATACACAGAAAAGAATTCCGCGTGTGACTAATCTAGGGTTAACTTCCAATAATTAGTCGAATGGATTCGTGATACTTCTTTATTTTTTTAAAAAATTTCATTATAAAGATTTACAACTTTTGTACTCATCTGTGCAATTTTTATAAGCGATTGAATAATGGAAAATGTGGAAATTTTAAAAAGCTTGCCAGGGAATATTTAGTAATCTTCAGCTCAACTTATATTTGTGAACAAACTTTTTCTTTAATGAATCTAAATAAAAGTACAAGATCAAGACTAAATGATTTATATTTGGAGGCTGTGTTAAGAATAGCTACTACAAGTATAGAGCCAAGATATTAAAAATATAATAGGCGATGCAAAGCGCCTCAACACATCACATTAGTTTTATTGTTAATTTGTTGTACTAAATTACTTACATTTATTCATAAGCAAATTACATAATAAAATTTTGTTTACTTAAACAAATTTTTTTGTATTTAACATTTTTTAATTTTAATATTTCGTCCGGCCTGTGAAAAAGTTTTCTTTCTAATCTGGTCTGAGGGCAAAAACTGTTGGTCATGCCTGGCCTAGACTAAAACACTATCATCCCTCCCCCAGATTACTGCAATAGACTCCCTGCCTCTACCCTTGCTCCTTTCAGTCTATTTAAACAGCAACATTTAAAGTACCAGTAGATGAGCCTGACCAGGTGGTGGCACAGTGGATAGAGCATCGATCTGGAACACAGAAGACCAAGGTTCAAAACTCCAAGGTCACTGGCTTGATGGTGGTCTCATCTGGTTTGGGCATGAGCTTACCAGCTTGAGCGCAGGGTGGGTGGCTTGAGCGTGGGGCCATAGATATGACCCCATGGTTGCTGGCTTGAGACCAAAGATTGCTGGCTTGCAACCCAAGGTCGCTGGCTTGAGCAAGGGGTCACTGGCTCTGCTGGAGCCCCCCAGACAAGGCACATATGGGAAAGCAATCAATGAACAACTAAGGTGACACAATGAAGAATTGATGCTTCTTATCTCTCTCCCTTCCTGTATGTCTGTCCCTGTCTGTCTTTGTATCTTTAAAAATAAATGTTTTAGGAGATGAGTGAATAAAAAAGCTGTGCCACTCAATCAGTGGTAAAAATTGGATATCTTTTGCAACAGCATGAATGGACTTGAAAATTATTATGCTAAATGAAGTAAGCCCATCAAAGAAAAACAAGTACTGTACAATATGATTTCATATATATATGTAATCTAATGAACAAAATAAACTAACAAAATAGAAACAGACTCATAGATACTGGGAACAGACTGACAGCTGTCAGAGGGGATGGGGGTGCGGGGCCTCGGGGAAAATGATGAAGGGATAAAGTGAAGAAAAAAACTCTGATAAACACAGACAACTGTGTGAGGACTGCAGGAGGGAAAGGTGAAAGGGTGGAGGTGGAGGAGGGTAGAGGGGGATAGATAGTGATGGAGAAACAGTTGAGTCATGAACACATAATGCAATATACAATGATGTATAGTAGAATTGTGTACCTGAACCCTATATAATTTATCTTATTTTTATTAATTTTAATGCAGTGACATTGATAAATCAAGGTACATATGTTCCGAGAAAACATCTCCAGATTATTTTGACATCTGATTATGCTGCATACCCCTCACCCAAAGTCAAATTGTCTTCTGTCACCTATCTGGTTTTCTTTGAGCCCCACCCCTCCCCCTACCCCCTCCCATTACGTCCTCGCCCCCTCCCCACCCCTCCACCCCACCCTCTGTTACCATCACATTCTTGTCCATGTCTCTTGAGTCTCATTTTTATGTCCCATCTATGTATGGATTCATATACTTCTTAGTTTTTTCTGATTTACTTATTTCACTCCGTATAATGTTATCAAGGTCCATCCATGTTATTGTAAATGATCCGATGTCATCATTTCTTATGGCTGAGTAGTATTCCATAGTATATATGTACCAAAGCTTTTTAATCCACTCGTCCTCTGACAGACACTTGGGCTGTTTCCAGATCATTGCTATTGTGAACAATGCTGCTATAAACATGGGGGTGCATTTCTCCTTCTGGAACTGTTCTATGGTGTCCTTGGGGTATATTCCTAAAAGTGGATGGCTAGGTCAAAAGGCAGTTTAATTTTTAACTTTTTGAGGAATCTCCATACCGTTTTCCACAGAGGCTGCACCAGTCTGCATTCCCACCAGCAGTGCAGGAGGGTTCCCTTTTCTCCACATCCTCGCCAGCACTTATTCTGTGTTGTTTTTGTTGATGAGTGCCATTCTGACTGGTGTGAGATGATATCTCATTGTGGTTTTAATTTGCATTTCTCTAATGATTAGTGATGTTGAGAAATTTTTCATATACCTATTGGCCATCTGTATGTCCGCTTTGGAGAAGTGTCTATTCATTTCTTTTGCCCATTTTTTGATTGGACTGTTTGTCTTAATGGTGTTGAGATTTACAAGTTCTTTATAAATTTTGGTTATTAACCCCTTATCAGACGTATTGTCAAATATGTTCTCCCATTGTGTAGTTTGTCTTTTTTTTATTCTGTTCTTATTGTCTTTGGCTGTGCAAAAGCTTTTTAGTTTGATATAGTCCCATTTGTTTATCCTGTTTTTTATTTTCCTTGCTTGTGGAGACAAATCAGCAAATATATTGCTGCAAGAGATGTCTGAGAGTTTACTGCCTGTTTTCTTTTAAGATGCTTATGGTTTCACGCCTTACATTTAAGTCTTTTATCCATTTTGAGTTTATTTTTGTGAATGGTGTAAACTGGTGGTCTAGTTTCATTTTTTTGCAGGTAGCTGTCCAATTTTCCCAACACCAGTTGTTGAAGAGGCTGTCTTTACTCCATTGTATGCTCTTACCTCCTTTGTCAAATATCAGTTGTCCATAAAACTATGGGTTTATTTCTGGGTTTTCCGTTCTGTTGCATTGATCTATGTGCCTGTTCTTATGCCAGCACCACGCTGTTTTGAGTACAATGGTCTTATAGTATATCTTGATATCAGGAAATGTGATACCTCCCCCTTTATTCTTCTTTTTTAAGATTGCTGAGGCTATTCGTGTTCTCTTTTGGTTCCATATAAATTTTTGGAATATATGATCTATATCTTTAAAGTATGTCATTGGTATTTTAATTGGTATTGCATTGAATTTATAAATTGCTTTGGGTAATATAGACACTTTTATGATGTTTATTCTTCCTAACCCTGAGGATGGTATATGCTTCCACTTGTTTGTATCTTCCCTGATTTCTTTTATCAATGTTTTATAATTTTCCAAGTACAAATCTTTAATCTCCTTGGTTAAATTTACTCCTAGGTACCTTATTTTTTTGGTTGTAATAGTGAAGGAGATTGTTTCCTTAATTTCTCTTTCTGACTGTTCATTGTTGGTGTATAAAAATGCCTCTGATTTCTGAGTATTAATTTTATATCCTGCCACTTTGCTGAATTCATTAATCAGGTCCAGTAAGTTTTTGACTGAGACTTTTGGGTTTTCTATATACAATATCATATCATCTGCAAATAATGATAGCTTTACTTCTTTTTTTCCAACTTGAATGGCCTTTTATTTCTTCTTCTCATCTGATTGCTATGGCTAGGACTTCCAGGACTATGTTGAATAAGAGTGGTGAAAGGGGGCACCCCTGCCTTGTTCCTGATCTTAAGGGGATTGCTTTTAATTTTTGCCCATTGAGTATGATGTTGGCTATGGGTTTGTCATAGATGGCTTTTATCATGTTGAGGTATGTTCCTTGTATTCCCACTTTGTTGAGAGTTTTGATCATGAATGGGTGCTGGATTTTATGAAATGCTTTTTCTGCATCTATTGAAATTATCATGTGGTTTTTCTCCTTCCTTTTCTTTATGTGATGAATCACATTGATTGATTTGTGAATATTGTACCAGCCTTGCCTCCCCAGAATAAATCCCACTTGATCATGGTGTATGATTTTTTCCATATATTGCTGAATCAGGTTTGCTAATATTTTGTTGAGGATTTTAGCATCTATATTCATCAGGGATATTGGCCTATAATTTTCTTTCTTTGTGTTGTCTTTGCCTGGTTTTGGAATCAAAATTATACTCACCTCATAAAAGGAGCTTGGAAGTCTTCCTTCCTCTTGAATTTTTTGAAATAGCTTGAGGAGGATAGGAGTTATTTCTTCTTTGAATATTTGGTAGAATTCACTTGTGAAGCCATCAGGCCCCGGATCTTCTTTGTTGGGAGTTTCTTGATAACTGTTTCGATCTCATTTGGTGTAATCGGTCTGTTTAGGTTTTCTGATTCTTCCAGATTGATTTTTGGAAGATTGTATGTTTCAGGGAATTTGTGCATTTCATCTAGGTTGTCTATCTTTTTTGGCATATAGTTCTTCATAGTATTTTCTTACAATATTTTGTATTTCTGTTGTGTCAGTTGTTATTTCTCCCCTCTCATTTCTAATTTTATTTATTTGAGTCCTCTCTCTCTTTTTCTTGGTGAGTCTAGTTAAAGGTTCATCAATCTGGCCCTGGCTGGTTGGCTCAGTGGTAGAGCGTTGGCCTGGTGTGCGGAAGTCCTAGGTTCAATTCCCGGCCAGGGCACACAGGAGAGGCACCCACCTGCCTCTCCACCCCTCCCCCTCTCCTTCTTCTCTGTCTCTCTCTTCCCCTCCCAGAGCCAAGGCTCCATTGGAACAAAAGATGGCCCGGGCGCTGGGGATGGCTCCTTGGCCTCTGCCCCAGACGCTAGAGTGGATCTGGTCACGACAGAGCGATGCCCCGGATGGGCAGAGCATTGCCCCCTGGTGGGCGTGCCGGGTGGATCCCAGTCGGGCGCATGCGGGAGTCTGTCTGACTGCCTCCCCTTCAGGAAAAAAAAAAAAAAGGTTCATCAATCTTGTTTACCTTTTCAAAGAACCAGCTCCTAGTTTCATTGATTCTCTGTATTGTTTCTTTAGCCTCTATGTCATTTATTTCTGCTCTGATCTTTATTATTTCCTTCCTTCTACTACATTTGGGCTTTACTTGCTGTTCTTTTTCTAGTTCTTTTAGATGTAGGCTTAAGTTGTTTATTTGAGCTTTTTCTAACTTCTTCAAGTATGCCTGTAGTGCTATGAACTTCCCTCTCAGTACTGCTTTTGCTGTGTCCCATAAATTTTGAGTTGTTGTATGCTCATTATCATTCGTTTCTAGGAATTTCTTTATTTCTTCTTTGATCTCATTCTTAAGCCACTCGTTATTTAAACAACCTGCTATTTAGTTTCCATGTGTTTGAGAATTTTTGAGATTTTCTGTTGTGGTTGATTTCTAGTTTCATGCTGTTGTGATCAGAGAAAGTGCTTGATATGATTTCAATCTTCTTAAATTTGTTGAGACCACTTTTGTGTCCTATCATGTGGTCTATCCTAGAGAATGTACCATGAGCACTTGAAAAGAATGCATATTCTGCTGCTTTAGGGTGAAAGGTTCTGAACATATCTATTAAATCGAGTTGATCTAGTGTGTTTTTTAAGTCTGCTGTTTCTTTGTTAATTTTCTTTCTTGAGGATCTCTCTAGTGATGTTAGTGGGGTATTAAAATCCCCCACTATTATTGTATTGCTGTTGATCTCGCTCTTTATATCCATCAAAGTCTGCTTTATATATTTAGGTGCTCCTATATTAGGTGCGTAGATATTTACAACAGTTATATCTTCCTGTTGGATTGCTCCCTTTATCATTATGTAGTGGCCTTCTTTATCTCTTACTATATTCTTTGTTTTAAAGTCCATTTTGTCTGATATAAGTATTGCTACCCCAGCTTTTTTTTCATTTCCATTTGCATGAAATATTTTTTTCCATCCTTTTACCTTCAGCCTATGTGCATCTTCTGTTTTAAGGTGTGTCTCTTGTAGACAGCATATGTATGGGTCGTGTTTTCTTATCCATGCAGCTACCCTATGTCTTTTGATTGGATCATTTAATCCATTTATATTTAAGGTTATTATTGATATGTAGTTGTTTATTGCCATTTTATTCTTTAAAACTGTATTCCTCTTTTGCTATATTCTTTTCCCACTTTGATCTATTTATACCATGCCCCTTAACATTTCCTGCAGCATTGGTTTGGTTGTAATGAGTTCCTTGAGTTTTTTTTTGTCTGGGAAACTTTTTATTTCTCCTTCAATTTTAAATGATAGCCTTGCTGGATAAAGTAGTCTTGGTTGTAGGTTCTTGTTCTGCATTACTTTGAATATTTCTTGCCATTCCCTTCTGGCCTCAAGTGTTTCTGTTGAGAAGTCTGATGTCATCCTTATGGGGGCTCCTTTGTAGGTGATAGCCTTTATTTCTCTAGCAGCTTTTAATATTTTCTCTTTATCACTTAGCTTTGGTATTTTAATTATGATGTGTCTTGGTGTAGGTTTCTTTGGGTTCCTCTTTAATGGAGGTCTCTGTGCTTCTTGAACTTGTGACAGTTTCTCTTGCATTAATTTAGGGAAGTTTTCAGCTATGATATGACTGAACAAAGTCTCTTTCCCTTGTTCTTTCTCTTCTTCTTCAGGAACCCCTATAATGCGGATGTCATTTCTCTTCATGTTGTCACAGAGCTAAGAGTTTCCTCAGACTTTTTGAGTCTCTTTTCTTTTTTCTTCTCTGCTTTCATGCCTTCATTCCAGTTTTCCTCCAACTCACTGATTTGATCCTCAGCTATATCCTTTCTGTTTTTAATTCCTTCCATTGTAGTCTTCATTTCTGATATTGTATTTGTCATCTCCAACCGATTCATTTTTAATATTTCAATATCCTTTTTTATACTTGCTATTTTTTATTTAGGTGTTCATAATGACCATCCATTGTTGTTCTAAGATCCCTAAGCATTCTTACAATCATTATTTTGAACTCCACATCCGGATGTTTGGTTATTTCCATATCACTCAGTTCATTTCCTGGATGTTTCTCTTGTGGTTTCATTTGGATTGCACTTTTCTGTCTTCTCATTTTATCTATTTGGGTGTTTTGTTTGTAGAGCTGGTTGAGTCTAGGCTTGGTGTTGTCTGCCTCCAGTTTTCAATTGTGTTATTTCTAGGTCTTGGGTTGGCATCAGCTATTATTTGTAATCCACTTTTGGATTTGGGCCGCTTTGAAGTCTTGGTTTGTTTGTTTTCTTAACAGGTGATTGTCTTGTTTGCTGATCTCAGTAGGGGGCTTACTTGAAACTGTATCCAGGAATTCAGTGGGTGTGACCTGAGTCTCTGAAGTCCTCTTCTGCCAGTTAATCTCTCTGGGGGCGGGTTGCTTTCTCAGCTTCAGTAGGGGGAGGTGTATCTCAGATCTCCATGGAGACCTGAGTTACTGCCCCTCCTCCCCACTTCTTGTTTTCAGCTGTGTCTTATTGCGCTGATTGGAGCTGGAGAGATGTCTGTATCTCTGTGACCTGGAAGTACTTTTATATTTTGCTCTGTGGAAGGATCAGCCCCTTCCCCAGTTATGGCTGCCTCCAGCACTGAATGAGTGAGCTTTTTAGATTGTCACCTGTATTCCTCTCCCCCTCACCATCTGTCTCTCTCTCTCTCCTTTCTTTTTGGAAGACAAGCGGGGCCTTTCAACACACCTTGTTCCCTGGTCACCAGGCAAGTGGCTGTGAGCAGTATTTACTGCTCTTTTCCTTGAAGTGAGAGCCCTGCCTTACCCCCCCCCATTCTTGTAAGCAGGGGAGATTCAGGCGCTCCCTACCAGGTTTGTTGTGGCTTCCTCTTTGCTCCTTGGTTTTTGAGAGCTGTTCTTGTAGTCCAGATTTGGTTTTTCATGCTGATTGTTCATAAATTAGTTTATAATCCAGTTCTGTGGTGTGAGCTGGGAGTCTGTGCGTCTGCCTACTCTGCTGCCATCTTCAGGTCTCTCCTGAACCCTATATAATTTTATTAACCAATGTCACCTCAATAAATTCAATAATTTTTTTTTAAAGTTTCAGATTATGTCACTCTGGTATTCAAAACCTTACAATGGTTTTCCATACAATTCCACATAATGCTGACTTCAACTATTATGACTTCCTTTCACTCACTATTCCAGCCACATGATCCTCCTTCTGTTTTGAGAACAGTGGTAGAAATGCCCCTGCCCCAGGGCCTTAGCACTTACTCATTTTTCTCTGTAGAACATTCCTCTCTATGTACCCACAGGGCTGGCACCTTTCCTTCCTTCAGGCCTCTTGCATCTATCAACATATCATTGAAGCCTTCCTCCCTGACAAGTAGCAAGCACCTACCCCCATATCCTCTTGCCATTGTTTCCCACAGCACTTACTGATGACCTGACATGCCATGCAGACTCTATAAGGTGAGCGTTACTGTCTACTTTAGAAGTCCAAAGTTATTTCAAATGGTGCACATTAATTATGTTCTGCTAGGTTCCATACAATTGGATCTAAACCTCAATTTCTGTTGTTTTGTTAGCTTTAAGGAAAGAAATTTGTATTAAAACAACTCCTAAGATTTGTATTGCAATTTTACAACTCTCTGTATGCTAACCTATTCTTACAGAAGCCCAATATCTTCATAACCTAATTTATTCTTGCAGAAGCCCCATATATTAGATAGAAGAAATGTTGTTATAATACTATAATGCAGAAAGAGTAAAAGCTAAAGATTGAAAAGGTTCAAGGGAGAGGAAGACAGCAGACAGCCCTGGCTGGTTGGCTCAGTGGTAGATTGTCAGCCTGGTGTGTGTATGTTCTAGGTTTGATTCCTGGTCAGGGCACACAGGAGAAGCATCATCTGCTTCTCCACCTGTCCCCTTCCCCTTCTCTCTCTGTTCCCCTCCCACAGTCATGGCTCAATTGGATTGGTTAAAAGTGCATTGGCCCCAGGCGCTGAAGATGGCTCCATAGAGTCTCCACATCAGGTGCTAAAAACAGCTATTGTGAGCATGGCCCCAGATGGGCAGAGCATGGGATTCAGATGGTGGTTGCCAGGTGGATCCCAGACAGGATATATGTGGGAGTCTGTCTATCTCCCCTCCTCTCACTTGAAAAAAGAATAATAATAATAAAAAGGCAACAGAGATTACATGCTTGTTTTCAAATTTGACATCACCTTGTGGATTTTTGCTATAAACACAGTTTTAGAAGAAGAAACTGACACCTCATTCAGAAATCAAAACATCCTGGTTCAATAGTTTCTAGTTATGTCAATTAAAGAGATTCATACAGCACCAAAATTTAAGCTTTATAGACTGATAATGCTGTTTCTTTTACCCTTGCTTTCATTTTTTATTGTGTTTCTCGTTCATTTCTTTCAGCCTTTTTGAAGGTTTTCTTTCCTCCCTTCTGAAGTGTAGTGCCCTAAATTTTCTTACAGCAACTACACACATTCCTTTCTTTTCTTTTTTCTTTTTTTGGAGGCAATTAAAATTTTGTTGATTAACTGAACATTAAAACAAGACTGATCCTACATGATATCCTGATAAATACTTCCTTTGCTAAATAAGCATCTTTCCACCTATATATTGTTAATAGCATAAACAAGGTAGCAAATAAGGAAAGAAAGCTTGTAAGTTATATATACACTAAACAGAATGTATTGTTTAAATAGTTAACATCTTTGCTATAAGGTACAAGATAAACTGTGTAGGTTAAATGTTTATTTAACATTTACTTAAAATAATGGAAACTAACCCCTGTAACAAGAAATTACTTTTATGCTGAGATTCAAAATGGCAAATTAAGGCAAACACGGAAAGGAGGCACATACCCCTTTAACCTGGCCCGTGTCATTGGCAAGCCTGTTTGTCAATGCTCCAGTGGTGTTTTTCGGGTCATCAAACCAGCTCACATCCTGTGGCACAGAAAGTGATTTTATTATCTTGAAGCCCTATTTATAAGACTCTTAGCTCCAGAGACAACGACAAGGTCACTTTTGTTTATTATTTATATCCCCTGAATGAAGCACTCAGGATTTGACACTCAGAAAGAAGAAAAGGGACTTAACAAACATATAAATTTTTCAAAATTTTTTGAATGCCTACTTTGTTCCAAACATGATTTCTAAGTGTTCAATCTGTACAACGGTGAACAAAAAAATACAAAGTTGCTGCTTTCATGAAGCCTGGATTCTAGAGATAAAAGCCACAAATTAGTAAATATATACCAAGCCAGGTGGTAATAATGCTATTAAGAAAATAGAGCAGGATAAGAAGGAAAAAAAGTGAGGAAAGGTGTTACTTTATAGACTAGGAAGGTGACAGAGAAGGCCTCTCCAAGGAGATATTTGAGAAGACGTCTGAAAGATGAGATGAATGAGAATATCTGAAAGAAGGAAGAAATAGCATGTACAAAGGCCCTGTGGCAAAGGCCTACTCGATCTGTTCATTCATTAGCAAGAATGTCTTAAGGGCTATCACTAGCATGAAAAGCACCTTGGTGTGAATTCATAAAAGCTGCTTCTTCCGCTAGACAGATTTCCTTTCTCATTTGTCTCTCCCTTTCTTCCTCTCTCATATCTTTATACAGAGGTCAGGGTATACATTGACTATGTATCAAACAACAGGTGAAGCTTTGGGTAATGAGGTCTGAGAGGTAATAGGGGCCATATCACACGTGACATTACAGACAACTGTAAAAGATTCCAAATTTTTACCCTGAGAGATAGTGCTAGCTTTCAGCAGGTTTTGGGCAGAGGGCTACATTCTAACTTACATTTTTGAAGAATGACTCTGGCTCTTGGGAGGTGAACTTTCTGGACTGAGACAAGGATGGAATCAGTGAGACCAGTTAGGAGGCTATCATGGTATTGAACAGAAAGAAAGGGGTCAAGGCTGCCTCTAAGGTTTTTAGCCCAAACTGTTGGAATGAAGCTGTCACTTAATAGGAAGACTAAGTAAGGAATGAACCCTATGGTGGAGGGGGAGTCTAAAGTTCAATTTTGAAAATGTTAAATATGAAATGTTTATTAGATGTTCAAATAGAGAAGCTGATTAGCAAGTTTAGATAACTGTAGTTCAGGACAAAATAAATAGACTGGGTTCTAAAAACCAACAAAAGAAATCTAGATTAAAATTTCGCACTCAAATTAGGATTTTCTTTGTAAAACCACTTATGTTTTTAAACACACAAATATCAAATAGTAAAAGAATTTTATGTTTGAGGTATGTCTTCTACAAAAATAGTTATGGTCCTAAGATGTTATCTTAACTGGTGATTTGCAATAAAGCAGTATCTATCATTTTCCCAAAAATTTTAAGGAAAAAACCCAGAATTATAATTTGCTTTTAAAATTTGTTAAACCCCTAAGTACCTCCCCCACTGAAATATAACTTCCTTGAAGACAGGTTCCATTCAGATTTGAATACCTTATAATATAAATACTTAGTATTGTGCCTTGTAAGCAGAAGGCATTTAAATGTATGATGACTGAATTTAATAATTTATGGAGAGGGCATTATACAAACCAGCTCAGCTTTCAAAGTATAATGGACACAGGAGTTGGCCTGGGGCTGGTGGGGTAATGCGGCATTTGCCCCTAGACCAAGGTCACCCCTGAGCCTCAGAGGAATCTCAGCTATCAAAATTTGACTGAGACTCTTAGGACAGGGCCCTCCATCACATAGTGCCCTGTCACTCATTAGATTCAGTCCTAGCTCTGCTGGTTACTAGCTAGCAATTCTGATAATCACGTCTTCCACCTGACCAGGCAGTGGTGCAGTGGATAGAGTGTCTGGGATGCAGAGGACCCAGGTTCAAAACCCGGAGGTTACCGGCTTGAGCGCAGGGCCGCTGGCTTGAGCATGGGATCATAGACATGAACCCATGGTCGCTGGCTTGAGCCCAATGGTTGCTGGCTTGAAGGCCAAGGTCACTCACTCTGCTGTAGCCCCTCCATCCTCGGTCAAAGCACATATGAGAAAGCAATCAATGAACAACTAAGGTGCTGCAACGAAGAATTGATGCTTCTCATCTCTCTCCCTTCCTGTCTGTCTGTCCTTATCTGACCCTCTCTCTGAGTCTATCTTTGTCAAAAACAAGAAAACAACAAACCATGTCTTTTTTTTAAGTGGCACTGAGTGGTAAGTGGTAGAAGTGGGAAAGGACTGAGGATCCAAAGACGACAGGGAAAATGTGTCATCCAGAAATCCTACCACAGCAAAATGCTGTTTCTCAGCCAGGGTTCAAGCCCCTGGTCTGCCTGGGGCAGACTTTGGAGCAACATTGTATTCACTGGCAAGTGAATGGCAGAAAATAATTTTCATGATTGTTAAAGAAAGTTTCTTGTTTGAACTGGGCTGCTTTGGGCTACATTCCCTGAATTGCCCTGCTCCTTGGCAAGGAAAGCAGCACATCTGTCTGTTAGGGTTCTGAAGGCGGAAATGCGAGAGGCATTCAGTTAGGTCATTATCAGCTAGGAGCTTTGCAGCTTGAGTCAGTCTGTCTGTCCAGCCCCAGCAAAGGATCTGGGCAGTGAAGAAACGGGCATGGGACAAATTTGAATTTTGATTTGTGGAAAGAAAGGGCAAAGAGGATATCTCTTTTTGGGAAGAAACACAAGTATCTTGGGGGTCCCAGGAGAAAGAAGGAAAGAAAGAGAGGAAAGGGATAAGGGATACACACTGAGGATCATTTCTGCCTACTCTGCCTCCTGCTGCTGAGACAAAGGATGGCGGTGAATCTGTCTGGAGACTGTGAATCTGTCTGGAGACTGTCTGGCAGCCCCCGGCGCCAACCCACAGCAGACAAGCGCAGGGCCACTGAGCCTGGCCCTGGGTGGCACTCTGCCTCTCTGTGAGATGAGACCCAGGGATGAGCAAGCAGGAGCTGCTGAGTAACCTGACCACACCACTGTCTGAGGCCATGGGCCCAGGACTTGTGCATGCCCCGGGGCACAAACCTCCCTAGAAATACCTGTCTCAGAATGGATCTGAAAACCATGTATCGAAGCCGCTTGGTGAGGATCTCTCCGGCTTTGCCAAATGTGTAACCCTGTGAAGAATGAGAACACAACATAAGGAGGGGGACTTAAGAGACCAACACGCTGATGACACAAAAGGATGGGGACTTGCAGTCACTGCCACAGATGACACAAGACAGTTCAAGGGTTGGCTAAGTGTCAGTGTCTTTAGACTATGGTGGCAGAGCCAGAGAGCCCCGTTCAGAAGTTAATATTGCCCTGGCCGGCTGGCTCAGCGGTAGAGCTTCGGCCTGGCGTGCGGGGGACCCGGGTTCGATTCCCGGCCAGGGCACAAAGGGGAAGCGCCCATTTGCTTCTCCACCCCCACCCCCTCCTTCCTGTCTCTCTCTTCCCCTCCCGCAGCCAAGGCTCCATTGGAGCAAGGATGACCCGGGCGCTGGGGATGGCTCCTTGGCCTCTGCCCCAGGCACTAGAGTGGCTCTGGTTTCGACAGAGCCACGCCCTGGAGGGGCAGAGCGTCGCCCCCTGGTGGGCAGAGCGTCGCCCCTGGTGGCCGTGCCAGGTGGATCCCGGTCGGGCGCATGCGGGAGTCTGTCTGACTGTCTCTCCCCGTTTCCAGCTTCAGAAAAATACAAAAAAAAAAGAAGTTAATATTGTCACTCCTGAGCTAGCTGGCAGGACAATGCCGCTTATTTCTCCAAGGAACCAGGGTGTGTCACATAGGAAGTTGGAGTTGTTGCCAAGGAACGGGACACTCTAAACAGGGTGGCTACATAGTATATTATCCCAGAGATTCTGATATGTCATGTTGTCATTTTCATTTTTCTGTATATATCTTTTGATCTTTTATTTCTTCTTTGACCCAGTCATTGATTAGAAGTATGTTGTTTAATTTCCACATTTTTGTGGGTGTGTTTACTTCTTTTTGCAGTTGAATTCTAGTTTCAAAGCCTTATGGTCAGAGAATATGCTTGGTATAATTTCAGTATTTCAGATTTGTTGATGTTAGTTTTGTGGCCCAGAATATGGTCTATTCTTGAGTATATTCCATGTACACTGGAGAAAAATGTACACTCTGATGTTGTGGGATGAAATGTCCTGTAGATGTCTATTATGCCCATTTGTTCTAGTGTTTCATTTTAGGCCAATATTTCTTTATTGATTTTGTTTGCATGTATGATCTAAAGTCATCAGTGGTGTGTTGAGGTCTCCAAGTATGATTACATTTTTTTCAGTTTGTACTTTTAGATCAGTTAGATGTCTTATATATTTTGGTGCTCCCTGGTTTGCTGCATATATATTGAGAAGTGTTATGTCTTCTTAATACAATGTCCCCTTTATCATTATGAAATGTCCATCTTTGTCTCTGGCTACCTTTGTTGTCTTATAGTCAGCATTGTCAGAAATGAGTATGGTTAAACCTGCTTTTCTTTGGATATTATTTGCTTAGAGAATCGTTTTCCAACCTTTCCCTTTGAATCTATTTTTTTTTTTTTTGTATTTTTCTGAAGTTAGAAGCAGTGAGGCAGTCAGATAAGACTCCCGCATGTGCCTGACTGGGATCCACCCGGCATGCCCACCAGGGGGTGATGCTCTGCCCATTTGGGGAGCTGCTCTGCTGAGGCCAGAGCCATTCTAGCGCCTGAGGTGGAAACCATGGAGCCATCCTCAGTGTCTGGGCCAACTTTGCTCCAATGGAGCCTTGGCTGCGGGAGTAATAGACAGACAGAGAAGGAGAGGGGGAAGGGTGGAGAAGCAGATGGGTGCTTCTCCTGTGTGCCCTGACTGGGGATTGAACCTAGGACTTCCACACGTCTGGTGGATGCTCTACCGCTGAACCAACAGGCCAGGGCCAGCTATCTCATTTTTTAAAATTTGTGAGTCTCTCTCTTTTCTCTGTAATATCTCTAGTTGCCTGTCTTCAATGCCACTGATTCTCTCTTGTATCTGGCCAGTTCTATTGGCTAAGTTTGTTACCTCATTTTTCAGTTCGTGTATTGAGTTTTTCATTTCTGATTGATTCTTTTTTATAGTTTCAATTTCCTTGGTGATGTACTCTTCTTGTTCATTTAAGTTGTTTTTTGAGCTCACTAAATTGCCTTTCAGTGTTTTAGTTTATCTTATTATTTTTAAAACTTCAATTTTGAATTCTCTGTCATTAAGGTCCAAAGTCTCCAAGTAACTGATATTTTTTTCCTGGAGATTTTTCATCGTCTATCTGAGCTACGTCTCTGTCTTGTGTATTCATACTTGATTTCTTTTTTCTTGATGCCATTGGTGAGTGGTACTGTTAATAACCCCAACAAGAGAAAATTGTTCCTTTTAATGGTAGGAGGCACTGTACTACAAGATTTGCCTCTTTGAGATTCTTGGGTGGAGTTCTGCTGAAGTGTTGCTATTGTAATAATGCAGGTAGAGCCTCGTGTTGGTAGGAGAGGCTTGTTGTTAGGTTTTTAAAATTTTATGGCTCTAGCATTGGCTGAACAGGGGTTCTCAGAGGCCCTCCCCCACATCTCAACAGAGCAGAGGATCAAGCGCCTGGGCACACCTACCTCTCACAGAAGAAAGAAGGCTGGAGACCTAGTTGAGGGGGTTCCGCCACCGCCACTGTTCGCACAGCAAGGGGAGTAATGCAGGACCAGAAAGCTGGGGTGACACAGTCCAGTCCCTCCTCCAATACCACTCTAAGCACTCAAAGCGCAGCCCTGGGCAGGGCAGGGGCTGCATGCCACAGGCCGGGGTCGGAGCTTCAGGAGCAGTTGCAACAGAGATCGCAGATCAGGGGCATCCTGCCCACACATGCTAAACTCCCCCCGGCAAGCCAGTGTCCGAGCTTTGGAGCAGGTGGAGCACAGATCCCAGGTCAAGCGTGTCTGGTGTCACAAGGTTAAACTCTGTCAGCAGATCAAGCATGCCCCATTGCCCCAAGGGCCAATCTCCACAAGCTATTCCCACACAGTTCTGGGGAGCACACCATGGGCTTTGTGTGCACCCAGCGCCAGCAATCCTGGGTGTGGCAGATGCCGGGAAACTGCTCTGCTGCCCATTCTTGGTCACTGCCCATATCTCAGCTCCTTCCCCCCAGACTCTCCTCTTCTCCTAGCTCCGACTCCGAGACAAAGCCTGTGCCCACAGTGCCTCCGTCCCTCAGGTCCGTGAGGAAAGAGAAAGACAATCCTCTGGCATTTTTTTTCTCCTGTAAGCAGATTCTATCTTTGGCCCACCCTCTTTTGGAATCATACCTTTGTCTATCTGCTGTATGTATATTTCAGGTTCATCTGGGTTTTTTCTCTTTGTATAGTTGCAGAATTTGTTAAAATTTCAAAGGGAGAGATCGAGAGTATCTCTCATGCCACCATTTCTCTGATGTCACTGTAGGGGATTTTTAATACCCTACTAACATCAATGGATAGATCCTCCAGATAGAAAATTAACAAAGAAACAGCAGCCTTAAATGACACATTAGATCAACCACATTTTAATTCATATCTTCAGAACATTTTACCCCAAAGCAGAATATACATTCTTTTCAAGTGCTCGTGGTACATTCTCTAGGATAGACCACCTGTTACGACACAAAATAAGTCTCAATAAATTTAAGAAGATTGAAATCATATCAAGTGTCTTCTCTGATCACAATGGCATGAAACTAGAAATCAACTACAATAGAAAAACTGAAAAACATTCAAACACTTGCAGGCTAAATAGCATGTTATTAAATAACTAATGGGTTAATTACAAGATCAAGGAAGAAATAAAAAATTTCTTTGAAACATATGAAAATGAACATATAACAACCCAAAATTTATGGGACATAGCAAAAGGAGTCCTGAGAGGGAAGTTCATAGCATTACAGGCATACCTTAAGAAGAAAAAGCTCAAATAAACAAGTTAACCCTGCATCAAAAAAACTAGAAAGAGAACAACAAAGCCCAGAGGAAGTAGAAGGAACAAAATAATAAAGATCAGAGCAGAAATAAATGACATAAAGGCTAAAAAAACAATACAGATGATCAATGAAACCAGGACCTGGTTCTTTGAAAAGGTAAACAAGATTAATGAACCTTTAACCAGACTCACCAAGAAAAAAGAGAGGACTCAAATACATAAAATTAGTAATGAAAGTGGAGAAGTAACAACTTACACCGCAGAAATGCAAAAGATTGTAAGAAAATACTATGAAGATCTGTATATCAAAAAAGTGGACAACCTATGCGAAATGGATAAATTCCTAGAAACAATCTTCCAAAACTCAATATGGAAGAATCAGAAAACTGAAACAGATTACAACAAGTGAAATTGAAACAGTTATCAAAAAATTCCCAGCAAACAAAAGTCATGGACCAGATGGCTTCACAGGCAACGTTTACCTAAAATTCCAATAAAAACTAACACCTATACTTCTCAAGCTATTTCAAAAAATTCAAGAGGAGGGACTTACAAGCCCTTTATAAGGCAAGCATTAACCTCATTCCAAAACCAGGTAAAGACACTACAAAGAAAGAAAACTATACGCCAATATACCTGATGAACACAGATGCTAAAAATCTCAACAAAATATTAGCAAACCAGATCCAGCAATAAATACATCATGATCAAGTGGGATTTATTTTGGGGCGGCAAGGCTGGTACAATATTTGCAAATCAATCAATGTGACTCATCACATAAATAAACAAACAAAAAGGATAAAAATTACATGATAATATCAATAGATGCAGAAAAAGCATTTCATAAAATCCAGCATCCATTTATGATCAAAACTCTCAGCAAAGTGGGAATACAGGGAACATACCTCAACATGATAAAGGCCATCTATGACAAACCCACATTCAATATCATACTCAATAGGCAAAAATTAAAAGCAATCCCTTTAAGATCAGGAACAAGTTAGGGGTGCCCCTTTTCACTCCCCTTATTCAGTCTAGTTCTGAAAGTCCTAGTCATAGCAATCAGACAAGAAGAAGAAATAAAAGGCATCCAAATTGGAAAAGAAGTAAAACTATCATTTTTTGCTGATGACATGATACTGTACATAGAAAACCCTAAAGTCTCAGTCAAAAAACTACTAGACCCGATAAATAAATTCAGCAAGGTAGCAGGATATAAAAATATTCAGAAATCAGTGGCATTTTTATATATCAACAATAGACGGTCTGAGAGAGAAATTAAGGAAACAACCCCCTTCACTATTGCAACAAAAAAAAAAATAAAGTACCTAGGAGTAAATTTAACCAAGGATGTAAAAGGCTTGTACTAAAAAAATAAGACACTGAAAAAAGAAATCAAGGAAGATATAAACCAAGCAAGTAGAAGCATGTACCGTGTTCATGGATAGGAAGAAGAAACATCATTAAATGTCTATATTACTCAAAGCAATCTATAAATTCAATGCAATTGCTATTAAAATACCATTGACATACTTCAAAGATATAGAACAAGTATTCCAAAAATTCATATGAAACCAAAAAAGAACATGAATAGCCTCAGCAATCTTGAAAATAAAGAATAAAGAGGGAGGTATCACACTTCCTGATATCAAGTTATACTACAAGGCCATTCTAATCAAAATAGCTTGGTACTGGCATAAGAACAGGCATACAGATCAATGGAACAGAACAGAGAACCCAGAAATAAACCCATGCCTTTATGGTCAATTGATATTGGACAATGGAAGTAAGGGTATACAGTGGAGTAAACACAGTCTCTCTAATAAATGGTGCTGGGAAAAATTGGACAGGTACATGCAAAAAAATGAAACTAGATCACTAACTTACACCATTCACAAAAATAAACTCAAAATGGATAAAAGACTTAAAAGTAAGTCAAGAAACCATAAACATTGTGGAAGAAAACATAGACAGTAAACTCTCTGATATCTCTCATAGTAATATTTTTGCAAATTTATCTCCATGGGTAAGCAAAATAAAGGTCTAAATAAGCAAATGGAACTATGTCAAACTAAAAAAGTTTTGCACAGTAAAAGACACCACGAACAAAATAAAAAGACAACCCACACAATGGAAGAACATATTTGCTAACATGTCTGATAAGGGGTTAATAACCAAAATTTATAAAGAATTTGTAAAACTCAACAACAGGACAGTAAACAATCCAATTAAAAATGGGCAAGAGAAGTGAATAGACACTTCTCCAAAGAGGACATACAGCCTGACCAGGCGGTGGTGCAGTGGATAGAGCGTCAGACTGGCATGCGGAGGACCCAGGTTCGAGACCCTGAGGTAGCCAGCTTGAGCGCAGGCTCATCTGGTTTGAGCAAAAGCTCACCAGCTTGGACCCAAGGTCGCTGGCTCGTGCAAGGAGTTACTCAGTCTGCTGAGGGCCCGCAGTCAAGGCACATATGAGAAAGCAATCAATGAACAACTAAGGTGTCCCAACAAAAAACTGATGTTTGCCTGACCTGTGGTGGAACAGTGGATAAAGCGTCGACCTGGAAATGCTGAGGTCGCCGGTTCAAAACCCTGGGCTTGCCTGGTCAAGGCACATATGGGAGTTGATGCTTCCAGCTCCTCCCCACCTTCTCTCTTTCTCTCTCCCTCTCTGTCTCTCTCTCTCTCCCTTTCTCTCTCCTCTCTAAAATGAATTAAAAAAAGAAAAAAAAAGAAAAACTGATGATTGATGCTTCTCATCTCTCTCCATTCCTGTCTATCTGTCCCTATCTATCCCTCTCTCTGACTCTCTCTCTGTCCCTGTAAAAAAAAAAAAAAAAAAAAAAAGAGGACATACAGATGGCCAGTAGGCATATGAAAAAATGTTCAAGGTCACTAATCATCAGAGAAATGCAAATTAAAACCACAATGAGATACCACCTCACACCTGTCAGAATGGCACTCATTAACAAAACAACACATGATAGATGCTGGTGAGGATGTGGAGAAAGGGGAATCCTCCTGCACTGCTGGTGGGAATGCAGATTGGTGCTGCCACAGTGGAAAACAGTATGGTGTTTCCTCAAAAAATTAGAAATGAAACTGCCTTTTGACCCAGTTATGCCACTTTTAGGAATATATCCTAAGAATACCAAATCACTGATTCAAAAGGAGAAATGCACCCCCATGTTTATGGCAGCATTGTTTACAATAGCCAAGATCTGGAAACAGCCAAGTGTCCATCAGTGGACGAGTGGATTAAAAAGCCGTGGTCCATATACACAATGGAATACTACGTGACTGTGAAAAAGAAGGAAATCTTACGTTTTGCGACAGCATGGACGGACCTGGAGATTATTATGCTGAGTAAAATAAGCGAGGCAGAGAAAGAAATATATCATATGATCTCACTTATATGTGGATTCTAATGAACAAAGTGAACTGAGGAGCAGAATAGAGGCAGAGGCAGGGTCACAGGGTCTAGAGCAGTGGTCCCCAACCCCCGGGCCACAGACCGGTAACGGTCTGTGGGCCATTTGGTACTGGTCCGCAGAGAAAGAATAAATAACTTACATTATTTCTATTTTATTTATATTTAAGTCTGAACAATGTTTTATTTTAAAAAATGACCAGATTCCCTCTGTTATATCTGTCTAAGACTCACTCTTTTATTTTTATTTTTTGTATTTTTCTGAGGTTGGAAACAGGAGGCAGTCAGACAGACTCCTGCATGCGCCTGACCGGGATCCACCCGGCATGCCCACCAAGGGGTGATTCTCTGCCCATCTGGGGTGTTGCTCTGTCGCAATCAGAGCCATTCTAGCATCTGAGGCAGAGGCCACAGAGCCATCCTCAGTGCCCGGGCCAACTTTGCTCCAATGGAACCTTGGCTGCGGCAGGGGAAGAGAGAGACAGAGAGGAAGGAGAGGGGGGAGGGGTGGAGAAGCAGATGGGTGCTTCTCCTGTGTGCCCTGGCCAGGAATCAAACCTGGGACTCCCGCATGCCAGGCCAACACTCTACCATTGAGCCAACCAGCCAGGGCCCTAAGACTCACTCTTGACGCTTGTCTCGGTCACGTGATACACTTATCCATCCCATCTTAAAGGCTGGTCCATGAAAATATTTTCTGACATTAAACCGGTCTGTGGCCCAAAAAAGGTTGGGGACCACCTGGTCTACAGGGACAGCTGTCAGAGGGAAGGGGGATGATGGGATGGGATCAGAGAAGGTGAAGGGATTAGTGAAATTATATATACATAACACAGAGATACAGATAACAGGACAGCAAATCCCAGAGGGAAGGGCGGAGAGAATTAGGGGAAGGGGGTAAGTGGGGTGGGAAGTGAGGGTATTATATTGAGTGGGACACTTGAATCCATGTTAACAAAATATATGAAAATTAATACATATTAAAAATAAAAAAGCCAAAGCCTAGGAGAAAGACAGGTTGAGGAAGAAGGCTTACTGAGAATTTTGTATACAACTCTCTCCACCCCTCAATGATATATAACTTTCTGCATCTGGGAGGAAGAAAGTAAGTAACTGAGAAAGAATGGCATAAGCTATAACTGTGTGGCCATGTCAGGCCACATCCAGGGGGAAGGGCAACAGAACTCTCATCCCCAATGAGTTTGGGGGTACAGTGCTCCCCTCTCCTTCCGGAGCTCCGGGCAGTGGCAGGTTACAGACGACACCTGCCACACAGTGGTTGGCGAAAGCCAAGTGGAAGTGCATCAAGAGAGGAGAGGCCCCACTAATAGCCCCGAGTTGCCTACAGAATCAGAGACGTGGAGGAAACCAACCCCATCTCCAGTGTGCTCCCAAGTAGTGTGTTGGACACTATTGAGATAGAGGGAAGGAACAGGTGCAAAGAGCACAAGTGAAGAACCAACTCTTCTACATGGTCCTGATAAAGGGGCCAGCCAGGTTGGCCCATGTAACTGAAGGCCAGAGAGGCCACACATCCCCCTGGTTGACAGCATGAGGTCCTCCACAGTGCACTGCAATGTTGCACTCTCTGTTAACAGATGGCCACGCAGAGAGGAGGACATGGAGAATTAGATTATTTGAGTTTAAGCCCAAAATTACTAAAACGGTTGCATTTACTTAGAAATGACCAGATTAAGGTTTCTGCTATTAGAATGAATGAAATATGAAATACTTTGCGCACTACAGCAATACTACTGTTCTTATATTAGAGACAATATAACAAAGGAGAGCTATCTGTTGTTACGTGCTTCTTCCTCTAACACTATACATATGGTGTCTCATTAAGTCCTCATGACCGCCCTATAATTATCACTTTACAGACAGAACTGAGATTTAGAGTCTGCTAAGTCACCAGAGGTCACAGTTCTAAGGTGGTACAGCTGAAACAGGAATCTGGGTGTGGGAGAATCCTTACCAGGATGGGAACCCAGAGCCTGAGACCACATTACCCATGGAGCTCCCTCCTGCTGTTTCTAAATGAGGGCTGGGCATTCTAGCATTAGGCTTGCTGCCATGTCTACACTTCTGAGGCCCTAGAATACATAGCCTTGGTTCTTACTTCTTTTTACCAGACACCATCTCCACGCATCATCATGCTACAAAGGTACTGCTTTAACCAATTCCAGGCTCTCAAGGTTAAGGGGTCAGCTCAACGCCTCCCTCCCTCCAAACTCCATACGCAACCTCATCCTCAGCAACCTTTACTTTTTCCCAACTCCTACGGCATTGCGAATTGGTATGGCAATCTTGGCTAGAGCTAGAATGTCACATCTATTTATAGTATGGACAAATTCCCCAATGAGACCCTAAGTACTTAGAGTTCAGTCTTTTCCTTTTGTACCTCCTACCCAATATCCACAGCAATGTTCTAGTAACTATATTAATACATGCTTACAAAATGTTAAATAAAGAGACCTATTTATTTATTTATTTATTCATTTTTAGAGAAGAGAGAGACAGAGAGGGAGAGAGAGGAGAGACAGAGAAAGAGAAGGGGGGAGGAGCTGGAAGCATCAACTCCCATATGTGCCTTGACCAGGCAAGCCCAGGGTTTTAAACCGGCGACCTCAGCATTTCCAGGTCGATGCTTTATCCACTGTGCCACCACAGGTCAGGCTAAAGAGACCTATTTAGAAGTCTGTCTTAATAAATCACGTGGCTAATTATTTATTCATTCAATATACGATTGAGTGTTTGTGCCTGCCTTGCGCAGGCGTGCAAACTTAGTCACATTATCTCTTTTATAATCATCTAAAGGCAGTTAATAACCCTATTCTGCAGATAAGGAAATTTAGGCTTAGACAGTCTCAATTAGCTTATTTTCCCAAGGATACAAAATTAAAACCTAGTTCAATTTGTACTCGGTCTAGGTCTAACGAGTCTCATCCAGCCTTACCATACTAATCTCTTGGAATACATAATTCCTTTACTCTGTTTCCTCCAATCTCATCACTATTTCAGCTGGGGACATAACAGTGAAAAGGAGGAGGCAACCGAGGGAGCTGGAGGACGTAAAACATTTTTTAAAATATCCAAATCAACTTGGCCCAGGTTAATATAGGAGCAATTCTACTAAAAAGCAAATTGCATAGATGTTTACATATCCCTATAGTTGAATAACGATGTATTTCTCAAAATTAAGAAAGTGAAAAGGTAGACATTTACCTGAAGAAAATATGTAATAAAAGAAATAATTCCAAGGACTAGAAACAACAGTGAGAACAAATACTGTTCTGTCGTTTTGTTTCAGGATCTTCATCTCTGGTAAAAGCCTGTTAAGAAAATAATTAAAGCGTTTTCAATTCAATCACTGAAGAAGTCATTCAGGTTAAGATGCATTTCCTTCTGGCACAGTATTCTAGGTGGGGTGGGGTGTGGGGAAGGTCAAGAGAGCTTTTGTATACGGGGGTCAGAGTGGCTTCTTCGATTAATCTCAAACTTAAAAGATATATGTATATTCCCTTTCTTAGAGGCCAGAGGTCCATCATTCCCAAATCGGCCCAACACTTGCTCTGCTCATACTCCCTCCGGGAGTAATGAGTGCCAAGGTGCCACGCCTACCAGGTAAAGGGGAATTGAGAATGAATGCTCTCTTCCTCCTTTGGTGGGGAACTGCATTGTATGGCAAATCAATGTCTTATACATTGGACATTTCAAATTGTCCCAAGGTGTCTGGAGACGAATCCGCTGACGTGATTTTGGTGAGCCCGAGAGAGGTGTCCGTTTACTCAGAGCAATAAAAGAAAGGTGTTTCTGTGACCCAGCCTTCCTTGTAGGATGGCCGGTCAGAAAGCCAGTAGGAACCACCGCCCGCTGACCCAGCACCACACATGGAGACATCTCCAGATGGTCAGAAGAGCTAATGGGGTGTGCTGGGCTCTAGGAACACTGCAGAGAATAACAACTCTACAGGGAAAGGAGCAAACATCAGCCTAAACAGTGAGCCAAATCAGTGTTATGACACGGCCACATTCTTAACCCAATGCAGTCAACTTTATTCTTTGTAAAGGAAAAAAGCTCTTCAGAAAAAATTAAATGGGCCCTGGCCGGTTGGCTCAGCAGTAGAGTATTGGCCTAGTGCGTAAAAGTCCCAGGTTTGATTCCCAGTCAGGGCACACAAGAAGAAGAGACCATCTGCTTCTCTAACCTTCTCCTTCCCCTTCTCTCTCTCTCTCTCTCTCTCTCTCTCTCTATCTATCTTCCACTCCTGTAGCCATGGCTCCAATGGTTCGAGCAAGTTGGTCCCTGGCACTGAGGATTGCTTAATGGCCTCACCTCAGGCACTGAAATAGCTTGGTTGCTGAGCAATGAAGCAGCAGCCCAGATGGGTAGAGCATCACCCTTGTAGGGAGCTTGCTGGGTGGATCCTGGTCAGGGAGCATGTAGAAGACTGTCTCTCTGCTTCCCACCTCTCATTTAATTAAAAAAAATTAAAAATAGACTAAAAAAAAGAAAGAATTAAATGAATTGTTCCTGATTAGTCATTCCACCAAAAATAATAGCTACCAATCAGTGAGCTCTTACTCTGTGCCCAGCATTATTTGAAGAGAATTTATTTATGCTATTCCTTTTATCCTCATAACTACTTCCTGAGATTTATTTTAACATCACTATTTTACACAGAGGAAAACTGAAGCACAGAGAGGTTAATTAACTTGTTCAAGGTAACATAGCTAAGCAAGTGATGATCCAAGGCAGGGGTAGTCAACCTTTTTATACCTACTGCACACTTTTGTATCTCTGTTAGTAGTAAAATTTTCTAACCGCCCACCGGTTCCACAGTAATGGTGATTTATAAAGTAGGGAAGTAACTTTACTTTATAAAATTTATAAAGCAGAGTTACAGCAAGTTAAAGCATATAATAATAATTACTTACCAAGTACTTTATGTCAGATTTTCGCTAAGTTTGGCAGAATAAATCTTTATAAAACAATTTACGATAAATTTATCTTTTTATTTATACTTTGGTTGCTCCACTACCACCCACCATGAAAGCTGGAATGTCCACTAGTGGGTGGTAGGGACCAGGTTGACTACCACTGATCCCAGGATATAAACCCAAGCAATCTAACCTAGAGCCCACAACCTTAAACTCTGTATCACAAACCTTCAATGAAGCAGATGGCTGGCTGCCTACCTAATATCTAGGAACTAATATGTCAGTCCTGGACCACCTGCTTTTAGATCTATTGCTACAGAAGGAATGAGAAAAACAATAAATCCTCATGTGGAGTTTTTCTTATACACAGCTGAACCCATTCCAAACTAATCCAATTCCATATTTTTCTAATGATGCCACTGTCTGCCTCTCTGCCTGCTAGACAAATGTGAGAAGAGGAATTGGCAAAATATGGGCTACCAGTCAAATGTTTATGTAAAGTTTTAACATGACTGCTTTTGCACTACATTGCCTAAGTCAAGTTAATTGCCACAGAGACCGTATGACCTTCAAAGCCTAAAATATTTACTATCTTACCCTTTATAGAAAAATTTTGCTAACCCCTGACCTAGAACATTGCTCCATACGATCAGACACTGTCTCCTTCTTGCTACTTTTTCTGCCCCTAGAACAGTAGCTGGCACAAGGCAGACACTGAAAAAAAAATTTTTTTTTGAATGAATACATTGAATACATGATATCAACCTGAAATGAGTTAGCCAAGCATAAGAACACCTGAATATTGATGGCGTCTTTTGATAGAATCACAAGTTAGTGTTCGGCTTATGTTTTATGTCGTTAGTGATCAATCTCTTTTTCCACAGTTTCCGTAGAGTAGGGCAAGGGTATCCTCAACTTGTTGTCTTTATGTCACTAAACAGAAAGCATTTTTGCCTGGATTGTAACTTTATTGTTTAAAATGCCATCATTAAAAGCAGGTGCAACCAGCATATGGAAGCTGTTCAATCTGCCTGCATTTTAACACGTGATATGGACATCTTATTGAGGCAGCAGGCTAGGCCGGCTCACGTCCTGATGTGTGTACGTGTCAGAGAACAGCTCCCCTCAAGCCAGCTGGACAATGCATGAGGAACCTCTCTGCACAGTGGTGACATGACAGCTCATTAGGTTTACTCGGAGCAGTGATGGCAGGTAAGGGACAGTCACCTAGTCAGTTTTGCTGACTACTTCAGGGACCTGGTCTGCGGGGCGTTAGTAGAAACTGACTGCTAGGGACAAACGCAGATTCAGAAAATTAGCTTTCCTATCACAGACCAGATTCCTATTCTTACATTGTTAGGCTGCTTAGTCTCAGATGAAGGTATGTGTTTCTTGTGGCTTTTGTATACAGTTATAAACACAAACAATTCATTCTTTAGTCAAGACTCATCAGTAAATTCAAAAAGTAAACATAAACACTTACCCCTATGATCTTTGAAAATATTACTGAAAATGCTGGTTGCAGGCCTCCATTGATAATGGCACAAAATAAGGCCATTCGGTTATATTCAACTTCAGAATTCTCCAAAAGCCAACTGGAGGTACATTTTTACCCTGGAAAACACAAAATATTACAACAGGCTAGTTGAAAAAGAATTGATACTTGATTGATGAACAATTCTTCCATATGCACATTTTTAATGACTATAACTAATTCTTGTTCTTTCATGTATTGATGGCTCTTTATGTTAAAAAATTAAGCACTGACAGATTCCGTTACATTCCTCCTCTATTTTTAAAGAAATAAATGTTTCCACAAATGCAACATTTAGAACATGACAAGAATATTTTCAATGGGAATAAAATAGAAATGTGTGTATTTGAAGACCCATTATAATCTGTCTCTTTCCACAATAAATTTCAGTTCTAAAATTCATGACCTATGAGTTATCATTCATAAAGTCTAAATTGAGTCTAAAATGTTGAGATTTTGGTTTGTGGAACGCTCTGGGGGGTAGGACAGGAGGATTCTGGGTAACCCTTTCTTGTTCCCACTCCTACCCCAGCCCTTGCCCCAAATCCTCCTCCGTACCAAGGCCTCTTTTCCATTAAGCCAGTGGTTCTCAATCTTTCTAATGCCGTGACCCCAAAATACAGTTCCTCATGTTGCGGTGACCCCAAACCAAAAAATAATTTTGGTGGCTACTTCATAACTGTAATTTTGCTACAGTTATGATTCAGAATGTAAATACCTGATATGCATTATGTATTTTCCGATGGCTTTAGGCGACCCCGCTGGGGTCGCGACCCACAGGTTGAGAACCCCTGCATTAAGCTTTTGGTCTTGGCCTTGTGGTGCAGGGATACTCTTGTCAGTTGATTTTATTATTTATTTTTTTTAATTTTTTTAAAATTTATTCTTTTTAGAGAGGAGTGGGGGGGGAGAGAGAGAGAGAGAGAGAGAGAGAGAAGGGGGAGGAGCAGGAAGCATCAACTCCCATATGTGCCTTGACCAGGCAAGCCAGGGTTTTGAACCGGCAACCTCAGTGTTTCCAGGTTGACGCTTTATCCACTGCGCCACCACAGGTCAGGCCTGATTTTCTTATTAGACTGGATTCTGATTCTTTTGGAGACATTTCCAAGGCATTCCTTTCATTTTTAGATTCATCACTTTTGTTTTCTAATTCAATTTCATTTCCTCTTGTCTATAAATAAAATATATGCATAAGGTGGTTAGGCTCAACTAACCAATGAAAATTAATCACTTTCAAGGATGTCAAGGAAAATAGTAATCTGAGTAAATATATAGGAAAAGATAAAGTTAAACAGCCATTTCTTTTTTTTTGTACTATATTTGAAAATGAAAACTACTAAATAAGAAAACCCTATGCTGATAACCCACTAAATATGCTGGAATAACATAGCATCCACTGCATGGAGCTGATCTAATCGTCACCATTCTGTGGGTGTTTGGGCTCAGTCATGTCTGCTTTGAATGAGTGCTGTCAACAGAAACAAGGTACAAGCCATACTATGAACCACAGTGGCTGTTTAAAATTTTCTCAGTGGCCACATTAAAAAGTATAAGAGATGTAAAACCAATATTTTTTAAAGATTTTATTTATTCATTTTAGAGAGGAGAGAGAGAAAGAAAAAGAGAGAGAGAAGGGGGAGGACCAGGAAGCATCAACTCCCATATGTGCCTTGACCAGGCAAGCCCAGGGTTTCAAACCAGCAACCTCAGCATTCCAGGTCGACACTTTATTTACCACGCCACCACAGGTCTGACAGAATTTTTCTAAGTATGCATTTTATTTAACCTAATGTATCTAAGACATGAGCATTTCAACATGCACAAATTTATTGAGATAGTTGCATTCTTTTCTTGGTCTAGGTATTCAGAATGTGGCATGCATTTTCTACTTAAAAACACTTCAATTCAGATTAACAGCTATTGTGCTCAACAGCCATCTGTGACTGCTATGGTATATAGTTCATCTTCAAACCTTTGAAAACTTTAATTTTCTCTAATTATCCTTCTTTATTTTTTTGCCTTTAAAAAGAAGATAAAATATCAAACACACTGATTTAATCCTGAATCCCTCAGTATTGTTTATCTTGTCAAAATAATCAAGTCAACTAACATTTATTATAGCACTAAACACAGCAAAATAGCTATACCTGAGATACTTTAGGAAAACTCTCAACTTAGACTGTACCTGCATTGTGACAAATTTGAAGTAAATGCCTTTCTCTCTCATGAGTTCATCATGATTTCCCTTCTTTACAATGACTCCATCATCCAAACCAGTGATGACATCAGCATTACGAACTGTAGACAACTGATGAGCTATCACAATGGTGGTCCCGCCTTCTCTGGCCTTAAAGAGAAAAAAAAATTGACTTTTGGAAGGCAGCTATGCTATCCACTATACCACCAACGCAAAAATTGACTTTTGAACATAGGAAAAATTTTACGCAAAAATTCATGCACTCAACTTGTATTTACTGAGTATCAATGCCTTGGACATTGTAAAACCATCCAAACTATATAAGGTAGTCTCTGGCTTTAATAAATGTATAGTCAACTGACAACAGTTTAAATGGTATTTTATAATAGAGATATAAATATGATAGTCACATATTAATATCATGTACACCTCTAAATATTTCACTTAACCTCCATTAGCCTAAGTTTACAGTAATAATCAGGGGCTCAGACAAAGTAAAGATCCTACAGCCCAGGCACTGGCCAATCAGAGCAGACATAGAACAGTGTGTCACACTGTTGCACACCAGCTAGCAATCAGTCCTGGGAATCAAAATGTACGATTTCACAGGATATTTGAGTGATCATGATGGACAATAAGTAGGAGGCGACACAGGCCTAGACTTTGGCATTACATTGGTCTGAGTTCATATCTTAGTTCTGCCATTTATGAATTCCAAATCGTATAACCTGTGTGAGGCTCACTTTATTCATACATAAAATGGGGATAATATAATAGTACTCATTTTTTAGAGTAATTAAGGTAACTAAATAAAATAATGCACATGAAGGATTGTGACATACACACAGGAAGTAGTAAATAAATGACACTTATGCCTAGGTGGAAGCAGTAATGGAAACACTAAGGAGCTATGTAAATGTTCTTAAATGTCAATCATTTTTATTTTATAATTTTTTTAAAATTTTTATTTTATTTAGTGAGAGGATGGGGAGGCAGAGACAGACTCTCGCATGCACCCCATCCGGGAACCACACCCATCATGCCCACTAGAGTGATTCTCTGCCCATCTGGGGCCCTTACTCCGTTGCAGTAGGAGCCATTTTTCAGTGCCTGAGGCAGAGGCCCTGAAGCCATCCTCAGACCTGGGGCCAACTCACTCATTTGAGCCATGGCTGCAGGAGAAAAGAGAGAAAGAGAGAAAGAGAGAAAGAGAGAGAGAGAGAGAAAGAGAGAAGGCAGAGGAGAAGTGGCAGAGAAGATGGTTGCTTCTTCTGTGTTTCCTGATCAGGAATTGAACAGGGACTTCCACACTCCTGGCTAACAGTCTAGTGCTGAGCCAACCAGCCAGGGTCTGGATGTTTTCAAGAAAAGGGGGAGAGGCCCTGGTCGGTTCACTCAGCGGTAGAGCATTGGCCTGGTGTGTGGAAGTCCCACGTTTGATTCCCAGTCAGGGCACACAGGAGAAGTACCCATCTGCTTCTCCCCCCTCCCCCCTCTCCTTTCTCTCTATCTCCCTCTTCTCCTCCTGCAGCCAAGGCTCTATTGGAGCAAAAATGGCCCAAGAGCTGAGGATGGCTCCATGGCCTCTGTCTCAGGCACTAGAATGACTTCGGTTGCAGCAGAGCAACGCCCCAGATGGGACGAGCATCACTCCCTGGTGGGCATGCGGGTGGATCCTGGTTGGGCACATGTGGGAGTCTGGCTTCTCACTTTGGAAAAATACCAGATAAAAAGGTGGGGAGCATGTGAAATTCCCCCTAAGATTTATAGTCTAATGAAAAAATTTTTAAGTGCAACCTTTTAAAATAGTTTTTATTTATAATTTAACCCACAGTTTTATTGTAGGAAAATAAGAAAACACAGATGTAACATTAGAGAAATCCACAATTTTGGATCACAAAATTTTTATAACCTGCATTTTCTTCCCTCAACTATTTATTAAGCACAATGACAGAATGTTCAAAGGGACATGCAGTGTTGTTTTATTATTAGGGAGGGTAAGAGTTGGAACAAATATGAGTTCATCCTTGAATTCTACTGTGACTTCAACTCAGAGCACTTTTAGGTCTCTACATTTTCATCCTCAGAGAGCATCTGGTTCCTTAAAAGAACCATATACACAGAGAAATAAACAGAAATTAAACAAACAGATCCAGAGGCCTGATGGTTTGATTCTGATAGTGGAAGAGATCACTTTAGAAGTGACTGGAAATTTCCTTTTTTAAAAATCATACAAAAGGCCCTGGGTAGTTGGCTCAGTGGTAGAGTGTCAGCCTGGCATGTGGATGTCCCAGGTAAAATTCCTGGTCAGGGCATAAGAAGAAGTGACCATCTGCTTCTTCACCCGTCCCCCTCCTCTCTCTCTCTCTCTCCCTCCTGCAGCCATGGCTCAACTGATTTTTCAGCACATTGGCCCTAAGCACTGAGTATAGCTCGTGGAGCTTGTGGAGCTTTTGTCTCAGGTGCTAAAAATAGCTCTGTTGCAAGCATGGCCTCAGATGGGCAGAGCATTGGCCCCAGATGAGGTTGCCAGGTGGATCCTAGTCAAGGTGCATGCAGGAGTCTATCTCTCTATCTCCCCTCCTCTCACTTGGAAAAGAAGAAAAAAAAATACTGAGAATAATTTATGGTGAGATGTTCTGACACTTATAAGTCAGGCTGGTTTGAATTGAGGTTCTCAGACCTTATCCAGGGCTGCCTGAACCACAGCTTCACTTTCCGTGTCCAAGGCCGACGTGGCCTCATCCAGCAGGAGGATCTTGGGGTTGCAGACCAGGGCCTGGGCGATGGCAATTCTCTGTTTCTGTCCCCCACTCAGCTGTGCCCCCCTCTCTCCAACTAGGGTGTCAAATTTCTACAATATAGAAAACACGGGAGGATTTAGCAAAAGAACAAGCTACTTCAGCTCTCATTTTAAGATGGGAAGGAATCCCCTACAATGCCAGCCTCCTGGTTTCTTTAAACTTAGCAATAGTCAACCTCCAGTTTAAAAATATATGCGGAGGATGACGTCAGAGTAATGGCGGAGTAGGAAGCGATACCGAAAAATCTCCCCCAAAACTCAACAAGATCTTCAACCAGAAACAGAAAAACCTATCCTTGGAGCCTCCAGATGTTTCACAATACACCCAAAGGTATGGTCGAGCGAAAAATTGGCTAAATATATAACCAAACCCCGAAGGAAATAGGGAGTAAGAAATGCTCCGCCTTCTTCACTAACCTAAACAGGGCGGCTTTCACTGGGATCCGTGAATATAGAAACTGAGGCGGGCAAAGGGGGTGAATAGATCCAGGCCGCGGCAGAAACAGCCGAACCAGGTTGTGGCACGGAGATCCAAGCCGAGGAAAAACTGTTCCTGTGGCAACCCGGGCAATACAGCTAACACTCGCGCCAAACCCAGACAAAGAAAGACAAGCGGGGCAGCCATTTTACCCGATCTCCTGGTCAGCGCGCGCAGATAGTGGGCGAGAGATTCCTTTCAAAGCCCTGGGAGTGGGTGCCAGTGTTGTCCCACAGAGAGGCAGAGTCAGAGGCCTTTGTGTGGGCCGAAAGCGGAATCTCTGGGCAGCCCCAGCACCCTGGGAAAGCCGCACGGGAGGGAGCGAGAAATAATTCCAATGGTGGAACTTTTCCATGCTGGTGGGGGTTTCACTCAGAGGGAAACGCGGCCGGCCTGATATCCTGGTCTGCGCGCGCAGATAGTGAGCGAGAGATTCCTCCGAGTGTCTCGGCAGTGCGCGCCCGTGTTATCCCACAGAGGGGCAGAGTCAGGGGCCTTTGTGTGGGCCAAAGTGGAATCTCAGGCTGCCCCAGCACCTTGCAAAAGCCGCGCACGGGGACGGAGCGAGAGCCAATTCCAACGCTGGAACTTTTCCATGCGGTTGGGGGTTTCACTCACAGCGTGAGACTGCCGATCTGATATCCTGGTCTGCGCGCACAGATAGTGAGCGGGAGTTTCCTCCAAGTGCCCCGGGAGTGGGTGCCCGCCTGTGTTACGGGACAGAGTAGCAGAGCCAGAGGTCTTTGAGTGGGCGGAAGCCCCGCCTGATTATGCTAGCAGCTCTGACTGACTGAGCCATACCCAGAGCCCTGTGCTGAGTGGGAATAGAGCCAGCTCTTTGAGCCTCTTACTATCCAGGCAGAGGCAGAGGCAGCAGCAACCCCATAGCTGGATTATCAGGCTACTAATTGAGGAAGGAAAGACTAGGAGAAATGCTCCAGGAACACGGACTCTCTCACTGTTGGACCCTATAAATGCTAATGAGCCTCGACTGCCAATGAGACTAAAGCACAATACATGACATCGCCATAGAGACTTATCAACTGCAAACCTCTACCTGAGCATGCCAAAGGGGCAGAACCTGGGGTACAGAGTCACCGACCAGGAAGAGGGAGAGAAAAGAAAAAGCAAGAAGATAACCTCTCAAAATCAACAATAATCTGCAGACTTTATAACCTATCTCATTTTATTATATTTGTTCATTTGTTTCTCTTCATTCTTGATATATTTTTTTTCCTCCTCCAATTTGGCCGATTAACTCTCTGCCAGTCTTACTATCTCCTCTACTTGAACTACACTACCCATAAGTGTTACATCTCCCATTATCTTTTCTTTCCTCTTCCTTTCTCTCTATGAGGGTTGCACTCCAAAACCCTTAACTCTCTCTCTCTCCTCTTTTTTCTTTTATCTTCTTTTAGTGGTTCCCTATTTTTTTCTCTCTCTCTCTTTCTTTTCTCCCTCTATATTAGTTTCTTCCTTTCTCCTTTACATCTCCTCTCATTCAAACCTCAATAACAAACAAATTATCTTATCTGGGACTCAAACTTATATTTGTGGCATTTTGGGGGGTTTTTACTTCACCTTTTTAACTTACTAGCAGTGCTCCCATCCCTGGCTCTCCATTTTATCTAGTTCTTGTTCCACTAAATACAATAGTAATTTTTTAATTTGTCCCCCCATTTTTCTGTTTCCCTCTTATTCCTCTCATCATAAATCTTAGTCAACCAACACTTAAAAGCAAATCACTTTATTCTTGAACCAAATTTTTTCCTTATTTGCTTTTTGTGGATCCATACCCCCTTCATTTTTCTTTCTTTTTTTTGTTTTTTGTTTTTTTTGTTTTTTGTTTTTTGTTTTTTGCCCCTTTATTACTTTTCCCCAATTCAGGCCCTCCAATACAGGCATTGTTTGTTATAATTCACAGTTCACCACAAGATTTTCTCAGGAAAGAGGGGAGAGGAGAGGAGAGGAAAAAAGGAGGGGGGGGAATAATTTCCTTTTTTTAAAATTTTTATTTTATATTTCTCTATTTCATTATTAATTTTTTTTTAAAAAAAAACTCTTCGATTTTTTATTTTTTTAACTTTTTATTCTTTATTAAATCTCATTAATACTATCAACAAAACCACCCTCAGATGCCATTAAGGAAGAGAAAATCAAATATCATGGATACAAAAGAAAGAGAGGTAACACAGCTAGATGAGGAAAAATCTATGGAGAAAAAATTTAATATATTGGAAACCTTGGAGCTAAATGACAGAGAATTCAAGATAGAAATCCTGAAAATCCTCCGAGATATACAAGAAAACACAGAAAGGCAATTTAGGGAGCTCAGAAAACAACTCAATGAACACAAAGAATATATGTCCAAGGAAATTGAAACTATAAAAACAAATCAAACAGATGAAAAACTCAATTCACGAGTTGAAAAACGAAGTAACAAGCTTAGCTAATAGAACAGGTCAGATAGAAGAGAGGATTAGTGAAATAGAAGACAAGCAAATTGAGGCACAACAGAGAGAAGAAGAAAGAGACTCAAAAATAAAAAAAAATGAGATAGCCCTACAAGAATTATCTGACTCCATCAAAAAGAATAACATAAGAATAATAGGTATATCAGACGGAGAAGAGAGAGAAAATGGAAAGGAGAGCATACTCAAACAAATAATAGATGAGAACTTCCCAAGCCTGTGGAAAGAACTAAAGCCTCAAGTTCAAGAAGCAAACAGAACTCCGAGTTTTCTTAACCCCAACAAACCTACTCTAAGGCATATCATAATGAAATTGACACAAACCAACAGCAAATAAAAAATTCTCAAGGCAGCTAGGGAAAAGAAGAATACAACATTTAAAGGAAGGCCCATTAGATTATCATCAGATTTCTCAGCAGAAACTCTACAAGCTAGAAGAGAGTGGACCCCAATATTTAAAGTCCTGAAAGAGAGGAACTTTCAGCCACAAATACTATACCATCAAAGCTATCCTTCAAATATGAAGAAGAAATAAAAACATTCACATATACAGAAAAGATGAGGGAATTTATCATCAGAAAACCCCCACTCCAGGAATTACTAAAGGGGGTTCTCCAATCAGATACAAAGAACAAAAAAAAAAAAACAGAGCCACAAGTAAAAGCTCCAAGAAGAACACAATAAAACCAAATTTAAACTGTGACAACAACAAAAGAAAAGGGGGGGAGAAGATGGAGATTAACAGAAGCAAAGGACGATGGAGTGCAAAAGTACTCACAAAATAGTTCGCTACAATGAACAGGGTAGGAACCCTTTTCATTACTTAAAGGTAACCATCATTGAAAAAATCACCACAGATGCACATGAAATAAAAAAGATAGCAACAGAGGAAAGATGTATGGAATACAACCAAATAAAAACAAAAGATAGAAAAACAAAAGAGAAGGATCAAACAAGACACAAAACTAACAGAAAGCAATCTATAAAATGGCAATAGGGAACTCACAAGTGTCAATAATTACACTAAATGTAAATGGATTAAACTCACCAATAAAAAGGCACAGAGTAGCAGAATGGATTAAAAAAGAAAATCCAACTGTATGCTGCCTACAAGAAACTCACCTAAGTAACAAGGATAAAAACAAATTCAAAGTGAAAGGCTGGAAAACAATACTCCAAGCAAATAACATCCAAAAAAAAGCAGGCATAGCAATACTCATATCTGATAATGCTGACTACAAGACAGCAAAAGTACTCAGAGACAAAAACGGCCATTTCATAATGGCTAAGGGGACACTGAATCAAGAAGACATAACAATTCTTAATATATATATGCACCAAACCAAGGAGCACCAAAATATATAAGACAGCTACTTATTGACCTTAAAACAAAAACTGACAAAAATACAATCATACTTGGAGACCTCAATACACCGCTGATGGCTCTAGATCGGTCATACAAACAGAGAATCAACAAAGACATAGTGGCCTTAAACAAAACACTAGAGCACCTGGATATGATAGACATCTACAGGACATTTCATCCCAAAGTGACTGAGTATACATTTTTCTCCAGTGTACATGGATCATTCTCAAGAATTGACCATATGTTGGGCCACAAAAACAACATCAGCAAATTCAGAAAAATCGAAGTTGTACCAAGCATATTTTCTGATCATAAAGCCTTGAAACTAGAATTCAACTGCAAAAAAGAGGAAAAAAATCCCACAAAAATGTGGAAACTAAACAACATACTTTTAAAAAATGAATGGGTCAAAGAAGAAATAAGTGCAGAGATCAAAAGATATATACAGACTAATGAAAATGACAATACGACATAACAGAATCTATGGGATGCAGCAAAAGAAGTGATAAGAGGGAAGTTAATATCACTTCAGGCATATATGAACAAACAAGAGAGAGCCCAAGTGAACCACTTAACTTCACAACTTAAGAAACTAGAAAAAGAAGAACAAAGACAACCCAAAACCAGCCGGAGAAAGGAGATAATAAAAATCAGAGCAGAAATAAATGAAATAGAGAAGAGAAAAACTATAGAAAAAATTAATAGAACAAGGAGCTGGTTCTTTGAAAAGATCAACAAAATGGACAAACCCTTGGCAAGACTTACCAAGGAAAAAAGAGAAAGAACTCATATAAACAAAATCCAAAATGAAAGAGGAGAAATCACCACGGACACCGTAGATATACAAAGAATTATTGTAGAATACTATGAAAAACTTTATGCAAGTAAATTCAACAACCAAGAAGAAATGGATAAATTCCTAAAACAATACAACCTTCCTAGACTGAGTTAAGAAGAAGCAGAAAGCCTAAACAGGCCTATTAGTAGAGAAGAAATAGAAAAAACCATTAACAACCTCCCCCAAAATAAAAGTCCAGGCCCTGACGGCTATACCAGCGAATTTTATCAAACATTCAAAGAAGACTTGGTTCCTATTCTACTCAAAGTCTTCCAAAAAATTGAAGAAGCAATACTTCCAAACACATTTTATGAGGCCAACATAACCCTCATACCAAAACCAGGCAAGGATGGCACAAAAAAAGAAAACTACAGACCAATATCTCTAATGAATACAGATGCTAAAATACTAAACAAAATACTAGCAAATCGAATACAACAACATATTAAAAAAATAATGCATCATGATCAAGTGGGATTCATCCCAGAATCTCAAGGATGGTTCAACATACGTAAAACGGTTAACGTAATACACCATATCAACAAAACAAAGAACAAAAACCACATGATCTTATCAATAGATGCAGAAAAGGCTTTCGATAAAATACAACACAATTTTATGTTTAAGACTCTCAACAAAATGGGTATAGAAGGAAAATATCTCAACATGATAAAGGCCATATATGATAAACCATCAGCTAACATCATATTAAATGGCACTAAACTGAATGCTTTCCCTCTTAAATCAGGAACAAGAAAGGGTTGTCCACTCTCTCCACTCTTATTTAATGTGGTACTAGAGGTTCTAGCCAGAGGAATCAGACAAGACAAAGAAATAAAAGGCATCTATATCAGAAAAGAAGAAGTAAAGGTATCACTTTTTGCAGATGATATGATCCTATACATCGAAAACCCCAAAGAATCCACAAAAAGACTACTAGAAACAATAAGCCAATACAGTAAGGTCGCAGGATACAAAATTAACATACAGAAGTCAATAGCCTTTCTATATGCCAACAATGAAACAATTGAGAATGAACTCAAAAGAATAATCCCCTTCACGATTGCAACAAAAAAAATAAAATACTTAGGAATAAACATAACAAAGAATGTAAAGGACTTATATAATGAAAACTATAAACCATTGTTAAGGGAAATCGAAAAAGATATAATGAGATGGAAGAATATACCTTGTTCTTGGCTAGGAAGAATAAATATAATCAAGATGGCTATATTACCCAAAGCAATATACAAATTTAATGCAATTCCCATCAAAATTCCAATGACATTTTTTAAAGAAATAGAGCAAAAAATCATCAGATTTATATGGAACTATAAAAACCCCGAATAGCCAAAGCAATCCTAAAGAAAAAGAATGAAGCTGGGGGCATTACAATACCTGACTTCAAACTATATTATAGGGCCACAACAATCAAATCAGCATGGTATTGGCAGAAAAATAGACACTCAGATCAATGGAACAGAATAAAGTCCAGAAATAAAACCACATATATATAGTCAAATAATTTTTGATAAAGGGGCCAACAACACACAATGGAGAAAAGAAAGCCTCTTCAATAAATGGTGCTGTGAAAACTGGAAAGCCACATGCAAAAGAATGAAACTGGACTACAGTCTCTCCCCCTGTACAAAAATTAACTCAAAATGGATCAAAGATCTAAACATAAGACCTGAAACAATTAAGTACATAGAAGAAGACATAGGTACTCAACTCATGGACCTGGGTTTTAAAGAGCATTTTATGAATTTGACTCCAAAGGCAAGATAAGTGAAGGCAAAAATTAATGAATGGGACTACATCAGACTAAGAAGTTTTTGCTCAGCAAGAGAAACTGATAACAAAATAAACAGAAAGCCAACTAAATGGGAAATGATATTTTCAAACAACAGCTCAGATAAGGGCCTAATATCCAAAATTTACAAAGAACTCATAAAACTCAACAACAAACAAACAACCAATCCAATAAAAAAATGGGAAGAGGATATGAACAGACACTTCTCCCAGGAAGAAATCCAAATGGCCAACAGATATATGAAAAGATGCTCATCTTCTTTAGCTATTAGAGAAATGCAAATCAAAACTGCAATGAGATACCACCTCACACCTGTTCGATTAGCTATTATTAACAAGACAGGTAATAGCAAATGTTGGAGAGGCTGTGGAGAAAAAGGAACCCTCATACACTGTTGGTGGGAATGTAAAGTAGTACAACCATTATGGAAGAAAGTATGGTGGTTCCTCAAAAAACTGAAAATAGAACTACCTTATGACCCAGCAATTCCTCTACTGGGTATATACCCCAAAAACTCAGAAGCATTGATACATAAGGACACATGCAGCCCCATGTTTATTGCAGCATTGTTCACAGTGGCCAGGACACGGAAACAACCAAAAAGCCCATCAATAGATGACTGGATAAAGAAGATGTGGCACATATACACTATGGTATACTACTCAGCCATAAGAAATGATGACATCGGATCATTTACAGCAAAATGGTGGGATCTTGATAACATGATACGAAGCGAAATAAGTAAATCAGAAAAAACCAGGAACTGCATTATTCCATACGTAGGTGGGACATAAAAGTGAAACTAAGAGACATTGATAAGAGTGTGGTGGTGATGGGGGGGGAGGGGGGAAAGGGAGAGGGGGAGGGGCACAAAGAAAACTAGGTAGAAGGTGACAGAGGACAATCTGACTTTGGGTGATGGGTATGCAACATAATTGAATGACAAGATAACCTGGACTTGTTATCTATGAATATATGTATCCTGATTTATTGATGTCGCCCCATTAAAAAAATAAAATTAAAAAAAAATATATATGCCTCCCACAAGTTGGTGCTGCTAGAGCTTTAACATCTGAAAGTCATCTAGATTCCCTTCATAGGTTCCTCCCCTTTACAGAGTCTTAAGTTATTATCCACTGGGTCAGCATTCTATTCTTTCAATCTTTAGCAGGACAAAGACCAAGCAGGACTTACATTGGGCAGCTTCATGATAAAGTCATAGGCATTGGCTTCCCTCAGCTTGCTCAATCTCATTCACGGTGACATATTCATGGCCATAGTGAATGTTTTCAGCAATTGTAGTGGCAAACAACACAGGTTCCTGACTCACCACACCAGTAATTTCCCACAGATACCTTACGTTTATGGTCCTAATGTCCTGTCCATCAATACTGACCTGAAATGAAAAGTACGTGTACATTTCATACATTGTGGAGCTGACACGTGTGATCGGCAGCGGTACTGTGATTGCTGCGTCATCCCGCTCAGCAAGTGCCAGCTCACCATGCCCTCCACGGGGTCGTACAGCCTCTGCATCAGCTGGACCATTGTGCTTTTCCCACAGCAGCTGTTCCCCACCAGGGCCACCATCTGTCCACTCTGAACCTGCAGGTTAAGGCCCTTCAAGATCTACCAGGAGGAATGAGAAATAAACTTAAAAGCAATACACATGCTGCAGATGGCTTTTCCAGTCTACCTGAATCATTACCAGCTAGAGCAGTGGTCATTGGGAATTGGACGTGAGCTGCAAAGTATAGAATTGTGACAACAATTCCAGTGCCATGCAGACTTTTCCTGGATGTGGACTTTTCCTGGACTCCTCTTTTGTGACAGCTCCTAATGGACTGAACTGGGGTTGGGTTGCATTTGCAGGGATCTGGAATGGTGTTGATGCCAACTTAGACTTGGTGAACATGTTAAGGACACTACTCTTTTATGGATTCTTGCTGTACTGGCCAAGAGTTTGCTTAAAGGCCTTAATCACTGTAAAAAAAAAAATAGAAGACTGGATAAAGAAGATGTGGCACATATACACTATGGTATACTACTCAGCCATAAGAAATGATGACATCGGATCATTTACAACAAAATGGTGGGATCTTGATAACATTATATGGAGTGAAATAAGTAAATCAGAAGAAACCAAGAACTGCATGATTCCATACATTGGTGGGACATAAAAACGAGACCAAGAGACATGGACAAGTGTGTGGTGGTTATGGGGAGGGGGGAAGCAGGGAGAGGGAGAGGGGGAGGGGGAGGGGCACAAAGAAAACTAGATAGAAGGTGACGGAGGACAATCTGACTTTGGGTGATGGGTATGCAACATAATTGAATGACAAGATAACTTGGACATGTTTTCTTTGAATATATGTACCCTGATTTATTGATGTCAAAAAAAAAAAAAAAGAAAAAGAAAATCTTTCTGGGACTTTGCTAAGAATTTCATTAAACCTATATATCAGTTTCAAGAGAAAAAAAATAAAAGCAATACACAGACATTGGAATATGAACTGACAGTTAAATTCAAAACGAGGTTTAAATAACCATATTCTTTCACAATCTCTAAAGGAAAGAACCAGAAACTCTTCATCCAATACATTGTTGAATCTTGGATTAATCATTTATCATTGTACCTTAAACTTCTTTTTGAGATGGGTAACTGAAGTGGACATTTTTGAACTCCAAATTTCCCTTAATATTATCTGGTTTGTATTCATTCTTCAAATAGCTGTCAATGCTTGGTTTCTAAAGCAATAAAATTTCAGAAGATTACTAAGTCACAGAAACTACTTTCAGGGATATTTGTGGAGAGTTAGAAGAAAATGATAAATCTAACTTTAAGTAGAAAAACTTTTAAAAAGCTGGATAAATAGCCAGCCTAGACTTACATGGGCAATTATCTTGAAGATTTCATAAGCTACTCCTCGTGCATTTGCAAATGCTTCAATGCTTGGAGATGCACGTCCAATACTAAAAGCCCCAACTAATACAGACAAGAAAACCTAAAGAATGTGAAGAAAACCCATCAAGTTATTTAGGTAGTGTTTCATACAATTTTTTTCATATATTTTTCTTTTAACACACAATGGATTAAATTTTAAAATGGCAAGGCAACATATAAATATTGAGTGTTAAAATATTTTTAAAAGTTTTAGTACTCTTCAATTTAAAATGCAAAATTAGTTTTACTTGCTCACTGAAACAATGGTGAAAGTTCAATGGGACCACAATATTATAATCTAATGTTTTAATATTTCTTGAATGACCAAGAATTTTGGTTTAGATCATCAGCAGAGGATAAAGCCTCATAAGAGACATAGAATATTTAGGTCTGAATCTTGGAATTAGTACTAACTGGCTATATGTCTTAGGGCAATTCATCTAGTTTCTGGGCTTCAATTTTTCATTTGTGAAAACAGGCAAGATTCTGTTTTCCCAACCCAGCAACCTTAGAGCTGGTGTAACAAATGAAACAGTATATATAAAAAAATTTTGTAAATTATAAAGCACACATACCTAAGGCATTATTCTTTATTAGGCTGTCTTCCCCCCCCCCCCCCCACCAAACTGTGTTGTCCTTGAGGTCTGATAAACCGATTTTCGTTTTGGGTTTTGTTTTTTTTTTCATTTTGCCCAAATCAGTTTCTTTTTTTTTCTTTTTTAAATTTATTTATTAAATTTAATGCAGTGACATTGATAAATCAGGGTACATATGTTGAGAGAAAACATCTCTAGATTATTTTGACATTTGATTGTGCTGTATACCCCTCCCCCAAAGTTAAATTGTCTTCTGTCACCTTCTATCTGGTTTTCTTTGTGCCCCTCCCCTCCCCGAACCCCTCTCTCCTTCTTCACCCCATCCCCCCCCCCCCCCACCCCCCCCCCCCCACCTCTGTTGCCATCACATTCTTGTTCATGTCTCTGAGTCTCATTTTTATGTCCCTTCTATGTATGGATTCATATAGTTCTTAGTTTTTTTTCTGATTTACTTATTTCACTCCGTATAATGTTATCAAGGTCCATCCATGTTATTGTAAATGATCCGATGTCATCATTTCTTATGGCTGAGTAGTATTCCATAGTATATATGTACCAAAGCTTTTTAATCCACTCATCCTCTGACGGACACTTGGGCTGTTTCCAGATCTTCGCTATTGTGAACAATGCTGCCACAAACATGGGGGTGCATTTCTCCTTTTGGAGCCGTTCTATGGTGTCCTTGGGGTATATTCCTAAAAGTGGGATAGCTGGGTCAAAAGGCAGTTCGATTTTCAGTTTTTTGAGGAATCTCCATACTGTTTTCCACAGTGGCTGCACCAGTCTGCATTCCCACCAGCAGTGCAGGAGGGTTCCCTTTTCTCCACATCCTTGCCAGCACTTATTCTGTGTTGTTTTTGTTGATGAGCGCCATTCTGACTGGTGTGAGGTGATATCTCATTGTGGTTTTAATTTGCATTTTTATAATGATTAGTGATGTTGAGCATTTTTTTCATATGCCTATTGGCCATTTGTATGTCCTCTTTGGAGAAGTGTCTATTCATCTCTTTTGCCCATTTTTGGATTGTTTGTCTTCCTGGTGTTGAGATTTACAAGTTCTTTATAAATTTTGGTTATTTACCCCTTATCAGACGTATTGTCAAATATGTTCTCCCATTGTGTAGCTTGTCTTTTTATTCTGTTCTTGTTGTCTTTAGCTGTGCAAAAGCTTTTTAGTTTGATATAGTCCCATTTGTTTATCCTGTCTTTTATTGCACTTCCCCGTGGAGATAAATCAGCAAATATATTGCTCTGAGAGATGTCCGAGAGCTTACTGCCTATGTTTTCTTCTAAGATGCTTATGGTTTCACGGCTTCCATTTAAGTCTTTTATCCATTTTGAATTTATTTTCGTGAGTGGTGTAAGCTGGTGATCTAGTTTCATTTTTTTGCAGGTAGCTGTCCAATTTTCCCAACACCATTTGTTAAAGAGGCTGTCTTTACTCCATTGTATTTCCTTACCTCCTTTGTCAAATATCAGTTGTCTCTAAAACTGTGGGTTTATTTCTGGGTTCTCTGTTCTGTTCCATTGATCTATATGCCTGTTCTTATGCCAGTACCAGGCTGTTTTGAGTACAATGGCCTTGTAGTATAACTTGATATCAGGAAGTGTGATAACTCCCATTTTATTCTTCTTTTTAAAGATTGCTGTGGTTATTCGTGTTCTCTCTTGGTTCCATATAAATTTTTGGAATATGTGGTCTATATCTTTGAAGTATGTCATTGGTATTTTAATTGGTATTGCATTGAACTTATAGATTGCTTTGGGTAATATAGACATTTTAATGATGTTTATTCTTCCTAACCATGAGCACGGTATATGCTTCCACTTGTTTGCATCTTCCTTGATTTCTTTTATCAATGCTTTGTAATTTTCCGAGTACAAGTCTTTAGTCTCCTTGGTTAAGTTTACTCCTAGACTTTATATTTTTGGTTGTAATTGTGAAGGGGATTGTTTCCTTAATTTCTCTTTCTGACTGTTCATTGTTGGTGTATGAAAATGCCTCAGATTTCTGAGTATTGATTTTATATCCTGCCACTTTGCTGAATTCATTTATCAGGTCCAGTAGGTTTTTGACTGAGACTTTAGGGTTTTCTATACACAATATCATATCATCTGCAAATAATGATAGTTTTACTTCTTTTCCAACTTGAAGGCCTTTTATTTCTTCTTCTTGTCTGATTGCTGTGGCTAGGACTTCCAGGACCATGTTAAATAAGAGTGGTGAAAGGGGGCATGACTGCCTTGTTCCTGATCTTAAGGGGATTGCTTTTAATTTTTGCCCATTGAGTATGATGTTGGCTGTGGGTTTCTCATAGATGGCTTTTATCATGTTGAGGTATGTTCCCTGTATTCCCACTTTGCTGAGAGTTTTGATCATGAATGGGTGCTGGATTTTATCAAATGCTTTTTCTGCATCTATTGAAATTATCATATGGTTTTTCTCCTTCTTTTTGTTTATGTGATGAATCACATTGATTGATTTACGAATATTGTACCAGCCTTGCCTCCCCAGAATAAATCCCACTTGATCATGGTGTATGATTTTTTCCATATATTGTTGGATCTGGTTTGCTACTATTTTGTTGAGGATTTTAGCACCTATATTCATCAGAGATATTGGCCTATAATTTTCTTTCTTTGTGTTGTCTTTGCCTGGTTTTGGAATCAGAATTATGCTCACCTCGTAAATGGAGCTTGGAAGTCTTCCTTCCTCTTGAATTTTTTGAAATAGTTTGAGAAGGATAGGAGTTAATTCTTCTTTGAATATTTGGTAGAATTCCGTTGTGAAGCCATCGGGCCCCGGACTTTTCTTTGTTGGGTGTTTTTTTGATAACTGTTTCGATCTCATTTGTTGTAATCTATCTGTTTAGGTTTTCTGATTCTTCCAGATTGATTTTTGGAAGATTGTATGTTTCAAGGAACTTGTCCATTTCATCTAGGTTGTCTAATTTTTTGGCATACAGTTCTTCATAGTATTTTCTTACAATATTTTGTATTTTTGTTGTGTCAGTTGTTATTTCTTCTCTCATTTCTAATTTTATTTATGTGAGTCCTCTCTTTTTCTTGGTGAGTCTAGTTAAAGGTTCATCAATCTTGTTTACCTTTACAAAGAATCAGCTCCTAGTTTCATTGATCCTCTGTATTGTTTCTTTAGCCTCTATGTCATTTATTTCTGCTCTGATCTTTATTATTTCCTTCCTTCTACTACATTTGGGCTTTACTTGCTGTTCTTTTTCTAATTCTTTTAGATGCAGGGTAAAGTTGTTTATTTGAGCTTTTTCTAGCTTCTGAAAGTGTGCCTGTAGTGCTATGAACTTCCCTCTCAGCACTGCTTTCGCTGTGTCCCATAAATTTTGAATTGTTGTATGCTCATTGTCATTCGTTTCTAGGAATTTTTAAATTTCTTCTTTGATCTCATTCTTAATCCATTCATTATTTAAAAACCTGCTATGTAGTTTCCATGTGTTTGAGAATTTTTGAGCTTTTCTGTTGTGATTCATTTCTATTTTCATGCCATTGTGATCGGAGAAAGTGCTTAATATGATTTCAGTCTTAAATATGTTGAGAGCACTTTTGTGCCCTAACATGTGGTCTATCCTAGAGAATGTACCATGAGCACTTGAAAAGAATGCATATTCTGCTGCTTTAGGGTGAAAGGTTCTGAAGATATCTATTAAATTGAGTTGATCTAGTGTGTTTTTTAAGTCTGCTGTTTCTTTGTTAATTTTCTTTCTTGAGGATCTCTCTAGTGATGTTAGTGGGGTATTGAAATCCCCTACTATTATAGTATTGCTGTTGATCTTGCCCTTTAAATCCATCAAAGTCTGCTTTATATATTTGGGTGTTACTATATTAGGTGCATAGATATTTATAATAGTTATATCTTCCTGTTGGATTACTCCCTTTATCATTGTGTAGTGGCCTTCTTTATCTCTTACTATATCCTTTGTTTTAAAGTCCAATTTGTCTGATATAAGTATTGCTACCCCAACTTTTTTTTCATTTCCGTTTGCATGAAATGTTTTTTTCCATCCTTTTACCTTCAATCTATGTGTGTCTTTTGTTCTAAGGTCTGTCTCTTGTAGACAACATATGTATGGGTCGTGTTTTCTTATCCACGCAGCTACCCTATGTCTTTTGATTGGATCATTTAATCCATTTACATTTAAGGTTATTATTGATATGTAGTTATTGCCATTTTCTTCTTTAAAGGTGTATTCCTTTTTTGCTATATTCTTTTCCCAGTTTGATCTGTTTACGACAGGTCCCTTAACATTTCCTGCAGCATTGGTTTGGTTGTAATGAATTCCTTGAGTTGTTTTTTGTCTGGGAAGCTTTTTATATCTCCTTTGATTTTAAACAATAGCCTTGCTGGATAAAGTAGTCTTGGTTGTAGGTTCTTGTTCTGCATTACTTTGAATATTTCTTGCCCTTCCCTTCTGGCCTCAAGTGTTTCTGTTGAGAAGTCAGTTGTCATCCTTATGGGGGCTCCTTTGTAGGTGATAACTTTTTTTTTCTGTTGCAGCTTTTAAGATTTTCTCTTTATCGCTTAGCTTTGGTATTTTAATTATGATGTGTCTTGGTGTAGGTTTCTTTGGGTTTCTCTTTAATGGAGTCCTCTGTGCTTCTTGGGCTTTTGAGAGTTTCTCTTGCATTAATTTAGGGAAGTTTTCAGCTATGATATGATTGAACAAAGTCTCTATCCCTTGTTCTTTTTCTTCTTCTTCAGGAACCCCTATGATGCAGATGTTATTTCTCTTCATGTTGTCACAGAGCTCTCTGTTTCCTCAGACTATTTGAGTCTCTTTTCTCTTTTCTTCTCTGCTTTCATGCCTTCATTCCAGTTGTCCTCTAACTCGCTGATTTGATCCTCTGCTCTATCTATCCTGTTTTTAATTCCTTCCATTGTGGTCTTTATTTCTGATATTGTATTTGTCATCTCCGACTGATTCTTTTTTATACTTGCTATTTATTTAGGTGTTCATAATGACCATCCATTGTTGTTCTAAGATCCCTAAGCATCCTTACAATCATTATTTTGAACTCCGCATCTGGAAGTTTGATTATTTCCATATCACTCAGTTAATCTCCTGAAGGTGTCTCTTGGTTTCATTTGGATTGCACTTCTTTGTCTTCTCATTATCTGTTTTTGGGTCTTTTATTTGTAGAGTTGGTTGAGTTTAGGCTTGGTGTTGTCTGCCTCCAGTTTTCAGTTGTGTTATTTCTAGGTCTTCTTGGATTGGTATCAGCTGTTATCTGTAATCCACTTTCAGATTTGGGCAGCTTTGAAGTTTTGATTTGTTTGTTTTCTTAATAGGTGATAGTCTTGTTTACTGATCTCAGCAGGGGGCTTCCTTGAAACTGTATCCAGGAATGCCATGGGTGTAACCTGAGACTCTGAAGGCCTCTTTATCCAGCTAATCTCACTGGGGGCAGGGTCTTTTCTCAGCTTCAGTAGGGGGAGGTGTATCTCAGATCTCCATGGAGACCTGAGTTACTGCCCCTCCTCCCCACTTCTTGTTTTCAGCTGTGTCTTGTTGCGCTGATTGCAGCTGGATAGATGTCCAGAGATCTCTGATCCGGAAGCACTTCAGCTCTGTTTTGTGAAAGGTTCAGTCCCTCCCCCAGCTATGGCCGCCTCCAGCACGGATGAGTCAGCTTTTTTAGTTCATTTCCTGCATTCCTTAGCCCCTCACAGTCTGTCCCTCCCCCTGTCCTTTCCACTTGGGAGATAAGCTGGTCTTTTCAACACACCTCGCTCCCTGGTTGCCAGGCAAGTGGCTGTGAGCAGTAGTTTCTGCTGTTTTCCCTGCGTGAGATCCCCTCTGTGCTCTCAGCCTCACCCCCACCCCCGTTCTTGTAAGCAGAGGAGATTCAGGCGCTCCCTACCAGGTTTGTTGTGGCTTCTTCTTTGCTCCTTGGTTTTTCAGAGCTGTTCTTGCAGTTCAGAGTTGGTTTTTCATGCTGATTTTTCCTAAATTGATTTGTATTCCAGTTTGGTGGTGAGAGCCTGGCATCTGGGCGTCCGCCTGCTCTGCTGCCATCTTTTCCCTCTTCCAAATCAGTTTCTTATTGGTGAATATTTAACTTTCTTTCTCATCATGGTTAAAGAGAACTAATATCACTATTTATTCTTTTCTAAATCACACAGTAATTATAGTACCCAATAATTTACATAGAAGGAATTTTGCTAAGGGATTCTATACTCATTTTATCAATTAGTCCTTACACCAATACTGTCATTTTCATCTGGCAAGAGATACAAAGGCTTGAAAAGTTTAGATAGCCACCCCAAGTCATACAGCTAACAGTTAACTGTATGTAATTTCAGCTAACTGAAATTTGAACCAAGTCGGCCTCATATCAAATCAAAACTCCTTATACCAGATGCTTCCAATTTGTAAGGCAGATCTGAATTCAATGGACAGTGGATCTTAAACTGCTTGTTTACATCATAATTAAGCAGAATACTTCTCTTTTCACAACCTAGGCTCACCCAAAGTTTCACTATCCTAATGAAAGCTTTTTGGTTAAAATCATTAACTAAACAGTCTCATACATTTTGGGCAAGGCAACGGTCTGAAGAAACAATAGATGCAATTACCCTGCTCACATTACCAATCTGTTTCTTATGAAAGAGATCTGTTTTAAAGGACTCAACAAAATACAGCCTATCATTAACTGAATAAACTTATGCTTGGCCTATGAAAAAGGAACTGAGTGACATTTCTAACAATATGTACTTTATTAGATCAAGATGCAGATTGAGATTGGTTAGTGAATTTTTCATTGTCTTTAAATACAGAGGGACAGCATCAAATGGCAAGCCTTCTCTACTTATACAAAGATCTGTAAGGCAGAGAACCTCCAAACAGCACATGCTTTTAGGGAAAGTAATTCTTTATACTTCCAGAAATTGGTGAGGTGCATGAGCCATCATTCAAAAGTTTAAAAAGTTAAAGTATATTTTGCTATTAGTTGTTATGAACATTAAATCAGAATATCAAAGTAAAGGGCTTAGCATAGGGTCTGGCACAAAGAAATAATCACAACAAATGAAAAGTTCACACTGTAGAGACTAATGAGATTAATATTATTTAGGCTACAGGATAAACTATGCAATGGGATTACAAAAAAGACAAAACTGGTTGTTAAATACATCTAATTTATTTTCCACACAAAGAGTTCATATCTCTTTGTGTTATTCAATTGTTCTTCAAAATATATCTTCCAACAGTGAAGCCAATACACTCAATTTCATTGGCATTTTTAGCAGTGATTCCTTTCTTACTACAACAGCACTTATAGTGAGTACTTTTCCAATAGAATATTCTCCTGAGAGGACCAACATGGTCCCATACCAGAATGCCAGAGCATATGATGCATAGACCAGCAGGAAAGCAGCACCCATAGAAATGTTGGCCATAATAGCTTTCCTTATCCCAATTCTTTCAGCTTCTTCTAAGTTTTTGTTGTACCTGGGAGGAGTAACAAAAATTATTACATATACTCATCAATCTTATAGAATAGATCAATATACTTAGAATGTACTCAGCCTGTGGCAGGTGTTTTACATATATCTTTCTCCTTTTGTCCATACATTGACCCTATGATGTTAGGATTATTTAATCTCTTCTTATAGAAAAGGAAACTGAGGCTTGCAGAAATCAAGTAACTTGTGAGGGAGTCTTCTAAGAGCCTCTTCTCTGGCCTTAGCAGTAGTAAAATAAGTGGAGTAATATTTAGCAAACTTCTATAACTAGTATTGCTTCATATACAAAAGAAAATAGACACTATGTTCACTGTGCTTTCCTTTTAAAATCTGCATTCTTTTAAAATTTATTAATAAAATAAAGATACAATGCTAAAAATTGTTCAACACAGCCTGACTAGGCAGTGGGGCAGTTGATAAGAGCGTTGGACTCGGATGCAGAGGTTCAAAACCCTGAGGTCGCCCAGGTTCAAAACCCTGAGGTCACCAGCTTGAGCCCAAAGGTCACTGGCTTGAAACAGGGTCCCTTGCTCTGCTGTAGCTGCCCAGTCAAGGCACACAGGAGAAAGCAATCAATGAATAGCTAAGGAGTTTCAAGGAAGAATTGATGCTTCTCATTCTCTCTGTCTGTCGCAAAAAAAAAAAAATAAAGTGTTCAACACATGTAAGCCCTTTGTTAAATCTATGAACATTACATTAGTTGTGGAGACAGTTTGCACCCCATCCTGCATCCCTAGGGCGACTGGAAGGACCAAGTGAAAGAATACAAATGAGGAATAGAGTAAAGAAATAAGATGGCGTCACTACGGTCAAGCTGCTAAATTGTTCAAATCAAGCAGGCTAAGGTGATGAGCAGGGGTCCCCAAACTACGGCCCGTGGGCCGCATGCGGCCCCCTGAGGCCATTTATCTGGCCCCCGCTGCACTTCTGGAAGGGGCACCTCTTTCATTGGTGGTCAGTGAGAGGAGCATAGTTCCCATTGAAATACTGGTCAGTTTGTTGATTTAAATTTACTTGTTCTTTATTTTAAATATTGTATTTGTTCCCGTTTTGTTTTTTTACTTTAAAATACGGTATGTGCAGTGTGCATAGGGATTTGTTCATAGTTTTTTTTATAGTACGGCCCTCCAACAGTCTGAGGGACAGTGAACTGGCCCCCTGTGTAAAAAGTTTGGGGACCCCTGGTGATGAGGAAACCTTTCTATTCTTGCTTTAACTAGCCAGGACACTTAAACTTTTGAACTTTACAGTCTCGCATCAATGCTCAGAAATTTACTTGCCTGTAGAGAACTCTGACTATCCCCTACAGAACTCAAGACATGACCAGACCTGCGGTGCCTATCCTCCACTGTAGTACTCTATCCTGCTGGGAACTACCAGTGTCACGTGGAAGAAACCTACTCAAGACACAAAATTATGTCAAGAGGAAGAGAGGGGGAGGCCTGCCAAGGGAGGCAAAGAGGACCTCTTGAATCTTCTTCTTCCTTAGCTTTTATTGATCAGAAGCAGACCAGGATTACAAGGGAAGGAGATCAGGTGACAAGGGGAATGAATGACTAATGGTCATATTGCTGTCCTAGAGAAGGGGTTCATTTGGTCAGTACATTCTTTTCTTTTGCTAATTAACAAGCACTAAGGAAGAGGCAATCTAGAACCTCTATGCTAATTTTCTAAAGCCTGTTCACATGCATTCCTTTGTTTCTAAACAAAGGTCCCTCACTCACACAGCTTCTTGGTGTTTGCATCCAAGAGACATTCACTCAGGGCTTTTAACTAAAGTTCCCTAATCCAATCATAGAGGATTCAAAGTTAAGTGGGTGATTTCCTGTAGTCCACATCACGTGGTATCCATCATCCAGACAGTCTGACATCTGACTGATAACCCTTCTGGACCAATCCTAGGGCTAAGAATGTAGGACTAGTTATTCTCAAGAATGTGACTTCAATTATAAGAGCTCAAATTTCTTTCTTCTTCAGAATGCTTCTGGGTTTTTGTTTTTTACCTACTTGTATGTTTCTTGTTTGCATACTCTAAGACTCTTGAATAAATCTTTGTCAGTTATTTCTAGCAAAGTGTCCAGACTCTTTTGATATTGTTTGACACATGTGTAAGAGCATTTTGATAGCTGTAAATTTCTATTTAATATATTTTACATTTAAATGAATGGTATAGTTTTTTTTTTATTTCCATAGATATTTATTTTAAAAACCACTGACTTGAAAAAAATTATTGGGATTAAAATATATACAATAATCCCTCATTATGTATCAGTGTCCCTTCCTTAGTCTTTCTACACATTGCCTGCAACCTGTTCCCCCTGTCAACGCCTTCCAACATGGTCATGTCATGTGCCCACTGCTGGAGGAAAGGGCTCTGGCCTGGTGGCTCAGGCCACCCAAGTCCTTCTGGCTGCCTCAAGGACTGAGAAAATAAATTCTCAGCACATCTAGAACCCTGTAACCTGTTCACAGCACAAAAGTTTCTACGATATTAGCCAAACTTGGAGAACACCCATTAATAATTCTCAAAGCAAATCCAGCAAATTTCAAGCCAGTGATTTTTAAAATAAACATCTATGGAAATAAGACAAACTGTGTAGTTTATTTAAATGTAAAAGTATTAAGTAGCACTTCAAATTACAAAAAAGAAGGCAAAAGCAAGGAAACAAAAAACAATGTTGGAGGTCACAGACAGATTTTCTCTCTCCAGTTCCAATGGCTGAACACTCACTACCAAATGTTAATTTCAGGACTTTTTAAACCCTTGGAGAGCAGTTAATTTCTGATGTTACAGTTAAAGGAGTTAAAGTTTGCAACTTTATCTTCACTGGAAAGGAATAGAGTAGACCATTTTGCTTGAGAGAGGCATGGAGGTAAGATAATGGGGCTCCAATTTACAGGGGGAAAAAAAGGATCTTTGGAAATACAGAATGAAGGTAATATTATTAAGGAGATAGGACAGATTATAATTAAGCTTTAAATCTGTCTTTATCCTCTTAACCACAGCTTCCTGCAGAACTTAGAACACTGCCTTACAGAAAGGAGTTAATAATTATTGAAATAAAGAACTTACTTCCACATAGAATTCTATTTTGAGGTCTTTAAGTTTCTTTTGGAGGTTTGTTCCATTAGCATGTACAGCAGAGGCCAAGTCCTGCTCAGATGTGTGCAGATATTCTTTCTTGCCTTCATGACTTTTTTTTTAAACTAGCTAATTTACCAGTTATCAAAGCGTGCCAAATGAAATTTCCACAACCCCATGTTCACTAAAGACCAACTTTAAACAGAACTTCATAGTGATAAAATAGTAACATATCACTAGAGTTTCTCCCCCTCCAAAATGTCAATCGTCAACTTGCCAGTTATAATCTTTAAACAAAAATTTATTTTTAAGAAATAAGGGGGTTGATATATATCTCCTACTTCATGAGTTGATCAGAGGTGAAAAGTACTGCTAGGCATAAATTAGCCTTGATTACACTTAAGAAACTTTAACAGTTATGACTCACACTCTGTTGTCTCCTTTATTTCAGTTCTTGTTTACCGAGACTAACGTAGAAATCATTTCACTGATAAGTTGTTGTCCCATGCAGCAGAGGAAACATTTGCACAGGAAAAAACAACAACTAGGAAGAAAATCATTTAGATACCAGAAAAGATAAATGAAAAAAAGAAAGGAGGAAGAAGGGAGGAGATATGAACATACTCTTTTTACTTTTCCATTAGCATCTTCATGGAAATGTCACAATATATAATCAGCTACTAATATCATCCATTAACTAAAAACCTGAGTATAAAAATATTAATTAAAGTAGGAGTTCCTAAAATGGACTAAAGTCACATGACAAGAACATTAATATTTTAAAAAATTATTACTCTTAAATATTATAAAAATATTTATCAGTGATGCAATAGCCACTTACAATAAATAATAATTTTGATTAAGCAAACAGAAAGCAATACTAATAGGTAAACATCCGCAATAGACACACAGAAATAAAATTTTAATTAGAAAAAAATTCTCTATTAATTAAATTCATTTTAAATTCTGATTAATTTTCATTTAAAGAAAGCCAGTTCCCTCCTGTTTTTTTTAAAATTTTTTTCTTTTTTCTTTTTTATTAAATTAATTGTGTTTACATAGATTCTAGTTCACCCCAAATTCATCCCCCCTCCCGCCTATTCCCCTCAACATTCCCCTGGGCCCCCCTCCCTACAGCAGCCTCTCCCCTTCCAAGCAGGATTATCCCATCCTATCATCCCCTTTCCCTCCATCCTCTTTTCCTCTGGTCCCTTTGATCCCTCCTCTGTCTCAATTCCCTTCCCCAGTTCTTATTATTCCTTGGATTTTTCAACTGAGGTCATATGATATATTTCTTTCTCTGCCTGGCTTATTTCACTCAACATAATAGTTTCCAGGTCTCTGCATATTGTTGCAAAAGGTAATATTTCCTTCTTTTTCATAGCCCCATAGTATTCCATTATATATATGTACCACAGCTTTTTAATCCACTCATCCAGGGACAGACACTTGGGCTGTTTCCAAATCTTAGCTATTGTGAACAATGCTGCCATAAACATGGGGAGCATTTCTTTTTTTCAGTTGGTGATATGGTGTTTTTGGGATATATTCCTGTAAGTGAGATGGCTGGATCAAAGGGCAGTTTCATTTCTAATTTTTTGAGGAATCTTCATACTGTTTTCCACAGTGGCCGCACCAGTCTGCATTCCCACCAGCAGTGCAGGAGGGTCCCCTTTCTCCACATCCTTGCCAGCACCTATCATGTGTTGTTTTGTTGATGAGGGCCATTCTAACTGGTGTGAGGTGGTATCTCATTGTGGTTTTAATTTGCATCTCTCTAGTGATTAGTGATGTTGAACATTTTTTCATTTGTCTATTGGCCATCTGTATTTCCTCTTTGGAGAAGTGTCTATTCATTTCTTGTGCCCATTTTTGGATTGGATTGTTTGTCTTCCTGGTGTTGAGTTTTACAAGTTCTTTATAAATTTTGGTTATTAATCCCATATCAGATGTATTGTTGAATATGTTCTCCCATTGTGTGGTTTGTCTTTATATTCTGTTCTTATTGTCATTAGCTGTGCAAAAGCTTTTTAGTTTGATATAGTCCCATTTGTTTATCCTGTCTTTTATTTCATTTGCCTGTGGAGATAATTCAGGAAAGATTTTGCTGTGATAGATGTTGGTGAGCTTACTGCCTAAGTTTTCTTCCAGGATACTTATGGTTTCATGATTTACATTTAAGTCCTTTATCCGTTTTGAGTTTATTTTTGTGAATGGTGTAAGTTGGTGGTCTAGTTTCATTTTTTTGCAGGTAGCTGTCCAGTTTTCCCAACACCATTTGTTAAAGAGACTGTCTTTACTCCACTGTATGCTCTTACCTTCTTTGTCAAATATCAATTGTCCATAAAGATGTGGGTTTATTTCTGAGTTCTCTGTTCTGTTCCATTGATCTGTAGGCCTGTTCTCTTGCCAGTACCAAGCTGTTTTGAGTACAATGGCCTTGTAGTATAACTTGATATCAGGAAATGTGATACGTCCCACTTTATTCTTTTTTTTTTCAAGATTGCTGAGGCTATTCGTGTTCCTTTTTGGTTCCATATAACTTTTTGGAATATGTGTTCTATATCTTTAAAGTATGTCATTGGTATTTTAATTGGTATTGCATTGAATTTATAAATTGCTTTGGGTAATATAGATATTTTAATTATGTTTATTCTTCCAACCCATGAGCACGGTATATGCTTCCACTTGTTGGTGTCTTTTTGACTTCTTTTACCAATGTTTTATAATTTTCTGAGTATAAGTCTTTAACCTCATTGGTTAAATTTACTCCTAGGCACTTTACTTTTTTTGTTGCAATAGTGAAGGGGATTGTTTCCTTAATTTCTCTTTATGACAGTTCATTGTGCATGTATAAAAATGTCTCTGATTTCTGTGTATTAATTTTATATCCCACCACCTTGCTGAAGTCTTTTATTAGGTCCAGTAGTTTTTTGACTGAAACTTTAGGGTTCTCAAGATACAATATTATATCTGCAAATAATGATAGTTTTTCTTCTTTTCTAATTTGGATGCCTTTTATTTCTTGTTCTTGTCTGATTGCTGTAGCTAGGACTTCCATTACTATGTTGAATAAGAGTGGTGAAAGGGGGCACCCCTGTATTGTTCCTGATTTTAGGAGAATTGCTTTTAATTTTTGTCCATTAATTATAATATTGTCTGTGGGTCTATCATAGATGGCCTTTATCATGCTGAAGTATGTTCCCTGTATTCCCACTTTGCTAAGAGTTTTGATCATAAATACGTGCTGAATTTTATCAAATGCTTTTTCTACATCTATTAAAATTATCATGTGGGTTTTCTCCTTCCTTTTGTTTATGTGGTGAAACACATTAATTTATTTAAGAATGTTGTACCATTCTTGCCTCTCCAGAATAAATCCCACTTGATCATGGTGTACGATTTTTTTCATGTATTGCTGGACCTGGTTTGCTAATATTTTGTTGAGGATTTTAGCATCTAAATTCATCAGGTATACTGGCCTATAATTTTCTTTCTTTGTGTTGTCTTTGGCTGGTTTTGGAATCAGAATTATGCTTACCTCATAAAAGGAACTTGGAAGTGTTCTTTCCTCCTGAATTTTTTGAAATAGCTTGAGAAGGATAGGAGGTAGTTCTTCTTTGAATATTTGGTAGAATTCACCAGTGAAGCCATTGAGTCCAGGAGTTTTGTTTTCTGGGAGCTTTTTGATAACTGTTTGATTTCTTTTGTTGTAATCGGTCTGTTTAGGTTTTCTGATTCTTTCAGATTGATTTTTGGAAGATTATATGTTTCAAGGAATTTGTCTATTTCACCTAGGTTGTTTAATTTTTTGGCTTACATTTCCTCATAGTACTTTCTTACAATATTTTGTATTTCTGTTGTGTCGGTTGTTATTTCTCCACTCTCATTTCTAATTTTATTTATTTGAGTCCTCTCTCTTCTTTTCTTAGTGAGTCTTGTTAAAGGTTCATCAATGTTGTTTACCTTTTCAAAGAATCAGCTCTTGGTTTCGTTTATCCTCCGTATTGTTTCTTTAGCTTCTATGTCATTTATTTCCACTCTGATCTTTATTATTTCCTTCCTTCTACTACCTCTGGGCCTTACTTGCTGTTCTCTCTCTAGTTCTTTTAGATGAAGGGTTAGGTTGTTTATTTGAGTTTTTTCAAGCTTCTTAAGGAATGCCTGTAGCGCCATGAATTTCCCCCTCAGGATTGCTTTTGCTGTGTTCCATAAATTTTGAGTTGTTGTTTGCTCATTATCATTTGTTTCTAGGAATTTTTTTATTTCTTCTTTGATTTCATTGTTAACCCATTTGTTATTTAATAACATGGTATTTAGTTTCCATGTGTTTGAGTATTTTTGAGTTTTTCTGTTGTGGATGATTTCTAGTTTCATGCCATTGGGATCAGAGAAAATGGTGGATATGATTTCAATCTTCTTAAATTTGTTGAGACTGCTTTTGTGTCCTAAGATGTGGTCTATCTTAGAGAACGTACCGTGAGCACTTGAAAAGAATGTATATTCTGCTGCCTTAGGGTGAAAGGCTCTAACAATATCTATTAAATCAAGTTGATCTAGTGTTTCCTTTATGTCTGCTGTTTCTTTGTTAATTTTCTTTCTTGAGGATCTATCTAATGATGTTAGTGGGGTATTGAAATCTCCCACTATTATAGTATCTCGCCCTTTATATCCATCAAAGTCTGCTTTATATATTTAGGTGCTTCTATATTAGGTGCGTAGATATTTATGATGGTTATATCTTCCTGTTGGATTGCTCCCTTTATCAGTATGTAGTGACCTTCTTTAGACCATTTTGTCTGATATAAGTATTGTTAATCCAGCTTTTTTTTTCATTTCCATTTGCATGAAAATTTTCCATCCTTTTACCTTCAAGTTATGTGCATCTTATGTTTTAAGGTGTGTTTCTTGTAGACAGCATATGTACGGGTCCTCTTTTCTTATACAAGCAGCTACCCTATGTCTTTTGATTGGATCATTTAATCCATTTAAGGTTATTATTGATATGGAATTGTTTGATCTGTGTACAGCAGGCCCCTTAATGTTTCCTGCCACATTGGTTTGGTTGTAATCAATTCCTTGAGGTTTTTTTTGTCTTGTAAGCTTTTATTTTCTCCTTCAATTTTAAATGATAGCCTTGCTGGATAAAGTAGTATTGGTTGTAGGCTCTTGTTCTGCATTACTTTGAATATTTCTCACCATTCCCTTCTGGCGTCAAGTGTCTGTGAGAAGTCCGATGTCATCCTTATGGGGGCTCCTTTGTAGGTGATAGCCTTCTTTTCTCTAGCAGCTTTTAATATTTTCTCTTTATTGCTTAGCTTTGGTATTTTAATTATGATGTGTCTCAGTGTAGGTCTTTTTGGGTTTCTCTTTAATGGAGTTGTCTTTGCTTCTTGAACTTGTGAGACCTTTCCTTGCATCAATTTAGGGAAGTTTTCAGCCAAGATTTTATTGAATAAAGTTTCTATTCCCCCCCCCTTTTTTTTCTCTTCTTCTTCAGGAACCCCTATGATGTGGATGTTATTTTTCTTCATGTTGTCACAGAGCTCTCTCAGAGTTTCCTCAGACTTTTTGAGTCTCTTTTCTTTTTTCTGCTCTGCTTCTGTGCCTTTTTTTCATCTTGTCCTCCAACTCACTGATTTGATCCTCAGCTTTATCCATTCTGCTTTTAATTCCTTCCATTGTGGTCTTCATTTCTGATATTGTATTTATCACCTCTAACTGATTCTTTTTTAATATTTCAATGTCCTTTTTTATACTTGCTATCTCTTTATTTAGGTGTTCATAATAACCATCCATTGTTGTTCTAAGATCCCTAAGCATCCTAACAATCATTATTCTAAACTCTGTATCCGGCAGTTTGGTTATTTCCATATCACTCAGTTCCTTTTCTGGAGATTTCTCTTGTGGTTTCATTTGGATTGCACTTCTCTGTCTTCTCATTATGCCAGTGTGTTTGGGTGTGTTGTTTGTAGGGATGGTTGAGTGTAGGTTTGGTGTTGTCTACCTCCATATTTCTAGGTCTTCCTGGGTTGGCATCAGCTGTTGTTTGTAATCCACTGTCGGGTTTCACTTTGAAGTCTTGATTTGTTTGTTTTCTTCTCATTTATCTCAGTGGTAGTCTTGTATACTGATCTCAGCAGGGGGTTTATTTAAAACTGTATCCAGGAATGTGGTGGGTGTAACCAGAGACTGAAGGCCTGATCTGCCAGTTACTCTCTCTGGGGGGCAAGGTGCTTTCTCCGCTTCAGTAGGGGGAAGTGTATCTCAGATCTCCATGGAGACTGAGTTACTGCCCCTCCTCCCACTTCTTGTTTTCAGCTGTGTCTTCTTGTGCTGATTGGAGCTGGAGAGATATCTTGAGATCGGTGACCCAGAATCACTTGTCTTGTTTTATATGGAAGGCTCAACCCCTCCCCCAGCTATGGCCACCTCCAGAACTGGATGAGTCAGCTTCTCAGGTCATCCCATGCATTCCTCTGCCAGTCATTGTCTGTCTCTCTCTCCCCTTTTCCTTCTGGATGACTATCCAGCTCTTTTAACACACCTTGTTCCCAAGTCCCCAGGCAAGTGGCTGTGAGTGAAATTTTCTACTCTTTTCCTTGGAATGGGAGCCCTTCTGGGCTCTCTGAATCACAACCCCTTAGTTCATGTAAGCAGGGGAGACTTACTGCTCCTCGGCTCCCTACCAGGCTCAGTGTGGCTTCTTTGCTCCTTGGTTTTTGAGAACTGTTCTTGTAGTCCAGAGTTGGTTTTTCACAGTGATTGTTCCTAAATTAATTTGTAATCCAGTTTGGTGGTGTGAGCTAGGAGCCTGTACATCTGCCTCCAGTTCTCTCCTGCACCTGCTAATCTGATGAGAAAGACTGAGGCCTTATGTACTTGTCCATTTGAAAATGGAGAAAGGGGAAAGAATTAGAAAGAAAACTTAAACTGAATGGTTATATTTGGTCTCAGATAGTTTTAGCAATTCTTCATCCAAATTATATCCAATCTATACACTTGTCACCCCTCTCCTGCCAGCAGTCTAGATCAGGCCACAATAAGCCCACTCACTGGGACCATTACTGCAGCCTTCCTGCTGCTCTATCTGTCTCTACTCCTTAACTGCTCTCATCTACTCACCAGATCAACTATATAGAGGTGAATAATTTTAAACATAATGTGGACTCTTGCTCCCTTACTTAAAACCCACAACCCCTTCCCTATGCCCTTGAAATAAAATCCTAACTCCTCACCATTGCCTGCAATCCCCACATTATGGCCTGACCTTCCTTTAACAGTCTCTCTTCACCTGTCTCCCCTCTCAGCTGAGCTCCAGAAAGCCTTTTACTTCCTAGAACATTCCATGGTCATTGCCACCTCACAAAATTTTGAAGACTCTTCTATCCCTCCCCCAACCCCCATAGAAGGCCATTTCTCATTCCTCAAGTCTCAACCTGGATGCAACCTCCTCAGAGTTGCCTTCTTGACCACCATATTTAAAGGAAATTTGTCCTCCTCACCTTCATCAGCATAGTCTTTGATTTTTAAACAGCACATTTAAAAAATCTATAATTTAATTTATTTCTTTAATTTCTTTCTTATATTCCTTATTACTTTCTTCCCTTCCTTCCTTTCCTTTTTCTGCCTTACTATTTCAATTAAGACCACATGAGGGCAAATAGCCTCTATTTGTGATTCACTGAAGACCCAGAGCCTAGCACAGTGCTTGGCATGTGAGTGACACATGCTGGCTATATTTGTTCAATGAATAAACTTTCAAGAAATGGCCAAGCTGGAAGAATTTAGGCCATCAGGTTCTATTCCTAAATCAACTCTTAATTTCCAGGCAAAAATAATTTCCAATTTTCCAGGGGAGGGTGTTCTTTCAAAGTTATATCCTGGTAATGACTATCTTTTAAAGAACTGATTCCACACACAAAATGAATCTTTGACTAGAGCTATATGTAGGCTCATTTGTTTATTCTCTAGGGGAAAAATCTTTGTGTACTTACTAATCAAAGCACTCCATTTAATTCCTTTTTAATTATCATGAACTAAAATGATCAGATTCATCCAAGTTCTGAATATTGGACTTGACTCCCATAATGCCCTTTCCCTTCTACCCAGGTTATATCCCACATCTCATTATACTGTAGTTTTGTTGCTAGTAATAATCTTTCAAAAGTATCATATTTTTCAAATTTAGGATACTATTAATAATAAGAAGTATTGGTGTTCTGTTATCTTATGAGGCAATGAGAAAGGAGTTTAATGGGACACTTTATACAGCCGGGACCCAAAGGGCTAGAGCCTCAGTATAATTAGCACATGCCACATGGAAAGTGAAAGCAGGAGAACTTGTGTCTCAACTTTGGCAACAGGTCAAGGCAGGAAAAAAAAACCTCGCCTGGGAATTTGAACCATAAGGCAGTATTCATGCAGGTCTGAAGTAAGAATTCATAATACTAGTGTAGACAAAGAATTTAATGCGAGGTGGTCTCAGATTGGTAGTGCCTCCAATGAAAAGGACAAACCCAAATACCACGTACAAGGGCTGACTTCCACCCAGATCCATAGCAAATGTAAGAAGACATTGATTCAGTGGTGGGATTCAGCCGGTTTACACTGGTTCAGCAGAACCCATATCTAATTTTTTGTTGAGTTCAGCAAATCAGTTGTAAAAATGGTACTTGCTTGTTTTTTTTTTAAGTTTTCTCAAGTTTCATAGAAATCTATATTTTTAATTAAAAAAATTCATTTTAGAAAGGAGAGAGAGAGAAAGAGAAAGAGAGAGAAAGGGTGAGGAACAGTAAGCATCAATCCCCAGATGTGCCTTGCCAGACAAGCCCAGAGTTTGGAACTGGCAACCTCAGCATTCCAGGTTGAAACTTTATCCACTGTGCCACCACAGATTTAAATTGGTACTTGTAATCAGGGTTCTCTCTAAGGTGGGTGTCTGGGCAGCCACCCAATGTGCAAATCACAAATTTACATTCCTTACTCTTTTTTAATGTTCATCTGCACAACAGCATATTCTAAGAGCCCATAGTCACATTCATTCTGTCCATAGGTGAAAAAAATTTGATGAAACTATGCTTGTAATATTTATTTATTCATTTCATAAAACTCATTATACCTTTGATGAAATACTACATTTTAATTCCTTCATGTTTGTTACTTCAGTAAACAAACATGAAATGTAAAGAGAAAAAGTGCCAAGCACCCAGGGAGGACAACTAGTACTGGTTTTTGTCATGTATTATATAATATTTTTTCATTAATATTTTAGAATTCCTTCTTATAATACCATCTAGTTTTGTGTACCTCTTTTATCATACTCATTTAAGTATTAAATGTATGAAATAATAAACTATCTTTTGGTATACTATTTCTTTTTACTTAAAATGGTCATTAAGGCAGAGAACCAGTTGTTAAATTATTTGAATCCCACCACTGTACTGATTGTAGGATTTACCTTAATGTCAGAGATGATGAATTGTGACAGAAAAATGTGCATGTGAGAACTGATGCAATACTATGTATTTTCTAATCGTTGCATTCTGGTTCACAGGAATGTCATTTCTTCTGAATCGTGATCAGGTACTCAGATCTTACTTTACGTTGTTAGTTTGCAGAGTCTCCAGGAATTTCTGTGCAGATAATCATATGCGCTGTAAATAATGAAAATTTGCTTCTTCTTCCCCAGCCACTAAGATTTTGATTTACTTGGGGAGATACCTTCCCCCATTTCAGAAACCAGGCAGAAGCAGATAAGCCTTGTTTGTTTCCCTGTGTGGGTGGATATGGTATTTTTTTGGTCCAGCTTCCCATTAAGAAAAACTAGAAAGAATCCCAAGTTCAAAACATTCTGTGTCTGAAGAGGTATCAACTAATCAGAATGGACTTGATAAATACTATCTCTCCATAGAAACCCCTATGACTCTCAAAAAAGTGTATATTTCCCAATAATATTTACCCCAAGTGGTACATTAGGTATTTTGTTTTGTGTGTTTGTCTGCATCCTTCCTCTGCCCATTAGAATTTAAGCTCCAGCAGAGGAGGGGCTTCATCTGATGGTATGTTTGCCTGATTATTAGGGAAAACTTCTCAGTTTAGTGGTCAGACATATTTTAAGGGAAAAGCAAAAACATTAGCAAATATTGAAATAGATCTTTTCTTTGAATTATTGTATTAGATTATCACAAATCATTCTCAGAGGACATCTTTGTGGGGTAAAATGTATCATATGAATAAAGGGTACTCCAATCTCAGTTTAAAGAGTAATTACATAGAGAAGAATCCTGTAACCACAACTGAGGTCAAAAAACAAAACACTGTGGGACCATAAAAACCCCCCTTAATGAGCCACTTAGAACCTAAAACTCCTCATCTCCTGAAGAAGTAATCATTATTGTGACTTTAAAAAGTTCCCTTGTTTTTCTTTTCTTTTTTTTTTTTTATATAATTTTATTTTTTTTAATGGGGTGACATCAATAAATCAGGATACATATATTCAAAGATAACAAGTCCAGGTTATCTTGTCGTTCAATTATGTTGCATACCCACCACCCAAAGTCAGATTGTCCTCTGTCACCTTCCATCTTGTTTTCTTTGTGCCCCTCCCCACCCCCATCCCTCTCCCATTCCCCCCTCCCCCCCGTAACCACCACACTCTTATAAATGTCTCTTAGTTTCACTATTATGTCCCACCTACGTATGGAATAATACAGTTCCTGTTTTTTTCTGATTTACTTATTTCGCTTCGTATCATGTTATCAAGATCCCACCATTTTGCTGTAAATGTTCCGATGTCATCATTTCTTATGGCTGAGTAGTATTCCATAGTGTATATGTGCCACATCTTCTTTATCCAGTCATCTATTGATGGGCTTTTTGGTTGTTTCCATGTCCTGGCCACTGTGAACAATGCTGCAATAAACATGGGGCTGCATGTGTCTTTACGTATCAATGTTTCTGAGTTTTTGGGACATATACCCAGTAGAGGGATTGCTGGGTCATAAGGTAGTTCTATTTTCAGTTTTTTGAGGAACCACCATACTTTCTTCCATAATGGTTGTACTACTTTACATTCCCACCAACAGTGTATGAGGGTTCCTTTTTCTCCACAGCCTCTCCAACATTTGCTGTTACCTGACTTGCTAATAACAGCTAATCGAACAGGTGTGAGGTGGTATCTCATTGCCGTTTTGATTTGCATTTCTCTAATAGCTAAAGAAGATGAGCATCTTTTCATATATCTGTTGGCCATTTGTATTTCTTCCTGGGAGAAGTGTCTATTCATATCCTCTTCCCATTTTTTTATTGGATTGTTTGTTTGTTTGTTGTTGAGTTTTATGAGTTCTTTGTATATTTTGGATATTAGGCCCTTATCTGAGCTGTCGTTTGAAAAAATCATTTCCCATTTAGTTGGCTTTCTGTTTCTTTTGTTATCAGTTTCTCTTGCTGAGCAAAAACTTCTTAGTCTGATGTAGTCCCATTCATTAATTTTTGCCTTCACTTCTCATGCCATTGGAGTCAAATTCATAAAATGCTCTTTAAAACCCAGGTCCCTGAGTTGAGTACCTATGTCTTCTTCTATGTACTTAATTGTTTCAGGTCTTATGTTTAGTTAGATCTTTGATCCATTTTGAGTTAATTTTTGTACAGGGGGAGAGACTGTAGTCCAGTTTCATTCTTTTGCATGTGGCTTTCCAGTTTTCCCAGCACCATTTATTGAAGAGGCTTTCTTTTCTCCATTGTGTGTTGTTGGCCCCTTTATCAAAAATTATTTGACTATATATATGTGGTTTTATTTCTGGACTTTCTATTCTGTTCCATTGGTCTGAGTGTCTATTTTTCTGCCAATACCATGCTGTTTTGATTGTCGTGGCCCTATAATAGAGTTTGAAGTCAGGTATTGAAATGCCCCCAGTTTCATTCTTTTTCTTTAGGATTGCTTTGGCTATTCGGGGTTTTTTATAGTTCCATATAAATCTGATGATTTTTTGCTCTATTTCTTTAAAAAATGTCATTGGAAGTTTGATGGGAATTGCATTAAATTTGTATATTGCTTTGGGTAATATAGCCATCTTGATTATATTTATTCTTCCTAGCCAAGAACAAGGTATATTCTTCCATCTCATTATATCTTTTTCGATTTCCCTTAACAATGGTTTATAGTTTTCATTATATAAGTCCTTTACATTCTTTGTTATGTTTATTCCTAAGTATTTTATTTTTTTTGTTGCAATCGTGAAGGGGATTATTCTTTTGAGTTCCTTCTCAGTTGTTTCATTGTTGGCATATAGAAAGGCTATTGACTTCTGTATGTTAATTTTGTATCCTGCGACCTTACTGTATTGGCTTATTGTTTCTAGTAGTCTTTTTGTGGATTCTTTGGGGTTTTCGATGTATAGGATCATATCATCTGCAAAAAGTGATACCTTTACTTCTTCTTTTCCGATATGGATGCCTTTTATTTCTTTGTCTTGTCTGATTGCTCTGGCTAGAACCTCTAGTACCACATTAAATAAGAGTGGAGAGAGTGGACAACCCTGTCTTGTTCCTGATTTAAGGGGGAAAGCCTTCAGTTTAGTGCCATTTAATATGATGTTAGCTGATGGTTTATCATATATGGCCTTTATCATGTTGAGATATTTTCCTTCCATACCCATTTTGTTGAGAGTCTTAAACATAAAATTGTGTTGTATTTTATTGAAAGCCTTTTCTGCGTCTATTGATAAGATCATGTGGTTTTTGTTCTTTGTTTTGTTGATATGGTGTATTACATTAACCGTTTTACGTATGTTGAACCATCCTTGAGATTCTGGGATGAATCCCACTTGATCATGATGTATTATTTTTTTAATATGTTGTTGTATTCGATTTGCTAGTATTTTGTTTAGTATTTTAGCATCTGTATTCATTAGAGATATTGGTCTGTAGTTTTCTTTTTTTGTGCCATCCTTGCCTGGTTTTGGTATGAGGGTTATGTTGGCTTCGTAAAATGTGTTTGGAAGTATTGCTTCTTCTTCAATTTTTTGGAAGACTTTGAGTAGAATAGGAACCAAGTCTTCTTTGAATGTTTGATAAAATTCGCTGGTATAGCCGTCAGGGCCTGGACTTTTATTTTTGGGGAGGTTTTTAATGGTTTTTTCTATTTCTTCTCTACTGATAGGTCTGTTTAGGCTTTCTGCTTCTTCTTGACTCAGTCTAGGAAGGTTGTATTTTTCTAGGAATTTATCCATTTCTTCTAGGTTGTTGAATTTACTTGCATAAAGTTTTTCATAGTATTCTACAATAATTCTTTGTATATCTACGGTGTCCGTGGTGATTTCTCCTCTTTCATTTTGGATTTTGTTTATATGAGTTCTTTCTCTTTTTTCCTTGGTAAGTCTTGCCAAGGGTTTGTCCATTTTGTTGATCTTTTCAAAGAACCAGCTCCTTGTTCTATTAATTTTTTCTATAGTTTTTCTGTTCTCTAATTCATTTATTTCTGCTCTGATTTTTATTATCTCCTTTCTTCGGCTGGTTTTGGGTTGTCTTTGTTCTTCTTTTTCTAGTTCCTTAAGGTAGGAAGTTAAGTGGTTCACTTGGGCTCTCTCTTGTTTGTTCATATATGCCTGAAGTGATATGAACTTCCCTCTTATCACTGCTTTTGCTGCATCCCATAGATTCTGATATGTTGTATTGTCATTTTCATTAGTCTGTATATATCTTTTGATCTCTGCACTTATTTCTTCTTTGACCCATTCATTTTTTAAAAGTTTGTTGTTTAATTTCCACATTTTTGTGGGATTTTTTTCCTCTTTTTTGCAGTTGAATTCTAGTTTCAAGGCTTTATGATCAGAAAATATGCTTGGTACAACTTCAATTTTTCTGAATTTGCTGATGTTGTTTTTGTGGCCCAACATATGGTCAATTCTTGAGAATGATCCATGTACACTGGAGAAAAATGTATACTCAGTCACTTTGGGATAAAATTTCCTGTAGATGTCTATCATATCCAGGTGCTCTAGTGTTTTGTTTAAGGCCACTATGTCTTTGTTGATTCTCTGTTTGGATGACCGATCTAGAGCTGTCAGCAGTGTATTGAGGTCTCCAAGTATGATTGTATTTTTGTCAGTTTTTGTTTTAAGATCAATAAGTAGCTGTCTTATATATTTTGGTGCTCCTTGGTTTGGTGCATATATATTAAGAATTGTTATGTCTTCTTGATTCAGTGTCCCCTTAGCCATTATGAAATGGCCATTTTTGTCTCTGAGTACTTTTCCTGTCTTGTAGTCAGCATTATCCGATATGAGTATTGCTACACCTGCTTTTTTTTGGATGTTATTTGCTTGGAGTATTGTTTTCCAGCCTTTCACTTTGAATTTGTTTTTATCCTTGTTACTTAGATGAGTTTCCTGTAGGCAGCATACAGTTGGATTTTCTTTTTTAATCCATTCTGCTACTCTGTGCCTTTTTATTGGTGAGTTTAATCCGTTTACATTTAGTGTAATTATTGATACTTGTGAGTTCCCTATTGCCATTTTATATCTTGCTTTCTGTTAGTTTTGTGTCTTGTTTGATCCTTCTCTTTTGTTTTTCTATCTTTTGTTTTTATTTGGTTGTATTCCATACATCTTTCCACTGTTGCTATCTTTTTTATCTCATGTGCTTCTGTGGTGGTTTTTTCAATGGTGGTTACCTTTGAATAATGAAAAGGGTCCCTACCCTGTTCATTGTAGCGAACTATTTTGTGAGTACTTTTGCACTCCATCGTCCTTTGCTACTGTTAATCTCCATCTTCTCCCCCTCTTTCTTTTTGTTGTTGTCACAGTTTAAATTTGGTTTTATTGTGTTCTTCTTGGAGCTTTTACTTGTGGCTCTATTTTTTTATGTTCTTTGTATCTGATTGGAGAACCCCCTTTAGTAATTCCTGGAGTGGGGGTTTTCTGATGATAAATTCCCTCATCTTTTCTGTATCTGTGAATGTTTTTATTTCTCCTTCATATTTGAAGGATAGCTTTGATGGGTATAGTATTCGTGGCTGAAAGTTCCTCTCTTTCAGGACTTTAAATATTGGGATCCACTCTCTTCTAGCTTGTAGAGTTTCTGCTGAGAAATCTGATGATAATCTAATGGGCCTTCCTTTATATGTTGTATTCTTCTTTTCCCTGGCTGCCTTGAGAATTTTTTCTTTGCTGTTGGTTTGTGTCAATTTCATTATGATATGCCTTGGAGTAGGTTTGTTGGGGTTAAGAAAACTCGGAGTTCTGTTTGCTTCTTGAACTTGAGGCTTTAGTTCTTTCCACAGGCTTGGGAAGTTCTCATCTATTATTTGTTTGAGTATGTTCTCCATTCCATTTTCTCTCTCTTCTCCGTCTGATATACCTATTATTCTTATGTTATTCTTTTTGATGGAGTCAGATAATTCTTGTAGGGCTATCTCATTTTTTTTAATTTTTGAGTCTCTTTCTTCTTCTCTCTGTTGTCCCTCAAGTTGCTTGTCTTCTATTTCACTAATCCTCTCTTCTATCTGGCCTGTTCTATTAGCTAAGCTTGTTACTTCGTTTTTGAGCTCGTGAATTGAGTTTTTCATCTCTGTTTGATTTGTTTTTATAGTTTCAATTTCCTTGGACATATATTCTTTGTGTTCATTGAGTTGTTTTCTGAGTTCCCTAAATTGCCTTTCTGTGTTTTCTTGTATATCTCGGAGGATTTTTAGGATTTCTATCTTGAATTCTCTGTCATTTAGCTCCAAGGTTTCCAATATATTAAATTTTTTCTCCATAGATTTTTCCTCATCTAGCTGTGTTACCTCTCTTTCTTTTGTATCCATGATATTCGATTTTCTCTTCCTTAATGGCATCTGAGGGTGGTTTTGTTGATCGTATTAATGAGATTTAATAAAGAATAAAAAGTTAAAAAAAATAATTAAAAAAAAATCGAAAAGAGTTGTTTTTTTAAAAAAAAATTAATAATGAAATAAAGAAAAATAAAATAAAATAAAAATTAAAAAAAAAAAAAAAAAAAAAAAAAGGAAATTATTCCCCCCCTCCTTTTTTCCTCTCCTCTCCTCTCCCCTCTTTCTTGATAAAATCTTGTGGTGGACTGTGAATTATAACAAACAATGCCTGTGATGGAGGGCCTGAATTGGGGAAAAGTAATAAAGGGGCAAAAAAAAAAAAAAAAAAAAAAATAAAGAAAAAAGAAGAAGAAGAAAAAAAAAGAGCGTATGGACCCACAAAAAGCAAATAAGGAAAAAATTTGGGTCAAGAATAAAATGATTTGCTTTTAGGTGTTGGTTGTCTAAGAGTTATGATGAGAGGATTAAGAGGAAAACGGAAAAATGGGGGGACAAATTAAAAAATTACTATTGTATTTAGTGGAACAAGAACTAGATAATATGGAGAGCCAGGGATGGGAGCACTGCTAGTGAGTTAAAAAGGTGAAGTAAAAACCCCCCAAAATGCCACAAACATAAATTTGAGTCCTAGATAAGATAATTTGTTTGTTATTGAGGTTTGAATGAGAGGAGATGTAAAGGAGAAAGGAAGAAACTAATATAGAGGGAGAAAAGAAAGAGAGAGAGAGAGAAAAAAAGAGGGAACCACTAAAAGAAGAAAAAAGAAAGGAGAGAGAGAGAGAGAGAGTTAAGGGTTTTGGAGTGCAACCCTCATAGAGAGAAAGGAAGAGAAGAGAAAAGATAATGGGAGATGTAACACTTATGGGTAGTGTAGTTCAAGGAGAGGAGAGAGTAAGACCGGTAGAGAGTTAATCGGCCAAATTGGAGGAGGAAAAAAAAGTATCAAGAATGAAGATAAGAGAAACAAACGAACAAATATAATAAAATGGGATAGGTTATAAAGTCTGCAGATTATTCTTGATTTTGAGAGGTTATCTTCTTGCTTTTTCTTTTCTCTCCCTCTTCCTGGTCGGTGACTCTGTACCCCGGGTTTTGCCCCTTTGCCACGCTCAGGTGGAGGTTTGCAGTTGATAAGTCTCTATGGCAATGTCATGTATTGTGCTTTAGTCTCGTTGGCAGTCGAGGCTATTAGCATTTATAGGCTCCGACAGTGAGAGAGTCCGTGTTCCTGGAGCCTTTCTCCTAGTCTTTCCTTCCTCAATTAGTAGCCTGATAATCCAGCTATGGGGTTGCTGCTGCCTCTGCCTGGATAGTAAGAGGCTCAAAGACCTGGCAACTCCCCACTCTATTTCCACTCAGCACAGGGCTCTGGGTAAGGCTCAGTCAGTCAGAGCTGCTAGCATAATCAGGCGGGCTTTCCGGCCATTCAAAGACCTCTGGCTCTGCCACTCTGTCCGGTAACACAAGCGGGTGCCCACTTCCGGGGCGCTTGGAGGAAACTCTCACTCACTGGCTGCACGCGCAGACCAGGATATCTGGCCAGCAGTCTCACGCTCTGAGTGAAACCCCCAACCGCAGGGAAAAGTTGCAGCGTTGGAATTGAGTCTCTCTCCGTCCCCATGCGCGGCTTTTGCAAGGCGCTGGGGCGGCCCGAGATTCTGCTTTGGCCCACACAAAGGCCCCTGACTCTGCCCCTCTGTGCGATAACACGGGCGCGCACTGCCGAGGTACTCGGAGGAATCGCTCACTCCTTATCTGCGCGCGCAAACCAGGATATGAGGCCGGCCGCGTTTCCCTCTGAGTGAAACACCCTCCAGTATGGAAAATCTCCACCGTTGGAATTAGTTCTCACTCCCTCCCGTGCGTGGCTTTCCCAGGGCGCTGGGGCTGCCTAGAGACTCTGCCCTCGGCCCACAGAAAGGCCTCTGACCCTGCCTCTCCGTGGGGCAACACGGGCACCCACTTCCGGGGCTTAGGAAGAAATCTCTCGCCCACTAACTGCGCACCAACCAGGAGACCGGGTAAAATGTCCGCGCCGCTTGTCTTTCTTTGTTTGGGTTTGGCGCGAGTGTTAGCTTGTATTGCCCGGGTTGCCACAGTATCAGATTTTCCTTGGCTTGGATCTCCGTGCCACAGCCTGGTTCGGCCGTTTGTGTCGCGGCCTGGATGTATTCACCCCCTTTGCCCGCCTCAGTTTCTATATTCACAGTTACCAGAGAAAGCCGCCCTGTTTAGGTTAGTGAGGAAGGCGGAGCATTTCTTACTCCCTATTTCCTTCGGGGTTTGGTTATATATTTAGCCAATTTTTCACTCAATCATACCTTTGGGTGTATTGCGAAGCATCTGGAAGCTCCAAGTATAGGTTTTTCTGTTTCTGGTTGAAGATCTTGTTGAGTTTTGGGGGAGATTTATCGGTATCGCTTCCTACCCCGCCATTACTCTCATATATGCTTTTTAAACACACAGGTTACTTTCATAAAAACTGGCTACAGGCCCTGGCCAGTTGGCTCAGTGGTAGAGCATCGGCCTGGCGTGCAGGAGTCCCGGGTTCAATTCCCGGCCAGGGCACATAGGAGAGGCGCCCATCTGCTTCTCCACCCCTCCCCCTCTCCTTCCTCCCTTGTTTTTCTTGATGGCTTTACCAAACAATGTACAATCTCCCAAATAATATAGTTTAGTTTTTCCTATTTTCCAAAATATATATATTCACAACCTAATATACTCTAATATCAGATGTTAATTTAAGTAAATTCTGTTGCTGCTCAGGAATCAATGGTTCAGATATCATAAATATCAATAAATTACCACTTATACAGTCCTCCCTCACCATTCTGCAGTTCACTTTTCGCAGTCTCACTATATTGCAGATTTTTAAATTGTATATATCTAATTTTGTATCACGAATTTTTCACTATATCACGGGATTTTGCAGTATATAGGTATTTTTATATATTTATTATTTTAATTATTTTTGCAGTAAAATAAGCAAAGTAAGTGTGGGAAAGGTTTATAAGAGTGTGGGGAGGATTTATAAAGCCTTAAAATATATATAAATAATAAAATAAATATAAGGTTGCTACTTCATGGATTTTCACCTATCCCGTGGGGTTCTGGAACCTAACCCCCGCAACAGACGAGGAACCATTGTACTCTTAGAAATCTAATAAAAGGGAATAGTTGCAAGGAAAATATTAAACAAAGCAGATAAAGCAGATTTTGTGCTTTTGTATAAATGTGCTTTTAAGTTATATTTTTATCTTTGAAACTATGGAGTATAACTACTGATAAGGGGCTGGGAAACAACAAAAAGAGTACAACTACAATTATATCTTCTCCAGAATATTAAATATACTGTAATATGGATGAAGCTATTTAAAGAAACATATATATTGGAAAAAACCTTTATAATCAACACTGTCAACATGAAGGGCATAAAAGATGACATAGAATTTAACAACTTTATCAACTTCAAAAAGATTCAAACCTTTCAAGTTCTTTCTTCTGACCTCCAAATGCAATCACAGTTTGAACAGCTGCTAAGACCTCTTCAGCTACTGCTTTGGCTTTCGCATATGCAAGGAGTTCTTTATCAGTAAATGAAGACAGTATCTGTTCAGGTCAAGTACATTTGTAACGAGTAAATTTTATCATTCATAAAGTAAAAAAAATATATAGTAATGTTGCTTGTATGTTAATATACGCACAGAACAAAATCTGTCTCTTACTTGGTTTTGGTGATAATGTTTCATTTTTATCATATATATATATATATATACAGACACACATATACATATATATATTCATCTGTACACCACTTCAACTGGACTGAGATAATATATAATAAATTCAATTAAAAATCTTATTTTCAGCCTGGCCAGGCGGCGGCGCAGTGGATAGAGCGTCGGACTGGAATGCTGAGGACCCAAGTTCGAGACCCCGAGGTTGCCAGCTTCAGTGTGGGCTCATCTGGTTTGAGCAAAAGCTCACCAGCTTGGACCCAAGGTCACTGGCTCGAGCAAGGGGTTACTCAGTCTGCTGAAGGCCCGCGGTCAAGGCACATATGAGAAAGCAATCAATGAACAACTAAGGTGTCACAATGCGCAATGAAAAACTAATGATTGATGCTTCTCATCTCTCCGTTCCTGTCTGTCTGTCCCTGTCTATCCCTCTCTCTGACTCTCTCTCTGTCTCTGTAAAAAAAAAAAAAAAAAAAATCTTATTTTCAGGCCCTGGCGTGTTGGCTCAGTTGTAGAGCACTGGCCTGCCATGTGGAAGTCCTGGGTTCGATTCCCAATCAGGGCACACAGGAGAAGCACCCATCTGCTTCTCCACTCTTCCCCCTCTCCTTCCTCTTTATCTCTCTCTTCCCCTCTTGCAGCCAAAGTTCCACTGGAGCAACATTGGCCCAGGTACTGAGGATGACTCCATGGCCTCTGCCTCAAGCGCTAGAATGGCTCTGGCCCCAAGAGAGTGACGCCCCAGATGGGCCGAGCATCACCCCTGGTGGGCATGCCAGGTGGATCCCGGTTGAGCACATAAGGGAGTCTGTCTGACTGCCTCCCCACTTCTAACTTTGGAAAAATACAAAAACAAAAACAAAACAAAAAAACAAACAGAAAAACTTATTTTCTCATTGACTGATTCATGGATCCTCATCTAAATAAATAAAACTAGGAGTTTGAGGCGGTCTTAAATTAAACAAAAGAAGGTATATACTATAGTCATAAACAAATGTAGAAATAGGCAGTATGTCAAGGAAACACAGCAATTGCTAATGGTACTCTGATTCAGAAATGTCAATGTGGGAGGCCAGAAGAATGCTGGGGACCAAGCACTGTGTTGTGACAGAACCTCAAGAAAGTTTCTCATGCCAGGGGAAGCTGGCACTTCTGAGCAAAACAATACACGCGGCCACCAGGGAGGGCTTTGTTTCATGGGTGTTATTTGATCCTTCTGTTTGGTGCCTGAGCATTCTGTGGGAGAAGCAGTTCTGGGAAACTCATATACATAGGATCTCATTTATTCTTCTCAACTGCACAGTGAAGGAGGCACTGTTTCCCCCACTTTCTATGTGAGTGAATGGAGGGATGAAAAGGCTACATAATCTCAGGAATACATGAAATACCCAGGATTCAAGCCTGACTCCATATGGCTTCAAAGCCTTAATTAACAGCTGCTGGAGTGATTCTCTCCCTGAAACCAGTCACTGACATGTGAACTCATGACCCATAGGGTTGTATTATGAAAAATCCAACCAACTAGCATGAGCAAAGAGCTAAGGGCACTAGTTATACCTGGAATGCCCAAGTAGTCAGCCATCTAACTAAAGATTACACACAAGCAATTCATAATCGATACTGAATAACAGAATTACATGGTTTCATAAATAATTTACAGGCCTTTGTGGGTTCATTTCCGTAAGTCCTATTAGTCTGTTCCTTCTTGTTATAAAAAGCTCAAAGTTGTTTTGACTTGGACAATGCATTTCTTCTTCCACTGTGGGAGAAAGTAAAAAGGAGCCATGGTAAACAGAGGAAGGGGTGGGTGAAGGCAAGTGAACATTCATTAATCATTTACTATGTTCTCCATGCAGATACTGTGCTGCATGTACCTCTCTCTTTTCCCCTTGACACACAGACCTTCCTGGCTTCCCACAGAATCTTTCTAGGGCTGCCCACCACACTTGCCTGAATCATTCACAATGCTGGGTCTCAGTCAGGGTACTCACTGCCATCCCTGAACAAACGTCTGCGTAATATAAGAGGCACACGCAATATGCTTCAGCTATTTTACTCTGCTTCTCTTAACATATTACCTCACAACAATCACCCACACCGGGGGCAGCCAACAAGATCAGCAGGAATATTTTTGAATTAGGAGTTTTAAAATATGCTATTAAGTTACTGTTAAATATGTCAAGTACCATACCGAAATCTATAAACCTGGCTCTTTCCCCCCTATATGACCTTCCATAATGACAAGCATATGCGTAGGCAAGACTATGTATAGCAGAATCTTCATTGTTTTGTTTTGCTTTTGTTTTTTAAGAAATCATATCTATTAACAGGAAAAAAAACTTTCCAAACTATTTTTAGGGGTATGAAAAGGCAACTTCCACTGTTAGTCTAATAATAAATTGGTGATAATTCTGTATAAAGAATTCTTTCCATTTTATTGGTGGGTCGTATTTCACAGTATCCATGTACCACAGTTTGGTTTATCATTTAGTTGTTGAAAGATAGCCTGCTATTGTTGGGTTAATGTTTCCAGTCATTGTTTCTTCCAGTACTCTTTCAGTCCCACTCTCTTTCGCCTCTTCTTTTTGGACTCCAATGAAAACAAATTTTATTGTCTTTTGGATCTTTTGTTATTGTCCCAGAGTCTTTTCATTTTCTGTTTCAGAATAGATGAATTCTATTGTTCGATCTCCAGATACACTGATCCTATGCTACTGTCTCCACTTACTGAGACAGTTCACCCATCATGGCTTTTATATCTGCTGTTGTATCTTTCAGTTCCTAATTTAATTTTGTCCTCTTATAATCATTTTATTGCAGATGTTTTCTATTTTTTCTTTTGTTTCAAGAGAATTTGTAATTGCTTAGTAAAACATTTTTATGAAAGCTATTTTAAATTTTGTAGCAAATCATGCTAGCATCTGATTTATGTTAATATTGGTGTCTCTTAATTGTTTCTTTTATTTTTCTTATTCAATGTCGCTGTCCAGTTGGGATGAGTCTATTCCAAAGTCTCAAACAGGAAAAGGTATGAAATTGTATAAATGATAGAGACTTAAAGATATATACATACAGATGGGTTCGGGAGGATGAAACAGCGAACAATCTCTACTGTACCTGAGCCATAACATGGCTACTCCCAGAGATGCATCCGCCTTTATTCATGGAAAAACCATGGTCCATTAGCAATTCAATTAGTTTCCAAGACAACTCAAAGACAACTCCCACCATACCATTCAAACTAGCTTCCAGCCTCTTCCAGAGAACATGGGTGGGACAAGCAATAATCAGGTGTAGCGCTTTGTTAACTAAGTTAAGGCAGATGAGGTGGGGGTTGGGCCCAACACTTCTGTCCAGATTGCAAAAATACCCTGTTTATTTATTCGGTCCCCAACAATTCAAGTTGTGGTTTTCTTGATCCTTGGTGTGAGATGTAACTTTTCATTGCATCCTGGACATTTTGACTACTTTATTAGGAGACTCTGAGTCTATTCACACCTTTATTTTAGCAAGCAGTAACCTTCTTTGGATTTAGCATGCAATTTTTGGCCTACTTTTTTTGTTAAAGAACTTTCAATTACAGTTACCATTCAACATTATTTTGTACTAATTTTGGCCTACTTTTGGGAGCTGTGGTTCTAGTGGCAGCCTAGGGCTCAGAGGCTCTGCAGTGTTCTCTTGGTCAGCAGGATGTATCCAACAGAACCTGCGGGGGCTCCAACAACCCCTGCTCCTGCTACCTGAGCACGTGCAAGTGGTTTCTCAAGGTCAGACCACCAGGCAGCTGCTGCTGGGGGCGGAGCACAGTGGTTTCTGTGTCCTTTAGCTACTCTAGTGTCTCTGGGAGGGGGAAAGGGTCCCCAGTGCATATCCTGTTCTGCCTTCTTGCCCTGGTGCTGCTGGGCTGGGAAGGAGAGCCTCAGGCTCACAGGGACAAAGAGGCTTCCCAGACTGGGCCCCATTTCTTTTAAAATGGCTGACAACCAGAGAATTTAAGAAAGGTGTTTGCAATTATATCAAAATTTATGGCACAGTGAGGATTAAAACTTATGTCTCTATTAATGAGCCTCGGGCTCAATTTATCAAACAAACAGTATCTGAAGCAATGCATAAGTAATTAATAAAAGATTAACTGTCTGTTTTCGTCACTTAACTGGAATGGACATCAATGCATTTTAAATAGTTTACCAACAAATACTGATGTGAACAGTTGGCCACCTGACTTGCTTAATATTAAAATAGAAAAGTTGATTAACACAGAGAGTTTTTGCCAAATATTTCAGCTGTCTGATACAGAGATGCAACTTAACCAGCAAGAACATTTGGTAAAAATAGCCTTCCACGGGTGGGGGTGGGCAGGAAGAACTGAGAGCCTGCATTCACAGGCTTCACCAACCTTTGCCCACATGGAAGCTGACAGCACCAGAAGAGGAGTGATGACCAAAATCACAAGGGTTAGCTTCCAACCACGTGTAAATCCTACTATGAAGCCAATGAGAAATGTTGCTATTGACTGAAAGAGGATTCCGATTTTGTGACTAATTCCTTCATTAATTTTGGAGACATCACTAAAAGACAAGATAGTATTAGAGATAAATGTCAGAACTGTAAACACAAACTTTTTTTCCTCAATCCAATTGTTTCCCTGTTTGCCTGAGTGTGGGATAGATTAGTTTACGTCTAGGATCTTGCTCAGCTCTAGCTCCAGAAAGTGTCCTGTTTTGCTCTACTGCATGCTCTCAGAGGACTTTCTGTCTGGCGAGTGCAGTTCCTCATTCAGTGCTAGTCATGCAGGTCCCCTCCTGTCCTGCCTCTTATACCAAGAACAAGAAGATGCATAAGACATGGTCGCTGCTCAGAAGGAATTTAGTCTCCTAATTAATTGATATCTTTCACCTTAATAAGAACCATGTCTGAGATAAAAAAAAAACTAGGTACTTACTCTGTGAGCCGAGTGTTAAGTTCCCCAACATCATGCACATCAAACCAGCCTATCTCCTGTCACATGATAGAATGAAAAAATTGTTTTCTAATTTTATATATTTGTCTTCCGGCTGCCAGACACCAGAATGAAACCTGCACGTAAGCAGCAACAAGCACACCAGCACCGATTCCAGTGTAATAATAGGCAAAAACACTGCACAGACTGTTTCCTCATTAATGCATCTTTTCCAAAGAGACCAGTCATTTTTACTTTTTCCACTATCTGGCTATCTTGCCATCCTTAACAAATAAGAAGGGCTATAATGAGCAGAGTTGATGGTTGACATCCAGCTACGTCTGTGCCATCTTAAGTGTGGGAGGGGTGGTTTGGCTCTGGCTCTAGTTCCTCACTTACCTGCTGTGTAATCTTAGGCATGCTGCTGAACCTTTCTAAGGCTTAGTTTTCTAACTGGTAAAATGGAGATAAGAATAGTAACGCAGTAATGCATGTAGTATACTTGGGCCGTGCCTGGCACATAGTATGCACTCAGAGAATGCCCGTTATTGTGAAGGTTTTGTGTGGCGCCTTGAAGCATGATAGCATCAGGTAACATCTACCATTGTTGTCCTATCTGCTTGTTACCTCAGAATCAGCTGCTCTGCACTTGGAGGTGTTCTCTACACCTTGGATACTGGAAAGAAATGACAGGACTTGCCAGAATGTGGAACCAAGAGATAGAAATGGTCCCTTGGCCTTTTTGCTATTAATCTGGCAGAGCTGGGATGCCATGAGACAACTGAAAATGAAAAGGATTTTTATATAGCCTGACCCAGTGGTGATGCAGTGGATAGAGCATCGGCCTGGGACACTGAGGACCCAGGTTTGAAACCCCAAGGTCCCTGGCTTGAGTGTTGACTCATTGCTTGAGTGCAGGGTCACAGACTTGACTGTGGAATCATAGACACGACCCTTTGGTCACTGGCTTGAGCCCAAAGGTCACTAGCTTGAAGCCCAAGGTCACTAGACTGAGCAAGGGGTCACTGGCTCGACTGAAGCACCCCTAAACAAGGCACATATGAGATAGCAATCAGTGAACAACTAAGGTGCCACAAATACAAGTTGATGCTTCTCATCTCTTTCCTTTACTGTCTGTCTCTCTCTCGCTTAAAATAAAAATTTTTAAAAAGTATTTTTATATCATCTGCCCAACTGGCCATTATGAGTTATCCTAAAATGCTTAATGAATCAAATAGTAGTCCTGCCAGTTCAAACTGTAACAAGAAAAAACATGAGCATCTTCTAAAATTAGACCCTTGATGACCTAGAAATATTAAATTTGATTCCTCACTCTGAGTCCTCACTCTGAATAATATATCAATATTCTCAATTTTTTAAAGCTCACTAGTTGCCATTTTCAATAAAAATATTTATGTGAACCATACAAACACTATAAAAATGGTTATGAAATAACCAGATAGTATCTAACCTAACTATTCACAACTCAGTGTTCAACTCAGCAGGAATCCTGGCAAACGTATCTTCCCAGAGCTATACCTTGTAATTTACAATGTTTATCAGGAAAGATGTAATTCAAACATTGAATTTTAGTTAATAGATAATTCAATAATTACTTATTGTCTAAGTGTTAACGATCTAGCAAGACCTAGCTAAAAAATCCTATTTCGCAAGTAGAACTCATGCTTTGAGAATCAGTTAATGTAATTTTAATCATCAGTCTATTTACTCAAACAAAATATATTTATGTTTAAGCATTTATAAGATGATTAAAGGACAGTTTTATTTTCCCCAATATTAAAAAAAAAGCCTTTCCATATAAATATTGGAAGAACTTGCTTCTCATTTTTCAAAAAATGATCAAGTGTCTCCCATCTCTTCAAATCTACTCAATCACTTATAGGAAAATATGAAATTACTACCTTCTGATTCACCAAATCATACCTTTGGACATCTTTTATAACCTGCTCTTCAGTATAAACTACAATATATGTAAGTCATTAACAAAAGCTTCCCTGAGGTTACTAACGGTAGAGTGGCTATATTTATTTTGGGATGTTCTGTTTCATTGAGTATAATTACATGCTGTGTTAAAAATATTCTATTAACTGATCTCATTATTGTATCATATTATTACTGAAAATATCCAGGAAGTAAACTAATACTTACAAGGCCATTGACAATAATGTGATTCTTAATTTAATTTTACATTTTAAAAGGACACCTTGAAATCTAATTTTCCTGTATGATATTCTAATATTTAAGAATGCATATATGAATCTAATCTAGGCTTAACCCTAACTTAAGTATATTGTATGTGGCAAATTATTTTCATAAAAAGAAATTCTATATTATATCAAAACTAACAATGGTATTAGTTTCCTCAAAACTTTAAATCTTTATCATATGCAAAATTTTAAACATTGCCACATCAGTCTAGATTCAGAAAAGCTTAACAACAGTAAGGAAAATGTCAAATTACATGGTTATCTCCTCCTCCAGCTCATTGAAGAGTTGCATTCTGTCAAGCATATCTAGAGTACCCCACCAAAAAAAAAAAAAAAAGGAGAAAGAAAAAACACATACACCATTATGTCTCTTTGTTCTCTATTAAAAATAAGCATATAAAAATGAATCAAACTTGTGTTACTTAATTATACAATAGCTCAAACTGATTCAGTTTCAATTGTGTGCAAATATTATAGCATCCATTCAAATTCTTTGCTATAGCCATGTGTAACCAGTCACACACACACACACACACACACACACACACACACACACACACACACTAAATTCAATGAAGTTTATTTGCAAGAAAAAACCTACATTTACTAAGAAGTCATCTGTAAGCAGCAATACTGGTATACTTGAATTAAAATAGTTTATGAAATATCACTCAGAGTTGACAGAGAAAAATCTTTTCTAGGGTCTCTGATAAATAAGAATCAGTGCATACTTGACACTAAAGCACTTAGTATTTAAAATCTAGTACTGCATTTCTCCAGTTTACATTTTTATTTAAAATATATAAAATATAAAGAATAATATAATAAACACAGTGAACTTATCACATAGTATTAGCAAATGTTAACACTGTTGGACAAGGCACATTAAAACTTTAAAACCCCTCCTCCACTAACACACACAATAATCACTGTTCAATATTTTAGTGTATATTTTTCATTTTTTTCTGTATACATGTGTACAAATATACAAATACGTATATATGTTTATTTTTAAAAATAGAATTATAATCCATATTCAGTGGTCAATTTTCCATGTCAGTATGGGTGTTTATATGCATATCTATAACATTTTTTAAAAATTACATCTATTTCAGTTGTTTCCAATATTTTACTGTTACAAGCAACGCCTCATTAAACATACTTATATACATATGTGGTAATATATATATGTGGTAAGTATTTTTATAAGATTATCATAACCAAGATTGCTGGATCACTGAGGAGGTGTACTTTTAATTTTATAATCACTTAGAAAGTCATGTTATAATATAATATGACTGTGTTTGGTTCCGACGAGTCTGATTTTGACAGGGGTGGAAAAGGGGAGGAAAACGTTTTCTGGCAAAGGAAACAACATGGACAAAAGTCTATGGCAAGTTTAAAGAATGAATTATCAAGGTCAAATGGAGTGTGGGTGGTGTTGTGAGAATGGAAAGAAGTGGCTATGTAGCTGGAAAGATAATCTGGGCCCCACCGGTATGGCGTGTAAAAACTGGTAGTCATATAGTGGTTTGAGCAGAAAAGAACATAACTAGAGGTGTGGTCTAGGATGATTTAGGTGCCAGCAAATCTTTCTGTTAAAAGATTAACAAAAACAGGGAGAGATTGAGACTTGAGGGACTGTAATTACATAAGGGAAGACGACCGAAGTTAGAATATAAAAGATGGACAGTACCGCAAGCTTTAGACAGGGAGATGTTACACATCCTAGTACTGATGGAACAGAAATTGAGAAGTAAAAATAAAAATCAATCAAGATCTCAAGTGTAAGCACCTGGAGAATGGTGGCATCATGGTGGGAAATAAGAAATCAGCCAAAGAGGAGGTCAGAGGTTGGTTCAGTTTTGAAGATTTTTATTCTGTGGCACCTGAGACAATCAATTGAAGATAGCCAATAATTCAGACTGGCTCTCCAATTCTGGAGAGAGTTTAGGTCTGAAGATTTAGGAGTCATGTGCTAGAGGCCACTGCTAAATTCAGGAAAGAAAAAAACCATCTCTATCTGTGAGGACAGGATGGCAGGTAAGGAGAATAGGGCAATCAAGCACAGAACCCTGGGGAAGGCCACAGATCAGGGTAACACAGAAAGTAAGGAAGTATTAAAGAGATGCAGAGACAGTAAATGTAGCAAAGAGAGTGGACTGCTTCACGCATGTCAGTGCAACAATAAAAGTGTTCAGACTGAATTTTTTCTTTATCAGTTGTAAGATTGCTTGTGCTCCATATTCTCAAAAACAGGATATTAAATAGCTGAGTAAGGATTTTTCTCCTAATCAGTCCTGAAAGATCTCTTATTATGGATATTCTATCTTATCAAGCTAGCCAAGAAATGTTTCTAAATGGTATTTTAATTATCACTAGTGTATATCATGACCAAATATAGACAAACCAGCACTTGTTATTTGTTGACTTATTGATGATAGCTATTCCGACAGGTGTGAGGTAATATATTACTGTGGGTTTAATTTGCAATTCCCTGATGATTAATGATGATTGTTTTTTCATATGACTATTAACTATGTGTGTGTCCCCTTTGCAGAAGTGTTTATTCAGGTCTTCTGCACATTTTTTAAGGTTTTTTTGTTCGTTTGTTTGTTTTTTGTGACAGAGACAGAAAGAGAGACAGTGAGATGGACAAACAGAAAGGAAGGGAGAGAGATGAGAAGCATCAATTCTTCACTGTGGCTCCTTAGTCTCCTTAATTGTTCATTGATTGCTTTCTCATATGTGCCTTAACCGGAGGTCTACAGCTGAGCGAGCAACTCCTTGCTTAAGCCAGCGACCATGGGGTCATGTTTATGATCCCATGCTCATGCCAGTGACTCCGCACTCAAGCTGGTGAGCTTGCAGTCAAGTCAGTGACCTTGGGGTTTTGAACCTGGGTCCTCTGCCTCCCAGTCTGACACTCTATCGACTGTGCCATCACTGGTCAGGCTCTGCCCATTTTTTTAAAAGTGGATTGTTTCTTTTTTTTGCTGTTTAGTTGTATAAATTCCTTATATAGTTTGGATATTAACCCCTGATCAAATGTATCATTGGTGAATATCTTCTCCCATTCAGTAGGTTGTTTTTCATTTTGTTAATGGTTTCCTCTGCTGTGCAAACACTGTTTAGTTTTAAGTGGTCCCATTTTTTTTCTTGCCCCTAAAAAACATAACCAAAAAGACATTGCTAATAATTATGTCTAAGAGTTTATTGCCTATGTTTTCTTCTAAGAGTGTTATGGTTTCAGGTCTTACATTTAAGTCTTTAATCCATTTTGAGTTTGTTTTTATATACAATGTAATAAAATGGTCCAACTTTTTTTTTTTTGCGTGTATATCTCCATTTTTCTCAACATCACTTATTGAAGGACTATCTTTACTCCATTTCCTAAATTGTCATAGATTAATTAATCATATAAGTGAGGATTTAATTCTGGGCTCTTTCTTATATTCCATTGACCTAGATCTCTGCTTCTTATGCCAGTACCATAGCACCATACTGTTTTATTGTAGCTTTACACTGTATTCTGATATCAGGGATTATGATACCTCTCATTTTCCTCTTTCTCAAAATTTCTTTGGCTATTCAGGGTCTTTTCTGGTTCTACATAAATTCTAGGATTAGCTGTTCTAATTCTGAAAAGAATGCCACTGGTATTTAACATTGAACCTGTATATTTCTTAGGTAAGAACATTTCATCAATATTAATTCTTCCAATCCATGAACAAGTTATAGCCTTCCATTTATTTGGATCTTCTTCAATTTCTTTCTTCAATGTCTTACAATTTTCAGAATACAAGTCTTTTACTTCTTTGTAAGCTCCACTCTTTAGACTAAAAATACTTTCCAAATCCTGAGAGGAGATGCCAACGAGAACCAATGGCATCTCTTCCTCCACACCTTCAATCATTCTGCTCTCTCACCTGGAGAATCTTTACCATAATTTTTCTCCTAGAAAAGATTCCTCCTTGCATGAATGGGGTCAAATATGACTTCCTCTCAAATGGCTTTCCCCTAGCAGGTGAACTAACCTTTTCATAGAAGTTCATCATAATTGACACATGATCCAATTTACTGTCAATATTAGAATAGAAGTAGGATGGTTTATATCACACCCATTGGTGCAAGCACCTAGAGAACTGGATCTTATTTATTTTTGTATCCTCAGTGAGCAGCCTGCTCTCTCTGCTGTAACCTAGCCTGGTTACACAGAACCATCACACATGTAGACCATATATAAAAATATTCCAGTTGGTCTATTTTATATAAAATGTCTCACTTATTTTAAGATTAAAAAATGTGCAGTAGACCACTACCTTAAAGATTTTAAGGAAAATCTTTTCTAAACCCAAGCAAGACTTCAAGGAAACCTACAATTAAACAGTAGCCATCACTTAGACTAAAGACTCTGTACAAATCTCGTTGGACCCAAATACTTCACTATGTTTACTAGTTCTAACTACTTACTTAACATTTAAGACCAATATAAATAGAATGTATGTGACATGGATAGATTTGTGATTTCATAATCAGTGAAATGAAATTATATTATAAAGATAGTTTTCAAACCATCTTACCACAGAGCCTTCCTGCTAGGAGCTGCTCTGGACATTGGGGACACAACCTGATTTTTTTTCTAAATTCACTGGATTTCTGTGCAAGCAGGAAATCCTTTTGATTTTCAGACCCCAAACCTCATGTAATGAGATACTACTGCTGAAATATCTAAAATAGTTTTTCCTAAGAATTTTCCTCTTTTTCTCCCCTTATACCTTTCTGCCCATTTGAGAAGCTGTATTAAACATGCAAACCAATAAATTAATGAGATAATTTTAGAGTAATAATTCTTAGTAAGTAAATGAAGCAGTGATGCTAGAGTGACTTTGGTGTGGGTTGGGGACTAAAGGTCTTTCTGAGGGAAAAGTGAATAAGAAGCCATTGCTGCGAGATGGGCCAGGAAAGAGAGGAGATGGTTCATGGAATGGAAAGGAAACCAGAGTGGGTGGGCTGTGATTAGGTATAAAATAATAAGACTGACAGGACAGGAGGAGGCCAGAAAATGTGGGTCACACAGGGCAAAGAAATTTGTATTGATTTCATAGTATGAAAAGTGACCGGACTTATGTTTACAAAGCTCTATGGGACAGTATGCGGAGAACTGGATACAGGTGGGCAAGAGTGGAAGCACAGAGAAGAAACAGGAAATCAGTGTTGTGTAGGGGAGACATGAGGGTGGCCTTAGGAGCAGGCTATAGCTGGGGACAGATGTGGCAGGTTGTCTGAGGAGTGACCTCGCCATTGCCTGGTGGCTAGAGAGCACACAATCAGTGAATATCCTGGCTCTGGGTACCCCTCCATCACTTTCAAGTAAGGAAGCCTCCCTTCTCAGCTATTTTACCGGGTGAGCTTCCATGATAGACATTATTTACATAGGGTGGATGGTCCGTTCTAACTCAAGAATGCTATAATCCCAATTTTTCCTGTTTTCTTATGCAGAAATTTAGATCATTTGCCAACATGATCATCCTTATGACATCTGCTCAGACTAGTGCCGCTACTCAGTGTGTCTGGGTGTACTGCAGGTGACAAAGATGACTCCAGATGCCACGATCTCCTCACTTGTGCTGCTTTCACATCTCTGGCTTGAAAAATTGTGCCTTATGACTGATCTACCTGTCTTACTAATAAGTAGATCTACCTAAGCCAGGATGCTATCTCAGGGAGAAAAATGACCAAGTGAAAATGCAGATGTTTGCTATAATTTTAGGCACAGTTTGAACCCACTGGTAGAGCAGGAATAAAAAACAAACAACCAGACTAAAAAGGAAGCTTCCTGGCTCAGGAACTGTGCACCATCAACCAGCAGCAATTCCATCATGGCTGCCCTGTCTCAAGCTCCTGGGCACTGGTTTCTATGTCTATAAAATTGTAGGTTTGGGCCAAATAATTTTTAGGCTCTTTCTCACCTACAAAATTCTTTAACTCAGGTCTTCATTATTCATCCCACTATTAAGCACCTTGAATGGGTCTGGTACTAGCTGCCTATCTTTATTTTTTTATGTTTTTATAATACACGGTAGAGATTATGTTGTAACTAATGTATGTTTTGGCTGAAAAAGTGTTCCCCCAATAGCAACCAAAAAAAAAATCGACTATATTATACTAATTCTAAAAAAATGAGCCATATTTTAAGTTTTAACTCAAATTTTAAAAACTGCCACACTAAACAATATATAATATTTAGGTGTATATTGCCATTATTTGGTACTCAATTTTCAAGAAATCTAGCTCCAAGAATTTTTCCAATGAAATGGTCAGCAGCAAAGGAAAGTCTTGAACAAGGAAAAGAAAACAAGACACATCATGGACATTTTTAGAAAGTATATACTTAGAATTGAAATACTAGCTAACCTTCTAGTTTGGAGCATACTCAGAATGCCTGCTTTGGGGACACAGCTAGCAATGTTTGCTCTGTTTATAATACCAAAGTCTTGAAATACTCATTCAAGATCTGCACTTGATCTATGCACTCATAGTTTAAATAGCAAAATACAGATGCTATTTTGAGAACTGGTATTTTATAAATAGTTTTCATGTTGTCATGTGAGTTTTATAGCAGTGAGAGTAGAAATAATAAGTATAATGATAAATACAAAATTAAATCATTGCCACTTATCTAAAAATGTTTTAATTATTAATTTTAGAGAGAGAGAAAGGGAGAGAGAGACATACAGAAACCTCAATCTGTTTCTGTATGTCCCCTGACCAGGGATTAAACAAGCAACTTTTATGTATCAAGATGATGCTCTAACCAACTGAGCCATCTGGCCAGGGCAACTTTATCTTTTTTTAATCTGAATTACTAATGCATATGAAAATTTGAGGGTCTCCTTTCCTCCCTTTCTCAGCCCACAATGTGGTAGAAAGCTGAACAGAAATAACCATAATATAATTATGGAGAAAGAGAAAGGCTATTAATGTGTGTGTACCATAAGTTGAATCGTAAGAGACAATAAATCAAGAACTTATATAAAGAGTATCTCTGGCTGATAATCACTATGAGATTTGCCAAATCTCCCCCACATCCTTTAATTTCTGGAGTAGTATTTTATCTTCAGTGTTTTCCTTTCTGGGTGTCTCGTCTGTCCGTGCATAGACTTGGGGTTCAAATACTGACCAACAGCTAACTCTATGAACTTAGGTAACTTAAATTTACTCTACCCTCTGGGCCTAGTTTCCTCATCTGTAAAGTATAGATAATAAATCAAACTTAGGTGTATGAAAAGAGTAAAGGAGTTAATACAAGTAAAGCACTAAAAACAGTGCTCAACCCATATTTAACGCTTGCTAAATGTTAAGCTTTCATTATTGCTAATAATTGAGTTTTTCCTCACAGCTTAGGGCTACCCCATTCCTTGTACTTTTCTCCATATCCTGTCCCAGAAGATTTAGCATTCCCTCAACTCAAACACTGCCAAGTTTCTAGTCCCATTCTTTATACCAAGGTACACTCTCATTTCTTCAACTGCCTGAATGTCACTGACACTTGTATCCAACCTGTCACCTTCAACACAAAATGCCTAAAATCACAGTGACCTTATCTTAGCTCATTTCCATACCTCAGCAATGGTTAATCTTTGTTCACAGAGTGGAGTTCCCTAGGACAAAGTCATCAGAGCTTTTAAGGCTAAGACAAAGACAAAGGCTTGCAACAGTTGGGAGTTGGGCATCAGGAAACCAGGTCCACAACAAAAATATTACAGCAGGACAAAGGCAGGTGTCTGATAAGCAGGGCGAGGGGTCAGATGAGAAAGCTGAGGAGGGGTCTAGTGCACAGCAGAGAAGGATTGGCTCTCAAAAAGGATTTAGAAACCAGTTAAATCCTCTGGTTAGCTTAAAACTCTCAGGGTTTCAAGAACCTTACTTAGCAAATGCAAATCTCAAGGAAGGAGTACTTCTTGTCAACAAGGAGTCTCTGGAACCTCGTCTAACCACATGGAAAAGTTCTGAGGTTCCAACTGGGGGAGGTCTGAAGGAGTCTGGAGCCCCAGGAGTTAGTAGGCTGATCTCCCTCCAGAAGCATCCGAGAATTCATCTGCCCTCGTTTCCAGGACCAGCATCAAAACCTTTGCTGCTCTCTCCCCTTTGGGGGAATGGTAGAAAAGGTGCCAATTCAGAGCTGGCACCACTCTTCTGGTAGGTTCCTTTGAATCCCATGAAGGGACATAATAAATGTTCAAGGATTTTACATAGCTTAGACATACAATAAAATTTTCTGGCATTCACAGAGTTGAAGCCCTGCCTTAGTATAAACTATGTGCTCTTTAGGAATATAAAGAAGGGGTTCTAAGGATCCACAGACAGGTATCAAAGGATCCATAAATACCCCAAATTGTTATGAATATATACAGGCTGTTCCTGGAGAACGGATTCATGGTATTCATCAGAGACATAAGGCTGAAAGGCTGAAGGCATTGTGAAAGCTACATGGTATCACTGTATTCTCAAGTGTATTTTCAAACAGGCATTTGCAACATTTTTACCACTTGAGTGCACACCAGGTTTTAAGTCTTTGAATAGCTTCATTTAAATCATTCAATGCCTGAACAAAGTTGATGTGGAGTTTTCAACCAGCCCTTCCTCCATCAAGTGTGTAAGTGTGAGAGTGTATATGTTGACACTCAAAGTATTCTAACAGTCCACTCACTTTCCCATTCTCCTACAGGATATTTTATACTCCTTTCTTTATCACCCAAATGTCTTGCTTCCTACTTCACTGAGCAAAGTGAAGTAATCAAGTAATCAAAAGAAAACTTTCACAAATTCTTACCTCATCTAACCACCTCTGGGCACTGTCACTCAGATACCCTCTCTTCCCACCTGCTATTGCAGGTGACTACCCACACTCCTACCTAAACCAAGTATTTCTTCTTGAGCCTTCGATCCCATCTTTTCTCACAGATATCACTGGAGAAAGAAAATCTCTGCCCTCACTCTCAAAGCATCACCTTCTTCTCTCTTTTGGATCATTTCCATTAGCACAGAAACAAGCTAACATTTCTTCCATCCTAAATACACACACACCCACTCCTTCTTCTAAAGCTCCAATTCTCCATTTTAGCATCTGTTTCCAAAATGCCCAGCCTATGACAAGGTCCAAAATTAAATTTCTGATTATTTACTTCCCAAACCTACTCTCCTGTTTACCTTCTTCATCTTAGTTGATGGTAACTGCATCCAGTTTATCAGAATATAAACTTTAGAATCATCCTGGACTTCTGTGTCTTACACTCATATCCAGTATGTCAGAGAGTTTTACTGAGTTCCTAATGATTATACAAGGTCCAGATTAGGTTCCTATACTTCTTTCTAAAACTTCTTGGGATATTGCAGACTTCATAGAACTTCTCTCTTTTCCTACATATCTCTACCAGCACTTCCATTGTATATTCTAATGTTTGTGAATATTATCTTATCAAACTCATTACAAATATGAAATATAGCTCAGACTGCTCCATTAAACACACTAGTGCATATTTAGTAATATCACTGAGTGGTTGACTTTTCTTCAAGCTTCCAATAATATCGGTACCATAAACAATACTTACTTTGATTGGTCATGTTTGCAAAAACTATGTTTTCTAGTTTCCTGCATTTGCAAAGCTATCTGTCATGTCTCCAAAACAAGCATTGAGTGGGAGTCCTGCTCTGTGAATGATGGTGGCCATAGTGTCCAGCAACATATACAGCCTTTCAAGCCAATTTGAATAGCAAAACTAAAGGAGAAAATTTAGAGAATTGGAACAACTAGCACAGTCTCATAAATGGTTTGCTTTACTTACCATATATACCCCAAGTCCAAACATTTCTCTGACTACTACTGCTACCACCCTGGTCCAAGCCAAACTATTACAATAATCTAATTAGAAATGGTCATTTGAGTCTTCTGTTGAGTTCTGACCTACATCTTGATATTGAATTCAAAACGTCTTCTTTTCCTATGTATGAAGTTTGATGAGGATTGAACATTCCTCTGGGAAGTTGTAAAGGTCTTTAATAGTACAGTAATAGAAATATAGTATTTGTTGCTCTGATTTCCAAGAGTAGGAGCCACTTTCTATCTCAAGAGTTTTTAGTCAAGGAAAATCTTAGTTGCCAATGGTCCCTCTGAGACCCTGTGGAGCAAACACGTTTTGCTGCTTTAAGAAAGTGGCCGAAGGCACTGGCTGATTGGCTAAGTGGGTAGAGTGACAGCCTGGTGTGCAGATATCTGCAGTTTGATCCCTGGTCAGGGCACACACAAGAAGCTACCATCTGCTTCTCTTCCCCTCCCTTTCCTCCTTCTCACTCTCTTCCCCTGTCACAGCTAGAGGCTCACTTGGTTCCAGTATGGGCCCTGGGTGCTGAGGATAGCTCAGTAGGTCTGAGTGCATCAGCCTCAGGCACTAAAAAATAGCTTGGTTGATTCAAGCATTGGCCCCAGATGGGGCTGCCATGTAGATCCCAGTGGGGCCATGTGGGAAGCTGTCTCCCTATCTACTCTCCTCAAAATAAATGAATAAATAAGTGGCTTAAGTTACAGATCTACTGCATAATGGCATTAGCATAAATGTAAAATGACTTAAATGCACTTAGGCCTCAACAGTGAGAAAGAAAAGGAAAATAATGACTTAAGATGATGCTTGTCAAAGAGCAGATGTCCTGAGAAGACAGAATATGGCCATAATGACTGACATGTAGAACTGCATTTCTTTAATTAGAGACAAATCACAAGAAGAAAAGCAAGACTTCTCTGTATCTAAAAAGTGGCAAAAAGAGGATACAATAAGGGAAATGAGCTTGGTTCTCTTTTTTTTTTTTTAATTTTTTTAATTTATTCATTTTAGAGAGAGAGAGAGAGAGAGAGAGAGAGGAGAGACAGAAAGAGATAAGGGAGGGAGGTGTTGGAAGCATCAACTCCCATATGTGCCTTGACCAGGCAAGCCCAGGTTTTTGAACCGGCAACCTCAGCATTTCCAGGTCGATGCTTTATCCACTGTGCCACCACAGGTCAGGCGAGCTTGGTTCTCTTTGAAAGGCTCAGTTGGGAAACAATTACTATCCGCCTTTATAATTGAAGAAATTAGTTAAGGACCAAAAGAAAAAAAAATGTAAAAAAAACAAAAAACAGAAAAAGGGAGAAGCCAGCTGTGGGTATCTCTGGCAGGTGGCTGCTGTGTGAATACACAAAGCAGTTGCTGTCAGTAGGTTTGTGGAGAGGAAACTGGGTAAAAAGTCATAGGTCTAGGCAGGTCACATAAAACAAAAGAAAGATCAAGATAAAAGACACAGCAACAGAAAGTAAAATTTTAGAACTAAAGGAAACCAATCTGAAAAGTAGCTAACAAGGAACTTACAGTAGCAAGAATTGGGAATAAGTATTGAAATTATAAGCAGAGAAATAAAGAAGAGATTAGTTCCTGGAGGTAGTTCACCCTTTGAGTAATATAAACGTTCATGTACACCCTTGTGCCTCCTGACCATCCAGAGTATGATCATATAAGTACGATGGCAACATTAAAAAAAGGCAAATGCATGTTCTTCTTGTTTCCATAAATTAGTTATCAAACAAACATGATTTTAAATTAATAAAACTGTAACTGGAATTAATTTCATTAAAAAAAAAAACTCACTCCTGGGGATCAGTGAGCATGAAAAAAACTCACTACTCAAAGGGTTAATGGCAGTCCAGAAAACAGAAGAGGTGAAGCTGCGTTATAAAATCAGTAAAAACTGAAGTCTAGTGTAAAAATATCTAATATATACTAAGCTATGCAGAGTAAAAAATTTTCTAGTTCTTAAAAACGCAATTGAGTGAGGTTAAGTTTGGGTTAATGATAAACTCTACATAATCTAAAAACATTGTCCGCTTTCCAAATTAAAACACGTAAAGGAGATTGTTTGGGGCATTTTTTTTTATGTCATTGAAACATGGGCTAAATTTTACCATTATTTATTTTGTCTTAACTAAGTATTCATCTACTTTCTAAAAATAAAAAAATACAAACAAGGAGGAAGAGAGGGGCAGAAACCACTCATCTGCACTTAGAGACTTTATTAAAGTGGAAAAAAATAATAAATTCTTAAGTAAAGGAAGAGAAGATAGTTGACAGGCAAGAATTTCTCTCATTGCCATGCCCACAATACATTTTACCTACAAAACTAATCATTAGCCATAATAAAAACAAGCAGCCAGACCCTGGTTGGGTGGCTGTTTGTTAGAGCGTAGTTCTGAAAAGCCAAGGTTGTGGGTTCAATTCCCAGTCAGGTACAGAGAAGAAACAACCAATGAATGCATAAATAAGTGAAACAACAAATTGATGTTTCTTTCTCTCTCTCTCAAAACAATTAAAAAAATAAAAAAGCAGGCTATGAATATAAACATTTACTAAATGCCTATTCAATCAAAGACTGATAAAAGCCAGAGATAAACAGAAAAGATAGAATGTTTGTCTTCAGTGCTTAAACAGAAGGAGGAAGGCAAAGAAAAAAAGTTCTGCATGCTTTGACAGCATGGTGTACAGAGTAGACAGACACAAAACTGAGTGAATGGCCACTCCATCCCTTGTGGAAAAGCTGCTTTCCCCCAGCTTTGAAAGTTCAGCAAGTGTTTAGAAGCAAGGATGAAGGAATTCCAGCCAGAAAAAAACAACAAGCAGAATAGTAGCAATAACCATGTACCTAGAGAGAACAGTGGTCTCTGACGCTTGGGGTGCAAGGTATAGAACCAGCAGGAAAAAGGTGACCAAGAAGCACTCTTCACTGCATAGGGCAAAGCAGAAGAGGCAGGGTTTAAGAGAAGAGGGCAGAGAAATCTCACTTAGTCCTGTTTGCCCATCCTGGAAGTTCTATCTGGCAACTATGATGGAGAGAATTCAGTCTGAGGTGTAGTTTTGTGACACCAGTACATGTATATAACAGAAGTCATGGAGTAGATAAAATTATTCAGGAAGATATAAAGAGTTAGCAGGATTAAGAATAATTTATAGATAAAGTACTAGAAATATCACGTTGAATGTCCTTTTGATGACCTTGGGGGGGGGGAAGGAAGGAGAAGATGGTTACTAGATGGAAATGCAATGTCCAGGAATAATTATTTAATTAACTGTTACTATATTGATAGGTAAATCATGCAAAGAGATGATTGGTGAAAATACAGGAAGGAAACAGATGGAGCAATGTCCTAGAGCAGTGCTCGGCAAACCACAGCTCACAAGCCACATGAGGCTCTTTGGCCCCTCGAGTGTGGCTCTTCCACAAAATACCACCTGTGGGCGCTACCTCGATAAGGAATGTACTTACCTATATAGTTTAAGTTTAAAAATTTTAGCTCTTGGCCCTGGCCAGTTGGCTCAGCGGTAGAGCGTCGGCCTGGCGTGCGGGGGGACCCGGGTTCGATTCCCAGCCAGGGCACATAGGAGAAGTGCCCATTTGCTTCTCCACCTGCCCCCTCCTTCCTCTCTGTCTCTCTCTTCCCCTCCCGCAGCCGGGGCTCCATTGGAGCGAAGATGGCCCGGGCGCTGGGGATGGCTCCTTGGCCTCTGCCCCGGGCGCTGGAGTGGCTCTGGTCGCAGCGGAGCGACGCCCCGGAGGGGCAGAGCATCGCCCCTGGTGGGCGTGCGGGGTGGATCCCAGTCAGGCGCATGCAGGAGTCTGTCTGACTGTCTCTCCCCGTTTCCAGCTTCAGAAAAAATACAAAAAAAAAAAAAAATTTTAGCTCTCAAAAAACATTGTAATTGTTATACTGTTGATATTTGGCTCTGTTGACTAATGAGTTTGCTGACCACTGTCCTAGAGGATAAAGTAAATAATTGTTTTAAGAACCAAGGTGAGGGATCATCAGTGGATTCTAAAACTATTAGGTGAAACAAGATACATCATGATGCCTCCAATTCCCTGTCATTTCATTCTGTCAACTAAACTAAGTGACTAAATTCAGTATCAGAAAAAAAAAAGAATTCCTAGATTTTTGATGTCTTTAAATGTGATGAGACAGGAAGTGAACAGTACGCCCTATGCAATTTTCTTTTCTTTTTTTTTTTACAGAGACAGCGAGAGTCAGAGAGAGGGATAGATAGGGACAGAGAGACAGGAATAGAGAGATGAGAAGCATCAATCATCAGTTTTTTGTTGTGACACCTTAGTTGTTCATTGATTGCTTTCTCATATGTGCCTTGACCGCGGGCCTTCAGGAGACCGAGTAACCCCTTGCTCAAGCCAGCAATCTTGGGTTCAAGGTGGTGAGCTTTGTTCAAACCAGATGAACCCGTGCTCAAGCTGGTGACCTCGGGGTCTCGAACCTGGGTCCTCTGCATCCCAGCCCGACGCTCTATCCACTGCGCCACCGCCTGCTCAGGCTGCTATTTTCTTAATGAAAATATTTACCATGAATATCTCAAAATTTTTATAACTTTCAAGATATAAGATATGCAAGGCATGGTAAGGAAGCAATACAAATAGTCCAGAAGCCTGACCAGGCAGTGGTGCAGTAGATAGAGCGTCAGACTGGGATGCAGAGGACCCAGGTTTGAGGCCCCGAGGTCGACAGCTTGAGTGTGGGCTCATCTGGTTTGAGCAAGGCTCACCAGCTTGAGCCCAAGGTCACTGTCTTGAGCAAGGGGTCACTTGGTCTGCTGTAGCCCTCCCCCCCAGTCAAGCCACATATGAGAAAGCAATCAATGAACAACTAAGGTGACACAATGAAGAGTTGATGTTTTTCATCTCTCTCCCTTCCTGTCTGTCTGTCCTTATCTGTCCCTCTCTCTGTCACACAAAAAAAGTCCAGAAGCTTAGACAGTCTGCAGAACTAGTAGTCTTTTCAATATGTCAATGACCTTTACAATGAGGAAAAAACTGTCTAGACTCAGAAGAGACAATATCTAAATGTCATCATCAATAAATCTTACAAAATAGATTGTAAAACATTTTTAGGATATAACTGAAATTTTTTTCATATGAGCTGAGCATTACTTATTTTGTTAAATATGATCACTATTAAGTTTCATAGAAAAATGTTTTGTGGGATATTTTTTGAGATATAAACTGTGGTAGGTACGTATGAAACATCAGGAAATTTATAAATTCAGGTGGAAGGTGTGGCAAACTTGAACAATTATAAGGTACAGGCAATGAACCCTCCCATCCAGTGGAGGAAAGAAGGTACTTTTAAGGTGGTGAGAACCTCCATCTCAGTTCCCCAACATTCTCTTGCTCCTCCAACTTGATTACCCAAAAGGTGGGCTGCAACATGTGACTCCAATCTTCTCCCGCTCAGAGCACAGATGACCACCGGGCAGGCACCAGGGACCAACTCATCTGCAGGTCAGGAGGAGAGGCATGAAGTGTCCTGTGGAGGAGTGGACACCTCAAGTGGGAAGAAGGTTCAGGGAGCAAGGAGGTCCCCGCTGCCCACGCACTGCTCCCCTGTGGCCCTGCACCACGGGCCACCAGGCCATGTGGAGGGAGTCCAAGATGGCGATGAAATAGGCAGAAATTCCAACTGCCACCTCCCAGGACCAAATCAGATTACAACTTAATTTAAGAACAATCATCTTGAAAAATCAACATTGGACTAAAGGAAGAGGAGTCTATAACCAAGGGTCACAGAAGAAGCCACACTGAGACTGGTAGGAAAGGTGGAGATGCAGAAAGGGCTGCTCTGCTCCCAGAAGCGAGCGGCAGCCCGGAGGCACTCTCACAGCTGGGTGGGTTGCCCTAAGAGGTGTGAGACCTCCGCTCCAGGCCTGGAGCCCCAGCCTAGAGCCCCAGAGCCTAGGAGAGGCACCCTGACAGCATTTGGCGGTGAAAAGAGCTGGGTTTCTGGCTGTGAGAAAGAACTGAGATCTCTGAGATGCAGGCTCAATCTTAGAGAGCTGTACAGAAAATCTTGTTCACAGCCATTTACCCAGGGCTCCAGCAGGGGAGAGCTGAGAGGACTGGAGTTGCAGGAGGACAGTGTAAAGCTAGAGGCTCAGGGAGAGACACTGTGGGGGACAGCCACCGGAACCTGTCATGAATCATTTTCCAGTACTGCAGTCGCCATCTTTCATGGGTGGAACAATCCCTCTGAGAGGCAGCGGTCTCGAGAAAAGCAAATGCTCTGCCCTCAGGAGTCTCTCCTACCCCAGTCATGGCAACAGATCTTTTCTGAGAGGCCAGGAAGCAGGGGGCCTGTCAGTGGCTCCGTTTTCTGGTGTTGAGACCGGAGCTCACCTACACACTCCTGACTCTAAGACTAGTGCTTCCACCTCACAGGAGACTCAGTGGAAACTGTCTTGACTGCATGCAGACCACACCTCTGGGTCTCAGAGGCCACACCTACCAGACCCCTGGGGACACACCCTGCTGAGGACTGTGAAAAAAGTCTAGACAGACTGACACCTGGTGCCCAGGGGCGAAGCCACACCCATCACCCTTCTTAATGCTTCATTAGCCACAGGCTGTACTCTAGCAGAGGCTTTTTCAGTGGCCGAGCCCAACAAGCAGCCAGCAGAGAGAGGCTGCAGGAGGCCGGACTCAGGGAACCTTGGCCTTTTAAGTGGACCTTCCCCTAGGACCAGAATGGGTAAAAGCCAGCCTAGGAGTACCACTGGTATTTCCATGTGCACCTGGGCCCAGCAGAGGCAGCCACAAATTCTAGATTGCTTGTAGCTCCAAGAAGGTTACTGAAGGCCAGTCACAGGCAGTGTCCTCCACTGGTCTGCGCCAGTTTCCTGCCAGGGAGGCCCAGGGCTGGCACATCCAGGGGCCATCTATAGAGACCATTGGATCAGGACCTAACAACCCTTGCTAGAGTGGTATCTGAAGGAAAAGCTCCTCACACATGGCCTAGATGAGGCGAGTTCCACTCTCTCTGATCAACACCAGCACAGCAGCTCATGTGCATTGAACAGGTGGAATTTCATAGTCAGCCAACCTGCGTGCTGGATATCCTGCCCTGCTGGGCTAGATTCCACAAGGGGAAGGGAGAGAGGTTTGAAACATGGACATTTAACGTATTGGTCCCTATAAGCCTATTGTAGGGTCTGGTCGAGGGGCTTAGCCACCTTAGGGAGGGGCACAGTCAGCCCCAGAAGAGGACTCTCTCAGTCTTTCTCCCTGAGACCGGGCTCCAACAGCTGAAAGAACTTCTGCAGAGAGGACTGTTGGCCCCACTCAGTCTGAATCTGCTGCTCACCTTGTTGGGGAGAAATAAAATTTGAGTATCCAGCAGTGGCTGCAGGATTAGGCTCTGGAGGAGGGACCACATTCCACATACTGAGCTCCTGACCAAGAGACCCCAGAAGTAGGGGGTCCCACTAACTGTTAGTGACTGATGTATTCCCAACCTCAGCTGCACTAACTCACCAAGCTTGTGACCTGTAGAGGGGTTGGTTGGGGGAGGCCAGTCTGAGAAGACTCTGTGGGAAGACTAGGCAGCAAGAGGAGGAGGAGCAGCTGAAAAGTGGAGGCAAATCTTACAGAGCTTGGGGCTTTTATGGAGCTGTTGTCATCTCTAAGCAGGAGGAAGCTGATCCTTACAAACAGGTTGGCACCTCCCACACTACATTGGCACAAAAAATGCAGACAAAAACAGCAAAAGGTGCAATAGCTGCAGACAGGTAGCCCACAGTGGGTTACAAACAACAGCTGATGCCAACCCAAGAAGATCTAGAGCCAACACAACTGGTAGTGGGTGGCAGATATCACCAACCCTAGACTCAGAGAGATATGAAAGCAGCATGCCCAAAGGAAGAGTCTAGCAGGCACCAGACACTGTGGAGAATAAATATGCCCAATAGGACAGACATTGCACAATGTGTGTAATACACATGATCAAGGTTGACCCTTAGAGCCAGCCAGCCTGAAGGGTTAACCATACCCATGAAAGGACCAAATGCATTCAATACTCAAATACAACAAGAGGTAAAATAGTACCCTCAAGAAGCATTCTTACAACAAGGAATAAAGGTGGCCTGGAGGTCAGTACCACCAAGCTTATCTTCCTTATAAAGACACCACAAAAATTTCAAAATCATACAGTACTACACAAACAAAATGGACAGAGAAATGCGACTGAAATGAACCAACAAGAGAAATCCCTAGCAAATGAACTAAATGAAATGGAAGTAACAAACTACCAGATGCAGAGTTTAAAATAATAATATTTAGGATGCTCAAGGATCTCAGAGCATCATGAGCTCCAAATTGAAGAGATAGCAAGCATCAAAAAGGACACTGAAAGCATAAAAAGGAACCAGTCAGAAATGACAAATACAATATCAGAAATGAAGACTGTACTAGAAGGAATCAACAGCAGGCTGGATAAAGCAGCGATTTAGGGGACAAAATAAACGAAAGCACAGAAGCAGGGCAGCAAAATGAAAAGAGGCTCAGAAAGTCTGAGGAAACACTAAGAGACCTCTGTGACAACACAAGGAGAAACATGTACACAAGGGTTCCTGAAGGAGAAGAGAATGAACAAGAGATAGAGAACTTGTTTAAAGAAATAATAGCTAAAAATTTCCCTAAATTGATGAAGGAAAAGTCACACAAGTTTAAAAAGCACAGACAGTCCCATTAAAGAGGAACCCAAGGAGGCCTACAACAAGATACATCATAATTAAAGTGCCAAAGTAAAGAGAAAAAGGAAGAATATTAAAAGCTACAGGAGAAAAGCATTTAATAACCTACAGAGGAGCCCCCATAAGGATGACTTCTGACTTCTCAACAGAAACACTTGAGGTCAGAAGGGACTGGCAAGAAATATTGAAAGTGATCCAAAACAAGAACCTACAACCAAGACTTCTTTATACTGCATGGCTATCATTTAAAATGGAAGGAGAAATGAAAAGCTTCCCAGACAAAAAATAAAAAACTCAAGGAATTCATGACTACCAATCCAGTACTGCAAGAAATGTTAAGAGGCCTGCTGTAAAAAGAGCAAAGGAAAAAAAATCTAGAAATCAGGATTATAGATTTAAAGAATAAAATGGCAATGAATAAGCACATATCAATAATAACTTTAAATGTAAATAGATTAAATGCTCCAAACAAAAAATAGAGTAGCTGTGTGGATAAGAAAACAGAACCCGTAATATGCTGTCTACAAGAGACCCACCTCAGAACAAAAGATACACACAGACTGAAAGTGAAGGAATAGAAAAAAGTTCTAATACTATATTCATGCAAATGGAACAGAAAAAAAAGGTGGGATAGCAATATTTATATCTGACAAAATAGACTTTAAAACAAAGGCTATACTAAGGGAAAAAGAAGGTCACTACATAAAGATAAAGGGAGCAATCCAACAGGAGGATATAACCATTGTAAATATTTATGCGCCTAATATAGGAGCACCTAAATATATAAAGCAGATTTTGATGGACATAAAAGTTGAGATTGACAGCAATACTATAGTAGTAGGGGATTTTAATACCCCACTAACATCAATGGATAGATCCTCCAGACAGAAAATTAACAAAGAAACAGTGCCCTACATGACACACTAGATAACCACATTTTAATTCATATCTTCAGAACCATTCACCTCAAAGCAGCAAAATATACATTTTTTTCAAGTGCTCATAGCACATTCTCTAGGATAGACTATGTGTTATGACACAAAACAAGTGTCAATAAATTTAAGAAGACTGAAATCATATCAAGTATCTTCTCTGATCACAATGGCATGAAACTAGAGATCAGCTATAACAGAAAAACTAAATAATTTTCAAATACTTGGAGGCTAAATAGCATGTTAGTAAATAATGAATTGGTTAACAACAAGATCAAGGAAGAAATAAATTACCTTGAAACAAATGAAAATGAACATACAACAAATCAAAATTTATGGAACACAGCAAAAGCAGTCCTGAGAGGGAAGTTCATAGCATTACAGGTATATCTTAAGAAGCAAGAAAAAGCTCAAATAAACAACTTAACCCTGCATCTAAAAGAAATAGAAAAAGAACAACAAATAAAGCCCAGAAAAAGTAGAAGGAACAAAATAATAAATATCAAAGCAGAAATAAACAACATAGAGGCTAAGAAAACAATACAAAAGATAAATGAAACTAAGAGCTAGTTCTTTGAAAAGATAAACAAGAATGACGAACCTTTAACCAGACTCATCAAGAAAAAAAAAGAGAAAACTCAAATAAAATTAGAAACAAAAGTGGAAAAGTAACAACTGACAGTAGAAATACAAAGGATTGTGAGAAAATACTATGAAGATCTATATGCCAAAAAATTGGACAACCTAGGTGAAATGGATAAATCCCTAGAAACATACAATCTCCCTAAACTCAATCTGGAAGAATCAGAAAATCTAAACAGACCAATTACAACAAATAAAATTGAAACAGTTATCAAAAAACTCCCAACAAACAAAAGACTTGGACCAGATGGCTTCACAAGCAAATTTTACCAAATATTCAAAGAAGAACTAACACCTATCCTTCTCAAGCTATTTCAAAAAATTCCAAGAGGAGGGAAGACTTCCAAGCTTCTTTTATGAAGCAAACATATCTTCATCTCACAACCAGGTAAAGACACTACAAAGAAAGAAAACTATAGACCAGGGGTAGTCAACCTTTTTATAACTACTGCCCACTTTTGTATCTCTGTTAGTAGTAAAATTTTCTAACCGCCCACTGGTTCCACAGTAATGTTGATTTGTAAAGTAGGGAAGTAACTTTACTTTATAAAATATACAAAGCAGAGTTACAGCAAGTTAAAGCATATAATAATAATTACTTACCAAGTACTTTATGTCAGATTTTTGCTAAGTTTAGCAGAATAAATCTTTATAAAACAACTTACGATAGTTAAATCTATCTTTTTATTTATACTTTGGTTGCTCTGCTACAGCCCACCATAAAAGCTGGAATGCCCACTAGTGGGCAGTAGGGACCAGGTTGACTACCACTGCTATACACCAATATCACTGATGAACATAGATGCAAAAGTTCTCAACAAAATATTAGCAAACCAGATCATCAATACATAAAAAAAGTCATACATCATGATCAAGTGGATTTTTTCTGCGGAGGCAAGGCTGGTACAATATTCATAAATCAATCAATGTGACTTATCACATAAACTAAAGGAAAGATAAAAATCACATGACTATATTAATTGATGCCAAAAAAGCATTTCATAAAATCCAGCACCCATTTATGATCAAAACTCTCAGCAAAGTGGGAATACAGGAAACATACTCAACATAATAATGGTCACCTATGACAAATGCACAGCTAACATCATACTCAATGGGCAAAACCCTTAAGATCTGGAACAAGTTAGGGGTGCCCCCTTTCACCACTCTTATTCAACATAGTTCTGGAAGTCCTAGCCACAGCAATCAGACAAGAAGAAATAAAAGGCATACAAATTGAAAAAGAAGAAGTAAAACTATCATTATTTGCTGATGACATGATATTATACATAGAAAACCCTAAAGTTTCAGTCAAAAAACTACTAGACCTGATAAATGAATTCGGCAAGGTGGCAGGATATAAAATTAATATTCAGAAATCATTGGCATTTTTATACACCAACAATAAACTGTCTGAGAGAGAAATTAAGGAAACAATCCCCTTCACTATTACAAAAAAATAAAGTACCTAGGAGTAAATTTAACCAAGGATTTAAAAGTGTCTATATTACCTAACACAATCTATAAATTCAGTGCAATTCCTATTAAAATACCAATGGCATACTTCAAAGATAAAGAACAAATATTCCAAAAATTTATATGGAACCAAAAAAGTACACGAACAGTCTCAGCAATCTTGAAAATGAAGAATAGAGTGGGAGGTATAATACTTACTGATATCAATTTATACGACAAGGCCATTGTAACCAAAACAGCTTGGTACTGGCTTAAGAACAGGCATACAGATTTATGAAACAGAACAGAGCACCCAGAAATAAACCCATGCCTTTATGGTCAATTGATATTTGATAAAGGAGGTAAGAGCATACAATGGAGTAAAGACAGTCTCTTTAACAAATGGTGTTGGGAAAACTGGACAGGTACTTGCAAAAAAATGAAACTAAACCACCAAATGACACCATTCACAAAAATAAATTCAAAGTAGATAAAAGACTTAAATATAATTGTGAAACCATAAACATCTTGGAAGAAAACATAGGCAGTAAACATTCCAACATCTCTTGTAGCAATATTTTTGCCAACTTATATCCATAGGTAAATGAAATAAAAGACAAAATAAACAAATGGGACTATATCAAACTAAAAAGGTTTTGCACAGCAAAAGACACCATGAACAAAATAAAAAGACAACCCACACAATGGGAGAATATATTCGCCAATATGTCTGATAAGGAGTTAATAATCAAAATTTATAAAGAACTTCTAAAACTCAACACCAGGAAGGTAAACAATCCAATTTAAAAATGGTCAAATGAACTGAATAGAAATTTCTCCAGAGAGGACATACAGATGGCCAACAGGCATATGAAAAAATGTTCAACGTCACTAATCATTAGAAAAAAGCAAATTAAAACCACAATGAGACACCACCTCACACCTGTCAGAATGGCGCTCATCAACAAAACAACTTAAAGTGCTGGCGAGGGTGTGGAGAAAAGGGAACCCTCCCGCACTGCTGGTGGGAATACAGACTTGTGTAGCCACTGAAATCAGTATGGAGTTTCTTCAAAAAATTAAAAATGAAACTGCCTTTTGATCCAGCTATCCCACTTTTAGGAATATATCCTAAGAATACCAAATCACTGATTCAAAAGAAGATATGCACCCCCATGTTTATGGCAGCATTGTTTACAATAGCCAAGATCTGGAAACAGCCAAGTGTCCATCAGTGGACGAGTGGATTAAAAAGCCGTGGTCCATATACACAATGGAATCTGTGTGACCGTGAAAAAGAAGGAAATCTTACATTTTGCGACAGCATGGAGGGACCTGGAGATTATTATGCTAAGTAAAATAAGCGAGGCAGAGAAAGACAAATATCATATGATCTCACTTATATGTGGAATGTAATGAACAAAGTGAACTGAGGAGCAGAATAGAGGCAGAGACGGGGTCACAGGGAGCAGAGGAACAGCTGTCAGAGGGAAGGGGGATGAGGAGATGGGATCAGAGAAGGTGAAGGGATTAATGAAATTATATATACATAACACATAGATACAGATAACAGGACAGCAAATCCCAGAGGGAAGGAGGGAGGGAGTTAGGGGAAGGGGGCAACGGGGTGTAACGTGGAACACGGGCATGGGGAGTGAGGGTGTTACATTCAGTGGGACACTTGAATCCACGTTAACACAATAAATTAAAATTAATAAAAATTAAAAAAATAGATACAGACAATGCATATACGAGCATGAATTTTACTATTCTACCTTTCCATATGTTTGGATGTTTTCATGATAATATTTGGTAAAGGGAGGATGGTTCTCAAACAGTCACAGGTGAATCTCTGCATCTCAAGCTAGAAGGAACATGCTAAGAATGAGCATAGATACAAACAAGTCTCCAGGAATTTTAGAAATCTTGGAAACAGTTAAGAGAGATCAGAACCTCACATTTATTTGTGATTGAGGCAAAGTTGTTTGTGGAAAGTGATAAGATTTGAGGAAAGTGGTAACATTACGCTGAGTAGGACAAAGGCCTCAATGGATCGACCGTTGTGAAGTGTCCCAGCTCTGTCACTCACAAGGAAGGAGACTTTGGAGGGTAAAGCTCTTTCAATAAGCTTCAGCCTCAGTTTCTACATTTATAAAATAAGGACAACATTCATATACATAGTAAGTCTCACACAGTTGTGAGAATAAAAATCACTTAATAAAAGATATTTTAATTAGGCAGATAATATAAAAACATACAATATAAGCAAGTACTGTTATTGGTTTTAGAAATGTAAACATTAATAAGACTTTTCAGGAGATTACAGTGAAGGGGCAGGTAGACAAAAAACGTTGTAACACATCAGGTGAAATGTAAGACGGAAGTATAAACTAATTATAATTGAAGCCCTTTAAATACAAGGAAATGGAAAACGTTTGCATAGATGCAGATCGGGAAGAAGGGGGTGAACCAGAACCGCACAGAAGGAAGGTGATCAGCACCGAAACACTGGGGCTGGGCTTCCCAGGGAAAAAAAGTGCTGGCAGGAGGCACTTTTAGGTGTTATTTATTCAGCAGCCTAGATGGTGAACATGAGCTTACCATGGTGCCTGAGTTGGAGACGGTGAATCCATTCATTCACTCATTTATTTAACATTCAAAAGATATTTATTAAGCACCCAATAAGGGTCATGTTTGGTTCTGGGTACTGGCAACAACAGTGAGTAAGACAAGATACCTATCCTCATAAGCTTTGCATTCTAGTACAGACAGTAAAATATCTAAGTACTTATTAAAGTTCCAGGCACTGTTCTAGGCGCTTGGAGTATATCAGTGAAGAAAACATTCAAAACTCCTGCCCTCGTGGAGCTTGGACCACAGTGACAGGCAGGGTTAGCTGGCTTAGATGAGCTGATCAGGGACATCTCTCTGAGAAGGCAACATCTAGGCTGAGACCTCAGCGACAGGAAGGATATATATAGTTAGCCACGTGACAATCTGGAGACAGGAAGAGCAAACACAAAGCTTTCTCTTGGAATACATAAGTTTGGTGTGCCGCAAGGACCAGACAGAATGACCACTGTGGCAAGAGCAGAGTGAAGGAGAAGAGTTTGTAGTGAAGTCGGAGATTAGAGGTCAGGTGGAGGGCCTTTTATGGCCACAGATGTAACCTACTAAATTGGAGTAGGGGTGAAGGTTGTTGGAACCAAAGAGGTCAAAGAATGTTGAGCCTAAGAGTCATTAATAACATTACCAAAACAGAAGCATAATGAGAGCTCAGGTAAATGAAGTAAAGGCAATGCAATGCCAGTGTTCTGCACAGAGGAACAAAATTCACTAGAAGCCAGTAGGACACCACTGAAAGCGGAGAGAAGATACATGTGTGAAGTTCTGCATGAAAACAATTAGGAGAGAGCTGTGTGAAACTAGAGAAACACCAACACCATCAGTGAGTCCTGGGGTCAGGGGCTGAGGAACTCTTAACTCCACAGGCAAAGGTGGCACAGAAGAATTAAAGAGGCGAGAGGAAAATCAGCAGGCTGTGGCATTACAGAAGCAAACAGAAGAAATAGAGGGAAGATGGTGTTTGGTGCTTACAGATCAGGATAGAATCAAAACATGTCCGCTGACTCTCGTGAATGCTGGAGACGAAGCCAAACTGCAATCCTCTCAGGCAGTGGTCCCCACCCCCGAGCTGCGGACTGGTGCCGGTCCGTGGGCCATTTGGTACCGGTCCGCAGAGAAAGCATAAATAACTTACATTATTTCCGTTTTATTTATATTTAAGTCTGAACGATGTTTTATTTTTTAAAAATGACCAGATTCCCTCTGTTACATTGTCTAAGACTCAGTCTTGATGCTTGTCTTGGTCACGTGATACATTTATCTGTCCCATCCTAAAGGCCAGTCCGTGGCCCAAAAAAAGTTGGGGACCACTGCGTTAAGGAGTGGCTGCAAGGTGAACTGAAACAGAGAGCAAAGGTGACTCTCATGTGGGAAGCGAGCTAGAGAATGACGACAAAAATCCACTGAGGAGGGCAATAATAAATTAAAGATTCCCCATGCGTAAATGCCACTGGAAAAGACCCAGCTGAGAGAGAGACCCTGAAGACACAGAAAAGAAAGGATAATATACATAGATAAGGTTCTTGAGGAGCCGAAGTACAAGTGAGTTGTGAGTTTTAAGAACCAGATACTTCTTTTGTTGCAGACTGAAATAGAAGAGCTGAGAAACTTCTATCGGGCAGCTTCCATTTCGTTAGTGAAATAAAAGAAGAGGTTATCCACTAAGAGTGGAGGAGGTGTTGAGGGTGAGGGAGGAAGCAGAGGGAAATGAGAACAGGTCTGACAGAGTGAAAAGGATGGGGAGAACAGTACCCAGTCTGTGCTGGCTACACCCTGCTGTGAGCTTGTCTCCAGCACCAATCAGATGTAGGTTCAGGCACCAAGAAAGCAGGTGGCTGATTTAGCCTGGGCCATATGTGACAAATGACAGGTAAAAGCTTACAGTTTGGGCAAGAGGGTGATGTTCAAGGGCTTGATGAAAAAGAGAAACAAGACAGTAAGGGGTTAGGGAAACTGATGGGTCAGTGGGCTAGAGATCCAGAGAGAAGGGTGATCAGATTGAAAGGGAGGAGAGGGCTGCCTCATTCAAGCTGGCTGCTTCAGCTGGTCACTTTGGAGATAGAACAGTTTCAAATAACAAAATCCAGGATGTGAGTATATGAGTGGATGGCTGGAGTGAAGGGGAGGAAAAGATTACTGTAGCAGTGAAGGTCAAGCGGTGGTTATCCATTCACCAGAAAGGTCACCGAAGGTAGCAGGGGCACCAGGGGTGAAAAGGGAGACGCTGGATCCAGGTGGCCTTCAATGACCGAGAACTGACCATGTGATCAGAAGATAACAGTATCAACAAAGAACTCTTCAATTCCAGGCAGATAAAAGCTTATCTAGTCAAAAACTGTCAGAAATAATTAAAGTTGTTAAAAAGCTCTAGCTCAAGACTATGCAGATCTGGACAAAAATTCTGGGCTTGCCTGACGTGTGGTGGTGCAGTGGATGAAATGTCGACCTGGAATGCTGAGGTCGTGGTTCGAAACCCTGGGCTTGTCTGGTCAAGGCACATATAGGAGTTGATGCTTCTTGCTCCCCACCCCCTGCCATCTCTTTCTCTCTCTCTTTCTCTCTCTCTCTCTCTCCTCTCTAAAATGAATAAATAAAATCTAAAATAATAATAATAATAATTAAAAAAAATTCTAGGCTTGCCCCCTTACTAGCTTTGTGACTTTGAATGTATCACTTAACTTTTCTGAGACTGTTTCATCATCTGGAGCATAAGGATAACACAAGTGGCATCATCAAGTTATTGTGAGGATTAAGTTAAATATATATAAATGGAGCGCTTAACAAATGCCTGGCAGAGTGGGAGCACCTAATATCACTAGCCATTAGCTACTTAGAAAGAAATTAATGTTTCAATAAGGTGCAAAAGCTTACAGTTGAATCCACAGCATAATCCTGGCAAGACTTGGTCAGGATCAGCAGTCTAATTTGTATTTTTCCTGCCCTTATTTCCATTTGTCCCCACTTCCTCACCTACTTTCGATTTTATTCTACTTTTGTGTTTGTGTAAATGTTGAAACAAAGTCTGATATAAATAAAATAAATGCTAGTAAAAAAATCTGAATCTAATCCTTATTTTTTTAAATCACTTTCTCAAGACCGCTAAACAGTCTCTTAGTAGAAATACCGTATTCCCATGTATAAGATGCTCCCAAGTATAACTTGCACCTTAATTTTAAGGCCTAAAATTTGAAAAAATATTATATTACATAGAGTTATTAAACTCAAGTTTTATTCATCTACAACAATGAGCACAAAAACAAGTGCAAAAAAGCAAGAAATACAAGTAAAAAAACTATAACCACTGTATAAGACACACCCAGTTTTTAGATCCCAAATTTTTTGGAAAAAGGTGTGTCTTTTTTTTTTTTTTCCTTTTCATTTTTCTGAAGCTGGAAACAGGGAGAGACAGTCTGACAGACTCCCGCATGCGCCCGACCGGGATCCACCCGGCACGCCCACCAGGGGGCGATGCTCTGCCCACCAGGGGGCGATGCTCTGCCCATCCTGGGCGTCGCCATGTTGCGACCAGAGCCACTCTAGCGCCTGAGGCAGAGGCCACAGAGCCATCCCCAGCGCCCGGGCCATTTTTGCTCCAATAGAGCCTTGGCTGCGGGAGGGGAAGAGAGAGACAGAGAGGAAAGCGCGGCGGAGGGGTGGAGAAGCAAATGGGTGCTTCTCCTGTGTGCCCTGGCCGGAATCGAACCCGGGTCCTCCGCACGCTAGGCCGACGCTCTACCGCTGAGCCAACCGGCCAGGGCTAAAAGGTGTGTCTTATACATGGGGAAATATGGTAAGTGAACAGGAATGAGATGCAGAAAACAGTTAACATTGCAAGCCTGAGAGTGTGATGTTCAGACAGGCCTACATACACGGTTGGCCCCTAGCTGGCACCTATAGCTTGGATTTTGGAAGGTTTATGACCACCTCAACTGATAAAGCAGCCAGAACTATGCATTCTATGTGGTTTATCCTGAAAACCTGCCTTCTTTCTTTGAGTCTGGAATTTTGGTATGTGCTATGCCTACAGGATGAGCCTCCAGTAAAAGCTCTGTCTCTGAGTTTCTCTGATAGACGGCCTTTCTCATGTGTTGTCACGACTCATGGCGGGAGTAATGAAGTGGGACTCCACTGGGAGAGGACTCTGGGTGCTTGTGCCTGGTTTCTCCTGGATGGCTCTCTAGGTGCTTTTTCCTGTGGCTGGTTCTGCTCTATACCTTTCTGCTGTAATAAATCTTAACCATGAGTGTAATTATGTGCTGAGTCCTGTGAATTCTAGCAGTGGTTGGCAAACCCATTAGTCAACAGAGCCAAATATCAACAGTACAATGATTGCAATTTCTTTTGAGAGCCAAATTTTTAAAACTTAACCTATATAGGTAGGTACATTCCTTATCGAGGGAGCACCACACGTGGTATTTTGTGGAAAAGCCACATTCAAGGGGCCAAAGAGCCGCATGTGGCTCACGAGCCGCAGTTTGCCGATCAGGGTTCTAGTGAACCATCAAACCTGGTGTTCTTGGAAAGCCCCAGCACACAAGTTTTTTTCTTGGCTGGATACTGTTTTAATAAGCAATGCCAATAACATAAGCCTTTTCCTGTTAAACTTTTTCTTTTTCTTAATGAGGGAGAGAGTGAGAAAGAGAGACAGACAGGTATATAGAGACACAGACAGGAAGAGAGAGAGATAAGAAGTATCAACTTGCAGTTGTATCACCTTAGTTGTTCATTGTTTGTTTCTCATACATGAACTGACCAGCAGACTCCATCTGAGCCAGTGACACCCCCTGCCTCAAGCCAGCAGCCTTTGGGCTCAAGCCAGTGACCACGGGATCATATCTATGATCCCACGCTAAAGCCAGCAAGCTGGTGAGCCTGCACTCAAGCCGGATGAGCCTATGCTCAAGCTGGCAACCTCAGGGTTTCAAACCTCAGTCTTCAGTGCCACAAGTAGACACTCTATTCACTGCACCACCACTGGTCAGGCTGTTCAACTTTCTTAATGTGTTCCTGTGATTACAGGTTTTAAATACACATTAAGTTTGAAGTTTTCTAGGTCAACTCTTCAGGAAAAAGCCAAAAGGAAAGCCAGAGTAGTACTGTGTAAAAAGGCTTAGAATATATTCTTTCTATGCCATCCTGAGCACTGCGAGTTTGAACATGAACTTCCCAGGTCTGAATCCTGGCCCCACTGTGTATCCTCGGACAAGTTAATATGCCTGGTCTCAGTTTCTTCACATGTAAAATTAAATAATAATAGTGTCTATCTCAGGGAATAGTATCTATCTCTGTAAGAAAAAAATGAGGTCATATATAAAATGCTTAGATCAATACATGGCATAGAGAGCTGTATGTGGGTTATTGTTATTACATCACATTAAAGTTCTAGATTTTTATTCTTTTGTAGTTTGAATTGTATTGATAGTGTTACCTCTGTTTATTAGGTCTGTTAAGTTTTCTAAAACATAAGATTTAAAAAAACTTTAGCTATAAGTAATAAAAACTAAACTATAAAAGACAGAAATGTTTTGGTCTCAAAATGACAGAATTGAAATTAAATCTTGTGAATACACTCTGCTTTAACATAAAAGCTTCTTTCAGTACAAGAACACAAGAATGAAATCTCAAACAAATAAAAACTGTTACTTGGTCACTTGAGTAATCTTTCTGAGAACAACCCAAGTATGTAGTCTCATCTGCCAGAAATTTCAAAGAGAGTGCAGACAGAATAAAAGGTGGGACGTAGCCAGAGCAACTGTAGCTCAGGAAGACGAAGATCATGTGAGAAAACCACAGAGTCCTCTCCCTGGCCAGAGAGCTCAGTTGGTTAGAGCATTGTCCCAACCTGCAGAAGTTTCCAGTTCAACCCCCAGTAGGGGCACATACAGAAACAATTGGATGTTCCTTCCTTTCTCTCTCTCTCTCTCCTTCTCTCCTCCCCTCCCTTCTTCTCTCGCTAAAATCAATAACTAAAAAAATTAAAAATGAAAACTACTGGGTCCTCAATGTAAAAACAATTTGTGTTTTCCTGCCTATAACTCTTTTTTCTTTTTTTCTTTTCTTTTCTTTTTTTTTTTTTGTATTTTTCTGAAGCTGGAAACGGGGAGAGACAGTCAAACAGACTCCCGCATGCTACCGACCGGGATCCACCCGGCATGCCCACCAGGGGCCACGCTCTGCCCACCAGGGGGCAATGCTCTGCCCCTCTGGGGCATCGCTCTGCCACGACCAGAGCCACTCTAGCGCCTGGGGCAGAGGCCAAGGAGCCATCCCCAGTGCCCGGGCCATCTTTGCTCCAATGGAGCCTTGGCTGCGGGAGGGGAAGAGAGAGACAGAGAGGAAGGAGGGGAGGGGATGGAGAAGCAAATGGGCGCTTCTCCTATGTGCCCTGGCCGGGAATCGAACCTGGGACTTCTGCACGCCAGGCCGATGCTCTACCGCTGAGCCAACCGGCCAGGGCCCTGCCTATAACTCTTTTTATATTCAACATACTGATATCCATTTTACCAGATAACCTATCCTTCCCCTACACCTTTAAAGAAAATGTCTGTGTGTTAAGACTGAATTATAAAGTGTGCTCTGCAAGATTTAATTGGTTCAGCAGTCTTTCAGGTTCCAATTCCATAGTTTATCTAAGTCTGCACTCTTAGAAAAACAGAAGGAACCAGCCACATATATAAAACCCCTGTCTTATTTCCAAATGACTAAAGAAAAGTTTCTAAGCAACCACTGTGCAAAAAGAAAATGAGATAAAGAATTATATTAAGGTTTTCAAATTCTAAATCTTTGGTTATTCAGCAGAGAGGAATGATTACATGTACTAAGTCATAGTAATAAACTATCCATTATAAACTTTTATATATGAGCACCTGGGACTTTGACCTCAAACGTTCAGGACTCCAGAGCCATTGATGACAAGGGAACCTTGTGTTCTATCTGAACCATACTCCATGTGGCTGGTCTCATCCAGGTGACTGAGAGATCTGTTATCTATGGCAACTACCTCTTTCAGGGCTTGCCGCAGATAACAGATCACTGGTGACATAACTAATTAGGAGAATACTGAAATCTAAGAGATGTAGGCTGGCTACTGAGGCTCAATTCACATGGCAAGTTATGACTGGCAAACCCTAAAAATAAGGTAAATTAAACCAATACATGCTCCCTCTCCAATGATATACTCTCTAAGAAATAACTATATGAGGTAAAACATCTCTTCCATAGGTAAGGAGATGTCAGTTTCCTAGGGTATTCTGAACAGTGAATACATTCAAAACTCACCATTGTAAATACACTGACAGTTGGTTTCTTTTATTTCTTCTCATCTTTTTTACTGAAAAACATAGCAATAGAATTACACAAAACTTTTAAAGTTATATAAATTTTTAAATTACCAAATTAACTTAGAGCTTATAACATGTCTACAATATATTATTCAGTACAAAGACAGGTAAATAGTATGATTCCATTTATGAAGTTTAAACATGCTCACATGTAACTTAGACATTTGTGTGGTTATCACTGGGTGTTGACATTTTTATGAAAATATTTTCTTCCTTGTGCCTTTGATAGTTCTTAATTTTCTATGATAAATACACACAGACACACAACTTGCAATAAGAAAAAAAATACTAAAAAAAAAGAGCTTCCTGTTTTTATGCTAAATAGAAAATCATTTCTACTCTCTCTCCCTACCTAATCGCCTTAATTATCATCAGAGTAATTCCAGAAGTATTCTATCTACTACCCAGATATTAATCTTAATCATTCTCTCTACCAATGGAGGGTAGTGGCAATCAGATGCTGGGTATAAACTAACCCCAAAACAAAAGTAATTAAATCACTATGAGCAAATCTAATTCTGAAAGGATGTCTGAAACTCTAAATGGACGTTTATGGCAATAAGTGCAACCTAGAAAAGCTACAGTCAAGGTCAGGAAAGACAGTCTGTAAACTGCAAAACAGAAAAGCTGTTCTCAGCCATAATAATAAATTATTGCTTTGAGCCTAGAACAGGCATGGCCAACATACGGCCCGCGGGCCAGATGTAATGAGTTTATGCAGCCTGCGATTAAATTTTTAATATTCTCCGCTACTTTAAAATTTCAGCTACTCAGAAGTGGAAGCATCTTTGATTATTAGAAATCCAGATATTTAAGAAGATAGTGATATGTGGAAAAGAATTCTGTGTGTGACTAATCTAGAGTTAACTTCCAATAATTGGTCAAATGGATTCTTGACACTTTATTTTTTTAAAAATTCCATTATAAAGATTTACAACCTTTGTACTCATCTGTACTCAATATGAACTGTTTGACTGTTTAGCAATGATGTGAAACCCACATTCTTTTAGGCGGAGTTTGCCAGTATGCACCCAAGGTCAAACAATTCGTTATTTTTGTGGTCAAGTGTGCTGAATCAAGTGGCATTGTAGCATAGACAATAGCTGCAGTTGATAACTGAAAATGTGTCCAGGCTGTTTGTAAAACAAAATAATTGTTTTATTTGCAATATAACCCCTTCAAGCTCATTCTATTAATTAAATAGTTTCGATTGATTGTGATACAGTTTGGGTATTTATACGGTATGTAATTATATTTTTATTAAAATATATTTTTATTAAAATAATATAGTATATTAAATTTTTTTACTCACATTTATTCATAGACAAATTACATAATAAAATTTTGTTTACTTAAATGAATCATTTTTGTATTTAACATTTTTAAATTTTAATTCGTCCAGCCCGTGAAAAAAGTTTTCTTTCTAATTGGCCCGGGGGCAAAAACTGTTGGCCAAGCCTGGCCTACACTCAAATGAATGTAACTAACCCCTTCCCCACTCAATGTAACCCCTACCTAGGACATGAAGACAAACCAACCATTACCAGCCTCCATATCTATATTTGAAAATGTACAAAAGGACTATTTCAGAAAAGAACCATATTACACAGATTTTTAAAGTTCAAAAAGTAAATTCATCTTTGTCTTTGTTCTTTACATTAAGCAAGGTCAAAAACTGAAGAGACTTCTAAAGTAAAAAATCCAATGTTGGGGACTGAATTATAAATAGTGTATTTTTATAATTTGGATATCTAGGGGACAGAGGTGCTGGGCCTAAACTCCTACCTCACCTGCCTAGTTAACAAAGAGCTATATCTGATTCTCACTTGTCCCACCCATGTTCTCTGGAAGAGGCTGGAAGCTAGTTTCTTATTGGTGTAAAGTTAGATTTGAATGGTATGGTGGGGGTTGTCTTTAAGTTGTCTTGAAAACAACTGAATTGCTAATGGACCACATTTTTTCCCTGAATAAAGGCTGATGTGTCTCTGGGAGCAGCCATGTTATGGCTCAGGAACAGTAGAGACTGTTCTCTGTGCCATCCTCCCGAACCCTTCTGTATGTATCTATATATCTTTAAGTCTCTCTCATTTATTTAATTCCATACCTTTTCCCATTCAAGACCCAGAATAGACTCATTGTGGCTGGACCACGACAACTGGAGCCCAACACGGGCCATTGAATAAGGCAAAGAGGAGAGGTAATGGAACCCCCCAGAAGCGTGCACAGAGAGTGAAGCTTTTAAGTACAGTGTGAGGGGAGAGAATAATAATGAAGTAATCTGAGAGCAAATAACTACGGGAGTGCTAGGATAAAAAATAAGGGTCCTTTTTGTAGAAATGTTTCCATATGAAGATGATTTGTTGTCTGAAGAGTATCAGGGTGAGCCGGAAACAGAAGGATGTGAATATGAGAACAACCTGGAGTCTGAGGATGACTCAGGGGATAAAAATTTCGCAGCTATGGCTGCCTTAACCACGGGGTCTCCACTGCACTCGGCTCCTTCCTACGTTCAAACCTCTGCTCCTCCATACCCTTATCGGGCTGATTCCAGAGTCTATAGCTCAATATCTGGGAAATTCCTGCTCCAACAATCTATAGACCAGGCTTGAAATATAGGGGAAACAATAAATGGCTTTACCTGTTTTCCCTATTGTAGAAACAAAGGACAATAATGGGAAACTAGTGCGAAAGCATGAACCTATACCTTTTAAAAATTTGAAAGAACTTAAACTTGCTTGTGCTCAATATGGGCCTACTGCCCCTTTTACACCTGGTTTATTAGATGCTGAGAAACCACTGAGCCACTTCACCCACAGGTGTTGTAAGGTACCAAAAACTATATAATTAATATTAATATTTTAAGAGGCTTGGAGAACATTTTATTAATTTGGGTTAAGGTGTGCAGAGAAATTGTGAGAATAGTCTCTGTACTGTGTGATTGGCATAACCAGGATGGCCCTTGGCATTGTATTGTAAATGCAAAGGGAAGGAAAACATGGATCCCCAGACATTCCACCACACCTCTGGGGAAAGGGGTGAATGGCTAGCCAGGTGCAGGAAGAGAAAAGCCAAAATAAACCTTTTCTTATAGCAATGAGCCATTTGCAGGCATTTGTCCACACAGAAACTATCTCTCCTATGTAAATGCGTGTAGTTAACACGTGTGACTCTGGACAGAGAGATAGCAGATGAACATTAGATAATATAGGAAAGCCTTTTAATATGTAAAGAGATATCTTTCTACCAATGTGTTGATTTGTAAATTTTGTTTTCTCCAAAAGGATGTATGGCTTGCAAATTGAACATAGTCCTATCATGTTAAAGGACATATGACTATAACCAATAGTGGTAAGGGGCTCCTAATTACAATTTTTGCTTCTGTACTTCCCACTTACAAAACTATAAAAACTAAGTAGAACAAAGGGCTGGCGTGCTCTCCCTCAGATTCCTGTTGGAGTTGCTGCCACTTGGCCAAGCTAGACAATAAAGCTTTGGTGTAAAATCGATGGACCTTGTTCGTGTCTTCAATGTTTCGGGTCCCTCCGGATTAGGCTTAACAGATACTATTAGTGCAAAATCTCTTCCGCCAAATGACTGGAAGATGATTGCTCGTGCCTGTCTCTCTTGGGGTGATTATTCACTGTGGAAATCAGACTTTCATGAAAAGGCCATGGAACAGAAGGAGAAAAATCAGCAAGAGGAGGTTGCTGTTACTCTAGATATGTTAACTGGAGAAGGACAATGTAAGGTCTGTGGATAGAGGGCTGGTCACGTGGAAACTTGGGCTCTGGGAACTTTGGCTCGAACCGCCCACAGTCAAGAGCGCCAAAAAGAAACTTCCTAGGACTCCTTGGAGACAAAGGTGATTGACTGTCAGCCAGTAAGATTTCTCTACGTCATATTAGCCCGACCGCCCTAGAGGGACTCTTTTTTAAATATACCCACGCGGTTTGTCCATGTGCGATTTTTTCCTGATCCTCCATCTTGCACGCCAGTGAGTCTCATCTGGGGAATGCTTTGTACTGAATAAAGCCTTTGGAACTTACCACACTTGGTGGCTCCGAGATCTGTTCCTTCCTTCTCGGTGGGGAAAAATACCTTACATTTTGGTGCCAAAAACCCGGGAGGAGTCAGAAGTCTGCAAGGACCACTCCTCTTCCCTTCCCTCCGAGAAAGAACCAGGACCTCCGACCTCCCACCCACTTCAGCGCACGGTGTGGTAAGTTCTCCACATCCAGCCTCCCCTCGCCTCAGTTCTCTCCTCCGAGAATCCCTGTCTGAAACCGTAGCTGTGTCAGGGACTTCTCTTCCAACAGAGTGCATTTGCTTTAGAGACGTCCGGAGCAATTCCATTCTACCTTTTCCGTTCGTGGCCCGACCGTGAGTTTTAGGACGCTAATACTCAAGTCTGACCACTCCGAGAACTGAGGGTGATTATGGGGGCAAAGGGATCCAAATCTGACTCTAAAACACCCCTGGGGTGCCTAATCCAGAATCTCTCAAACATTGATCATTCCATGAAAAAAAAGAAACTTATTTTCTTCTGTAGCGTAGCCTGGCCACAATACCCACTAAATAACCAGACCAGGTGGCCTCAGGAAGGGACTTTCAATTTTAACATCCTTACTGATTTATGGAATTATTGCCAGGAGGCTGGGAAGTGGTCAGAAATTCCTTATATTCAGGGGTTTTGGCATCTGCGTTCTCGTCCTAAACTCTGTGCTGGTTGCTCTACACCGCACATTCTTTTGGCCAGAGAAACCTCAGCTAAACCCTCCGCTCCAGATTCCTCCTCCTTTTCCGACTCCCCCGAGGAACTCTCTTCCCCTCCTGCAACACTTCCTCGGCTGCCTCGGTCCCATCGGACTCCTCCCCCCTCTTCGCTAGATCCTGCTTCCCCACCTGCAAATGATGCTCTCTCTCATTCCTCTTCAGTCAGTGCTCACACCTGATCTCACTCCAGGCCACAAGAGGAAGCCAACCTCCTATGCCCTCTCCGCGAGGTGGCTGGAGCAGAAGGAGTTGTTCGGGTTCATGTGCCTTTCTCCCTCTCTGATCTGTCTGCAATTGAAAAGCGCCTGGGCTCTTACTCTTCTAATCCTACCAACTATACCAAGGAATTCCAATATCTCACGCAGGCATATGACCTCACTTGGCATGATCTCTATGTTATTATGTCTTCTACCCTTACCCCCGATGAACGGGACCAAATCTGGATGGCTGCGCGAGCTCATGCAGATAAGGTCCACGCCTCAAACCCTCAAATGCCGGTGGGCCCAGAGGCGGTCCCTGACATGGACCCCAACTGGAATTACCAGGCGGAACAAACAGGTAGGAGACGACGAGACCAAATGATTGAATGTCTTGTAGCTGGAATGCAGGATGCAGCACAAAAGGTAGTTAACTATGACAGTTAAGGGAAATTACTCAGGGACCTGAGGAAAATCCAGCTCTCTTCTTAAATCGCCTCACTGACACTATGGTCCTCCACACTCGTTTAGACCCTACCTCCAATGCCGGGGCCACTGTATTAGCCACTCACTTTATTTCCCAATCTGCCCCAGACATTTGGAGGAAACTTAAAAAGTCAGAAGAGGGCCCCCAGACCCCTATCCGAGACCTGATGAACATGGCATTTAAGGTTTTTAACAGTCGAGAGGAACAGGCCGTGGCTGAACGCCAGGCCCGCATGCAGCAGAAAGTGTCACTCCAAACCCAGGCTCTTGTGGCAGCCCTAAGGCCAGAGCAACAAGGGCAAGGCACGGAGGGTGCTCGACCTAGGTCCGGGCCACCAAGAGGATCCCCACCAGGAGCTTGCTTTAAGTGTGGCAAGGAGGGTCATTGGTCCCAGCAGTGCCCCTGCCTGAGGCCGCCCATTAAGCCCTGCCCTAACTGCAAGCAGCCTGGTCACTGGCGGAGTGATTGTCCCCTTTTGGCAGCAGGCTCATCCTTGACGTCTCGACGTGGAGGACAGGCCGCTCAGATGGGAGACCAAGCCAGCCAGGTGGGGCCATCATTTGAATTCCTAGGCCTCGCAGACGACTGATGCGGCCCGGACTTGGAGACCCTCATTGCTCTCTCTGAGCCACGGTGATGCTACAGGTAGCGGGTAAGTCCATATCATTTCTTGTGGACACGGGGGCTACCTTCTCTGTATTGCCTACATACTCTGGACTTCTATTTCCCTCACAGGTCTCGGTTATGGGAGTGGGCGGGACCGTTTCTTCTCCTCTTCGCACACCACCTCTGACATGCAGTTTGGATGGAATTCCCTTTTCACACTCGTTCTTAGTCATGCCATCGTGCCCTGTACCCCTTCTGGGTCGAGACATTCTACACAGTCTTGCCATGATATTTGCAACTTCCTTTAAAGTACTTCAGCAAAATACTAACACTGATAATCTTCCTTATAGAGATAAAGAAAATATGGTCAAAATGTTAACAATTGTTGAATCTAGGTGAATGTTATATGGGTAGTCATTACTATTTCAATTTTCTGCATATTTAAAAAACTTATTATAAAAAATTTTCATATACACAAGAAGAATACGCCTATATTTGTCATTAAAAAGAAATCAAGAAACTGGAGGCAATTACAAGATTTAAGAGAAATAAATAAAACTATAAAAATTATGGGTCCTCTCTGGCTAGGACTCCCTTCTCCTACTGCCATTCCATGAAATTATCACCTTGTAATTATTGACTTGAAAAATTGTTTTTTTACTATTCCTTTAAGCCCTTATGATTGCAAACGTTTTGCATTCACTGTTCCTGCACTTAATTTCCAGACTCCAATAAAGCAATACCAGTGGAGAGTTTTGCCTCAAAGTATGGCTAACAATCCTAGCTTGTGCCAAAAATATATTGAAGGCAACACCCTAAAGCATATATAATTCATTATATGGATAATATTCTTATTACTCATCCAAGTCAAGACACTATGCTAACCATTTTGCAACAACTGGAATATTCTTTGAAAAAGTCAACTTTATATAACACCTGAAAAAATACAGCAATCTTTGCCTTTCTCTTATTTGGGACAAATTATTAAAGGACAACAAATTAGTCCACAAAAATTAAAAATCAAGACAAATCATTTGCAAACTTTAAACAGTTTCCAAAAATTATTAGGAAATATTAATTGGCTTAGACCATTCTTGAAATTAACTACCGGGGAACTGAAGCCACTTTTTGATATTCTTAGAGGCTAGGCTGAACCAGCTTCCCCTTGGCTACTTATAGCTGTGGGACAGAAAGCTTTAAAGCTTGTAGAAAAAGCCTTGCAACAAGCACAATTAAAATGCATAAATCCTGAAGAATCAATTGCCTTACTAATTTGTCCCTCAACTTACACTCCAATGGGACCATTGTGGCAAGCTTCAGGTCTTATTGAATGGATTCATTTAGCTATTCTAAATATTTATACGTTTTATCTCCGTATTTTGATCTTGTCTCCTCCTTGATTATTAAGGGACGAAGGCGACTTTTACAGCCTATAGGTTTTGAGTCTCAAATTATTATTGTTCCTTTTTCAAAAAATCAACAACAATGGCACTGAGAACCTTCCACAAAATGGCAAATTGCTTTTGCAAATTTTACAGGCCAAATTGATTCTCACTACCCAGCTGATAAAATAGTTCAATTTTCATTAATTACTACATTTGTCTTTCCTAAGACAATTGTTAATGTGCCCATTCTTGAAGCACCTATAGTCTTTACTGATAGGTCCAGCTCGGGAATAGCAGGCTTAATAATCAATGGACAAATTTAGACTGAATCAGTCACCTTAAAATCAGCTCAATGAGTAGAATTGCATGCCATTATCATGGCTTTTCAGCATTTTCCATGTTCCTCCTTTAATCTGTATACAGACAGCAAATACTTACTTATGGTTGTTTCCACTATAGAGACTGCTGTCTTAGGGACAGCTGATGAGGAACTATTTCAGCAGTTTCTCCTTCTTCAAAGACTTGATGTCAAAATAGAGCTCCATATTTTATAGGACATATTTGAGCTCACTCCATGCTTCCTGGAGCTTTAGCACAAGGGAATGCCCTTTCTGATTAAGCTACCCCCCAAAAAATTATTGGAGCAACTATGACAGATCAAGCAATCCAGTCTCATATTATTCATCACCAGAATGCTGCAGCCCTGCATAAACAGTTTCAACTTTCTCGGGAAGCAGCACAGCACATTGTTAAATCCTGTCCAAGGTGTTCTATACTACAATCTGTCTCTTCATTTGGGATTAACCCTCGTGGACTCCTACCAGGACAACTTTGGCAAACGGATGTTACTCATATACATTCATTTGGCAAACAGTCCTTTGTCCACATTACAGTGGATACTTATTCTGGATTTATAGTAGCCTCTGTCAGAACAGGAGAGGCTGCTAAGCATGTTATAGGTCATTGTTTGTATGCATCTTCTATTACTGGACTTCCTAAACTGATTTAAAATGACAATGCTCCTGCATATGTAGAAAAAGCATTTACTACATTTTGTCAAACTTTTGGACTTGACCTAAAGACAGGTATTCCTTACAATCCCCAGGGTCAAGGCATTGTAGAGCATGCACATCAAATGCTTAAAAATCAATTAGAAAAAACAAAAAGGGGAATTATACTCTCAAACTCCTGCAAATCTTTGTCATGCTCTTTTTACTTTGAATTTTTTGAATACTGATGTACAGGGTCATTCAGCAACTAAGAGACTCTGGAATCCTACAAGGAAAGTGTTCCCTGAAGTGCGATGGAGGGACCCACTCACAGGAATCTGGCAAGGGCCAGACCCTGTTCTCCTATAGGGGCCGACGATATGTGTGTGTTTTTCCTAGGTCTGCTGAAGCTCCTCAGTGGATTCCTGAATGATTGGTGAGTCATCATGACCCTGGATGAGAGACTCGCTTCACAAGAGCAATTGTATAAGACTTATTTTACTATGCTCTCATCCCTTTCTCTGTCAAACCTGTTATCCAGCTAATAATGCTATGCCTGGAAAGATGGCAAAGGGGGAGCCTGTTTTGTTTTTTGTTTGTTTTTTACAGGGACAGAGAGAGAGTCAGAGAGAGGGACACACAGGGACAGACAGACAGGAATGGAGAGAGATGAGAAGCATCAATCATTAGTTTTTTGTTGTGAGACCTTAGCGGTTCATTGATTGCTTTCTCATATGTGCCTTGACCGTGGACCTTCAGCAGACTGAGTAACCCCTTGCTCAAGCCAGCAACCTTGGGTCCAAGCTGGTGAGCTTTTGCTCAAAGCAGATGAGCCCGCACTCAAGCTGGCGACCTCGGGGTCTCGAAACTGGGTCCTCTGTATCCCAGTCTGATGCTCTATTCACTGTACCACTGCCTGGTCAGGCAAAGGGGGAGCCTGTTTGGACGTGCCTAAGCAGAAATCTTATATGGCCGTCTTGAGATTTTTTAAGAGAGATTTCTGTTTGGTATTTATCCTTATCACATTCCTATTAAAATAGCCCTACATAAGATCAAGCAAGCCACGTTCTAATCTCTAAAGTCCCCGGTTTCACTCTTGATTTGTGTGATTGTGAAGTCTTTGTTTAATGTCTAAATATGTCTGTTTTTAAGGCCTGAATTAAGTTCTTGTATGCAAAAATTGGAAATGCCGGCTTTAATATTGAAAAAATAAAATATCATCCCTACAAATTTTTAATTTTCATTAGAATAAGTAAAGCACACTCATTTAAATTTAAATAAAATGGGATGTGGATCCAAAAGACTTGCTAATCTGGCCAAACTGCTACAAGCTAAAGTTGCTGCAGCTGCAAAGCTTGAAGCAGGGTAGATTTGCTTAACAAAAGTGTAAATTTTTTTTTACTATTTACAATTTACTAATTAACAGTAAATTGCCTGTTAGTTAATAGGGTAGAAACGCATTGATAAGTATGGGAATATTGTTTGAAAATGTATTTACTATATTTTGTTAGATGTTAATATAAAGACAAGTATTTCTTACAATCTTTAAAGTCAAGGTATTATAAAGTGTGCTCAACAAATGCTTAAAAGTTAATTGTAAGTAATATAAAAAAGGGGGGAGTCATATCCTGAAACTCTTGCAAATCTATTTTATCATGCTTTTTACTTTAAAAAATTTCTTTTGAATGCTGATGTACAGGAGACGCCAAACCTCTTTCTCCTGCAAACTTCTACCCTCTTTTATTTGATCCAGTGAATAACGCTGTTTTTGTCTTTTTCCAATCAGCTCCAGATATACAGAAAAAGTTTATATAGGCAGATGAGGACCCTCAAACCCCTCAGCAAGATCTGAGCATGGCTTCTAAGATCTGTAATGACCAAGAGGAACAGAAAAGGCAGACGGAGCCCAAAAGAGATCAGGCAAAATACCAGCTCTTGGCATACACCCTTAAAAGCTCCAACACCCCAAAGGGACCTCATAGGACTCCTTCAGGTCCCTGCTTCAAGAGTGGAAAGGAAGGTCATTTGAGCTAAAGCCTGCCAGGCTTCTCAGCCTCCACTGGGGACATGCCTTTGCTGTGGCAGAAAGGGACACTGGAAGGTAAGCTGCCCCCTTGCTCCTCTAAGGGAGGGTTAAGTCTTTTCCGGCCCTGCTCCAGTCACCTGTGACCTGATATTGCCCAGCCTGCTGGGACTTGTCACTGAAGGCTAAAGGTGCCCAGGGGCATTGGCCCCATCTCACGTCACTGTGGACGAGCCTAGGGTATTTCTTCCAAGTAGCAGGTAAACTGATCTCATTTCTTATGGACACAAGGGCCACTTACTATGCCTTGCCTGAATATTCAGGTTTTTATTCATCCCTTGAAGATCTCTGTTGGGGGTGTTGATAAGTCTTATTTTCTGCTGCTTTATTTAATACAGGGGTCCCCAAACTTTTTACATAGGGGACCAGTCACTGTCCCTCAGACTGTTGGAGGGCCGGACTATAAAAAAAAACTATGAACAAATCCCTATGCACACTGCACATATCTTATTTTAAAGTAAAAAAACAAAACGGGAACAAATAAAATATTTAAAATAAAGAACAAGTAAATTTAAATCAACAAACTGACCAGTATTTCAATGGAAACTATGCTCTTCTCACTGACCACCAATGAAAGAAGTGCCCCTTCCGGAAGTGTGGCGGGGGCTGGATAAATGGCCTCAGGGGGCCACGTATGGCCTGTGGGCCATAGTTTGGGGACCCCTTGTTTAATATATAGTGTCTACTTTATTCCTCTTGCCTCAATGCCCCATGCCTATTTTAGGCTGGGACCTGCTCCTAATTTAGATGAATTTACCTCTGCCACCCAGCATAGTTTATCCCAAGGTTCTCTTCACCATGCCACAGTTGCAAAGCTCCAGGGAAAAACACCCTGGGTTCATCTCTCCAGTTTAAAGAAAATGGAAACTCTGTCTCCATACTTGCTGCAAATGGCCTTTTCCAGTCTACCTGAATCATTGCCAGCTAGAAGCAGTGGTCACTGGAATTTGGACTCTAGCTGCAAAGTGTAGAAATGTGAACACAACTCCAGTGCCTTGTGGACTTTTCCTAAATGTGTGTGACTTCTGCTCCTTGAGGCAGTTCTCAGACTGAAGTGGGGTTGGGTTACATTTACAAATAATATGAAGTGGTTATGGTGTCAACATGGACTTGATGAAATTACATTAACATGTTAAGGACATTTAAGGCTATAAGAATTTTATTTTAGATCCTGTTGTATTAGTTAAGACTTTGCTTGATAATCTATTGGGCTTTAATCACTTCATTATATTAGGACATTTGTTATAGTATCTGTTAGCATTGACTATTTTAATTTTGTTGTTTATTTTATATTTTTCCAGTCTGCTTCCAAGTCAGAACATGGGAATTCAGATGAATATGAATCACAGCACACAAATTAAAGTTTTAAAAAGACAGAAGGGGGATCTGTTGGGGACCAAAATATAAACAGTGTATTTTTACAATTTGGATATAACTTGGGGACAGAGGTGCTGGGCCTAAACTCCTACCTCACCTGCCTACTTAACAAAGAGCTATACCTGATTCTTGCTTGTCCCACCCATGTTCTCCAGAAGAGGCTGGAAGCTAGTTTCTTAACTGGTGTAAAGTTAGATTTGAATGGGATGGTGGGGCTTGTCTTTAAGTTGTCATGGAAACAATTGAATTGCTAATGGACCACATTTTTTACCTGAATAAAGGCTGATGTGTCTCAGGGAGCAGCCATGTTACGGCTCAGGAACAGTAGAGACTGTTCTCTGTGCCATCCTCCCGAACCCTTCTGTACGTATATATCTTTAAGTCTCTATAATTTATTTAATTCCACACATTTTCCTGTTCGAGACCCCAGAATAGACTCGTTGTGGCTGGACCGTGACAAGAGTTTACCCCGTATTTGGCTTGGAGTGACGTTAAACGGACATAAACACACAAAATACACAAACATAACTCTTCCAGTGTGGTCCCACCCTATTCTTAGTGAAGGCACGGTTTTAGTAACTCTGGAGCCAAGATAACAGGAGAAAAGTAGCCATCCATGGTTGAATATCAACCGAAGCTTTTTATTTATTTTTTCCTTCTCTAAAACTGCTGCTTCTTCACAGTTTATAATGTTACTGAGGCACTGGCTAAGTAACCACTTCCCATACATGATCTCACTTAATTTTTTAAAATTGTACTGAATTTCTTGGGGTGTCATTACTTAATAAAATTTATTTATTTATTTATTTATTTTCAGGGACAGAGAGAGAGAGAGAGAGAGTCAGAGAGAGGGATAGATAGGGACAGACAGACAGGAACGGAGAGAGATGAGAAGCATCAATCATCAGTTTTTTGTTGCGACACCTTAGTTGTTCATTGATTGCTTTCTCATATGTGCCTTGACCGTGGGCCTCCAGCAGACCGAGTAACCCCTTGCTAGAGCCAGCGACCTTGGGTCCAAGCTGGTGAGCTTCTGCTTAAGCCAGATGAACCCACGCTCAAGCTGGTGACCTCGGGGTCTCGAACCTGGGTCCCCTGCATCCCAGTTCGACCCTGTATCCACTGTGCCACTGCCTGGTCAGGCTACTTAATAAAATTATATAGGTGTTATCATTTGTATATTGCTTTGTGTGTTCACCATCCAACATCATTTAATGTTAATCTCTGTAAGGCCTTATAGGGATAGGAAAACTGCAGGTGAGAGAAGTTAGCTAGCTTGTCCAAAGTCACAGAGCTAGAACAAAGTCAAGATTTAAACTGAAAATCCTATCCCCTTAACACCAGATATCAAGTGCACCCTCAGCCCTCTGAGCCACTGCACGGCAAGGACATGCACCTGCACAATGGCTCTCACACCAGTTAGACTGCTCACTTACTCCACCAGCTCGAAGCACAGGGCTGACCAAAGGCAAGTCATCCATCAAACCTCATCTTAGTTAAGACTCTTTATAGTATAGATATTACAAATGGCACAATCATCCCAGTATTACACCTATTAACAAAGCCACATGCTTTTTACAATTACAAATTAGAATATATAGTTCAAAAAATCTCTCAAAACTTATAGGAAAAAAAGATCAGATTTGTGATTACCTGGGGGAGAGGGGAGGTTTTGAGGAAGGTGGTCCAAAGGTACAAACTTCCAGTTATAAGATGAAGTACCAGGGATGTACAACATCCCAGTAATGTACAACAGGATGACTCTAACTAACAATGCTCTATAATATATAGGAAAGTTAAGAGAATAGATCCTAAGAGTTTTTGTCAAAAGGATAAAAAATGTTTTTCTTTTTCTTTCTATGGTATCTGCATGAGGTAATGGATGTTAACTAAACTGACTGTGGTAATCATTTCACACTATGTAAGTCAAACCACCATGCTGTACACCTTAAATTTATATAGTGCTGCATGTCAGTTAAATCTCAAAAAAACTGGGGGGAAAGGAATGTATGGTTTTAAGAACAGACTGATATCAATGGTGATGAGCACAATTTAATCAGAACTACTCAACTAAAAATAATTCTAGTTTGAAAAGTCTATAGGCCACAATAAGAACCAGTAATAAAATGAAGGTATGTGCAGCCTTGAACCAATCTCTTCACCACTTCCCTCCATTCGCCCTCAATAACTCTTCCTCCAATATCCCTGCTTGTGTGATAAAGTCTTTAAAGTATGAACCAAGTTATTTTTTTAAAATTAAAAATGAGAAAATATATACTTTCCACTCTATGGAGTCTTTTTTCTTCTTGTGTATATGAAAATTTTTTATAATAAGTTTTTTAAATATGCAGAAAATTGAAATAGTAATAATGACTACCTATATAACATTCACCTAGATTCAACAATTGTTAACATTTTGACCATATTTTCTTTATCTCTATAAGGAAGATTATCAGTGTTAGTATTTTGCTGAAGTACTTTAAAGGAAGTTGCAAATATCATGGCACTTTACACACTTTTCCACTGTTATCACATCTAAAAAAATCAATAGCAAGTTTTCTTTAGGTTTTCCTTTACTGAAGTCTAATGTAATCAAGGTCCATACATTACATTTGGTGGTTTTGTCTCTTTAGCCTCCTTTTTAAATCTAGAAGTACTGCTCCTCACCCTCACCCCACTGACGTTTTATAAGAATAAGAATAGATGTCTTCTAGAATGCCCCACATCTTGGATATGTCTGTTTCACATTGAATTCAAATTGGGATGTGCACTACGTACAAAATACGCAGCAAATTTGAAGACTATATCTTCCCCTATATCAGTGCTTTTGCTTTCCGTGGTTTCAGTTACCTGTAGTCAACTGTGCTCCAAAGTATATATTAAACGGAAAATTCCAGAAATAAACAATTTATAAGTTTTAAACTGTACACCACTTTGAGTGGTAAAATTTAGCGCCCACCCACTAGAGACCTGAATCATCCCTTTGTCCAGAGTCTCCATGCTGTATATCAACCTGTTAGTTAACTTAATAGCTATCAGATCTACTGTCATGGTAGCCAAATGCTTCTGTTCAAGTAACTCTTATTTTATTTAATAATGTTTCCAAAGCCATTCATGTAACTTGTATTAAAGTATATTGTTATAATTGCTTTATTTTATTATTAGTTATTGTTGTTAATCTCTTACTCTTACTGTGCCTAATTTATAAATTAAACTTTACTATGTGTATGTATAGGAAAAAACAGTTGACCCTTAAAGAACTTAGGAGGCTTAATGACACTGATTGCCTGCATAGAATCTGAGTATACCTTTAGTCAGCCCCCTACATAGTCAGATTCCCAGTCACCAGGTGATCCTTGAACAACACAGTTTTGAACCGTGTGGGCCAAATGAAAAAAACAGAGTATAAGTAAACCTATGTAGTTCAAACTTGTGCTATTTAAAGGTCAATTCTACAATATATAAAAGGTAAGGTTCTTTTTTCTTTTTTTTCTTTTTTTGAGAGGAAGGAAGATAGTAAGAAAGACTTCTGCATGCACCCCAACAGGGATCCACCTAGCCACCTCTGTGTGGGGCCAATGTTTGAGTGAACTGAGCTATCCTCAGCACCTGAGGCTGATGCTAGGACCAACCAAGCTATTTTCAGTGCCAAGGGCCAATGCTTGAACCAATGGAGCTTCAGGAGAGGAAGAGAGACAGAAGGGGGAGAGGGAGAAGGAGAGAAGCACATGGTTGCTTCTCCTGTGTGCCCTGATCAGGAACCGAACCAAGGACATCATATATGGGGCCAATGCTCTATCCACTGAGCAAACTGGTCAGGGCCAAAGGGTCAGGTTCTATCTTTGGTTTCAGGCATCTACCAGGGGTCTTGGAACATATCCCCACAGTTAAGAGAGGACTAGAATATGAAAAAAGAATGTAAACTATCTGATTAATAATTCTGATTACAGGTAGAAACAATAATATTTTGGATATAGTGGGTTCCTTACAATATATTTTCAAAATTCATTTTACCTGTTTCTTTTTAAACTTCTTAATGTTGCTACTAAAAAGTAATGGTCACAAAGGTAGCTCACATTATATTTCTACTGGACAACAGTTTAATTGGATTCAGACTAAATATTTTTCCTAACATACTTTCTGGATGGTGTCTTGTCACTAACACAGTTAGTTAAAATACTAACTGCAAAATCTACCCACTGGGAAAGTACTTTTCTTTTTCCAATTAGTAAGAATTTTAGATAATTTTTATTTTTTCATTTTTTTTACAGAGAGAGAGGGATAGATAGGGACACACAGACAGGAACGGAGAGAGATGAGAAGCAACAATCATTAGTTTTTCATTGCGCGTAGCAACACCTTAGTTGTTCATTGATTGCTTTCTCATATGTGCCTTCACCGCAGGCCTTCAGCAGACTGAGTAACCCCTTGCTGGAGCCAGCGACCTTGGGTTCAAGCTGGTGGGCTTTTGCTCAAACCAGATGAGCCCGCGCTCAAGCTGGCGACCTTGGGGTCTCGAACCTGCGTTCTCTGCATCCCAGTCTGATGCTCTATCCACTGCGCCACCACAGTGGCATAGTGGTCAGGCATAGATAATTTTTAGATGCAACGTTTTTTCTGAGTGGTTTAGTATCCATTAACAATCCTAGCCTGAATTAATTATAACAAAGCTAGTTCAAAATGATAACTAGTATTTTTTCTTTAAAGAATGTTCCTTTATTCTCTCTACTTTTCTCACTCTTTTAGTTTTCTGCTCCTCTAAACTTTATTAGGATTCATGGATTGTATTCAGTATTTCACAATCAAGTTCAGTCACTTCTTTTTTTGTTTCTCATACTGTACCATATTTGGCCAGTAGAAGCCCCCTTCAAGCCAAATTCCATGTCTTTTGACAACTTAATTAAATTCCACTTCCCTATTTTGGCATGGCACAAGATATTCAAGGTCCCCCCTTCCCCCTGCCCAGTTCTGGTTGGACTTAGCCACTTGTCTAGGGGTTCACACTCCTTTTAATGAGAATGGTACTTAGAAACCAAGATCTGGTATTCAGTGTGCTCACTGGTATTATCCCTTTAAGTGGACAGAGCTATTAAAAAATCATGAATTCATACTGAAGTTTCCAATTCAAATTTAACATTTTTAAAAAAATTTGTTTGAAGTGACATTTGTATTTCATCTCTCTTACACTAAAAAAGCTTGGTTTCTAACATATTTTTTTAAATAAATTTTTATTAATGGTAATGGGATGACATTAATAAATCAGGGTACATATATTCAAAGAAAACATGTCTAGGTTATTTTGTCATTAAATTATGTTGCATACCCCTCGCCCAAAGTCAGATTGTCCTCCGCCACCCTCTATCTAGTTCTCTGTGCCCCTCCCCTCCCCCTAACTCTCTCCCTCCCTCCGTCCCATGTCCTCCCTCCCCCCACCCCTGGTAACCACCACACTCTTGTCCATGTCTCTTAGTCTCGTTTTTATGTTCCACCAATGTATGGAATCATGTAGTTCCTGTTTTTTTCTGATTTACTTATTTCACTCCGTATAATGTTATCAAGATCCCACCATTTTGCTGTAAATGATCTGATGTCATCATTTCTTATGGCTGAGTAGTATTCCATAGTGTATATGTGCCACATCTTCTTTATCCAGTCTTCTATTGAAGGGCTTTTTGGTTATTTCCATGTCTTGGCCACTGTGAACAGTGCTGCAATGAACATGGGGCTACATGTGTCTTTACGTATCAATGTTTCTGAGGTTTTGGGGTATATACCCAGTAGAGGGATTGCTGGGTCATAAGGTAGTTCTATTTGCAGTTTTTTGAGGAACCACCATACTTTCCTCCATAATGGTTGTACTACTTTACAGTCCCACCAACAGTGAATGAGGGTTCCTTTTTCTCCACAGCCTCTCCAACATTTGCTATTACCCGTCTTGTTGATAATAGCTAATCTAACAGGTGTGAGGTGGTATCTCATTGTAGTTTTCATTTGCATTTCTCTAATAACTAATGAAGCTGAGCATCTTTTCATATATCTGTTGGCCATTTGTATCTCTTCCTGGGAGAAGTGTCTGTTCATGTCCTCTTCCCATTTTTTTATTGGATTGTTTGTTTGTTTGTTGTTGAGTTTTATGAGTTCTTTGTAAATTTTGGATATTAGGCCCTTATCTGAGCTGTTGTTTGAAAATATCAGTTCCCATTTAGTTGGCTGTCTGTTTATTTTGATATCAGTTTCTCTTGCTGAGCAAAAACTTTTTATTCTGATGTAGTCCCATTCATTTATCTTTGCCTTCACTTCTCTTGCCATTGGAGTCAAGTTCATAAAATGTTCTTTAAAACCCAGGTCCATGATTTTAGTACCTATGTCTTCTTCTATGTACTTTATTGTTTCAGGTCTTATATTTAGGTCTTTGATCCATTTTGAATTAATTTTAGTACACGGGGACAGGCTGTAGTCGAGTTTCATTCTTTTGCATGTGGCTTTCCAGTTTTCCCAACACATTTGTTGAAGAGGCTTTCTTTTCTCCATTGTGTGTTGTTGGCCCCTTTATCAAAGATTATTTGACCATATATATGTGGTTTTATTTCTGGGCGTTCTATTCTGTTCCATTGGTCTGAGTGTCTATTTTTCTGCCAATACCATGCTGTTTTGATTATCGTGGCCCTATAATATAGTTTAAAGTCAGGTATTGTAATGCCCCCAGCTTCATTCTTTTTCCTTAGGATTGTTTTGGCTATTCGGGGTTTTTTATAGTTCCATATAAATCTGATGATTTTTTGTTCCATTTCTTTAAAAAATGTCATAGGAATTTTGATGGGAATTGCATTAAATTTGTATATTGCTTTGGGTAATATGGCCATTTTGATTATATTTATTCTTCCTATCCAAAAACAAGGAATATTTTTCCATCTCATTGTATCTTTTTCGATTTCCCTTAACAATGCTTTGTAATTTTCATTATATAGGTCCTTTACATTCTTTGTTATGTTTATTCCTAGGTATTTTATTTTTTTTGTTTCAATCGTGAAGGGGATTATTTTTTTGAGTTCGTTTTCTAATATTTCATTGTTGGCATATAGAAAGGCTATGGACTTTTGTATGTTAATTTTGTATCCTGCCACTTACTGTATTGGTTTATTGTTTCTAATAATCTTTTTGTGGAGTCCTTCGGGTTTTCGATGTATAGGATCATATCATCAGCAAAAAGTGATACCTTTACTTCTTCTTTTCCGATATGGATGCCTTTTATTTCTTTGTCTTGTCTGATTGCTCTGGCCAGAACTTCTAGCACCACGTTAAATAAGAGTGGAGAGAGTGGACAACCCTGTCTTGTTCCTGATTTAAGGTAGAAAGTCCTCAGTTTTATGCCATTTAATATGATGTTGGCTGATGGTTTATCATATATGGCCTTTATCATGTTGAGATATTTTCCTTCTATACCCATTTTGTTGAGAGTCTTAAACATAAAATTGTGTTGTATTTTATCAAAAGCCTTTTCTGCATCTATTGATAAGATCATGTGGTTTTTTTTCTTTGTTTTGTTGATATGGTGTATTACGTTAACCGTTTTGTGTATGTTGAACCATCCTTGAGATTCTGGGATAAATCCCACTTGATCATGGTGTATTATTTTTTTAATATGTTGTTGTATTCGGTTTGCCAGTATTTTGTTTAGTATTTTAGCATCTGTATAGGTCTGTAGTTTTCTTTCTTTGTGCCATCCTTGCCAGGTTTTGGAATGAGGGTTATGTTGGCCTCATAAAATGTGTTTGGAAGTATTGCTTCTTCTTCAATTTTTTGGAAGACTTTGAGTAGAATAGGAACCAAGTCTTCTTTGAATGTTTGATAGAATTCACTAGTATAACCGTCTGGGCTTGGACTTTTATTTTTGGGGAGGTTTTTAATAGTTTTTTCTATTTCCTCCCTGCTGATTGGTCTGTTTAGGCTTTCTGCTTCTTCATGACTCAGTCTAGGAAGGTTGTATTGTTCTAGGAATTTATCCATTTCTTCTAGATTGTTGTATTTGGTGGCATATAATTTTTCATAGTATTCTACAATAATTCTTTGTATATCTATGATGTCTGTGGTGATCTCTCCTCTTTCGTTTTGGATTTTATTTATTTGAGTCCTGTGCCTTTTTTCCTTGGTGAGTCTTGCCAAGGGTTTGTCAATTTTGTTGATCTTTTCAAAGAACCAGCTCCTTGTTTTATTGATTTATTCTATAGTTTTTCTGTTCTCTATTTCATTTATTTCTGCTCTGATTTTTATTATCTCCTTTCTTCGGCTGGTTTTGGGTGGTCTTTGTTCTTCTTTTTCTAGTTCCTTAAGGTGTGAAGTTAAGTGGTTTACTTCGGCTCTCTCTTGTTTGTTCATATAGGCCTGAAGTGATATGAACTTTCCTCTTATTACTGCTTTTGCTGCATCCCAGAGATTCTGATATGTCGTATTTTCATTTTCATTTGTCTGTATATATCTTTTGATCTCTGCGCTTATTTCTTCTTTGACCCATTCATTTTTTAGAAGTATGTTGTTTAGTTTCCAAATTTTTGTGGGTTTTCCCCCTCTTTTTTGCAGTTGAATTCTAGTTTCAAGGCTTTATGATCAGAAAATATGCTTGGTACAATTTCAATTTTTCTAAATTTGCTGATATTGTCTTTGTGGCCCAACATATGGTCAATTCTTGAGAATGTTCCATGTACACTAGAGAAAAATGTATACTCTGTCGCTTTGGGATGAAGTGTCCTGTAGATGTCTATCATATCCAGGTGTTCTAGTATTTCGTTTAAGGCCACTATATCTTTATTGATTCTCTGTTTGGATGACCGATCTAGAGCCGTCAGCGGTGTATTGAGGTCTCCAAGTATGATTGTATTTTTGTTAGTTTTTGTTTTAAGGTCAATAAGTAGCTGTCATATATTTTGGTGCTCCTTGGTTTGGTGCATATATATTAAGGATTGTTATGTCTTCTTGATTCAACTTCCCCTTAATCATTATGAAATGACCATTTTTGTCTCTGAGTACTTTTTCTGTCTTGTAGTCAGCATTATTAGATACAAGTATTGCTACATCTGCTTTTTTTTGGGTGTTGTTTGCTTGGAGTATTGTTTTCCAGCCTTTCACTTTGAATTTGTTTTTATCCTTGTTGCTTAGATGTGTTTCTTGTAGGCAGCATATAGTTGGATTTTCTTTTTTAATCCATTCTGCTACTCTGTGTCTTTTTCTTGGTAAGTTTAATCCATTTACATTTAGTGTAATTATTGACACTTGTGGGTTCCCTACTGCCATTTTATAAATTGCTTTCTGTTAGTTTTGTATCTTGTTTGTTTCTTCTCTTTTGTTTTTCTATCATTTGTTTTTGTTTGTTTGTGTTCCATAGTTCTTTCCTCTGTTGCTACCTTTTTTAAGTCAAGTGTTTTTGTGGTGGTTTTTTCAAGGGTGGTTACCATTAAGTAATGAAAAGGGTACCTACCATATTCATTGTAGTACCCTATCTTATGAGTATTTCTGCACTTCATCGTCCTTTGCTACTGTTAATCTCCATCCTCTCCCCCCTTTTTTTCCTTTGTTGTCACAGTTTAAGTTTGGTTTTATTGTGTTCTTGGTGGAGCTGTTACTTGTGGTGTTGTTTTCTTTTGTTCTTTGAATCTGGTTGGAAAACCCTCTTTAGTATTTCCTGGAGTGGGGGCTTTCTGCTGATAAATTCTCTCATCTTTTCTGTATTTGTGAATGTTTTTATATCTCCTTCGTACTTGAAGGATAGCTTTGATAGGTATAGTATTCTTGGCTGAAAGTTCCTCTCTTTCAGGGCTTTAAATATTGGGGTCCACTCTCTTCTAGCTTGTAGAGTTTCTGCTGAGAAATCTGCTGATAATCTAATAGGCCTTCCTTTATATGTTGTACTCTTCTTTTCCCTGGCTGCCTTGAGAATTTTTTCTTTGTCATTGGTTTGTGTCATCTTTATTATGATGTGCCTTGGAGTGGGTTTGTTGGGGTTAAGAAAACTCGGTGTTCTGTTTGCTTCTTGAATTTGAGGCTTTAGTTCTTTCCACAGGCTTGGGAAGTTCTCATCTATTATTTGTTTGAGTATATTCTCCATTCCATTTTCTTTCTCTTCTCCCTCTGATATACCTATTATTCTTATGTTATTCTTTCTGATGGAGTCAGACAATTCCTGTAGGGCTTTCTTGTTTTTTATTATTGTTGAGTCTCTTTCTTCTTCTCTCTGTTGTGCCTCAAGTTGTTTGTCTTCTATTTCACTAATCCTATCTTCTATCTGGGCTGTTCTGTTAGCTAAGCTTGTTACCTCGTTTTTCAGCTCGTGAATTGAGATTTTCATTTGTTTGATTTGTTTTTATAGTTTCAATTTCCTTGGTAATATATTCTTTGTGTTCATTGAGTTGTTTTCTGATCTCCCTAAATTGCCTTTCTGTGTTTTCTTGTATATCTCTGAGTATTTTTAAGATTTCTATTTTAAATTATCTGTCATTTAGCTCCAAGGCTTCCAATATGTTAAGTCTTTTCTCCATAGATTTTTCCACATCTATTTGTGTTACCTCTCTTTCTTTTGTATCCATAATATTCGATTTCCTCTTTCTTATTGGCATCTGAGGGTGGTCTTGTTGATAGCACTAATTAGAATTAATAAAGAGTAAAAGGTTAAAAAAAAAAAAGTAAAATACCCCACAAAAAAAAACAGTAATAATTTATTATTTCCCCCTTTTTTTCTTTCTTCTCTTTCCCTCCTCTCCCCTCCTCAGGGAAATATCGTGATGACCTGTGAATTATATTATGTTAAATGGAACAAAAACTGCCTATAATGGAGGGCCTGATTTGGGGTGAAGAGTTCAAGGGGCAAAAAAAGGGAGTAGGGACCTACTAAATGCAAAAAATAAAAAAAAGGAAGAAAATCTTAGACAAGCATAAGATGATTTGCTTGTAAGTGATGGTCGACTGAGAGATATAATGAGAGGGATAAGAGGGAACCAGAAAAAAGGAGAAAAAAAAGAATAATAACGAAGAAAAAAATAAAAAAATAAGTAAAAATCTGTTGTATTAAGTGGAGCGAAGACTAAATACAATGGAGACCTTGGGTTGGGAGGAATGCTAGTGAGTTAAAAAGCAACGTAAAAAATACCCAAAATGCCACAAAAACAAACACAAACAAAAAAACAAAAACAAAAGCGAAAAAGAAAAATAAAACCAAAAAAAACCTTGAGTCCCAAATTAACTAATTTGTTCGTGATTTAGGACTAAAAGGGAGGAAAAGTAAAATGAGAAAAGAAAAAACGAATAGAAAGGAAAAAATAAGAAAAAGAGAAAAACGAAGAAAGAAAAAAAAAGGAAGAGAAAAAAACAAAATAAAGCAAAACAAAAAACAAAACAAAAGAGGAGAGAGTGAGAGTTAAGTGTTTTGGAGTATAATCTTAAAGGAGGGTGAGGATGAAGAAAAGAAATAAAATGTAACACTCATGGGTAGTGTAGTTCAAGAAAAGGGAAGCATAAATGGGCAGAGACTAGAAGGACCGAGGTGGAGGAAATAGAAATAATAATAATAAAGGCAATAAGATAGAAGAAACAAACAACAACAACAAAAATATTAGTGGAACAAGTTGTAAAGTCTGTGGATTTTTCTTGATTTTGAGAGGTTAACTTCTTCCTTTTTCTTTTCTCTCCCTCTTCCTGGTCGGTGACTCTGTACCCCAGGCTCTGCCCCTGTGTCACACTTAGGTAGGGATTTGCAGTTGATGGGATTCTATGGCAATGTCATATAATTGGCTTTAGTCTTGCTGGTAGTCAAGGCTTGTTGGTGTTTGCAGGGTCCAACGATGAGAGAGTTTGCTTTCCTGGAGTCTCTCTCCTAGTCCCCCCTTCCTGAATTAGCAGCCTGGTGATCCAGCTATAAGGCTGCTACTGCTTCTGCCTGGGGAGTAAGAGGCTCAAAGAGCTAGGAAATCCCCACTCTATCCCCACTCAGCGCAAGGCTTTGGGAAAGGCTCTGGCAGTCAGAGCCTCCAGTGTAATCAGGCGGGGGTGGGAGTCAATTGTTGTCAAGGTGACTGTTCAGCGCCTAGCATTCAGTTGGACCACTCAACCCAGGCTTTCCACACTTTGTAGCCTGTTTTGGCTGGGAAGAAGAGGCACTAGTATCTGCTTGCGACTAGTGTAGTATAGCTCTTATTATCTGCCAAGTCCCTCTTGTTAGCGTTTATCCCTGAATATGGAGGCTTTATCAATCAGAAGTTGCCCCTGCCCCTTTAGCGAGAGGCACTAAAAAATATCACGCCTCTTGTCTTGGATCGCTGAACTGAGAGAGATCTTATCAATTAGAGCCCGTGGGTGCGCAGATTTCATGGGTTAAGCTAATTTCAGTGATTGGGTCCACAGCTGTGCTCCAGAAGGTATTTCAGGCTGCCTACGTGCCCCTCCCCCAACGCTTGATTGTTATCTTGAATGGCTGGGTGAGGTGCGCCGCCCACGCAGAGAATCTCCCAACTAGGGAAGACCGCCCTGGCGCCTCTCCCGCTCGCCCCGCCGCTGGCGGCTGGGGCGCACCGGGCGCAGGATAATGGGGCACCCTGGGTGTGCGGGCCAGTAGGGCGCTCTGGGCGCGTGGAATGCCCAGGGCACGCGCGCGAATGGGGTGCTCCGGGCACCGGTGGCTGGGGACTCTCACTCACAGTGTGCGGGCCGCTGGGAACGTTAGCGGTGCTCGCTCTGCAACCGGACCGGGCGCGCACCAGTGGCTGCTCGCCGCTCCCGAGTGTGGGCCAACTCACCACAGGCGCACTCCCTCCGCGGCTTGAATGAACGTCCCTGCGGTAGTTAGCTTCCTCCACACCCTCCTCTCTCAGATTCAAGTGATAACAGTCCTTTTGCTTTCAGTTTGTGTGGAACTCCGGAATGCTCCGAGGATAAATTTTTCTGTTTCTAGTTGATAAATTTGTTGTGATTTTGGGGAGATCTGTCGGATGCGCTGCTCACAGCGCCATTTCCGTGACGTCACTTGTAAGGCCAGGAGCCGCCATCGTGGCCATTCACATGCAGGTTCCCATTGGATTCGGGCAGACGATAAAGAAATGGCGGAGTCAGAGGATGGGGGGCCATCCTATTTATTGGTGTCTCACCAAGACAGGCAAACCACAAAAGAAGACAAGGGAAAAGCAGAAAACCAGCTCTTCCCATGAAGGGCAAGGGATCAGGGAAGCCCCTGCAATTGTGATAGCAGGAACTGTGTGTCCAAGCTCTTGGTCTGTCCCACGTTATAGTGGAGAAAACCAAAATCCCTTAATCCAATATACAAACAAGGAAGTCTCCGATACAAAGTCACCCATCCAAGGCATAATTGGATTCCTCATGAGAGTGCACCACCCAGATAATACAATCATTCAAGGGTGTGGGGAAAAGCTTAGTCCCAAAACCAAACCCCAGGCTACAACGACCTGGCCTGCTTATAGCCTGTCCCCCACACCCAATATAAGTCACAAGCGAGCAAACATATATATCACATTTACAAACTTATTTGACCAACATTCCACCCCTTTTGCTCGCTTTACAATCTAAACCACAGGCATTTTCCATGATGGTCACTGTGCAAGGAGTAGGATACATTGCATAAACAGAAATAGTACCAACTACAGCAATAGGATTAACAGATCAAAAACTATGGGCGAAATGAAAGAGCTGTCAGTGGCACCAAGAGAGGCAAATCTTTTCCCTCTGGCAGAATACAGGCCAGAGTTTTGTCTGCAGACAGCACCGTAGCTGGCACCAGAGGCTGCCCTGAGTGGGCATACCAAACCTTATTGGCCAATACACCAGCATCTGCTGGTTCTATGTGTAGTAAAATAGGGGAACTCATTATTGGCCATAAAGAAATTACAAAGGTGCCCTTCAAAATGCTGTCCCCTTGAGCACTCAAGGGATAATACACTTCTACCTTAGGTGGCCAGGTGCTGGTTGCCCAAGGAGTTAACTGGAGGTCCACCTCTAACCCCTTTCCCCATGGTGCCCACAAGGCCACCCATCTCAGATGGGGGGCCTGTACAGTCCAGGGCCAAGTCCATTGAAGCTGTTGTCCTTTAAGAAGGGCTATTGGAGCAGGCAAGAGCACGTTGCCCTGCTGTCCGAAACCTGGCTTGAGTAAAATGTCCTTGGTGCGTATCTGTAACTGAATAGGGGCAGCTGTCCGATGCAGGAGGGCCTCTACTGGAGCTGGGCTTCCCCGTCGAGGTTGCTCATTCAAAATCTGAAGTACTGTCCATAAGCAGCGTGTCCATCCAGTAAGAGAGCCGGTGCCCCCCTCCTGTCGCAGTCCCTGCTTTAAGAGTCCATTATAACGCTCAATGATACCAGCAGCCTGGGGGTGGTAGGGAACATGGTACTTCCAGTCCACCCCCAGCTTTTGAGCCCATTGCCTCACCGTTGAACCAGTGAAGTGGGTAACATTGTCACTTTCAAGGACCAGCGGTCGCCCGTATGCAGCACTCAGGCGGTCCAGAGCCTGTATGACTGCCCTCTGGTCAGGGTTACGAGCGGGGTAAGCAGTAAGCAGCCCGGTGGCAGTATCTACACAAGTGACTGCATACTGGTACCCTTCTGACTTTGGTAAGGGTCCAATGATGTCTATCTGCCATCGTGTCAGTGGGACATGACCCCTCTGGATCTGTCCAGGTGACACCAGTGGTCTCCGAGGGTGTTCCTTGGAACATACTGCACATTGCTCACAGGCTGCAAGTACCTCTGCATAGGACACAGGCAAGTTCCAAGCCTTAACCGTAGCCCACATAGTTTTCTGTCCTGCATGGAGCAGGCGCCGGTGGAGCCACTGTGCCACATCACCTGCAGGTGCAGTCTCCAACCATCGCACCCTTGCCAACGTATCTGCCTCATCATTCCCAGGATGGGCTAGAGGGGTATGCCCTGTGACATGATATACTGTCACCTGCTTCTGGTGTCCTATTTCCCATAAGTCCTGCCACATGGCCTGACCCCATAATGGACGGTGCATTACCATCCACTGGTTAATGTGTCAAGTAGCAATCCAAAGGGTCAGTCCACGATAGACAGCCCAACTGTCAGTACAGATCACCAGAGGTGAAGGTTCATTATGGGCAACTAGCCAAACAGCTCTTAATTCTGCCCATTGGCTGCTTTGGCCTGTACCCGTGTCCATCCAAATAGTCTCAGTGGCTGGATGGAAGGCGATAGCCGTCCATTTGGCAGGTTGGCCCCTGCTGGAACCATCAGTATACCAGGCATCTTCGGGGATGGGCACCCGCCCCTCCTGGTAGGGACTGACCTCAGGTTCTGCCTCCTGAGCCCCAGTTGCACCTGACTCTAAAGTCGCATAGGTGACTGGACCCAAGACTTCCTGCAGTTCTGCCCTCAATGGGCTGGTGCTAAGAGCACAGCGTTGTTGCAGATAGGCACCCCACTTGGCCAGGGTAGACATTTGGGCCATACCACTACGTGGTTTAGTTGCCCAATCTCTCACCCATCCAGCTATAGGGTATGTTGTTTTGACTGTAACTGGTGTTGTGGTTGTAATACTCTCAGTTGCCAGGAGGGCAGCATACACAGCTGCCAGCTGCTTCTCTACTAATGAGTAACGAACTTCAGCACCTTTCCACAATTGGGACCAAAATCCAATAGGTTGCCGTAGGCGCTCTGTCCGCTGCCACAAGCCCCATCCAAACCCCTCCGAGGTTACATGAACATCCAGCTCACAGGGCCTGGCAGGATCAAACACATTCAAGGCCTGTGCCACCTTGACAGCTCTCTTAGCAGCTGCAAATGAACCTTGCACCTGCTCAGTCCAATCCCAGCGAACCCCCTTTCGAATAAGGTTGTACAAGGGGTGTAGTAACTGAGCCAAATGCGGTATAAATGCTCGCCAATACCCCAACAAACCTAAGAATTCCTGTAACTGTTTTACCGTTGTGGGCACGGGGTAGGCTTGAATCTTATCTATAACTGCGTCAGGGATAACTTTTGTCTTACCCGACCAGACAACTCCCAAGAATTTAACAGATAACCCAGGTCCTTGTAATTTGTTCTCGTTAACTGCCCAGCCACATGCTTTCAAATGAGATAGCAGGGTAGGGACTGCTTGCTCCAATTCTGAAAGAGAATCACTAGTTAGCATAATATCATCAATATAATGGTATATGCGGACTACCTCTGGCTGTTTCCATTTAGCCAGGTCAGCAGCCACCAGCCCATGGCACAAGGTGGGGCTATGCAAATAGCCCTGGGGTAACACTGTAAAGGTCCATTGTCTCCCTTCCCAACTGAAGGCAAATTGGTCTTGACTCTCTGCGGCTATATCAATAGAGAAAAAAGCATTGGCCAAGTCTGCCACAAAGTGGTATGTCCCCAACTCATGGCTTAGCCGATCCATCATGTTAGCTATCGAAGGAACAGCAGCGTGCAAAGGGGAAACAACTTTATTAAGTTCCCTGTAATCTACTGTCATTCTCCAGGTTCCATCTGCTTTGCGCACAGGCCATACTGGGGAGTTGTAAGGACTGTGTGCTGGCCGGATGATCCCCACCTTTTCTAGTTCAAGGATTGTCCCTGTGACTTCTTCATAACCACCTGGCAGGCGGTACTGCTTGGTGTTAGTCACACGCCGAGGGACGGGTAATTGCAAAGGGGAATATGATGCATGTCCCCGCACTACTGCCTTCACGACCCTGATCTGCAGCCGGAACTCCCCAGCTGTAGTTTCCAACCACAGTCCTTGCAAGACATCTACCCCCAAAATATATTCAGGAATAGGAGATACATACACCTTATATGGCTTAGGAGGCAGTCTCCCTATCCCCAATGGAATAGTTATTGGCTTCACTTGAACAGTTTGGCCCCCATAACCGTCAATGGCCATTGGGGTGCCAGCAAACCGCTCTGGGTTTCCATAGAGAAGGGAACATTCTGCACCTGTATCCACCAAGGCCAACACCTGTTGTACATTGGAAGGGGACCAGTGGATAGCCAGTTCCACATGTGGCCTCCGGTCCCCGCCCATCCCCGTTAGACGGGTCCCTCGGCCTTTTTCCTATTCAAACTGGTACAGTGGGTCTTGGGAGTTCCCCTCTCCCTCGGCCGTCTCTATCATATAATCTTGTAACCGAGCTGTGCGTGCACCAAACATTTTATTGGTAGCTGCTGGGGCCTTTCGTCTCAGTGGCTGGAACTTCTGTTCTGGTTTAAGCTGCCACCAAAGCTCCAAAAGAATTTTATTAGACTGGCCATCCAATTTCCCCTTATCTGCTCCAGCCACAATCAAGTCTACCCACATCTGTGTTCGGGTAACCTTTACAGGCCCGTTTCCCTTGTTAGTTGGGGGGGAAACATAGGCAGCAGCCCTCACTGCTTTATGATCCCGAGCGGCCTCCAGCTCTCCCAAATCTGCTACCATCTGTGTAACTGCATTGATGGGCTGCCCCACATAGGGGCCCAAGATAGCCACAAGTGACCCAAAAAGGGCTGACGGGGCGCTAGCAAGGACAAATTCCCTCATTTTGGCCGTAAACACTTCCTCGTCTGGCCCACGAGACCCAGGGTTGAAAACAGCATTCTTCATACCTAGTTCTCGAAGGACCTTTACTAACTCACTGTAGCACTGCCACCGACTCATTGCCCCCGGCAGTTCTCCAGCATTCTGCCAGACCATACGAATGGCAGCCATCACCCATTCTAATAGGGTATGGTCTCCTGGGTTGCCATGGCAGTTCTGAAGACGCTGCCTCAAGGAAGAGTGTGTGGTAATGGCGGCCAATTTCTCCATCTCTGTTCCGGAGAGCATAATGCCATCCACCCCTATATCCCATAATCGTAGTAACCAGGCTACCAGGGATTCAGTAGGTTTCTGCCTAAATTGTGCCCCCAACTCCATCAGCTCTGCCTGGGTATAGGGCCGGACCACAGAGTGTTCCATTACCTGGGCTGGAGGCTTTGGCTGCCCCTGAGGGACTCTTTGTTGCTGGGTTTTTACCTTCTTGGCGACAACTGGTCGGGCTCTCAGTGTGCGTATGGCAGCTTCAGCCTGAGCCTTCTCATCCTCAGAAGAGGAGTCGCAAGCGCCTGCTCCCACTGACTCAAAGCCAATCCACCGGCACGGATGCTGCTGCTCCTTTGGTGACCGTTTAGGCTCCTGTGGCTGCTGGCTTTTGGCCAGAAGCTGAGACTCGAGCTCTTGAATCCACAGTTGTTTCTCCAACAACTGCCGGTGAACACGTTCAACTTCCAGGGTAAACTGCAACTCGCGAACCCGTAATTCCTTCTCCAGTGCTCGCTCCAATTCCAGCCTTTTCTGCCGTTCTATTTTCAATTCATACTGAAGCTTTTGACCTCGGGCAGTTTCCTCTTGAGTAAAAAACATGTAGCCCATGGCCCCTAAAAGGACAGCCATGGGGAGCCAGAGCAGCAACCAGTACTCTATCCCACCCATCAAGGGTGGTGGCTCCATACCAATCTCTGAATCCTGCCGACTACGCCAGTTGTAAGGCCAGGAGCCTCCATCGTGGCCATTCACATGCAGGTTCCCATTGGATTCGGGCAGATGATAAAAAAATGGCGGAGTCAGAGGACGGGGGGCCATCCTATTTATTGGTGTCTCACCAAGACAGGCAAACCACAAAAGAAGACAAGGGAAAAGCAGAAAACCAGCTCTTCCCATGAAGGGCAAGGGATCAGGGAAGCCCCTGCAATTGTGATAGCAGGAACTGTGTGTCCAAGCTCCTGGTCTGTCCCACTTTATAGTGGAGAAAACCAAAATCCCTTAATCCAATATACAAACAAGGAAGTCTCCGATACAAAGTCACCCATCCAAGGCATAATTGGATTCCTCATGAGAGTGCACCACCCAGATAATACAATCATTCAAGGGTGTGGGGAAAAGCTTAGTCCCAAAACCAAACCCCAGGCTACAACGACCTGGCCTGCTTATAGCCTGTCCCCCACACCCAATATAAGTCACAAGCGAGCAAACATATATATCACATTTACAAACTTATTTGACCAACATCACTCTAACATATTCCTTTTATATTGCTATTTTCTACCAACAATGAACCTATTATGTGAAATTTAAAACTCCCTGGGTAGACATTGCAATGCGACCCAAATTTACTTAAATTATTTTCCCTGAGGGGTGACATTACCAATTCCATAGACATCGGGATATTTTCACACCATGCTAGTAGCTTCTTTGGTACTGCAGTCTTCTCTTTTCACAATTTCTTTTACGAGGGTCAGATATTTATTGCCCTTTTAAAATCACGAACACCTAAATGTAGTTTTGGCCTTCTGTCCCACCTGCCATGCCACCAACAATGCAAAGCTTCTGACTCTCTACCAGAAGCGAGAGCCTGGACCACAGAACAGAGCTCACAAGTTGCACGTGATGCAGGCATGAAGATAATGGCTCGGCTCTGGCCGGTTGGCTCAGTGGTAGAGCGTCGGCCTGGCGTGCGGGGGACCCGGGTTCGATTCCTGGCCAGGGCACACAGGAGAAGCGCCCATTTGCTTCTCCACCCCCCCACCCCCTCCTTCCTCTCTGTCTCTCTCTTCCCCTCCCGCAGCCAAGGCTCCACTGGAGCAAAAGATGGCCCGGGCGCTGGGGATGGCTCCTTGGCCTCTGCCCCAGGCGCTAGAGTGACTCTGGTCGTGGCAGAGCGACGTCCCCGAGGGGCAGAGCATTGCCCCTGGTGGGCATGCCGGGTGGATCCCGGTCGGGCGCATGCGGGAGACTGTCTCTCCCCGTTTCCAGCTTCAGGGAAAAAAAAAAAAAAAAAAAGAAAAAGATAATGGCTCATCAACATGGTTTGTAAAGCAGGATATAAAACACGGAAAAGGATGTGAGTGAGCACTGTCCTAACGTTCAAAGGTGTGGAAGAAGCTCACTAGGGCCAAGGGAAAATGCAGACGCCGTGCTCAGCTCTGCCAGAGGACATCGCAGAACATTTGTTAGTGTTAAAGGTTAAAATCGTCATCATCATCACCTCTTCATTGATTTCAGTACTGGAGGAGGCTAGAAACAAATCGCCCAAATCTCAGGCTACAGAAAGTATGAAAGTGAAACAAACTGGCTACCTTTTGGGGTTCATTTTCCAGAATTTCTTCCCTGCTCCTTCCTTGCGGCCTTCTTCAAGATCCATAGCGATCTGAGGAGAAGCACAGCCAATGACCTACGGGTGTGACCCTCTGGAGGATGAGGCGAGGCTGACGCCCGCGCGCGGAGCCGGGGAGCAGTGGGCGGTGCGCTCGCCCTGACGCTCCCCAGCTGCTCAGGCCGCGACGGCCTCCAGCCACTGAACGCGAGCAGCGCTGCAGGAAGGCAGCGCCTCCTGGACTTTGCCCGCCGCCAAGGAGGAAGGATCTCCCTCCGCGGTCCCCGCGCGACGTGCAATGCTTCCTCCGTCCACCCGCCCTCGTGCTCAGAACCCGCTTTCTGTCCCGCGCTGGCTCTACGCGCTCAGGACAAAGGGATCCAGTACGCGTGGCCAGAGCCGAAAACTTGGGGCTAGGGATGCTCCAGGAGCTCCCGGAGTGAGTCTAGGTCTCACCCCAACTTGGTCCCATGGACTTCCCCATTGGAATCTCCCCCTCCATGCCCTCCGAAGCCTTTGTCCTACAAGGACCAACCTCAAGAAATTGGAGAATCCTACTTTGGGTCCCCGTCCAGTCCCCAACTTCGCACGTCCCTACCTTGGCCTTTCCTCGGATTGTTCCCCGAGACGTGAATTTTGTTAGAAAAGAGGCAGACCTTAGCGGAAATCCCAGGCGGAAGAGAGCAGAACCCCGGCGTCCGGGAGCTAGGAAGAGCCGAAGCTCGGGGGCACTCCGACTCACTGAAGCCAGGGGAGTGAGCGCGGAGCGTGGAGCGAGTCTCTTTTGTGGAACCAATCAACAGGGCCAGTTAGCACTGCTCCCCGCCCCGCTAGATTGAATGCTGATTGCGCGACAAGTTATGGAACAGGTTGGCTTTCCAAGAGGAATGTCCTTGCCTACCATTGGCGTCCGCAAAAGAGCAAGTGGAGAACCGCCTACCAGCTGAAACATCCGCGGTGCTTACATTTATAGTTCTGTCTCAGTAAGTACAGAAAAGTCTGATAGGCACCCACTTGGCTCCCCGGGGCTCGAGTAGATGAGAGAAACTTTCTTTGGCATTGCATTTAATACAGTTAGTAAAACAATCTACGACCTCGCCCATTTTGTGGTTAAAATGAGTTAAACTTCCCTTCCTAACAGCACCTTTAAAAAGGCCAGGTGAAATTTTTCTGCAAGAGTCTTTCTTCAGTATGTTTGGCAATCTCTGAGGTTATCTGTTTATCTACCTTATAATTGAAGATTAGGGAAGGAAATAATTAGGGAAAAATTAATATGTAAATTAAAACAATTTTCAGGGTAGAAATAGCATTTAAAAGTAAGTAATATATTCATATCTTAGCCATCAAATCAAAGTCCTTGTTTTTCCCAAGGTATTTCAAACCTCTTACATTTTAAAAAATATTTTTAAATTTATTGGTTGATTTTAGAGAGAGAGAAGGAAGAGAGAGAAACATGGGTTTGTTCCACTCAACTGGAGATCCGAGCTACCCTACCAGGGTCAAAATTCTTACATTTTAATTCGGATTATTAAAGATGTATTGTGTATTTTGGCATATTACTTTAGTTGTAATTTAATTTCATATTTTACTGCTGCAATCTTACTAATTTTTTCTTGTCCACTATCTTCCTCAAGTTGATGAATAGTAAGTAATCTTCACAATTAAAACTCATACAGCAGTGTTAAAGAAGTTTTTCCTGCTCATAAACCTAGGGGCAACATATTTTAGTGACCTTCAGTCTGCATTCTCTGCCTTTCACCTGTTGCCTCTTTGCGCACTACAAAAGTTTAAAAGAAAACACTTTTATTTCTTACAGCACAGTGTATTTTCTCTGCTTTCTTTACATCATGTTCAAAACTGTCATTTTTTTCCGTCCTTCACTCCAAATTTTTCTTGCCTTGATTTTATGTATGTATGTATTTATTTACCATACGATCAGGTTTCTTTCTTTACAAACTGTTAATTAATTAGACTTTCTAACAGGCCACTAATATTCTCTGTGTTCTAATTGGATATGTATGTGTCCAGCACAGGTTCAATGCTTAAAGGCTTACAACAAGCCCTGTGGTCCAACCGGGGGCAAATGGGAAAAGCTTTCCTCTTCCTCACTTGCATTTTTAATCTGATTTATGCCTCTCTTCTGTTTCCACGTTTGACTTTGTCCCATCTTTAGTTTGTGATCTTGTTATACTGTATGTATACTGCCTTAAATACTCCCTAAAACATGCAGGATATTTTAAAAAGTATAATATTATGCTGATTATACTGTGTCTACAGGCTTGAGCTTCAGGTGAAAATCTCTATCAAGGACATACACATTTCAAAGATCAGAACAGCCCAGAGTTTTCAATAAAGTTCTGTTTTTCTATTATATATATTTTTGGTTTCTTTGATCCACTGTCAAAAATATGGCTATAAAAGATGATGGACCTAAAATAGTAGACAGTTTTAGCTACTTCCAAGCCACAGTCTTTGACCTTTAAAGACTGACTCTTGTCTCACATTACTGCCTTCTACTTCTGGTGATAGGTTACAACTGCACTTGGCCGTTCCTGTGGGAAACCTAACGTTTCCAAATCTTGACTCACACACTTTTGTTCAAGCAGCTGTTTTTCATTTTTGAGGTGCGCTTTTTCAGAATTCTGCAACTTCCTGTCCTCCATCAGCATGTAGATCTTGCACAGCTTTGTATGTGGTCTCCCAATACCCAAGATTTTCATCTCTGCTGCAGTCTATCCTATACATATTTGTGTAAATAATGATATAATAATATAATAATAATAATAAAAACATTTCTTAAGCACTGGCCTTGTACCAGAAACTGTCCCATGTACCTGAAAAATTAACTTATTTAATCTTCAAAAGAATCCCATGAAGTAGGTACTAATATTTTTATGCCCATTTTATAGTGGAAGAAACTGAGGATACATTTTTGCCCAAAGTCACATGGTGGGTAAGCAGCTGACCCAGAACTTGAAATCAGTACAGCCCTCATAACTACACTTTGTAACTATTAGCCTACACTGTAGTATATATTACAGTCCTCTATACTAAGCTGCCTTTTCAAGCCCCAAGAAATGTTTTCATATTATGACTCCATCTTAGAAAACCTGCAATGCTCAATGCTCCCTACCACCAACTACTGCAGATCTAAGTGTCCACTTAGCTTTCAAGAACTACAATGTATTACTTCCTTCTGACAATCTTCACCCACCTACCTTTTTTATACTCTCTTCTTTGCCCCAAAACATACATAAATATTCATTCCATTTCAGCAAACTCACCTCTCATATGATTTGCTCTTTTATTTTTTCACTCTGTGCCTTTTTACATGTAAATCTTTAAGTTAATTTACAATTGTCTTCAGTACCTGACTTTACTTCACGGTTTGGGTATTAGAGTCAGAACTTAGATTCAAGTACCATTTCTGCTGTTTTTCTGGGAGAGTTTGAATAAATTACTTAACTTTTCTGTCCCTCAGTTCTCTCTCTGGTAACGAGGTGGTAATAATGGTACAGCAGATTCTCAAATAATGTCATTTTGTTCAACACCAGTTCGTTCAGTGTAGTTTGGTTATAACGTTGATGAGATGCCCTACAAATTTAACTCTTATTTATATCAATTAGCCTGCAGTTAAATTTGTTTTGTTATATGTCATTTTGCATATAGCCACAGAACCTATCAACAATGTTAAGTGAAGACTTACTGTATCTTACAGTGTTACTGCAAGATTAAGTAATTTATCTATTTAAAAGACTTGTACAATGCCCAAAACAGCCTAAACAATCAACAGTTGTCACATATTAGTAATAATGCCCCTATCTCAATCTATTTTTGGCCTTTCTTGGCATTTTTTAGCCCTCACTTATGTAGCCATGTATATTCTCTCTTATGCTCAATGGAATAATAAAGTGGGGAGAAACAGTACATAAATATGATAATAAAGAAAATGAATACAATTCCATTTCATGCCTTCACTGCCACTCCTCCCAGCATCTGTCACCATGAATATTACAATAATATCAACACTAGTCTCTCTACTTCTACCTTTATCCTTCTTTAACAGTCTTTCTCCATCCTCCCCTCCCCAGGGTTTATTGTTTAGTTCAGTGGTTCTCAACCTGTGGGTCGCGACCCCGGCGGGGCCGCCTAAAGCCATCGGAAAATACATAATGCATATCAGGTATTTACATTCCGAATCATAACTGTAGCAAAATTACAGTTATGAAGTAGCTACCAAAATTATTTTTTGGTTTGGGGTCACTGCAACATGAGGAACTGTATTGCGGGGTCATGGCATTAGAAAGGTTGAGAACCACTGGTTTAGTCAGTCAGTCAAATTCTGTCACTAATCCAACCATTACCCTCCTCAGAAAGAGTAACATGCAAGGTTTTCCCCAAGTACCTACATGATCTGGCCTCCTCTTATCTCTGACCTCCTATTACTATCATATTTTCTCATTAATTCTGTTCCAATCTCTTCAATCTTCTGTTCCTTGAAGATCCAAGTATGCTCCCAGCTTAGGTCATTTGTACTTAACACTTCCTCTGCTTGAAACTCTCTCCCCTTTAGTTAACTGTACAGTATAACTCATTTCCTCATTTTTTTAGGTCTTTACTCAAATGTCATGCTTGAACCAACATGTTTCATGTTGGCTTGAACCACCTAGAAACATCGTCCGGCAAATAGTAGATGCTCCATAAATATGTATGAAGCAAATGAATAAAAAAAAAGAACAAGCAGGTTGATTTTAAAAAGTATGGTCTGAGTGTAAAATTATATGAAGATATTTGATTCTAAGGTAGAACATTGTTCCAATTTGGTATGCTGCTTAAAATGTTTTAAGTTACTGCTTTGGCCAGATAGCTAGGTTAGTTAGAGCATCCTCCTGAAGCACAGAGATTGCCTGTTTGATCCCCGGTCAGGGCACATACAGGAACAGATTGATGTTCCTGTCTCTCTTTCTCACCCCTCCTTTCTCGCTAAAATCAATAAACATTTAAAAATATACTTTTAATTATGTGAACTTACATATACTTATGGGGATATTTTTTCATAAATGTGGGTTTTAGTTGTCAGTATTTATTCCATAAACATTTACTAAGTACTTGCCATATGCTAAACATTATGCTAAATTACAGTGGTAGAGGAATTAAACATTATATTCCACCTAGAGGAGATCATAGATTATTTTATTTTTAGCACTTTTATGTCCCAGATAGACTGAAATAGTGTCTTTGTACTTGTTTGTGTCACAGTTAGTACAGTGCTTTTCCAGTGGTAGAATTCTATAAATGTTATAGTCAGGCTAGTTGCCTTATTTTCTTTGAACCTGTTTGCCACCCAAATAACATTAACCTTTTCTGAAACACACCTTTCTACCCTACCTCAAGCACATATAATATGCAAAGATATATCAAACAATTCAATTTTAAAGGTAAAGAGTGTTTGCCATAGTGCAGTGAAATATTAGATATTAGATGTGAAAGGTCCACCAGTGTTTTAGCTATACTCATTAGTTCTCTTTATCTTATAGCCTATTAAACAATGCACAAATCAATCTAAATCTTAATTCCAATTTCTTCCTTTTTAATCTTTGTAAATTTGTTGTTAATAAATGTTTACATTTCTTTAATGTGGAATTTTCAGATTTTCAATTCTGCCATCAGTAGAAAATCCATTACATGTGTTTCTATCAATCAATAAGCATTGACCAAAATGTATTATATGTAGAGAGCAGACTGATGGTTGCCTGAGGGGAGGGTAGTTGGGAGACTGGGTGTAAAGGGTGGAAGAAGTAAGAAGTACAAAATGATAGTTACAATACAGTCACAGGGATCTAAATACAGCACAGGGAATATAATAAATAATATTGTAATAACTATGTATGGTGCCAGGTGGGTACTGAAAATACCTGGGGGATACACTTCATAAAATATATGATTATCTAACCACTATGCTACACACCTGGAACTAATACAAAATAATATTGAATGTCAACTGTAATTGCAAAAAAAAAATACAGTTTAAAATATGGTAAAAAAAATTAAAAATGTATCATAATGGACATGCAGACTCTCTGGTTTTATATTCAGATAAATATTCAGATCCTGCCTTCCTCAACCCTTTATTATCTCAAGCCCCTCTTACAACTTGTCTATTATGTTTTCACCTACTTTTCCTTCTTCTCCTAAAAAGGGAATTTTTCTTTCAGGAGAGTCTTCTTGTGCCTCTTCTATAAATCCTGTGTGTTTCTTTCCCTGATTACTCCTATAATTCATTTCCCCTGTTCCTCCTAGCTCCTTTGTTTTACCAATCTGAGTCTGAATTAAAGGCTCAGCACTCTGAAAGAATGAATGTAAGTTCACTTTGATGCACTTTATTGACCTGAGTAAGAGGAAAATATATACCTGGGATTTCCAGTCCAAAAAGTAAGACAAATGACTCAGTTTTGGCAACAGTAAAGGATTCACACATTCTCCACCCACTTAGGTGTAATCAATTTCTACCTATAAAGGACATGTACTGTCTTGATGATAAAGAACATTGAATGACTGTACCTAAACTCATGTTGGATTACATCAGATTGACTATATACACACATGCACTTAAAAAAACAACACTAGCTCTCAATGTAACTCTAATACTCTAATCATCTTCCAAGTTATTTCTCAACATGATTAGTCAACACTACAGCATTAAAATGATAGTGAGATGATAATAAATTGACTTAATTTAAAATTAAGTAACTTAGCCATTTGTCAAGTGAATGGGAAATAAGGCACCTGAAATCTGTATAATTATGTTATCCAGAGCACCCCAACAATTTCAATTTTTCAAAAAAGCCTCAATTTTATTCCTCTGTGAATACCTCCATCTCCACTAGTCAGAAGGGATTTCTAACCCTCCCCAGTCCTACTGCTCATTATCTATACTGCTCATTTGTTATTATCTATTAATGTTTTTATAATTAGGTCTTTCTTTTTATTTTTAATAGTATAGCAACTTACAAAAAATAAAGATTTAATACTTGCTGAAAATGTTAAGTGTCATGAGTCTGATATCAGAGACAACTTTATGGAAAGTTAGACTAATAGGGTAGCTGTTTAAGTTATCGTTAGAGCGCTTTCAAAGTTCTGTAATCTCAATCATCCTTAAAACTTTGAGCAAGTCCCTGTCCTCTATTTAAATAAATCTATTTTATTTACACAAGAAGATATTTTAAAATGAATTATGGAATTAATGGGAGAGAGGACAAAGGAATAAGATAAAGAAAAACATGAGAATAAAGTAGGGCTCATAAGGATTTAAATTCCAACTTCACTCCTTAGCTGAGTGGCTTTGGATAGGTTAATCAATCTTTTAAAACCGTCATTTCTGTATCGTCAAAACAGACACAATAACAGACCCCACCTAAGGTTTTTGTAAGAAATAAATCAGGTTAACATTTTTAAAAGTGTTTGCTATTGAGTAAGTAGTATTTTAACCTAGATATCCTAATAAAGATAATCAATAGACTATCACAACAGGAATAAAAATTAAGAATTTAAGAATAAGGCCATGGCCGGCTAGCTCAGCAGTAGAGTGTCGGCCCAATGTGTGGAAGTCCCGGGTTTGATTCCCAGCCAGGGCACACAGGAGAAGCGCCCATCTGCTTCTCCACCCTTCCCTTCTCCTTTCTCTCTATCTCTCTCTTCCCCTCCTGCAGTCAAGGCTCCATTGGAGCGAAGTTGGCCCAGGCACTGCGGATGGCTCCATGGCCTCTGCCTCAGGCACTAGAATGGCTCCAGTTGCAATGGAGCAACGCCCCAGATGGGCAGAGCATTGCCCCCTGATGGGCATGCTGGGTGGATCCTGGTCGGGTGTATGCGGGAGTCTTTCTGCCTCCCTACTTCTCACTTCAGAAAAATACAAAAAAAAATTTTTTTTTAAATAAAAGTATAATGACTAGTACTAAAGGGAAAGAAAAAGCAGGTAAATAACTGAAACACAGGTCCAAAATGGTGTCACTTGTGCTAAAAGCCCACGATACCTGATACCTGATCTAATTGCAATTTCAACTTCTTCCAGAAACATAATCAACCATAATCTCAATCTGGTCAAGCATCAGTAATCTGTCACATAGCCCCTCTCTATCCCTCATAGAAAGAAGAAGCAATCTGTTTAATAAAAAGCCTTTGCTTTCTATTCCCCCAAAGAAAAGATGTTCAATCCCCAAAATAATTCTTTCTCCCCACCTCCCTACCCCAATCACTGACTTGCCCCACCTTTCTTCCTATAAAATCCTTCCATTTTGAACAGTTCTTCAGAGGGCCTTTCTAGATGCTAGATATGATACTGCTTGATTCATTAATAACTTAATAAAGTCAATTCAGTTTTCAAATTTACTCAGTTGAATTTTGTTTTCTAATACTAGAAAGGGCTAATTATGAGCAGTGAAAAGAAATGATACAAAAATGATTATAAATAATTGTTTTAGATTTTAGAACATCTCATTAGCAAAACAAAGATATCACTCAAGAATTTCCAGTTTTTTTATGGTGTACTGCTAGTGCCTAATACAAAGCAGAGCATAGATAGTAGCTACTCAATTTCTGTCTGTTCAATGGACATAGAGAAATTCCCATTAATAGCATTATTTGACATTTTAAAGCATAACCACACAGAGATGGACTTAGCTGGAGCAATTATGTCTTTCTTGATTCTTTTTTTCTTAACATTTTTATTGAGCACTAAGTGGCAGGCACTGTGCTAGATGCTGACAACATGAGGATGAATGGGCACAGAGTCCCTCAAGTTGTGTGTGTGTTTTCAGGAATGAAAATTAGTGTAATTTTTATATATGGGGTAATTTTTTTTTCTTTTTTACAAACAAAACAACTTTTGTAGTTAAAATGAGCACTATTCTCTTTTCAAAGTAAATACCAAAGGGAGTTGTGAATCAATTTCAAGGAGGACTGCCAAGAAATAAAGTAGTTCAAATTTTTTTTGTGTTTGTCTTCAGAATATATAGAAATAAGTTTTCAATGTTCTCAATGGTATCAAATATTGCTTTTTAGTGATACATTTAAGTTTTAAAAACAAGAGACAAGCTAGCACTTCAGTAACAAACATGGGCTTTAGCATTAAACAGATTGAGTTTAAGTTCTGGTCATTTCACATTGAAGAATTTATTTATTCTCACTACAACTGAAATGCCTCATTTTAAAAATGAGACAGTAAATATGTAAGTTCTGAACCTTTACTTCTGTTGTTCTTGCTATTATTGTTATTAATAGACTAGTGAGTGACTTACTTGAGAGAAGTTTCAGTTAAAAATGAAATATGATTATAAAGTAATTAGCCCAATTTTCTTGTGTGCTTAGTAAATTTGTTCTGAAGATTATTCATTAAGGGAAATTCCTTTGAAGTTTAGTATTTATTTGGTTGGATCAATCCTAGAAAATATCTATTTACCATCTTCTTACTTTATAGCTGAGCCTTTCATCTTCAGACACCAGCTCTAAGGAATTCCTAACATAATAATATTACCCTAAATGGTTTTGAATTTACAGAATTCATAAAAGATGTCATTTCCTTTTTTGTTTTATAGTTGCTTTATGATTCATTGACTTTGAACTTTCATGATCTTAAATGAATTCTATCCTGGGAACAAGGTCAAATCAATTTAATGAGCCAATATTCAATGCTTTTTTTTTTAAAGTTTGTATTATTTCAAAAGGCAAATCTATTTAAAATATACTTCCATATATATAAAAAAATAACACTGTGCTGATAGACCAATGCCTAGTTGGTTAGATCTGCCTTCACAATTGTTACTTAAGTTGGGAATGTTTTATTTTAAATTTATTTTAGGAATTCACTCATTCACCCATTCACAATATTAATTGAGTACCTACTGTATGTTGTGTGCTATTCCAGGTGCTTGGCATACATCCATGAACAAGACAACAAAATTCCCTGCCCAGGAAGAACTTTTGTTTGGTGGTAGGGGTAGGCAGATTGACAAAATCACAAGAAATATGTGGTTTAGTATGGTGAAAAGTAGAAAGTGCTATGAGGGGAAACAGCAGAAGAAGGAGACTGGATGTTCCAGTCCAGGAAAAGATTACAATTTTAACTTGGAGGTCCTCATTTGTGCCAAAACAGAATAGAGCAGAGGAAAGTTTTGAATGGTGCCATTAAGATCTTGGTTATATATCTAATGGTTATAAAATTTTTTCTGTAGAATGGTTTTCAGTATAATAATTCTCATGCTTCAGTGTTTTTCTCGAGATTCATGGATGTTTAGGCTTGTAAAAGTAGTTAGAGGACATTTTGTAGTGTTTCTTCATTACACCAAGTCTCTGAAATGCTAAAGAAATTAGCTAAGACCCATAATCAGTTAGAAAGAGAGTCAAGTTAACAATATACATTTTCTCACAGTGAGTTTGCTCCTCTTTCTATGGGAATGGGAGTCTAATTCTGGGACTTCTGATTGGCTAGTGTGGGACCCTTGTTAGGGTGACAGGTATGATCATATTCTCTAGATCTTTTACTTCACCCTTTTGTAAAGTTTCTCTCATTTTGATTTTTTGTTGTTGTTGTTGTTAATCAGTCAGACTAGCCTGTTATAATTGTCATTCTTCAGGACCCAGGAGAAGGGCTATAGTTTCTACAGTGCATTCTATTTGCCCTAGTAGTATCTGCAGTACAATTACCTAGAATTCTGAAGCTGGCCAACTGAGGCCCAAGGTTTATTTTATTGTGTAATACTTTTAAAAGGGTGAAAGAAATATTGCTTCTTATAAGTTGCATATTTTAATTGATTGATTTTAGATACGGAGAGAGAAAAGGAAGCACTCATTTGTTGTTCCATTTAAGTTGTGCATTCGTTGGTCACTTTATTATTTTTAGAGAAAGGAGAGAGAGAGAGAAGGGATGGAGGAGGAGCAGAAAGCATCAGCTGGTCACAGTTGCTTCTTGTATGTGCCTTGACGCGGCAAGTCTAGGACTTTGACCAGCAACCTCAGTGTTCCTGGTCAAGGCTTTCTCCGCTGTGTCACCACAGGTCAGGCTCATTGGTCACTTCCTATATGTGCCCTGACCAAAATAGAACTGCAACATTGTTTTAGGGAGACGCTCCAACCAACTGAACTGACCAGCCAGGGCCACATGTTGCATTTTTTTTATGTGTGTGTGATTAATAATAAAATTATCTATTAAAATACCTTAAATGATATTAACACATAGAAAATGAAGGAATGATGCTAATCACACTAATGTAAAAAAAATTGCAAAAGTTTTATTGTGTGACCTTTTCATGAGACACTGATGAATGCCTTTTCCTATCGTTAGTTGTTTTCCCTTGAGTTAGTCCTTCATGGTGAAATATTCTGTGATTCTGACAAATATGTGCCTGTATTGCCTCTATTGTTTGACATAACATGCCATGACCTTGTGGTTGTGTTCCTTCTAATTGGTAAGTTATACTGCAATGTTCTTTTTAAGAAACTGCCATTTAGTTGGCAGTTAATATTCTTTTGTCATTTCTACCTTTGTTCCTTTTATATTACAGATTTTTATGCATTATAATTAAATAGTGCACATCTAAGCCAAGTATATTATTCGCATTACCATTTCATGGCAAAGGCTAAAGTTCTTAGTATTCTATAGTCAAGTTTTCTTCATTCTCCATCATCTTTGCTGTGATTAAAAACAGTAAATTCTGAAGATCATGCTGTAGAAATAGCCACTGGATGACTCAACACGTCTCTCATTGAGCACTAAACTTTTGGTTTTGTTCTCAAATTGGCTTCTCTTTCAGTCAGTGTGCACATCTCAGTACACAGAACCACCATTTGCTTCGTGTTCTGAGTCTGGGTGTGTGTGCAAGGAGTGGTCCTGGAACCCCTCTGCCTTTCTATGTCCAATCCAAATCTATCTTCTTCTCAACAGTGACAATAACTTTGTCTAAACCACTGTATCCTTCTTATTTGGGCTACAGTCAGAGCTTCCTAAATAATTTCTCCGCATCCATTCTTCACCCCTTCTAATTCACTCCTTTTCAGAACCCAGAGTAAGTCATAAAAATGCACATATGACCATGTCACACTGATTTACAATGGCTTAATGTGGCTCTCAGGTTCAATTCCAAAGGCCCTCCAGGGTCTAGCCTTTGCTCATCTCTATAGCCTTAAGCTACTTCTCTCCCTGCTTCTTTGTGATCCAGCCACACTGACCTCTGCCTGCTCCTTGGAGCTTTGCTGTGCACTGTCCCTGCTGCCCAGCCCCCGCTGGAGTCTTTCTCTACCCTCCCACACCCCTCCCAATTCCCCAGCATGCTTTTTCATACATACACACACACACACACACACACACACACACACACACACACACACACACACACCAGCACCTAGCTATCATGAATTTATATTTTGGACTTAATTCATATTTTGGAATTCATATTTTGGACTTAATTCACTTCCTCAGGGAAAAGTTCCCTATGCTTCCTGAATTAGTAGCTTTGTTAGTAGTAAAGGAAATGTTTAACTCACGTTCTTCAACTAATTCCCAAACCCCCTCATTTAGATTCCTCCAACCAGAGACTAGAATGAGAAATAGCTAACTTGTTTACCAATCCCCAACCCTCTTCATCCAGTCATCTGTTTTTTTCTGACCATTATTCAACCCCCTTGCCTAATTAATGATATCCCCATTTCTCCCTTCCACCTTGGCGTGGCCATTTAAACTAGCTAATCAAGAGAGAATAAAATTGTATGGTCAACACTTCAGCCAATGGAGGAAGACCCAGGAGCCTAGGGCCTGGATTAGGGACAAAAATAGAATTTCCCCCCTGCCCCTGTGCTCACTGGCTGGCTTTCACTAGCAGCAGCACACCTTTCTGCAGAAGTTATTAAAGTTGCCTTGCCGAGGTGTTTTGTCTCCACTCGTCTTGCTTAATTCCATCTCTAACAGTAAACAGTAGTTCACAAAGTACCTTGTACTTCTTCCTCTTATTATAAATCATAATTGCAATTTTTGTGCACTACAAAATGTGTCTTATTGAGATGTGAGCTCTATAAAGGCAGCCTACCTCAGCTTTGTTCTGTTTCCCAGCAAAAGAGGCATAGTAGGCACTCAATAAATATTTATTGAATGAAGGAGTGGCTAAATTAATATCACTGCTCATCCCCTTGATTTTTCCCTCATCACATCCTACTGTGCACTCCTCTTTTTCAATCCTTATTTTGCGTTTATACAACAATATCACAAGGTCTTATCTGGCAACACCACTAATTTCATTTGACATTCTCAGAAACAGTCCCATTTTTTGAGATTATAAAGAAAATAATGCGTGCATATTTTTAAATGCTTACAGCATGTCTGAAATTCTTTGGTCTCTGCAGATTTTATTTTCAGTTTTGTACATATGTCGCAAATTAAAGAATCAGGACATGGGTTTCACAAAGGAACCATTTTTGACTTATAGTTTTCTGCATATGAAAATGTTACAAAGGTATAAACTAATCACAGTTAGTTTTGACTAGCAACTCACTTCTACCCAAGAGAAAGCTGTTACATAATTTTGAAATGGTACAATCAAGATTTGTGACCACTATTGAAAGGAGTTTCCTGCTTTTGCTCGACAGGAAATATATTATTTAAAAAGAAATTTTAGCAGGCTGCAGGTGGTTTCCTCAGACCTAACAATCCCATGACAACAATATTTACAAATATTTATTGAGCAACTACATTGAGCACCCAAGATATAATGACAAATGATTTAGTCCTTGCCCTCAGTGAAGCTTTTGAGGTAAGAAAGTAAAAATAATGACTAATATTTATTGAGCTCTAAAGCAGATATTTTCTTAATCTTAACACAAGTAGAGCTATGAATACATTCATTTTAAAGAAGAGGAAACTAAGATTCAGTGAAGTAAAAATCTATTTAATACCTTACAGTTAGTGAGTGGCTGAACAGAATGTTGGATTCATGATCCCATACCGAAAGGTTAACTCTAGAACCCATATCTTTAACCACCTCTCTATGCTTCCTATAGTTCAGAGCAACATTATATGTTCAAGAAGTGGGGTTGAGATTTTTTCAGATAACAATTGTACTACTTAAGGGCATAAATATATTTTTTGAGAACCTGTATTGCCACATTTAATTACTTCCCTGAAATAAATCACATAAGTTAATACAAAATGCAGCTATCTTAAAGTTTGAAAATATAAATATTTGAAGTGCATTGTTTTGTTGTTGAAAAGAAACTTAAAAGTGTCTTCATCAACTCAAATTCATGAAGACTTCAAACCAACCTGAACCAGCAATTGTTACATATTTTCAACAGTTTGTTAAATTAAGTCTGTTAAAAACAACGAGCTGAAGCCCTGGCCAGTTGGCTCAGCGGTAGAGCATCAACCTGGTGTGTGGAAGTCCCAGGTTCGATTCCCGGGCACAACACACAGGAGAAGCGCCCATCTGCTTCTACACCCTTCCCCCTCTCCTTCCTCTCTGTCTGTCTCTTCCCTCCTGCAGCCAAGGCTCCATTGGAGTAAAGTTGGCCCAAGCACTGAGGATGGCTCCATGGCCTCCGCCTCGGGTGCTAGAATGGCTCTGGTTGCAGTGGAGCAGCACCAAAGATGGGCCGCCAAGCATCACCCCTTGGTGGGCATGTCAGGTGGATTCTGGTTGGGTGTGTGTGGGAGTCTGTCTGCCATTCCCCCCCCCCTTTGGAAAAATAAAACAAAAACAACAAAAACAAAAAATCGAGCTGAAATAGGTTTGAATGATATGATGAGCAGGCTTCAGAGCTAGTTTCTGGATTACATGGCATTCAAAGTAGCCTTGGGACATGGGAGGATTGGCAATTAAATTCAGAAAGGTACTGTCAGGGTCTTTATAGGTAGAGTGTATGGAGGAAGAATTTTTAGTAAATCCCTAGTAGTGATGGCATGAATCCTTAGTCTAGAGGCCTGGCTTATAAAATTTCATGTATTCCTTGATTTCTTGAATTTAAACTAAGGGAGTATCTTCTGATTATAGGATCTAGGATTGTGAAGGAACACCAGTATCCCACTTTAGTGGCTTCATGATGAAATTCTACAGTTTAGAAAGAAAGATAAGGGACAAAATCCTGGAGAGTTCAATCTTAGTAGATCCAGGTGTCAGTTTTCTCAGAGTATCCTTCCTCCTGTCCTTCATCCACAATGCGAGGTTCATGGTGGGGTTCATAAGAAAGGTATAAAGGAGTTGTTAACCAATGTGGCAGTGAGGACATCCTACTCTAAGAATCTCAGTCTTACAATTAAATTTTATTAAAATTTGCCTTATCTGTTCTGATAAGGCAGTCCAAGCCAGTATATAAATTTAGACATTTTAGAAGAAAAACCAATTTATTCTTTCTAAATAAGTCTTATACATCAAGAAGTTACAGAATTAATGCGATTAGTTCTTTTAAAGAAAGCAAAGAAAGTGTTTGAGAAATGGGATAATTGGGAGAACGTGAAAAGACATAAAATGGGAAAACAGGAATGTATGTATATTAATGCCTTTCCTTTTCTCACCTAAACATTCTGACATTCCTTCAGCCCATAATTTTAACTAATAAATTGATGGAAAACAATGATTTACAACTACAATATTCATATTTTCAAATATGATGTATAATAAGAAAGAAAACTTCAGCCAAGAGTAGACCTTTTTTCAAGGAAGATAACAATTACTGTTTCTTAAAAGAAAAGTTAATAAGTCTAGCCAGGTGGGGGCGCACTAGATGGAGCATTGGCCTGATATGTGGAGACTCCAAGTTCGAAGCTCCAAGGTAGCTGGCTTGAACACAGGCTCCTCCGGCTTGAGCATGGGGTTGTTGGCTTGAGCCTTGGATCATAAACATGACCCCATGGTGGCTGGCTTGAGCTCAAAGGTCACCAGTTTAAAGCCCATGGTCACTAGCTTGAGTCCAAAGTCACTGGCTTGAGTAAGGGGTCACTTGCTCTGCAGAAACACACACATACACCGTCAAGGCACATATGAGAAAGCAATCAATGAACAACTAAGCTGCCTCAACAAAAAATTGATGCTTCTCATCTCTCTCCCTTCCTGTCTGTCTGTCCCTATCTATCTCTCTCTGTTTCTGTCTCTTTTGCTATAAAAGAAGAAAGAAAGAAAAAGAAAACTTAATGATAATCTACCATACACTTAATAAAATGATACAACTGCCTTTCTGGCTGAATTTCTGCAATCAGTTTGTCAGTGAAAATCTTGTCTCCCATATACCTTACAGTTTATGGATGTGCTAAAGTAATGTTTTATTTTATTTTATTTTTTTAGTTTGCTGTTTCCTTTTTTAATAACTGAAACAAATTCATAAAACAAAATAAAAATTTATCCATTCTTAGACAAATGATTCGACTGATGCATACTTTTAAAAAAATAATAATTTATCAAACCATGAGTTTTCCTTCCCCACCTGTGGTTTAGTATACATGACTAAGCAAATAAAAATGTTTAAAATAAGTAACATCTTGGTGATTTATTTATTTGAAATCAGGTTTTTTGTTCTGAATAGTTTCAGTAAAGTGTGTTATGTTATCTGCTTTAACCTGGTCTATGTTAAATTGCTAAAATACAATGTTATTTCTGCTTAAGAGTACATCTTTCATGATACAAGTTAGCAAATAGCTTATATCAACACAAATGTCCAACAATGTAATTAAATCATTGCTATTTAAAATACTTTACACATTAATAATTTAACTGTTGACACTATTGAAAATTTGCATTTCAGTATGTTCTACAACTTGATATTATCACCTGAAATTTACAGGCAGGAGTTGAAGACACTTCAGCTGTTATAATACTCTTTATCCTCAAGTTTGATATGCCACCTCTTATTAAGCCATATGTAAATGCTAAATACTTAGATGCATGTGCTATATACTGTTTTCCTGCAGACATCTGAGTACACAGACGAAATCTGTTGCCCTGGAGTATATAGATGCCCTGATGATTTGTCCTTAGATTGTCGATTTGCTTCTTGAATACTGTAGTCCAGAAATCTTTACAAATGAACTTCATGATATCTAGAACATTGTGGTATCCTTTGTAAACCTTTCTATCAATTCTTGTCCCACTTGAAACCACGCAGTGTCCATTTTCCACCTCCCTCGGCTCCGTGGACTTGTACACTCCTGCCACCATCTCATTATGGAGAAGTGAAAACAACGCCTCGTCTGCCATTCCCTGCATATTCCTACAAGCTCTGGTTTTTGGCTCCTGTTTGGGCCGCGCTCATGGGTTCTGGCCAGTGCCTGAGCGATTTGCACTGCACCAAGTCTCCTATATCCTGCATCCTGTCTCTTGTTGCTAGGAGGCCGAGAAATTCCTAAAGCAATCTGTTTTAAATATTAACCTAAGAGATAATACTCAGTCACCATATAATAAGTCTTTGAAATGTGTTTATTTATAGAACATAATTTAGTTGTGTAAGATGCATACATGCTCCTTAGTTTCTATCCATAAAAGTCATATACTAAAATCTGAAGATTGGAAGATGTCCAATGTGATGACAAACTAGTAAGAAAGTACTAGCATTTTTAGTATAGTTTAAGCAATATGGTAGTGGCACGAAACTAGATTATCAGATCAAGGGAACAAAACAAGTAACTCAGAAATAAATTCTGTTATATATCAGAAAATAACATGTAAAAGAAACATCACAGGTAAATGGTGAAAAAGGGATTTTTCAATACTTTGTATTTAAGAACTGGCTATTTATGTGAAAATTAATTTATTTCGATTTTTTTTTACCTTATACCACCTACCAAGGTAATTCTGGTCATGTATATTAAAATAAACAGGAAAAAAAAAAAAGACCCACAGACAAATTAGAAGAGAATATTAGATATGTATTGAGCCACCAAAAAGACTTTCTAAATTTAGAAGTAATAGAAAAAACTCATTAAAGAAAGGTTTGATAGATCTGACAACAAAAAGATGTAAAACTTCTGTTGGTAAAAATAATTAAAAGGCAAACCAGGTTGGGGAAAATGTTTAAAGAAGATAAAAGAGACCAAAAGTTAATATCTTTACTGACAAGAGCGCATACTAAGATAAAGAATTTATATTTTACTCCAGTAGGTCTCAATTTCTACATCTTTAAAATGGAGTTAAAGCAGTCTCTTATAAGGAATTTATAAAAATTAAATGAAATAATTATGAAATAGCCTAGCATACAGTCAGTAATTAGTGAGTTTATTTTTGTTACACAAATATAAAAATGTGAAGAAGAGAATGCCTTTAAAATGCTAAGATAGCAATATCTAGATACATATTGTTTCGTTAGGTAAGACTGGTGGCAAGAGAGAAGGTTGAAAAGGCTAATAGAAGCCAGAATTTGGAAGACCTCATTTGCAAAAGAGTTTGGATTGCACTATTTAGGTAGCTGAGAGATGCTGAAAGGTTTTAGTTAGGAAAGTCTCATGGTCAGATTTGTTTATATAGCAACTTTAGAAAGGTCACTCTAGTGGCAATTTTAAACATGAATGGGAGGGGAGTGAGATCAGAGGCAAGGAGCAGGTGGACTATGTTACAGCAAATAACTCTTCCATCTTCACCTTCTAAATTTCTAGGCCTTTTGTTAACTCTCAGCAGAGTAAACACACAGCTCAATCTTATTTATTAATTATTTTAACCAATATATACTAAATCCCTACTTTGGGCAGAGGCTTTAGGGGATTACAGAAACAGACAAGATATAGCTCCCTCCTTAGTGAATTTACAGTGTAGCAGGAGAGAAAAGAAATAAACAAGTAAAAAAATAAAAGGCAAAACCAAAAGTAATTAGTATATATATTTTTAAATTTTATTTAGAAAATTAAATTTAACAGGGTGACATAGATCAGTAAAAATACATAGGTTTCAGAGAGTATTTCTATAGCATTTGAACTGTTAATTATGTTGTATACCCATCACCCCAAATTAAATAATTTCTGTCACTATCTAAGTAATTATTATAAATACCTAAACTGCCTGACTTTTAACAAATCTTAGTTTATTTTAGATTGCAACCCTCTTCTTACTCAATACACATTTCACCTTGAAGCATATCTTTATTTGATCTGATGCTTTGTAACAACAAGGTCACACATGCACTTTGAAATGCTAATATATATACTAGGAAATGTAAGCCTCAGTACATAAATATCAATCAGATTTTTTTCCCTTTCATCACATAATTTTTGTTTTTGTTTTTGGGGTCGAGAACTAACTTCAATAATAAAAAATTACTAAAACATTTAGAATTGTTTGGTTTAAACAAGGATTAAGCAAGTAGAGGATATTAACTAGTATTATGAACCCAAATGACAGTAACAGTCCTTTGAATAAATGTATCAATATATGATTAAATTGACCCTTGATGAACAAGGAGCTATCATTATTATTGTCACTTTGATATAGTTTAAGTTGGCATAAAAAATTCAGCTCTGGACATAAATTGGTACCAAAAGGTGTTTTAACTCTCTTGACTTAATGGCTCTGTCGGGAGAAATTTCTTGAAAATTACACTGGGGAACAATTTTTATTTTCATTTTCTGTTGCATGAGGTTTTAGAACTGTTTCTATATATTTCTGCATCGCTGACTCCAAATCTGAAATCCGTTTTTTGGTGCATTCTCTAGTTTTTATGTAATTTTAATTTCCTTTTGTTACAGTTAATGGCATGCATTGGTTTTCAAATTGGAGTTAAAGGGCAATGATTCTTGGATTGAACATATCCACAAGGCAATTAATGTTTTACAAACATCACTTTTACAAAAGTGTAGTTGTTTTTAAAGGTAAAAAATTCTTATCTGATAAAAACACTCTCTTATTTTGTTTTAAGATTGAATCATGGCTTCTTCGAGTAGGTGTAAATGTAAGAATAGTCCTGACACCTTCTGTTATATATGTGGCTGTTACACACTTCAACATCAAAGGCACAATATTTCATCATTTGTGACACGTGCATATATTGCCTATTTTCAAGTTCCCCTTGGTGATCAAGACAAGAATTGGGCTTCTCATATTGTGTGTCATAATTGTGAGGAAATGTTTTGTGACTGGACAAAAGGAAAATGCAAAGGAATGCCTTTTGGTATTCCCATGGTTTGGCGTGAACCTAAGGACCACAGAGTGACTCTTATTTCTATCTGATCCATACAAAGGGCATCGGCAAGAGAAAACGGCATATGATCACATATCCTAATATTCCTTCAGCAGTATGACCTATCCCACATTCTGAGACACTTCTGGTTCCAGTTTTCAATGGTTTTATTTCTTTTCTAAGGACGAAGAAAGTGAACATGGTGATCAACTGTATTTTGATAAGATGCATGAAAAAATGGTTGTAGAATCTAAAGGGTCTTCTTCTGATGCCAAGCAGTCATTAACCCCTCAGCAGTTTAGCCAACCCGAATAGAATGATTTAGTAAGAATGACATAAAAATTGTCCTCGACTTTCTGAAGTATGAGGAGCATAACTGGATCATTTGTGTGGATCTTAAAATGGTAAATTTCCTGCTAGGACAACAGAGAGGTTTCACAAAGTATCCTTGCTTTCTGTGTTTGTGGGACAGCCGAGCTCGGGAGAAACACTGGACACAGAAGGAGTGGCTGAAACGTGAAGCTCTGGAAGTAGGGATGCAAAATATTGTGAATGGACCTGTAGTTAATCGAGACAGGATCATTTTTCCCCCACTTCACCTCAAACTTGGCTTAATGAAGCAGTTTGTTCAGGTTTTGAATAGAGAAAGTGAATGCTTTCAACATCATTTCTGCTTTTCCTGCCTTGTCTTTCAAGAAGATAAAAGCAAGTGTATTCGATGGACCTCAAATTCGAACCCTCATATGTGACAAAGAATTTGCCAGGAGGATAAATAAGGAGGAGAAAGCAGCATGGCAGTCTTTTGTGGCAGTTACAAACTATAGAAATGATCCCTGAAAGTATAGTCTTTTTTTATGGCAGTTAGAAAGAGCTTTCTTGGCAATAAAAAAGCAGAAACTATGAACTTCTTGTTCAAAGGATGCTGTTGGCTTTCCGCGACATTGGATGTAACATGAGCGTTAAGATTCACTTCCTGAACAGTCACCTTGATAAGTTTCCCAAAAATCTTGGAGCTGTTAGTGATGAGCAGACTACTGCTGGAGCATCAAACGAGATCGTTCTCAACAAGTACACAAATGCAAGGGCTACAAATGCAAATTTTTGCCTGAATAGAATTTAAATAAGTTTTGTGCAAATTTTATGATAAAAATAAGTGTTTTAATATGTTCTATTTCAAAATTGTAGACAAATTCTGATGCAATCATATTTTAGTGTATTAGTGTATTTACTGCAGTATATAAATTATTATATTTTCACAAAGATGATGCCCAAGAAGACATTCTACTTCATTATGTTAAACTAAATGTTGAAAATTTTACAATAAGATGAAAACCTAAAATCTTGAATTGCAAAAAAACTGTAGCTTATAGAGAAAAACTGTCGGATTTGAGATTAGCACACTTGAATTAGGTACTGATTATGCCAGAATGCAGACTAGTGGAAAAGTGGCAGGTTAGCAGGGCACAAGGAGCTGATGTTGATCACAGGATGGCAAAAGGAGAAGCTACCATTAGGAAGAATTCAGCCTTTTCTGCCCAAGGGGCTCTGCAATTGTACCACCAGAGGGTGCAGTAGAAATGCTTCAATAGCAATACAGTCTATAGTCCTCACGTTGTGTTGATCAGTGATACTTTCAGGAATCCGTGGAATTAATTCATGTTCATATCACTGACTAGAACTCCAGCATCCCTTAAAAGAACTATTTTGTGTGTGTGTGTGTGTGTGTGTGTGTACTATGTATTTGAGTTGCAGACCAGCCAACTGTCTCAAGTAAAGCAGAATAATATATCTTAAATATTGATTTTATAAAGACAGAAAGGGGTAGAGAGAAAGTGGGACTGGAACATATTCCTGTTCCTGTATGTGCCTTGACCAGGGATAGAACCAGACACCTCTGTGCCATGAGATAAAACTCTAACCAACCCAACCTTTTGGCCAGGGCTGCAGGATGCTATTTTCAGCAGACACTGCAGACAGCTGCGCCATGTGTCAAATTTTAGAGGAAATGCTTTCCAGTAATGTTACCAATGATACAACCAGGCAGCAAAGTTGGAGGAGCAGCAAGTAAGCAGAGTACACAGAGCAGCAGTGCTGCAATGTCCTTGGTGCACCACGAGATGGTGAAAAAGAGCAGGTTTTATTAGGAATTCAGTCTTTAAGATCAACACAGTGCTGCAATGTTCCTATTGCACCACAAGAGAGCGCAGAAGGGCAGCTTTAATTATATATATTAAACCTTTGGTCCTCATGATATTTTGAGCTGTGACAATCTCAGGAATTTCTGGAATGTGATTTATGCTCAAATCACTGGCTAGGTCTCCACCTTTTCATCAGTTGGTAAAAAATTTTACATCTGTGTGTGTACATGCACGCGCGGGTGCGGGAGAGAGAGAGAGAGGGAGGGAGGGAGGGAGGGAGGGAGAGCGCCCTCTTTGGTTTTTCTACATTGCTTGGGTACATTTAAAATGAGAAAAAAGCCCGCGTGGGCTCTTCCAATGTGTTCTTTTCGTTTAAAGAGCAGTGCTGGGATCTTGACATTGTGCCCTAACTGTAATGTGGTTTTTCAGGACCTTAGGAAATGAGTCTAATGCTTTTTCAAACTTCATTTGAAAATCTGGGAAAAAACTTCATGCCTGAGTGTGTTGGTAACCAAATACTAACACACCAGAGCCCACCAACTCGTTAATTTGTCCACCTGGGTAACTCATGATGGAAGCTCAGAGTAACGTTCACCCACCCTCTTCATGTACTGAAGACTATTCTGAGATGGCCATATGAGCTGCAGGACACTGATCTGTGCAAAAAAGGGTATAATTTTCATTTATTCTCACCAGATGGCGATTGTTGTGTTGGCTGTTATCCTTTTTTATTTGGCTATCAAAGGAAAAAAGCTTCAGTACCTTTTACCAAAAACTTTGGTATTGCATGTTTCAAAATTTTCTCTGGCATACTGGTTGAAAATTACTGATCTAGAAGGAATACTATTGGACCAATTCTCTAATCACTGAAAAGACCCTCAGGGAGATGCTGTACCATGATTATAACAGTGAGCTTGAGGGACGCTCCATCCCAACAGAGTGGAGTTTGGAAGGCAAAAACATGATTCTGAAAATAAAAAATATAGTTGAAGAATAATTTGTCAGGGACATGCAAAAACCCTCTCACAAGTCTCCCTGAATTTTTGCAATAGATTCGATCTCATTAAGCTGCATGCCCCAGTTTCAATATAAACTTAAATTATGCTGGTATCAGAACTGGGAGAGTAGAGAGAAAGTGTTGTGATGGTGTCAATGTCCTGGCAGGTCTCACTGTCTCACAAGATTCATGAAACTCTCATTTAGGAATAATATCACAGTGCATCTTTGTGGTTGCATGGCCACTTGCCTTCAACTCCAGGAGGTCCCCAAAGACTGGCAAACTATTTTTTTTCATACTAAGACACCATCAAGTTGTATTTTCACAGATGATGCCACATAGTTCCCAGAGAGTGGAGGGAGTTAGTTATCAATAGAAAAAATGCAAATATTCTTCCTGCTAAAAGATATCCTGAAGGGCTGCATAATCATTCCAAGAATATACCTCCAGGAACCGGTGTGAGTCCTTTGTAAAAGGTGCCAGAATAATTTCTTCATTTACAAACATCCCGGTGGCTGCATGTGAGGAATGTAGAGTTGGAAGCCACAAGGCATGGGTGTCTTTAAATTCTCTTCTGGGGCAAATGACTACCCTCTGTGGAAATAGCCAGCACCCCACTACCTCCACTATGAAAACTGGCTGACAAATTCAGCATCCTCTCATGTCCCTCAGCCACTCTGTCTTCTTTCTTACGTGTCAAGCTCTCTCTGCTACAGGCCATATTACAGTACATATTGCATTATTACGGCCAATCGACACATCTTTATTATATGCGGCTTAAGTGTCTGTTTGTCGCCAATAGCTTATTGGTTGCTTGCGTAACTGTACTAGCCAATGGGGTGAAGTTGCCACGGCTGAACGCAAATTGAGCGGGTCAGGGGGAAGGTGAACATTTGTTTGCATTGGCAATCATCTGTTTTACATAAAAACTACATCTTAACATAATTTCTTTTAAGAATGCCTCCTAGAAAATACAGCACTGAAGAGGAGAGAAAAGGAGCTAAAGCTGCACAAAAACAGCTTTCTCGACAAAAAGAAACCACTGAGCAGAGAAAGACAAGGCTTGCTTCAGTCGCAGAGCAAATGTGTCTTTCTCGGCAAAATGAGACTGATGAGCATAGAGAAACAAGGCTTGCCTCAGATGCCAGTGGTTTCCTTCATTGCACTCTACTTTAAGCAATTAAGCAAGTAGAAGGGGGAAACCCCGTGGGGCACTAAGCAAAGGGGCATCCTCGCCGCCTGCCCTGGGTAATTCAGTTTGAATTAGCAGACACCTTTGCACAAATCATTTTAATTACAATTTATAATATCTAGAACAGTGGTCATTTCGTATGACCGCCGGGCTTTCTAGTATAAACATATACAGAAACAATTTTTTTTTTTTACCAGCCGATGGGAAGGTGGAGATATAAGCAGATATGTGAGTATGATTCCCTTTACAAGGAATCCTGAGACTCTCATTGCCCAACACAACCTGAGAGTCCTAAGAATAAATTTCTGATTAAAGCTGCCTTATGGCAGCCTCTGGTGGTGCACAAAGAACATTGCAGTGCATCCGCACCATGTGCCCCACACACATGCTGCTGCTCCATTCTGCTACCTTCTGACATCATCAGTAACTTTAACGGAGAGCATTTGCTATAAAGCTGCCATACAGCAGAGCTGAGGACACTGCCTTGGAAAATAGCATTCTGCTACTTTGTCCTGATGGGTCAGTTGATTAGAATTTCATCCCAAGGCACAGACATTGGTTCTACCCACAGTCAGGCACACCTACTTGTCTCACTAACTCTCCACCTTCCTGTTTTTCTAAATTTCGATTAAAAAAAAAATCTTTAAAATAAAATAATATCTTGCTTTTTACAGATGCCTGGCTGGCCTGCATCACCAGTAATTATTACAATATTTCTGCCTACAAACACACACACACACAATATTTATTTTGTCAACTGATGGGAAGGTGGGCACCAAGGCACAAATGAGTGTATAAATCAGTTCACAGGATTCCTGAAACTGCCATTGCTCAACACAGCAAAAAAAACTAAAGGCTAAATTCTCATCAAACCTGCCCCTCTTTGCCCTCCAGTGGTAATATTGGTACATTGCAGCACCTTTCATAGACCAAATACTGAATTCATCCAAATCATAGATGCTTCTTGTGCCATCTCGTGGTGCACAAACAACATTGCAGAACAGCAGCTCTCCGTGCCCTGCTAACCTGCTGCATCTGCACTTGTCTGCCTTCTGCCATCATCAGTAATTTTCCTGGAGAGCATTTGCTATAAAAGTGTCACATGACAGAACAGTCTTTAGTGTTTGCTGCAAATTGTATCCTGCTTTGCTGCTGACAACTCACTACTTGTAACCCCAGTGTATTTTACAATATTTCTGCATATATATATATATATATATATATATATATATATATATATAATGTTGAAACATATATATAAAATGTTGGAAAGTTTGAGAACTAGAAAGCAATGTGAGCATGTATCATTTACAAGGATACCTAAATGTGTCACATCTCAACACAAGATAGGGGCTAAAGGATGAAATCCTGTCAAAGCTACTCTTTGAAGCCCTCTTGTGGTGCAATAGGAACATTGCAGCACCGCAATAGGACCAGAACCTGAATTCTTTTTTAAAAAAATCTTATTTTTATTAATTTTAATGCAGTGACATTGATAAATCAGGGTACATATGTTCCGAGAAAACATCTCCAGATTATTTTGACCTTTGATTATGCTGCATATCCCTCACTCAAAGTCAAATCATCTTCCGTCACCTTCTAATGGGTTTTCTTTGTGCCCCTACCCTCCCCACACCCTCCCTCTTCTTCCTCGCTCCCTCCCCAGCCCTCCACCGCACTCCCTGTTACCATCAAATTCTTGTCCATGTCTCTGAGTCTCATATTTATGTCCCATCTATGCATGGGTTCATATAGTTCTTAGTTTTTTCCGATTTACTTATTTCACTCAGTATAATGTTATCAAGGTACATCCATGTTATTGTAAATGATCAGATGTCATCATTTCTTATGGCTGAGTAGAATTCCATAGTATATATGTACCAAAGCTTTTTAATCCACTCGTCCTCTGACACTTGGGCTGTTTCCAGATCTTCGCTATTGTGAACAATGCTGCTATAAACATGGGGGTGCATTTCTCCTTCTGGAACCGTTCTATTCCTAAAAGTGGGATAGCTGGGTCAAAAGGCAGTTCAATTTTCAATTTTTTGAGGAATCTCCATACTGTTTTCCACAGAGGCTGCACCAGTCTGCATTCCCATCAGCAGTGCAGGAGGGTTCCCTTTTCTCCACATCCTTGCCAGCACTTATTCTGTGTTGTTTTGTTGATGAGTGCCATTCTGACTGGTGTGAGGTGATATCTCATTGTGGTTTTAATTTGCATTTCTCTAATCATTAGTGATGTTGAGCATTTTTTCATATGCCTATTGGCCATCTGTATATCCTCTTTGAAGAAGTGTCTATTCATTTCTTTAGCCCATTTTTTGATTGGATTGTTTGTCTTTCTGGTGTTGAGATATACAAGTTCTTTATAAATTTTGATTATTAACCCCTTATCAGTCGTACTTTCAAATATGTTCTCCCATTGTGAAGTTTGTCTTTTTATTCTGTTCTTATTGTCTTTGGCTGTGCAAAAGCTTTTTAGTTTAATGTAGTCCCATTTGTTTATCCTGTCTTTTATTTCCCTTGCCCATGGAGATAAATCAGCAAATATATCGCTGGGAGAGATGTCGGAGAGCTTACTGCCTATGTTTTCTTCTAAGATGCTTATGGTTTCACACCTTACATTTAAGTCTTTTATCCATTTTGAGTTTATTATTATGAATGGCGCAATTTGGTGCTCTAGTTTCATTTTTTTGCAGGTTGCTGTCCAATTTTCCCAACACCATTTGTTGAAGAGGCTGTCTTTACTCCATTATATGCCCTTACCTCCTTTGTCAAATATCAGTTGTCCATAAAACTGTGGGTTTATTTCTGGGTTCTCCATTCTGTTCCATTGATCTATGTGCCTGTTCTTATGCCAGTACCATGCTGTTTTGAGTACAATGGCCTTGTAGTATAGCTTGATATCAGGAAGTGTGATACCTCCCCCTTTATTCTTCTTTTTTAAGATTGCTGAGGCTATTCATGTTCTCTTTTGGTTCCATATAAATTTTTTAATATGTGATTTATATCTTTAAAGTATGTCACTGGTATTTTAATTGGTATTGCATTGAACTTATAAATTACTTTGGGTAATATAGACATTTTAATGATGTTTATTCTTCCTAACCATGAGCACGGTATATGCTTCCACTTGTTTGTATCTTCCTTGATTTCTTTTATCAATGTTTTATAATTTTCCGAGTACAAGTCTTTAGTATCCTTGGTTAAATGTACTCCTAGGTACTTTATTTTTTTGGTTGTAATAGTGAAGGCGATTGTTTCCTTAATTTCTCTTTCTGACTGTTCATTGTTGGTGTATAAAAATGCCTCTGATTTCTGAGTATTAATTTTATACCCTGCCACCTTGCTGAATTCATTTATCAGGTCCAGTGGTTTTTTGACTGAGACTTTAGGATTTTCTATATACAATATCATATCATCTGTAAATAATGGTAGCTTTACTTCTTCTTTTCCAACTTGAATGCCTTTTATTTCTTCTTCTTGTTTGATTGCTGTGGCTAGGACTTCCAGGACTATGTTGAATAAGAGTGGTGAAAGGGGGGTACCCCTGCCTTGTTCCTGATCTTAAGGGGATTGCTTTTAATTTTTTACCATTGAGTATGATGTTGGCTGTGGGTTTGTCATAAATGGCCTTTATCATGTTGAGGTATGTTCCCTGTATTCCCACTTTGCTGAGAGTTTTGATCATGAATGGGTGCTGGATTTTATCAAATGCTTTTTCTGCATCTATTGAAATTATCATGTGGTTTTTCTCCTTCCTTTTGTTTATGTGAGAACCTGAATTCTTACAAATGGCAGTTGCTTCCTGTGCCATATCACAGTGAATGAGCACCATTGCACCACAGCAGTTCGCCATGCCCTGCTCACCTGCTGCATCTCCGCTTGGCTGCCTTTAGGCACCAATAACTTTACACATAAGCAAGAATTTGCAGGAAGTTTTATACAGACATAATCCAAGCCATACTGGGAGCCAGTTATAAAAAATTAATTTTGAAATGATTTGCACCTGGCATTACATTGCAGCATCTACAGAAGTTGCTGAGCATGTGATTAGCACAGCAATTTTCATGCTTTTTTGTCTGGTTGCCCACAAACTGATTATTAAAATTATGCAGAACAGTAATCTGACAAAAATGATAGTTTTTAAAACTAATTTTAATGGGGTGACATTGATAAATCAGGGTACATAGGTTCAGAGAAAACAACTCCAGGTTATTTGGACATTGATTATGTTGCATAGCCCTCACCCAAAGTCAAATTGTCTTCCGGCACCTTTGATCTGGTTTTCTTTGTGCCCCTCCCACACCCCCTCCTTCTCCATGCAACCCCCCTTAACCACCCCCTCGGTACCATCACACTCTTGTCCATGTCTCTGGGACTCATTTTTATAGAGAATTTTTTTTTCAATGTTGAGAATTACTGTTTGTTTGTTTTTTCTTTATTTATTCATTTTTAGAGAGGAGAGAGAGAGGGGGAGAGAGAGACAGAGAGGGAGAGAGAGGAGAGAGAGACAGAGAGAAGGGGGGAGGAGCTGGAAGCATCAACTCCCATATGTGCCTTGACCAGGCAAGCCCAGGGTTTCGAACCAGCGACCTCAGCATTTCCAGGTCGACGCTTTATCCACTGCGCCACCACAGGTCAGGCTCTCTGGGACTCATTTTTATGTCCCATCTATGTATGAAATCATATAGTTCTTAGTTTTTTCTGATTTACTTATTTTACTCAGTATAATGTTATCAAGGTTCATCCATGTTGTTGTAAATGATCCGATATCATTATTTCTTATGACTGAGTAGTATTCCATAGTATATATGTACCAACGCTTTTTAATCCACTCATTCACTGATAGACACTTGGGCTGTTTCCAGATCTTTGCTATTGTAAACAATGCTGCCATAAATATGGGGGTGCATTTCTCCTTTTGGAACAGTGCTATGGTGTTCTTAGGGTACATTCCTAAAAGTGGGATAGCTGGGTCAAAGGCAGTTTGATTTTTAATTTTTTTAGGAATCTCCATACTGTTTTCCACAGTGGCTGCACCAGTCTGCATTCCCACCAGCAGTGCAGGAGGGTTCCCTTTTCTCCACATCCTCACCAGCACTTATTCTGTGTTGTTTTGTTGATGAGTGCCATTCTGACTGGTGTGAGCTGATATCTCATTGTGGTTTTAATTTGCATTTCTTCCATAATTAGTGATGTTGAGCATTTTTTCATATGCCTATTGCCCATTTCTATGTCCTCTGTGGATAAGTGTCTATTCATTACTTTTGCTCATTTTTTGATTGGATTGTTTGTCTTCCTGATGTTGAGTTTTACAAGTTCTTTATAAATTTTGGTTATTAACCCCTTATAACAGTGGTCCCCAAACCCTGGGCTGCAGAGCGGTACCAGTCCATGGGCCATTTGGTACCAGTCCACAGAGAAAGAATAAATAACTTACATTATTTCCATTTTATTTATATTTAAGTCTGAACGATATTTTATTTTTTAAAAATGATCAGATTCCCTCTATTACATCTGTCTAAGACTCACTCTTGATGCCTGTCTCGACACATGATACATTTATCCATCCCACCCTAAAGGCCGGTCTGTGAAAATATTTTCTGACATTAAACCGGTCCATGGCCCAAAAAAGGTTGGGAACCACTGCCTTATAAAATGTATTGTCGAATATCTTCTCATATTGTGTGGTTTGTCTTTTTATTCTGTTCATATTGTCTTTAGCTGTGCAAAAGCTTTTTAGTTTGATTTAGTCCCATTTGTTTATCTTATTTATTTCACTTGCCCATGGAGATAAATCAGCAAATATATTGCTGAGAGAGATGTCAGAGAGTTTACTGCCTATGTTTTCTTCTAAGATGCCTATGTTTTCACGGCTTACATTTAAGTCTCTTATCCATTTTGAGTTTATTTTTGTGAATGGTATAAATGGGTGGTCTAGTTTCATTTTTTCGCAGGTAGATATCCAATTTTCCCAGCACCATTTATTTAAGAGACTTTCTTTACTCCATTTTATGCTCTTAACTCCTTTGTCAAATATCAGTTGTCCATAAAGCTGTGGGTTTATTTCTGGGTTCTCTGTTCTGTTCTATTGATCTATTTGCCTGTTCTTATGCCAGTACCAGGCTGTTTTGAGTACAATGGCCTTGTAGTATAACTTGATATCAGAAATTTTGATACCTCCCGCTTTATTCTTCTTTTTCAAGATTGCTGAGCCTATTCAGGTTTGTTTTTGGTTCTATATAAATTTTTGGAATATACGTTCTATCTCTTTGAAGTATGTCATTAACATTTTAATCAGTATTGCATTGAATTTATAAAGTGATTTGGGTAATATAGACATTTTAATGATGTTTATTCTTCCTTACCATGAGCACAGCATATGCTTCCACTTGTTTATATCTTCCTTGATTTCTTTTATCCATGTTTTATAATTTTCCAAGTACAAGTCTTTAATCTCCTTTGTTAAGTTTACTACTAGGTACTTTATTTTTTTGGTGGCAATAGTGAAGGGGACATTTTTCTTAATTTCTCTTTTGGATAGTTCATTGTTGGTGTATAAAAATGCCTCTGATTTCTGAGTATTAATTTTATATCCTGTCACCTTGCTAAATTCATTTATCAGGTCCAGTAGTTTTTTGACTGCGACTCTAGGGTTTTTTATATACTATATCATATCATCTGCAAATAATAATAGTTTTACTTCTTTTACAATTTGGATGCCTTTTATTTCTTCTTCTTGTCTGATTGCTGTGGCTAGGACTTCCAGTACTATATTGAATAAGAGTGGTTAAAGGGTGCACCCCTGCCTTGTTCCTGATCTTAAGGGGATTGCTTTTAATTTTTGCCCATTGAGTATGATGTTGGCTGTGGGTTTATCATAGACGGCCTTTATCATGTTGAGGTATGTTCCCTATATTACCGCTTTGCTGAATGGGTGCTGGATTTTATCAAATGCTTTTTCTGCATCTATAGAAATTATCATGTGGTTTTTCTCCTTCCTTTTATTTATGTGATGAATCACATTGATTGATTTACAAATATTGTACCAGCCTTGCCTCCCCAGAATAAATCCCACTTGATCATGGTGTATGATTTTTTTCATATATTGCTGGATCTAGTTTGCTAATATTTTTTCTTTTTGTATTTTTCTGAAGCTGGAAATGGGGAGAGATAGTCAGACAGACTCCCGCGTGTGCCCGACGGGGATCCACCCAGCACGCCCACCAGGGGGCGATGCTCTGCCCCTCTGGGGCATCACTCTGTTGTGACCAGAGCCACTCCAGCGCCTGGGGCAGAGGCCAAGGAGCCATCCCCAGTGCCCAGGCCATCTTTGCTCCAATGGAGCCTTGCTGCGGGAGGGGAAGAGAGAGACAGGACGGAGAGGGGGAGGGTTGGAGAAGCAGATACGCGCTTCTCCTGTGTGCCCTGGCCGGGAATTGAACCCTGGACCTCTGCACACCAGGCCAACGCTCTACCACTGAGCCAACTAGCCAGGGCTGGTTTGCTAATATTTTGCTGAGGATTTTAGCATCTAAATTCATCAAGCATATTGGCTATAATTTTCTTTCTTTGTGTTGTCTTTGCCTGGTTTTGGAATTTGAATTATACTTGCCTCATAAAAGGAGCTTGGAAGTCTTCCTTCTTCTTAAATTTTTTGAAATAGCTTGAGAAAAATAGGAATTAGTTTTTCTTTGAATATTGATAGAATTTACTTGTGAAGCCATCAGGTCCAGGCCTCTTCTTGTTGGGAGTTTTTTGATAACTGTTTCAATTTCGTTTGGTTTAACTGGTCTGTGTAGGTGTTCTGATTGTTCTGTATTGATTTTTGGAAGATTGCATGTTTCAAGGAATTTGTCCATTTCATCTAGGTTGTTTAGTTTTTTGGCATACAGTTCTTCATAGTATTTTCTTACAATATTTTGTATTTCTGTTGTGTCAGTTGTTATTTCTCCACTCTCGTTTCTAATTTTATTTATTTGAGTCCTCTCTCTTTTTTTCTTGGTGAGTCTAGTTAAAGGTTCATCGATCTTGTTTACCTTTTCAAAGAACCAGCTCCGAGTTTCATTGATCCTCTGTATTGTTTCTTTAGCCTCTATGTCATTTATTTCCACTCTGATCTTTATTATTTTCTTCCTTCTACTACCTCTGGGGTTTACTTGCTGTTCTTTTTCTAGTTCTTTTAGAGGCAGGGTTAAGTTGTTTATTTGAGGTTTTTCTAGCTTCTTAAAGTATTCCTGTAGTGCTATGAACTTCCCTCTCAGTACTGCTTTTGCTGTATTCCATAAATTTTGAGTTGTTGTATGCTCATTATCATTCATTTCTAGGAATTTTTTATTTCTTTTTTGATCTCATTGTTAATCCATGCATTATTTAACAACCTGCTATTTAGTTTCCATGTGTTTGAGAATTTTTGAGTTTTTTTTTTGTGGTTGATTTTTAATTTTATGCCATTGTGATTAGAGAAAATGCTTGATATGATTTCAATCTTCTTAAATTTATTGAGACTGCTTTTGTGCCCTAACATGTGGTCTATCCTAGAAAATGTACCATAAGTACTTGAAAAGAATGTATATTCTGCTGCTTTAGGGTGAAAGGTTCTGAAGATATCTATTAAATCAAGTTGATCTAGTGTGTTCTTTAAGTCTGCTGTTTCTTTGTTAATTTTCTTTCTTGAAGATCTATCTAGTGACATTGGTGGGGTATTGAAATATCTTACTATTATAGTATTGCTGTTGATCTCGCCCTTTATATCCATCAAAGTCTGCTTTATATATTAGGTGCTCCTATAGTAGGTGTGTATTTATAATGGTTATATCTTCCTGTTGGATTGCTCCTTTTATCATTATGTAGTGGCCTTCTTTATCTCTGGACTTTGTTTTAAAGTCCATTTTGTCTGATATAAGTATTGCTACCCCAGATTTTTTTTTATTTCCATTTGCATGAAATACTTTTTTCCATCCTTTTACCTTCAAATTATGTGCATCTTTTGTTTTAAGGTGTGTCTCTTGTAGACAGCATATGTATGGGTTTTGTTTTCTTATCCAAGCAGCTATCCTATGTCTTTTGATTGGATCATTTAATCCATTTACATTTAAGGTTATTATTGATATGTAGTTGTTTATTGCCATTTTATTTTTTAAAGCTGTATTTCTCTTTTGCTATATTATTTTCCCACTTTGATCTGTTTATAACAGGCCCCTTATTTCCTTTTCCTGAAGCATTGGTTTGGTTGTAATGAATTCCTTGAGTTTTTATTTGTGTGGGAAGCTTTTTATTTCTCCTTCAATTATATTTTACTTTTTATTTAATTAATTGTGTTTACATAGTTTCTAGGATGACCCGAATACATCCCCTATCCCTCTATTCCTCTCAACATCTTCTTTTCCCCCTTCTACAGCATCCTCCCCCCTTTCCTTCAGGTTTATCCCATCCTATCATCCCCTTTCCCTCTGTCCTCTTTTTCTCTGGTCCCTTTGATCCCTCCTCTTTCTGAGTTTTGTTCATCAGTTCTCATTATTCCTTAGATTCCTCAAAAAAGTGAGGTCAAATGATATTTTTCTTTCTCTGCCTGGCTTATTTCACTCAACATAATAGTTTCCAGGTCCCTCCATATTGTTGCAAAAGGTAATATTTCTTTCTTTTTCATAGCCCCATAGTATTCCATAGTATGTATGTATCACAGCTTTTTTATCCACTTGTCCACTGACGGACACTTGGGCTGTTTCCAGATCTTTGCTATTGTGAACAATGCTGCCATAAACATGGGGGTGCTTTTCTTTTTTTTAGTCAGTGATATGGTGTCCTTGGGATATATTCCTATAAGTGGGATGGCTGGCACAAAGGGCAGTTACATTTCCAATTTTTTGAGGAATCTCCATACTGTTTTGCACAGTGGCTGCACCAGTCTGCATTCCCACCAGCAGTGCAGGAGGGTCCCCTTTCTCCACATCCTTGCCAGCACCTATCATGTGTTGTTTTGTAAATGAGTGCCATTCTGACTGGTGTGAGGTGGTATCTCATTGTGTGTGTTTTTTTTATTGTATGTATCATTTATTTATTTTAAAAAGCTAGTTGAAACAGTCTCAAAGGATTTCTTTAGGCAGAAAAGACTACCAGAAAATGTCAGAGTTGGCAAGACAGTTATATTTGGGGTTAGGGAGTACTGGGTACATCTCAGCATCAATCTGTGTACTTGAGTTTCTACCAGTTTTCCTCCTTTAGATCTTCTGTGAATAGATCCATTTATGGAAACCACTCTCTGGTTGAGAGTTTTAGATAATATATATATATATATATATATATATATATATATATATATATATATATATATATATATATATATACACACACACACACATTACTTCTTGACATTATTATGATCCTTTTCTTCATTATTATGATTCATTTTCTTCACTTATTTTTTTTCCTTTCTCTTACCCTTGTTCCCCCTTAGGTTTTTTTTATTATTATTAAATTTAATGCAGTGACATTGATAAATCAGGGTATGTTTGTTGAGAGAAAACATCTCCAGATATCTCCTCACACCAGTCAGAATGGCGCTCATCAACAAAACAACACAGAATAAGTGCTGGTGAGGATGTGGAGAAAAGGGAACCCTCCTGCACTGCTGGTGGGAATGCAGACTGGAGCAGCCTCTGTGAAAAACTGTATGGAGATTCCTAAAAAAATTGAAAATCGAACTGCCTTTTGACCCAGCTATCCCACTTTTAGGAATATACCCCAAGAACACCATAGACCTGCTCCAAAAGGAGAAATGCACACCCATGTTTGTGGCAGCATTGTTCACAATAGCGAAGATCTGGAAACAGCCAAAGTGTCCATCAGAAGACGAGTGGATTAAAAAGCTTTTGGTACATATATACTATGGAATACTACTCAGCCATAAGAAATGATGACATCAGATCATTTACAATAACATGGATGGACCTTGATAACATTATACTGAGTGAAGTAAGTAAATCAGAAAAAACTAAGAACTATATGAATCCATACATAGATGGGACATGAAAATGAGACTCAGAGACATGGACAAGAATGTGTTGGTAACAGGGTGTGTGTGTGTGGGGGATGGGGCAAGGAAGGTGAGAGAGTGGGTGGGAGGAGGGGAGAGGCACAAAGAAAACCAGATAGAAGGTGACAGAAGGCAATTTCACTTTGGATGAGGGGTATATAGCATAATCAAATGTCATTGTGGTTTTAATTTGCATTTCTCTAATGATTAGTGATGTTGAACATTTTTTTTATTTGTCTATTGGCCATCTGTATGTCCTCTTTGGAGAAGTGTCTAATCATTTCTTGTGCCCATTTTTGGATTGGATTGTTTGACTTCCTGGTGTTGAGTTTTACAAGTTCTTTATAAATTTTGCTTATTATTCCTTATCAGATATATTGTCAAATATGTGCTCTCATTGTGTGGTTTGTCTTTTTATTCTGTTCATATTGTCTTTAGCTGTGCAAAAGCATTTTAGTTTGATATAGTCCCATTTGTTTTTCCTGTCTTTTATTTTATTTGCCCGTGGAGGTAAATCAGCAAAGATATTGCTACTATATATGTCGGTGAGCTTACTTGTATGTTTTTTTTTCTGAATGTTTATGGTTTCACAATTTACATTTAAGTCCTTTATCCATTTTGAGTTTATTTTTGTGCATGGTGTAAGCTGGTGGTCCAGTTTCATTTTTTTTGCAGGTAGCTGTCCAGTTTTCGCATCAGCATTTATTAAAGAGACTGTCTTTACTCCACTGTATGCTCTTACCTCCTTTGTCAAATATCAATTGTCTATAAAACATGGGCTTATTTCTGGGGTCTCTGTTCTGTTTCATTGATCTATATGCCTGTTCTTATGCCAGTACCAAGCTGTTTTGAGTACAATGGCGTTGTAATATAACTTGATATCAGGAAGTGTGTTACCTCCCACTTTATTCTTCTTTTTCAAGATTACTGAGGCTATTCGGGTTCGTTTTTGCTTCCATATAAATTTTTGGAATATGTGTTCTATATATTTGAATTATGTCATTTGTATTTTAATTGGTATTGCATTGAATTTATAAATTTGCTTTGGGTAATATAGACATTTTAATTATGTTTATTCTTCCTAACCATGAGTACGAGATTTGCTTCCACTTGTTTGTGTCTTCCTTGATTTCTTTTATCAATGTTTTATAATTTTCTGAGTATAAGTCTTTAACATCCTTAGTTAAATTTACTCCAAGGTACTTTATTTTTTTTGTTGCAATAGTGAAGGGGATTTTTTCCTTAATTTCTCTTACTGACAGTTTTTTGTTCATGTATAAAAATGCCTCTGATTTCTGAGTATTAATTTTATATCCTGCCACCTTGCTGAATTCGTTTATTAGGTTCAGAAGTTTTTTGACTGAGACTTTAGGGTTTTCTATATACAGTATCATATCATCTGCAAATAATGGTAGTTTTACTTTTTCTTTTCTAATTTGGATGCCTTTTATTTCTTGTTCTTGTCTGATTGCTGTACCTAGGACTTCCAGTACTATGTTGAATAAGAGTGGTGAAAGTGGGCACCTCTGCCTTGTTCCTGATTTTAGGGAAATTGCTTTTTATTTTTGTGTATTAATTATAATATTGTCTGTGGGTTTGTCATAGATGTCCTTTATCATGTTGAGGTATGTTCCCTGTATTCCCACTTTGCTAAGAGTTTTAATCATAAATGGGTACTGGATTTTATCAAATGCTTTTCTGCATCTATTGAAATTATCATGTGGGTTTTCTCCTTCCTTTTGTTTATGTGGTGAATCACATTAATTGATTTAAGAATGTTGTGCCATCCCTGCCTCTGCAGAATAGATCCCACTTGATCATGATGTATGATTTTTTTCATGTATTGTTGAATCCAGTTTGCTAATATTTTGTTGTGGATTGTAGCACCTAAATTCATCAGGGATAGTGGAGTATAATTTTCTCTTTTTGTGTTGTCTTTGCCTGGTTTTGGAATCAGAATTATGCTCACCTCATAAAAGGAACTTGGAAGTGTTCCTTTCTCTTGAATTTTTTGAAGTAGCTTGAGAAGGATAGGAGTTAGTTCTTCTTTCAGTATTTTTTAGAATTCACCTGTGTAGCCATCGGGCCCATGGGTTTTGTTTTTTGGGAGCTTTTTGATAACTGTTTTGATCTTTTTTGTTGTAATCGATCTGTTTAAGTTTTCTGATTCTTCCAGATTGATTTTTTGAAGATTATATGTTTCAAGGAATTTGTCCATTTCACGTAAGTTGTTTAATTTTTTGGCATACAGTTCTTCATAGTATTTTCTTACAATATTTTGTATTTCTGTTTTGTCGGTTGTTATTTCTCTACTCTCATTTCTAATTTTCTTTATTTATGTCCTCTCTCTCTTTTTTTTTTTTTTTTGGTGAGTCTTGTTGTCCCTTTTGAAAGAACCAGCTCTTGGTTTCACTGATCCTCTGTATTGTTTCTTTAGTTTCTAGGTCATATATTTTGCTCTGATCTTAATTATTTTCTTTCTTCTACTACCTCTGGGCCTTACTTGCTCTTTTTTTTTTCTAGTTCTTTTAGATAAAGGATTAGGTTTTTTATTTGATCTTTTTCAAGCTTGTTTAGGAATGCCTGTAGTGCTATGTACTTCCCTGTCAGGACTGCTTTTGCTGTATCCCATAAATTTTGAGTTGTTCTTTGTTCATTATCATTTGTTTCTAGAAATTTTTTATATCTTCTTTGATTTCATTGTTAACCCATTAGTTATTTAATAATATGTTTTTTAGTTTCTCTGTGTTTGAGTATTTTTTTCCACAGAGACTGAGAGAGTCAGAGAGTGGGATAGACATGGAGAGACAGACAGGAATGGAGAAATGAGAAGCATCAATCATTAGTTTTTCATTGTGCATTGCTACACCTTAATTGTTCATTGATTGCTTTCTTATTCGTGCCTTGACCTTGGGCCTTCAGTAGGCTGAGTATCCCCTTGCTCGATCCAGTGACCTTGAGCTCAAGCTGGTGAGCTTTTGCTCAAACCAGATGAGCCCTCACTCAAGCTGGCCACCTTGGGGTCTCAAACCTGGGTCTTCCTCATCCCATTCCAATACTCTGTCCACTGCACCACTGCCCGGTCAGGATGTTTGAGTATTTGAGTTTTTCTGTTGAGGTTGATTTTTAGTTTCATGCCATTGTGATCAGAGAAAATGCTTGATATTATTTCAATCTTCTAAAATTTGTTGAGACTGCTTTTGTGTCCTAACATGTGGTCTATCCTGGAGAATGTACCATGAACACTTGAAAAGAATGTATATTCTGCTTCCTTAGTGCCGGGGTCCAGCCCCGGGGGGGATCCAGGGGTCCCACAGGAGGAGACGGCATCGGCGAAAATGGAGTGAGAGAACCGAATTCTTTTCTTTCTCTTTATTCTCCGATTAGCATTTACTGCCAGGCATCTCTGCCAAATGCTAGTATAGCTCCCTTTTTATACACGCACACCGAGTTACAATCACATGGTGTTAATTATTGCTTTTGTTTCACTATGTTTTCATGTTTCTGGATAACAGTTAATTTACATCTATGAGTCACAAACCAGGTAGCAAATCATTCAAAATACAAAATAACTTGAATAGTGATAACAACATCAGTAAAAGCTTTTAGAGTATTAGTTCTAAAAGGCTTGCCTCTAAAGAAATTAACATAACATTAAGAATAGCTTTCACCCAAAGATATGCAGAGTGCACTTGCAAGATAGCCCAGCAGCAACACAAGACATTCCATGGATTTCCCTACATTTTTAAATCTCATGAGAACATCTCATTGAGAAAGCCTAGCAATTGCCTTTAGTCAAAAGACAATTCTCTTAGTAAAACATTCTTTTCTTGCTGACTACGCTCTCATCCTAGGCCACACAATGGGCCATCCTACTATACCTACGTAAGATACTATTGTCTAATCAAATATTACTTATTTATTATATTTAAACACTAGTTAAGTTCTGACTCTATTCTTCTCAGAATATACCACTATTTGCAGATCAAAGAAGCAGGAAGAAAGGAATGTTTCTCCACTTATCACATGAAAAGGCTAGGGAGGAAAAAATGTTAAGTGAAGGCTGAAGGGTGCTTTGTGCACAGCCACTGCCTCCTAAGTCACAATTTATTCTTTTTAACATGATTAAGAAGGAATTCTCCTACAAACTTAACCCTTTACATGGGATATCATAGCCAGCCTCTTATGTCTATGAGCCCAGTTCAAGGGGCTTACAGGTTTTTCTGTGGAACTCACACCCTCTGTCTCATTTCCAAAGAAATCACTACGAATCTACAGGGAAAGCACGGTACTATTATCCCTGTGCCACAAATAATAGCACACACCCAGAAAAGGGGGGATATAAGGCCAGATTAATTTAAAAAGTCAAAGGGGGGAGTATCGTTGTGCCTATCCTTTGTGGTGACTTTGTCACCCCGCAGCCATTGGTCTTCACTGCAGTGACTTTGTCACCCCGCAGCCATTGGTCTTCTCTGCTGTGACTTTGTCAATCAGCAGTTTTTGGTCTTCTTCTGCTGTGACCTTGTCAGCCAGCAGTTGTGGGTCTTCTCCTGCTGTGACCTTGTCAGCCAGCAGTTGTGGGTCTTCTTCTGCTGTGACCTTGTCAGCCAGCAGTTGTGGATCGGCTCCCGACACTTAGGGTGAGAGGTTCTAAAGATATCTAAAAAAAATCGAGTTGATCTAGTGTGTCCTTTAAGTTTGCTCTGTCTTTGTTAATTTTTATTCTTGAGATCTATGTAGTGATGTTAGTGGGGTATTGAAATCTCCTACTATTGTAGTATTACTGTTGATCTCACCTTTTTTTTTATTTTTATTTTATTTTATTTTATTTTTTTAATGGGGCGACATCAATAAATCAGGATACTTATATTCAAAGATAACATGTCTAGGTTATCTTGTCGTTCAATTATGTTGCATACCCATCACCCAAAGTCAGATTGTCCTCTGTCATCTTCTATCTAGTTTTCTTTGTGCCCCTCCCCCTCCCCCTTTCTCTCTCCCCCCTCCCCCCGTAACCACCACACTCCTATCAATGTCTCTTAGTCTCACTTTTAAGTCCCACCTACGTATGGAATAATGCAGTTCCTGGTTTTTTCTGATTTACTTATTTCACTTCGTATAATGTTATCAAGATCCCAACATTTTGCTGTAAATGATCCGATGTCATCATTTCTTATGGCTGAGTAGTATTCCATAGTGTATATGTGCCACATCTTCTTTATCCAGTCATCTATTGATGGGTTTTTTGGTTGTTTCCATGTTCTGGCCACTGTGAACAATGCTGCAATGAACATGGGGCTGCATGTGTCTTTACGTATCAATGTTTCTGAGTTTTTGAGGTATATACCCAGTAGAGGGATTGCTGGGTCATAAGGTAGTTCTATTTTCAGTTTTTTGAGGAACCACCATACTTTCTTCCATAATGGTTGTACTACTTTACATTCCCACCAACAGTGTATGGATCTCACCTTTTAAATTTATCAAAGTCTGCTTTATATATTTAGGTGCTCCTATATTAGGTATATAGATATTTATAATAATTATATCTTTCTGTTGGATTACTCCCTTTATCATTATGTAGTGACCTTTTTTATCTCTTACTATAGCCTTGGTTTTAAAGTCCAGTTTGTCTGATATAAGTATTGCTACCCCAGCTTTTTTTTCATTTCCATGTGCATAAAATGTTTTTTTCCATCCTTTTACCTTCAGTCTATGTGCATCTTTTGTTTTAAGGCATGTCTGTTGTAGACAGCGTATGTATGGGTTTTGTTTTTTTATCCAAGCAGCTACCCTATGTCTTTTGATTGGATCATTTAGTCCATTTACCTTTAAGGTTATTATTGATATGTAGTTGTTTGTTGCCATTTTATTCTTTAAAGTGGTATTCTTCTTTTACTATATTCTTTTCCCACTTTGATCTGTTTACAACAGGCCCCTTAACATTTCCTTTAGCATTGGTTTGGTTGTAAAGAATTCTTTGAGTTTTTTTTTTTTTTGGTCTGGGAAGCTTTTTATTTCTTCTTCAATTTTATTTTATTTTATCTTTTAATTTTTTTTTCTTTTTCTTTCTGAAGCTGGAAATGGGGAGAGACAGTCAGACAGACTCCCGCATGTGCCCAACCGCGATCCACCCGGCACGCCCACCAGGGGCGATGCTCTGCCCACCAGGGGGCGATGCTCTGCCCCTCCGGGGTGTCGCTCTGCCATGACCAGAGCCACTCTAGCACCTGGGGCAGAGGCCAAGGAGCCATCTCCAGCGCCCGGGCCATCTTTGCTCCAATGGAGCCTCGCTGCGGGAGGGGAAGAGAGAGACAGAGAGGAAGGAGGGGGGGTGGGGGTGGAGAAGCAAATGGGCGCTTCTCCTATGTGCCCTGGCCGGGAATCGAACCCAGGTCCCCCGCACGCCAGGCCGATGCTCTACCGCTGAGCCAACCAGCCAGGGCCTTCTTCTTCAATTTTAAATGATACCCTTGCTGTATAAAGTAGTCTTAGTTGTAGGCTCTTGTTCTGCATGACTTTGAATATTTCTTGCCATTTCCTTCTTGCCTCAAGTGTTTCTGTTGAGAAGTCTGATGTCATCCTTATGGGGGCTCCTTTGTAGGTGATAGTGTTTTTTTCTCTAGCAACTTTTAATATTTTCTCTTTATCATTTAGCTTTGGTATTTTAATTATGATGTGTCTTGGTGTAGGTTTCTTTGGGTTTCTCTTTAATGGAGTTCTCTTGCTTCTTGAACTTGTAAGACCCTTCCTTGCATTAATTTAGGGAAGTTTTCAGCTATGATTTGATTGAATAAAGTTTCTATCCCTTGTTCTTTCTCTTCTTCTTCAGGAACCCCTATGATGCGGATGTTATTTCTCTTCATTTTGTCACAGAACTCTCTTAGAATTTCCTCAGACTTTTTGAGTCTCTTTTCTTTTTTCTGCTCTGCTTCCATGCCTCTGTTCAAGTTGTCCTCCTACTTGCTGATTCAATCATCAGCTTCATCTATCCTGTTTTTAATTCCTTCAATTGTGGTCTTCATTTCTGATATTGTATTTGTCATCTCTGACTGATTCTTTTTAAATATTTCAATATCCTTTTTTATACTTGCTATTTCTTTATTTAGGTGTTTGTAATGACCATCCATTGTTGTTCTGAGAACCCTAAGCATCCTAACAATCATTATTTTAAACTGCATCCAGAAGTTTGGTTATTTTCATATCACTCTGTTCATTTCCTGGAGGTTTCTCATGTGGTTTCATTTGGATTGCACTTCTCTGTCTTCTCACTATGTCTGTGTGTTTGGGTGTATTGTTTGAAGAGCTGGTTGAGTCTAGGCTTGGTGTTGTCTGCCTTTAATTTTTCAGTTGTGTTATTTCTAGATCTTCTTGGGATGGCATCAGCCTTTATTTGTAATCCTCTGTCGGATTTGTCTTTTCTATTAGAGCTGCTTTGAAGTCTTGATTTGTTTATTTTCCTCTCAGTTTTCTTAACAAGGTGGTCGTCTTGTTTACTGATATCAGCAATGGGCTTACTTGAAACTGTATCCAGGAATGCAGTGGGTGTAACCTGAGACTCCAAAGGTTTGATCTGCCAGTTACTCTCTCTGGGGGGGGGTGCTTTCTCTGCTTCAGTAGGGGGAGGTGTATCTTAAATCTCTATGGAGACCTGAGTTACTGCCCCTCCTCCCCACTTCTTGTTTTCAGCTGTGTCTTGTTGTGCTGATCGGAGCTGGAGAGATGTCTGGAGATGGGTCACCCAGAACCACTTAAGTCTTGTATTGTGTGGAAGGATCAACCCCTCCCCCAGCTATGGCTGCCTCCAGCCCTGGATGAGTGAGCTTCTCAGGTCCTCCCATGCATTCCTCTGCCAATCACTGTCTGTCTCTCTCTCCCCCTTTTTTTTGGAAGACATGCCAGCCCGTTCAACACACCTTGTTCCCAGGTCCCCAGGCAAGTGGCTGTGAGAGATATTTTCTCCTCTTTTTCTTGGAGTGAGAGCCCTTCTGGGCTCTCAGCCTCACCCCCCCTCTTTGTTCCTGTAAGCAGGGGAGACACACTGCTCCTTGGCACTCCTTACTAGGCTCAGTGTGGCTTCTTCTTTGCTCCTTGGTTTTAGAGAGCTGTTCTTGTAGTCCAGAGTTGATTTTTCATGCTCCAAATATGATAGTTTAATTTTTTTTATTCACACCAAATGTCTATTGTTGTTTTGGCTGTTGTAATTTTAATAGTTTGACTATCTAACTGTAAAATGATCAGTGCCCCTCACTTAATAGCCAGATATTGCATGCTTTAAAACTTCTTGAGGCACACTGTTTGAAAATCACTGGTCTAGCAGAAATTCATCTATTCCCAATAGTATGATCATGGGTCAATTTTCCAATCACAGAAAAGACTCTCAGGGAGACACTGTAACAGGATGATGACAGTGAGCCTCTAAAATGCTCCATCCCACAGAGAAGAGATGGAAAGGCAAGACCGTGATTCTTAAGCATGAGAAATCTGGAGTCTCGGTATATGTGTCAGGATTGGCCCCAGTCCTCTCAGAAATTTCCATCAATTTTTGAAAAAGATTCAACCTCACTCAGGCAGTGGGGCCTTTTTGCAATATGGGTTTTGATTGTGCTGGCATTGAAATATGAAGAAAAAAGAGAAAGGGTTATGATGGTGTCTATGTTTTGAGATGTGTCTTGCAAGTTTTAGAAAAGGCACATTTAAGAATGAGGTCACATTGAATTTTTAGTTGCCTGGCCACCAGCATTCAAGTCCAGAAGGTCCCCAAGAAGAAAAAGATTACCCGTGTGTCAAACTAAGAGATCTCCAAGTTGCCTTTTCACAGATGATGCCAAATTATTTCCAGCAGATCTGGAAAGTTGGTTAACAATAGAATAAAAGCAAATGTTCTTCATGCCAGGAGACATTCTGAAGAGCTGCATAATCTTTCTAAGAACACATTTTTCACTGATCTGTGTGTGAGTCCTCTGAAACAAAAGTCAGAATTATTTCTTCATTATTAAACATCAAGCTGGGTGCGAGGTTCTAGGTTTCATACCAAGAATGCAGCAAGAAAATACACAAAGCCCAGTATCTTTGCAGCCACACATGGTGCAAATGACTTCCCTCTGTAGATACAGCAAGCAGCCAAATTTCCTCCACTAAGGGGTTTGGCTTACAACTGCAGCCTCCTCTCATGTCTCCCAGACACTTCAACATCTTCTGTCTTACAGCTTAAGCTCAGCCCTCCACTGTTTCCACTCTTATTTAACATAGACCTGGAAGTCCTAGCTATAGCAATTAGACAAGAAAAAGAAATAAAAGGCATCCAAATTGGAAAAGAGAAAGTAAAACTATCATTATTTGCAGATGATATGATATTGTATATAGAAAACCCAAAAGTCTCAGTCACAAAAATACTGGACCTCATAAATGAATTCAGCAAGGTGGCAGAATATAAAATTAATACTCAGAAATCAGAAGCATTTTTATACATCAACAATGAACAGTCAGAAAGAGAAATTAAGGAAACAATCACCTTCACTATTACAACAACAAAAAAATAAAGTACCTAGGAGTAAATTTAACCAAGGAGACTAAATACTTGTGCTCAGAAAATTATAAAACATTGATAAAAGAAATCAAGGAAGATACAAACAAGTGGAAGCATATACCGTGCTCATGGTTAGGAAGAATAAACATCATTGAAATATCTATATTACCCAAAGCAATCTATAAATTCAATGCAATGCCAATTAAAATACAAATGATATACTTTAAAGATTTAGATCACATATTCAAAAATTTATATGGAACCAAAAAAGAAAACAAATAGCCTCAGCAATCTTGAAAAGAAAGAATAAAGTGGAAGGTATCACACTTCCTGATATCAGGTTATACTACAAGGCCATTGTACTAAAAACAGCCTGGTACTTACTGGCATAAGAGCAGGCATTTAGATCAATGGAACAGAAAAGAGAACCCAAAAATAAACCCACAGCTAATGGACAACTGATATTTGACAAAGAAGGTAAGAAAATACATTGGAGTTAAGACAGCCTCTTTAATAAATGGTGTTGGAAAAATTGGACAGCTACCTGCAAAAAAATAAAACTAGACCACCAATTTACACCATTCACAATAATAAACTCAAAATGGATAGAAGACTTAAATGTAGGCCATGAATCCATAAGCATCTTAGAATAAAACATAGGCAGTAAGCTCTCCGACATCTCTCAAAGCAATATATTTGCTAATTTATCTGCATGGGCAAGTGAAATAAAAGACAGGATAACCAAATGGGACTATATCAAACTAAAAAGCTTTTGCACAGCTAAAGACAATAAGAACAGAATAAAAAGACAAACTACACAATGGGAGAACATATTTGACAATACACCTGGTAAGGGGTTAATAACCAAAATTTATAAAGAACTTGTAAATCCCAACACCAGGAAGACAATCCAATCAAAATATGGGAAACAGAAATGAATAGATACTTCTCCAAGGAGGAAATACAGATGGCCAATAGGGATATGAAAAAATGCTCAACATCACTAATCATTAGAGAAGTGCAAATTAAAATCACAATGAGATATCACCACACACTAGTCAGAATGGTGTTCCTCAGCAAAACAGCACAGAATAAGTGCTGGAGAGGATGTGGAGAAAAGGGAACCCTCCTGCACAGTGCAGCCACTGTGGAAAACAGTATGGAGTTTCCTCAAAAAGTTAAAAATTGAACTTCCTTTTGACCCAGCTATCCCACTTTTAGGAATATACCCTAAAAACACCATAGAACTGTTCCAAAAGGAGAAATGCACCCCCATGTTTATGGCAGCATTGCTTGCAATAGCGAAGATCTGCATGTGTCTTTAAGTACCAATATTTTTGAGTTTTGGGGGTATATACCTAGTAGAGGGATAATTTTTGATAAAGGGGCCAACAACATGCAATGAAGAAAAGAAAGCCTCTTCAACAATGGTGCTAGGAAAACTGGAAGGCTGCGTTCAAAAGAATGAAACGACTACAGTTTGTTTTCTTGTACTAAAATTAATTCAAAATGGCTCAAAGACCTAAATATAAGACCTGAAACAATAAAATATATAGAAGAAAACATAGATACTAAGCTAATGGTACTTGGTTTTAAAGAGAATTTTATGAATTTGACTCCAGAGGCAAGGGAAGTGAAGGCAAAGATAAATGATTGGGACTATATCAGACTAAGAAGCTTTTTCACAGCAAGAGAAACTGTCAACAAAACAGACAACCAACTAAATGGGAGATGATATTTTCAAACAATAGCACAGATAAGGGCCTAATATCAAAAATATACAAAGAACTCATAAAACTCAACAACAATTAAACAATCTAATAAAAAATGGGAAGAGGACATAAACAGATACTTCTCTCAGGGAGAAATACAAATGGCCAACAGATGTATGAAAAGATGCTCATCTTTATTAGTTATTACAAAAATGCAAATCAAAACTACAATGAGATATTACCTCACACCTGTTAGATTAGCTATTATCAACAAGACAGGTAATAGCAAGTGTTGGATAGGCTGTGGAGAAAAAGGAACCCTCATCCATTGTTAGTGGGAATGTAAATTAATACAACCATTATAGAAGAAAGCATGGTTGTTCCTCAGAAAACTAAAAATAGAACTACCATATGACTAACTGCTTTTCTCTTGATGCTTTTAAGATTCTCTCTTTGTCTTTAACCTTGTGCATTTTAATTATGTGTCTTGGTTTGGGCTTCCTTAGGTTCATTTTGTTTGGGACTTGCTATGCTTCCTGGACTTGTCTATTTTCTTCCTCAAGTTAGGGAAGTTTTCTGTCACTTTTTCAAGTAGGTTTTTAATATCTTTCTCCTCTCCTTTCAGCACCCCCATCATGCTAATGTTGGTACACTTGAAGTTATCCCAGAGGCTCCTTACACAATCTTCATTTTTTTGGATTTGTTTGCTGTTCTGATTGGATATTTTTTGCTTCCTTATATTCCAAATCTCTGATCAAATTTTCGGTTTTATCCACTTTGATTCTCTATAAGTTATTTTTAATTTCAATTAGTGTATCATTTATTTCAAAATGGTCATTGTTTGAAGTTCTAAGTTTATTGAGCATACTAATGGCCAGTGTTTTGTACTCTGTATTTATTAGATTGCTTCTCTCCATTTTGTTTAGTTCTTTTTCTAGAGTTTTGTTCTGTTTTTTTGATTTGGAACATGTTTCTTTGTCTCTTCATTTTGGCAGCCTCCCTGTTTGTTCCTTTGTGTTAGGTAGAGCTGCTACATCTTTCAGGATTGGTAGAGTAGCCTAATGTAGGAGGGGTTCTGTAGGGTCCAGATGCACAGATTCCCTGATCACCCAAGCTGGGCACTCAGGCGCATCTCCCCTCCTGTGTGGGCTGTGTACTGTCTCCTCTTATAGTAGAGCTTTTATTTATTTTTAAAATTTTTAAAAAATTTATTCATTTTAGATATGGGGGAAGAGAAAAAGAGAGAAGGTAGAGGAGGAGCAGGAAGCATAAATTTCCATATGTGCCTTGACCAGGCAAGCCCAGGGTTTCAAACCAGCAACCTCAACATTCTAGGTTGACACTTGATCCACTGTGCCACCAGAGGTTAGGCCATCTTACAGTTGAGCTTTGATTGTTGTTGGCATGTCAGTGGAGAAGGGAGTTACCCATGGGTTGATCTGATTTGCTGCAAGGACTGACTGTAGCCACTGACCTTCTACTGTGGAGGATCAGCTATGCAGAAACCCACCTCACAGAGCAGGACTTACTCTAAACATCAATAGGGCTCTGGTGCCTGCTGAGTCTACGCCTTTAATTTGTAACTTGTGGATGTGGCTAGGTGGTAATGCTTCCATGTTGTATAAAGCTGTCCAGTGGGTGTGCTGACTCTGAGGATCCTTGGGAGATTAAGGCCAAAGTCAGCCACAACCTGAATTCTTCCCCCGGGCCTCCTTGTATGAGCTGTAAAGTGATTTGCAGCCTGACCAGGGGGTGGTGCAGTGGATAGAACATTACACCGGGATGTGGAGGGCCCAGATTCAAAACCTTCATGTTGCCAGCTTGAGCATAGGCTCATCTGATTTGAGCAACACTCACCAGCTTGAGCCCAACGTCGCTGGCTTGAGCAAGGGGTCACTTGGTCTGCTGTAGCTTCCCAGTCAAGGCACATATGAGAAAACAATCAATGAACAACCAAGGTGACACAACAAAGAGTTGATGCTTCTCATTTCTCTCTCTTCCTGTCTCTCTGTCCCTATCTGTCCCTCTCTCTGTCTCTCTCTATCTCTGTCACACACACACAATAAAAAGTGATTTGCAGATCTCTGCTACTTGTACTGGACATGGAGGTGTCTGGGCGAGAGGCCAAGCTGAAAACCATTGGTTGTTAATAGTGTAGGACCTGGGGCTACTTAGCAAGATGTGCAGGCATGCTGAGGCCAGGCTTCTTGTATGAGATTTTAGAAAAATCTGAGGCATAACCAAGACGGGACATTCATATGGAGAAGCCACTTGAAACACCTTGGCTGGGCCCACAAATAGGATGGAGTCGCCTTAGGTAATCACTGTGGCAGGGCAAACTTGTGACCATATTGGTGGAGATTCAGATATGCCATCTGCTGGACTCTCTGTGGGGGAAGAGTTTATCAAAGAAAAAATAATAGTCTCTGCCAGCACTTCTGCCTGGAAGAAGGCTGTTCCTCCAGCTTTTGCCTTGATTCTGTCTAATTCATTTCTTTCCCTTACATCTCTTGTGCCTTTCTAGCAGCTGCCCCAGTGCTGGAAATAAGAGGGAGTGAGATTAAGTAAGTGTGTGGGGTGTGCAGACCCTTTAAGAGAAACTGCCTGGGACACCATCAACCCTCTGTTTCCCTCAGCCTCAATCCACAACCTCAGCCTCAACCCCTCCTGTTTTTTTACACAAAACGTTATGGGGGACTTCTCTTTCTGGCTCTGGAACTCTGGGATGGGGGGCCTGGTGTGGAACTATGACCTTTCTTTCTCAGGAGGTTATAAGATTACTCTTCATTTAGTTTAGACTTAGTTATTCAAAATGATTGAACTTAAATTTTGTTGTAACACCTGGGAGGAGGTGAGTGTAACATCCACCTACTTTGCCACCATCTTGGATTTTGCCTGCTATTTATTTTGGTGTTTTTTTACTAACCAGTTCTGCTGTTAGTCTTGATTTTATTTTAATACTAGCAGTTATTTTGCTCCATCTTTGTTTTGTTTAGGTGTGGATTTATTTTTTATTATTCTGCTTAGGACTTGGATTACAATTTGAGGATTTATTTCTTCAGTTGTGAAAATTTTGGCCATTATTTCTTTAAATAGCATCTTTGCCTCATTTTTTTCATGAATTTCTAGAACTTCTATTTGACATATGCGAAAGTTTCATATTCAGTTCTTTAACTTTCTTTGTAGTTTCCATCTCTCCTTATCTCTGTGCCAAATTCCATGTAACTTCTTCATATCTATCATTTACCTTGATAATTTTATTTTTATTTATCTCTTGCTTACTAATTTAACCTGTGTTTTGAGTTTATTCAATGAGGATATTTTCTTTTTGATTCTTTCTCATATCTACAAATTTTCATAGATTATTCATTCATAATTTTGAACATTTTACACATATTTGAAGTCTGTTTCAGACTGCTTTATTTCTGTGATTTAGGTTGTTACTTAGTGTTTTATTGTGTTTGTTGACTCACTCTAATAGTAGTGGTTTCTTCATTAGCATTATAGTTATATTTACAGACTTATTCTCAGTGAGAAGTCCATTTGTACCTTGGGTAGGGAGGTGTTTTAATGAGATGGTTTTGTGTATATGATTTTAGAAAAGCTGCTGCTGCCTTTTTATTATATATTTTTCTTTTGGTTGTTGTCGAATGACTGTAAATTCACTTAAATAGGCAATACAGGAAGCAAAAGAGATATGAGGTATAGTTAATGACATCTGCTTTGTGAACATTTTGTTTGGAGTTCTGAGTTGATTAAAGATGAATTTTAAATAACTTAAAAAAGAAAACAGAAATGTTGACTTCAGCCTTCAGAAAAATGACTAGAATTATGAGCTGGGTTCCTTAGGTTCCTTCTGGTTATAATAGATGTATTCCCAGTTTTCCATTCAGTGTTTCTGAAGTCTCAGGAAAACTGGTGCCAGGATATGAAGATCCAGAGCTGGAGGTTATATCCCTACATAAACTTTACCTGTTCGTTTGAAAAGGATGTGACTCAGAAACAGCCAGATGGGAGGGGAGCATAGGGCAAGGTGTGTGGTAAAGGGTGTGGCTATTTTATACCCTCTATTTTTGCTGTACCACTCTTCTAAATTTCTCCAAGTTTACCTACTTGTAAGCTCGTAGATCAGCTTCTTACTTGTCAAGATCAGTTTCTTGACTTGGCTTCTTTGTACTGTGCAGATAATAGAAACTTTGATTATGTATCTATACATGAAGCTTGTTTGGCATTCTGAATTCTTGTGGATGACTGCAGGGATGACAAGGATTTTAGCCTGCCCTGTGGCTTATGAAGGAAGTTTAGTTTTACCTTTAAAGCTTTGTCCTATTTCCAACAGTAGTACTGATAACCCTAGTGATCCACTGGCATCAGTGCCTCACCACTTGGGCTGTGAGTTTTCCTTTTTGTTTTCGGTAGTTCAAAACTTTGCCTTCTTGGATGCAGACTTAATTATATATTTGTTTAACTATGATTTGTTATATAGTAGACATTTTCATGTTTGAGTTGGAGGTCAGATGGTCTTTCCACATCTGCTTAGTCATCCATCTTGAATGGAAAGCCACCAGTGAATTTACTGAAACCAAATTCTTTTAACACAGTGTAGATAAAGTAGTTTGTAGATTTGTATGTTTTGGTCTGTTAAGAAGAGTCTTCTGCCTAACTGATGGTGGCATAGTGGATAGAGTGTTGACCTGGATGCTGAGAGCCCAGCTTTGAAACACCAAGGTAATTGTCTTGAGTGTGAGGTCACCAGCTTGATCATGGGATCATTGATATGATTCCACTGTCTCTGGCTTGAGCCCAGATGTCAATGGCTTAAGCCCAAGGTTGCTGGCTTGAGCAAGGAATCACTTACTCTGCTGTAGCCTCCCCATCAATGCACATATTACAAGTAATCAATAAATAACCAAAGTGCCACAATTACAAGTTGATTCTTCTCATTTCTCTTTTCCTCTCTTTCTCTCTCCCTTCCTTCCTTTCTCACTCTCTCTGCCTCCCTCTCTCTGTCTTGCTAAAAAAGTCTTCCTCACTACCCTTTCCCATAATTATACATTTTAGTGAATTGGCAGTTAAAAGAAATTAATGTAATAGGCATGAATGGGACTCTCAAAACTTGAGCTTTGAAATAATGGAATCAATTATTAGGGACTTTATACATAAAACTGGTTAGAAACTTTGGTTTTGGATTTTGGGTTTCATTTTTGTATAATCACCATAACTTACCCATGACAACTGGCACACTGAGAGAGATTGAGTTGGGGGCACATTCATCTGATCTATATCTATTACAGTGGTATACTTGCTCATAAATGCAAATGGTGATTCTGGCTGGTTGGCACAGTGGTAGAGCATAGACCTGGTATATGGACATTTGGTTCAATTTTGGGTCAGGGCACACAAGAGAAGTGCCCATCTTCTTCTCCACACCTCCCCCCTCTGACTTCTCTCTTTCTTCTTCCCTCTTGCTTGATTGGAGTGAGTTGTCCCCAGACACTGAGGATGTCTACTTGGCCTCTGCCTGAGACACTAAAAAATGGCGCCAGTTGCAATGGAGCAAATGCCCTGTATGTGCAGAGCATTGCCCCCTAGTGGTCTTGCTGGGTGGGTTCTGGTCAGAGTGCATGCAGGAGTCTGACTCTACCTCCCCTCCTCTCACTAAATTTTTTTTAAAAGGTAGGATTTGCTGATGTCTACAGACTTTACTTTTTTCCCCTTGTGTCTCCTTGGGACTTTATTTCATGCCTAAAATTTCTGAATTTAGCTTCTTTATGAAAAATCTTTATGGAAAATAAGAGTCTTTCTAAGATGTATCCTGCCACTCCATGTGTATTCTGGTTGAGTTTCTTCTGCAATGTTCAGATATCCTTTTGCATGTATATTTCTTGAAATTGCTTGAATTCTGATTTGTATGCCTTGCCCACTTTGTACCTGAATTGTTTTGATTATTGTGTATCTTCTAAAATCCGTAATGTTATTTCAATTGAAATTTGAAATGAGGAAAAGATGGATTTTTGTTGTCATTTACAGTGTTGTCAGCTTGCCAGATAGATGTAAAAATTTAGACTCTGAAAATCATCTTATTGAATTCAAATCCTCCAAAACACCTGATATTACTTTTATCAAATTATTCATTTATACAGGTAAAATGGATACTTTTGTAATATTGGGTGTTTTCATGGTCAGAATAGAATGTCTTTTCATCATTTGTATTTTTCAACAAAAATATTCCTTAATTTAGATGTTGCAAATTTCTTAACTTTTTCAATTTATGTATATGTATATATATGTATATGTAAATGTATATTTAATTATATTTCTATTTTTTATAGACTCAATTGTTTCATTTGATAACTTTGCATCTGCTTTTTTTGGGTTACATGCTGTATTTTTCTTTCCTACTTTAGTGAGGAGTCTCCAGGACCACCCTCATTCTCAATGATTGGCTAGGATTCACTAGATGCAGAAAACTGTTATACTCATGGTTGTGTTTTATTACAGTGCAAGAAGGCATATTAAAATTAGCAAAGAGGGCCCTGGCTGGTTGGCTCAGTGGTAGAGCATCGTCCTGGCATGCAGGAGTCCCAGGTTCGATTCCCGGCCAGGGCACACAGGAGAAGTGCCCATCTGCTTCTCCACCCCTCCCCCTCTCTTTCCTCTCTGTCTCTCTCTTCCCCTCCTGCAGCCAAGGCTCCACTGGAGCAAAGTTTGCCCAGGCACTGAGGATGGCTCCATGGCCTCTGCCTCAGGCGCTAGAATGGCTCTGGATGCAACAGAGCTATGCCCCATATGGGTAGAGCATCACCCCCTGGTGGGCATGCCAGGTGGATCCCGGTCGGGCGCATGCGGGAGTCTGTCTGACTGCCTCCCATTTCCAGCTTCGGAAAAATACAAAAAAAAAAAATTAGCAAAGAGAAATGGTGTATGCTGTGAAATCCAGGAGGAATCAGACACAAGGTTCCAAGTATGTCTTTTCAGTAGAGTTGCACATGAAGATGCTTAATTCTATTAGTAACAATGTGGGACAGTTTATAGGAATATTGCCAACCAAGAAAACTCACCTGAGCCTTCATATCTATGTTTTTTTGGGGGGTGTGGTAAGTCACATTGGGGTTCAGCCTCCACAGAACTGACACCATCTGCTTGAACTTAAACCATCTCAGAGTTCAAACTGAATACAGCATGTCCCAAGATTTCAGGCATATAGAAACATTCTTACCAGGTGTAATATTTTATGCATACTACACTTGAGCTTAGGCAAAAGGCCAAGAAGTGATCAGGTATAAAATTCCAAGAGTTCAGAAGTCATCTCCCAGAAACTTGTCAAGGACTGGTATTGACAACTTTCCTTAGGAATGTGAAGGGTTTGAGGAACATAGGAAAGCCAAATAAATGATTGCACATTAGTAAGGGCATGTTAATTCTTCAAGACTGTATTTAAATATTACCTCTTTAGCTAAAACTTATCTGGTTTACTGTAAGAGGGTAATTGCTCACATATTTTTGCTTTTTCAATTACTTATACTTATTTCCTTTATAGTTATATTGTACTCTTTCTTTTCTTTCCTTTTTTAAGAGATAGGAAAGGAGAAAAAAAGAAGCATCGAGTCATAATTTCTTCATTTTTGTTCTGCATTGATTGATTCTTGTATTTGCCTGCACAGGAATGGCTGGGTGAGGGGGAAAAGGGGACCTCAATCCCCTAGCAACTTCAGGCTTTAAGACCATGACCTTTGGGCTCAAGCCAGCATTTGGATCTTGTTGATCACCCTATGGTCAAGCTGGTGATCTTGGGGTTTCAAATTGCAACCTCAGCATTCATGGTCAATGCCTATTTATTATAACACCACGGGTCGGGCTGTACTCTCTTTTCCTTGAAAGATTTTTAACTCAGGTAATCTTAAATGTAAAAGTATTTATACTCTGTTCCATTTTCCCCACCATACTGTTTCTTCATTTGAAACGTTTTTTAATGTATTTCTTTTGAGCAAGATCTTTGTATGCATTTTGTATTATAAAAGTAGTATTTTATTTTCAAATATATAATTATAAATATGAAAGTGACATCAGAGAAATGGTGCTGTGAGGCACGCTCTCAATACCTCTGCCCAAAATTTCAACAAGTTCTACAACTAGAGACAGAAAAACGATCCCAGGAGTATCTGTAAGTCCCACACACTGAACAAAGGTATAATTGGGTAAAAAATATGGCTAAATATATAATCAAAACTGAAGGAAATAAGATGGAGAATGGAACACTCCACCTTCCTCACAGACCTGAGCAAGGGCTGCTTTCACTTGGAACTGAGAGAAAGTGAGGGCTGGAGGCATGGAAAGAGCTGAGCTGGGGCATAGACGTTCAAGCCGAGGAAAGAGTGTGCCCACAGTGGCTCATCCCACATGAGCTAATACAGGCACCGGACCCCGGCAAAGGCAGGTGAGCAGTGACCTTCATTACCCCCAATATTCTGATAGCAAGCATGAACATTGTGCGAGTGGTTCCACCTAGTGCCCCAGGCATAGGCGCCTGTGTTCCAGGACAGAGAGCCAGGGTTAGAAACTGTCATCAGTAGCCTTCTGCATGGGCTGTGACCAGAGTCTCCGTGTAATCCCTGCTCCTCAAACAACAGCATGCAGGGAGTGCATGAAAGCAGACTTTCCTATGCCTGGACCTCTCCAGGCAGTCGGGGCACCTCCACCAATGCTAACAAAGCACATTCCTGGGGAAAAAAAGCACAGAAGCGCTAGGGGTAGTGGTGCACAGGCAGCTTGCAGACAGTCTCTGGAGCAGATTCGCAGATCCAATCACTGAAATTAGCTTAACCCACATTTGGCTCACTGCCCAACTGGATTACACTGGCAGCGGCTCTGGCTGAGAAAGTCTTCTTTCTCAGGTAAGTGATCTAAGAGAAGAGACATGATATATTTTAGAGCCTCTTGCTCTGCACATAATAGCTGGGGCAACTTCCTGCCAGCCAATACAGGGTGAAAAACACATTCCTAAGAAACAGACCTCAAAATACACTGCAGAAGTTGGACAGGCTAGGCTGTAGGCTTTTTAACAAGGAAGAAGCCTGCAGAGAGCAATCACACAAAACGCTAAAGCAAATTTAACTAGATATACCCGGGGAACCTTAGAAAGGAGCCTGAACAGAAGTCAACAAGCCCCCCTACCTGCTTAAGCTGGTGGCTCTGATCAGAAGAGCTTTCATACTCAGGGCTGTGCACTAAAAGGAGAAACTTGGCATCTTTTAAGAACTCCTGTTCTACAAGCAGTGACTAGAGCATCTTTCTGCTAGCCTATTCAGGTTACAAAGTGCAAAATGCCTAAGGAGAGTGTTACCACAGAGTGTGAGCCTGGAGGTTCACATAAAGACACCGTGAGAACAATTGGCTCCAAGCCCTGCCTGGTTATGCTGGTGGCTCTGACTGACATAGCCTTATCCAGAGCCCTGTGCTGAGTGGCGATAGAGTGGGGATTTGCCAGCTCTTAGGGCTTCTTACACTCCAGGCAGTGGAAGGGACAACCTCATAGCTGGATCACCAGGCTGCTAATTCAGGAAGGAGAGCCTTGGAGAGAGGCTCTGGGAAAATGGACTCACCCATTGATAAAGCCTGCAAACGCTAACAAGCCTCAACTACCAACAAGAGTGAGGCCTAGTATATGTCATCACCATAGTGACATATCAATTGCCAATCTCTACCTAAGCATGCTACAGGGACAGAGCCTAGGATACAGTGACACTGATGAGGAACAGGAAGAAGAAAGAAAAAGAAAGATAACCTCTCAAAATCAAGAATAATCTAGTCTTTATAATATTTTCCATTTTTTTTCTTTAATTTTCTTATCTTTATTTTTTCTTCAACCTTGGTCATTTTATCCTCTGCCCATCTTATTCTTTTCTCTTCATCTTGACCTACATTATCCATAGGTGTTATATTTTCCACTCTTTTTTTTTCTTTTTTCTTTCTCTCTATGAAGGTTACACTTCAAAAACCTTAACTCTCTTGCTTATTTTCTTTTTTTTTCTTTGTCTCTCTTAGTTTCTTTTTTTCTCTTTTACTTTTCCTCTCATACAATCCCCACTCACAATCAAATTATATGATTTTGGATTCAAATATTTTCTTTGTGGCATTTTGTGTGCTTTTTACCTCTCCCTTTAACTCATTAGCATTTCCCCCAACCGCAGCTCTCCATTCTATGTAGTTTTTGTTCCACTTAATAAAATAGTAGTTTTTTTTCTTGTTTTCTTCTTATCTCTTTCACTATATCTTTCATTCGACTTGTCATTTACAAGCAAATTATTTTATTTTTGATCCAAATTTTTTTCTTTGAATTTTCTGTGTCCCTACCTAATTTTTTGCCCCTTTGTCACTTCTCCACAACTCAGGCCCTCCACTCTAGGTAGTTTTTGTTCCATTTAGCAAAATATAATTCTCAATTTTCAATGGTATTTTCTAAAGAAAGGGGAAAAAAGAGCTCTGGCCAGTTGGCTCAGTGGTAGAGCATCAGTCTGGTGAACAGGAGTCCCAGGTTTGATTCCTGGCCAGAGCTCACAGGAGAAGTGCCCATCTGCTTCTTCACCCCTCCCCCTCTCCTTCCTCTCTCTTTTTCCCTCCCACAACCAAGGCTCCATTGGAGCAAAGTTGGCCCAGGTGCTGAGGATGGCTCTATGGCCTCTGCATCAGGTGCTAGAATGGCTCTGGTAACAACAGAGCAAAGCCCCAGATGGGCAGAGCATCACCCCCTGGTGGGCATGCTGGGTGGATCCCGGTCAGACGCTTGTGGGAGTCTGTCTGACTGCCTCCCCATTTCCAACTTCAGAAAAATTTTAAAAAAAGGGAAAAAATAATAATAATTTTTAAATTATTTTTTATTATCTATTTTTAAATTTTTATTCTTTATTAATTCTTCTTAGTGTTATCAAAACCACCCTCAGATGCCATTAAGGAAAAGGAAATCAAATATCAAGGATACAAAAGACAGAGATGTAGCACAGATAGATGAAGAAAAATCTATAGAAAAATACTTTAATAGATTGGAAACATTGGAGTTAAATGACAGAGTATTTAAACTAGAAATCCTAAAAATACTCAGAGATATACAAGAAAACACAGAAAGGCAATTTAGAAAGCTCAGAAAACAACTCAATGAACACAAAGAATATATTATCAAGGAAATTGAAACTATGAAAACAAATTAAACAGAGATGAAAAACTCAATCATGAAATGAAAAACAAAGTAACAAGGTTAGCTAATAGAATAGGCCAGATAGAAGAAAGGATTAGTGACATAGAAGACAAGCAACTTCAGGCACAACAGAGAGAAGAGGAGAGAGACTCACAAATTTAAAAAAATGATAAAGCCCTACAGGAATTGTCTGACTCCATCAAAAAGACTAACATAAGAATAATACATATATAAGAAGGAGAAGAGAGAGAAAATAGGATGGAGAACATATTCAAACAAATTATTATATGAGAACTTCCCAAGCCTGTGGAAAGAAATAAAGCCCTGAATTCAAGAAGCAAACAGAACACCAAGTTATCTTAACCCCAACAAACCAAGGCACATAATAATGAAATTTGCACAAACCAACAACAAAGAAAAAATTTTCAAGGCAGCCACAAAAAAAAGAATAGAACGTATAAAGAAAGGCCTATTAGATTATCATCAGATATCTCAGCAGAAACTCTACAAGCTAGAAGACAGAAGACCACAATATTTAAAGTTCTGAAAAAGAACTTCCAGCCAAGAATACTATATCCATCAAAGCTATCCTTCAAATATGAAGGAGAAATAAAATCATTCACAGATACAGAAAAGATGAGGAAATTTATAATCAGAAAACCCCCACTTCAGAAAATACTAAAGGCTGTTTTCCAAAGAACAAACAAAACAAAACAACAAGTAAAATCTCCACGAAGATCACAATAAAACCAAATTTAAACTGTGACAATGAAAACAAAAAAGGGAGAGGACAAAGATTAACAGTAGCAAAGAATGATGGAGTGCAGAAGCACTCATAAGATAGTGTACTACAATAAACATGGTAGGTACACTTTCCATTACTAAAGGTAACCACCCCTGAAAAAAACCACCACAGAAGCACATGATTTAAAAAAAAAAAAAAGTAACAGAAGAAAGAAGTATAGATTACAACCAAACAAAAACAAATGATAAAAAAACAAAAGAGAAGAATCAAACAAGATACAAAACTACAGAAAGTAATATATATAATGGCAAAAGGAAACCCTCCAGTGTCAATAATTACACTAAATATAAATGGATTGAACTCACCAATAAAAAGACATAGAGTAGCAGAATGGATTAAAAAAGAAAATCCAACTGTATGCTGCCTACAAGAAGCACATCTAAGCAAAAATGATAAAAACAAATTCAAAGTGAAAAGCTGGAAAAAAATACTCCAAGCAAATAACATCCAAAAAACAACACGTGTAGCAATACTCATATTTAACAATGCTCACTACAAGACAACAATGCTGACTACAAGACAGCAAAAGTAAACAGGGACAAAAATGGTCATTTCATAATCATTAAGGGGACACTGAGTCAAAAAGACATAACACTTCTTATTATATATGCACCAAACCAAAGAGCACCAAAATATATGACAGCTACTGACTGACCTAAAAACAAAAACTGACGACAATACAATTATACATGGTGACTTCAATACACCAATGACAGCTCTGGATAGTTCATCCAAACAGAAAATCAATAAAAAAACATTGACCTTAAATGAAACACTAGAGCAATTGGATATGATAGACATCTACAGGACACTTCATCCCAAAGCGACAGAGAATACATTTTTCTCTAGTGTACATGGAACATTCTCAGGAATTGAACATATGTTGAACCACAAAAATAAAATCAGCAAATTCAGAAAAATTGAAATTATACCAAGTATATTTTCTGATTATAAAACCTTGAAACTAAAATTTAATTGCAAAAAAGAGGTAATAAAACCCCACAAAAATGTGGAAACTAAACAACATACCTTTAAAAAATGAGTGGGTCAAAGAAGAAATAAGCACAGACATCTAAAGATATATACAGACAAATGAAAATAACAATATGACATATCAAAATCTCTGGGATGCAGCAAAAGCAGTAATAAGAGGAAAGTTCATATCACTATAGGCCTATATGAACAAACAAAAGAAAGCCCAAGTAAACCACTTATCTTTACATCTTAAGGAACTAGAAAAAGAATAAAGACAACCCAAACCCAGAAGAAGAAAGAAAATAATAAAAATCAGAGCAAAAATAAATAAAATACAGAACAAATAAACTATAGAAAATTAATAAAACAAGAAACTGGTTCTTTGAAAAGATCAATAAAATTGACAAAACCTTGGCAAGACTCATCCAGGGGAAAAAAAAAAAACTCATACAAACAAAATCCAAAATGAAAGAGGAGAAAATACCACAGATATCGTATATATACAAAAAATTATTGTAGAATACTATATCAAACTATATGACACCAAATTCAACAATCTAGAAGAAATGGATAAATTCCTAGAACAATACAACCTTCCTAGACTGAGTCATGAAGAAGCAGAAAGCCTAAACAGACCAAATAAGCAGGGAGAAAATAGAAAAAAAAAAACTATTAAAAACCTCCCCAAAAATAAAATTCCAGGGCCAGATGGCTTTTCTAGTGAATTCTATCAAACATTCAAAGAACACTTGGTTTCTGTTTTACTCAAAGTATTCAAAAAAATGGAAGAAGAAGCGATACTTCCAAACACATTTTATGAGGCCAACAAAACCCTCATTCTGAAACCCGATAAAAATGGCTAAAAAAACAAAACAAAACAAAAAACACTACAGACCAATATCTTTAATGAATACAGATCCTAACATACTAAACAAAATACTAGCAAATCACATACAACAATATATTAAAAAATAATACATCAAGATCAAGTGGGATTCATCCCAGAACCTCAAGAATATCAACATACATAAAATGGTTAACGTAATACACCATATCAACAAAACAAAGAACAAAACCCACATGATCTTATCAATAGATGCAGAAAAGGCATTTTATAAAATACAACACAATTTTCTGTTTAAATCACTCAACAAAATGCGTATAAAAGGAAAATATCTCAACATAATAAAGGCCATTTATGATAAACCATCAGCTAACATCATATTAAATGTCATAAAACTGAGGACTTTTTCCCTTAAATCATGAACAAGACAGGGTTGTCCACTCTCTCCACTCTTATTTAACGTGGTGCTAGAATTTCTAGCCAGAGCAATCAGACAAGATAAAGAAATAAAAGGCATTGATATTGGAAAAGAAGAACTAAAGGTTTCACTTTTTGCAGATTGTATGATCCTATACATCGAAAACCCCAAAGACTCCACAAAAAGATTACTAGAAACAATAAGCCAATACAGTAAGGTCACTGGATACAAAATTAATATACAAAAGTTCATTTTCTTTCTATATGCCAACAATAAAACATTAGAAAATGAACTCAAAAAATATAATCCCCTTCACGGTTGCAACAACAACAAAAAATAAAATACTTAGGAATAAACATAACAAAGAATGTAAAGGACTCATATAATGAAAACTACAAAGCATTGTTAAGGTAAATTGAAAAAGATACAATAAAATGGAAAAATATTTCTTGTTCTCAGATACAAAAAAGAAATATAATCAAAATGACCATATTACCCAAAGCAATATACAAATTTAATGCAATTCCCATCAAAATTTCAATGACATTTTTTAAAGAAATAGAACAAAAAATAATCAAATTTATATGGAACTATAAAAAACCCTGAATAGCCAAAGAAATCTTAAGAAAAAGGAATAAAGCTGGGGGTATTATAATACCTGACTTCAAATTACATTAAAGAGCCACAGCAATCAAAACAGCATGGTATTGGCAGAAAAATAGATACTCAGACCAATGGAACAGAATAGAAAGCCCAGAAATAAAACCACATATATATGGTCAAATATTTTGGATAAAAGGGCCAACAACACACAATGGAGAAAAGAAAGCCTCTTCAACAAATAGTGCTTAAAAAACTGGAAGGCCACATGTACAACGACTACAGTTTGTCCCCTTGTAATAAAATTAATTCAAAGTGGATTAAAAACCTAAATATAAGACCTGAATAAAGTCATAGAAGAAAACATAGGTACTAAACTCATGGACCTTGATTTTAAAGAGTATTTTATGAATTTGACTCCAAAGGTAAGGGAAGTGAAGGCAAAGATAAATTAATGGGACCACATCAGACTAAGAAGTTTTTGCTCAGCAAGAGAGACTGACAACAAAATAAACAGACAGCCAACTAAATGGAAAATGATATTTTTAAACAACAGCTCAGATAAGGGCCTAATATCCAAAATATACAAAGAACTCATAAAACTCAACAACAAACAAACAATCCAATAAAAAAATGGGAAGAGGACATGAACAGACACTTCTCCCAGGAAGAAATACAAATGACCAACAGATATATTAAAAGATGCTCATCTTCATTAGTTTTTAGAGAAATGCAAATCAAAACTACAATGAGATAGCACCTCACAACTGTTAGATTAGCTATTATCAACAAGACAGGTAATAGGAAGTGTTGAATAGGCTGTGGAGAAAAAGGAACCCTCATCCACTGTTAGTGGGAATGTGAAGTAATATAACCATTATGGAAGAAATTATGGTGGTTCCTCAAAAAACTAAAAATAGAACTACCATATGACCCAACAATCCCTGTACTGGGTAGATACTCTCAAAACTCAAAAACACTGGTATGTAAAGACATATGCAGTTCCATGTTCATTACAGCACTGTTCAGAGTGGCCAAGACATGGAAACAACCAAAAAGCCCTTCAATAGGTGACTGGATAAAGAAGATGTAGTACATATATACTATGGAATACTACTCAGCCATAAGAAATGATGACATCGGATCATTTACAACAACATGGATGGATCTTGATAACATTATGCTGAGTGAACTAAGTAAATCAGAAAAAAACTAAGAACTCCATGATTCCATATATATGTGGGACATAAAAACGAGACTAAGAGATATGGACAAGAGTGTGGTGTTTATGGGGGGGGCGAGGGAGGGAGGAGAGGAAGGGAGAGGCAGGAGGGTAGGGGCAAAAAGAAAACCAAATAGAAGGTGATGAAAAACAATTTGACTTTGAGTGATGGGTATGCAACATAATTAAATGTCAAAATAACCTGAAGATATTTTCTGTGAACATATGTACCTTGATTTATTAATGTCACCCCATTAAAATTAATAAAAAAAATTGAGTTTGTTTTAACAATGTACTTGTTTCTCCTGAGAGACTGATATTCCTACCTTTTATTTTCTTTTTCTTTTTCTTTTTCTTTTTTTTTTTTACAGAGGCAGAGAGAGTGTCAGAGAGAGGGATAGACAGGGACAGAGAAACAGGATGGAGAGATGAGAATCAGCAATTGTTAGTTTTTTATTGCACGTTGGGACACTTTAGTTCAGAGGTCAGGAACCTATGTCTCTTGAGCCAGATGTGGCTCTTCTGATGGCTGCATCTGGCTCGCAGACAAATCTTTAATAAAAAAAAAAAACGTTAAAAATATAAAACATTCTCATGTATTACAATCCATTCATTTCCCACCACTCATGTTTATGGTTGTGTGTGGCTAGAACCAATCACAGCTGTCCTCCAGGACAACACCAAAGTTTTATTGGATAATGCGTAATGTACAGGGGTCATTGTATGGCTCACATGGAATTACATTTTGAAATATGTGGTGTTCATGGCTTTCTCAGCCAAAAGGGTTCCTGACTCCTGCCTTAGTTGTTCATTGATTGCTTTCTCATATGTGCCTTGACCGTGGGCCTTCAGTAGACCGAGTAACCCCTTGCTCAAACCAGCAACATTGGGTCCAAGCTGGTGAGCTTTACTCAAACCAGATGAGGCTGCACTCAAGCTGGCAACCTGGGGGTCTCAAACCTGGGTCCACGGCATCCATCTGATGCTCTATCAACTGCGCCACTGCCTGGAGAGGTTGTATTTCTACCTTTAGTATCAAACATTATTTATGCTTCCAGTTTTTAGAATTACTGTAGTATAAGTAGTATAAGTTTCTATAGTTTGTGTACTCACAACTCTTGGGTTCTCTAACATCCAACTCTATATATATGCTTTCTATAGTTTTGCATGGTCATAAAAGGTAAACATTTTATACTAGTTTTGAACCTTTTCCTGAAAGCAAGGATTGTGTCATTTATGCTATATTCTCAATTTTATGGCTGATGCATAGTTTTTCATTTGCTGTGTTGACAGTGGTCTTTTACTTGTGTGTGTTACTTCAGCAGGTTTGTCTGTTTTTATAGATGCCAGCACATTAGCAGGTTAAGGCACAGGTTATCTCCCCCACTAGCATAAATTCATATAGTTCTGAACCAAGTCAAAATTTGTAAGTGATTAAGTGTGTATTACTATTGCTGCTGTAATAAAATTGTCATAAACTTGGGGTCTTAATACAACACATTTTATTCTCACTGTTATGGAGGCTGAAGTCTGGATTCAGCTTTATTAGGTTAAAGTTAGAATGTCTTGCAGAGTCAAAATGTGAGCAGTTCTGGCTTTTTCTTCTGGCAGCTCTGAGGAAAGGAATCTGTTTTTTTCTTTGTCTTTTTCAGCTAATAGTGAATAACCATATTTCTTGGCTCATGGCTCCATCTTTAAAGCTTCCAGAATCAGTTGCTTTCTTTTTTTTTGGTAACTAATCATTCTTTGCTTCCCTCTTATAAGATCACTGAAGACATTATGGGGCCAGCAAATATTCCAGGACAGCGTTCTTATCTCAAGCCTTAAAGTGACACAGGTGTGACACAGGTTTTCCAAGGAGTAGGACCTAAATATCATTTGGGACCATTATTCAGCCAACCATACCTTTAAATTCTTAGCATATTGATGCTTGTCTTCTCTTTATAAGTAGGGTATTATTTTTTCCAAATGTATTATTTTACTCAACTCTTTTTTTTTTTTTTCTGAAGCTGGAAACAGGGAGAGACAGTCAGACAGACTCCCGCATGCGCCCGACCGGGATCCACCCGGCACGCCCACCAGGGGGCGATGCTCTGCCCATCCTGGGCGTCGCCATGTTGCGACCAGAGCCACTCTAGCACCTGAGGCAGAGGCCACAGAGCCATCCCCAGCGCCCGGGCCATCTTTGCTCCAATGGAGCCTTGGCTGTGGGAGGGGAAGAGAGAGACAGAGAGGAAAGCGTGGCGGAGGGGTGGAGAAGCAAATGGGCGCTTCTCCTGTGTGCCCTGGCCGGGAATCGAACCTGGGTCCTCCACACGCTAGGCCGACGCTCTACCGCTGAGCCAACGGGCCAGGGCCTATTTTAGTCAACTCTTAATGCTTGTTTCTTTGATCTTGTCTATGACATATTGAATGAGTAGTTTTAATATGGGCATCATGCACAATTTTCTTTATTTTGTCCTGAAAAATATTTCTTAAAGTTGTTGTTTTGTGTTGTAGTTGGTATAATAAGGTGCCCAGTATGCCGCCAAGAATGCAGACAGATAGACCTTGTGGATAACTATTTTATGAAAGCTACTTCTGAAGCTCCTAGCAGTTCTGATGAGAAATTAGAACAGGTATGCTTCTCAATATATTTATATTCCTATCTTACAATTAAAATGTAAACTATTAGAAAACATGTTTGAATTGTTATACAAATTAGGCTAGTTTTGCTACAGTTTTATCTTTCAAATGGAAAATAAAGAATATCTTTATTATATACCCTCTCAGATCTGTTTAAATGAGGCAAACGATCATTGCTGAAAAATTGAAATCTTGTAGAGATTTTGTGTTGAGACTTCTATACTAACCCACCTAAACTTTTGATATAGAAAGAAAAGGATTTCATTAAAGATAAATGGATAACAAAAATAATTTTATTCTAGGTACAGTGAATTAGTGTATTTGGAAGCAAGTTAGAAAGTTTTCATCTTTATTTTGTGGCTATGTTTTTTTTAATTTAATGTAGACTAGCATTTATTTCTTCTTTTAGGTATGTATTAGTTCTGAATACATTGCAAGTGCAGTTGGCTTTTGTGTAGAATGTGGAGAGTGGCTATATAAGACATGTATTGAAGCACATCAAAGAATAAAATTCACTAAAGATCACTTGATCAGGAAGAAAGAAGATGGCTCAGGTAAGATAGAAGCAGTTTTAATAATTACTATTAATCTCCCTCTTTTGCCCCTGTAGCATTTCTGTGTATTCTTTATAAGCTTTGGATACCAGTATCAATAAGAATTTAGAAAGTTAGACAAAGTTTTGTTTAGTTTAAAAATATATGTTTTATTTTACTACAGAATCTGTTGGAGCATCTGGTCAAGTCTCTGTTTTCTGCCCTGTACACAAACAAGAACAGTTGAAACTTTTCTGTGAAACATGTGATAGACTGACATGTAGAGAATCTCAGTTATTGGAACACAAAGAACATAGATACAGAAGTCCTGATTACTTATCAAAAAATATTATTAAAACTTCTTGTAAAGTTCTTAAAAAGTTCTTATTTTTCCTAAAGCAAATATTTCATAATTTTGTTTGTTAGTAACATTTTAAATCTCAATTTGTATATTTCTTGAATTAAAATATATTTTTGATAAATTATTTAATGTTTTCCACATTTATATGTAATAGTCTTATGATTTGTTAAAAATGTATCATATAGACTTGTGTTTGTAAGAATGGAGTTTATTTCTTTGCTCTGCCTTGTTTCAGATGCACATTCTTTTCAAGTACTGTGGTATCTAGGCTATGCACTGTCATCTTAAAAGGGTAATATTTTCATAGATAAGGATCAATGGTACCCATCTTAATGTTAAAGCATACATAAACTTATTTTATGTTAGAATTTTCATAAAAACTAGAATTATGAGCCTCTAACTAAACATAGTTACTAATTATTTAATACATAGCTAAATATTTCAACCCTATTATACCCTCAGAGTTCAGTAGGAGTTATCACTAGTCTATTACATCCTAACTGTTCTGGAAATGTACTAAAATTTCTAGTCAGTTGTATAACAAAATCCTCTAGCAAATGTCCCAGTTGCTGTGCCATCAATTTATTACAGTTAGAAAGATGGTCTTGCCTACACAGACACCTCTGATTCAATTCTGTTCCTCAGTTCCCATTATTCCTTGGATTCCTCAAATGAGTGAGGTTATATGATATTTTTCTTTCTCTGCCTGGTTTATTTCACTCAACATAATAGTTTTCAGGTCCATCCATGTTGTTGCAAAAGGTAATAATATCTTTTTTTTCATAGCCCCATAATATTCCATTGTATATGTGTACCACTGCTTTTTAATCCACTCGTCAACTGTTGGACACTTGGCCTGTTTCCAGATCTTCGCTATTGTGAACAATGCTGCCATAAACATTGGGGAGCATTTCTTTTTTTCAGTCGGTGATATGGTGTCCTTGGGATATATTCTTATAAGTGGGATGGTTTAGTAAAAGGGTAGTTCCATTTCTAATTTTTTGAGGAATCTCCATACTGTTTTTTACAGTGGCTGCACCAGTCTGCTTTCCCACCAGCAGTGCAGGAGGATCCCCCTTTCCCCACATCCTTGCCAGCACCTATTGTGTGTTGTTTTGTTAATGAGTGCCATTCTGACTGGTCTGAGGTGGTATCTCATTGTGGTTTGAGTTTGCATTTCTCTAATGATTAGTGATGTTGTATATTTTTTCTACTGCCTATTGGCCACCTGTACGTCCTCTCTGGAGAAGTGTCTATTCATTTCTTGTACCCATTTTTGATTGGATTGTTTGTCTTCCTGGTGTTGAATTTTACAAGTTCTTTACAAATTTTGATTATTAATCCCTTATCAGATGTATTGTCGAATATGTTCTCCCATTGTATAGTTTGTGTTTTTATTCTGTTCTTATTGTCTTTAGCTGTGCAAAAGCTTTTTAGTTTGACATAATCCCATTTGTTTATCCTGTCTTTATTTCATTTGCTGTGGAGATAAATCAGCAAATATATTGCTGTGATAGATGTCGGTGAGCTTACTGCCTATGTTTTCTTTTAGGATGCTCATGGTTTCACGATTTACATTTAAGTTCTTCATTCATTTTGAGTTTATTTTTGTGCATGGTGTAAGTTGGTGGTCTAGTTTCATTTTCTTGCAGGTAGCTGTCCAGTTTTCCCAACACCATTTATTAAAGAGACTATCTTTACTCCACAGTGTGCTCTAACCTACTTTGTCAAATATCAATTGTCCATAAAGATGTGGGTTTATTTCTGGGTTCTCTGTTCAGTTCCATCGATCTATATGCCTGTTTTATGCCAGTACCAGGCTGTTTTGAGTACAATGGCCTTGGAGTATAACTTGATATCAGTAAGTGTGATACCTGACTTTATTCTTCTTTTTTAAGATTGCTGATGCTATTTGTGTTCTTTTTTTGGTTCCATATAAATTTTTTTTATAAATTTTTATTAATGTTAATGGGGTGACATCAATAAATCAGGGTACATATATTCAAAGAAAACATGTCCAGATTATCTTGTCATTCAATTATGTTGCATACCCATCACCCAAAGTCAGATTGTCCTCCATCACCTTTTATCTAGTTTTCTTTGTGCCCTCCCCCTCCCCCTCCCCCTCTCCTCCTTCTCTGCCATGCCCCCCACCCCCACCCGTGGTAACCACCACACTCTTGTCCATGTCTCTTAGTCTCGTTTTTATGTTCCAACAATGTATGGAATCATGTAGTTCTTGTTTTTTCTGATTTACTAATTTCACTCCATATAATGTTATCAAGATCCCACCATTGTGTTGTAAATGATCCGATGTCATCATTTCTTATGGCTGAATAATATTCCATAGTGTATATGTGCCACATCTTCTTTATTCAGTCTTCTATTGAAGGGCTTTTTGGTTGTTTCCATGTCTTGGCCACTGTGAACAATGCTGCAATAAACATGGGGCTACGTGTGTCTTTACGTATCAATGTTTCTGAGCTTTTGGGGTATATACCCAGTAGAGGATTGCTGGGTCATAAGGTAGTTCTATTTTCAGTTCTTTGAGGAACCACCATACTTTCTTCCATAATGGTTGTACTACTTTACAGTCCCACCAACAGTGAATGAGGGTTCCTTTTTCTCCACAGCCTCTCCAGCATTTGCTATTACCTGCTTGTTGATAATAGCTAATCTAACAGGTGTGAGGTGGTATCGCATTGTAGTTTTGATTTACATTTCTCTAATAATGAAGATGAGCATCTCTTCATATATCTGTTGACTATTTGTATTTCTTCCTGGGAGAAGTGTCTGTTCATGTCCTCTTCCCATTTTTAAAATGGATTCTTTATTTGTTTGTTATTGAGTTTTATAAGTTCTTTGTAAATTTTGGATATTAGGCCCTTATCTGAGCTGTTGTTTGAAAATATCATTTCCCATTTAGTTGGCTGTCTGTTTATTTTGTTGTCAGTTTCGCTTGCTTAGCAAAAACTTTTTAGTCTGATGTAATCCCATTCATTTATCTTTGCCTTCACTTCTCTTGCCTTTGGAGTCAAATTCATAAAATGCTCTTTAAAACCCAGGTCCATGAGTTTAGTAGCTATGTCTTCTTCGATGTACTTTATTGTTTCAGGTTTTATATTTAGGTCTTTGATCCATTTTGAATTAATTTTCGTACAAGGGGACAAGCTGTAGTCGAGTTTCATTCTTTTGCATGTGGCTTTCCAGTTTTCCCAGCACCATTTGTTGAAGAGGCTTTCTTTTCTCCATTGTCTGTTGTTGGACCCTTTATCAAAAATTTTTTGAACATATATATGTGGTTTTATTTCTGGACTTTCTATTCTGTTCCATTGGTCTCAGTGTCTATTTTTCTGCCAATACCATGCTGTTTTGATTGCCGTGGCCCTATAATATAGTTTGAAGTCAGGTATTGTAATGCCCCCAGCTTCATTCTTTTTCCTTAGAATTGCTTTGGCTAATTGGGGATTTTTATAGTTCCATATAAATCTGATGATTTTTTGTTCTATTTCTTTAAAGAATGTCATAGGAATTTTGATGGGAATTGCATTAAATTTATATATTGCTTTGGTTAATATGGCCATTTTGATTATATTTATTCTTCCTATCCATGAACAAGGAATAGTTTTCCATCTCATTGTATCTTTTTTGATTTCCCTTAACAATGCTTTGTAGTTTTCATTATATAGGTCCTTTACATTCATTTTTATATTTATTCCTAGGTATTTTATTTATTTTTGTTGCAATCGTGAAGGGGATTATTTTTTTGAGTTCGTTTTCTAATATTTCATTGTTGGCATAGAGAAAGGCTATGGACTTTTGTATGTTAATTTTGTATCCTGCGACCTTACTGTATTGGTTTATTGTTTCTAGTAATCTTTTTGTGGAGTCTTTGGGGTTTTCGATGTATAGGATCATATCATCTGCAAAAAGTGATACCTTTGCTTCTTCTTTTCCGATATGGATGCCTTTTATTTCTTTCTCTTGTCCGATTGCTCTGGCCAGAACTTCTAGCACCACGTTAAATAAGAGTGGAGAGAGTGGACAGCCCTGTCTTGTTCCTGATATAAGGTGGAAAGTCCTCAGTTTTATGCCATTTAATATGATGTTGGCTGAAGGCTAATCATATATGGCCTTTATCATGGTGAGATATTTTCCTTCTATACCCATTTAGTTGATTGTCTTAATCATAAATGTGATGTATTTTATTGAATGCCTTTTCTGCATTTATTGATAAGATCATGTGGTTTTTATTCTTTGTTTTTTTGATATGGTGTATTATGTTAACCGTTTTACGTATGTTGAACCATCCTTGAGATTCTGGGATGAATCCCACTTGATCATGATGTATTATTTTTTTAATATGTTGTTGTATTTGATTTGCCAGTATTTTGTTTAGTATTTTAGCATCTGTATTCATTAGAGATATTGGTCTGTAGTTTTTTTGTTTTTTTTGTGCTGTCCTTGCCAGGTTTCTCCATGAGGGTTATGTTGGCTTCATAAAATGTGTTTGGAAGTATTGCTTCTTCTTCAATTTTTTGGAAGACTTTCAGTAGAATAGGAACCAAGTCTTCTTTGAATGTTTGATAGAATTCACTAGTATAGCTGTCTGCGCCTGGACTTTTATTTTTGGGGAGGTTTTTAATGGTTTTTTCTATTTCTTCTCTACTAATAGGTCTGTTTAGGCTTTCTGCTTCTTCTTGACTCAGTCTAGGAAGGTTGTATTGTTCTAGGAATTTATTCATTTCTTCTAGGTTGTTGAATTTAGTGGCATAAAGTTTTTCATAGTAATCTACAATAATTCTTCATATATCTACGATGTCTGTGGTGATTTCTCCTCTTTCATTTTGGATTTTGTTTATATGAGTTCTTTCTCTTTTTTCCTTGGTAAAACTTGTCAGGGGTTTGTCAATTTTGTTGATCTTCTCAAAGAACCAGCTCCTTGTTCTATTAATTTTTTCTATAGTTTTTCTGTTCTCTATTTCATTTATTTCTTCTCTGATTTTTATTATCTCCTTTCTTCGGCTGGTTTTGGGTTGTGTTTGTTCTTCTTTTTCCAGTTCCTTAAGGTGTGAAGTTAAGTGGTTCACTTGGGCTCTCTCTTGTTTGTTCATATATGCCTGAAGTGATATGAACTTCCCTCTTATCACTGCTTTTGCTGCATCCCAGAGATTCTGATATGTCGTATTGTCATTTTCATTTGTCTGTATATATCTTTTGATTTCTGCATTTATTTCTTCTTTGACCCATTTTTTTAAAAAGTATGTTGTTTAGTTTCCACGTTTTTGTGTGTTTTTTTTCCTTTTTTTTTCAGTTGAATTCTAGTTTCAAGATCAGAAACTAGTTTCTCGATCAGAAAATATGCTTGGTGTAATTTCAATTTTTCTGAATTTGCTGATGTTATTTTTATGGCCCAATGTATGGTCAATTCTTGAGAATGTACTATGTACACTAGAGAAAAATGTATGTTCTGTTGCTTTGAGATGAAGTGTCCAGTAGATTTCTATTATATCCAGGTTCTCTAGTGTTTCGTTTAAGGCCACTATATCTTTATTGGTTTTCTGTTTGGATGACCGATGTAGAGCCATCAGCAGAGTTTTGAGGTCTCCAAGTATGACTGTATTTTTGTCAGTTTTTGTTTTTAGGTCAATAAGTAGCTGTCTTATATATTTTCGAGCTCCTTGGTTTGGTGCATATATATTAAGAATTGTTATGTCTTCTTGATTCAGTATCCCCTTAATCATTATGAAATGACCATTTTTGTCTCAGAGTACTTTTGCTGTCTTGTAGTCAGCATTATTAGATATGAGCATTGCTATGCCTGCTTTTTTTTTGGATGTTATTTGCTTGGAGTATTGTTTTCCAGCCTTTCACTTTGAATTTGTTTTTATCCTTGTTTCTTAGATGTATTTCTTGTAGGCAGCATACAGTTGGATTTTCTTTTTTAATCCATTCTGCTACTCTGTGTCTTTTTATTGGTGAGTTTAATCCATTTACATTTAGTGTAATTATTGACACTTGTGGCTTACCTATTGCCAGTTTATAAATTGCTTTCTGTTAGTTTTGTATCTTGTTTGATTCTTCTCTTTTGTTTTTCTATCATTTGTTTTTGTTTGTATTCCATACTTCTTTCCTCTCTTGCTACTTTTTTTAAGTCATGTGCTTTTGTGGTGGTTTTTTCAAGGGTGGTTACCATTAAGTAATGAAAAGGTACCTACCATATTCATTGTAGTACCCTATCTTGCGAGTGTTTCTGCACTTCATCATCCTTTGCTACTGTTAATCTCTGTCCTCTCCCCCCCTTTTTTTTTGCTTTTGTTGTCACAGTTTAAATTTGGTTTAATTGTGTTCTTGGTGGAGCTTTTACTTGTGGTTTTGTTTTGTTTTGTTCTTTGGATCTGGTTAGAAAACCTCCTTTAGTATTTCCTGGCATGGGGGTTTCTGATGATAAATTCCCTTATCTTTTCTGTATTTGTGAATGTTTTTATTTCTCCTTTGTACTTGAATGATAACTTTGATTGGTATAGTATTCTTGGCGGAAAGTTCCTCTCTTTCAGGACTTTAAATATTGGGGTCCACTCTCTTCTAGCTTGTAGAGTTTCTGCTGAAAATCTGATGATAATCTAATACGCCTTCCTTTATATGTTGTATTCTTCTTTTCCCTGGCTGCCTTGAGAATTTTTTATTTGTTGTTGGTTTGTGCCATTTTCATTAGGATGTGCCTTGGAGTAGGTTTTTTGTGGTTAAGAAAACTCGGTGTTCTGTTTGCTTCTTGAATTTGAAGCTTTAGTTCTATCCACAGGCTTGGGAAGTTCTTGTCTATTATTTGTTTGAATAAGTTCTTCATTCCATTTTCTGTCTCTTCTCCCTCTGATATACCTATTATTCTTATGTTATTCTTTTTGGTGGAGTCAGACATTTCCTGTAGGGCTTTCTCATTTTTTGTCATTTTTGAGTCTCTCTCTTCTTCTCTCTGTTGTGCCTCAAATTGCTTGTCTTCTATGTCACTAATCCTACCTTCTATCTGGCCTGTTCTATTAGCTAAGCTTGTTACCTCCTTTTTCAGCTAGTGAATTGAGTTTTTCTTCTCTGTTTGATTTGTTTTTATAGTTTCAATTTCCTTGGTAATATATTCTTTGTGTTCGTTGAGTTGTTTTCTGAGCTCCCTAAATTGCCTTTCTGTATTTTCTTGTATATCTCTAAGTATTTTTAGGATTTCTATTTTAAATTCTTTGTCATTTAGCTCCAAGGTTTCCAATATATTAAATTTTTTCTCCATAGATTTTCCCACGTCTATCTGTGTTACTTCTCTTTCTTTTGTATCCATGATATTGGTTTCCTTTTTCTTAATGGCATCTGAAAGTGGTCTTGTTGATAGCACTTTGCCTTCGGGGTGTGAAACTCTCGGATGCTCCAAGGATAGATTTTTCTGTCTCTGGTTGTTGAAGTTGTTGAAATTTTGGGGAGATTTTTCGGTCCGTGTCCTCATGGCGCCATTTCTATCAACAGTCTTCATATAAATTTTTGAAATATGTGTTCTATATCTTTGAAGTATGTCATTGGTATTTTAATTGGTATTGCATTGAATTTACAAATTGCTTTGGGTAATATAGAGATTTTAATGACATTTATTCTTCCTAACCATGAGCACGGTATATGCTTCCACTTGTTTGTGTCTTCCTTGATTTCTTTTATCAATGTTTTATAATTTTCTGAGTACATCTCTTTAACCTTCTTGGGTAAATTTACTCCTAGGTACTTTATTTTTTGTTGTTTTTTGTTGCAATAGTGAAGGGGATTGTTTCCTTAATTTTTCTATCTGACAGTTCATTGTTCCTGTAAAAAATGCTTCTGATTTCTGTGTATTAATTTTATATCCTGCCACTTTGCTGAATTTGTTTATTAGGTCCATTATTTTTTTCACTGAGACTTTAGGGTTTTCTATATAGAGTATCATATCATCTGAAAATAATAATAGTTTTACTTCTTTTCCAATTTAGATGCCTTTATTTCTCTTCTTGTCTGATTGCTGTAGCTAGGACTTTCAATTCTATATCGAATAAGCATGGTGAAAGGGGGCATCCCTCCCTTGTTCCTGATTTTAGGGGAATTGCTTTTAATTTTTGTCCATTAATTACAATGTTGGCTGTGGGTTTGTCATAAATGGCCTTTATCGTGTTGAGGTATGTTCCTTGTATTCCCACTTTGCTAAGAATTTTTATCATAAATGGGTGCTGGATATTATCAAATGCTTTTTCTGCATCTATTGATATTATCATGTGGTTTATTTCCTTCCTTTTGTTTATGTGGTGAATTACAGTAATTGATTTATGAATGTTGTACCATCCTTGTCTCTCCAGAATAAATTTCACTTGATCATGATGTATGATTTTTTTCATGGTTTACTAATATTTTGTTGAAAATTTTAGCATCTAAATTCATCAAGGATATTGGCCTAAAATTTTTTTTGTGTTGTCTTTGCCTAGTTTTGGAATCAAAATTATGCTCGCCTCATAAAAGGGCTGGAAGTGTTCCTTCCTCTTGAATTTTTTAAAATAGCTTCAGAAGGATAGAAGTTAGTTCTTATTTGAGTATTTGATAGAATTCACCAGTGAAGCCTTCAGGACCAGGGCTTTGGTTTTTTGGGAGTTTTTGATAATTGTTTCTATCTCTTTTGTTGTAATCGGTCTGTTTATGTTTTCTGATTCTTCCAGATTGATTTTTGAAAGATTATGTGTTTCAAGAAATTTGTCCATTTTACATAGGTTTTTTAATTTTTTGGCATACAGTTCTTTATAGTATTTTCTTACAATATTTTGTATTTCTGTTTTGTCGATTAATTTTTCTCCATTCTCATTTCTAATTTTATTTATTTGAGTCCCCTCTCTTCTTTTCTTTGTGAGTCTCATTAAAGGTTCACCAATCTTGTTTACCCTTTCAAAGAACCAGCTCTTGGTTTTATTAATCTTCTGTATTGTTTCTTTTTTAAAAAATTTATTTATTAAATTTAATGCAGTGACATTGATAAATCAGGGTACATATGTTGAAAGAAAACATCTCTAGATTATTTTGACATTTGATTGTGCTGTGTACCCCTCCCTGAAAGTTAAATTGTCTTCTGTCACCTTCTATCTGGTTTTCTTGTGCCCCTCCCCTCCCCCAACCCCTCTCTCCTATATGATTTTAATCTTCTTAAATTTGTTGAGACTTCTTTTGTGTCCTAACATGTAGTCTGTCCTAGAGAATGTACCATGAGCACTTGAAAATAATGTATATTCTGCTGTTTTAGGGTGAAAGGTTCTGAAGATATCTATTAAATCCAGTTGATTTACTGTTTTCCTTAAGTCTGCTGTTTCTTTGTTAATTTTCTTTCTTTAGGATCTACCTAGTGATGTTAGTGGGGTATTTAAATCCCCTACTATTATAGTATTGCTATTGATCTCTGCATTTAGTAGTTTGGTTATTTCTATATCACTCAGATCCTTTTCTGGAGATTTCTCTTGTGGTTTCATTTTGCTTGCACTTCTCTGTTTTCTCATTATGCCTGTGTGTTTGGGTGTATTGTTTGTAGAGCTGGTTGAGTCTAGGTTTGGTGTTGTTTGCCTCCAATTTTTAATTGTCTTATTTCTAGGTCTTCTTGGGTTGGCATCAGCTGTTGTTTGTAATCCACTGTCAGGTTTGGCTTTTCTAGTAAAGCTGCTTTGAAGTCTTGATTTGTTTGTTTTCTTCTCAGCTATCTTGGTGGAAGTCTTGTTTACTGATCTCAGCATGAGGCTTGTTTGAAACTGTATCCAGGAATGCAGTGGGCATAACCTGAGACTCCGAAGTTTTGATCTGCCAGTTACTCTCTCTGGGGGGGTGTGCTTTCTTTGCTTCAGTAGGGGGAGGTGTATCTTAGATCTCCATGGAGACTTGAGTTACTGCCCCCCCTCCCCACTTCTTGTTTTCATCTGTGTCTTGTGCTAATTGGAGCTAGAGAGATATCTTGAGATGAATGACCTGGAACCACTTAGTCTTATGTTATATAGAATGATCAACCACTTCCCCAGCTATGGCTGCCTCTAGTACTGGATGAGTTAGCTTCTATGGTCCTCCCATGCCTTCCTCTGCTTGTAACCATCTGTCTCTTTCTCCCCCCTTTCTTTTTGGAAGATAAGCCACCCCTTTCAACACACCTTGTTTCCAGTCCTCCAGGCAAGTTACTGTGAGCCATATTTTCTACTCTTTTCCTTTGAATGAGAGCCCTTCTTGGCTCTCAGCCTTATTTCCCCTTCGTTTTTGTAAGCAGGGGATACTCACTGCTCCTTGGTGCTCCCTATCTGGCTCAGTGTGGCTTCTGATTTGCTCCTTGATTTTTGAGAGTTGTTCTTGTAGTCCAGAGTTGAATTTTCACACTGATTGTTTCTAAATTAATTTGTAATTCAGTTTGGAGGTGTGAGCTGGGAGTCTGTGCATCTGCCTACTCTGCTGCCTTCTTCAAGTCTCTCCCTAATTATCTCTTGACTGTATTCTCCCTTTTCTTTAGTCTACACTTTATACATTTCCTGGATAGATTACTGCAGAACCCATGCCATTGGAATAAAAAGCCTCAGTACCTTTAATGTATCATATTTATAACTGATATCCCTAGTTTGAGGTTTACTTGGTTAAATTCATTCTGTCCACATTGTTGCCAGGATTTTTTGCCAAGGTATAGTTTTTCTCCCCACCCTTTTTTAAAGCATCTTTATTGGTCACCCATTATCAAATTTTAAAGTGTTTAATATAGCATACTTTATTGAGTCTTTCCAGACTCTCTTCTTCATCATCTGTATGAAGTTAGAAAACATTCCACAAGACACCACCCTCACTTCTGACACCAAATGCAGAGTTCAGGATAAACCCAGATATAGGGGACAACAGGATACAGTTCTTCTCATTGATATAACTTGCTATTTATTTCTTTAATTAGAGTTGTAGCATTTGTTTATTTATTTTGTATTTTTCTAAAGTGAGAAGTGGGGGGAAACAGACAGACAGACTACCACATGTGCCCAACCTGGATCCACCTGGGATGCTCCCCAGAGGGCAATGCTCTCCCCATCTGGGGCATTGCTCTGCTGCAATTGGAGCCATCCTCAGTGCCCAGGCCAACTTTGCTCCAGTGAAGCCTTGGCTGTGGGAGGGAAAGAGAGAAAGAGAGAGAGAGAAATAGAGGGAGAAGGGTGGAGAAGTAAATGGGAACTTCTCCTGTGTGCCCTGGCCAAGAATCAAACCCAGGAATTCCACATGCCAGGCTGACCCTCTACTGCTGAGCCAACTGGCCAGGGCCAAGTGGTAGCTTTTTAAACACAGTGCTGTTCCTTCACCTTGGAAATATCATCTATAGGCAAAGCAGAACTCTCTTGGTTAATAGAGAGCTGTTTATGGGACCCCCAACCTGTGTGATCATAGGATTGAGCAGCTCCTCCAGTGTTTCCAAGGTCCTACTTAAGATATTGGCTCATAAATACCATGAATATGACTTTGCATCCACCTGGTTACATGTTCCTGCACATTGTAAGGACCTCCTCTGAGTACTGCCTGCCATACTTGACCCCCAAAGAGTCAAAAAAGTTCTGATAAAAAGGAAGAAAGGTGAAGGTATTATACTACCTCACTGCTAAGTATACTACAGAACCATAATAATCTAAACAGCATAATACTGGCAAAATAAATAAATGAGAAAGAAGTTCAGTAATTAATTAATTAAACACAGAATAATGGGGCAGAATCAAAAGCATAGAAATAAACCTCAGATATATGGGCAAATACATTTCTTTTTACAAAATAGTTTAAGACACACAATAAAGGTGGGGAAAGTCTCTTGAATGAACAGTGTTAGATTATTTTAAAGCCACATGCAAAACATGATACTTGACTACAGTTTCTCACTATGCATAAAAATTTATTTAAAATAAATCAAAGATTTAAATATATGATCTGAAACAATAAAATACAGAGAAAAATACATAGGTTCTAAATACCTAAACTCAGCCATAAAGAACTTTTTATAAATTTGATCCCAAAGGGAAAGGAGGTAAGTGCAAAAATAAATGACTAGAACATTATTAAACCTAAAAGCCCCTGCAGCACTAAAAAAAAATGACAACAATAAGGAAAAAGGCAACCCACTCAGAAAAAGATGATACTCACAAACAATAGCTCTGAAAGTGGTTAATATTCAAAATATATAAAGAACTCACAAAGCTCAACAAGAAACAAACAATTCAATTAAAAAATAGGGAGAGAACCTAAACAGACACTTCTCTCATGAAGACATACAAAGAACAAAGAGATGTACAAAAAGATGCATATCAAAACTGAGATGCCACTTCACACTTGATAGATTGGCTGTTATCAACAAGGGAGGTAATAAAAAGTTTGGAGTGGTTGTGGAGGAAATAGGACCCTGTTTCACAGTTGGTGAAAATGTAACCTGGGTCTGACTTGTGGTGGTGCAGTGAAGAAAGTGTCAACCTGGAACACTGAGGTCACCAGCTGAAAACACTGGGTTTGCCTGGTCAAGGCACATATGAGAGTTGATGCTTCCTTTTCCCCTCTTCTCTCTCTCTCTCTCTCTCTCTCTCTCTCTCTTCTCTCTAAAATAAATTAATAAAATCTTATTTAAAAAGGAAAATGTAAACTGGTATAGCCATTATAAAAGACAGTATGGTGTTTTCTCAAAATGTAAGTATAGAGTTGCCATATGCCCTAGCTGTTGGTATTTGGTAAATGCCTGTTGTCATGTTGAGGAAATTCTTTTCTAGTCTTAGTTTGTTGAGTGTTTTTAGCACAAAAACCCCATTTACTCCTCTTTCTTCCACCCCCTTTTTTTGGTATCCACTTAACATCTGTCTATGTCTGTTAATCTAAGTATCTCTGCCACATATGTGTGCAATCATATAGTCCTTAACTTTCTCTGACTTCCTTATTTTGATTCTTAAAATAGTCTCTTGGTTTATTCATGTTGTTTATTGCATATGGATAACTATGACTCATTAGTATTTAATCATACATAGGTATTACATCTTTTTTGTTCAATGTTTTATTAAGGGACTCTTTGGCCTGACCAGGTGGTGGTGCAGTAGATAGAGCATTGGACTGGGATGCAAAGGATTCAGGTTCAAGAACCCAAGGTCGCCAGCTTGAGCGCAGTCTCATCTGGTTTGACAAAGCTCACCAGCTTGGACCCAAGGTTGCTGGCTTGAACAAAGGGTTACTTGGTCTGCTATAGTGCTATGGTCAAAGGACATATGAGAAAGCAATCAATGAACAGCTAAGGTGTTGCAATGAAAAACTTATAATTGATGCTTCTCATCTCTCTGCATTTCTGTCTGTCTGTTCCTATCTATCCCTCTCTCTGACTCTCTCTCTGTCTCTGTAAAAGAAAAAAAAAGAGTCTCTTTGGTTGTTTCCATGTGTTGGCCACCATGAAAATTGCTGCATTGAACATGGATGTGCATTTGTTTGCATATAAATGATTTTTCAGTATTTCTTTAGATGGTCATGTGTTTTCCCCCTTCATTCTATTAACACAGTAAATTATATTAATAGATTTTTGTATGTGAGCCATACTTGCAGTTTGGGGTGTGCTGGAATACATGGGGCAGGATGTACTGTCTCTATTGTGCCCAGAGTGGTGGCAACATAGGAAGAAAGAAGGGGGGTATGGAGGGAGTGTGGTTTTCAGGTGAATAGTTCGCATGCTATAAAGATACATACATGAAACCTATGTATTCCTATAAAACAAGGTCACCCCATTACATTTAATTTCTACATAAAAAGGGATAAAGCATAAATATTTTTAAAATATTAGAATGGTTAGGCCTTGTATTAACTCCTAGAACAATTATTATCTTCAAGTAGAATACAGGCCATTTTAGGCCTTCCTGAGCCCACCACTCAGAAACAGCTCTGAACATTCCTAGAATTAAGTGGATATTGCCAGCTATAGAATGTAAAATATAAAAAAGGCCAGGCCTCCCTATAAGGCTTTAAAGTAAAGTGATCAACAAAGGTCAAGTAGTTTAAGTTAGGAAAGAGAATAACAGAGGGCTTTTAAAGTACTAAAAGAAGCTTTCACCAGCCCTAAGTTGACCAAATTTAAAAAAGCTCTTCCAGTGACATATTACAGAAAAGAGGGAATAGCATTAGGCATCCTAACTCAGGCCTCAGTTCTGATGGAGGAGTCCAAAAGTTAGAAATTTGCTTCAGTAATAGTAGCTTTTTAGTTTTAATAAATAGATTATGGGAGAGTTAAGAAACAGTTAATTTGCTTGCTATTCTCTGCTAATGGGTCCCTGGCAAATTAGTTCTGGGTACTGTTACTTTGAGGAAACTTCTGTTTTTACTTGAGAGAATTTTGTATCTTGTCACAGGAAATTTGTATTTGGCTACAAAGGTGAGGAGATCCACAAGAAAGAGTAATGGTTCATGTTATGTGCACTTTGCATCTTTCCACTACCAATATGTAAATCATCCTAAGTTAGGCATGATGTAAGTTGCTCTGGTGATTCATATTGCCCTTGCAAAATGACAACAGAAAATGTTTAGTAAATAGGTGCTATTTCCTAAATGTTCCTGAAATGGCAGCAGAGAAGAGCATTTACTGAATGTATGCATTGGAGTGTGTGCAGTGTTTCCACCCAGAAAGTATGAGTATTTTCTCATCAACTCTAGATTCTCTGAGTGTTTGTAACTGTCTTTTTTTGTGAGAGTATAGAACTCTGACATATTGTATCTGGACCTTGTGATTATGAAGATGTGCCCCACTTGAGAAAGGAGGGAGTCCTGTCATGAGTGGATTTTGTTTTCTGAGTATGTGGCCTGGTTCTCTTATGTTAGAGTTGTGGACCTTTTTACATCAGCTCAGGGTCCTTGTCATGAGATGTGGACCCATCTGAGAGATTATGGTTTTCTTTGCACCATATTTTGGTCATGCACTTGTGCGAAGGTGTCCACCTTCAGTCATTTGGGGGTCCTGTGCTGTTATCTCTTCATTATCACAGATGGTGACATAAATAAAAGCTGTAGTGACTGGACACCCCTCTACTTTAGGCATGACCCATTCCACAATTATGCATGAAAGAGAGGGGCATGCAATCACTAAAGCTTTTATTTCTGAGTGTTGGGAAAAGGGTCCTGTCACATAAACACTGGATTGATATATGATTATCATATCTTTGTTTTTTAGAATTGAGAAGACTCTTCCCTATAGTAATCAAAGACCTCTTTGAAAAAATAGAAATCAGTGACATAATTTAAAAAACATAGTACTTTGCTTTATAGGCAGAAAAAAATTAATAATATCTTATCTGGTGCTACACAGTACAGAAAAAGTTTGTTTTTTTAACAAAGTAAAATAGAACCAAATTTGCATCTATATCAGGTTACTGTTCATGTTTGTATCTATTTAATTAATTTAATTAATATTAATTTTACTCAGCTTAACAACATATAAAATCTTTTCTCTTATTTCTCCTCATAAATTTTTTACCACTTTCTTTTTTATAGTCAGCTTTCATCCTTTCTAAAAAATCTTTATTATTCTGAAACAACACAAAACTAATTCCCTTTCTGTCAAAAACTTATCCCAGTATAGCATACATTTTAATTCAGTCAGAACATATCTTTGTTTTATTTTATACAGAGTTCATTTTGTTATTGATATTTCTGTAGCTTTACTGATATAATGTATTCTAAACCTTTAAAAAATTTAATTTTGGTAAAAACCAAAATTAAGAAATTGTATCTGTTATGCCAGTATCTTTACATTAATATTCATAAACAAATTTAATCTAGTTGTTGGTTGAGCTGTATTTACTGGTAGCATGATTATTTTTAATATTTTACAAGATATATTTACTAATTGTCACATATATGCTTAGTACCTTTGTAACATAAAGCAAAGCATAAATAAACTTATAATTCTAATTCTCACACAAACCCTCACTGCCTTACACCACAAAAAAATGTTTTAGAAAACCCACAATGTTACATACCAGAAAATTTCTCTGCTGGTCCTCCCTATATTGACTTTTTCCGGTCTTACTGTTTTTTTCTCATTTCCATGGCAATACCTCCCAAGTGGCTGATGGAGCAATTTAAATTGCCTTAGCATGACCAGAAGCAGCAGACACTATCTCAGGTGCATTTTCTGATAAGGTAAAGCTTATCCTAAATGTGCACCATGATAAAAATGTGCAAGAGTCATGTGGGTCAGAGAGGTAGCTCAGGTACCCTATGCCTGCTTAAGGGGCAGATTAGCCTACACCTCACTCAGTTTAGTGGCTGACTCCTTCTCACAGTTCCTGCTTAAATCCATGAAATTTGTGAAACACCAAGCTGAACTGGAGCAACATATACTATGATTTCTGAAGAAGTCAAACACAATTGGAAATTATAAACCTCAGAAAATGAAATGTTAGAGTATTCAAATAACTACCCACTAAAAATGGGCATATAAAAATGCTCAATATCACAAATCAGTAGAGAAATGCAAATTAAAACCACTATGAGACATTACTTCACACCTGTCAGAAGGGCTTTCACTAACAAATCATTGAACAACCAGAGATGGTGAGGGTGTGGAGGAAAAAAACCCTCTAGCATTTCCTACATGCAATTTTTTATTTTCTGCTTCCCTTTTCAGACTTTCACACTTCCACTTTAGCATATATGGCTTGAACACAGAAAGACTATAAACACATTTATGCACTGCTAAAATCTGGAAGACTTCCTTGGTCCTACCACAGTCCTGTGACATGAGTTTTTCTACTTTATTATTTTTTTTCCTTTTTGCATGAGCCAGACAAACAAGAGAGGTAATTTAGGAAGTTTTTCAGGGTAAATCCAGTTAAACTCTCAGCCAAATCCAATTCTTTATAGCAAATGACCATTTTCTGATGTCACTACTACCTTATTAAAGTTGGAAGCCCTGGTAATTAGAATAGTCAGCAGCTGATGCTGCTTAATTTACTCACAATTTCTTTCACCAAGGGAAAGTAAACACACAAACTTCTTCCACTATGCAGCACACTGTCCTGTTGCCCATCCAACTTCACTCCAATTCTTCACTCTCCATGAATCATTCTCCATTCTGTCCTCAAATCTGACAAATTCTTTGTTCCCTAAATATCTATTCTTATTTTATGTAAAGTCTGCCTTATACCCTTCCCCATTTATTTCTAGATGAACACCTCCAAAATCTTACAAAAACATCATAGGTTCAATCCTCTCCATTCCCTACCTCTTCAGAAAATCTCTCACAAGGGTCCAGTCATCCTATCAAAGACATACCACAACCATTTTCTTTTTTACCCCTGGTCTGTTTATCACCAACCTGTCATGAACAAAGCCCCACTTCCACCTCTGCTTTTATAACACCCTTTACCGGGCCCATTCTAAGCACTTGTTTATAATTTTCTCCATGCTCCACTCCGCAAGCTCTCACAGTTGCCACCACCCCTGACACTCCTCAAACATACTGCTCCTTTACCGGGCTGAGTTTCAACCACTTCACAGTCTTGAGGACCTCAGGCTGGAATTTTCCACCACAATCCTTCCACTTTTCTTTCCCAAGCTCTTGTGGCACTCAAGTAATTTACAATAACCCCCTTCTCACTTCTGCTGTCTCACTGCTGCTGTGTTGAGTTCATCAGCATCAGCTGCATCAATCCTTTTATCCGTGCCTTCAGCACTTAATAGGGTGGCAAGAAAATAAAATAAAGGTTAAGTGTCTTGGGAGAATTAAACCTGATGGATGGTTTAACTGGATTTCTCTTTCTTTTCTTTTCTCTTTTCTTTTCTTTTCTTTCTTTCTTTCTTTCTTTCTTTCTTTCTTTCTTTCTTTCTTTCTTTCTTTCTTTCTTTCTTTCTTCCTTTCTTTCTTTCTTCTCTTTCTTCTTTTCCTTTCCTTTTATTTCCTTTTCTTTCTTTTTCTTAGAAAGAGGCAGTGATGTTAAAACAGAGTACAACGTTAAGCTGTTCTGTATATTCCCTTACTGGGGATCAAACCAAAAACCTCTGCAATTTTGTATGATATTTTAACCATTCCAGCTATTTGTCCACTTCTTAATTATTTATTTTTATTGATTTTTTTATAAAGACAGAAAGAGAAAAGGAGAGAGAATTGAGGAGTAAATAAACTTTTTTGTGCCACTCAATCATTCATTAATTGGTTGCTTCCCCTTTATTGCCCTGACAGGAGATCAAATTGATAAACTTCTAACTTCAGAACAGTGCCTTATCTTACAGAGATATGGGAAAAACTGGTGCATTAAGTTTGCTCCTTGGTTTCCTGGGTGCAAGCACTTTGCACAATTATTGCACTAGCATGTGGAAAAAAGCCACCTGTGTGTCTATAAAATAGTATGGATATCTTCCCTCATGGATGATTCGTCTAGATTGCTTTTCTACCACTGTGATGTCTGTTTTTCTGATTCCCTCAGCTACTACCATGAGGAGCAGTTTGCCTGATCCCTTCCCCTCCATGGAAAAAGCAGGATTTTCTTTTTTATTTGTTTTGCTGTCTCTGTAGGCCTCCAGTAAATGAGTATGGCCACTTTTTGAGTCCACAGTTTCTCTACCATCTGCCTGAATTCAGTACGAACCTGCTTGGCTTCAACCAACAGACTTACATTTGGCATAGTGGGCAAGATCTGGATCAGATCAGTATGGACTGAAGGGTGGGGTAGAGGAGTGGTCTTTGTTCTCCAGCATATGGATCTCCATGGCTGTATTTTTGGGTGCCATCGGCTGGGTGCTTTTTACAGCCATGGAAAAAGGAAATGAGAGCTCTGTGTGAGAGGCTGCCTGAGGTTAAAAGCTCCAGTATGAGCTGCAGACTGCATACCAACAACAGCATGAGCTAGAACAGTCACTGGAGAAAGAATTTTAGATTCAAAATCTGCTAGTCAGGCTAGAGGCTGAGAACCAGTGACAGCTTGAAATGGAATGAATGCTGGAGATGGGGGCTGACCTCTCTCAAGAGCTGCAGTGTGAGATGCAGGTGAGCACCAAAGGTGCCTGGAACTGGAACTGGGCTGTCGCCTATATGTGCACATGCTGAGCTGCCTCCCTTCTCCTCCACACCACCAAGTATACCAGCTGCCCAAGAGCAGGGTCCTATCACTCCCCTTTATCACTGGGCTCCAGGTGTGCAACTATCTCCAGACTCTTCTGCAAACTGGTTCTTGCAACGTGACCTAGGCCACCCAGCAGGGAGAGGTAGATCTTACACATTCCAGAGAGCATGCCTTCACCTGGGGTCAGGGTGTCACTTCTGTCCCCACACAGAGTTGGGGGCTTCCAGAGCCGCCACTTAGACCACTCATTACCGGGCAAGTGGAAGGGGCCTGGGAACACATCCCTGCACAGCTGCCCAGGCAGCTGACACTGGCCCTTGGCCTCCCATCCTCAGCCCTCCCCCAACCACACTTCTGCAAGTTTCTATGACACTGAGACCCCCTGATGCTTGCTCCAGTTCCCATCGTCTGGGTGGTTGGGCACACCTTCAGCCCCCGGCAATAATGACAGGGTGCTGAGGAAGTTCTCTTGGCAGCCTACGGGAAATGGTGGCAGCAGGGATGAAAGAGATGGCAGCTGATCTTGTGGGAGTGACTAACAAGGGCCCTGGCATGCCTAGGCACCTAGGGCACAAAGCGATGAGGAGATGTGGAGTGCAGACATTTCTTCTTGGGCCACCGGAGGTGGCTATCAGGCATCTATGGCCATACCACCCTGAACACGTCTGATCTTGTCTGATCTCAAAAGCTAAGCAGGGTCAGGCCTGGTTAGTACCTGGATGAAAGACCACCTGGAAATACTGGGTGCTGTATGCTTTTGCGTCCCCCTACCCCATTTTATTCCTTTTCCCATGGCCACAGAGTTGTGTACCCTACACACGACTGGGGCACAGCACTTCGAGGTGGCCCGGCCAGTTTGCAGAGCCTGGCAGTCCACTCAGGTGTTTGCTGGTCACCCATAAGCACCAGGCCTGAGCTTCTTCCTCCTCTCCTCTGCCCCATTGTGCACATTAGCTGCCCAGTAGTTGGGTCCTGCCAATCCCCTCTATTCCTGGGCACCCAGTGTGCAGCTACTTTAGGATCCTCTTCAAACCGGTCTGGTCCCTGAGGTGGTGACCTCGGCCACCCAAGGGAAGCTGAGTCAGAGGGAAGAAACCATGCAGAGCTTGTGCTAGCATGAAAAACACAGGGAGCCCAGACATGCCCACTCACATGAGGTGCAGAACAGTGAGGAGACCTGGAGGCCAAGTGTTTCTCCTTGGGCCACCGGGAGGCTGCCCTCAAGGGTCTGTGGTCATACTGAATGTGTCTGATCTTACATTATCTTGTGAAGGTACGCAGGGGTGGGCCCCCTTAGTACCTGGAAAAGAGACTGCCTGGTAATACGGGGGCATTGCAGACTTTCGCCTCCACCCATCTTTTCTTTCTGGGTTTTTGTTTTTTGTTTTGTTTTGTTTTTTATTTTTGCTGTGGTCAGGGTCGCATGACCCCACACTTTCTGGGGGTACAAGGAGAGAGCCACTGCATCCGAATGCATCCAGCCTACTTGCAGGTGAGAGCCTAGGAAAGGCCCTTCTCTGTCTTGAGTGCCAGGTTACTCACTGAAACAACTGAAAGGCTGTTTGTGACATTGACACCAAAAGCAGGGTCAGTGTGGACACAGCAGATAGTGTCAGACTGGGATAGCGAAGGACCCAGTTCAAAGCCCCAAGAGATCACTAAGCTGAAAACAGGCTTGGAGTCATTGTGTCTCTTTCATAGCACAATGTCACACCTGGCCCAAACTTGATCTATGTCTCTGTGTTTTCCTTCATCTTCCATTGCCGCCACTCAGGTCTTCACTTCCTCATGCTGGTAGAGGCAGGTGTAGCACTTCGCTGCGTTGGCCCTGGCCACTGTTCCAGCCTGATTGTCCATTCCTACCTGGGGCTCTCGCTTACGAGCACACGTGCTGAGCTGACCCCACCTCTCTCCATGGCAAGAACACACCAGCTTCCAAGGACCCGGGTCCTGCCACTCCCCTTTATCACTGGGCACCTAATATGCAACTAACTCCAGGCTTCTCTGCAAACTAGTCCTTGCTGTGCAACCTTGGCTGCCCAGCAGGAAGAAGAGGATCTCCCACATTCCAGAAAGCAGGCCTTCACCTGGGCCAGGCATCTTTTCTGCCTCCATGTAGAGTTGGGGGCTCACAGCACCACCACTTATGCAAATGGAGGAGTTCTGGGAACACACCCCTGCACTGCTGCCCAGGCACCTGACACTGGCCCTTGAAACAGGATGAAACAGATGGCACTCGGAGCTTGTGAGAGTGCCTAACAGGGGGCCTGGCATGCCCAGGCATTAACGGTGTGGGTGTTGAGGGCAGAATGTTGAGGAACCTTCTTGCCAGGCTTTTCTCATCAGTTTGAGTGGGTGATTGGTGGCTTAAGTGTTTTTCTGCATGTCCCTCTTTCTGTCTCTTTCTTTGTTTTTCCTTTCTAAATTGAATAAAGAATGAAAAAAAATTCTAAAAACAAAAATAAGAAGTTTCTTTTTATTTCTTTTTAATTCTAGGCCTTTAATATAGCTTCTGGTATGTAAGCACTCTGAATTTTTTTAATATTTAATATATTGTGTTTACATGGATTCAAGTGTCCCACTGAACATAACATTCTCACTTCACACCCCTGTGTCCCTTTTTATACCACCTTTGCCCCCATCCCCCAACTCCCTCCCCTTTTCCCTCTAGGACTTGCTGTCCTGCTATGTATATCTGTGTTACGTATATATAGTTTCACCAATTTCCCTACCCTCTCTGATCCCATCCCTTCATTCCCCATCCTCTTCTGACTGCTGTCCCTCTGCTCCCTGTTCCTCTGCCTCTGCCTCTACTCCATTCCTCAGTTCACTTTGTCCATTAGATTCCTCATATATGTGAGATCATATGTTTTTTTTTCTTTTTTTGCTTGGCTTTTTTCACATAGCAGAATAATCTCCAGGTCCATCCATGCTGTCACAAAAGGTAAGATTTCCTTTTTCCTCATTGCCACATCTGGGTCAGGTGTGAGGAGATTTTCATTAGCATACCACTCTAGCAAAGGTTATGTCCTGAACTAATGCTTTCTGCAGCTGGCCCCTGGATGTGCCAGCCCTGGGCCTCCCAAGCGGGAACCCAGCACTGACCATTGGGAGACACTGCCTGCGACTGGCCCTCTTTCAACTTGGGACCTTCATCAATTTCTGACCTCATGATTTTTCTTTCTGCAGAGTTTGAAAATAATCTTTTGGAACCTATTCTCCACTGCCAGGTTTTGTGAAAACATTTTTAGAATGACCTAATATTTTAGAAGCTTTTAGTATTTTGTTTCTTAGCAAATATTTAAAAATTAAGAAAAATCTTGGTCAATGTGTTAATTATGGGGTCAAAGGAGTTATTGTTTTTTCCAAAAATCTTAAATTAAAACTATAATTTTTTTCCAGGCTTACTAACATGCAGATCTTCATTCCTTTTTAGTTTTTCTCAGTTTGGTGGGGGCACTGATTCTTAGCCTACCTACCTGCTGATGGAGAGTGTCTTTGTCCATTATGGCATAAAGCCTACCCTGTGGTTCTCTGGAGAGAACCCCTGCCTCTGAATTCTTCTGGCCTATGTGCAGCTGAGAGCAGAGGAAGAGCCCTGCTCATCCTTGAGTGTCCTGGCAGAGCAAGGTCACTTAAACAACTTAAAGGCTGTTCTTGGTATTGACACCAAAAGCAGGGCAGCAGGCACACAGTGGTACCACAGACTCAGGATGTCCTGATATGCTTGTGGGATAGAGTGTTACATAGTTATCAGCTCTACTCCCCTAGCACAATAGCCTCTTGTTTAAGAATATGAAATAAATGTTTTTTTCAGCCTCGGTGTCATTGTGTCTTTATCAGAGCACAATGTCCCACCTTGCCCAAACTCTATCTATGTCTTTGTGTTTTTCTTTTATCCTCCATTGCCCCCACTCAGGTCTTCACTTCCATGTGCTGGTCATCCCTCCATGTTTCCATAGCTGTAGTTGAGCCCTGTAACTCCATGCTCATCATCTACATGATGAAGCACCATGATTGTGCATTCATGTTTAACAATGAGGCCACCTACCATATATGTCAATATCAAAGCCCTGAGCAGATAAATTTCTGCAGAGGGCTGCTGTCCAGTTGCACCTAAATCACAAGCCTCGAGGTTTTCACTCTAACTCCAGTGGGAGCTTGTCCAGGTTTTCTGGGTCTCTAAAAGCTGGAAAACCACTGCTTCTTTGCCCTCTTTTAATGAGCCCAGAAGTGGAATGTTTCCCTGCCAGAGCCCTGGTAGGTTGTATAAACTACCTACCACCTACCTCCCTGCATGGTTTTCCTGGATTTAGCAGAAAAGGCAGAAGACCACAGCACTAGGTTTGTTCAGGGAGGGGGCTAGGTGAGCTGGTATACTGACTCCTTTATGGTGGTTTATAAAACATGACTCAGTAGCTTCTAAAACAGCAAGTAGTGTTAGATGTGGAACAAAAAAGCATTAATGGCCAGCGGAAATATCTTTCTGCTGAGTGATGCTAAAGGAGATGGTTTTCAAAAAAAAAAAACAAAACAAAACTGAAAATAGAACTACCTTATGACCCAGCAATCCCTCTACTGGGTATATACCCCCAAAACACAGAAACATTGATACGTAAAGACACATGCTGCCCCGGCCCTGGCTGGTTGGCTCGGTGGTAGAGCATCGGCCTGGCGTGCAGAAGTCCCGGGTTCGATTCCTGGCCAGGGCACACAGAAGAGGCGCCCATCTGCTTCTTCACCCCTCCCCCTCTCCTTCCTCTCTCTTCCCCTCCTGCAGCCGAGGCTCCATTGGAGCAAAGATGGCCCGGGCGCTGGGGATGGCTCCTTGGCCTCTGCCCCAGGCACTGGAGTGGCTCTGGTCACGGCAGAGCGACGCCCCCGAGGGGCAGAGCATCGCCCCCTGGTGGGCAGAGCATTGCCCCCTGGTGGGCGTGCCGGGTGGATCCTGGTTGGGCACATGAGGGAGTCTGTCTGACTGTCCCTCTCTGTTTCCAGCTTCAGAAAAATACAAAAAAAAGAAAAAAAAAAGACACATGCAGCCTCATGTTTATTGCAGCATTGTTCACAGTGGCCAGGACATGGAAACAACCAAAAAGCCCATCAATAGATGACTGGATAAAGAAGATGTGGCACATATACACTATGGAATACTACTCAGCCATAAGAAATGATGACATCAGATCATTTACAGCAAAATGTTGGGATCTTGATAACATTATACGAAGTGAAATAAGTAAATCAGAAAAAAACAGGAACTGCGTTATTTCATATGTAGGTGGGACATAAAGGTGAGACTAAGAGACATTGATAAGAGTGTGGTGGTTACGGGGGGAGAGGGGAGACAGAGAGGGAAAGGGGGAGGGGGAGGGGCACAAAGAAAACTAGATAGAAGGTGACAGAGGACAATCTGACTTTGGGAGATGGGTATGCAACATAATTGAACGACAAGATAACCTGGACATGTTATCTTTGAATATATGTATCCTGATTTATTGATGTCGCCCCATTAAAAAAATAAAATTATTAAAAAAAAATAAAGGAGATGGTTTTCTGTTAGGGTCTAGAGTTCTTTCTCTGTGTCATTGACTTCCTTAGCCTCAATGCCCAGCACAGCCCATGTCTTGCCTGTAAATGATGCTTCAGAAAGTGTTTTGGTAGCTTAGTGGAAAACCTCAGAGAGGTTACAAGGGTGTGTGCCTCCCTGATCAGCAACCTGGGGAGAGAGGAGAAATTGAAGGTGGCACAATCAGGGTGCCAGGGCCTTAGGCTCCTGGGCACATCATAATCACCAATTGGCTTGTGCCCATAGGCTCATCTTTCACTGGCCCTGAAGACTCTGAGGTGGGGTAAACAAAGGCAGCCCATGCTCTTTTCAAGCTTACTATCACCCTGAAGCCAGAGATGATGTTTCCTGGAAGGAGGGTGTATGTCTTCCTGCTCCAGCCCTGGCCTCTCTTCCACCCATCATTGCATTCTGATGGCCTCTGATTTGGGCTGTGGCTTCTTCTTAGGACCAACAGGAAATGGCTTTTTAGAGCCCTGGAATAGGGAGGGCAGCCTTCTGTTTGCATTGACTTCCACCTACAAAATCAGTGGAATTGGTGGGGCCTAGGATGTGTAGTCTTGACTAGTAGAGTGCATTTCACAGATCTGTGAAATAGTCTGGTCTCTTGTCTCTGTTGCACACCAACTGCTCAGTCCTTCAAAACCTCGAGGTGCTCATGGCTTGAATAAACCTGGCAAGGATCAGTGAGAGGCTCCAATGAGGTTTCTTGATGTGTGATGCCTGGGCACGGTATTAAGGTTTAGATTATTCCCACTAATATACTTTACAGTTTAAAAATCACTTTTTCGTCATTGCTCTGAGTCTGTATCATTCAGCTGAGGAGACCATTCCATGAGAACAATTTATTTAACCATAATAGTGCAAGTTCTAGAGTTATATGGCTTGTGTTTGAATCCTGGTTTCTCTGGTTACTAGTGTATAACCTCAAGCAAATTACTTAATCTCTCCATACCTCAGTATTTTCCTCTGTGGAGTAGGATGGTTATAGTACCTACCTCATGTAATTGTCATTAGGAGAATTAAATGAGAAAATAGATGTAAAAGTACTTAGTACAAAGATGCCTGGCTCTCAGACATATGCCCAATCAATGCATATTAGCTATTACTACTAATTATGACAATCACTACAAACTCACTCTTCAGCCTTGGTTTTCTCATCCACAAAGTGCTCATGATAGTCACACCTGCACCTTCAGCATGGGGCTGTGTGGAAGAGAAAGGCAGTCTAAGTTCTGGGTCAGCAGAAGTGCTCATATTGTAGGTGTTAGCATCACCATCACCACCAGCATTGTCTGCTAAGTTCTAGTTCAGACCATTTTCCATGGTTTTATATCATCTCTAAGGCCTGGTCAGATGTGTCAAATCCATTGGAGCTCATACCTGGTGCAAGATGGTGATTGGATATTCCCCAGGGAAATTCTTAGCCCAGGGCTGGCTTGAATGAGAACATGTTGGTGGAGGCTTTGATGGTGCCAACACTGCCACCCTTAGCTCTGCAGGCAGGATATTCTAAAGGAGAAGGCTGTGCCCTATATTGAGGTCTACATGTTCAAGGACCATGAGCTGATCTGTCACACAGCCACAGAGGGCATGTGTAACTCGGCCATGAGCCCCTGGATGGGCTTTTCCCCAGGTGAACTCATGTCCTTTGTTATCTGGTCACAGGTATGAGACCAGTCTTTGAAGCCAAGGGCAATGACTGGCTGCAGCTGCTGGAGCTGTACAGTGGGAAGACAATTAGCTGCTGTGCTAGGTGGCTGCTGGGGGCCTGGCTATGCTTACTTTCTCTGTACAGCTACACCCCAAGTGGTCAATCCTTCTACTCTGTGAGGGAGTGGAGGTGGGCCGGACTCAGTCAGCAGTGGTAGTGGTTGGAAAGGAGAGTCCAGGGTGTGTGGGTGTGCCCCTGTCGGGGTTCAGTCTGTTTCTTAGTTTTCACACTACCCTGTTTCCTACAGAGCACACACTGGTTAGAGATCCTACAGGCTCTGCTTCTGAGCTCCAAATTGGTGCTGTAGCACTGAAACACCATGGTGGTGGTGAACATGATGGAGGCCCCATGAGAGACCTGCTAGCATCCTGATATAATGCCAGGTGCCAGAGATCCTTGTCAGTACTGGAAAGCAGCAAGGTGGGCCCTGTCATGAAGGCAGCTGTGGCTTTTCTGGGGAAATCAGTGAAATATGGGTTCATAAAAACCAACTATGATGGAGAATAAGGGGCAGTTGCATGCACGCAGTGTGCATTACAGCACAAGGAACTAATATATGCAGCTTTGGCCACTAGGGCCTACACCTCCCAGCCCTCTGGCCTCTTCTCCCCAGCTGCACTTTGATTTCCTTTGTCTTCAGTCAGGGGCCTTGATAATCATATGCCTGCTCTGCCAGCACTACCTCCAGGTACATGCAACAAGGCTTGCCTATACTTCTGTAGACATCTGGGAAAAGAGAAGGCACCTCCTAACTCAGCTGAGAGTTCCAGCATTGAGAAAACATCCATGAGCCTCACCAGTAGTAAACTTTGTCTGAGCCCGCCAACTGGACTGCTCCAGAATGTCTAATATAGGTGTGTGGAACTTAAAGTTGTGCTCTGTCTGTGGTCTTTAAGAAGATTGGTCATGGGTCACTCTCTGGAGCAGGATTTGGATGGGATGATTGCACAGGTAAGTCACATACACAAAGAAATAGTGTGTATTCTTCACCTTGTGCCCCCGAATTGCTGCATAATGCTGCTGGATGCTTGGGGTTAAGCCTAGAAAGCTAAACAATATTCAAATTTGTTTAGGATCCTAGGTGCTGGCCAAGCTCATTAGTTCAATTGGATAGATAACAGGTCCCAAGCCAATGGGAGGTACCACCGCAGAGGTGCCTGCCTCTTCCAGCTGCTTCCCAACAGGCAGCAGTCCTGCAAGTGATGATGAGCAAGATTGGGGGTGACAGGTTTTTCCTGTCCCAGAACCTTTTCTTTATTTCTGCAGTGGACATATGCTCACCGGATGTACCTCCGCATAGCATCTAAGGTTGCAGTGGCACAGCGTAGGACTTGGGACTGGTTCCAAGAATCTTTGACTGGACAGCCACAGCAAGGACCTTAGGTAGAGAGGTAAGCACTACCCTCACATGGGGTATTGGCTCTAAGGCATTTTGGCAGCCAATGGGCACCTCATACAAGGCACAGGACTTCCATACTTTTCTGCTTGCTGTCAGCCAGGTTCTGGTCTGGCTACTACTTCCTGGGAAGTTGCTTTTTGCCCCTGCATTTTCTCTCTCAAGACTTCCCATTGGAAGATGCTGCCTAATGCGGCATAGGGCACAGCGTCAAGGTCAAAGTCAGTGGCCTTATTGAGTTAAAATTAGACACAAAAAGGGTTAGGAATATAGGAGTCAAGAAACTTTAATCGGAGAATACAAGATGGCACTGGAGTAGGCGGACATACCAACATCCACCTCCTAGATCCAAATTGGATTACAAACTAATTTTAAGAACTATCATCTGGTAAAACCAACTTTGGACTAAATTAAGAGGACTCTTCAACCAAAGAACACTGAAGAAGCCACACCAAGACTGGTAGGAAAAGTGGAAACGTGGAGAGGGCTGCCCAGCTCCCTGAAGCGAAAGGCAGCCAGGAGAGACTCGTGTGGCAGAAAGTGAGTTTAGCAGAGAGAGGAGGGTCCTGAATCCCAGGAACAAAGCCCCAGTCTGTAGCCCCAGAGCCCAGAAGAAGCTTAAGGACAGTATTTCGCTGGAAACAAGTCAGGATACTGTTTGTGAGAAAGACTCTGATTTTACAGACTCAGGATTCTTCTTAAAGGGACCGCGCAGAACACCTCTCTAAGAACCAGTCACCCGGGGCTCCAGGGGACAAGGAGAGAAGAGAATACCAGAGTAGCAGGAAGAGAGTGTAATCTAGGAGGCACAGGAAGAAACATTTTTGGAGACAGCCACCCTAACCCCTGGGTTGAGTCACTCCCCAAATCTGAAGTGAACATTTCCCCTGGAAACAGCAATACCAGCAAAGGGAAGCAGAAGAGCAGCCAAACAAGCTCCCACATGGCACTGAGAGCAGACTTGCTTAGAAGAAGGGCACTTTTGGGGCTACAGTAGTGAGTGTTAGGGTCTGAGCTGCAGTGCCCCCACTCCACACAGCTGAGGGCTTGCTGGAGGGTGGGTGGCGGTGAGACGTGGAGGTGCGGTTCTGTCGGCAGCGGCAGAAGCCTGCTGGCCACCACTGGGCTCACGTGTGAGCTCAGTCTTGCCTGGAAGGGGAGGAGTAGGCATTCAAAAGCAGTCAAGCCCAGCTGCCTGCAGCCAATAATCCAGCCTGCGGGAGAAGGGCAGGAACCCCGGAAGGGGTGGAGATCAGCCCTTGAGCAAGGGCGCAGGAGCACAGCCTTGCCCTGCCCATGGAACCAAGGCTTGTGGCCTGACTTGGGAGCTGGCTCCTCCCATGAGGGTGGAGCCAAAAGCCCAGAACAGGCGGAGTTCTGCTACTGAGCTGAGCGTGGGCCTGCAGTCCTGCCCGGCCAGTAGAGCCAAGGCTAGCAGCCATTCCATGAGTGGGCTCCTCCTGTAAGGGTAGGGCAAAAGCCCAGAAACAGGCAGAGACCCACAGCTGAGCAAAGGTGCTTACCAGTACCCTCAGGACCAAGCATAACGTCACCACGGGGGCGGGGCAAAGGCCAAGGCCACCAAGGCTTGTGCACCCGAGCACGTGATCACAGCCACTCGCATGAAGGAGAGGTGGAAACCACAGCAACAGCCCCAGTGGGCAGGCACTGGTAACACCCAAACCCAAAAGCCCTAGGCAGCAATAGAAGAGGGGATGGCGGGCCTGCAGACAAACCATACCTAGGAAACAGAGGCATATCCAGTGGAATCCAGTGGCCAAAACCTTCCTTTACACAGAGAAAATGCAGAGGCAGAGAAATGCAACACAAATGAACCAAGAAAAGTACCTAGAAAAGGACCTAAATGAATCAGATATAACCAACTTACCAGATGCAGAGTTTAAAATAACAATTGATAGGATGCTCAAAGATATTGGAACAACAATAGATGGTCATTATGAACACCTAAATAAAGAGATAGCAAATATAAAAAAGAACATTGAAATAATAAAAAAGAATCAGTCAGAAATGAAAAATACAATATCTGAAATAAAGAACACAATGGAAGGAATTAAAAGCAGGATGGATGAAGCGCAGAATCGAATCAGCGAGTTAGAGGACATGATAAATAAAGGAATGAAAGCAGAGCAGAAAAAAGAAAAGAGACTCAAAAAGTCTAAGGAAACTCTAAGAGAGCTCTGTGACAACATGAGGAGAAATAACATCCGCATCATAGGGGTTCCTGAAGAAGAAGAGAAAGAACAAGGGATAGTCTTTGTTCAAGCATATCATAGCTGAAAACTTCCCTCAATTAAGGCAGGAAAACATCTCACATGTTCAGGAAGCACAGAGAACTCCATTAAGGAGAAACCAAAAGAAATCAACACTAAGACACATCATAATTAAAATACCAAAGCTAAGTGATAAAGAGAAAATATTAAAAGCTACTAGAGAAAAAAACACTATCACCTACAAAGGAACCCCCATAAGGATGACTTCTGACTTCTCAACAGAAACACTTGAGGCCAGAAGGGAATGGCAAGAAATATTCAAAGTAATGCAGAACAAGAGCCTACAACCAAGACTACTTTATCCAGCAAGGCTATTGTTTAAAATTAAAGGAGAAATAAAAAGCTTTAAAGACAAAAAACAAAACAAAACAAAAAAAAAACGCAAGGAATTCACTACAACAAAACAAAGGCTGTAAGAAATGCTAAGGGACCTGTTGTAAACAGATCAAAGGAGAAAAAGAATATAGCAAAAGAGGAATACAGTTTTAAAGATTAAAGTGGCAATAAACAACTACATATCAATAATAACCTAAATGGATTAAATGATCCGATCAAAAGACATAGGGTAGCTGCATGGATAAAAAATCAGGACCCATACTTATGCTGTCTACAAGACACATACCTTAAATCAAAAGATGCACATAGACTGAATATAAAAGGATGGAAAAAAATATTTCACGCAAATGGAAATGAAAGTATTGTGGTAGAAATACTTATATCAGATAAAATGAACTTTAAAACAAAGATTATATTTAGAGATAAAGAAGGTCACTACATAATGATAAAGGGAACAATCTAAAAGGAAGATATAACTGCTATAAATATCTACGCAGCTAATATAAAAGCACCTAAATATATAAAGCAGACTTTGATGGATTTAAAGGGTGAGATCAACAGCAATACTATAATAGGAGGGAATTTCAATACCCCATTAACATCATTAGATAAATCTTCAAGAAAGAAAATTAACAAAGAAACAGCAGACTTAAAGGACATATTAGATTAACTCGAGTTAATAGATATCTTCAAAACCTTTTACCCTAAAACAGCAGAATATACATTCTTTTCAAGCGCTCATGGTACATTCTCTAGAATAGACCACATGTTAGGGCACAAAGGTGGTCTCAACAAATTTAAGAAGATTGAAATCATATCAAGCACTTTCTCTGATCACAATGGCATTAAACTAGAAATCAACCACAACAGAGAAACTGAAAAACACTCAAACACTTGGAAACTAAATAGCATGTTATTAAATAACAAATGGGTAAACAATGAGATCAAAGAAGAAATTAAAAAATTCCTAGAAACAAACGATAATGAGCATACATCAACTCAAAATTTATGGGACACAGCAAAAGCAGTCCTGAGAGTGAAGTTTATAGCATTACAGGCATACCTCAAGAAGCTGGAAAAAGCTCAATAAACAACTTGACCCTACATATAAAAGAACTAGAAAAAGAACAGCAAGTAAAGCCCAGAGCTAGTAGAAGAAAGGAAATAATAAAGATCAGAGCAGAAATAAATGATATAGAGGCTAAAGAAACAATACAGAGGATCAATAAAACCAGGAGCTGGTTCTTTGAAAAGGTAAATAAGATTGATGAACCTTTAACCAGACTCACCAAGAAAAAAAGAGAGAGGTCTTAAATAAATAAATTGGAAATGAGAGTGGAGAAATAACAACTGACACAACAGATACAAAATATTGTAAGAAAATACTGCAAAAAACTGTACACCAAAAAACTAGACAACCTAGATGAAATGGACAAATTCTTTGAAACATATAATCTTCCAAAAATTAATCTGGAATAATCAGAAAACCTAAACAGACCAATTACAACAAATGAGATTGAAACAGTTATGAAAAACCTCCCAAAATAGAAAAGTCCTGGGCCTGTTGGCTTCACAAGTGAATTCTATCAAATATTCAAAGAAGAACTAACTCCTATCCTTCTCAAGTTATTTCAATAAATTCAAGAGGAAGGAAGACTTCCAAGCTCCTTTTATGAGGCGAGTATAATTCTGATTCCAAAACCAGGCAAAGACAACACAAAGAAAGAAAATTATAGGCCAATATCCCTGATGAATTTAGATGCAAAAATCCTCATCAAAATATTAGCAAAATGGATACAGCAATATATGGAAAAAAATCATACACCATAATCAAGTAGGATTTATTCTTGAGAGTAAAGGTTGGTACAATATTTGCAAATCAATCAATGTGATTCATCACATAAAAAAAAGGGTGGAGAAAACCCACATGATAATTTCAATAGATGCAGAAAAATCATTTGATAAAATCCAGCACCCATTCATGATCAAAACTCTCAGCAAAGTGGGAATACAGGGAACATACCTCAACATGATAAAAGCCATCTATGACAAACCCATAGCCAATATCATACTCAATAGGCAAAAATTAAAAGCAATTCCCCTAAAATCAGGAACAAGGCAGGGGTGCACCCTTTCACCACACTTATTCAACATAGTTCTGAAAGTCCTAGCCACAGCAATCAGACAAGAAAAAGAAATAAAAAGCATCCAAATTGGAAAAGAAGAAGTAAAACTATCATTATTTGCAGATGATATGATATTGTATATAGAAAACCCTAAAGTCGCAGTCAAAAAACTATTAGACCTGATAAATGAATTCAGCAAGGTGGCAGGATATAAAATCAATAGTCAGAAATCAGAGGCATTTTTATACACTAACAATGAACTGTCAGAAAGAGAAATTAAGGAATCAATCCCCTTTACCATTGCAACCAAAAAAATAAAGTACCTAGGAATAAATTTAACTCAGGAGATTAAAGGCTTGTACTCGGAAAATTATTATAAAACATTGATAAAAAAAATCAGGGAAGATACAAACAAGTGGAGGCATATTCTGTGCTCATGGTTAGGAAGAATAAACATCATTAAAATGTCTATATTACCCAAAGCAATTTATAAATTCAATGCAATATCGGTTAAAATACCAATGACTTACTTCAAAGATATAGATCACATATTCCAAAAATTTATATGGAACCAAAAGAGAACACGAATAGCCTCAGCAATATTGAAAAGGAAGAATAAAATGGGAGGTATCACAATTCCGGATATCAAGTTATATTATAAGGCCATTGTACTCAAAACAGCCTGGTTCTGACATAAGAACAGGCATATAGATCAATGGAACAGAACTGAGAACCCAGAAATAAACCCATACTTTTATGGACAACTGATATTTGACAAAGGAGGTAAGAGCATACATTGGAGTAAAGACAGCCTCTTCAACAAATGGTGTTGGGAAAATTGGACAGCTACATGCAAAAAAATGAAACTAGACCACCAGCTTACACCATTCACAAAAATAAACTCAAAATGGATAAAAGACTTAAATGTAAGCTGTGAAACCATAAGCATCTTAGAAGAAAACATAGGCAGTAAGCTCTCTGACATCTCTCGCAGCAATATATTTGCTGATTTGTCTCCACAGGCAAGCGAAATAAAAGACAGGATAAACAAATGGGACTTTATCAAACTAAAAAGCTTCTGCACAGCTAAAGACAATAGGAACAGAATAAAAAGACAAACTACACAATGGGAGAATATATTTGACAATGCATCTGATAAGGGGTTAAAACCCAAAATTTATAAAGAACTTGTAAAACTTAATACCAGGAAGACAAACAATCCAATCCAAAAATGGGCAAAAGAAATGAATAGACACTTCTCCAAAGAAGACACACAGATGGCCAATAGGCATATGAAAAAGTGCTCAACATCACTAATTATTAGAGAAATGCAAATTAAAACCACAATGAGATATCACCTCACAGCAGTTAGAATGGCGCTCCCCAACACAGAATAAGTGCTGGCGAGGATGTGGAGAAAAGGGTACTCTCCTGCACTGCTGGTGGGAATGCAGACAGGTGCAGCCACTGTGGAAAATAGTATGAAGATTCCTCAAGAAATTAAAAATCGAACTGCCTTTTGAACCAGCTATACCACTGTTAGGAATATACCCCAAGAACACCATAGCACTGTTTGAAAAGAAGAAATGCACCTTCATGTTTATGGCAGCCTTGTTCACAATAGCAAAGATCTGGAAACAGCCCAAGTGTCCAACAGAGGGCGAGTGGATTAAAAAGCTTTGGTACCTATATACTATGGAATACTACTCAGCAATAAGAAATGGTGACATCGGATTTTTTCCAACAACATGGATTGACCTTGATAACATTATACTGAGCAAAATAAGTAAATCAGAAAAAACTAAGAACTATATGATTCCATACATAGGTGGGACATAAAAATGAGATTTGGAGACATGGACAACAGTGCTGGGGTTATGGGGTGGGGGGCTGGAGAGAGAGAGGTTTGGGGAGAGGAAGGGCACAAAGAAAACCAGTTAGAAGGTGACGGAAGACAATTTTATTAATGTCACCTCATCAAAATTAATCTAAAAAATAAAGAATGTGTCTCACGGCCCTTTCAGGCAGTTAGAAGAATAGTATAAGGATGCTAATTCTGCTTCTCAGGCCACATCCTGCAAAAGGGGTGCCAAGAAAATTGGTGATTTGGCTTCTCTGATTTTTCCAATTGGATTAAAAAAATAGGTCAGGAACGCCTTGAAATGGAACTAACAATACATGCGCATAAATTTAAAGGACTTTTAGATACTGGAGCTGATGTATCTGTTATTGCTTAGCTACATTGGCCTCCTTCCTGGCCCACTCATGCAGCAGCCGCACAATTACAAGGTATAGGGCAGAGTAAATCCCCTCAACAAAGTTCTAGTTTTCTACACTGGGAAGATTAAGAAGGTCATTCTGGATTTTTTAAGCCTTATGTGCTCCCTGGATGTCCAGTTAATTTGTGGGGTAGAGATGTTTTGAAAAATATGGGAGCATTGCTTGTCAGTCCTAGTGGTTTAGTCAGTACTCAGATGCTTGACCGGGGATTTTTGCCCATCAAGGGACTAGGGAAAAAACAGTGAGGAATTCTCACCCCCATAGAAATGGCACCCAATACCAGAAGGTGTGGATTAGGATATCAAAATTTAGCATAGGGGCCTAGGTAGCTCCTGCTACCTCAATAATGCATTGTGCAGACCCAATTACTTGGAAATCAGATAATCCTGTATGGGTAGACCAATGGCCTCTTTCTCAGGAGAAAATAGGGCTGCTGCTAATTGGTACAGGAGCAGCTACAGCTTGGGCACATTGAACCATCTAATAACCCATGGAATACACTTCCATATTTTGATTTTGTTGCCTCCTGGATTAGCAAGGGGCATAGGCAATCTTTACAGCTTATAGGTTTTGAGCTTCAAAATTATTGTTATTCCTTTTTTCAAAGGATCAACAACAATGGCTCTGGAAAACTTCCACTAAATGGCAAATCGCTCTTGCAAATCAATGGACAACTTTATACTGAAACTGTCAACTTAAAATCAGCTCAAAGTCTAGAATTATATGCCATGATCATGGCTTTTCAGCATTTGCCATATTACCCCTTTAATCTATATACAGACAGCAAATATTTACTTATGGTGTTTCCACTATAAAGACTGCTGTCTTAGGGACAAATGCTGATGAACTATTTCAGCAGTACCTCCTTCTTCAAAGACTTGTATGTCAACATAGAGCTTCATGTTTTATAGGACATACTCGAGCTCACTCCATGCTCCCTGGAGGGGCACAAGGAAATGCCCCTCCCATTAAAAATTTTTTTTTTTTGTACAATTAGTACAAGAGCAGCTACAGCTTGGGCACATTGAACCATCTAATAGCCCATGGAATACACTTCCATATTTTGATCTTGTTGCCTCCTGGATTTTTCTGAAGTTGGAAATGGGAAGCAGTCAGACAGACTCCCGCATGCGCCCAACCGGGATCCACCTGGCACACCTACAAGAGGGGGATGCTCTGCCCATCTAGGGTGTTGCTCTGTTGTGGCCAGAGCCATTCTAGTGCCTGAGGCAGAGGCCACAAAGGCATCCTAGCACCCGGGCCAACTTTGTTTCAATGGAGCTTTAGCTGTGGGAGGGGAGGAGAAAGGAAGGGGCAGGGAGAGAGGGAGGGGTGGAGAAGCTGATGGGTGCCTCTCCTGTGTGCCCAGGCCAGGAATTGAACCTGGGACTCCTGCATATTAGGCCGATGCTCGACCACTGAGCCAACTGGCCAGGGCATAGGAATGCCCTTGTTCATTAAGCTACACAAAAGAAAATTATTTGGAGCAACCATGACAGATCGAGCAATTCAGTCTTATACTATTCATCACCAGAACACTGCAGGCCTGTGTAAACAGTTTCAACTTTCTCGGGAAGCAGCATGGAAGATTAGAAAATCCTGTCCAAGGGGTCCTATACTACAATCTGCCCCTTCATTTGGAGTTAACCCTAAAGGACCCATACCAGGACAACTTTGGCAAATGGATGTTACTCATATACCTTCATTTGGCAAACAGTCCTATGTCCACATTACAGCGGATACATATTCTGGATTTATAGTAACCTCTGTCAGAACAGGAGAGGCTGCTAAGCATGTTATAGCTCATTGTCTGTATGCACTGTTCTAATATTGGATTTCCTAAACTGGTTAAACTGACAATGCTCCTGCATATGGAGCAAAAGCATTTACTGTATTTTGTCATTCTTACAATCTTTAAAGTCAAGGTATTATTAAAGTGTACCCAGAAAATATTTTAAGGTCAATTTAAAAATATTTAAAAGGGGGGAGTCATATCCTGGAACTCCTATGGGTCTACCATATCATGCTTTTTACTTAAAAAATTTTTTTTAAATTTCTTCTGAATGCTGATGAACAGGAGACCCCAAATCTTTTTCTCCTGCAAACTACTACCTTCTTTATTTGATCCAGCTAATAACACTGTTTTGTCTTTTTCCAAATACCTCCAGATATATGGAAAAGATTTATATAGGTGGATGGGGATCCTCAAACCCCTCAGTGAGATCTTCTGACCATGGCCTTTAAGATACCAAGAGGCAGAAAAAGCCCAATAGAGATCAGGGAACTACCAGCTTTTAGGATAAGCCCTTAAAGGCTCCAACGCCCCAAAGGGGTCTCATAGGATGCCATCTGGGTCCAGCTTCAATAGTGGAAAGGAAGGTCATTGAGCTAAAGCCTTCTAGGCTTACATGCCTCTACTTTGAGGAAACAGGGACACTGGAAGGTAGGCTTCCCCTTCGTTCCTCTAAGGGAGGGTTCAGTCTCTTCCAGCCCTGCTCCAGCCACCTATAACCTAACCTTGCCCAGAATGCTGGGGTTTGCCATAGAAGGCTGAAGGTGCCCAGGGTTGTCGGCCCCATCTATGACACTGTGGATGAGCCTAGCGTATTTCTTCCAAGAAGCAGGTAAACTGATCTCATTTGCACAAGGGCCACTTAACTACATCTTGCCTGAATAGTCAGGTTTTTTATTCTTCCCTCGAAGATCTCTGTTTTGGGTGTTGATAGTCCTATTTTCTGCTGCTTTGTTTAATATATAGTGTTTCCTTTATTCTTCCTACCTCAATGCCCCACTCATATTTCAGGCTGGGACCTACTCCTAATTTAGAGCTCTCTTTCCCCCTTTTGCCAACTTCTATTATGAATCTACCTTTGCCACCCAGCTTAGTATATCCTAAGGTTCTCTTTACCAAGCCACAGTCGCAGAGCTCCAGGGAAAAGCAACCTGGTCTCATCTCTCCAGGCAGAGGAGAACAGAAGCTCCATATCCACACATGCTGCAGATGGCTTTTCCAGTCTACCTGAATCATTACCTGTTAGATGCAGTGGTCACTGGGACTGGGACATGAGCTGCAAAGTATAGAATTGTGACAATTACAGTGCCATGAAAACTTTTCCTGGATGTAAACTTTTCCTGGATTCCTGCTCCTTGTGACAGCTCCTAACAGACTGAACTGGGTTTGGGTTGCATTTTTCAGGGATTTGGCATGGAGTTGGGGCCAACTTGGACTTGGTGAACATGTTAAGGACACTACTCTTTTATGGATTCTTGCTGTATTGGCCAAGAGATTGCTTAAAGGCTTTAATCACTGTAAAAAAAAAAGAGAAGACTGGATAAAGAAGATGTGGCACATACACACCATGGTATACAATTCAGCCATAAGAAATGATGACATCGGATCACTTAAAACAAAATGGTGGGATCTTGATAACATTATACGGAGTGAAATAAATAAGTCAGAAAAAAACAAGATCTGCAGGATTTCATACATTGGTGGGACATAAAAATGAGACTAAGAGACATGGACAAGAGTGTGGTGGTTACGCGGGGTGGGGGGAGGGATGGAGGGAGAGGGGGGTGAGTGGGGGAGGGGCACAAAGAAAACTAGATAGAAGGTGATGGAGGACAATCTGACTTTGGGTGATGGGTATGCAACAGAATTGAATGACAAGATAACCTGGACATGTTTTCTTTGAATATATGTACCCTGATTAATGATGTCACCCCATTAAAATAAAAATTTATTTATAAAAAAAGAAAAAAACCCTTTAATCTCAGGAGAGTCCAAGAATCTGACTTCAAAGGCATAAAAATGCTTGTAAAATTCTGACTAACTTCAATGCTGTACTGAGAAAGTGCATTGATTGCTGTGTGAGCACTGGACTGCCTCTGTCTCCTTATTGATGTGTAAAATCCCGGAGGCAGAAAGCCCCCCTCTTTGGCACAAAGTAAAGGATCAATAAATGCCTGTGTAATGAATAAATGACTAGATGGGTCCAGTTGAAACTGTGTTTCTCCAGGGCCTTGACAACCTGATAAGTATCCATGGTCATATTTATCAACTCAAAGTACTGAATTTAGTAAACTAGTATGGTGTGCCAACCTTTGAACCCTTTATGTGTATCTATTCCAAACAATTCCACATGATAGTTACAAACATCCCCCTTTCCTATCCCCATGTTTGTAAAACTGAAGAACTGAGCTGAACTCAGAGACTTAATTTAAGTGAATTAGCTGAGGACACAAGGCCCTGTTAGCTGCAGGAGCAAATGTGAACTCTGGAGCTGGCTGTATCCATTACCTTCTCCCCATTGCTCACTGGTGGAAACAGCAGTGTATGCTGTCGGTGGACCTGGAGTTTAGCTTTCTTCCCCTCTCAGTTCTAAGCTGTATGATTGTCTAGGATCAGTTTCTCTGGGTTACTTTTCTTTGTCAAATGGGGACAAATTCCCATACCAACATTACATGGGATAATATCCCTGACACTGGAAGTTTGGAGTTGAAGGGGCTCATATTCCAGCCCTATTCCTGATGTAGAAGGCACTTAAATCTCTCAGGCCTACATTGTGGGAGGCTGAACTTGCTGAGTCAAAAAGGGGGACAAGAAAATTGCCCTACTCTAGACAGTTGAGAGTTTTCGTAAATCTGGTAGGACTTTAGCCAAGACTCCCACTCAGTGGACCTCCAGAATGGATGTCTTTTGGAACTGTGCTTAGGAAGGTGGCACTTTTTCCATCTTACAGGTAAGGCAGTGGCTGTCTGGCAAGGAAACCTCGGCAAGGATCTCGAGTTTTTCATGTTGTTTAATCAGCCAGGTAGGATTTAGCAGATTGTGCCCATGGTACTGTTTGAGCTTTGGTTTTAGTGGCTTCATGCAGGAGCTTTGGTGTCAAGTCCACAACCCTGAGCAGCAGTGCACACCAGACTCAGACGGGGACCTCTGTGGCCATGAGCACCAAATGGAGCTATACGGCATTCCTAAGATATGAGCTTCCCCCTCCTTTCCACTCCAGGTCAGCCTGTGGCCACATGTCCCCATCTCCTGCTCAGCCAGGTCTCATCTCCCACATGTGCTGGCTGGTGTAGATTCTTAGCTAGGCAGGCAGAAAGGTGGATGGCTGCTGGAATGCATGGCCCTCTGAGATGCTGCTTTTGGTGCTGTGTGTGGTGCAAAGGCCTGGGTACAGCAGAACTGCAGTCCTGGGCACCATGCTGAGTGCAGCCTGGAGAGACTTTCTGGGCCCAGAGGGTGGTGCAGGATTCTGAGCTGTTGGTGAGAACTAGGCTGGGCTGCTGCCCCTGCTGCCCTGCACCTGTGTCTACATGAAACCCTGGCTGCCCATCACTGGCCATGGAGCTGCAGATTCATCTGCTGAAGCTGGATTCAGAATATGCATGGCTGCTGGACGAATCCAGCCAGGTGTACTTCTGGGGCAGGTTCAGGTGAGTGTGATTGCAGAAAAAAATGAAGGGACACCCCTTGATGTGACTAGTGCTGCCTAGGGATTCCCTTGCTCAGGCATGGATAGTTGGTCCATGGGACTCTGGAATCAAGGCTGGAGCAGTGGCTGTTGAAGGTTCTAGAAGGCTTTCCCATGGCTGAGGTGGCTGCAGGTGGCTAACACTGTGTGTGTGTGTGTGTGTGTGTGTGTATGTGTGTGTGTGAGAGAGAGAGAGAGAGAGAGAGAGAGAGAGAGAGAGAGAGAGGTGAGTGACTGGTGCTTCTCCACAGAAGCTTGGGTCTTGTAGCCTGCAAAACTTTTTTCCCTTTCATTCAGTTTTGGAGGAGGACCTAGGCAGGTCTTCTTTCAAGCTCATTCCATGTCAGTCAGTTCAGTCACTCATGACTCCTGCAAGCCTCTGAAGTTGAGCCCCTCTGCAACCTCTATCACTTATTCACACTTGGATCATTCTTATATTGTTACTGGTCTAACTACCTCATCCATCTGCCTCCATCAAGGGCTGTTTTTTAAAAAATATTCCATAGGGAAGTGTAAAGGTGTAAGGGGTAGCCTCACCAAGAAGAATGACAGGAAAGGCTTTAAGTGTTAGGTGGCCATGATGTGTGACTCACAGTAGATAGTTTTGTCTTCAGGGAGGATAAAGGTGGTGAATGTGAGCCTTTGCGGTGCCATGGGAGGACACCTGGGACCAGATGAGAAATTCCACTTTGGATTGTGAGTCCATAGCCTGGCCAATGATCCAGATTCCAGGAATGTTTAGTGGGGCTTGAAGCTGATGATTTTGTCAAAGTTCTGCATCTGGGCCTCTGACTGCTACTTACACTGCCAAGGGGCTCAAAAAACACTTGTATGTCAACACTGATGCCCCCCCCCCCTTATTTTCATTTAATGGGAATGTGTTGGAATCCTGGCTCCAGAATTACTGGACTGCAGGCAATAGAGCAGGTGCTGAAAAGAGCCCTGTGGCAAGTCTCACATTTAGGGGCCCAGAAAAAATCTGAAGCCATAAGTTTTGTGTCATGGTTGGAGCCCAGATGTTTCAAACCAGACTTCCTGGGTTCAGATCATTACTCTGATTATTGTGACCTTGGGTGGAGCATTTTGTCTCTCTGTGCCTCTTGTTTTTTAATAAATAAAATGGGGACATTGTGTAAAGTGAGACTATAATCATATAACTCTGGGGTGATGTCAGAGAAATGGCAGTGCGAGGAGCACTCCCAATATGTTTCCCCAAAATTTCAACAAGTTCTACAACCAGAGACAGAAAAATCTATCCCTGGAGCATCTGGAAGTCCCACATACTGAACAAGAAGGAATGATTGGGCGAAAAGTTGGCTAAATGTATAATCAACTCTGAAGGAAATAAGATGAAGAACGGAACACTCTGCCTTCCTCACTAACCTGAGTAACAGCTGCATTCACTTGGAACTGAGAAAGAGTGGGGGCTGGCGGCATGGAGGGAGCTGGGCTGGGGCACAGATGTTCAAGCTGAGAAAAGAGTGTGACTGCGGCAGCCCAGCCAATGCGAGCTAACACTGGCATCGGACCCCGGCAAAGGCAGGCAAGTGGTGGCCGCCATTACCTCTCATATTTTAGTTGGCAAGCGTGGACTCTGTGTGAGAGGTTCTGCCTAGTGCCCCGGGTGAGGGCGTCCATGTTCCCGGACAGAAGGGCAGGGTCAGAGGGTTCTGCATGGGTTGTGACCAGAGTCTTGGTGTGGCCCCTCCTCCCCCAGCAACAGCACATGGGGAGTGCATGAAAGCGAACTTCACTGTGCCTGGACTTCTTTGGGCAAGAGGGGCACCTCACCCAACCACTCAGGCTAACATCCCGGGGAAGAAAAATATGAAAGTGCTAGGAGGAGTGGCAAGGTAGCTTTCAGACTGTCTCTGGAGCATATCTGCAGATCCAGCACTAAAATTAGCTTAACCCACAGTCTGTTAACCACCCAACTGGCTTACGCAGCTCTAGTTTACAAGGTCTCTCTCAGATCAGTGATCTAACACAAAAACAAGATTTTTTTAGCGCCTCTTGCTCTGCATGTAAGGGCGGGGGCAACTTCCTGTCACCCAACACAGGGTGAAAAATGCATTCCTATGGAACAAACCTCAAAGAACACTGCAGAAGTTAGACAGGCTAGGCTGTAGGCTTTTTAACAAGGAAGAAGCCTGCAGAGAGCAATACCATGGAACACTAAGGCAAATTTAACTAGATATACTTAGGGAACTGAACAGAAGTCAACACACCCCCTTACATACTTAAGCTGGTAGCTCTGATTAGCAGAGCTTTCATACTCAGGGCTGTGCACTAAAAAGAGGGACTTGGCTGCTTTTAAGACCTCCCATTCTGCAAGCAGCGACTAGGGCATCTTTTTCCCAGCCAATACAGGTTACAAAATGCAAAAAGCCTGGGGAGAGTGGTCCCACAGATTACTAAGGCATACTGGACACACCTGGAGGCTCATAGAAATACACCTTGATAGCAATTGGCTCCCATCCCTGACTGATTATGCTGGTGGCTCTGACTGACAGAGCCTTACCCAGAACCCTGTGCTGAGCAGAGATAGAGTGGGGATCTGCCTTTTATCCTCCAGGCAGTGGCAGCAGAAACCTCATAGCTGGATCATCAGGCTACTTATTCAGGAAGGAGAAACTAGGAGAGTGGATCCAGGAAAATGGACTCTCCCATTGTTGAATACTGCAAATGCTAACAAGCCACAACTACAAATGAGACTAAGGCCTAGTATATGACATTGCCATAAAGACACATCAACTGCAAATCTCTACCTGAACTGATCTTTGTACAAGTTCTTATGAGAGCTATATGAACAGTTATTTAAAACCTTACCATTTCATTTAGTGCGAGAGGCTAAGCACAGATGGTGTATGTACATTACTGAGTAACAAAACTTAGTACAATCTCAATTCCTAATGAATATCAAAATATTGCCATGCGCTGCTTTTCCTGAAGAGCACACAATTGTGTAACTAGTAAATACTTCAGTAAATTTGAGTGGTAATTCTGTTGGTGTTTGTCAAGAATTTAAAGAAAGGGTTGATATGTATGTTCACTATGGAATGTTTGTATACTGTGGTTGCTATAGACAGTGCTAAATCATACTGAAGGTTTTAAAGGTATTTTAAGTTTGCTCTGTGCTGTAATAGAAGAAGCGACACTGATGATCTGTTCTTATACTACTAATACAGACACATGTCTTATCTGCAATGTTCCCTTCCAAAATCTGTTTCATTTACTAAGGAGCAAAATCTTGTATGGATTGAGTGTATAAATTGGCTTCCAAATAAGAACATGGCACTGTTTCTGATAGAAATGGAGCTGAACATTTTGAATTCCATATGTAAAATGTGAAAGAAACAACTTGATGAACATTGACAATGCAGTTTAATGACTCATTATACACATCACTCAAAGCATACTTGTTTACAGTGTAATATTTCCCAAGAAAATTGCTGTAATTTTTGGCTAGATATATTTTGTTATGCACACATTGAAAAGGTACTTCTTTCTATATGACCGGAATGGTATTCTGACACTTCTGAAATGGAAAGACAAGAAAGACTAATGAGTTCACATTATCATTAGATTATCTTCTGGAGCTTAGTATGATATACACTTTGATATTAAGGGCAGAATAACAGAAAGTGTAGAGAAACACTTTATTTCAGTGTTAGGATACGTCTGGGTTCATCTATATGGTTTAGTTATCTGAAATTTCATACAGGCTGTTATAACAAAATACATACTGGTTGTTTGACAATGGTTCTTTGATTATGCACGTATCTTGAGCAATGTATTATGTGAAATGTAAAAAATACCTCTACTTTTAAATTTTGTGCACTTGGAAGTGTCCTGTACATGTGCAGTTAACTAGGACTTGCTACCCATGCTAGCTAGATGATTGAAGGTCCTTTAAAATTTGGGGTTAACTTCTGTGTTTTTCAGGATTTTGTAACTCTATTTACACAATAAGGTCATTGTACTTCGGGAATCTGATTTCATATAAAACTCCGTGAGCTGGTAAAATTGCAGTTCAAAAATGAAGCAGTGTTAGGTTAAAAGAAGACTTTTTGTAACATAATCTTGGATGATCTTCTGAAGCAGGAAATATGGAGAATATAGACATGAAAGCCTGAAGTTAATTTTCAAAAAGAACCAAACATACACATGAGCAAAGCTATCTCAGAATACTTGAAACTCATATTAGCAAACACCCGGATACAATGAAAAACTAAATCTGACATATAATACAGCATTAAGCGTTCCTGAAAGATTAAGTTCTTTCAAGAACTATATGAACAGTTATTTGAAAGTTATTGTTTTCATTCAGTTCAAGAGGCTAAGCACAGATTTTTTTTGTTTTTTCTTTTTTTTTAAATTTGTGTTTACATAGATTTTAGGGTCACCTTGAATGCATCTCCCCTCCCCTCTATTTCCCTCAACATCTCACTTGTCCCCTCTCTACAGCACCCTCCCCCCTTCCCTTCAGGTTTATCCCATCTTATCATCCCCTTTCCTCTGGTCCCCTTGATCCTTCCTCTGTCTCAATTCCATTCCTCAGTACTTATTGTTCCTTAGATTCTGCAAATGAGTGAGGTCATATGATATTTTTCTTTCTCTGCCTGGATTATTTCACTCAACATAATAGTTTTCAGGTTTCTCCATATAGTTGCAAAAGGTAATATTTTCTTCTTTTTTAAAGCCCCATAGTATTCCATTATATATATGTACCACTGTTTGTTTGGTTTTTTTTGTTTTGTTTTTGCATTTTTCTAAAGTTGGAAACTGGGAGGCAGTCAGATAGACTCCCACATGTGCCTAACCGGGATCCACCCAGCAGGCCCACCAGGGGGCGATGCTCTGCTCATCTGGGGCATTGCTCTATTGCAACCAGGGCCATTCTAGCGCCTGAGGCAGAGGCCATGGAGCCATCCTCAGTGCCCAGGCCAACTTTGCTCCAATGGAGCTTTGGCTGTGAAAGGGAAAGAGAGAGACAGAGAGGAAGGAGAGGGGGAGGGGTGGAGAAGCAGATGGGCACTTCTCCTATGTGCCCTGGCCAGGAATGAATCCGGGACTCCTGTATGCCAGGCTGATGCTCTACCAATGAGCCAACCAGCCAGGGCCTGTACTACTGCTTTTTAATTCACTCATCCACTGATGGACAGTTGGGCTGTTTCCAGATCTTTGCTATTGTGAGCAATACTGCCATATACATGGGGGTGCATATACGGTGTTCTTGGGATATATTTATAAAAGTGGGATGGCTGGGTCAAAGGGCAGTTCCATTTCTAAATTTTTGAGGAATCTCCATATTGTTTTCCACAGTGGCTGCACCAGTCTGCATTCCCACCAACAGTGCAGGAGGGTTCCCCTTTCTACACATCCTCACCAGCACCTATCATTTGTTGTTTTGTTAATGAGCGCCATTCTGACTGGCATGAGGTGGTATCTCGTTGTGGTTTTAATTTTCATTTTTCTAATGATTAGTGATGTTGAACACTTTTTCATTTGCCTATTGGCCATCTTTCTGTCATCTTTGGAGAAGTGTTTATTTATTTCTTGTGCTCATTTTTTGATTGGATTGTTTGTCTTCCTGGTGTTGAATTTTACAATTTATTTATAAATTTTGGTTATTAATCTGTTATCTGATGTATTGTCAAATATGTTCTCTCATTGTGTGGTTTGACTTTTTGTTCTGTTCATATGCTGCGATAGATGTTGGTGAACTTACTGCCTATGTTTTCTTCTTGAATGCTTATGGTTTCATGATTTACATTTAAGTCCTTTATCCATTTTGAGTTTATTTTTGTGCATGGTGTAAGTTGGTGGTCTAGTTTCATTTTTTTGCAGGTAGCTGTCCAGTTTTCCCAACACTATTTGTTAAATAGCCCGTCTTTACTCCACTGTATGCTCTTACCTCCTTTGTCAAATTTCAATTGTCCATAAATATGTGGGTTTATTTCTGGGTTTTCTGTTCTGTTTCATTGATCTATAAGCCTGTTCTTATGCCAGTTCCAAGTTGTTTTGAGTACAATGGTCTTGTAGTATAACTTGATATCAGGAAGTGTGATACCTCCCACTATATTATTCTTTTTCAAGATTGCTGAGGCTATTTATATCTTTTTTGGTTCTATATAAATTTTTAGAATAAGTTTTCTCTATCTTTGAAGTATGTCATTGGTATTTTATTTGTATTCCATTGAATTTTTAAATTGCTTTGAGTAATATAGACATTTTAATTATTTTTAATCTTCCTAACCTTGAGCATGGTATATGCTTCCACTTGTTTGTGTCTTTCTTGATTTCTTTTATCAATGTTTTACAATTTTCTGAGTACAAGCCTTTAACCTCCTTAGTTAAATTTACTCCTAGGTACTTTATTTTTTTGTTGCAATAGTGAATGGATTATTTTACTTAATTTCTCTTTCTGACATTTCATTGTTCATGTATAAAAATGACTCTGATTTCCGTGTATTAATTTTATATCTTGCCATCTTGCTAAATTTGTCTATTTGGTTCAGTAGTTTTTTGACTGAGACTTTAGGGTTTTCTATATACAGTATCATATCATCTGCAAATAATGATAATTTTACTTCTTCTTTTCCAATTTGGATGCCTTTTATTTCTTCTTATTTTTGTCTGATTGCTGTAGCTAGAACTTGCAGTACTATGTTGAATAAGAGTGGTGAAAGGGGGCACCCCTGCCTTGTTCCTGATTTTAGGGAAATTGTTTTTAATTTTTTTTCATGAATTATATTGTTGGCTGTGGGTTTGTCATAGATGGCTTTTATCATGTTGAGGTATGTTCCCTGTATTCCCACTTTGCTAAGAGTTTTGATCATAAATGGGTACTGGATTTTATCCAATGCCCTTTCTGCATCTACTAAAATTATCATGTAGATTTTCTCCTTTCTTTTGTTTATGTGATAAATTACATTAATTGATTTACAAATGTACCATCCTTGCCTCCCCTGAATAAATCTCACTTGATCATGATGTATGATTTTTTTTTTCATATATTGCTGGATCCAGTTTGCTATATTTTTGAGAATTTTAGCATCTTAATTTATCAGGGATATGGGCCTATAATTTTGTTTTTTTGTGTTGTCTTTGCCTGGTTTTGGAATCAGAATTATGCTTGTTGCATATAAGGAACTTGGAAGTGTTCCTTCCTTTTAATTTTTTTGAAATAGCTTGAAAGAATAGGAGTTAGTTCTTTGAACATTTGGTAGAATTCACCAGTGAAGCCATCGGGCCCAGGAGCTTTGTTTTTTGGGGAGTTTTTTTATAACTGTTTTGATCTCTTTTGTTGTATCGGTCTGTTTAGGTTTTCTGATTCTTCCAGATTGATTTTTGGAAGATTATATATTTCAAGGAATTTGTCCATTTCATGTAGGTTGTTTAATTTTTTGGCATACAGTTCTTCATAGTATTTTCTTACAATATTTTGTATTTTTGTTGTGTCAGTTGTTATTTCTCCACTCTCATTTCTAATTTTATTTATTTGAGTTTTCTCTCTTCTTTTCTTGGTATTTTAAAAGGTTCATCGATCTTGTTTACCCTCTTAAGGAACCAGCTCTTGGTTTCATTGATCCTCTATATTGTTTCTTTAGCTTCTATCTCATTTATTTATGTTCTGATCTTTATAATTTCCTCCCTTGTAGTATCTCTGGACCTTACTTGCTGTTCTTTTTCTAGTTCTTTTAGATGAAGTGTGAGATTGTTTATTTGAGCTCTTTCAAGCTTCTTAAAGAATGCCTGTAGTGCTTTGAACATCCCACTCAGGACTGGTTTTGCTGTTTCCCATAAATTTTGAGTTGTTGTTTGCTCATTATCATTGGTTTCTAGGACTTTTTTTTATTTCTGCTTTGATTTTATTGTTAACCCATTTGTTATTTAATAACATGCTCCTTAGTTTTCATGTGTTTGAGTATTTTTCAGTTTTTCTGTTGTGGTTGATTTCTAGTTTCATGCCATTGTGATCACAGAAAATGCTTGATATAATTTCAATCTTCTTAAAATTGTTCAGACTGCTTTTGTGTCTTAAAATGTGGTTTATATGAGAGAATGTACCATGAACTCTTAAACAGAATGTATATTCTGCTGTCTTATGTTGAAAGGTTTTAAAGATAACTATTAAGTTGAGTTGATCTAGTGTGTCCTTTAAGTCTGCTGTTGCTTTGTTAATTTTCATTCTTGAGGATCTATCTAGTGATGTTAGTGGGGTATTGACATGCTCTACTGTTATAGTATTGCTGTTGATCTTGCCCTTTATATCCATCAAAGTCTGCCTTATATACTTAGGTGCTCCTATATTAGGTGTGTAGATATTTATGATGGTTATATCTTTCTGTTGGATTGGTCTTTTTATCATTATGTAATGACCTTCTTTATCTCTTACTATATAAAGCCTTGGTTATAAAGTCTATTTTGTGTGATATACGTATTGCTTCCTCAGGTTTTTTTATTTCCATTTACATGAAATATTATTTTTCATCCTTTTACCTTCAGTCTACATGCATCTTTTGTTTTAAGGTGTGTCTCTTGTAGACAGCATATGTATGGGTCCTGTTTTCTCATCCAAGCAGCTACCCTATGTCTTTTGATTGGATCATTTAATCCATTTACATTTAAGGTTATTATTGATATGTAGTTGTTTATTGCCATTTTATTCTTTAAATCTGTATTCCTTTTTTCTATATTCTTTTCCCACTTTGATCTGTATAAAACAGGCCCCTTAACATTTCCTGCAGCATTGGTTTGGTTGTAATAAATTCCTACAGGTTTTTTTTTGTCTGGGAAACTTTTTATTTCTCCTTCAATTTTAAATGATAGCCTGCTTAAAAAGTAGTGTTGGTTTTAGGCTCTTGTTCTGCATTACTTTGTATATTTCTGCCATTCCCTCTGGCCTCAAGTGTTTCAGTTTAAAAGTGATTGAAGTTACTTTAAATTTGAGATAAACTTCTGTTTTTTCAGCATTTTATAACTCCATTTTCTCAATGAGGAACACTGTTTAATCTGAAATATCTGATATAAAATTAAACTTTTTGTGCTGGAACTCATTTTAACAAAAACCTGCATACAAAAAAAAGAGCTAAATCTGACGTGTAATGAAGCGTTCAGAATTGTCTTGAAAGAATACCATATCTTCACAAGTATTTCTTGATGTTTGTCCAAATTTTTACAAAAAGTATACTAACAGTTATTTGATAACTAACCATTTCTTTCAGTTTGAGAGGATAAGCACAGATGGTCTAGGTACATTCTGGTGTAACAAAACTGAGTATTATCTCGATTTCTAATGATGCTTTACCTGAAGAGCAGACAACCATGTAACTCTTGTAAATACAACCTTAACTTTGCAACAAAACATACATGACTGATGCTATCTCAGCAAACTTGAAACTCATGATAGCAAAATCCATCATACAACAAAAAACTAAGTATGATGTGTAATAAAATGGTAAGAACTGTCTAGAAGGAATATTTTCAGTAGTATGAATTGATCTCTGTCCAAGTTCTTATAAGCAGTATAATAACAGTTATTTGAAACCTAACCATTTCTTTCAGTTTGAGAAGCTAAGCACAGAGTGTGTAGGTTCATTACCGTGTATCAACACTGTGTACTATCTGATTTCCTAATAAATGTCAAAGTATTGCCAAAAACTGCTCCTTCCAAAGAGAAAAAAACTGTGTAATTCAAGTAAATAATACAGTAAATTTGAGTGGTGATTCAGCTGGTGTTTTCTAGAATTAAAAGAAAGGTATTTTTTTTTCATTTTTCCGAAGCTGGAAACGGGAAGCAGTCAGACAGACTCCCACATGCGCCCGACCGGGAACCACCTGGCACGGCCACCAGGGGGCGATGCTCTGCCCATCTGGGGCATTGCTCTGTTGCATCCAGAGCCATTCTAGCACCTGAGGCAGAGGCCACAGAGCCATCCTCAGCACCCGGGCCATCTTTGCTCCAATGGAGCCTTGGCTGCGGAAGGGGAAGAGAGAGACAGAGAGGAAGGAGAGGGGAAGGGGTGGAGAAGCATATGGGCGCTTCTCCTGTGTGCCCTGGCCAGGAATCGAACCTGGGACTCCTGCACACCAGGCTGACACTCTACTGCTGAGCCAACCGGCCAGGGCCAAAGGGGTTTATATATATGGTCACTATGGAATATAGTGGTTGTTATAGATACTGATACAGTGCCTACAGATTGGTTTAAAGATATTTTAAGTTTGTTCTCTGTTTTAATGGAAGAAGTTAAACTGATGATCTATTACTTATAGTACTAATAATACAGATACTTATCAAATTTCAGTATTTTTTTTATAGCAGTAAAGTTAGTAAAGGCTAAAATCTTGTGTGAGTAAAACATAAAAATTGGCTTCCAAATGGATACACAGCACTAGTACTGATAGGAATGGAGCTGAACGTTTTAAATTCCATCAGGAAAACATGAAGGAAACTATTTGATGAATACTGAAAATGCATTTCAACTACTCATTTCACTAGTCACTTAAGTAATGCTTAAAGCATTTTATTTTCCCAGGAAATTGCTGTAATTCCTAGCTAGCTATATTTTGTTATGCACACAGTGAAAACTTACTGCTTTCAATGTGACTGGTATGGTACTCTGACACTTATGAAATAAAAAGACACGGAAAGGCTAATGACTTTACAATAATGTTAGATTATCTTCTGCAGCTTAGTATGATATACAGCTTCATACTTAGGCCAGAATAACAGAAACTATAACATAACATTTCATTTCATTGCTAAGATACATCTGGATTCATCTATATTGTTTAGTATCTGATATTTTATAAAGGCTGTTATGATATGACAAGGTATTATGTTGGTTTGACAATGGTTCTTTGATTATGCAAACACCTTGAGCAATGTATTATGTGAAATGTAAAGAACATCTCTAGTTTCACTTTTACGCAATGGTTAATTTTCCTGTACATGTGCTGTTAAGATGGACTTGTTTCTCATGTCAGCTAGGGGATTTAAGTTACTTTTAATTTCGAGGTTAACTTCTGTTTTTTTCATCATTTTGTAACTCTATTTATGCAATGAGGAACACTGTTTAAACTGAGAAATCTGATTTTGAATTGAACTTTTTGTGCTGATACTCATTATAGCAAAAACCCGCATACAAAGGAAAGCTAAATCTGATGTGTAATAAAGCATTCAGAATTGTCTTGAAAGAACAGAATATTTTCAGAAGTATTTCTTGATCTTTATCCAAGCTTTTACAAGAAGTATACTAACAGTTATTTGATACCTAATCATTTCTTTCGGTTTAAGAGGCTAAGCACAGATGGTGTAGAAACATTACTGTGTAAAAAAATGAGTACTATCCCAATTTTTAACGATGCTTCACCTGAAGAGCAAACAACTGTTTAACTCTTGTAAATACTACTATAAATTTGCAATCAAACATACATGAGTGATGCTATCTCAGAAAACTTGAAACTCATGATAGCAAAGTCCCTCAAAAAACAAAAACCTAAGTATGATGTGTAATAAAATGGTATGAATTGTCCTAAGATAATATCTTCAGAAGTATAAAGTGATCTCTGTCCAAGTTATTATGAGAAGTATACTAAGAGTTATTTGAAACCTAAACATTTCTTTTAGTTTGAGAAGCTAAGCACAGATGGTGTAGGATCATTACCGTGTATCAACACTGTGTACTCTTTTTCTGAAGAGCAGACAACTGTGTAATTCAAGTAAATAATACAGTAAATTTGAGTGATGATTCAGCTGGTGTTTTCCAGAATTAAAAGAAGGGGTTTATATATGTGGTCACTATGGAACATTTGTATACAGTGGTTGTTATAGACACTGTTATCGTGCCTCTAGATGAATTTAAAAATATTTAAAGTTTGTTCTCTATTTTAATGTAAGAAGTGAAACTGATGATCTTGTACTTATAGTACTAATACAGACACTTATCAAATTTTAGTGTTTTTTTATAGCAGTAAATCTAGTAAGGGGTAAAATCTTGTGTGGGTTCAACATAAAAATTGGCTTCCAAATGAAAACATGGCACTAGTACTGATAGGAATGGAGCTAAATGGTTTTATTTTCATCAGTAAAATATGAAGAAAACCATGTGATGAATATTGAAAATGCATTTCTACTACTCATTTTACAAGTCACTCAAGTAATATTTATTTACAGTGCTGTATTTTTCCAGGAAATGGCTGTAATTGTTGTCTAGCTATATTCTGTTAAGCACACAGTGAAAAACTATTGCTTTCAATGTGACTGGTATGGTATTTTGACACTTTGTAATGGAAAGACAAGGAAAGGCTAATGAGTTCACAATAATGTTAGATTATCTTCTGCATCTTAGTACAATATACAGCTTCATACTTAGGCCAAAATAACAGAAACTATAACATAATGTTTCATTTTTTTTGCTTAGATTCCTCTGGATTTATTTATTTTGTTTAGTTTCTGATATTTTATACAAGCTATTATAACATGACAAGTTATTACTGTTGGTTTGACAATGGTTCTTTGATTATGCAACCACCTTGAGCAATGTATTGTTTGAAATGTAAAGAATAACTCTAATTTCACTTTATACACTGGTTACTTTTCCTGTACATGTGCCATTTAGATGGACTTGTTTCTCAAGACAGCTAGGTGATTGAAGTTACTTATAATTCGAGGTTAACTTTTTTTTTCGCATTTCAAAACTATTTTCTCAATGATGAACTGTCTTTAACCTGAGGAATCTGATTTTAAATTGAACTTTTTGTGCTGAAATTGACAGGAGAATATATTGTTGTAGAGTAAGGTTCGGTAAACACATGTGCATTCTATTGAGTGTGTGTGATTTCAGAATGGTGAAGTATCCAAAGGAAACAGGAAGAAGTGAGGTTACTTGAGAAAGAAAGTAGGTGTTGTAATTCCTTTCATGCCTAAGTTAAAATGTGGTATCCTTCTTGGAATCCAAAGAGAGAGGTAAGAATTGGTTGTGTGGTGTTTTCATAAGTCATGGCAAGATTAGTCACAGAGAATGTAGCCCATGGTGGTGATCTTAAAGAGTGGGCAACATGGCTAAGTTTTTAAGTTTGGAGGAGGAATGCTTTAGTCAATGAGGTGTGCAATGAAAACGGTGTGATGAAAAGGTGTATGGTGGGAAATGTGTCACAGAGCCCTATGTGAGGTTTGAGAAGAGGCTGTGATTTTCTGATGTCTCTGGTTTGTCATTGTGTCACATACTGTCTGAACAGACTGTGTTTATCTGATATCATCCAGTGAATGGGGTGTGACATTAGCCCAGAAAAGGAGTCCTTATCATTTTCAGGGTAGTGCAGACCTTGTTTTCCAGGTCTTAACATGCAAGGTGTGTGCTTTAGGGGGAGGTATTATTTCCCATCATGAGTGTGTGATGATGCCTCCTTTGTATTCCAATGGACTTTTTTTTTAGCTGTTCTTCACCCAGATAATGCTGTAATTCAGGATCATTGTTTGCATTGTATTCAGTGATCATCATTCATTATTCCTGTCTCCTCCCTTAATGTTAGCCTTATGATAACCCCAAAAGTTCAGGGAGGAGTGTTGAATATTACTTGGGGGAAAGTCAGGATTGATAGAGAAACATAGACTTTGATGTTTCCATGATTCCTACCATAGGATGTGATGTGGTTATGACATAGTGTAGTGTCACAGTGGTTCTGTGCAGTTATTATTAGAAATGTAGGTGTTATGCATGGGTGGGCCATACTGAGAGGTGCGTGGCAAAGCTCTCCTGTCTCAGGAGGATGTCCTTGTGTTTGTCATGGATTTATGATTTCTCATCATCACTTCAAAGAGTAGAAGAAAAGGATCCATAAAGAAGTGTCATTTCATTTTCATACTAACTTGTTCAACCTAGTCGTGCTCTCAGCACTTACTTTTTTCCCTGTGCCTAGAATTGATGACTTTGGCCATCTTCAGTGATATTGTTTGTTTTAGGCAGTTGGCCGTAGAATGTGTTAGTCTTGTTTGAGTGAATTCATCATTCACAGCAGTGAGTATGCTATGCTTGTTCAGTGAGAGGAAGATTTTACCAGGGAGTGCTGTTTCTGTATAAATGGTCCTTAGAACAGGAGTCTCTTGATGCAGAAAATGGTGAGGTCAGTTAGGTTTTTAGTGTGCAGTGTAGATTGAGGTGATGTGGCTCTGTTATGCAGATATCTGTCTGCTTTCCTTCCCATTAGAGTGGTAGCGAGCAATGGGGCTGAACCGATTTCCCCGTAAGGAAGGTTTGCTGGACACTGATGTTCACCTTCTTATGAAAGTTTCATAAAGCGAGTGAGCCTCTGAACAGGCTCCTTCAGGCTGAACAGCATTGACGTCTCTGCCATCCTCTTGTGGACACATTGGTAAGAGCAGCATTTGATAGGGTTTGTTGGCTTATCCTTTGGAAAGAATTCTGGAATTTTCAAAGGAAGCTTTTGTCAGTGAAGAGAGAGGTTGGCTTAGAGCTTTGTGGAGCATTTCCGTGTGTAGATGTGTCTTTCCTACGACATTTTAGAGTTTGTTTTGTGCATTGCCTTGTCATAGATTCCTCAGTGTTGTTTGATTCCTGTGGATTGCTGTATTTGTGTTCCTTTTTGTTTATAACTGAATCAGCAAGTAACAGAGGTTGTAGGGGAGGCTGTCACTCCCATAGTTAAAAAAGGCAGCAATTTTTTTTAACAAAGACAGAGACAGAGAGAGGTACAGATAGGGACAGACAGACAGGAAGGGAGAGAGATAAGAAACATCAATGCTTTGTTGCAGCTCCTTAGTAGTTGTTCATTGATTGCTTTCTCATATTGCCTTGATGTGGGGGCTACAGCAGACTGAGTGGTACCTTGCTTGAGCCAGCAGCCTTGGGCTCAAGCTGGTGAGCCTTGCTCAAACCAGATGAGCCCATGCTCAAGCTGGTGACCTCAGGGTCTTGAACCTCTGTCCTCCACATCCCAGTCTGATGCTCTACCCCCTACGCTACCACCTGGTCAGGGGGCAGCAGACATTTTTAAAGAAAGAATTGTTACCTTGCTTGTGTGTTATTTTGTCTGTTAGGTGGTGTTGGGCAGATAAAATATATTATGCTCACTTTGTTAAAGATGGCACTGCCCACGTGGAAGCCTATGCCCAGGTGATATTAATGTGTGTTGGGGGTGGGATGTGGGCAGCAGGATTCTTGTAGCCTGGGGCTTGGTTTTAGGACTAAACCTTTCCCATTCTTTTTGATGTGGGGTGGTACAATCCCAACATACCTCAGATAACTGACTTTGTATTAGAGACTTACCTATTTTGTATATTGGATTAAAGGTTTTGATTTCTGCACTATAAAGTGGGGCAGACTGGGAGCTTGTTCTCTCAGTTCCTGAGATTAGCATTAGAGAGGAGAGCAGAGAAAGGCCATGTGGAGGAGACCAGGAGAAGCAGCCAAGATGTTTGAGTGCTGAAGAAAAAGCCAGTTTGTGCAGGGAGAAGGAAGGATATGGGGAATAGAGGTGAATAAGGCTGATGAGCTAGAAACCTTTGATTCTAGGAAAACTTGGATAAGTCAGTAGCTTTGTGAGCACTGAATGAGTTGGTTTTGGAGCCCAGTGTGTTTTTTTTTTACTTGCCCACTGGGTGCAAGCTATGATTAAAGATGATGGCCCATCAGCTTTTGGTTTTGTTGTTTCTTTACCCACTCTCTGAATCCAATGTGAACCTGCATGTGAATGGCCACAATGGTGGCTCCTGGCTTTACAGGTGGGTTGTTCCTGAGGTTTCTTTGCATTGGCCACAAGATGAGAAATGATACGTACTGACATCATTATAAGTACATAATTATACTTGATGCTATCAGGTGTGCAAGGTTTCAGTACTTATTGGGAAATCTAACTGGCTGGTGACAGTGCTCTGTGTTCTTCCTGTGGATGCTTCATGCCTGGAGTTCTACTTATGTTGCTTTGTGAACTTATGAGAGGTGTGGATATTGCATATATTTTGTTTTTCTTTAGTAGTTTGTGTATTGATTAGTTTTATGGATACATGCTTCAGGTGTCTACCAATGTTTCCAGTTATGGGCCTCTAGTATAGTCTATAAGGAATTCACATGGGTGGATATTGTCATGATCACTACGGTTTTCCTGTGGGGTGATCATTTGGTGTGTCATGGTAGGATTTCTTTTCATCTTTGGAGCTATAATGAAATACCTGTGGTTGATATTCTTCCTCATTCTTCCAATTCCATCCCTTTTTTTTACTTCCCAGGGTGGTCTGAATAGTATGGCTTTCCAGTGGAATGTGTTTCTGCTTACCTTTAATGGGTTTTGTCTGCTGGTTTGAATGTTTTGAAGACATTTTTAATAATTTTTCTGGTTAATGTGGTGAAAATGAGCTCTTCTAGCTGTTATAGATGTTGGTGAAGTCTGGATCACAAACCATTGAATGAATGGAGACTTTTGTAAAATAGCCTGGCTTTGTGTGTTTTCCTGTAGGAAATCGGTGCAGTGACATTTTTTTATTGCTGGGAGTTCAGGGCATGGTGTAGATGTCGCTTTACTCTGGTTCCCATAGTTTACTGGTTTTGAGAGAAATTTATGTTTCTATTTTTGATGGAAAAGAAAAAAATAGTTCTGCTTAATAGGTTAAAAATAACTGTGGATAGTAACTGAAGCCGAGAAGGTTGGGGAAATAAGGTGGATCCAGGATGCTTAAATGTGATGTTTTAACCCACATCTCATGCTGGGTAGTTCTGTCTGAGGGAAGATCTTTCTTTCAGCAAAAGGAATGGCTTTTACTGAAGCCTGTCTGTTATGTTTTCCATCTGCTATCATGTATTTCAAGAGTCACCTCTGGAGTGTGAGGAATTAAGACATCCCAGCCTGTATTGTCATTGTTATGTGAATCATTTACTGTTAACTATCTTTTTTCTGCCTAGGTAAAGAAGTTTCAGTGAAGATATCATCCCTGCTCTGAGTCCCCAGCCTGGTGTGAGACATTGGGCATGAAGGCTTGGGGTCTGGAGCTTGGTGTCCAGCACCAGGCATCTCAAGTACGGCTCTGGCCACAGTTTGAGGCAGGGCCCCTGGGCTGCGGTGTACTCTATTGGAATATGTCCAGGGTCCTGCCTCAGATAGCAGTTGGTGCATGTGGTGTGGCACCTGCCTTCTGACACCAGGCCTCTGTGGTCTGATACCATTTTTCAGTTTCTGTTAGGGGATGCATAGGGATTCTAGGGTGGTGGTCAAAGGGTAAGTCTAGGGCTTGTGGCTTCTGCAATAGGGCTATGGTGTTAGATGCTACTGGAGAGGTATTAGGCTTGGAGGCAGATGGGAGAGTTTCTACTGGAGGGGGAGGAGTGAGGGTAAGTGGGCAGGGCTGAGGCTGGAGAGGGCCAGGCAGGGTGTTCTGATCTTTTTTCCCCCACTCGGGAGTTCTCTCTGAATGACTACTTGGTCGGTGTCACAGCTCATACCCCAATAGCTGCCTTTGGAATAGACAAAGGACAGAGTTAGTAAAGAGTGGGGCTAGATATTGATTCAATCACTGAGCTTCAAGGTGAGGAGTTTCCTTGGTCTGGCCTGCTGCATTTGCATACAAAGAGCCACTCCAGGAAAGGAAAGCATTTCAGGCTGGGGCATCCAAAGAGTTTGGATGCCTGTCAGGCTGCAAAGGAATCAGGCGGATCAAGCTGCTGAGTCTTCTGCTGTGGTCAACGCAACACTGCAGAGTCTTGTTACCTTTCCATAGTGAGTATCTTTGTCATGGGATTGTCCGGAAAAGTAAGACTGCTGTACGTGGGTGGGCCTGACTCATGCTGGTCAAATGATGTGATTCCTTGGACAGTGCATCCAGAAAGGTTAGACTTGGGGTGTTATGAAACTAATGCTCACCGATGGAACTTGACTGGCATGTTTTCTTCCTGCCTCCGTGTTCAGAATGGAAGAAGCGTTCCTGGGTCTTTGGAAGGGGGTGTCTTCTGCGAATGTGGAAGTGTTTTTAGTGAGGAAGTACGGTCTCTCAGACGTGTGGTTGTACTGCGCTTTTGTGTTTATTCTTTTTGTGTTGCTTCTGTCTGGACTCGGATTGCAGTCTGTGGCATTATTTTGATGGGTGTTCTCCGACTGCTCCTTGTGGAGAATTCCCATGTTACTATGTTCCTCGTGCCCATCTTCTGTGTACTGGGAACTAAGATGATGTTTAGGATTGTTATCCTTTTAGGCACGTGTTGGCCATTCTATTTTCCTGTTGAGTAGATGTCAAGATGCCCTTGAGAATCACTTCAAAGTGCGGCTCCGCATTGCCCTCCCATGGGCATGTGTGGGAATTGCATGGAAGCCTGTGTTGTGAGAGGGATGCTTTGGCTTTGTTGTATTTATTCAGTTGTATTGGTTTCAGTCTTGTCTTAAAGTTTTTTGGTATCATTGATGATACCTGTCTAGTGTCTGTGGGTGGGATGCCCCAGAGAAGAGGTAGGAAGAAAGAAGAGTTATCCGGCTTGAGTTGAGAATGCAGAAAGTAGGAACATGGGAGGAAAAAGGTTGTGACAGACTGGATCCCAAAAGGTAAGATGTCACTGTTGCATGAGGGGTTTGGTCTTTCACAGTACTCTCTGTTACTATCTGCAGATTTCACAGAGTTCTGTGGGTACTGAACAGGGATCAGTACATTATGAGTTTGCTTCTTAATCTCATTCCATCTGCTTATTAGGGCGTCTTCTTCCAGAGGTTGAGTGATGGGTCCTTTCTGTTGCTGTTAGCCTTTAAGTGTTGCAATGCATGGTGGCAGGGCTTCCTTAGAGGTGTGTTTGGGGAGCCCTGTTCATACAGTCTTCTTTTTTTCATCTGATTTCCTGATTCCTCAATTCACTGAGGTGGTGAGAAAGAGTGAAACCCATCTTCCTGAATGGTTCTGGATACTTGATTCACAGATAGATTTAACTTCCCAGCTACTGTGCTCTGGTTTGAATCACTGCCTCCCTCCTATGGATACCTTTAATTACTACATGTTATTGTCATTCAGCAGGTTCCTTGGTAAGTGGCCAATTGAGCTGTGGAAATATGGCAGGCAGTTATAGTCCACTTACATTTTCTGGATAGCATTGTGTGAAACCGAGAAATACAGTTTCTTGGAGGTCCCTTGCAACAGTCTTCATAGTCTGGAATGGACTGACAATGCTTTGCAAGTGAGAAGTCCCAATGCAAGTGTGAGCCTGAGTTCTGATGTCAGACCTGACAAGGTACTGATGAAAAGGCATTGCTTGCTGTCTCATTGCAGAGATCAGAGGACTTGCCTTTGTGATATGGACAGCTGTGACAGTGCTGCCTCCTTGCCCTTCTGTACCTGTGAGATCATCTTCTAGCACAGGTAAGACAAGTTTTATTTACTTTCCCTACATGTTCTTGTGCAGCATTGCAGGGTCATTCAGAATCAGGAGGTTTTGCAAGTCACAGCTTTAAGCTGTGTCTTCACCTTGGCTTTACAAAGTAATTCCAAAGGTAGGGCAAGGTCATCAGTTTCTGCCTTTGTTCCTTTGCTATTCAACATTAAAATAAGAGTGCATGTACTATTACATTGTGGTTCAACTCCACATTACCCATCTGGTGGTCTTAAATGTTTCAATATCCAACTTTTTGGGAATGCTGTCTTGGCTGCAGAGGTGGGTTCTTTCTGTAGGGCCTTTGCGCTGCAGTTATTTATGTTCTTAGAATATGTGTGTCTAGTGTCCTGGGAATTTTTTGGTGTGGCTTTCTGTCCTGGTTGTCTGTGTAAGTTGCAGATTTAGGTGTTTCTGTTTGCTGTGAGGTAGGAAGTTCTGATGTCCTACTCTGCCATCTCTTTTCTGTTCTTCTGGGTTCCTGATCTGGATGTTTCTGGGTATTGTCTTTGAGTGAGAGGTACTTCAAGTTCAACTTCAGCTGTGTTTTCAAGCATTATCAAGAGATAAGGGTATGTGCCTGAGTTCTACATGTTCGTTATGCTGTCCTGGTGCCGCTAAGCTTTCTTCATCTAGTGAGATGCCTCAAAAGTAGTGTGGTAGCAACCTCTCCTATCTCTGGGTGGTATTCGTGGTTGTAGGTTCTTGTTCTGCATTACTTTGAATATTTCTTGCCATTCCCTTCTGGCCTCAAGTGTTTCTGCTGAGAAGTCAGATGTCATCCTTATGGGGGCTCCTTTGTACATGATAGCCTTTTTTTCTCTAGCAGCTTTTAATATTTTCTCTTTATCACTTAGCTTTGGTATTTTAATTATGATGTGTTTTGGTGTCAATTTCTTTGGGTTTCTCTTTAATGGAGTTCTCTGTGCTTCTTGAACTTGTGTGACTTTTTCTTCATTAATTTAGGAAAGTTTTCAGCTATGATATGATTGAATAAAGTCTCTATCCCTTGTTTTTTATCTTCTTCTTTAGGATTCCCTATGATGCAGATGTTATTTCTCTTCATTTTGTCACAGAGCTCTCTAAGAGTTTCCTTGGACTTTTTGAGTCTCTTTTCTTTTTTCTGCTCTGGTTCCATGCCTTCATTCAACTTGTTCTCCAACATGCTGATTCAATCCTCAGCTTCATCCATCCTGTTTTTAATTCCTTCCATTGGGGTCTTCAATTCTGATATTGTATTTGTCATCTCCAACTGATTCTTTTTTTATTATATTTCAATGTCCTTTTTTATACTTGATATTTTTTTAAGTGTTTGTGATGACATCCATTGTTGTGCTAAGATCCCTAAACATCCTTACAATCATTATTTTAATCTCTGCATCTGGGAGTTTGGTTATTCCAAATCACACAGTTCAATTCTTGGAGGTTTCTCTTGTGGTTTCATTTTGATTGCACTTCTCTGTCTTTTCATTATGTCTGTGTGTTTGGGTGTATTGTTTGTAGAGCAGGTTGAGTCTAGGCTTGGTGTTCTCTGCCTCCAGTTTTCAGGTGTGTTATTGCTAGGTCTTCTTGGGTTGGCATCAGCTGTTATTTGTAATCCACTGTCAGATTTGGCTTTTCTAGTAGAGCCACTTTAAAGTCTTGATTTTGTTTTCTTCTCAACACAGGGTAGTCTTGTTTACTGTTCTCAGCAGGGGGCTCATTTGAAACTGTATCCAGGAATGCATTAGTTGTAACCTGAGACTTCTCTGAAGGCCTGATCTGCCAGTTACTCTCTCTGAGGGCAGGGTGTTTTCTCAGCTTCAGTTGGGTGAGGTGTGTCTCAGATCTCCATGGAGACCTGAGTTACTGCCCCTCCTCCCCACTTCTTGTTTTCAGCTGTGTTTTACTGCACTGATTGGAGCTGGAAAGATTTCTGGAGATGGGTGGCCTGCAACCACTTTAATCTTGTGTTATGTGCAGGGTGACCCCTTCCCCAGCTAAGGTCATCTCCAGCACTGGAAGTCAGCTTCTCAGGTCATTCCATGCATTTATCTGCCCCTCATCTTATGTCTCTTGCTCTTTTCTGTCCTTTTGGAAGACAAGTCTGCCCTTTTAACACATCGCATTGCCAGGTCTCCAGGCAAGTGGCTGTGAGTGATATTTTCTGCTCTTTTCTTTGGAGTGAGAGCTATTCTGGGCTCTCAGACTCACTCCCCCCTCTGTTCCTTTAAGCAGGGGAAGTCACTGCTCCTTGGAACTCCCTACCAGGCTTGGTGTGGCTTCTTTTTTGCTCCTTGGTTTTTGAGAGCTGTTCTAGTAGTCCAGAGTTGGTTTTTCACTCTGATTGTTCCTAAATTAATTTGTAATCCAGTTTGGTGGTGTGAGCTGGGAGTCTGTGCATCTGCCTACTCTACTGCTATCTTCCTGACTGTTTATTTTTTAAAACAGTATTTTGGTAGATTCAGTGAATATACCTGAGAAATCTTTTATTCATTAGGAATAGAGAAATTGGAGAACAAAAATTAAAATCATTAGGAGTAAGTCTCTGAAGGAGAAAAGAGAATAACCTTCTTAAGTCCTCTTTCCCTCTCATTTTTTTATATAAGTGAATCAGAGTTTGCTAGGCTTCTTTTAGCCTCTATATGTTTTTGACAAGCAACAATTTTAATGAGCCAGCTCTGTTTTCTACTCATCTTTTTCTTTGGTGTTGAGAGCCTAGCCGTAATATGATGTCTAGAGACTTGTGGAGAAAATGAGGTTTCTGGCCACTCTAAGTATATTACAAATAGATTAAAGTTACAAGATAATTTTCCAAGGTTAAGATTAGGCCCTAATGCAGTAGATAGAGAATTGGACTGGGGTGTGGAAGAACCAGGTTTGAGACCCTGAGTTTGCCAGCATGAGCGTGGGCTCATCTGGCTTGAGCACCAACAAAAATGCTCACCAGCTTACACCCAAGGTTGTTGGCTCGAGCAAGGGGTTACTCAGTCTGCTGAAGGCCCGTGGTCAAGGCACATATGAAAAAGCAATCAATGAACAACTAATGTGTCTCAAAGAAAAACTGATGGTTGATGCCTCTCATCTCTCTGTTCCTGTCTGTCTGTCTCTATCTATCCCTCTCTGACTCTCTTTCTGTCCTTATAAAAAAGATTAGAGCCTTAGACCTCAGAAGGATGGAAAACTAACATTTTGAAATAAGAATTATACCTCTGACCTTAAATTAATAAAGCCCATATTTTTTAATGGGTTAAGCAAACTAGTTCAGAAAATAAAAGATCTTAGTCACAGGAGGTTGGATTGGTTTTCCTAGTTTTGATTTATTTATCTCCTTGCCTCTAGAAAAGAGAAAATTAAGCCATACCATACAATTGATCATCTATATCTTTCTTCAAGTATTTTAGGACATGAAGTGCAGGAAGTTTTAGCTAGAAATCTGCTTCAATACTACTAACAAATTATAATCATTCATATGTTTCTATAACATAATTTACATCACTGTTCTGACATTTTAAATCTATTTCCTTGTCATATTCTTATGGAAGATGAAAGGCAATGAGCATGTTTTATAAAATACTCAACTACAAGATTATTAAACTATTCTCCTCCCACTTCTCTTCCAGTTTAAACAATACTTAAAAATAATTATTGAAAAATATGTAATACTTTAAAAAACATTTTGTGTATCAATTTATTTTTAAACTAATTGATTTTATGTCTTAGGGAAGTTTTAGTTATATAGAGCAGTTTTAGAACTCTGTACTTCTAAGAAAGTATAGAGCATTCCCATTATTATTTTTTTTTATTTAACCACATAGTAAAATCTTACTCTTGAAAATGTCAGTAAAGAATTTAAGTTACACAATAAAGTCATATATATAGTAAAACTGCATAATGTTATAAGTAAAAGAAGCTAGAAAAAAATGGGATGTTCACCTTCAAATAATAGTGTATACCTAAATTGTACTACTTGACATTATTAAAGTCTATAAAGACACAGTAAAATGTTAAAAGATCTCCAGTGGCCTCACTAAGTTTTCAGAAAAATGTAATTATCCATCTCTATGTACAGCTGAAGGTAAATAAACTATATCAATGCTTATATATATTTCATAGAAAGAGTTGAAACTGTAGATATAATTTCTAACCTATACTTAAATATTAAGAGATATTGGAAGGAAAAGGTTGCCAAATAAAAGCAGTCCATCAAGATATGTATTTTTCATGATTATAAGCTTTTTCAGCACAAATTTACATTTAATTATGTATGTATGGTGAAATGTATTTCTCTTTCATATGAAATAAATTCTTAGTAGAATTTGTATAAATTCTAGGTCCTGATTATACATTTTTGATGATGACTGATTTGCATTATAATCTCAGATGATTTTTATCTGGCACAACTGGCCAATTTCTAAATAGCATCTACAAGTCATTACCTGAGATAGATTGTATAGTTAAATTTTATAAATCCTTAGAGAATTTGCAGACAAAATAAAAATAAAAACATTTTATTTCTTGTGTTAAGACTTCTATCTTGCTTTTTCATTCTGGGACAACTTTGCTAAACACTGCTTTGGTGGTGCTGAGTCTGAGACATAGAATTTGTGCAACTGAAACAATATTCTGAGTTTTCAAGTATTCTACCTTGAAGTAAATTATTTGTTTATCAAACTTTCTTATATATCCAAAATAAGCCAGATACTAAAAAATCCTGAGAAATAGAATGAGAAATAAGTCAGGGATGTGCATAAAAATAAGTGAAATGACAAAGCCATATCAAACTAAGCTATTTTAGTAGTTTAGTTTTGGAATTTTTTTATGGAATTAATATTAGGGACATCAGAAACAGTTATTCAGTCTGCTGAGGGCAATTCTGTGCCACTTTCAGACCCTTGATTTGGGTGATAAGGGTCAGCCACTCCAATGTCAAGGTGGAAAGAACATGTAGAAATGAGAGAAAGGACCCAAATATTAGCCCAGCGGTGCCCCTCCATGATCATATGAGTTTGGAAAAATATTAATTGATTGCCATGGTTCAATTTTCTTACTGTCTTTTTTTTTTAGCTTTTTAAAAAAATTTCATTTATTTATTTATTTTTTACAGAGACAGAGAGTGAGTCAGAGAGAGGGATAGACAGGGACAGACATACAGGAACAAAGAGAGATGAAAAGCATCAATCATTAGTTTTCCATTGCACGTTGCAACACCTTAGTTGTTCATTGATTGCTTTCTCATATGTGCCTTGACTGTGGGCCTTCAGCAGACTGAGTAACCCCTTGCTGGAGCCAGTGACCTTGGGCTCAAGCTGGTGGGCTTTTGCTCAAACCAGATGATCCCACGCTCAAGCTGGCAACCTCCGGGTCTCAAACCTGGGTCCTCTGCATCCCAGTGCGACACCTGTTCAGGCTTCTTACTGTCTTTAATTAACTCCATCCCCCACATAGACACACAGTGCTTATATGGGTTGGATCCTGGCTACTTGGACTGCATGGTAAAGGGTGTAAAAAAGGTGTACCTGTAGGTGGCTGTTCTTATTATTTGTGTTTTTTTCTCTCTCAATGAGAATTTTATTAATTTTAAAGTGTTTTAAACTATAAAGTAGAACAGGAGTATGCCCATACCTCCCAATTTATGTAACTGGTTTAAGAATTTAATCATAACTAGATCCATTACATCTCCAACAATAACAACTTTCCTTAGCCAGGGATTCTGAACAGGGACATGACAACTTCAATGTCCTCTACCTGTGTCTTCACCGTGATGTTAATACTGCTTCCTCTATATCAAAAAAACTTCAGGGAAAAAGCAATGAAGTAAAAGTCAAGTCTGCCAAGTTTGGTGTTATTATTAAAATAATCTTAATACATGGCCATTAAATTGAGTGTTCATTCTTTCTATCCATGAACACGGTATATACTTCCACTTGTTTGCATCTTCCTCAGTTTTTTTTTTCAATGTCCTATAATTTTCTGAGTACAAGTCTTTTACTTTGTTTTTGAATGTATTCTTAGGTCCTTTACTTTTTGTTGCAATAGTAGATGAGATTGTTTTCTTAATTCTTTTTCTGATAGTTTATTATTGGTATATAAAAATGCTACTGATTTCTGAATATTATCTTTGTATCCTGCTACTTTACCAAATTAATTTATTGGGTCTTGTGGTTTTTTGGTGGAGACTTTAGGGTTTTCTGTGTACAATCTCATGTCATCAGTAAATGACAGTTTTAATTCTTCTTTACCAGCTTTCTTTTATTTGTTCTTTTTGTCCGATTGTTGTTGCTAGGACATCCAGTATTCTTTTGAATAATGGGCAGCCCTGACTTGTTACTGATCTTCATTTTTTTTTTGACAGAGACAGAGAGAGAGTGTCAGAGAGAGGGACAGATAGGTACAGTCAGTCAGGAAGGGAGAGAGATGAGAAGCATCAATTATTTGTTGTGGCATGTTAGTTGTTCATTGATTGCTTTTTCATATGTGCCTTGACCAGGGAGCTACAGAAGAGTGAGTGACTCCTTGCTCAAGTCAGCAACCTTTGGGCTCAAGCCAGTGACCATGTGGTCAGGTCTATAATCCTACACTCAAGCCAGCAACCCTGGTAATCCCACACTCAAGCCAGCAACCTCAAGGTTTTGAACCTGGGCCCTCTGTGATCCAGTCCAATGTTCTATCCACTGTGCCAACACCTGGTCAGGCTTATTACTGACCTTAAGGGCAATGTTTTTCATTTTTTTCTCATTGAGTATGATGTTGGTGATAGGTTTGTGATATATGGTCTTTATTATATTGAGGTATGGTGCCTTTCTTCCCACTTTTCTGAGAGTTTGGGTCATAAATGAGTGCAGAAATTTATCAAATGCCTTTTCTGCATCTTTTGATTTTGTCAAATAACTCACAAAATAATTTTGTGTATAAAAATAATTTATGAATAAAAGACAGCTTGATTTGAAAGGATTGATAAGAATAGAGGGAAAAATTCCATGGAAATTGTACAGTATGGACTAAATACTAGTGAAAGAGTAATAACTTAAGAAGATGGAAAGTTAGACATAAATTATTTTATATCTGTTGAGATTATACAGATGTACCATTGACAACTTAAACTTGAGGTAGCATTAAAAAAGCTAGGAACAGTATATTTCTATTGCTAATCCATATTAAAATGTTGCATTTTATAAAATAAAAACAAAGTATATAATTAACTAAAATAAGTGTTCTTAATGCAGTAAGAAATCTTGATGTTAATGACAATCTAAATTTGAATAGATTTCTGCAGCATATTATCTTGTTCATCATTTAAATGTCTTAGAATTAGATTTAATGTTCTTTTCTAGATTTAAAAGAATAATACTATAGTCTCTAAATAAAAATAGCAACAAAGCAAATATAACTGTTAGTTTTAATCTTTATATATAGAACCTGTGATATTAAATTTCTTTCATTGTCCATGTTCTTTCAAACACATATTTCTACACAATATATATGTTTGTCGTAGATGACTTTTTATAAGGAAAATTAGATGAAGTAAAGAAAAAATTACTCCTATGAAGCAAAGTATAAAGTCATAGAAACAAATTATATTATACATAAACTGCTCACAAATATTAGGGGATATTTTATTGCTTCATATTCATTTTGAAATATCCCCTAGTTTATGTGAGCAATATATTATTTGATTTGGTAAGTGACAAAAGGTGAATTGGTTATAATTGCATTTTAAATGATTTAAGAGATAAGCAAACTTTGCAACTTAGTTTTATCCCATTCCCCAAGAGGATTCTATGTGTTAATATTTTAGTAAATTTATTATTAACATTTTAAATAAAATTCAGAGTTGTTTTTGGAAATCTAGTAATATAGTATAAAAACAGCTCAGAAATACCATCTTATAAAGACATTCTCCATGAGATTAGACCATTAATGATTACATGATGCTATTTATTCTACAAATAAAATACTAAGAGCAGTTAATGAATTAAAATCCATGTGGTTTTGTTTTTGTTTTTTGTATTTTTACCTGAATTTAGAAGTGGGAGGCAGTTAGACAGATTTCCGCATGCACTTGACCGGGATCTGCTCTGCCCACCTGGATCACTGCTGGTCATAGCCAGATCCATTCTATCACCTGAGGTAGAGGCCATGAAGCTGTCTTCAGTGCCAGGGCCTATTTTGCTCCAATGGAGCCTTGGCTATGGGAAAGGAAGAAAGAGATACAGAAGAAGGAGAGGGAAAAGGGTGGAGAAGCAGATGGGCACTTCTCTTGTGTGCCCTGGCTTGGAATCAAACCCAGGACTTCCATACACCAGGCTGACATGCTGCTGCTGAGCCAATTGACCAGGGCTTCACCTTTTTTTAATGTTCAATAGCCAGCTCATCAAACACTATTAACTCAGAAAATGCTCTTAAGAGGTGCGTCATGAAAAAAATTTTTACTTTAGAACAGAACTTAAATCCAGAGCATAAAAAGAAGAGTAACAAACAATATGGTTGCAAAGTGATGAAATTGTGTTTCCCTGTTGCCACATTAATGCTGATCACACAACAACTTACGATATTCTAAATGTTGAATTTTATGAAAAAACATTCTGGTTCTTAAAGTTTTATCTGTCCTTTCATAATGGTGTCTAAGAATCAAAAGTTCATATTATAAATATGGACAGAATGAGTCACTGAGAAAAATGAAGTCCAAAAATAAAGTGGGAAAATATTATTTATTTTCTCATTTCATGCCGTGTTTCTAAGAAAGATGGCATAAACTCTGTTTCACTCTCTGCTTAGCCAGAAACCTATGGTTAATTCTCATTCCACAGTCACTTTCCATGGTCTATATACTTTTAGACCATGAAGCACACCTAAAGCTTCATGGTCTAAAAATCTCTATGCATGATCATCAGTTTATTGGTTAAGTCATGATGATAAATGCTTAGGCCATCAAAATATAGCAGATGAATTTAAACATGATATCTTTGAAGACTTTATTAATATTTAATTTCCTTTTTCCTAGTAATTCTTTATAATCACCTATAATATTAATATAATTTTCACAGTATGAAACCTGAGCAGCTTAGATTAAATCTATCACCATGATTGTCACACAGGAAATAGTGCTTACTAGCTGTAGCTGTAGTTATTAGTGAGCTTTGATTACAAGTACTTACTGATTTGAGTTCACTAGTAGGGCACCTGATGGGAATTAGATGGTTAGGCTCTATTTAGCAAAGTCATAATGAAATAAGTATATTTACACTCTTACCACATTGCTTTAATAGAAGATGTGCATTTTCTTTTTCTGAATAACAAATGATCCCACACCACTTCACTCTATACTTTGTACTGTCATGTCCTTAAAATTAGTTCACAATTTTTAAAGAAATAGAGAAAAAAATCATCAGATTTATATGGAACTATAAAAAACCCCGAATAGCCAAAGCAATCCTAAAAAAAAAGAATGAAGCTGGGGGCATTACAATACCTGACTTCAAACTGTATTATAGGGCCACGACAATCAAAACAGCATGGTATTGGCAGAAAAGTAGACACTCAGACCAATGGAACAGAATAGAAAGTCCAGAAATAAAACCACATATATATAGTCAAATAATTTTTGATAAAGGGGCCAACAACACACAATGGAGAAAAGAAAGCCTCTTCAATAAATGGTGCTGGGGAAACTGGAAAGCTACATGCAAAAGAATGAAACTGGACGACAGTTTGTCCCCCTGTACTAAAATTAACTCAAAATGGATCAAAGTTCTAAACATAAGACCTGAAACAATAAAGTACATAGAAGAAGACATAGGTCCTGAACTCATGGACCTGGGTTTTAAAGAGCATTTTATGAATTTGACTCCAATGGCAAGAGAAGTGAAGGCAAAAATTAATGAATGGGACTACATCAGACTAAGAAGTTTTTGCTCAGCAAGAGAAACTGATAACAAAATAAACAGAAAGCCAACTAAATAGGAAATGATATTTTCAAACAACAGCTCAGATAAGGGCCTAATATCCAAAATATACAAAGAACTCATAAAACTCAACAACAAACAAACAAACAATCCAATAAAAAATGGGAAGAGGACATGAACAGACACTTCTCCCAGGAGTAAGTACAAATGGCCAACAGATATATGAAAAGATGCTCATCTTCTTTAGTTATTAGAGAAATGCAAATCAAAACTGCAATGAGATACCACCTCACACCTGTTAGATTAGCTATTATTAACAAGACAGGTAATAGCAAATGTTGGAGAGGCTGTGGAGAAAAAGGAACCCTCATACACTGTTGGTGGGAATGTCAAGTAGTACAACCATTATGGAAGAAAGTATGGTGGTTCCTCAAAAAACTGAAAATAGAACTACCTTATGACCCAGCAATCCCTCCACTGGGTATATACCCCAAAAACTCAGAAACATTGATACGTAAAGACACATGCAGCCCCATGTTCATTGCAGCATTGTTCACAGTGGCCAGGACATGGAAAGAACCAAAAAGCCCATCAATAGATGACTGGATAAAGAAGATGTAGCACATATACACTATGGAATACTACTCAGCCATAAGAAATAATGACATTGGATCATTTACAGCAAAATGGTGGGATCTTGATAACATTATACGAAGTGAAATAAGTAAATCAGAAAAAAACAGGAACTGCATTATTCCATATATAGGTGGGACATAAAAGTGAAACTAAGAGACATTGATAAGAGTGTGGTGGTTACGGGGGGAGGGGGGAAAGGAAGAGGGAAAGGGAAAGGGGGAGGGGCACAAAGAAAACTAGATAGAAGATGACGGAGGACAATCTGACTTTGGGTGATGGGTATGCAACATAATTGAAAGACAAGATAACCTGGACTTGTTGATCTTTGAATATATGTATCCTGATTTATTGATGTTGCCCCATTAAAAAAAATAAAAAAAATAAAAAATTAATTAGTGCAGGTTGATAAGGTGTAAATCAAATACCTGTTTAACTGCCTCCACCAAGGTCAAGAAAGAGAACATTGCTTGTACCCCCAAAATGCTTCTTCTTTTGCCACTTCCTATTTTTCTAACCATTGACCTTCCTCCTGGAGGTAACCTTGGTGCTAAAATTAATGGTCATTTGTTCCTTGTCCTGCTATAGAGTTCTGTAAAGTATGCATCTTTAAATAGCATAGAATAGTTTTGTCAATGTTGAACATTTAAAAAAATAAATTATAGAATATGTTTTTTTCCTGCTTGATTTCTTAAGTCAACATAATGGTTTGCTGTGTGTTCATATTCCTCATTGTGTGTATTCTATTGCATGAATATATTACATTTTATTTATCCATTCTACTACTGATTGATGTTTCGGTTGTTTTCTTAGTTTTTTTAACTAACGACCTTGACTTTTTATAACATCTTTTCAATAAAGAAAAACATAGCACTTAAGAATTTACTGATGCCATTTGTATTTGAGGTGATCTAAAATCACCAAAGAAGAAAGTATGTTATATAATACTTATAATTTAAAAACATAAATATTGCTTATTTGACCACAGTCTTTTCTAAGTAGATCTATTATTGTCTTATTTATTATTTATTTGTTTTTTTAAATTTAGTGAAAGAGGCAAGGGGAGGGAGAGAGAGTTAGAAACAGGAACATCAGTCTGTTCCTGTAGGTGCCCTGACCGGCAATCTAACCGACAACCTTTTTATTTTGGGATGACACTTTTAACCAACTGAGCTATCCTTCCAGGGTTGTCTTATTTCTAAATCATGGGTTTTCTCAGTCCATTCTGAAGTTTAATAAATAATAACATCATATCCAAGATATAGGAAGAAATCACACATTCTAACACAGTGTTAGATTTAAAATATCCACTTATAAAGTTAATTCAGATATTTTTAATGTCTATTATAGATTGCTTTGTCCACTTTTCATTATTGGTTAGGTTATATTTGAAACATTTTTATTAACATATAACATAACGTATATTAAGCCATGGCTCTTTTCCATGGTTTTCATTGCTACTGCTCTAGGATATGGTTGGCTGTTCTAGCCCTGTCTAGAAGTAATGAGGGAGTAGAGAGAGAAAGAGGTAGAGAGAAGATGTGGACAAGCAGGAATCATCAACTCCCATATATGCCTTGACCAGGCAAGCACAGGGTTTCGAACCGGCAACGTCAGCATTTCTGATTGCCACTTTATCCACTGCACCACCACAGGTCAGTCTGACTAGACATATTATGTAATTAGTTTTTGTGCATTAGTAGTAGATATATTTTTGAAAATTAAACTAATACAGGTTTTATATAAACAGAAGGAACATGTAATATCACATAAGACTGGCATTAGAGTATGTGTGCCTGTAGTAACATTTATTTTTTGTTACATAAAATTTTAAATATACTTTCTTGTTCTTGCAGCCAGAACTAAGAAAAAAGTTGTAGGGGAAAGTAAACATATGGTAGATGCTATTTATTCTCCTTTCTGGAAATAAGGATAGTCAAATTTAGAATTTTAATCTAGAATTTTCTCAGATTTAATATCTTTACCTTAACTGTATTCTAAACTGGTAGGGAATACTTCATTATTTCATCCAAAATAGAAACAAAGTTCACTTTTATTATTTTCAGTTTTTCTGTTTAACATTCTCCTCTAATAACTGCAATATTGGTGGTGCATTTGATTTGGAGTTTTCAGTGACTGTGGAAAGTCCAATTAGTCATGGAATTGGTAACTACAGAAGTATGTTTGAGAATATTTTAGATCCTTAAACAGAGGGCTTGTGCAAATCTTAACTAAATCCCCAGTGACCTCTGAAATGGGTAAGGGATTATCTCTTATTATATTACATTTGCTCAATCTATTCTCAAAGTGATAAGTGAAGATTTGAACAGTAATGCCTCTTAAAATTCTGTAAGTATAATTATTGTCATATATAAAATGAATAAAATTTAATATGTATTCAGTGATATTCTGCTCACTCATTGAAAACATAAAAAGCATGTTGAATTCTTAACTTTTAGTTTAGCAATCAAAATACATGAGCAGATTCCCACACTCTCCAACAAAATAATTAAGCAGATACTAGTTCCCAGTGACGGCTGACAACAAGTTTAAAACTATGTGATGCCTCTGGAAGCACAAAGCTGTGTGGTTGACTTCCAGTTTCTCTTTACCCCTCCCCACACCACTACTTCTTTTCCTCCTGGGGCTCAATATTTCAGTAATATCTTTTTGCTACATGTTCTCTCCTAGAACAAGTCATGTGATTTTTTTATTTCAATAGAAGAGACTAATTAAATAAGACCAATAGTTCTATTTTAATTGAAATTTTAAAATTTTAAATGAAAAAATACTATGACTTCTTATGAGTATGACATATAATACTTAGAAAATTAAAAATACAAATATTGTTTATTTGACCACAGTCTTTTCTAAGTATATGTAATTTTTGTCTTCTTTCCTCTCCTTTTTTAATTTTAGTGAGAGAGGTAAGGGGAGGGAGAGAGAAAGAAAGTCAGGAACATCAATCTGTTCCTGTATGTGTCCTGACCAGAGATCTAGCCGTAAGGAATATTAAGCCATGGCCCATTTCAATGCTTTCCATTGCCACTGCTCTAGGACATGGTTTGTTGTTCCAACCCTGTCTAGAATTAATGAAGGAGGACATCAAGAATTAGTACAGGCATTATTGAAGATTGCAATAGGCTGAGGTGGGCTGGAGCTAGTCAGTCAAAGGAGACATCAGAATGCCCATTAAGACCTGTTGGGTGAACCAAGTTTCTCAATAACTATCTCTCCTCTAATAGCATTGCTATCCAAAATGGTAGGGAAATGGTTTGAATCTACTTGAATCATCTTGCTTTTAAAATATCCTTTGTAAAACATGACCCACATCAACTGCCAAATTTGTTATTTCTGAAATATGCCGCTGCTTGATGCCTTCCCATTCAAACTGTCCACAACAGTGACCTCTTGCTTAGGTATCAGACACCAATTTGAACTACACTCTATTTTCTGGCCTCTGTTTGGCTCTAGCCTCAGAATTTTGGTGTCCTCTGGAGAGATCCTAATCTACATTTTATGTTTTCTGCACAGGCATGTGTAGAGAGGTGTATTTTAATTCCCTGCTGGGAGCAAACTACTGAATTTATAAGTGTACAATTATTTATAAACTCATTTTAAACTATCAAAGTATTTTCTCAGAGATGAACTATTGTTTCCAATACTTAAAAGTTTAATGTAATAAACATTTAACATCACTGACATGTATTTATTTATATCCCATGCTGCAGAAAGCATTTGTGTCACAGTCAGTCAGAACTGCACATTGACATTACTTGATTAACAGTGAAAATATTGTATTCTTCAGATAGTCTAGAACTTAGTATTTTTGTGAACAAATATAGAATTAGAAACACCTCTTTTCTCATCACATTTTTTGGTTTATTAATTACTCATTTTGGTTAATGTAGAAATTAGCTGACTGATATAAATATCATCCAGAATCAGGCAGCACTAATTGCAAACAATATAATTTAATGCACAAAATATTCTAATCACCATGGGTTCATTGTTATAGAATAATTGCAATGAAAAGGCTACTGTATATTAAATCTTCATTTTTATTGTCTCGCATGGTGAAAATGTAGAGTAGCAGCTTTGATTTAGCTAACTATATTTTACTGCATGTTCTCTAATATTCTAGGTGTTCACCTTCTTTCTATATTCATCATGTGTAATATTGAAAGATAAGAGAAAATTTAATATAAGGTTAAGTTGGTAAAATATATTCTAAATTATAAAATCTCTTTAATAGAATGTTTGCCTAATTTATATACTGTAAAATTTTTAAGTTGTTATATTTCAATAAAAAAACTCAATTCAAAACTTTTCTCTTGGTTTTAAATGTACTTGTGGACAAAGCCCCTTCAGAATAATGACACTTTAAATGTACACACCCTTCTTTAGATTAAAAAATTGGCAAGACAATAAGATTTTATGCCCACTTGTTATTTCTCATATTGTTTGCTGTTTTATGGGTTAAGATTTTTCTCCTCTGTTCTACTATAAGATAATATACTGTTCCAGGAAGTAGTCTTTGAATTAGTTGCCAATGCTTCTTTAAAACTCAGAGGAAGAAGTGCTTGTCTTATGTGCTCATCATGTCTTTTATTATGTATATTGCAGCATATTTTGTTCAATTATACTCACATTTTCATTTGTTCTCTGCAAGATCCTTGAGGGCAAACACTGTATCTTGCTACTGGTTTTATCTTCCCTGCCTAACATACTTACTGATAAATGGTTTGTTAAAAGAAAATAATTCTTTGCCATCTTCACTCTACATAAAAATCCCTTGTCTGTCGTGCATATAATATTTAATAAACATTAAAATATTGACTGTTCCTCCCCTGATCCCACATCATGCCTAAGTCAATGCCTTGCCTGACTTTGACTTTCCTTTTGCTTCAAATTTTTGTCTAATTAAGGTGAAAATTATCAGTTTGTTCATAGAACAAGTGTTAGTGAAAGTCAAATCAAGCACTGGATAACTTTGAGTTTCAGTTTCCTCAACTGTTAAAAGTGGATAAAAATAGTTTGAGTTTCTAAAAGCACATTAAATACTGTGCATTTAGATAATCATAAGGGTGCTTAAAAAGAATAAATAATTTACAGGACAGTGGCTTTCTCACTTTAGTGTTTATTAGAATCACTTTGAGATCATTGTAAATGGCTGATTGCTGAGCCCTACCTTTAGAGTTCTCGATTCAGAAATATGGAGATTTGATATTTCTATTTCTCACTTCTCAAGTACTGCTGATAATGCCAAAGCAAGGGCCATACTTTGAGTACAACTGAATGAAGAATTGTTATTATGTAATGATTAAACAGTTTTATTTACATCTATATTGATATTATACTTCTTTAATATTCAAATATTTTAGTTATTCACTGTCCTAGCTGAACATCATTTTTTCTATGTCAATATTTAGTAGTTTGAAAACTTACTTATAAAAAATGAGGTAATATATTTCCTATACATATATTTTAATATATTAAAATAAAAAATTGCCCTGGCCGGTTGGCTCAGCTGTAGAGCGTCGGCCTGGCGTGCGGGGGACCTGGGTTCGATTCCCAGCCAGGGCACATAGGAGAAGCACCCATTTGCTTCTCTACCCCCCCTTCTTCCTCTCTGTCTCTCTCTTCCCCTCCCGCAGCCAAGGCTCCATTGGAGCAAAGATGGCCCGGGCGCTGGGGATGGCTCCTTGGCCTCTGCCCCAGGCACTAGAGTGGCTCTGGTCGCGGCAGAGCGATGCCCCGGAGGGGCAGAGCATCGCCCCCTGGTGGGCAGAGCATCGCCTCTGGTGGGCGTGCTGGGTGGATCCCAGTCGGGCGCATGCGGGAGTCTGTCTGACTGTCTCTCCCCGTTTCCAGCTTCACTGAATAGGTATGGAACTGGGAATCCTCCTTTTATTTGGTGCAGATTTCACATTTCTATCATCTTTTGTTGCTTTCATGTGACCGGTCAAAAGTGCACCATGACTTTATGGACATAATGTATTTTTTCATTTCATTATATCTTTTTTTATTTTCTTTAACAATGCTTTGTAGTTTTCATTATATAGGTCCTTTACATTCTTTGTTATGTTTATTCCCAGGTATTTTATTTTTTTGTTGCAACTCTAAAAGGGATTATTTTTCTGAGCTCATTTTTTGATGTTTCATTGTTGGCATATAGGAAGGCAATGGACTTTTGTATATATAGTATATTAATTTTGTATCCTGTGACCTTACTGTATTGGTTTATTGTTTCTAGTAGTCTTTTTGTGGAGTCTTTGGGGTTTTCAATGTACAAGATCATATCATCTGCAAAAAGTAAAACCTTTACTTCTTTTCCCAATATGAATGCCTTTTATTTTTTCTCTTGTCTTATTGCCCCGGCTAGAACTTGCAGTACTACATTGAATAAGAGTGGAGAGAGTGGACAACCTTGTCTTGTTTCTGATTTTAGAGAAAAAGTCCTCAGTGTTATGCCATTTAATATGATGTTAGCTGATTGGTTATCATAGATGGCCTTTATTATGTTGAGAAAATTTTTTTCCTATACCCATTTTATTAAGTGTCTTAAACATAAAATGATGTTGTATTTTATTAAATGCCTTTTCTGCATCTATTGATAAGATCATATAATTTTTGTTTATTGTTTTGTTGATATAGTGTATTATGTTAATCATTTTACGTATGTTGAACCATCCTTGTGATTCTGGGATGAATTCCACTTGATCATAATGAATTATTTTTTTAATGTGTTGTTGTATTTGAAAGCTAGTATTTTGTTTAGTATTTTAGCATCTGTATTTATTAGAGATATTGTTTTATGTGTGAGTGTGTTGTCCTTTCCAGGTTTCGCTTTGAGGGTTACGTTGGCCTCATAAAATGTGTTTGGCAGTATTGCTTCTTATTTAATTTTTTGGAAGACTCGAAGTAAAATCGAAACAGATCTTCTTTGAATGTTTGATAGAATGCATGAGTATAGCCATCTACCCTAGACTTTTATTTTGGGGGAAGTTTTTAATAGATGTTTTTATTTCCTCCCTGCTTTATGGATCTGTTTAGGCTTTCTGCTTCTTCATGACTCAGTCCAGAAAGATTGTATTGTTCTAGGAATTTATCCATTTCTTCTATATTGTTAAATTTGGTGGCATATAGTTTTTCATAGTATTCTACAATAATTCTTTGTACATATATATGATATCTCTGGTGATTTCTCCTCTTTCATTTTGGATTTTCTTTATATGAGTTCTTTTTTTTTCTCCCTTGGTGAGTCTTGCCAAGGGTTTGTGAACTTTGTTGATCTTTTCAAAGAACTAGCTCCTTGTTTTATTAGTTTTTTTTTATAGTTTTTCTGTTCTCTGTTTTATTTCTGCTCTGATTTTTATTATTTTCTTTCTTCTGCTGGATTTGGTTTGTCTTTGTTTTTCTTTTTCTAGTTTCTTAAAATGTGAAGTTAAGTGGTTTACTTGGGATCTCTCTTGTTTGTTCATATAGGCTTGTAGTAATGTGAACTTCCCTCTTATTAATGCTTTTGCTGCATCCCAGAGATTCTGATATATTGTATTGTTATTTTCATTTGTTTGAATGTATCTTTTGATCTCTGTGCCTATTTCTAATTTGAGCCATTCATTTTTTAAAAGTATGTTATTTAGTTTCCACAGTCTTGTGGGTTTGTTTACCTCCTTTTTGCAGTTGAATTCTAGTTTCAAAGCTTTATGATCAGAAAGTATGCTTGGTATAATTTCAATCTTTCTGAATTTGTTGATGTTATTTTTGTGGCCCAACATATGATCAATTCTTGAGAATGCTTCTTGTACACTAGAAAAAAGTGTATACTCTGGCATTTTGGGATAAAATGTCCTATGGATGTCATATCCAATTGTTCTAGTGTTTCTTTTAAGGCAAATATTTTTTTTTTATTGATTCTGTTTGGATGAATGATCTAGAGCCGTCAGCAGTGTATTGAGGTCTCCAAGTATGCCTGTACTTTTGTCGGGTTTTGTTTTTAGGTCAGTCAGTAGCTGTCTTATATATTTTGGTGCTTCTTGGTTTTGTAGCATATATATTACAAAGTGTAATGTCTTCTTCATTTAATGTCCCCTTTATCATTATAAAATGACTGTTTTTGTCTATGATTACCTTTGCTGTCTTGTAGTCAGTATTGTTAGATATGAGTATTGCTACATTTGCTTTTTTCTGGATGTTATTGCTTGGAGTATTGTTTTCCAACCTTTCACTTTGAATTTGTTTTTATCCTTGTATCTTAGATATATTTCTTGTAGGCAGCATAGAGTTGTATTTTCTTTCTTAATCCATTCTGCTACTCTTTGTCTTTTTATTGGTGAGTTCAATCCATTTACGTTTAGTGTGATTGTTGACATTTGAGGGTTTCCTACTGCCATTTTATATATTGCTTTCTGATATTTTTAAATCTTTTGTTCTTCTATTTTATTTTCTATCATTTGTTTTTGTTTGGTTGTAATCCATACTTTTTTTCTCTGTTACTTCTTTTTTCAAGCCATGTACTTCTGTTTTGGTTTTTTCAGTGGTGGTTACCATTAAGTAATGGAAAGTATACATATCATGTTAATTGTAGTACATTATCTCAGAAGTGCTTCTGTACTGCATCCTCTTTTACTACTGTTAGTCTTTGTCCTCTCCCCTTTTTTGTTTTGTTGTCACAGATTAATCTTGTTTTCATTGCAATCTTGATGCAGTTATTACGTGTAGTTTTGTTTTATTTTGCTCTTTGTGTCTGGTTGGAGAACTCCCTTCAGTATTTCCTGAAGGGGAGGTTCTCTGGTGATAAAGTCCCTCATCTTTTCTGTATCTGTGAATGTTTTTATTTCTCCTTCATATTTGAAGGATAGCTTTGATGGGTATAGTATTCTATGCTGGAAGTTCCTCTTTCATAACTTTAAATATTGGGGTCCACTATCTTCTAGCTTGTAGAGATTCTTCTGAGAAATCTGTTGATAATGTAATGGGCCTTCCTTTATATGTTGTATTCTTCTTTTCCCTGGCTTCCTTGAAAATTTTTCTTTGTTGTTGGTTTGTGTCAATTTCATTATGATGTGCCTTGGAGTAGGTTTTTTAAGGTTAAAATAACTCAGTGTTCTGTTTGCTTCTTGAATTCAAAGCTTTAGTTCTTTCCAGAGGCTTGGGAAGTTCTGGTCTATTATTTGTTTGAATATATTCTTCATTCTATTTTCTCTTTCTTCTCCTTTTGATATACCCATTATTTTTATGTTAGTCTTTTTAATGGAGTCAGACAATTCCTGTAGGGCTATCTCAGTTTTTAAATTTGTGAGTCTCTCTCCTTTTCTCTCTGTAGTACCCCTGGTTGCCTGTCTTCTATGTCACTAATTTTCACCTCTATCTGGCCTGTTCTATTGGCTAACCTTGTTACCTCATTTTTCAGTTTATGAATTGAGTTTTTCAACTCTGTTTGATTCGTTTTCATAGTTTCAATTTCCTTGGTGATGTATTCTTTCTGTTCAATGAATTGTTTTTGAGCTCCCTAAATTGCCATTCTGTGCTTTCTTGTACATACCTAAGTACTTTTAGTCCTTCAATTTTATATTCTGTCATTTTACTTTAAGGTTTCTAAGCTATTAAAATTTTTTTCTATAGATTTTTCCTCACCTTTCTAAGCTATATCACTATCTTTTATATCCTTGATATTCAATTTCTTTTTTTAATGGCATTTGAAAGTGGTATTGTTGGGGAGAAAAAGATGGCAGCGGAGTAGGTGGATGCACAGACACCCAGCTCTCACCACCAAACTGGAATACAAATCAATTTAGGAAAAATCAGCATGAAAAACCAACTCTGAACTGCAAGAACGGCTCTTAAAAACCAAGGAGCAAAGAGGAAATCACAGAAGTCCTGGTAGGGAGCCCCTGAACCTCCTCTGCTTGCCGGAACAGGGGGGGGGGCTGAGAGCCCAGAGAGGATCTCGGAGGGAGGGGAGCAGAAACTACTGCTCACAGCCACTTGCCTGGCGACCAGGGAGCAAGGTGCGTTGAAAGGACCAGCTTATGTCCCAGGTGGAGAGGACAGGGAGAGGGACAGACTGTGAGGGGATAAGGAATGCAGGAGAGGAGCTAAAAGGGCTGACTCATCCGTGCTGGAGGTGGCCATAGCTGGGGGAGGGACTGAACCTTTCACAAAACAGAGCTGAAGTGCTTCTGGATCAGAGACCTCTGGACATCTCTCCAGCTCCAATCAGTGCAACAAGACACAGCTGAAAACAAGAAGTGGGGGGGAGGGGCAGTAACTCAGGTCTCCATGGAGATCTGAGATACACCTCCGCCTACTGAAGCTGAGAAAACACCCTGCCCCCAGTGAGTCTAGCTGGCTAAAGAGGCCTTCAGAGTCTCAGGTTACACCCACCGCATTCCTGGATACAGTTTCAAGGAAGCCCCCTGCTGAGATCAGTAAACAAGACTACCACCTGTTAAGAAAACAAACAAATCAAGACTTCAAAGCTGCCCAAATCTGAAAGTGGATTACAGATAACAGCTGATACCAACCCAAGAAGACCTAGAAATAACACAACTGAAAACTGGAGGCAGACAACACCAAGCCTAGACTCAACCAACTCTACAAATAAAACAAACAAAAAAAGAGTATGAGAAGACAAAGGAGTGCAATCCAAATGAAACCACAAGAGACACCTTTGAGAGATGAACTGAGTGATATGGAAATAATCAAACTTCCAGATGCGGAGTTCAAAATAATGATTGTAAGGATGCTTAGGGATCTTAGAACAACAATGGAGGGGCAGTTTGAAAACCTAAATAAAGAAATAGCAAGTATAAAAAAGAATCAATTGGAGATGACAAATACAATATCAGAAATAAAGACCACAATGGAAGGAATTAAAAACAGGATAGATAGAGCAGAGGACCGAATCAGCGAGTTAGAGGACAACTGGAATGAAGGCATGAAAGCAGAGAAGAAGAGAGAAAAGAGACTCAAATAGTCAGAGGAAACTCTTAGAGAGCTCTGTGACAACATGAAGAGAAATAACATCCGCATCATAGGGGTTCCTGAAGAAGAAGAAAAAGAACAAGGGATAGAGACTTTGTTCAATCATATCATAGCTGAAAACTTCCCTAAATTAATGTAAGAGAAACTCTCACAAATCCAAGAAGCACAGAGAACTCCATTAAAGAGAAACCCAAAGAAACCTACACCAAGACACATCATAATTAAAATACCAAAGCTAAGCGATAAAGAGAAAATATTAAAAGCTGCAAGAGAAAAAAAAGTTATCACCTACAAAGGAGCCCCCATAAGGATGACATCTGACTTCTCAACAGAAACACTTGAGGCCAGAAGGGAATGGCAAGAAATATTCAAAGTAATGCAGAACAAGAACCTACAACCAAGACTACTTTATCCAGCAAGGCTATCGTTTAAAATCGAAGGAGAAATAAAAAGCTTCCCAGACAAAAAACAACTCAAGGAATTCATTACAACCAAATCAATGCTGCAGGAAATATTAAGGGGCCTGGTGTAAACAGATCAAAGTGGGAAAAGAATACAGAAAAAAAAAAAAAAAAAAAAAAAAAAAAAAGAGGAATACACCTTTAAAGAAGAAAATGGCAATAAACAACTACATATCAATAATAACCTTAAATGTAAATGGATTAAATGATCCAATCAAAAGACATAGGGTAGCTGCGTGGATAAGAAAACAGGACCCATACATATGTTGTCTACAAGAGACACACCTTAGAACAAAAGACACACATAAATTGAAGGTAAAAGGATGGAAAAAAACGTTTCATGCGAATGGAAATCAGACAAATTGGACTTTAAAACAAAGGATATAGTAAGAGATAAAGAAGGCCACTACATAATGATAAAGGGAGTAATCCAACAGGAAGATATAACTATTATAAATATCTATGCACCTAATATAGGAGCACCTAAATATATAAAGCAGACTTTGATGGATTTAAAGGGCGAGATCAAAAGCAATACGGTAATAGTAGGGGATTTCAATACCCCACTAACATCACTAGATAGATCCTCAAGAAAGAAAATTAACAAAGAAACAGCAGACTTATTGGAAACACTAGATGAACTCGATTTAATAAATATCTTCAGAACCTTTCACCCTAAAGCAGCAGAATATACATTCTTTTCAAGTGCTCATGGTACATTCTCTAGGATAGACCACATGTTAGGGCACAAAAGTGCTCTCAACAAATTTAAGAAGACTGAAATCATATCAAGCACTTTCTCCAATCACAACAGCATGAAACTAGAAATGAATCACAACAGAAAAGCTCAAAAATTCTCAAACACATGGAAACTACATAGCAGGTTTTTAAATAATGAATGGATTAAGAATGAGATCAAAGAAGAAATAAAAAAATTCCTAGAAACGAATGACAATGAGCATACAACAACTCAAAATTTATGGGACACAGTGAAAGCAGTGCTGAGAGGGAAGTTCATAGCACTACAGGCACCCTTTCAGAAGCTAGAAAAAGCTCAAATAAACAACTTAACCCTGCATCTAAAAGAATTAGAAAAAGAACAGCAAGTAAAGCACAAATGTAGTAGAAGGAAGGAAATAATAAAGATCAGTGCAGAAATAAATGACATAGAGGCTAAAGAAACAATACAGAAGATCAATGAAACTAGAAGCTGGTTCTTTGAAAAAGTAAACAAGATTGATGAACCTTTAACTAGACTCACCAAGATAAAGAGAGAGAGGACTCAAATAAATAAAATTAGAAACGAGAGAGGAGAAATAACAACTGACATAACAAAAATACAAAATATTGTAAGAAAATACTATGAAGAAATGTATGCCAAAAAACTAGACAACCTAGATGAAATGGACAAATTCCTTGAAACATACAATCTTCCAAAAATCAATCTGGAAGAATGGAAAACCTAAACAGACCGATTACCTCAAAGGAGATCAAAACAGTTATCAAAAAACTCCCAACAAAGAAAAGTCCAGGGCCCGATGGCTTCACAACAGAATTCTACCAAATATTCAAAGAAGAACTAACTCCTATCCTTCTCAAACTATTTCAAAAAATTCAAGAGGAAGGAAGGCTTCCAAGCTCCTTTTATGAGACGAGCATAATTCTGATTCCAAAACCAGGCAAAGACAACACAAAGAAAGAAAATTATAGACCAATATCTCTGATGAATATAGATGCTAAAATCTTAAACAAAATATTAGCAAACCGGATCCAACAATATATGGAAAAAATCATACACCATGATCAAGTGGGATTTATTCTGGGGAGGCAAGGATGGTACAATATTTGTAAATCAATCAATGTGATTCATCACATACACAAAAAGAAGGAGAAAAACCATATGATAATTTCAATAGATGCAGAAAAAGCATTTGATAAAATCCAGCACCCATTCATGATCAAAACCCTCAGCAAAGTGGGAATACAGGGAACATACCTCAACATGATAAAAGCCATCTATGAGAAACCCACAGCCAACATCATACTCAATGGGCAAAAATTAAAAGCAATACCCTTAAGATCAGGAACAAGGCAGGGGTGCCCCCTTTCACCACTCTTATTTAACATGGTCCTGGAAGTCCTAGCCACAGCTATGAGACAAGAAGAAGAAATAAAAGGAATTCAAGTGGGAAAAGAAGAAGCAAAACTATCATTATTTGCAGATGATATAATATTGTATATGGAAAACCCTAAAGTCTCAGTCCAAAAGCTACTGGACCTGATAAATGAATTCAGCAAAGTGGCAGGATATAAAATCAATACTCAGAAATCAGAGGCATTTTTATACACCAACAATGAACAGTCAGAATGAGAAATTAAGGAAACAATCCCCTTCACAATTACAACCAAAAAAATAAAGTACCTAGGAATAAACTTAACCAAGGAGACTAAAGACTTGTACTCGGAAAATTACAAAGCATTGATAAAAGAAATCAAGGAAGATACAAACAAGTGGAAGCATATACCGTGCTCATGGTTAGGAAGAATAAACATCATTAAAATGTCTATATTACCCAAAGCAATTTATAAGTTCAATGCAATACCAATTAAAATACCAATGACTTACTTCAAAGATATAGAACACATATTCCAAAAATTTATATGGAACCAAAAGAGAACATGAATAGCCTCAGCAATCTTAAAAAAGAAGAATACAGTGGGAGGTATCACACTCCCTGATATCAAGTTATACTACAAGGCCATTGTACTCAAAACAGCCTGGTACTGGCATAAGAACAGGCACATAGATCAATGGAACAGAACAGAGAACCCAGAAATAAACCCACAGTTCTATGGACAACTGACATTTGACAAAGGAGGCAAGGAAATACAATGGAGTAAAGACAGCCTCTTTAACAAATGATGTTGGGAAAATTGGACAGCTACCTGCAAAAAAATGAAACTAGATCACCAGCTTACACCACTCACAAAAATAAACTCAAAATGGATAAAAGACTTAAAGGTAGGCCGTGAAACCATAAGCGTCTTAGAAGAAAACATAGGCAGTAAGCTCTCCGACATCTCTCGGAGCAATATATTTGATGATTTATCTCCATGGGGAAGTGCAATAAAAGACAGGATAAACAAATGGGACTATATCAAACTAAAAAGCTTCTGCACAGCTAAAGACAACAAGAACAGAATAAAAAGACAAACTACACAATGGGAGAACATATTTGACAATACATCTGATAAGGGATTAATAACCAAAATTTATAAAGAACTCGTAAATCTCAATACCAGGAAGACAAACAATCCAATCCAAAAATGGGCAAAAGAAATGAATAGACACTTCTCCAAAGAGGACATACAGATGGCCAACAGGCATATGAAAAAATGCTCAACATCACTAATCATTAGAGAAATGCAAATTAAAACCACAATGAGATATCACCTCACACCAGTCAGAATGGCACTCAGCAACAAAACAACCCAGAATAAGTGCTGGCGAGGATGTGGAGAAAAGGGTACTCTCCTGCACTGCTGGTGGGAATGCAGACTGGTGCAGCCTCTGTGGAAAACAGTATGGAGATTCCTCAAAAAACTGAAAATCGAACTGCCTTTTGACCCAGCTATCCCACTGTTAGGAATATACCCCAAGGACACCATAGAACGGCTCGAAAAGGAGAAATGCACCCCCATGTTTGTGGCAGCATTGTTCACAATAGTGAAGATCTGGAAACAACCCAAGTGTCCGTCAGAGGACAAGTGGATTAACAAGCTTTGGTACATATATACTATGGAGTACTACTCAGCCATAAGAAATGATGACATCGGATCCTTTACAATAACATGGATGGATCTTGATAACATTATACGGAGTGAAATAAGTAAATCAGAAAAAAACCTAAGAACTGCATGAATCCATATATAGAAGGGACATAAAAATGGGACTCAGAGACATGAACAAGAATGTGATGGTAACAGGGGTGGGGGGTGGGGGGTGGGGGGAGGGAGGATGTGGTGAAGAAGGAGAGAGGGGTTGGAAGAGGGGAGGGGCACAAAGAAAACCAGATAGAAGGTGACAGAAGACAATTTAACTTTGGGGGAGGGGTATACAGCACAATCAAATGTCAAAATAATCTAGAGATGTTTTCTCTCAACATATGTACCTTGATTTATCAATGTCACTGCATTAAATTTAATAAATAAATTAAAAAAAAGAAAGTGGTATTGTTAAGAACACTAATAAGAGTTAATAAATTTTTTTTTTTAGAAAATTCAGTGAAAAATGGAAAATTCTATTGTGCTAAGTAAAACAAAAATACATAGAACAGAAGGCCTGGGTTGGGAGTGAGTGAGAATGAGGCAGAAAATGAGGCAAAACCCCACAATATGCCACAAGGAAAAAACTAGGATCAAGAATAAAATAATTTAATTGTAAATGATGGTCAAATGAGAGAAATAATGTAAGAGAAAAGAAAAAATACAGTAAAAATGAAAATTCTATTGTATTAAGTGGTACAAAAATTATAAAATAGAAAGCTGTAATTGGGAAAAATGCTAAAGAGATAAAAAGCAAAGTAAAAAGCACACAAAATGCCACAAAAAAATTTTGAACCCAGAATAAAATAATTTGTTTGTGGGTGATATTCAAGTGAGAGAAAAAGTGAAAGAGAGAAGAAGAAACAAAAAGAGAGAAAAAAATTGAGTTAACTTTTTTGGAATGTAACACATAGGAAAGAAAAGAACGGAAAATGTAACACCTATGGGTAATAATGTTCAAAATGAAAAGAATAAAATTGAAAGAGGATAAAATGACCAAGGTAGAAGGAAAAAAAAGATAAAAAAATACAAGAAAAAATGGAAAAAGTTATAAAGACTGGACTTTTCCTGGTTTTGAAAAGTTATCTTCTTCCTTTTTCTTTCTTCTCTATCTTTTTGGCCAGTGTTGCTGTACCCCAGGTTCGGACCCTGTGGCACTCTTAGGCAGAGATTTGCTGTTGTTTCGATATGGTGATGACATAAATTAGCCCTCAGTCCCTTTGGGAGGCAGGGATTGTTAGCATTTGCAGGCTCCAACAATTGGAGAGTCTGTTTTCCTGGAGCCTCTCCCCAAATCTCCCCTTCCTGAACCAGCAGCCTGGGACCCAGCTGTGAAGTTGCCGAGCCACTGCCTGGAGAGCAAGAGGCTCTAAGAGCTGCCAAATCTCCCCTTATCCGCACTCAATGCAGGGTTCTGGGTAATGCTTTGCCAGCCAGAGCAGCCAGCATAATCAGGCTGAGCTGAGAGCAAATTGCCTTCAGGTGTCTTTCTATGAGCTTCCAGGCATGCCTCAGCAACCTACAGATCTGCTCTCTAAAGGCCGTATGCAAGCTACCTGTGTGCCCTTCCCAACACAGCTTCCATAGTTCTCTTCACCAGGAGTGTGCTTTCTTAGCATGTATGGCTGGTGGAGGTGCCATGCCCAGACAGGTTCGGGTATAGGGAAGCCAGCTTTTGTGCACTTCCCACATGATGTTGTTTGGGTAGCCAGGATATTTAGAAATTCTGGTCACAACCCACACAGAGGGTCACTACTGACAGTCTCCAACCCAGCCCTTCCATCCAGGAATGTGGGCACCCACACCCGAAGCGCCAAGTGGATTCACTTGCACACTGCCCATGATTGCTGACCAGGATACCAGGAGTAAACAAGGCAACTGCTTGCCCACCTCTGCCAGATTCTGCCAATGGCATTAGCTCCACATGGGTTGAGCCGCGGACCCCACTCTCTTCTCATATTGAATATCTCTGCCCTAACCCAGCTTTTTCTGTGCCGCCAGCCCTTGCTTTCTCTCAGTTCCAAGTGAAATCAGTCCTTGCTCAGGTCAGTGAGGAAAGTGGAATATCCTGTTCTTCATCTTATTTCCTTCAGAGTGGGTTATATACTCAGGCAACATTTTGCTCAGTTGTACCTTTCTTTGATGTATGTGTATTTCAGATGCTCCTGAAATTGTTTTTCTGTCTTTAGTTGTTGAATTTGTTTAAGTTTCAGGAAGAGGTATTGGGAGCACTCCTTACAGTGCCATTTCTCTGATGTCAACCCCGCTACTCACAACTGTGGGTGTTGCCCTTGTCCTGGGAACACTGCACAGGGTAAGAAAGAAAAAAAGTTGAGGTAATATGGGGAAGAATTTTAGAGTAATAGCATCTTCCCCTACCCTGTTCACCTGATTTCACAGAAATGTGGAGGAGCCTACCCAGCAGATAAACTCTATGGGCCCCTTGTAGTCAAGTGTGAGCACACACTCATGAAGGTGTGTGAGCTAGCCCATCATGCCTTAATCATTACCTGTTCCAATTATCTAATCAAATTATTTCTCAGGATGAAAGTGTGAAGAAATGGACTTGCTCTGAAGAAATGGACACCATGGTCCAAATTAGTGCAACATCTTTTGTTTCAGTACTTTTATACTATTTTGAATGTCCATCCTTATCATCAGGTATATGAAATCCAACCCAGCATCAGTGTCTATGACCACTAGGATCCATTTTTAGCCTCTGCGGTTGACTGGCATCAACCTAACTTAACAGCTATTTTGAGTCAGAGTGGCAGTTTGTCAAAGAGGGTGCTGTCTGTTCAATTTAAAACTGTCATCCACAAACCAAGCAGCTCTCTTTTTTCAATAGAGAATTGTTTATAGGTCAACACCCATATGGCCATAGGGGTCAGTAGAACCTCGGAGGGTTTCCATCAGTCTTGAGAGAAAAGAGAATCTCTCATTTGTCCTCGTATTTCCTCAGGATCATTTTCTCTATAAACCATTTCCATATAATTATGAAACTCTTCTGATAACTCTCCTGCCCATTAGAATGCTTCTGTGATATCACCCACACATCATGGGTATTTTTCAGGGTTCAAGATTATTTTATATCTTTCAGTCAGAGGGCAGTTTTAATTAACATCCCTTAACTGGCTAGGTTACTCATTGTCTTTTGAATGGAAATTTTCTGAAATTTTCAAATAAAAATCTGTAATCTAATGTGTGTGTGTGTGTACATAGACTTACATGTATCCTAGCAAATATTAACTTATTGAGAATATTTAACTTTGCTTAGATTAACCTGAAAACCCACTTAGATCACCCTAAATGTTAGAAAGTCTGTGTAACCTCATCCTGTGATTTTCTGTGAGTTTAACAGAAGGGCTGAAACTTAACTGGTTAAAATCCCTTCTACATTGCTTTCTAGATTTTGAAATTCATCCAAACTCGAATAAACAAATCAAACTTGTTCAAGGCCCTTCAGTGTGTGTGTGTGTGGGGGGGGAGTATTTGGAGGGGGGGGGCAGCAGAGGCTCCTATCCATCGATTCAACTTCTGAGAGTGATACAGTAAGACCTTTATTTTTATCCCATTGATGCCCACTTTATCCAATTATAACTACTTGAAGATTTTCACCCTGCTAGATGGGTCTCTTGACTCTCACTCCCCATTATTTTCCCCCTCATTATCTTGCAAATCTTAGTGACCACTGACTTCACCCTAACTATTCACTTTGGTGGTCACTCTGAAGAACCTCAAAACAGCCTAAATCCAAGCTTGGTTCAGTCTCAAGATCCATGCTAACACTTTCCCTTTCATTTTGATTATCACAGATAACAGCCCAAAGACTGCCATTAGTTTGTTTCTTATTACTTTTCCTTCTCAACTCCTCAGGAGTTGCAGCTGTTGTTTCTAAATTCTTATGGTAATGTTCATTTCCAATAACTATTTGAAGCACAGTTCCAGTCTTATACCACAGGTAACCTTGTAGATACCCAAAAGTCAGAGGTTTTTCATTCTCTGACCTTTCAGCCTTAATTTTCTTTGAACCATATGTTTCAGTGAGTCAATCAGCCTAGTGAATCCCACCACTCACTGCAACTATGAAGTATTTGGGCCAACTGACAAGTTAGAGGGAATAGTCTCCAAAATCATTCTTCTTTATGATACCAATGACAAGGTCAAGAATCCCTAATATCATCCTTAGACTTGATGATTCACTAGGAGGATTCACAGAACTTACTGAAAGATATTATACTCAGCTACAGTTTCTATTCTCTACTACCATGCCCTCCCCACTCCCTTCTTTTCTTTTCCTTTCTTTCACAGGTAAGTATAAAAATTTGAATTTGTCAAGAGCACAACAGGTGGAGTCCAGAGGAATACCAAACAGGATTATCTGTTGTCCTTCTAAGGAGTCAGGACATGTTACTTTACCTACACAGGTGTTTGACAATATTCATGGAGTACTGCCAACCAGGCAGGTTCACCTGTGCCATAGGGTTATTATTGTGTTTTGGGTCCATGTGTGTGGATGTTACACATATGCATCCAAAATCCATCACCTCTCTCCCACATGCAATCTCCCCTTTGCTATAGAGTTATACGCAGACATGTTATGCCCTCATAGTTGCTCAGGGAGAGAGGGCTATAAATGAACTAGAAGTGGGCTTGGAGGGTGCAGCTTTGGGGGCACATAATCTTTGGCTCTACAAATGTCTCCCCTGGGGAAAGACATAGCCAAAAACAGGGGAAAACATCCTGTAGTTGGAACAGATCCTATTATTTAGGAAATCTCATTAACCTTTATCAAACTTTTTTTTTAATGAGAGGAGGGGAGGCAGAGACAGATTCCCACATGCACCTTAACTAGAATCCAACTGGCAAGCCCACTAGCAGGCAATGCTCTGCCCATCTGTGGCCCGTGCTCCATTGCAACCAAAGCCATTTTTTAGTGCTTCAGGCAGGGGCCATATAGCCATCCTCAGTGCCCTAGACCAACTTATCCTAATTGAGCTATGGCTGCAGGATGGGAGGAGAAGAGAAAGAGAGAGAGATAATAGAGAGAGAGAGAGAGAGAGAGAGAGAGAGAAAGAAGGAAGAGGGGGAGGGGTGGAGAATCAAATGGATGCTTCTCCTGTGTGCCCTGACCATGGATCAAACCCAGGACTTCCACATGCTGGGCCGTTGCTCTATCACTAAGCCCATCGCCCAGGCCAACCATTATCAAATCTTTAACTGACTGCCTTCTTTTATCACCATAACTCTACCATTATCTCTGATTTAATTTTACCAGGTACCAGATTACCCAAAAGTTCTACCAAACCATATTAGAGTTACAAGACTGGGTACAGAACTCTAGGCAGAAAAGCAGCTCTGATCTCATGTCTTTCCCAGTTTCTTAAGAAGCCTTGGTAAGAAGCTAAGGGACTGGGAGGACTCTCACAGGCTTGACTACTGCAGCAGATTGTGCACAGACAGTCTCTGTACCAGGAGCTGCTCTGTGTGGGCCACTCAAAGTCTGCCAGAACCCCACATTTCCATTTTATGCTTCAGATAATGATCAGAACTGTGGATAATCTTACCAAAATGCCAACATCAATCACTCAGGATCTATCAGAAATCCAGCAAATAGTCTGCAGCCATTGTCTGGCATTTGGCCTGACCCTGGCTTCCCAGGGGAGCACCTGTACAGTTGTCAGAAGTAACCACTGTGCATGTGATTCCATCAATGTCTAATGCCACCACAAAAATATTCACCACAACCTGTAAAGGTATTGAGTTGCCACTGTCATCCTAACTCTGCCATATAAGTGTGCTTCATGCTCAACATCTCTGAGCCTTCCTCACCAGCTCCTTCAAACTTCAGCTTGTGGTGTGACTGCCTCATTTATAAATAATATTTATTTTTCTCATATTTCAAAGTTTACCCCTTGTGAAATCCCTTATCTCTAAGACCGTCTACACCTGTAAGTCCAGGAGCATGCTCAGCAGATGGTAGAAGCTAGCTCTTAAGTGCCCACAGAAATGTGGAGACCAGCCCACCTCAACAACTGACTGAACCAAGGTCATTCTCACCGTGAGTGTCCTTTCACTCCTAACAGTATTTATTTATTTATTTTTAATAGATAAATTATTTTATTTATTTATTTGTGTTTACATAGTATCTAGGGTCACCTCGAATGCATCCCCCCTCCACATTCCCCTCAATATCTCTCTTGCCCTTTTCCCTAAAGCAACCCCCCTTCCCTTCAGGTTCCTCCCATCCTATCATCCCCTTTCTCTCTGTCCTCTTTTCCTCTGGTCCCTTTGATCCCTCCTCTGTTTCAATTCTGTTCCTCAGTTCTCATTATTCCTTGGATTCCTCAAATGAGTGAGGTCATATGATATTTTTCTTTCTCTGCCTGGCTTATTTCACTCAACATAATAGTTTCCAGGTCCCTCCATATTGTTGCAAAAGGTAATATTTCCTTTTTTTTCATAGCCTCATACTATTCCATTGTATATATGTACCATAGTTTTTAATCCACTAGTCCACTGACAGACACTTGAGCTTTTTCAATATCTTTGCTGAATTATCTGCAGAGGCAAATGAAATAAAAGACAGGATAAACAAATGGGACTATATCAAACTAAAAAGCTTTTGCACATATAATTACAATATGAACAGAGTAAAGAGACAAACCACACAATGGGAAAACATATTCTACAATATGTCTGATAAAGGAATAAATAACCAAAATTTATGAATAAATTGTAAAACTCAACACCAGGAATACAAACAATCCAATCAAAAATGGGCAGCACAGGAAATGAATAGACACTTATCCAAAGAGGACATACAGATGGCCAATAGACAAATAAAAAATGTTCAACATCACTAATCATTAGAGAAATGCAAATTAAAACCAAAATGAGATACCACCTCACACCAGTCAGAATGGCGCTCATCAACAAAACAACACAGAATAAGTGCTGGAGAGTATGTGGAGAAAAGGGAACCCTTTTGCACTGCTGGTGGGAATGCAGACTAGTGCAGCTACTGTGGAAAACAGTATGGAGATTCTTCAAAATATTAGAAATGGAACTGCCCTTTGACCCAGCCATCCCACTTATAGGAATATATCACAAGAACACCATATCACCGACTGAAAAAAAGAAATGCACCCCCATGTTTATGGCAGCATTGTTCACAATAAAGAAGATCTGAAAACAGACTAACAGTATTTAACAACAGACTGTGTCTGTAAGAAACAAAGGGGGCAATAACCCAATATGCACAATATTGCCCCTCTCTTAGCCTCTATATTGCTCCACCAAGTTTAATCTGGCTTTTTTCAACCCACAAACCATGAAATTTGGCTTGTCCCCAAGTTTAAACAAGCACACAGGTGGACACTCTGCTCCTCAACAGTTCACACTGAGAGTCTGCTAATGACAGAGCAAAATATTTCTGTAGCAGCAACTTGATTGAGTGCCTGCTTTCCACACCCTTGTTTTCTCCTCTCCAATCAAGTTCCTGCTGGCCCTGCTCAAGGCTCTCCCAAAAGAAAAGGAGATTCTACATGATTTCAGATGCTTGCAGGTGTCTGAGATTAGAGCATTCTCCCTATTGTAGTAGTCTTTATAATTAAAGTTGCTCCATATCTAAGTCTAGATATATATTTTTTGACAGTAGAGTCCCAGAGACTGGATGTTATATAATTAGCCTAGAACAAGCACCATCTTGACATGATAATAAATAATGCCAGTATGGCTCCCTGTCTCCCAGGTGGCAGGTGCCCATATTGGGATTATAGTTTTACCACAGTGGGCGAGGTAGGAGCAGGCATCCAAACGAGAACTGCCATGTTTCCCACCCCAACATCCCCACCACCTTTCCTGTTGCAAATTCACAATGGAAATTCCATTCTTACCCAGGCCAGCCCCATTCACTGCCCAGTCCTGCTTCCAGGTTGTTGCCTACCCACCGCCCTTCCCTACCCATCATCCGCTAAGCTCTGGCCAGCAGCCAAAATGGATGGCAGTGCAGTGGTGGTATTCAAATAATTTAACAACTGGTTCTCTACCCTAATGAGCATGTTAAGTTTAAAAAAATGATGTACTGAAACGGGGTGACACACGATGCCATGGAACCCTTTGTGGCAAGGTCCAAACATCAAATATCAAAATGAAAAGTTCACAAGGACAAGAACACATAAAACCCACATGGGCATAGAGACTGTGATAACCAGAATAGTGTCACAATGCATGCTTGTTCAATGAGCACATGCCTTGTGCACAGAGGTAAGCTTCACACCCAGGAAGACATAGGAACAGGGAAAATTTGGAGGTAAACAAAAAACTGAAGAAGACACCTGCAGCACTTCAAGGGCACACACACACTGAAAGCGAAAGTAAAATTGACCAATTTAATAATAAGTGAATGAGCAGATGAATGAAAGAAAGTGGGTAAATGTATAAACTTATATATGTGCATATGTACATAAAAACAAACACAGAAATAAAGACAACTTTAAACAGAAAATCAAAAAAAGAAGAGCAATATATAAATTAAGAAATAATTATAGTAGTAAATGAATGAGATAATTCATTGAGTACATGAGCGAAAAAAATAGGGAAATAAATAAACAAGGTAAAGAATTAAACCTACTCAAAAAATCAACTCAGTATTTGAACAACAGAGCAGAAAAATTAACACATACACTGAAGTATTGACCAGCCAAATCTGAGAACATATGATATGTCCAAACTAAGTTACACAAAAGAAAGTAACAAAATTAACAAAATCTCTCAGCTCCATCACTGTGTGTATCGCCAAATCCAAAAGGAATACAGGATAAACCAAAACAATTCATCCCTTCCATGAAACATTGCCTCCATGTCTCTATCACACCACTTGAGAGGCAAAAATATTGTACCTTTGAATCTTCATTAGACTCTCTCCTTCCTACTTCTGATGAGGAATCATAAAGCGGTTTCTCCTCAGCACCATCCTCTTCTGAGCGAAGGACATTGGATCATCAACATACTGAATGTTTTAAAAATATTTATTATTTATTAATTAATTTTACAGAGAGGGGAGAGTGTGTGTGTGTGTGTGTGTGTGTGTGTGTGAGAGAGAGAGAGAGAGAGAGAGAGAGAGAGAGAGAGAGATGGGGAAGAGCAGGAAACATCAACTCCCATATGTGCCTTGACCACACTGTGCAGAGTTTTGAACCGGCGCCCTCAGCATTCCACATCAACACTTTCTCCACTATGGCACCAGAGGTCAGGCAAACATAATGAATTTTGACATACTGACATCATTTTCAGACAGTGATTCTAGGAAAGCTTAACGGCTTATGGGCATACTCACATTCTTATGCTAGGAGACTGAAAGAGATGGCCCCTGTAAAATGTGATATGTTTATGATGTCCACAACAGGGCACCAAAATAAGTCGCTACTAAACTCTAGGAATTCACCACTCAGCCGGGGACCCCAAGGAGCACAGTGACTGACAGCAGAACTGAGACCAGAAAAACTTTTCAGTGGGAGGGAATGGAGCATCCTGACACAGGACGTCTCTTTCCTAGCAGAATGTAAAAATGAGTGGCCTCGGAAATGACATAGCCATATCATGTAAGCTGTCAGTCTCCCCAGAGAACCAGCATCCTTTCCCAAGAGCCCAGAGTCCTAGGACCCATGCAAACAGGCCCATCTCAGCGAGATGCCATTCCCATGATATACAACCTGAGTCCCCTGAATTAGGAGAACACTCTGGGGCATGCAGACATGACGCCATGGGACCCTGTAAAATATAGCAAAACTCGATTAGATGGCGGCACTGACAAGAACGCTCCCAGGAGGCGCATGCGCACTCCCTACTCCGAGGACGCGCTATGTGCCCTGTGTGCCTGAGGTGGGGGCATTGCGCAGGAACAGGGTTAGGGGAAGCAGGGGTGGTGGCAGTACCCTGCTGTGGAGTCTCTGAGAGAAGAGCAACAATGCCACGCGCATGGGAGGCAACTGGGAACATGCCTCAGGGGACCCCCACTTTTTCTTCTGAATCAAGCCTGTGTCCTAAAACCCATCGTCCCAAACAGGTGGGCTAGTTCCTGTTTCTTAGAGAACTCAGGATCTCGTCCCTCATCACTGCCTTGAACCTCAAGTTACTGTACCTATAAACCTCGGGAAATAAAGTGTCACCTCTCGACTCACACCTCTGCTAAAATTAGAGGGCTAGGGAAAACCCTATACTGTGTACTTATAAAAGATGCCCTTGGGGAAAAAAATGCCTACTTGAACAGTGTCGAAAATCCGTACTAATGCTGACAATGCTCCCAAATGCAAACAGCAGCGGAAAAAACTATTTCTGTTGCGGCATCCCTTACCCGTTCCTCAGCTCTCTAGGAGACAGACCTGAGACTCCCGCTGCATCCAAACACCACTCGTCAGGTTCCTTTCTTCACGAACTGAACCACAACTACCCAGAGTCTTCTGAGGCCTTTGCCTTTCCTTGCATACACAGGAAACTACACCTCTAACAAAGTGACATAAAAGCAGCAATGAAGACATTTTTTGTATGATGCATATGGTCCCCTCCCACCATCAGCATCTAGATACCCAAGGTGTGAGAATTTAAAGGGCTTCTTTCATAAACCTCCAGGCCTGCATGCAGTCAAGTCCTGTCTGCTTCCTTCCTCGGACCTCCGGACCCTCCACGGTGACACAGGCGGCTTCCACCCACACGACCTGGGTCATTGTTCCCACGCCTCTCAGAACAAGAAAATCTCTTTCCTCATACTGCGCCCCCAGGACGTCAGAGGTCGAAGAAAATGAGGTGGAGATGAGCCAAAAGCCTCTCGCAGGGCACCCTCTCGGACCCCCCGCCGTCCGGGACGCTGACTCTAAGGACCGCCTGACCGAGTCCTCATGCTCGCCTGGCCCCATGAGAAGCTGAAAGCCTAAATATTAGACTTACCTGCGACCCAGGGAGCTCCGCTCAGCTTTCTCGGCCTTTCCACCAAGAAAGAAGAGACCCACCTCCAAACCTCCCTCGCCACGGAGGTCCCGTGTCTCATCCCCTTCCCTCTAAAAGTTTCTTTCAGGTCGGACCTCCTCAGGTCCAAGTCCCGCACAGATGACTCGGCTGTCTCTCATTCCGCACCAATCCCCCTGCCCCTGTCCGGCCCTGACCCCTTCTGCCTCTGAGCGCACGCTCTACAAAACTCCTCCTAGAGCTCCGAGCTCAGCACCTCTCATGCAACCTCTCTTCCTGCCCCTCGAGGACAGTCCCAGCCAAATCTGACCATGGGCCCGGCACCCTCCCTTCTCAGCCTGGGCGTCAATCGTCCCGACCTGCTCAGACCACAGCCGCGTTCACTGGCGCCTCCTTAACAACCCTCCCCTGTCTCGGCTGGGGCCCTTCCTCCCTCTTCTGAGGGTTGCGCTTACTCGCTCCGTGTCCCCGTCACCTGTCAGACCTGCTCCCTTCTCCTCAGGTGCTCGCGCTGCAGGTCACTTTGCCCTCCCCACAAGTGTCCGCCATGGAGACCTCTGCCTCAGCCACGCTGTCTGGAGTCTAACTCCTCAGGACTCCCGCCCCGCAACGCCCACATGTAGGCGTTGTAGGTGAGATTCGCTCCGCAGAGGGGAGGAGGAATGTGTGAGGGGCGGTGGTCCAGAGGAGCGCCACAGCCAGACCTCACCTGAGGAGGGCTGCCTGGCTGCAACATCCCAGGGGTGCGGAGAGCTTCTACCTGGCAGGAAAAGAACTGTCCCCCACGTTACTTTGGAACAGGCTGGCAAGGCTACTGTTTCTTTAAGGGTTTTACATTCCGAGCCCTGCTGATTGAAGTCCCTCAACTACCAAAACTATAACATTCAGTATCTAATGTCAGTACTGCCACAGACATACACACCAGTGTACAGATGAATGCACAACACACACACGATTTCCTGTGGCTCATGGCTTAGAAGGCAAAGTAAGCAATAAAAAATTAAAGATGCCACTTTAGGTTCAGGCAGTTGCTATGCAGGAAAAAAACAGAACGCTGTCCACAACAGACAGGAATGATCCGGGAACACCTGTCTTGGAAGAAGCGGTCTGGAAGCCCAGACCTAAAGTGCAGAAACCGAATCCTGGATGAGTGGATAGCAGCACAAAGTGCTGTCCTGACCGCCATACATGATGTGGTCATTCACAACTCAAGGCAGGTACAAGAAGCGAATGATGGGAATACCAAGAAACAACTGCATGGAACGATTGCTCGCTATTCCATGTCTCCCTCAATACTCTCTCTCTAAACACAATAAATGAAATATAAGCAACAACAACACAACTTTCCCTATAACGCCATTACCCTGCTGGCCTCTTTTTGACTAACAGTCTTTCTGCCTCAGTTTCTTTTCTCTTTAGTGTTCACACACGTCTTGTGCCAGTAAAGGTGCATCCTGATTGGCTTCTCAGGTGCGCTGCGCTGCTTCAGCAACAAGGGACTGGACCGTTTGAAGCAGTGAGCACTGTCTGGCAAACTACCTGACTAGATACCACTATCCTGAGCATTCCATGACCACAATTGGCACGAGTGCTCCATAGGTTATTGGATAGATCAAAGAATCTCTGCCTGCTGGGGGAACAGCAAATATCTCAAACCTTGCCCCACTGAAACCTCTTTTGATAAGTATTATTGACTCATAAATCAAAATTTCCTCCTCATCCTGCAATGTACCTAGTAATCCTGGCCAGGCCATGACAGGAAAGTGGCATCAACATTCTTTATCTTTTACTTTCCACAACCCACCACCTATGGACCTGTTTATTAACATGGTGAACAAATGCCAGACAGACACTATCTCAGATTACCTTAAGAGAACATGGTATCACTTACAGAATACTTCTTATTCTCAGAACACCATGCTTCCGGACTTTAAATCACAAAAATATTATAAATTCTCAAATTATTTTTCAAACAAAGTAAAACTCATAAAAACAATTTTACAAGGGATGTCAATTTTCCAAAAATGACTATAAATTTCTTAAAATATAAATTAAAACATCAACATGTTTAATAACATGGTCTTTTTTTTATAAATAAAATTTTATTTTAATGGGGTGACATCAATAAATCAGGGTACATCTATTCAAAGAAAACATGTCCAGGTTATCTTGTCATTCAATTCTGTTGCATACCCATCACCCAAAGAGAGATTGTCCTCCATCACCTTCTATCTAGTTTTCTTTGGACCCCTCCCCCTCCCCCTCCCCCTCTCCTTCTTTCCCTCTCCCCGCCCCCTGTAACCACCACATTCTTGTCCATGTCTCTTAGTATTGTTTTTATGTCCCACCAATGTATGGAATCCTGCAGATCTTGTTTTTTTCTGATTTACTTATTTCACTCCGTATAATGTTATCAAGATCCCACCATTTTCTTGTAAGTGATCCAATGTCATAATTTCTTATGGCTGAATAGTATACCATGGTGTATATGTGCCACATCTTCTTTATCTACTCTTCTATTTTTTTTACAGTGATTAAAGCCTTTAAGCAAACTCTTGGCAAATACAGCAAGAATCCATAAACGAGTAGTGTCCTTAACATGTTCAACAAGTCCAAGTTGGCCCCAACACCATGCCAAATCCCTGGAAAATGCAACCCAAACGCAGTTCAGTCTGTTAGGAGCTGTCACAAGGAGTAGGAGTCCAGGAAAAGTCCACATCCAGGAAAAGTCTGCATGGCACTGTAATTGTTGTCACAATTCTATACTTTGCAGCTCACATCCAAGTCACAATGACTGCTGCTTCTAGCTGGTAATGATTCAGGTAGACTGGAAAAGCCATCTGCAGTGTATAGATATGGAGCTTCTTTTCTCCTCTGCCTGGAGAGATGAGACCAGGTTGCTTTTCCCTGGAGCTCTATGACTATGGCTTGGTAAAGAGAACCTTGGGATACACTAAGCTGGGTGGCAAAGGTAGATTCATAATAGAAGTTGGCAAAAGGGGGAAAGAGAGCTCTAAATTAGGAGTAGGTCCCAGCCTGAAATATGAGTGGGTCATTGAGGTAGGAAGAATAAAGGAAACACTATATATTAAACCAAGCAGCAGAAAATAGGACTATCAACTCCCACAACAGAGATCTTCAAGGGAATAAAAACATGGTCTTATTTTCCCTTCACCTGTTGAAATAAGTGGAGGGAGAGCCTGACCAGGTGGTGATGCAGTGGATAGTGTATAAACCTGGTAATCTGAGAACCCAGATTCAAATCTCTGAGGTCACTGTATGCAGCACAGGCTCATTCACCTTGAGTATGTGGTGACTGGCCGCATCATGGCATCATGGACATGACTCCACAGTCTCTGGCTAGAGCCCTTCATCTGACTTACACACATACACTGCTGACAAAAGTTGCAGTGGCCATTCCAACCTCTTTTTGCAAAACAGCAGCCGGGGTGAAAGAAGTTTCTCTTTCAAAATGCTATTAATTCCCAACTTCCCCACTAGAGGGCAGAAGGAAAATTTATTCTTTCCATTGACCTCTTTTCAGGTGATATTCCCCAAATGCAGAATGCATGCATCAGAGTGCGACGAGGGATAACACGCTTACAGACGAGAGGATTCTGAGGTGATGGTTCTCATTCATCAGACTAACAGAAGAAGGCCTGACAGGAAATATGCAGCACAGCCAAAGTCAGGACCACAGGCACTCAATGGAGGCTCCATTGCACTGCAAACCCCAATAGAAGACAGAGGGCTTCCAAGATAAAGCTCTTGGTCAGACATGGGCCTGGCCACAAAGACCAAACCCTAAAAACAGGGCAACCCACACTGAGAAGGAACCCTTCATGTTAAGTTCCATACATCATGTTGCAAAAATGGAAGGTCACGTGAACTGAAATCCATGACAACCTCAGACAGAACCACACCAAGAAATGCAGCCCATAACAAAAAAGCTACCCTATTCACTTTTTCCCAGGAAGCACATTCTCTGGACAAAGCTCTCACCTCTCTAAACAAGATTTTAGCCACACATTAAAGACAGAGAGATGAACAGGAAAGGGCAGATCCCCCTGCAACAGATGAATCAGACCCAGTGTAAAGGGACGCACCACTCCTTAAGAAGATAGTAATGGAATAACTAAAGAAAGACTATAAAAGAATTAAATAAACAGCTAAATAACCAAATAAGTAAATAAAGGAAAAACAATCAAATAAAGGGGAAAATGAATCAATACAAAACAAGAAGCTACAAAAGTGAATGGAGAATGACTACAGAAACAAATAAAGAAGCCAAATAAAAGAAGTGACACTTGCAAGCAGCCACCTATAGGAACAGGTTCTGAAGGCCCAGCAAAGCCATGGACAGAGATAGATAATGATCAGAAAGACCAGAGACCCAGCAAACTCTGCTGATTCACACCAAAAAAGAGCAGAGTGACCCTAAGCATTCCTTCTCTTTTTCAGGACATTTTCTCCACGTCAGCACTACAGCAGTTTCTGAAAGTAGCAATCTCACAGCAATCAGTCTCTAATAACCTATTATTCCTACCTTTGGTAGAGAAACTGATGCTATCATCCTCTTGAGAAATTCATCCATTTTCACAGTTGCAGTTTGGATCATACACAGAATTGGAATGTACACAGTGACACTTATACACATAATCACTTATTAACTATGTGGAAAGCCTCAAGGATTTGAGATTTTGTATTCACACAGATATCAGCCAACAGCAGACTTTTCAAGAAAGAGCACTATTTGGAGGACATCCACTAGAGGGCATCAGAAATGTTTCAATATTGCAGGTGCCCTCCTCTAAGGCCCTTTAGTCAAGATCCATAGTATCAGGTGACCGAGGTCAGAACATGAGAAGGGACCACACTGTCAAAGACTACACAGCCCTGTCATGGGACTTTTGACTGATGTCAGTAGTTACAAAGAAATGACCTCAGAAAGTGCACAGCCCTATCACTTAACCTATGATTCCCAACCAGAGTGTCATGTCAACTGTCACTTTTACTTTGAATCCTAGAAATGAATAAAAGAAAACCAGCGTTGAATGGTACCACTTTTCCTTTTACATAGAGAAAGGGAGAGTCAGAGAGAGAGAGAGAGAGAGAGAGAGAGAGAGAGAGAGAGAGAGATTGACAAATAGAAAGGGAAACAAATAGAAAGCAGCTATTCTTTGTTGAGGCACCTTACCTGTTCATTGATTGCTTTCTCGTATCTGCCATTAAGGGAGGGAACCTACAGTACAGCAAGGAACCTGCTATTTAATCCAGCAACCATGATCTTCAGGCCAATGATCCTTGGGATCAATCCAGCGACCACGGAGTCAAGTTAATGATCACAAGTTCAAACCACAAAGCCTAAGGAACCCTCGTGCAAGGAGCATATGCCAGTGCTTAGACAAGAGATCTCAGGGTCTTGACTCAGGGTCCTCTGCATCTCAGTCTGACCGCCCCCCCCCCTTTTTTTAGAAGATCGACTTGGACATTCCATATTGAGTTAACACGGAGGTGGTGCTGGCAGTGATACGTGCTGGCGGCTGGGTGAGACCAGGGGTGTGAGGCTCTCAGGTGGGCTCAGAGCCCCCTACTCAGACATAGCATGGGAAGTCTCGACCAATCAGATTTTAAATGAAATGGTTGGAGGCAGGTATAGGGGTGATATGGGTGCTTTTTCACAGGTGAGATTTGTTTCTTTGAACCCATTTTCAATTGTAGCCACTGTGGCCAAAGACTTGGAAAGGACGTTAATAAAACCTTAAATAGAATTTCAATGTCATCCACCCAGAATTCTCAATGTGTGGGTAGCAAACTAAAGCTCACACGAAAACCTGATTTCCCTAGGAAGCATTCACATGGGAGAGTTTAGGTTTTCAGCAAGATATATGCAGGCTTCCAGCAAAATGTCACTGAAGCCAGCTCTGAACCTTTGTAACTGTGAGGCGAGGCCCTGGAAAGGCATGTGAGGGCATCTGTAATGGCTCCATCACTTGTAGGCAGAGATGCAGCCTTCCTCATTTGCTCCTGCCAGGTTCTGAATGGCAGGCATTGTGTCCCCAGAAGCCATCCTTTTCCTGATGTTACTAGGCTGACCACCTATTCATAGACAGGATTGGGTTAACTGGGTGAAGAACTCTGTAGACACATCCTGCAACCATATCACTGTATCATGAGGGGGATAGGAAAGCATGCTCTCTGGGAAAACATCAATGACACATTATAACTGCATCCTTCGACTGTAAGTGTACAGACTACAGAAAGGCAGAGTACTGGATGATGCCACAGGACCTCAGTCATGTATTTCTAAGGGATAACAGAGAGAACAAAAAGATTTGCAAAGTTCTCAAGCACCACAGAATAAGCACGTCAGCCAGCAAACAGTGAGACAGAGGAAAAATTCAACAAGTGAAGCCAGGACCGTATCTCCAAACAGCCAACCTGATGAAATCCTTTCTGAACTTTGGGAGAGGAAACAGTGGGAACACAGAACTCTGAAGGCCTCAGGTCTCCAACAAACCCAACACCAGTATAATAAAAAAAGGGAACTGATCAAACAAGCACAGCACTTACAGGTCCTGGAAAACCAGAAAAGCAGTAATTTAGGCATGTACAACCTCTACAGCCATCCATTTCACAATAACAGCTGCTCGTTTTCATCAGTGGTTTATCATTTTTGGCATGTGGACTAAGCAACAGAAATGTACTGGAAAGGTAATGTCTGCAAATTATTTTACGTTTCTGTTGATGGAGGAAATCTTAAGGGCCATTCCATGATGTCAAAACCCAGCACCAAGAAATTGCAGTATAAGTACTGTGACAGTAGTGCTATCCCCAATTTTTTTTTTTTTTTTTTTGCATTTTTCTGAAGCTGGAAAGAGGGAGAGACAGTCAGACAGACTCCCGCATGCGCCCGACCGGGATCCACCCGGCACGCCCACCATGGGGCGACGCTCTGCCCACCAGGGGGCGATGCTCTGCCCATCCTGGGCATCGCCATGTTGCGACCAGAGCCACTCTAGCGCCTGGGGCAGAGGCCACAGAGCCATCCCCAGCGCCCGGGCCATCTTTGCTCCAATGGAGCCTTGGCTGCGGGAGGGGAAGAGAGAGACAGAGAGGAAGGCGCGGCGGAGGGGTGGAGAAGCAAATGGGTGCTTCTCCTGTGTGCCCTGGCCGGGAATCGAACCCGGGTCCTCCGCACGCTAGGCCGACGCTCTACCGCTGAGCCAACCGGCCAGGGCCGCTATCCCCAATTTGCTCACTGTGTGACACCCCTTTTCTATTCCCCCGGGGGCCTCTACTGAAAAGTGCTTTCAAAGGTACATGCACCTTGATGGCAAACGTTCCAGTGTCATAGTGATCAAACCATTACCATAAAGTATGGCCCATAACAGCAGCTCTGGGTCATATGAAATGATAAACAATCTGTGACACCCAACCAGCACCAAAACCAATGTCAGAAATCCACAACCACACCCTCAGCCAGTGGTCATTAGCATCCAACCACAAACAGGTGCCCAGACATGATACAGAACAGGAACCCTAAAGCAAAGATAGAAGATGGCAGAGACATATATCAAGCCCTTCTTAGCAGGTCACATCCATCAGAGATGAGTTCTACACCACCCACAGACCACACTCTGAAACACAGGACTCAACCGACACCCATACTGAGCATGCACAGATGACCATAAACCACATTTTCCAGCAAGGAAAACCCACTGCTGTTCAGCAGCTCACCAGAGGCAATGTAGACAGCCTGCCCAGCTGCCCTGTGCAGGACATAACCAGCTCCTCATGTTTTACACACACCCAGGCTTCTGTAAACATCACACAAAATAAACAAATATGTAAAGACATAGGGGAGGCAGTGACCCCATGTCAAGTTGGAAACCTACATCAACAATTATTGGTACCATGTCAGAGACACTATGTGAACACAGAAGTCATTGAGCTTCAACATTTTCTGTCAGCCTGCATCTAGACACCGAAAAGACCAACAAACTGAACACAGAGATTGCTTTTTCTAACTAAGTAGAACTCCTTCACGTCCTCTCACCTATAGCACCTTCAGAAGACATTAACGTGGCAGCCCTCCATCTCCCACAACCATCTGTTCTGAGCACGCAAGGAATAAAGGAGAGCCAATTATTTTCCTCACTACCTTCTCATCTCTGTGTCCTATATGGATGATCACATCAGAATGGCTGTCTACATCAGACATTCACCAGCTGAAACAAACATATTAAAAACCCATATGCAGACAACTACTGGAAACAGCATGGCACTATACCTAATGTGAAATGTGATGAACTGAACTAACAAGCTCAGAAGTCATTGAGAAAAAATAGGCAACAGGCAAAACTGGAGTCCAAAACAGTACTCAGATGAGAACATTTATCAGGCAAACTCCAAAACTAAGACAGGGAAGACAAAAATAACAAGCCATCAAACTGTTGCTGAGAATGCCAACATAAACAGTGAGTGAACTTTGGCAATCTTGTCGCTCTGCAGCAGACCTTTGGATAGAGATGTTATAGTAGCAGCAGTAGCAATCATGGATGTCATCTCAGGCTGCTGTCTAAAAGTCAGATGTCAAGCACAATAGAGCAGTGGTCCTCAACCTTTTTTGGGCCATGGATCGTTTTGTTTTTTTTTTAAATAAATTTTTATTTTAATGGGGTGACATCAATAAATCAGGGTACATACTTTCAATGAAAACATTTCCAGGTTATCTTGTCATTTAGTTCTGTTGCATACCCATCACCCGAAAAGAGATCATCCTCCGCCACCCTCCATCCAGTTCTCTCTGTACCCCTCCCCCTCCCCCTCTCCCTCCTTCCCTCCCCCCACCCCCCATAGCCACCACACTCCTGTCCATGCCTCCTAGTCTCGCTTTTATGTCCCCCCAATGTATGGAATCCTGCAGTTCCTGTTTTTTTCTGATTCGCTTATTTTACCCCGCACAATGCTACCAAGAGTCCACCATTCCGCTATAAGTGATCCGATGTCACCATTTCTCCTAGCTGAATAATATACCATGGTGTATATGTGCCCCATCTTCTTCATCCAGTCCTCTATTTTTTTTTACACTGATTAAAAGCCTTTAAGCAAACACTTGGCCCATACAGCAAGAATCCCTAAAAGAGTAGTGTCCTTAACATGTCCCCAAGTCCAAGATGGCCCCATCCCCATGCCAAATCCCTGAAAAATGCAACCCAACCACAGTTCAGTCTGTTAGGAGCTGTCACAGGGAGCAGGAGTCCAGGAAAGTTCCCCACAGGAAAAGTCCGCATGGCACTGGAATTGTTGTCACCATTCTATACTTTGCAGCTCATGTCCAAGTCCCAATGACCACTGCTTCTAGCTGGTAATGATTCAGGTAGACTGGAAAAAGCCATTTGCAGCATGCGTGGATATGGAGCTTCTGTTCTCCTCTGCCTGGAGAGATGAGACCAGGTTGCTTTTCCCTGGAGCTCTGTGACTGTGGCCTGGTAAAGAGAACCTTGGGATACACTAAGCTGGGTGGCAAAGGTAAATTCATAGTACAAGTTGGCAAAAGGAGGAAAGAGAGCTCTAAATTAGGAGTAGTTCCCAGCCTGAAATATGAATGGGGCATTGAGGTAGGAGGGATAAAGGAAACACTATATATTAAGCAAAGCAGCCGAAAATAGGACTATCAACACCCACAACAGAGATCTTTGAGGGAAGAATAAAAAACCTGACTATTCAGGCAAAATATAGTTAAGTGGCCCTTGTGCGAATGAGATCAGTTTACCTGCTTCTTGGAAGAAATACCCTAGGCTCGTCCACAGTATCGTAGATGGGGCCCACGGCCCTGGGCACTTTCAGCCTTCAGTGGCAAACCCCAGCTTTCTGGGCAAGGTTAGGTCATAGGGGGCTGGAGCAGGGCTGGAAGAGACTGAACCCTCCCTTAGAGGAGCGAGGGGGAAGCCTACCTTCCAGTGTCCCTGTTTCCTCACAGCAGAGGCGTGTAAGCCTGGCAGGCTTTAGCTCAATAACCTTCCTTTCCACTATTGAAGCAGGACCCAGATGGCATCCTATGAGACCCCTTTGGGGTGTTGGAGCCTTTAAGGGTGTATCCTAAAAGCTGGTAGTTCCCCTGATCTCTATTGGGCTTTTTCTGCCTCTAGGTATCTTAAAAGCCATTCTCAGAAGATCTCGCTGAGGGGTTTGAGGATCCCCATCTGCCTATATAAATCTTTTCCATATATCTGGAGCTATTTGGAAAAAAGACAGAACAGTGTTATTAGCTAGATCTAATAAAGAAGGTAGTAGTTTGCAGGCGAAAAAGATTTGGTGTCTCCTGTTCAAAAGAAATGTAAATTTTTTTTTTTAAGTAAAAAGCATGATATGGTAGACCCGTCGGAGTCATTGGCCTGGTGTGCAGGATTCCCGGGTTTGATTCTTGGCCAGAGCACACAGGAGAAGCGCCCATCTACCTCTCCACTCCTCCCCCTCTCCTTCCTCTTCATCTCTCTCCTCCCGCCCACAGCCAAGGCTCCACTGGAGCAAATCCACCCTGGGCACTAAGGATGGCCCCATGACACCCGCCCCAGTCACCAGAATGACTCCGGTCCTAACAGAGCAACACCCCAGATGGGCAGAGCATTCCCCCCCAGTAGGCATGCCAGGTGGATCCCAGTCAGGCGCATGCAGGAGTCTGTCTGACTGCCTCCCCATCCCCATCCTCAGAAATATACAAAAAATAAATAAATAAAAGAAAAAATACTCAAAAAAAAAAAAAAAAAAAAAAAGAAAGAAAAAAAGAAAAAGGTGGGGGGCATTCCCTTGTGCTTAAGCTCCAGGGAGCATAGAGTGAGCTTGAGTATGTCCTATGAAACATGGAGCTCTATGTTGACATATAAGTCTTTGAAGAAGGAGGAACTGCTGAGATAGTTTATCAGCTTTTGTCCCTAAGACAGTAGTCTTTATAGTGGGAACACCATATGTAAATATTTGCTGTCTGTCTATAGATTAAGGGGGGAATATGGCAAATGCTGAAAAGCCATAATCTTTGTGCCCCTCCCCTCCCCCAACCCCCTCCCTCTCCTCCCCCCACCCTGTAACCCCAACACTGTTGTTCATGTCTCTGAGTCTCATCTTTATGTCCCACCTATGTATGGAAACGTATAGTTCTTAGTTTTTTCTGATTTACTTCTTTCACTCAGTATAATGTTATCAAGGCCCATCCATGTTGTTGTAAAAGATCCTATGTCATCATTTCTTATGGCTGAGTAGTATTCCATAGTATATATATACCAAAGCTTTTTAATCCACTCGTCCTCTGATGGACACTTGGGCTGTTTCCAAATCTTTGCTATTGTGAACAATGCTGCCATAAACATGGGGGTGCATTTCTTCTTTTCAAACAGTGCTATGGTGTTCTTGGAGTATATTCCTAACAGTGGTATAGCTGGGTCAAAAGGCAGTTCGATTTTTAATTTCTTGAGGAATCTCCATACTGTTTTCCACAGTGGCTGCACCAGTCTGCATTCCCACCAGCAGTGCAGGAGGGTTCCCTTTTCTCCACATCCTCGCCAGCACTTATTCTGTGTTGTTTTGTTGATGAGCGCCATTCTGACTGGTGTGAGGTGATATCTCATTGTGGTTTTAATTTGCATTTCTCTAATCATTAGTGATGTTGAACATTTTTTCATATGCCTATTGGCCATCTGTGTGTCCTCTTTGGAGAAGTGTCTATTCATTTCTTTTGCCCATTTTTGGATTGGATTGTTTGTCTTCCTGGTATTAAGTTTTACAAGTTCTTTATAAATTTTGGTTATTAACCCCTTATCAGACGCTTTGTCAAATATGTTCTCCCATTGTGTAGTTTGTCTTTTTATTCTGTTCTTATTGTCTTTAGCTGTGCAGAAGCTTTTTAGTTTGATAAAGTCCCATTTGTTTATCCTGTCTTTTATTTCACTTGCCTGTGGAGACAAATCAGCAAATATATTGCTGCGAGAGATGTCAGAGAGCTTACTGCCTATGTTTTCTTCTAAGATGCTTATGGTTTCACGGCTTACATTCAAGTCTTTTATCCATTTTGAGTTTATTTTTGTGAGTGGTGTAAGTTGGTGGTCTAGTTTCATTTTTTTGCAGGTAGCTGTCCAGTTTTCCCAACACCATTTGTTGAAGAGGCTGTCTTTACTCCATTGTATTGTCTTACCTCCTTTGTCAAATATCAGTTGTCCATAGAGCTGTGGGTTTATTTCTGAGTTCTCTGTTCTGTTCCATTGATCTATATGCCTGTTCTTATGCCAGTACCATGCTGTTTTGAGTACAATGGCCTTATAATCTAACTTGATACCTGGAAGTGTGATACCTCCCGCTTTTTTCTTCCTTTTCAGGATTGCTGAGGCTATTCGTGTTCTTTTTTGGTTCCATATAAATTTTTGGAATATGTGTTCTATGTCTTTGAAGTAAGTCATTGGTATTTTCATTGGTATTGCATTGAATTTATAAATTGCTTTGGGTAATATAGACATTTTAATGATGTTTATTCTTCCTAACCATGAGCACAGTATATGCCTCCACTTATTCGTATCTTCCCTGATTTCTTTCATCAATGTTTTATAATTTTCTGAGTACAAGTCTTTAATCTCCTTGGTTAGATTTATTCCTAGGTACTTTATTTTTTGGTTGCAATGGTAAAGGGGATCGATTCCCTGATTTCTCTTTCTGACAGTTCATTATTAGTGTATAAAAATGCCTCTGATTTCTGAGTATTGATTTTATATCCTGCCACCTTGCCAAATTCTTTTATCAGGTCTAGTAGTTTTTTGACTGAGACTTTAGGGTTTTCTATATACAATATCATGTCATCTGCAAATAATGATAGTTTTACTTCTTCTTTTCCAATTTGGATGCCTTTTATTTCTTTTTCTTGTCTGATTGCTGTGGCGAGGACTTCCAGAACTATGTTGAATAAGAGTGGTGAAAGGGGGCACCCCTGCCTTGTTCCTGATCTTAAGGGGATTGCTTTTAATTTTTGCCCATTGAGTATGATGTTGGCTGTGGGTTTCTCATAGATGGCCTTTATCATGTTGAGGTATGTTCCCTGTATTCCCACTTTGCTGAGAGTTTTGATCATGAATGGGTGCTGGACTTTATCAAATGCTTTTTCTGCATCTATTGAAATTATCATGTGGTTTTTCTCCTTTCTTTTGTTTATGTGATGAATCACGTTGATTGATTTGCGAATGTTGTACCAGCCTTGCCTCCCAAGAATAAATCCTACTTGATCATGGTGTATGATTTTTTCCATATATTGCTGGATCCGGTTTGCTAATATTTTATTGAGGATTTTTGCATCTAAGTTCATCAGGGATATTGGCCTATAATTTTCTTTCTTTGTGTTGTCTTTGCCTGGTTTTGGAATCAGAATTATGCTCGCCTCATAAAAGGAGTTTGGAAGTCTTCCTTCTTCTTGAATTTTTTGAAATAGTTTGAGAAGGATAGGAGTTAGTTCTTCTTTGAATATTTGGTAGAATTCACTTGTGAAGCCATCAGGCCCAGGACTTTTCTTTTTTGGGAGTTTTTTGATTACTGTTTTGATCTCATTTGTTGTAATTGGTCTGTTTAGGTTTTCTGATTCTTCCAGATTGATTTTTGGAAGATTATATGATTCAAGGAATTTGTCCATTTCATCTAGGTTGTCTAGTTTTTTGGCGTACAGTTCTTCATAGTATTTTCTTACAATATTTTGTATTTCTGTTGTGTCAGTTGTTATTTCTCCACTCTCGTTTCTAATTTTATTTATTTTAGTCCTCTCTCTTTTTTTCTTGGTGAGTCTTGTTAAAGGTTCATCAATCTTGTTTACCTTTTCAAAGAACCAGCTCCTGGTTTCATTGATCCTCTGTATTGTTTCTTTAGCCTCTATGTCATTTATTTCTGCTCTGATCTTTATTATTTCCTTCCTTCTACTAGCTCTGGGCTTTACTTGCTGTTCTTTTTCTAGTTCTTTTAGATGCAGGGTTAAGTTGTTTATTTGAGCTTTTTCTAGCTTCTTGAGGTATGCCTGTAATGCTATAAACTTCCCTCTCAGGACTGCTTTTGCTGTGTCCCATAAATTTTGAGTTGATGTATGCTCATTATCGTTTGTTTCTAGGAATTTTTTAATTTCTTCTTTGATCTCCATGTTAACCCATTCGTTGTTTAATAACGTACTATTTAGTTTCCAAGTGTCTGAATGTTTTTCAATTTTTCTATTGTGGTTGATTTCTAGTTTAATGCCATTGTGATCAGAGAAAGTGCTCGATATGATTTCAATCTTCTTAAATTTGTTGAGCCCGCTTTTGTGCCCTAACATGTGGTCTATTCTAGAGAATGTACCATGAGCGCTTGAAAAGAATGTATATTCTGCTGTTTTAGGGTGAAAGGTTCTGAAGATATCTATTAAATCGAGTTGATCTAGTATGTCCTTTAAGTCTGCTGTTTCTTTGTTAATTTTCTTTCTTGAGGATCTATCTAATGATGTTAATGGGGTATTGAAATCTCCTACTATTATAGTATTGCTGTTGATCTCGCCCTTTAAGCCCATCAAAGTCTGCTTTATATATTTAGGTGTTACTGTATTAGGTGCGTAGATATTTATAATGGTTATATCTTCCTTTTGGATTGCTCCCTTTATCATTATGTAGTGACCTTCTTTATCTCTAACTATGGTCTTTGTTCTAAAGTCCATTTTGTCTGATATAAGTATTGCTACCCCAGCTTTTTTTTCATTTCCATTTGCGTGAAATATTTTTTTCCATCCTTTTATCTTCAGTCTGTTTGCATCTTTTGATTTAAGGTGTGTCTCTTGTAGACAGCATATGCATGGGTCCTGTCTTCTTATCCATGCAGCTACCCTATGTCTCTTGATCGGATCATTTAATCCATTAACATTTAAGGTTATTACTGATATGTAATTGTTTATTGCCATTTTTTTTTCTTTAATACTGTTTTTCTCTTTTGCTATATTCTTTTTTTCCTTTGATCTGTTTACAACAGGTCCCTTCGCATTTCTTGCAGCCTTGGTTTGGTTTCAGTGAAATCCTTGAGTTTTTTTTTGTCTGTAAAGCTTTTTATTTCTCCTTCAATTTTAAATGATAGCCTTGCTGGATAAAGTAGTCTTGGTTGTAGGTTCTTGTTCTGCATTGCTTTGAATATTTCTTGCCATTCCCTTCTGGCCTCAAGTGTTTCTGTTGAGAAGTCAGAAGTCATCCTTATGGGGGCTCCTTTGTAGGTGATAGTCTTTTTTTCTCTAGCAGCTTTTAATATTTTCTCTTTATCATTTAGCTTTGGTAATTTAATTATGATGTGTCTTGGTGTTAGTTTCTTTGGGTTTCTCCTTAATGGAGTTCTCTGTGCTTCCTGAACATGTGAAATGTTTTCCTGCCTTAATTGGGGGAAGTTTTCCGCTATAATATGTTTGAACAAAGTCTCTATCCCTTGTTCTTTCTCTTCTTCTTCAGGAACCCCTATGATGCGGATGTTATTTCTCTTCATGTTGTCACAGAGCTCTCTTAGAGTTTCCTCAGACTTTTTGAGTCTCTTTTCTTTTTTCTGCTCTGCTTCCATGCCTTTATTTATTGTGTCCTCTAACTCACTGATTCGATTCTCTGCTTCATCCATCCTGCTTTTAATTCCTTCCATTGTATTCTTTATTTCAGATATTGTATTTGTCATTTCTGTCTGATTCTTTTTTATTATTTCAATGTCCTTTTTTATATTTGTTATCTCTTTATTTAGGTTTTCGTAATGGCCATCTATGGTGGTTCTAATATCTTTGAGCATCCTAACAATCGTTATTTTAAACTCTGCATCTGGTAATTTGGTTATATCTGATTCACTTAGGTCCTTTTCTGGGGATTTCTCTTGGTTTATTTGTGTTGTATTTCTCTGCCTCCGCATTTTCTCTTCACGGGAGTGGCTGTGATCACGTGCTTGGGTGCGCAAGGGTTGGTGGCCTTGGCCTTTGCCCCGCCCCTGTGTGTGACGTTATGCTTGTTCCTGAGGGCACTGGCGAGCACCTTTGTTCAGCTGCGGGGCTCCGCCTGTTTCTGAGCTTTCGCCCTGCCTTTGCACGATGATCCCACTCAAGGAACAGCTGCTAGCCTTGGCTCTACCACCAGGCAAGGCTGCGTGCCCAAGCTCAGCTCCGTAGCAGAACTCCGCTTCTTCTGGGTTTTTGGCTCCACCCCCGCGGGAGGAGCCGGCTACCAAGTCAGACCGCAAGCCTGGGTTGCACGGGCGGGGCAGGGCTGTGCTCCTCTACCCTTGCTCCGGGGCTGGTTTCTACCCTTTCCAGGTTTCCCGCCCTTCTCCCGGAGGCTGGATTACAGGCTGCCGGCAGCTGAGCTTGGCCGCTTTTGCACGCCCCCTTCTCCCTAGCTGGGCAAGATTGAGCTCACACCTGAGCCCACTGGTGGCCAGCCGGCTTCCAACCCTGCCAGCAGAACCACGCTTTTGTCTCCCGCTGCCGCCCGCTCTCCGGTGCGCCCTCATCCGCGTGGGTGGGGACGTTGCAGCTCGGACCCTAAGACTCACTACAGTAGACCCGAAAGCTCCCTCCTTCTATGCTACTCTGCTCTGAATGCTGCAGGGGAGCTTGTTTGGCTGCTCTCCTGCTTCCCTTTGCTGGTATTGCTGTTTCCGGGGGAAATCTTCACTTCAGCTTTGGGGAGTGACTCGTCCCAGGGGTTAGGGTGGCTATCTCCCAAAATGTTTCTCCCTATGCCTCCTAGATTGCACTCTCTTCCTGTTACTGTGGTTCTCTCCCCTCTCCTTCCGTCCCCAGGAGCCCTGGGTTAGTGTTTGTGAGAGAGATGTTCTGCGCGGTCCCTTTAAGAAGGATCCTGGGTCTGAGAAATCAGACTCTCTCTCAAATAGTATCCTGACTTGTTTCCAGCTAAATACTGTCCTTACACTTCTTCTGGGCTCTGGGGCCACAGGCTAGGGCTTTGTTCCTGGGGCTCAAGACCCTTTCCCCTCTGCTAAACTCCCTTCCCACCACGCAAGCCTCTCCCTGCTGCCGTTAGCTCCGAGGAGCTGGGCAGCCCTCTCCGCGTTTCCGCTTTTCCTACCAGTCTCTGTGTGGCTTCTTCAGCATTCCTTGGTTGAAGAGTCCTTTTAGTTTAGTCCAAAGTTGGTTTTTCCAGCTGATAGTTCATAAAATTAGTTTTTAATCCACTTTGGTTCTGGGAGGTAGATGCTGGTACGTCCGCCTACTCCAGCGCCATCTTGTCCTGGATCGGTTTAATGTCAGAAAATATTTTCACGGACCAGCCTTTAGGATGGGACAGATAAATATATCACTTGACCAAGACAAGTGTCAAGAGTGAGTCTTAGACGAATGTAACAGAGGGAATCTGGTCATTTTTAAAAAATGAAACATCATTCAGACTTAAATATAAATAAAACAGAAATAATGTAAGTTATTTATTCTTTCTCTGCAGACTGGTACCAAATGGCCCATGGACCGGTACCCGTCCATGGCCCAGGGGTTGGGGACAACTGCAATAGAGCACAGAGAATACAGTAGTGTCACTGTTGCCACAGTAGATTTATCTCAATAAAGAAATACGTCTGAAACTGGAAGAAGCAGAATATACCCTATCTCACTGACATCATCAACCATAAAGGAAAAAATAATTTGAAATAACTTCTTCTCCTGGCAGGAAATACTGGCGTTCACATACACGCAGAATGTAACTAACCGGAAATAGGTCAGAACTTCCTCCTATCAAGAAAGAAATTTCCCTGTACTGCCAGTGATCTGTGAGCTGCAGTGATGATACAGGTGAGCATCAGGAATGACAGAGGAGGAGGGAATGACCCAAGTCTAAGACATTCATGTACATGGTGTTGTGTTTTCTACAAAAGCGTTGCATACCACAACAATGGAAGGCACTGACACTTGCAACAGACAGCATCTGACACAATGAAAGACACTGATGCCTGCAGCTACCTGCTTAGCTTAAAGAGTCCTTGTGAAATGACATCAAAAGGTGGAAAAGGTTGCCTTCAGTGGTGCTATTCCCAGAACGCCCACATGATGGCAGTCAAAAACGTTGTTTTAGTCCCACTAGATATATCGATTTCCCCCCAAGTCACTGCTGAGGCAATCATGTGTTTAAATGTCATCTTCTTGAAGGTTTTCCAGTGACCTCTAGTGGTCTCCAAGAGAACTTGTAGCTCCCTGATCCCCTGTCTGACCATGACTGGGGCTCCAGGGACACAAAACCCAGAATCAAAATCTGTCTCCTCATTTAGTCCAATGGAAGCTTTTTTTCTAAAGTGTTCCTTAAGCAAGATGCTCTTGTAAAATTGACTGAGAAAACAGAGAAGCAAAAGGAGAAAAAGGGGGGGAAAGCCAATTATTCATTTTGAATAATCCTGTGGCAGTTGATGTATATATTATATATCATATATACTGAGTGTGTATAATACTTTTAATTCACAGCTTTTATAATGATCTGATCAGGAATTATTTTAGCTTATGACTCAAAATGTATAAACTCAAGTAAGGTTCTTCTCATACAGTGGCAGAATATTTAAGAAAAATTGAAGTATTTGGGGTGACAGTGGAGATGGGACCAGCCACTCAGTAGTGGTGTTTGATGTCTTTGTTTGCATTCTTAAGGATCCTTAATGGCATTAATGCCCTCCTTTGAACTCAATTAGAGCTGAGAAATATATGTGAAAATCTCCTCAGATTGTTTGAATTTCATCTATCTCTAGTAGACTGTTCTGTGTGCACAGTTGTTTCTGAAAATCTCTCTACAGCATTCTTGTCTCAAAGGCTATTTAGCAAGAGATGTAATGTTCCAGAATATGACCTTATATTCTCAGGCTGGTTTGACTCTGCATTATTAATGCTTATTTGACAGGTCTAATGCACTGATTTCAAACTGGGGAGCAAGTCAGGATCTATTTTTAGAAGATCAAATGCAGGCAGAAGTAGTAGTTAGTAGGTTAATGGAGTCTGTGTTTTTCTGAGCACTTCCTCACTCCCACTTCTCCATGTCAAGACTGAATCAACTAATGAACTGGTTAATTATCAATCTGCCCTATATGCAGAGTAAACCTTCCTGGATTCAAGGTTATTGAAAAAACAAAAAAGGCACTCAAGGTAGGACTAAGAAACAATGTTGCATACTTTTATTTGGTTTGAAGAGAAAAATTTAGTGATCCCCACCTCTGTATGATGAACTATACCACACTTGTCCTTATGCAACTCTCCATCAAGTAGATGAAACAAATTAAAGGAATGACTAGTAATGTCAGTGAAGTGAGAAACCAGGTGAGAAAGATGAATAGGTGTCTTGCAGGCAGACAAGTGCATGGAACAGTATTTCCAGCAGAGGAAACAGAATATATCAAGTAGTGAGGACAAGAGAAAAAAGATGACCTTGAGACAGGTAGACAGGGGTCACACCATGACAGGCCTTGAAGACTTTACCTTTTCTCCTGCTTACAAAGGTTTTTAAATACCAGAATGACTTAATCAGAATTATTTTATATAGGGAAATCTCATGATGAGGAGAAAATAGAGAGAAGGAGATACATTAGGACAGGAAGAAACTGACCAGAAAGACTTTTTTAGTCCCTGAAGAATACCTTAGCTTCATTTCTCTTATATTAGCTTCCTCTAAGCAGCTGAGCATTTTTTTACATTTCAGGTACAGAATCTTTTTTAATAGCAGCAGTTACAAAAAATAATAAGCTAATTAAGGAAATGTTTCTTAATCAGTCTAGTTGATGATGTTTTAATTTATGGCTATCCAAAAGAAATATTAAAAAAGAACATTTGGAAGACAAGATGGTGCTAGAGTAGGTGAATGTACCAACATCTACCTCCCAGAACCAAAGTGGATTACAAACTAATTTTAAGAACTATCATCTGGAAAAACCAACTTTGGACTAAACTAAGAGAACTCTTGAACCAAGGAACACTGAAGAAGCCACACAGAGACTGGTATGAAAAGTGGAAATGCAGATAGGGCTGCCCAGATCCCTGGAGCGAACAGCAGCCGGGAGAGACTCACGTGGCGGGAAGTGAGTTTAGCAGAGATGGGAGGGTCCTGAGCCCCAGGAACAAAGCCCCAGCCTGCAGCCCCAGAGCCCAGAAGAGGCGTAAAGACAGTATTTCACTGGAAACAAGTCAGGATACTGTTTGTGAAAAGACTCTGATTTCACAGACTCAGGATTCTTCTTAAAGGGACCGCGCAGAACACCTCTCTCACAACCACTCACCCGGGCCTCTGGGGGATGGGAGAGAGAGGAGAGGACCAGAGCAGCAGGAAGAGAATGTAATCTAGGAGGCACAGGAAGAAACATTTTGGGAGATAGCCACCCTAACCCCTGGGATGAGCCACTCCCCAAATCTGAAGTGAATATTTCCCCCCAGAAACAGCAATACCAGCAAAGGGAAGCAGGAGAGCAGCCAAACAAGCTCTCCCACAGCACTCAGAGCAGAGTTGCATAGAAGGAGGGAGCTTTCGGGTCTACAGTAGTGAATCTTAGGGTCTGAGATGCAGTGCCCACACCCACGTGGCTGAGGGCTCGCCGGAGGGTGGGTGGCAGTGGGAGATGGAAGCTGCCTAGCCACCACTGGGCTCACGTGTGAACTCAGTCTTGCCCAAATGGGGAGGAGGGGGCGTGTAAAAGCAGTCAAGCCCAGTTGCCAGCAGCCTGTAATCCAGCCTGTGGGAGAAGGGCGGAAACCCTGGAAAGGGTGGAGACCAGCCCTTGAGCAAGGGTGCAGGAGCACAGCCTTGCCCCACCCATGCAACCCAGACTTGTGGTCTGACTTCGGAGCTGGCTCCTACCATGGGGGTGGAGCCAAAAGCTCATAACAGGCGGAGTTCCGCTACTGAGCTGAGCATGGGCATGCAGTCCTGCCCTGCCTGTAGAGCCAAGGATAGAAGCTGTTCCACGAGCAGGCTCCTCCTGCAAGGGCAGGGCAAAAGCCAGGAAACAGGTGGAGACCCGCAGCTGAGCAAAGGTGCTCACCAGTGCCCTCAGGACTGAGCATAACGTCATCCACGGGGGTGGGGCAAAGGCCAAAGCCACCAAGGCTTGTGCACCCGAGCACAGGATCACAGCCATTCCAGTAAAGAGAAAATGCATGAAGAGAAAATGCAGAGGCAGAGAAATGCAACACAAATGAACCAAAAGAAATCCCCAGAAAAGGACCTAAATGAATCAGATATAACCAAATTATCAGATGCAGAGTTTAAAATAATGATTGTTAGGATGCTCAAAGATATTAGAACAACAATACATGGTCATTACAAAAACCTAAATAAAGAGATAGCAAATATAAAAAAGGACATTGAAATAATAAAAAAGAATCAGTCAGAAATGAAAAATACAATATCTGAAATAAAGAATACAATGGAAGGAATGAAAACCAGGATCAATGAAGTGGAGAATCAAATCAGCGAGTTAGAGGACATGATAAATAAAGGCATAGAAGCAGAGCAGAAAAAAGAAAAGAGACTCAAAAAGTCTGGGGAAACTCTAAGAGAGCTCTGTCTCTAAGAGAGACAACATGAAGAGAAATAACATTGGCATCATAGGGGTTCCTGAAGAAGAAGAGAAAGAACAAGGGATAGAGACTTTGTTAAAACATATCATAGCTGAAAACTTCCCTCAATTAAGGAAGGAAAAATTCTCACATGTTCAGGAAGCACAGAGAACTCCATTAAGGAGAAACACAAAGAAATCAACACTGAGACATATCATAATTAAAATACCAAAGCTAAGTGATAAAGAGAAAATATTAAAAGCTGCTAGAGTAAAAAAGACTATGACCTACAAAGGAGCCCCCATAAGGATGACTTCTGACTTCTCAACAGAAACACGTGAGGTCAGAAGGGAATGGCAAGAAGTATTCAAAGTAATGCAGAACAAGAGCCTACAACCAAGACTACTTTATCCAGCAAGGCTATCATTTAAAGTTGAAGAAGAAATAAAAAGCTTTACAGACAAAAAAAAAACCTCAAAGAATTCACTGCAACCAAACCAAGGCTGCAAAAAATGCTAAGGGACCTGTTGTAAACAGATCAAAGGAGAAAAAGAATATAGCAAAAGAGGAATACAGTTTTAAAGAATAAAATGGCAATAAACAATTACATATTAATAATAACCTTAAATGTAAATGGATTAAATGATTTGATCAAAAGACGTAGGGTAGCTGCGTGGATAAGAAAACAGGACCCATACATATGCTGTCTACAAGAGACACACCTTAAATCAAAAGATGCACATAGACTGAAGATAAAAGGATGGAAAAAAATATTTCACGCAAATGGAAATGAAAGTATTGGGGTAGCAATACTTATATCAGACAAAATGGACTTTAAAACAAAGATTATAGTTAGAAATAAAGAAGATCACTACATAATGATAAAGGGAATAATCCAAAAGGAAGATATAACCGGTATAAATATCTACGCACCTAGCCCTGGCCGGTTGGCTCAGTGGTAGAGCGTCGGCCTGGCGTGCAGAAGTCCTGGGTTCGATTCCCGGCCAGAGCACACAGGAGAAGCGCCCATCTGCTTCTCCACCCCTCCCCCTCTCCTTCCTCTCTGTCTCTCTCTTCCCCTCCCGCAGCCAAGGCTCCATTGGAGCAAAGATGGCCCGGGTGCTGGAGATGGCTCCTTGGCCACTGCCCCAGGCGCTAGAGTGGCTCTGGTTGCAACAGAGCAACGCCCTGGAAGGGCAGAGCATCACCCCCTGGTGGGCGTGCCGGGTGGATCCCGGTCGGGCGCATGAAGGCGTCTGCCTGACTGTCTCTCCCCGTTTCCAGCTTCAGAAAAATACAAAAAAAAAAAAAAAAAATCTACGCACCTAATATAGAAGCACCTAAATATATAAAGCAGACTTTGAGGGATTTAAAGGCCGAGATCAACAGCAATACTATAATATAAGGGAATTTCAATACCCCATTAACATCATTAGATAAATCTTCAAGAAAGAAAATTAACAAAGAAACAGCAGACTTAAAGGACATATTAGATCAACTCGAGTTAATGGATATCTTCAAAACCTTTTACCATAAAACAGCAGAATATACATTCTTTTCAAGTGCTCATGGTACATTCTCTAGAATAGACCACATGTTAGGGCACAAAAGCAGTCTCAACAAATTTAAGAAGATTGAAATCATATCGAGCACTTTCTCTGATCACAATGGCATTAAACTAGAAATCAACCACAACAGAAAAAATAAAAAATACTCAAACACTTGGAAACTAAATAGCATGTTATTAAATAATGAGTGGGTAAAGAATGAGATCAAAGAAGAAATTAAAAAATTCCTAGAAACAAATGATAATGAGCATACATCAACTCAAAATTTATGGGACACAGCAAAAGCAGTACTGAGAGGGAAGTTTATAGCATTACAGGCATACCTCAAGAAGCTGGAAAAAGCTCAATAAACAACTTGACCCTACATATAAAAGAACTAGAAAAAGAACAGCAAGTAAAGCCCAGAGCTAGTAGAAGAAAGAAAATAATAAAGATCAGAGCAGAAATAAATGACATAGAGGCTAAAGAAACAATACAGAGGATCAATGAAAGCAGGAGCTGGTTCTTTGAAAAGATAAACGAGATCAATGAAACTTTAACCAGACTCACCAAGAAAAAAAGAGAGAGGACTCAAATAAATGAAATTAGAAATGAGAGTAGAGAAATTACAACTGACACAACAGAATACAAAATATTGTAAGAAAATACTATGAAGAACTGTACACCAAAAAACTAGATAACCTAGATAAAATGGACAAATTCCTTGAATCATATAATCTTCCAAAAATCAATCTGGAAGAATCAGGAAACCTAAACAGACCAATTACAACAAATGAGATTGAAACAGCTATCAAAAAACTCCCAAAAAAGAAAAGTCCTGGGCCTGATGGCTTCACAAGTGAATTCTACCAAATATTCAAAGAAGAACTAACTCCTATCCTTCTCAAGCTATTTCAAAAAATTCAAGAGGAAGGAAAACTTCCAAACTCTTTTTATGAGGCGAGCATAATTCTGATTCCAAAATCAGGCAAAGATAACACAAAAAAAGAAAATTATAGGCCAATATCCCTGATGAACTTAGATGCAAAAATCCTCAAGAAAATATTAGCAAACCAGATCCAGCAATATATGAAAAAAATCATACACCATGATCAAGTGGGATTTATTATTGGGAGGCAAGGATGGAACAATATTTGCAAATCAATCATGGTGATTCATCACATAAACAAAAGAAAGGAGAAAAACCACATGATAATTTCAATAGATGCAGAAAAAGCATTTGATAAAATCCAGCATCCATTCATGATCAAAACGCTCAGCAAAGTGGGAATACAGGGAACATACCTCAACATGATAAAAACCATCTATGACAAACCCACAGCCAACATCATACTCAATGGGCAAAAACTAAAAGTAGTCCCCTTAAGATCAGGAACAAGGCAGGGGTGCCCCCTTTCACCACTCTTATTCAACATTGTTCTGGAAGTCCTAGCCACAGCATTCAGACAAGAAAAAGAAATAAAAGGAATTCAAGTGGGAAAAGAAGAAGTAAAACTATCATTATTTGCAGATGACATGATATTGTATATAGAAAACCCTAAAGTCTCAGTCAAAAAACTACTAGACCTGATAAATGAATTCGGCAAGGTGGCAGGATATAAAATCAATACTCAGAAATCAGAGGCATTTTTATACACTAACAATGAACTGTCAGAAAGAGAAATCAAGGAATCAATCCCCTTTACCATTGCAACCAAAAAAATAAAGTAGCTAGGAATAAATCTAACCAAGGAGATTAAAGACGTATACTTGGAAAATTATAAAACATTGATAAAAGAAATCAGAGAAGATACGAACAAGTGGATGCATAAACCATGCTCATAGTTAGGAAGAATAAACATCATTAAAATGTCTATATTACCCAAAGCAATTTATAAATTCAATGCAATACTGATTAAAATACCAATGACTTACTTCAAAGATATAGAACACATATTCCAAAAATGTATATGGAACCTAGAGAGAACACGAATAGCCTCAGCAATCTTGAAAAGGAAGAATAAAGCAGGAGGTATCACACTTCCAGATATCAAGTTATATTATAAGGCCATTGTACTCAAAACAGCATGGTACTGGCATAAGAACAGGCACATAGATCAATGGAACAGAGCAGACAACCCTGAAATAAACCCACAGCTCTACAAACAACTGATATTTGACAAAAAGGTAAGAAAATACAATGAAGTAAAGACAGCCTCCTCAACAAATGGTGTTGGGAAAATCGGACAGCTACCTGCAAAAAATGAAACTAGACCACCAACTTACGCCACTCACAAAAATAAACTTAAAATGGATAAAAGACTTAAATGTAAGCCGTGAAACCATAAGCATCTTAGAAGAAAACATAGGCAGTAAGCTCTCTGATATCTCTCCCAGCAATATATTTGCTGATTTGTCTCCACAGGCAAGTAAAATAAAAGAGAGGATAAACAAATGGGACTTTATCAAACTAAAAAGCTTCTACACAGCTAAAGACAATAAGAACAGAATAAAAAGACAAACTACACAATGGGAGAATATATTTGACATTGCATCTGATAAGGGGTTAATAACCAAAATTTATAAAAAACTTGTAAAACTTAATACCAGGAAGACAAACAATCCAATCCAAAAATGGGCAAAAGAAATGAATAGATACTTCTCCAAAGAGGACACACAGATGGCCAATAGGCATATGAAAAAATGTTCAACATCACTAATATTAGAGAAATGCAAATTAAAACCACAATGAGATATCACCTCACACCAGTCAGAATGGCACTCATCAATAAAACAACACAGAATAAGTGCTGTCGAGGATGTGGAGAAAGGGGAACCCTACTGCACTGCTGGTGGGAATGTAGACTGGTGCAGCCACTGTGGAAAACAGTATGGAGATTACTCAAGAAAATAAAAATCGAACTGCCTTTTGACACAGCTATACCACTGTTAGGAATATACCCCAAGAACACCATAGCACTGTTTGAAAAGAAGAAATGCACCCCCATTTTTATGGCAGCATTGTTCACAATAGCAAAGATCTGGAAACAGCCCAAGTGTCCATCAGAGGACGAGTGGATTAAAAGCTTTGGTATATATATACTATGGAATACTACTCAGCCATAAGAAATGATGACATAGGATCTTTTACAACAACGTGGATGGGCCTTGATAACATTATACTGAGCGAAAGAAGTAAGTCAGAAAAAACTAAGAATTATAGGATTCCATACATAGGTGGGACATAAAGTTGAGACTCAGAGACATGGACAACAGTGTTGGGGTTACAGGGTGGGGGGAGGAGAGGGAGAGGGTTGGGGGAGGGGCACAAAGATCATGGCTTTTCAGCATTTGCCATATTCCCCCTTTAATGTATAGACAGACAGCAAATATTTACTTATGGTGTTTCTAGTATAAAGACTGCTCTCTTAGAGACAAATGCTGATGAACTATTTCAGCAGTTTTTCCTTCTTCAAAGACTTATATGTCAACATAGAGCTCCATGTTTCATAGGACATACTCAAGCTCACTTCATGCTCCCTGGAGCTTTAGCACAAGGGAATGTCCTTTTTTTTCCTTTTTCTTTTTTTTCTCTTTTCTTTATTTTTTTATTGTTGTATTTTTTCTTTTATTTATTTATTTTTTGTATTTTTCTGAAGATGGAAATGAGGAAGCAGTCAGACAGACTCCCCCATGCGCCTGACCGGGATCCACCTGGCATGCCTATCAGGGGGAAATGTTCTGCCCATCTGGGGTGTTGCTCTGTTGCAACCAGAGCCATTCTAGTGACTGAGGCAGAGGCCATGGGGCCATGCTTAGTGCCCGGGGTGGCTTTGCTCCGGTGGAGCCTTGGCTGTGGGAGGGGAAGAGAGAGACAGAGAGGAAGGAGAGTGGGAGGGGTGGAGAAATAGATGGGCACTTCTTCTGTGTGCTCAGACTGGGAATCGAACCCAGGAATCCTGCACACCAGCCCAAGGCTCTACCACTGAGCCAAACGGCCAGGGCCTAGGAATGCCCTTGTTGATCTAGCTACCCAAAAGAAAATTATATAGAGCAACCCTGACAGACCGAGCAAGTCAGTCTCATACTATTCATCACCAGAACGCTGCAGCCCAGTGTAAACAGTTTCAACTTTCTCGGGAAGTAGCACGGCAGATTGGGAAATCCTGTCCAAGGGGTCCTATACTGCCCCTTCATTTAGAGTTAACCCTCAAGGACCCCTACCAGGACAACTTTGGCAGATGGATGTTAATCATATACCTTCATTTGGCAAACAGTCATATGTCCACACTACAGTGGATACATATTCCGGATCTATAGTATCCTCTGTCAGAACAGGAGAGGCTGCTAAGCATGTTATAGCTCATTGTCTGTATGCATTGTTCTATTATTGGATTTCCTAAACTGGCTAAACTGAAAATGCTCCTGCATATGGAGCAAAAGCATTCACTGTATTTTGTTAAAAAAAAAAAAAAAAAAAAAAAAACTACCAAAAAAGAAAAGTCTTGGGCCTGATGGCTTCACAAGTGAATTCTACCAAATATTCAAAGAAGAACTAACTCCTATCCTTCTCAAGCTATTTCAAAAAATTCAAGAGGAAGGAAGACTTCCAAACTCTTTTTATGAGGCGAGCATAATTCTGATTCCAAAACCAGGCAAAGACAACACAAAAAAAGAAAATTATAGGCCAATATCCCTGATGAACTTAGATGCAAAAATCCTCAAGAAAATATTAGCAAACCAGATCCAGCAATATATGAAAAAAATCATACACCATGATCAAGTGGGATTTATTCTTGGAAGGCAAGGCTGTTACAATATTCGCAAATCAATCATGGTGATTCATCACATAAACAAAAGAAAGGAGAAAAACCACATGATAATTTTAATAGATGCAGAAAAAGCATTTGATAAAATCCAGCATCCATTCATGATCAAAACTCTCAGCAAAGTGGGAATACAGGGAACATACCTCAACATGATAAAGGCCATCTATGACAAACCCACAGCCAACATCATACTCAATGGGCAAAAACTAAAAGCAATCCCCTTAAGATCAGGAACAAGGCAGGGGTGCCCCCTTTCACCACTCTTATTCAACATTGTTCTGGAAGTCCTAGCCACAGCAATCAGACAAGAAAAAGAAATAAAAGGCATCCAAATTGGAAAAGAAGAAGTAAAACTATCATTATTTGCAGATGACATGATATTGTATATAGAAAACCCTAAAGTCTCAGTCAAAAAACTACTAGACCTGATAAATGAATTCGGCAAGGTGGCAGGATATAAAATCAATACTCAGAAATCAGAGGCATTTTTATACACTAACAATGAACTGTCAGAAAGAGAAATCAAGGAATCAATCCCCTTTACCATTGCAACCAAAAAAATAAAGTAGCTAGGAATAAATCTAACCAAGGAGATTAAAGACTTATACTTGGAAAATTAAAACACATTGATAAAAAGAAATCAGGGAAGATATGAACAAGTGGATGCATAAACCGTGCTCATGGTTAGGAAGAATAAACATCATTAAAATGTCTATATTACCCAAAGCAATTTATAAATTCAATGCAATACTGATTAAAATACCAATGACTTACTTCAAAGATATAGAACACATATTCCAAAAATGTATATGGAACCAAGAGAGAACACGAATAGCCTCAGCAATCTTGAAAAGGAAGAATAAAGCAGGAGGTATCACACTTCCAGATATCAAGTTATATTATAAGGCCATTGTACTCAAAACAGCATGGTACTGGCATAAGATCAGGCATATAGATCAATGGGACAGAACTGAGAACCCAGAAATAAACCCACACTTTTATGGACAACTGATATTTGACAAAGGAGATAAGAGCATACATTGGAGTAAAGACAGCCTCTTCAACAAATGGTGTTGGGAAAATTGGACAGCTACCTGCAAAAAAATAAAACTAGACCACCAACTTACACCATTCACAAAAATAAACTCAAAATGGATAAAAGACTTAAATGTAAGCCGTGAAACCATAAGCATTTTAGAAGAAAACATAGGCAGTAAGCTCTCTGATACCTCTCACAGCAATATATTTGCTGATTTGTCTCCACAGGCAAGTAAAATAAAAGACAGGATAAACAAATGGGACTTTATCAAACTAAAAAGCTTCTACACAGCTAAAGACAATAAGAACAGAATAAAAAGACAAACTACACAATGGGAGAATATATTTAACAATGCGTATGATAAGGGGTTAATAACCAAAATTTATAAAGAACTTGTAAAACTTAATACCAGGAAGACAAACAATCCAATCCAAAAATGGGCAAAAGAAATGAATAGACACTTCTCCAAAGAGGACACACAGATGGCCAATAGGCATATGAAAAAATGCTCAACATCACTAATGATTAGAGAAATGCAAATTAAAACCGCAATGAGATATCACCTCACACCAGTCAGAATGGCGCTCATCAATAAAACAACACAGAATAGGTGCTGGCAAGGATGTGGAGAAAGGGGAACCCTCCTGCACTGCTGGTGGGAATGTAGACTGGTGCAGCCACTGTGGAAAACAGTATGGAGATTACTCAAGAAAATAAAAATTGAACTGCCTTTTGATGCAGCTATACCACTGTTAGGAATATACCCCAAGAACACCATAGCACTGTTTGAAAAGAAGAAATGCACCCCCATTTTTATGGCAGCATTGTTCACAATAGCAAAGATCTGGAAACAGCCCAAGTGTCTGTCAGAGGATGAGTGGATTAAAAAGCTTTGGTATATATATACTATGGAATACTACTCAGCCATAAGAAATGATGACATCGGATATTTTACAACAACATGGATGGGCCTTGATAACATTATACTGAGTGAAATAAGTAAATCAGAAAGTACTAAGAACTATATGATTCCATACATAGATGGGACATAAAAATGAGACTCAGAGACATGGACAAGTGTTGAGGTTCAGGGTGGGGGGAGGAGAAGGAGAGGTTTGGGGCAGGGGAGGGGCACAAAGAATACCAGTTAGGTGACAGAAGACAATTTTATCAATGTCACCTCATCAAAATTAATTAAAAAAAAATGTGTCTCATGGCTAATTCAGACAGAAGAATAGTATAAGGATGCTAATTCTGCTTCTCAGGCCACATCCTGCAAAAGGGGCCCCAAACAAATTGGTGATTTGGCTCCTCTGATTTTGCCAGTTGGATTTAAAAGAAAAATAGGTCAGGAACGCCCTGACATGGAACTAACAATACATGAGCATAAATTTAAAGGACTTTTAGATACTGGAGCTGATGTATCTGTTATTGCTTAGCTACATAGGCCTCCTTCCTGGCCCACTCATGCAGCAGCCACAGAATTACAAAGTATAGGGCATAGTGAATCCCCTCAACAAAGTTCTGGTTTTCTACATTGGGAAGATTAAGGTCATTCTGGATTTTTTAAGCCTTATGAGCTCCCTGGATGGCCAGTTAATTTGTGAGGTAGAGATGTTTTGAAAAATATGGGAGTGTTGCTTGTCAGTCCTAATGGTTTAGTCTTACCCGGCAGCTTGATCGGGGGTTTTTGCCCACCAAAGGTCTAGGGAAAGAACAGCGAGGAATTCTCATCCCCATGGAAGTGGCACCCAATACCAGAAGGTGTGGATTAGGATATCAAAATTTAACATGGGGATCTTGGTAGCTCGGGCTACCTCAATAATGCATTGTGCCAACCTAATTACTTGGAAATCAGATGATCCTGTATGGTTTGACCAATGGCCCCTTTCCCAGGAGAAACTTGGGGCAGCTGCTCAATTGGTACAGGAGAGGCTACAGCTTGGGCACATTGAACCATCTAATAGCCCATAAAATACACTTCCATATTTTGATCTTGTTGCCTCCTGGATTATCAAGGGGCACAGGTGACCCTTACAGCTTATAGGTTTTGAGCCTCAAAATTATTGTTGTTCCTTTTTTCAAAGGATCAACAACAATGGCTCTGGGAAACTTCCACTAAATGGCAAATTGCTCTTGCAAATCAATGGACAACTTTATACTGAAACTGTCAACTTAAAATCGGCTCAAAGTCTAGAATTATATGCCATGATCATGGCTTTTCAGCATTTGCCATATTCCCCCTTTAATCTATATACAGACAGCAAATATTTAAGTGTTTCCACTAAAAAGACTGCTGTCTTAGGGACAAATGCTGATGAACTATTTCAGCAGTTCCTCCTTCTTCAAAGACTTGTATGCCAACATAGAGCTCCATGTTTCATAGAACATACTCAAGCTCACTCCATACTCCCTGGAGCTTTAGCACAAGGAAATGCTTTTTTTTGTTGTTGTTGTTTTTTGTTTTTTGTTTTTTTGTATTTTTCTGAAGTTGGAATTGGGGAGGCAGTCAGACAGACTCCCGCATGCGTCCGACTGGGATTCACCGGCATGCCTATCAGGGGGCATGCCCATCTGGGGTGTTGCTCTGTTGCAACCAGAGCCATTCTAGCACCTGAGGCAGAGGCCATGGGGCCAACCTTAGCCCCCAGGGTGGCTTTGCTCTGGTGGAGCCTTGCTGTAGTAGGGGAAAAGAGAAACAGAGAGGAAGGAGAGGGGGAGGGGTGGAGAGGCAGATGGGTGCTTCTTCTGTGCTCTGGCCGGGAATCAAACCCGGGAATCTTGCACACCAGGCCGATGCTCTACCACTGAGCCAACCAGCCAGGGACTATGAATCCCCTTGTTGATCAAGCTACCCAAAAGTAAATTATTTGGAGAAACCATGACAGATCGAGCAATTCAGTCTCATACTATTCATCATCAGAACGCTGCAGCCCTGTGTGAACAGTTTCAACTTTCTCGGGAAGTAGCACGGCAGATTGGGAAATCCTGTCCAAGAGGTCCTATACTACAATCTGCCCCTTCATTTGGAGTTAACCCTCAAGGACCCCTACTAGGACAACTTTGGCAAATGGATGTTACTCATATACCTTCATTTGGCAAACAGTCCTATGTCCACGTTACAGTGGATACATATTCTGGATTTATAGTAACCTCTGTCATAACAGGAGAGGCTGCTAAGCATGTTGTAGCTCATTGTCTGTATGCATTGTTCTATTATTGGATTTCCTAAACTGGTTAAACTGAAAATGCTCCTGCATATGGAGCAAAAGCATTTACTGTATTTTGTCATTCTTACAATCTTTAAAGTTAAGGTATTATTAAAGTGTACCAGCAAATATTTTAAGGTCAATGTAAAAATATTTAAAAGGGGGGAGTCATATCCTGGAACTCCTATGGGTCTACCATATCATGCTTTTTACTTAAAAAAAAATTTAAATTTTTTTTGAATGCTGATGAACAGGAGACGCCAAATCTTTTTTGCCTGCAAATTACTACCTTCTTTATTTGATCCAGCTAATAATACTGTTTTGTATTTTTCCAAATACCTCCAGATATATGGAAAAGATTTATATAGGTGGATGGGGATCCTCAAACCCCTCAGTGAGATCTTCTGACCATGGCTTTTAAGATACCTAGAGGCAGAAAAAGCCCAATAGAGATCAGGGGAACTACCAGCTTTTAAGATACGCCCTTAAATGCTCCAACGCCCCAAAGGGGTCTCATAGGATGTCATCTGGGTCCTGCTTCAATAGTGGAAAGGAAGGTCATTGAGCTAAAGCCTGCCAGGCTTACATGCCTCTGCTGTGAGGAAACAGGGACACTGGAAGGTAGGCTTCCCCCTCGCTCCTCAAGGGAGGGTTCAGTTACTTCTAGCCCTGCTCCAGCCACCTATGACCTAACCTTGCCCAGAATGCTGGGGTTTTCCATGGAAGGCTGAAGGTGCCCAGGGCCGTCGGCCCCATCTACGACACTGTGGACAAGCCTAGGGTATTTCTTCCAAGAAGCAGGTAAACTGATCTCATTTGCACAAGGGCTACTTAACTATGTTTTGCCTGAATAGTCAGGTTTTTTATTCTTGCCTTGAAGATCTCTGTTGTGGGTGTTGATAGTCCTATTTTCTGCTGCTTTGTTTAATATATAGTGTTTCCTTTATTCCTCCTACCTCAATGACCCACTCATATTTCAGGCTGGGACCTACTCCTAATTTAGAGCTCTCTTTCCACCTTTTGCCAACTTCTATTATGAATCTACCTTTGCCACCCAGCTTAGTATATCCTAAGGTTCTCTTTACCATGCCACAGTCACAGAGCTCCAGGGAAAAGCAACCTGGTCTCATCTCTCCAGGCAGAGGAGACCAGAAGCTCCATATCCACACATGCTGCAGATGGCTTTTCCAGTCCACCTGAATCATTACCAGCTAGATGCAGCAGTCATTGGAACTTGGACCTGAGCTACAAATTATAGAATTGTGACCACAATTCCAGTGCCATGCAGACTTTTCCTGGATGTGGACTTTTCCTGGACTCCTGCTCCTTGTGACAGCTCCTAACAGACTGAACTGGGGTTGGGTTGCATTTGCAGGGATTTGGAATGGTGTTGGTGCCAACTTGGACTTCGGGAACATGTTAAGGACACTACTCCTTTATGGATTCTTGTTGTATTGGACAAGAGTTTGCTTAAAGGCTTTAATCACTGTAAAAAATAAAATAGAAGAGTAGATAAAGAAGATGTGGCACATATACACCATGGTATACTATTCAGCCATAAGAAATTATGACATCAGATCACTTATAAGAAAATGGTGGGATCTTGATAACATTATACGGAGTGAAATAAGTAAATCAGAAAAAAACAAGATCTGCAGGATTCCATACATTGGTGGGACATAAAAACGAGACTAAGAGACATGGACAAGAATGTGGTGGTTACAGGGGGCGGGGAGAGGGAAAGAAGGAGAGGGGGAGGGGTACAAAGAAAACTAGATAGAAGGTGATGGAGGACAATCTCTCTTTGGGTGATGGGTATGCAACAGAATTGAATGACAAGATAACCTGGACATGTTTTCTTTGAATATATGTACCCTGATTTATTGATGTCACCCCATTAAAATTAATAAAAATTTATTTAAAAAAACATTTGTTGTTTTCACTATAAAGAGATCTACTTCCTTATGGACAGTATATATGCTTATAGTTTGGTAATAATATTTAAAAAATTGCATGTAGAATTTAGTTCACTCAGGAAATACTAAGAGATGAACCTAAACGTTTAACTTATTTCTAGATTCAGTCTGTGACAAGTATAATCATTCTCTGAAAAATATTTGTATAAGCAAAGGAGAATATAATATACTTTTTACATATTAGGAAAAATGTAGGAGGACAGGGAGGCAGCAGGCTCATGAAGAGAAATTTTTTTTAACAGTCCATTTTCTGATGTGTTTAGAATTAAGTTAAATTGTGTTAGGTAGACTTTTTTAAAGCTGTCACTTTGAAAGAGTGAGCTGTCAAGTTTCTAGCTACAATCTCTCTCTAAAAAACAAAAAAGCAGCTTAGCAATGATTTGCTCCATTTTTTCAGGAACTGGGTTTGAACATGGAGAAACAAATTTATTTCCTGTTTGTGGCAAATGGAGTGTGGGTGATTAGAAGGCTTTCTCCATTGAAACTGTGTTGTGTTTTGTTAAGTGATAAACAAAGCAAAAATCAATATGCCAACTGAACAAATGTGTATTGAGTGCCTGCTCTGTGGAAAGGGGTAATACTAACAAAAAATAACAATAAAAAAACAACAATGATATTTGTAAATCTATGCTTGACTTGATCCATGAGTGACTCTCTGTGAGCAATGAAGGAAATGTTGCTTAATCAGTGGTATTGGGGGACTTTAGCTCATTCCCCGATATTAGGGCAAACCTAGCATATCTACAGACTTATTAAGAGATGACACTGAAGAGAGGGCAACATGGCTGCATTCCTTCCCCTTCTAAGGAATAAACCAAGTGTCTTAGAAATATTTTTTCTTAGAAAGATTTATTTGTAATCATTGTATCACCGTAGTTCATAATGTATCATTAATTTTACTAAAACTTGTCTCAAAAAATCATTTGATGCCATGACATTTTAAAAATGTGAGCCTGAAGGACCATATACTAATGTTATCTTGCACATTTTTAATTCTTGGCAAGATCCAAATGCTTTCATATGCATGATCTTGATTCTTCTAAGGACCTTTCAATAGATAAGGCAACACAGGATCTAAGAGGCTGACAGTTCTAGGTCACATGAATAGTAAATTCTAAAGCTTGAAACCAAAATGTGATCCTCTTTTACCTTGCCCACTGCTGTTTCCACCCTGTCATGGTATAAATGGATTTTTATATTAAGTAGGGCAGAGTAGGTAGAACATTATTTCTTTAAACTATTGACTTCTCAAGTATAGCATTTAACTGTTCATATATTTTAGTCATTTTATTTTTTAAATGAAATGTTTTCCTTAGCTTGAATTTTTTTAATATAAATTTTTAAAGAAACCCTCATGTAAGGGTATTTTACTTATCATTGCCTTGGTTCTTTCCTACTTGCAGTGTTATTTCCTATGAAACTTAAGGCATTGATTTAGAGGGCTATTTCAATACAGAATAAAAAGGTTACTTAGAAAAAATAACATTTAAAAGACTACATGTTTTGAATTGAATGATATCAAATGCATAACAATATAGTCTATTCTATTTTGAAACAAAATTTTTATATATATTAATATATATTTATTACATATGCTTGTTTTTACTGTAAATGAATATAAAAACATAAGTTTTATAGGTGAAGATTTATGTTTTTTCTTACTCAAAGGAATTCACTAACCCTCTTTTGCTACTCTGTTATAAGCATTATAAGCAGGGTATGAAGGTGTGGCACTTTCATTCTGATTTGAAACAAAATTGCTGGTCTGAAGGTCCAACATTAGCATCCTCAACAATATATACATACAAGTCTTGAAACAGCCATATTTTGAGAATGAAATGTGTGATAAATGACTATGAAAAAAGCCCAGTGGTTAACCCTATGGTAGATGAAATAATCTATCTTTTTGGTATTGAATTTGGTTAAAGTAAAAAGTGACACATTTGCTAAGGAAGTTTTGCACATTGCCCAAGGCTTAGTAACAACATGATGAGGGCATGGTCTGGCCCTCAAGGGGCTTACAAATCCATAGGTAAAATTAACTATATTAAAATGATGCCAAGTGATTAATGATAATAGACTTTTAAAAAAGAAAAAATATAACGTAGGAATCAAAAGGAGAAAACTGTTTGATCCATCTATAGAAATTCACTCAGAAAACAACACTATTTTCTCATTTAATCCCCATACTACACCAGTTTTTAGAAGAGGAAACTAAGACACTGGACATTTATGTAACTTGTCCAAAATCACAAAAGATAATAAATGCCAGAGTTGGGGTTTGAGTCCAGGCAGTCTGGCTTCATGATCCATACTCTTATCCACTGTGCTTTTCTATCTCTCCTAAAAATAACAATAATTATTTAGTAAAAATGCCAACTATTTCCTTGTTGTTGCATACTATGTTTTTAAAGCACTTTACATATATTTTTTAAAAATTTAATGCTTACACCAATCTTGTGAGATATTTTGTTGCCTTTTTAAAAACAAAAATAGTAGGCTCAGAGAGATTTAAAAACTTTCTTGAGTTTGCACAAGCGAATAGTGAAGCATCTCCAAAACATATTCTCTAAAATACTTTACAAAAAGAAATAGTTTCCACAGTCATTTACATTGGGAATGTACATTAGCATATTAAAATCTCCCATAAACCCTGCAAGAATCCTAATTAATCTTCCTTAAACCAGAACTTCCCAAACGTTTTTTAGCCATGGAACTCTAAATATTCCAACACCTATCAATATCCCACAGAACTAGAACTGCACTACATGACCTCAGGGATGGACGGGGTCATTAGTTGTTAAGCAGGTTCACTAGACTGGGGGATAAAACTTGAAAACCAGGGATTTTGTCTGCAATGAGAACTAGAACCAAAGGGAAGTAGGTTTCAAGGATATATTTGAATTTCTCTCTCCAGCTTTATTTTTTCCTGTAGGCAGAGTTACTTGATAAGCCAAGGTATTAAGCTAACCTACTCATTCTCAGGGACATGTCACTGCGGGTGTAGGTTTAGGAGGGTGAGACATATCCTGGTAGTACTCCAGACCAGGGCACTCATTCCCTCCCTATAGGCAGACTAGACTTACCCCATCCTGTGCTTAGAATGCTGCAACAGCCTGCTAGCTGACCTTCCTGCTTCCAACAGCCAGCATTCAATCCATTTTCCAATCTGTCACCAGAAGTGGTTTAAGTGTGTGTGTGTAATCATGTCAGTTTCCGATTTCAGTTTCTTCAATGGATCCCCAGTACAAGTCAAGTCCAAGCTCCTTAACATAGCCTGCAAGCCATGCATGAACAGCTTCTGCCTACTCTGCCATTGTGATCCCACCACTACACTTCACAACCAATTAGCTTTTAATTTTTTAAGTACACTGGGTATACTCTTGCTTCAGTCTTCACTCACTCTCCTCTCTCCCTGAAACATTCTTCCCCACACCACTTTCTACATGTATAACTTGCTCTTCTTTCTGACCACTGCTTATACCTCACTTCTTCCAGAAAGCTTCCTGAATCCCCTCTAATCTGGGTTAGGGGTTCTCCTATACATCCCAGAAACTCTCCCTCACCCAATATCTTACATGGCCTTTATCAGAGTACTTATGATACTATTCCATAATTATCAGTTCACTTTTTAGTGTCTACCACTGTGCACTTACCTAGCTTGTATTAATTAGACCATGACCCAATCAGCCTTTATTTTCATATTTTGGATTTCAATATAAAATAGCACACACATAAAATTCCTGGAGGACAGAGAGTTAAGAAGAATATTAAACACATTGAATATCAAATTATATTAAAAAGTTGGAACAATTAACATATCAAATTTATATGATAAAATTTAATATTAGTACATAACTAAAAAGGAGGAAACAATTGCATAAATAGATATGGCTAAACAGTAACATATTTAAGTGACTTATGAGGGTCTGGAATAAATTTTAATCCACTACTGGTAAAAGTGACATTAGGATGTATTTGTAAAGCTTTTGCTTCACCAGATACTTAATGTAAATCAACAGTAAAATAAGATTACTCAAAGCACTAATGATAACTTGGCCTACACTAATAGAAATATACTATTTCTTTTGACAGAGATAGTGGTCTCATTGTTTTTCATTAAAAAAACCAGAACTAGCCTGACTTGTGGTGGCGCAGTGGATAAAGTGTCGACCTAGAATGCTGAGGTCACTGGTTCAAAACCCTGGGCTTGCCTTGTCAAGGCACATATGGGAGTTGATGCTTCCTGCTCCTCCCTCCCCCTTCTCTCTCTCTCTCTCTCCTCTCTAAAAATTAATAAAAGAAAAATTTAAAAAATTAAAAAAAGCCAGAACTAGAATAATGTATTTAATTCTAGGGTAAATATTACAAGAGATAGATACCAGAAGAGATACATTCCACAAAATAGAATATATATACTAGAAAAGAGTAGTGAGTAAAAGTTATGGAAATAATTTCTTAAAGAATAAGAATATAAAAAATATTTCACTTAAAGAAACCCTTACTTTAAATCTAAAGAGTGACAGGTGAAATAAATAAAGTATATTCTTTATTTATCCAGAAGTCAGAACCAAGATTAGAAAATTTCCAACCAAGGTTAGAAACTTACAGGGAAGCAAATGTCAGTTCATCTTAAGAGGATTTTTCAAATAATTATATTTGTTTAAAAATGAACTGTTCATTTTGTGGGACGGTGGGTTTCCTCTTCAGCTGAAGGTTAGAAGCCTAATTATTGGGGATTTCATGGAGATATTTTATGTAGTATATACCTGGTCTACAGATTATCTACAAAGTGTCTTTTGCTCTTTGAGATTCTATGAAGCTAAAATATCAGGATATTTTCCCTTGTCTGCTGAAAAATGAAGAGCTGACTGTAGTAATTTCTGTAGAATTGGGATTTTAGATTATTTTTTTAAAAGAAACATTACTAAAGGGCCTGGCCAGTTAGCTCAGTCAATCAAGAGCATCGTCCCAAAACAACAAGGTTGTGGATTCAATGCCCGGTCAGGGCACACACAAGAAGCAACCAAAGAATGTAGAATTAAGTGGAACAATAAATGAATGCTTCTTTTTCTCTTCCCCTCTTTTTCTCTTTCTCTGTCAAAAGAAAAAAAAAGTTTGATGTGATTTTAACCTTCTTAAATTTATTGAGCCTCGTTTTTGTGGCCTAATGATCTATACTGGAAAATGTTTCATCAACACTTGATAAGAATGTGTATTCTCCTGAATGTGTATTCTCAATGGCATATTCTGTATATATCTATTAACTCAAGCTGATCCAATGTGTCATTTAAGGCCAATGTTTTCTTGTTGATTTTTTGTCTGGATAACCTATTTATTAATGTAAATGAAATGTTAAATTCCTTGTTATTACTGTATTACTGTCAACCTCTCCCTTTATGTCTGTCAATATTTTCTTTATATATATAATATATATAAATTATATATAATATATATTATTTAATATATATAAATAATATATATAAATATATATAATATATATATAAATTATATTTACATGCTCCTATGTTGGGTGCATAGATGTTTACAAGTGTTATATTCTCTTATTAATTTCTTTCTCATTAAGTTATGCTCTTTTTTTTGTCTCTTCTTACAGTCTTTGTTCTAAAGTCTATTTTGTCTAATTTAAATATTGCTACCTTACCTTGTTTTTCATTTCCACTGGCATTAAAAATTGTGATTTTTCAGTCTGTGTCCTCAGGTTTGAAATGAATCTTTTGTAAATAGCATATGTATGGGTCTTTTTTTAAATGCACTCAGCCACTTTATGTTTTTGATTGAAACATCTAGTTAATTAACATTTAAAATAATTATTGATAGACATGTACTTAGTGCCATTTTGTTAATGGTTTTCTGCTTGTTTTTGTAGTTTTTTACTGTTTCTTTTTTTCTTTATTGCTCTCTCCTTTGTGATTTGATGACTTGCTTTTGTGTTATGTTTTAATACATTTTTGTCTATTCTTTCTGTGTCTATTGTAGGTTTTTGGTTTGTGGTTACTATGAGATTCATATATAAGAAGTATTTATATAATTGTCTATATTAAGTGATGGTTGCTTAAGTTGAAATGCAGTATGAAAACCTTATCTTTTCTCTCTCCTTACTCAAAGTTTTATGTTTTCAATATCATATATTACATCTTTGTATATATGTATTTCTTAAATAATTATCATAGATATTAATGATTTTACTACTTTTTGTTATGACCATTATTCTAGCTTTATATGTGATTGATTCACTACATTTATACTCTACGTTTTCTCTTACTAGTGAGATTTATTTTCATATATTTTCTTCTATTTTTAAACTTTTTCTTTTAAAAAAGCTCTTTACCCTATTCAGGTAGCTCAGTTGGTTAGAGCATTGGTTATGTGTTTCACCTCCATCAAGGCACACACAAGAAGCAAGTTAGGCACAACCCCTTCAATAGCAGATTCTGGTTTCCCTAAAACCTTCCAGTTCTCCTGGACATACATCCCACAGATTTTTCTAACCAGATGCTCCAAGGATTTCTCTCCTTGGTTTCAGTTCCTTCAGGCTGGGAGCTCCATGTGAGGCTCAGATCCATCACTCTTCAGGGGATACCTCCATGATGGTGAAATTGCTCCAACTTGTAGGAAGCCACACTGTGGGTGTTGGTTCTGACCAGACTCTCCTGACCTTTTCAGTGTGGCTTTCTCTCTAAATCCTTAATTGTAGAAAATCTATTTTGCTAGTTTTCAAGTTATTCTCAAAGATATTTGTTCTGCATGTAGTTGTAGTTTTTTGGTATGTTTGGAAATGGGTGAGCTCAAGATTTTCCTACCCCATAATTAGGCCCCCTCCTGTTCAGCTCTTTCTGAGGCACTGGGGATTGTGATTTTCATAAGGCAGATAACATAAGAAAAAGGCAGCCTGGAGGAGAGAGGTGTAGAGAATTAAACATCTTTAGCCCATAACATAATGGAAGAAAGTGTTCTTGAGGGATCATGTATTGTGGCAGGGTTCTGAGATAAAATAAAAATAAAACTGCATCTTGCTCTTTCTGTTTGCTGGAATATTGCAGTCAGAATAGCCTATTGATCCCCCACCCTGTAAAATTGGCTCCATCAGAGGTCATATTCAGTGAGCCACAGTAAGCTTATGGCCCCACTACAAGATGGGCCTAGTGCCAGACACATCATATTGTTATGTCATTGAATTTTCACAGAAATTATCAAGGTATTAGTATTCTCATTTCAAAGTTGAAAAAGAAAACCAGCTTCTGTGAGACAATGCTCCTTCCTTACTTAAGTCATTATGACACCTGAGATTTAGAATTAGGGTTATCTGAACTTCGAGTTACTTGAGTGTTTCAGGATCTTCAAGGACTAGAGAGTATCTTAATGAGTTTAATATATTGGTTTTCCCCAATAAGAAATAAATGAGGCTGGAGAAAGCCAGATATCTTACACAGATTCCTGTATACAAACAAAGGAAGTCTTTGGAGTCTTGCTGAGTGATACTCCAGCACCAGCTCAGCAGCTGAGCATTCTGTGCACACTATGTTGTTCACTGTGAAGGCAAACTATGCAAAAGGCCAAGCAGGGAAAGGGAAGAGAGGCAAGAGGTCGGTACCTTCCCCACTCAGCCTCTCTCCCCAGTGTCTCATTAGAACTGCAAATGCTCGGGCAGAAATCTGTCTCTAGACTAGATTTTCTAAATCACAGTGTAGATGGGTAGTTAGAATTAGCTTCACATTCAGTCATCATGTGTGGAGGGAATGGGGGAAAAGGTAGGAATATATCTAACCTTTATCCAGTGCTATCATGTCTCAGATAAATGTATTACTGACAGTTACACTCTCAACACTGAAAAAAATATGTAGATTTTGGCATCAGGCAAGAGTTTGCCTTCCAGATTGATTGATTAGTAGCTAATGAAATGTGAGGCTTGTTTTTTCATGTGCAAAGTGGAAGCAATCCTACCTAGCTCATAAAAATGTTAGTATCTTTTTGCCACACCTGTTCCCTCTCTTTTCTGTCTTGGGACAAGATACACTTTTAGAATTACAAAAGAAAGGGTATTTGACACTTCATAAAGAGGAGAATTTTGGGTGAATGGCCAACTTTGTCCTTAGAATGGTTTTGGGGACTTTGTCAGATTTTATTCCTCCCCTTCTAAAGACTAGCTAAAACTGAAGTGGCTGCTCCCTGCTTACCTCTAGTTAATGATGCAGTGGTGGTAGTCACAGTGAGAAGGACGTGGCATAAAGAAAACCAAGGAATCAAAGACTTCAACTTTGGTCCTGTTTCTCTGTATATAGGCCTATGCATTATTCACTATCAATACTGCTGCATCTGCCTCAAAGTCATTGCTGTGGTCTGAAATGACAATACAGTAAAAAAAGTTTTTTAAAAACTTCTCTTTGAAAGCAAAAATACCACAAGATACTGACCCTCAGACATATCAGCACTCGATGTAAAGTTTTATTCAATAGCTCTTTCTGCTACAGAAAAACATGACCTTGTCATTTGAGTTTAGTTTAAACAAAGTTACTAAATGGTTTCCCTTGATTTCATGCACAGACTACCTTAATGTCATGAATGTTCACCTGTTTAAGTAGAAATGGGACAGCAACAAACTGGATCATCACACTGACAAGTATGATAACAGCAAGCTCATTGTACATAGGGGACACTCTTTCTACATCCAGATCAACTTTAGACATTTAAACAACCCCAGAAGAGATCTCTTCAGGGTGGAATACATCACTGGTGAATGCCACGTGCAAGCCCTGGTTGTGATAATCCATCTATGTAATCATATCATGTTATTCGTGACACTCTGAGTCACAAAATAGAGAGTGTGTACAGGTTCAGTTGCATTATTTTCTCAAAGAACAGCATAATAACTGATATAAATGTATGATTTTATAATCTTTTTAGAAGACATTTTGCCATATCTAATAATATGGAAAAGACATATGCCTTTTGACCCAGCAATTTCTGCCTGAGGAACCTTTATCAAGAATATGAAGGAAGACCTGAAGATGGCAGCAAAGTAGGCAGATGCACAAACTTCCAGCTCACACCAACAAACTGGATTACAAATTAACATAAAAAATCAGCATAAAAAACAACTCTGGACTACAAGAACAGCTCTCAAAAACTAAGGAGCAATGAAGAAGCTGCACTGAGGAGCAGTGAGTCTCCCCTGCTTAAAAAAAAAACAAAGGAAGGTAAGGCTGAGAGCCCAGAAGGGCTCTCACTCCAAGAAAAAGAGCAGAAAATCTTGCTCACAGCCACTTGCCTGGGGACCTGAAAACAAGGAGTATGGAAAGGGCTGGTTTGTCTTCCAAAAGGAAAGGGCAGAGAGAGAGATAGACAGATGGTGAGGGGTAAAGAAGGCATGGGATGACCTGAGAAGTTGACTCATCCAGTGCCGGAAGTGGCCATAACTGGGGGAGGGGTTAATCCTTCCACATAATACAAGAATAAAGTAGTTCCGAATGAACCATCTCTAGACATCTCTCCAGCTCCAATCAGCACAAAAAGACATAGCTGAAAACAAGAAGAGCAAAGGAGGGGCAGTAACTCATGTCTCCATGGAGATCTGAGATACAACTCCCCCTACTGAAGCTGAGAAAACACTCCACCCCCGGAGAAAGTACTTGGCAGATCAGGCCTTCAGAGTCTCAGATTACACTCACTGCATTCCTGGATACAGTTTCAAATAAGTCCTTTGGTTAGACAGTAAACAAGACTACAATGTGTTAAGAAAACTGAGAAGAAAACAAACAAATCAAGACATCAAAGTGGCTCTACTAGAAAAGCCAAATCCTACAGGGGGTTACAAATAACAGCTGATGCCAACCCAAGAAGACCTAGAAAGAACACAACTGAAAATTGGAGGCAGACAACACCAAGCCTAGACTCAACCAACTCTACAAACAATACACCCAAACACACAGACATAATGTGAAGACAGAGAAGTGCAATCCAAATGAAACCACAAGAGAAACCTGCAGAAAATGAATGGAGTGATATGAAAATAACCAAATTTCCAGGTGCAGAGTTTAAAATAATGATTATTAAAATACTTACAGATCTTAGAACAACAATGGATGGTCATTATGAATGCCTAAATAAAGAAATAACAAGTATAAAAAAGGACATTAAAATATTAAAAAAAAAATCAGTCAGAGATGACAAACAATATCAGAATTGAAGACCACAATGGAAGATATTAAAAACAGGATGGAAGAAGCTGAGGATTGAATCAGCGAGTTGGAGGACAAGATGAACAAAGGCATGAAAGCAGAGAAGAAAAAAGAAAAGAGACAGAAAAAGTCTGAGGAAACTCTAAGAGAGCTCTGTGACAACATGAAGAGAAATAATAACCACATCATAAGGGTTCCTGAAAAAGAAGAGAAAGAACAAAGGATAGAGACTTTGTTCAATCATATCATAGCTGAAAACTTCCCTAAATTAATGCAGGAAAAATTCTCACAAGTTCAAGATGCACAGAGAACTCCATTAAAAAGAAACCCGAAGAAATCTACACCAAGACACATCTTATTTAAAATACCAAAGCTAAGCAATAAAGAGAAAATATTAAAAGCTGCTAGAGAAAAAAAGGCTATCACCTACAAAGGAGCCCCCATAAGGATGACATCTGACTTCTCAACAGAAACACTTAAGGCCAGAAGAGAATGGCAAGAAATAGTCAAAATATGCAGAACAAAAACCTACAACCAAGACTACTTTATCCAGCAAGTCTATCATGTAAAATTGAAGGAGAAATAAAAAGCTTTCCAGACAAAAAAATCTCAAGGAATTCATTACAACCAAACCAATGCTGCAGGAAATGTTAAGGAGCCTGTTGTAAACAGATCAAAGTGGGAAAAGAATATAGGAAAAGAGGAATACAGCTTTAAAGAATAAAATGGCAATAAAAACTACATATCAATAATAACTTTAAATGTAAATGGATTAAATGATCCAATCAAAAGACACAGGGTAGCTGCTTGGATAAGAAAACAACACCCATACATATACTGTCTACAAGAGACACACCTTAAAACAAAAGATGTACATAGACTGAAGGTAAAAGGATGAAAAAAAATATTTCATACAAATGGAAATAGAAAAATAGCTGGGGTAGAAAACTTATATAAAAAAATATAGACTTTAAAACAAAAGATATAGTAAGAGATAAATAAGGCTACTACATAATGATAAAAGGAGCAATCCAAGAGGAAGATATAGCCATTATAAATATCTACGCACCTAACATCGGAGCACCTAAATATATAAAGCAGATTTTGATGAATATAAAGGGCAATATCAAGAGCAATACTATAATAGTAAAAACTTTCAGTACCCCAGTAACATCACTAGATAAATCCTCAAGACAGAAAATTAACAAAGAAACAGCAGACTTAAGGAGCACACTAGATAAATTAGATTTAATAGATATCTTCAGAACCTTTCACTCTAAAGCACCAGAATATACATTCTTTTCAAGTGCTCATGGTACATTCTCTGATAGACCACATGTTAGGGAACAAAAGTGGTCTCAACAAATTTAAGAATATTGAAATCATACCAAGTACTTTCTCTGACCACAATGGCAGGAAAACAGAAATCAACCACAACAGAAAAACTGAAAAATTCTCAAACACATGGAAACTAAATAGCATGTTACTAAAATAACGAATGGGTTAACAATGAGATCAAAGAAGAAATAAAAAATTTTCTAAAAATGAATGATAATGAGCATACAACAACTCAAAATTTATGGGACACAGCAAAAGCAGCATTGAGAGGAAATTTCATAGCACTACAGGCATACTTTAAGAAGCTAAACAAAAGCTTAAATAAACAACTTATTCCTGCATCTAAAAGAACTGGAATAAGAAGAGCAAGTAAAGCCCAAATGTAGTAGAAGGAAGTAAATAATAAAGATCAAAATAAAAATAAATGACATAGAGGCTAAAAAAACAATATAGAGGATCAATGAAACCAGGATCTGGTTCTTTGGAAAGGTAAACAAGATCAATGAACCTTTAACTAGACTCTCCAAGAAAAAAGAGAGAGGATTCAAATAAATAAAATTAGAAATGAGAGTGGAGAAATAACAACTGACACAACAGAAATACAAAATATTGTAAGAAAATACTATGATAAATTGTATCCCAAAAAACTAGACAACCTAGATGAAATGCACAAATCCCTGGAAACATACAATCTTCCAAAAATCAATCTGAAAGAATCAGAAAACCTAAACAGACCGATTACAACAAATGAGATCAAAACAGCTATCAAAATACTCCCAAAAAAGAAAAGTCCTGGGCCTGATGGCTTCACAGGTGAATTCTTCCAAACATTCAAAGAAATAACTCTTATCCTTCTCAAGCTATTTCAAAAAATTGAAGAGGAAGGAAGACTTCCAACTTTCTTTTATGTGGCGAGCATAATTCTGATTCCAAAACCACGCAAAGACAACATGAAGAAAATTATAAGCCAATATCCCTGATGATTATAGATGCTAAAATCCTCAATATTAGCAAAACAGATCCAGCAATATATGAAAAAAATCATACACCATGATCAAGTAGGATTTATTCTGGGGAGGCAAGACTGGTAAAATATTCACAAATCAATCAATGCGATTAATCACATAAACAAAAGGAAGGACTAAAACCACATGATAATTTCAATAGATGCAGAAAAAGCATTTGATAAAATCCAGCACCCATTCATGATCAAAACTCTCAGCAAAGTGGGAATACAGGGAACATACCTCAACATGATAAAGGCCACCTATGACAAACCCACAGCCAACATCATACTCAATGGGCAAAAATTTAAAGCAATCCCCTTAAGATCAGGAACAAGGCAGGGGTGTCCCCTTTCACCACTCTTATTCAACCTAGTTTTGGAAGTCCTAGGCACAGCAATCAGACAAGAAAAAAAAATAGCATCCAAATTTGAAAAAAAAAGTAAAACTATCGAGATGACGTCAGAGTAATGGCGGGGTAGGAAGCGATACCGATAAATCTCCCCCAAAACTCAACAAGATCTTCAACCAGAAACAGAAAAACCTATACTTGGAGCTTCCAGATGGTTCGCAATACACCCAAAGGTATGATTGAGTGAAAAATTGGCTAAATATATAACCAAACCCCGAAGGAAATAGGGAGTAAGAAATGCTCCACCTTCCTCACTAACCTAAACAGGGCGGCTTTCTCTGGTAACTGTGAATATAGAAACTGAGGCGGGCAAAGGGGGCGAATACAAACGGCCGAACCAGGCTGTGGCACGGAGATCCAAGCCGAGGAAAATCTGATCCTGTGGCAACCCGGCCAATACAAGCTAACACTCGCGCCAAACCCAAACAAAGAAAGACAAGCGGCGCGGCCATTTTACCCGGTCTCCTGGTTGGTGCGCAGTTAGTGGGCGAGAGATTTCTTCCTAGGCCCTGGGAGTCAGTGCCAGTGTTGCCCCACGGAGAGGCAGGGTCAGAGGCCTTTCTGTGGGCCGAGGGCAGAGTCTCTGGGCAGCCCCAGCGCCCTGGGAAAGCCACGCACGGGAGGGAGTGAGAACTAATTCCAACGGTGGAGATTTTCCTTGCCGAGGGTGTTTCACTCAGAGGGAAAGCGGAAGGGCCTCATATCCTGGTTTGCGCGCGCAGATAAGGAGTGAGCGATTCCTCCGAGTGCCTCGGCGGTGTGCGCCCGTGTCATCGCACAGAGGAGCGGGGTCAGGGGCCTTTGTGTGGGCCAAGGCGGAGTCTCGGGCCGCCCCAGCGCCTTGCAAAAGCCGCGCATGGGGACGGAGCGAGACTCAATTCCAACGCTGCAACTTTTCCCTGCGGTCGGGGGTTTCACTCAGAGCGTGAGACTGCTGGCCGGATATCCTGGTCTGTGCGCGCAGCCAGTGAGTGAGAGTTTTCTCCAAGCGCCCCGGAAGTGGGCACCCGCTTGTGTTACCGGACAGAGTGGCAGAGCCAGAGGTCTGTGAGTGGGTGGAAAGCCCGCCTGATTATGCTAGCAGCTCTGGCTGACTGAGCCTTACCCAGAGCCCTGTGCTGAGTGAAAATAGAGTGGGGAGTTGCCAGCTCTTTGAGCCTCTTACTATCCAGGCAGAGGCAGCAGCAACCCCATAGCTGGATTATCAGGCTACTAATTGAGGAAGGAAAGACTAGGAGAAAGGCTCCAGGAACACGGACTCTCTCACTGTCGGAGCCTATAAATGCTAATAGCCTCGACTGCCAACGAGACTAAAGCACAATACATGACATTGTCATAGAGACTTATCAACTGCAAACCTCCACCTGAGTGTGGCAAAGGGGCAAAACCCGGGGTACAGAGTCACCGACCAGGAAGAGGGAGAGAAAAGAAAAAGCAAGAAGATAACCTCTCAAAATCAAGAATAATCTGCAGACTTTATAACCTATCCCATTTTATTATATTTGTTCGTTTGTTTCTCTTATCTTCATTCTTGATACTTTTTTTTTTCCTCCTCCAATTTGGCCGATTAACTCTCTACCGGTCTTACTCTCTCCTCTCCTTGAACTACACTACCCATAAGTGTTACATCTCCCATTATCTTTTCTCTTCTCTTCCTTTCTCTCTATGAGGGTTGCACTCCAAAACCCTTAACTCTCTCTCTCTCTCTCTCCTTTCTTTTTTCTTCTTTTAGTGGTTCCCTCTTTTTTTTTTTCTCTCTCTCTCTCTCTTTCTTTTCTCCCTCTATATTAGTTTCTTCCTTTTTCCTTTACATCTCCTCTCATTCAAACCTCAATAACAAACAAATTATCTTATCTGGGACTCAAACTTATGTTTGTGGCATTTTGGGGGGTTTTTACTTCACCTTTTTAACTCACTAGCAGTGCTCCCATCCCTGGCTCTCCATATTATCTAGTTCTTGTTCCACTAAATACAATAGTAATTTTTTAATTTGTCCCCCCATTTTTCCGTTTTCCTCTTAATCCTATCATCATAACTCTTAGACAACCAACACCTAAAAGCAAATCATTTTATTCTTGACCCAAATTTTTTCCTTATTTGCTTTTTGTGGGTCCATATGCTCTTTTTTTTCTTTTTTCTTTCTTTCTTTTTTTTTTTTTTTTTGCCTTTATTACTTTTCCCCAATTCAGGCCCTCCATCACAGGCATTGTTTGTTATAATTCACAGTCCACCACAAGATTTTATCAAGAAAGAGGGGAGAGGAGAGGAGAGGAAACAAGGAGGGGGGGAATAATTTCCTTTTTTTTTTTAATTTTTATTTTATTTTATTTTTCTTTATTTCATTATTAATTTTTTTTTTAAAAAAACAACTCTTTTCGATTTTTTTTTATTATTTTTTGAAACTTTTTATTCTTTATTAAATCTCATTAATACTATCAACAAAACCACCCTCAGATGCCATTAAGGAAGAGAAAATCGAATATCATGGATACAAAAGAAAGAGAGGTAACACAGCTAGATGAGGAAAAATCTATGAAGAAAAAATTTAATATATTGGAAACCTTGGAGCTAAATGACAGAGAATTCAAGATAGAAATCCTAAAAATCCTCCGAGATATACAAGAAAACACAGAAAGGCAATTTAGGGAGCTCAGAAAACAACTCAATGAACACAAAGAATATATGTCCAAGGAAATTGAAACTATAAAAACAAATCAAACAGAGATGGAAAAACTCAATTCACGAGCTGAAAAACGAAGTAACAAGCTTAGCTAATAGAACAGGTCAGATAGAAGAGAGGATTAGTGAAATAGAAGACAAGCAACTTGAGGCACAACAGAGAGAAGAAGAAAGAGACTCAAAAATTAAAAAAAATGAGATAGCCCTACAAGAACTATCTGACTCCATCAAAAAGAATAACATAAGAATAATAGGTATATCAGAGGGAGAAGAGAGAGAAAATGGAATGGAGAACATACTCAAACAAATAATAGATGAGAACTTCCCAAGCCTGTGGAAAGAACTAAAGCCTCAAGTTCAAGAAGCAAAGAGAACTCCAAGTTTTCTTAACCCCAACAAACCTACTCCAAGGCATATCATAATGAAATTGACACAAACCAACAGCAAAAAAAAAATTCTCAAGGCAGCCAGGGAAAAGAAGAATACAACATATAAAGGAAGGCCCATTAGATTATCATCAGATTTCTCAGCAGAAACTCTACAAGCTAGAAGAGAGTGGACCCCAATATTTAAAGTCCTGAAAGAGAGGAACTTTCAGCCACGAATACTATACCCATCAAAGCTATCCTTCAAATATGAAGGAGAAATAAAAACATTCACAGATACAGAAAAGATGAGGGAATTTATCATCAGAAAACCCCCACTCCAGCAATTACTAAAGGGGGTTCTCCAATCAGATACAAAGAACAAAAAAAAAAAAACAGAGCCACAAGTAAAAGCTCCAAGAAGAACACAATAAAACCAAATTTAAACTGTGACAACAACAAAAAGAAAGAGGGGGAGAAGATGGAGATTAACAGTAGCAAAGGACGATGGAGTGCAAAAGTACTCACAAAATAGTTCGCTACAATGAACAGGGTAGGGACCCTTTTCATTATTCAAAGGTAACCACCATTGAAAAAACCACCACAGAAGCACATGAGATAAAAAAGATAGGAACAGTGGAAAGATGTATGGAATACAATCAAATAAAAACAAACGATAGAAAAACAAAAGAGAAGGATCAAACAAGACACAAAACTAACAGAAAGCAAGATATAAAATGGCAATAGGGAACTCACAAGTATCAATAATTACACTAAATGTAAACGGATTAAACTCACCAATAAAAAGGCACAGAGTAGCAGAATGGATTAAAAAAGAAAATCCAACTGTATGCTGCCTACAGGAAACTCATCTAAGTAACAAGGATAAAAACAAATTCAAAGTGAAAGGCTGGAAAACAATACTCCAAGCAAATAACATCCAAAAAAAAGCAGGTGTAGCAATACTCATATCGGATAATGCTGACTACAAGACAGGAAAAGTACTCAGAGACAAAAATGGCCATTTCATAATGGCTAAGGGGACACTGAATCAAGAAGACATAACAATTCTTAATATATATGCACCAAACCAAGGAGCACCAAAATATATAAGACAGCTACTTATTGATCTTAAAACAAAAACTGACAAAAATACAATCATACTTGGAGACCTCAATACACCGCTGACGGCTCTAGATCGGTCATCCAAACAGAGAATCAACAAAGACATAGTGGCCTTAAACAAAACACTAGAGCACCTGGATATGATACACATCTACAGGACATTTCATCCCAAAGTGACTGAGTATACATTTTTCTCCAGTGTACATGGATCATTCTCAAGAATTGACCATATGTTGGGCCACAAAAACAACATCAGCAAATTCAGAAAAATTGAAGTTGTACCAAGCATATTTTCTGATCATAAAGCCTTGAAACTAGAATTCAACTGCAAAAAAGAGGAAAAAAATCCCCCCAAAATGTGGAAACTAAACAACATATTTTTAAAAAATGAATGGGTCAAAGAAGAAATAAGTGCAGAGATCAAAAGATATATACAGACTAATGAAAATGACAATACGACATATCAGAATCTATGGGATGCAGCAAAAGCAGTGATAAGAGGGAAGTTCATATCACTTCAGGCATATATGAACAAACAAGAGAGAGCCCAAGTGAACCACTTAACTTCACACCTTAAGGAACTAGAAAAAGAAGAACAAAGAGAACCCAAAACCAGCCGAAGAAAGGAGATAATAAAAATCAGAGCAGAAGTAAAGGAATTAGAGAACAGAAAAACTATAGAAAAAATTAATAGAACAAGGAGCTGGTACTTTGAAAAGACCAACAAAATTGACAAACCCTTGGCAAGACTTACCAAGGAAAAAAGAGAAAGAACTCATATAAACAAAATCCAAAATGAAAGAGGAGAAATCACCACGGACACCGTAGATATACAAAGAATTATTGTAGAATACTATGAAAAACTTTATGCTACTAAATTCAACAACCTAGAAGAAATGGATACATTCCTAGAAAAATACAACCTTCTTAGACTGAGTCAAGAAGAAGCAGAAAGCCTAAACAGACCTATCAGTAGAGAAGAAATAGAAAAAAACATTAAAAACCTCCCCAAAAATAAAAGTCCAGGCCCTGACGGCTATACCAGCGAATTTTATCAAACATTCAAAGAAGACTTGGTTCCTATTCTACTCAAAGTCTTCCAAAAAATTGAAGAAGAAGCAAAACTTCCAAACACATTTTACGAAGCCAACATAACCCTCATACCAAAACCAGGCAAGGATGGCACAAAAAAAGTAAAAGTAAACTACAGACCAATATCTCTAATGAATACAGATGCTAAAATACTAAACAAAATACTAGCAAATCGAATACAACAACATATTAAAAAAATAATACATCATGATCAAGTGGGATTCATCCCAGAATCTCAAGGATGGTTCAACATACGTAAAACGGTTAATGTAATACACCATATCAACAAAACAAAGAACAAAAACCACATGATCTTATCAATAGACGCAGAAAAGGCTTTCGATAAAATACAACACAATTTTATGTTTAAGACTCTCAACAAAATGGGTATAGAAGGAAAGTATCTCAACATGATAAAGGCCATATATGATAAACCATCAGCTAACATCATATTAAATGGCACTAAACTGAAGGCTTTCCCCCTTAAATCAGGAACAAGACAGGGTTGTCCACTCTCTCCACTCTTATTTAATGTGGTACTAGAGGTTCTAGCCAGAGCAATCAGACAAGACAAAGAAATAAAAGGCATCCATATCGGAAAAGTAGAAGTAAAGGTATCACTTTTTGCAGATGATATGATACTATACATCGAAAACCCCAAAGAATCCACAAAAAGACTACTAGAAACAATAAGCCAATACAGTAAGGTCGCAGGATACAAAATTAACATACAGAAGTCAATAGCCTTTCTATATGCCAACAATGAAACAACTGAGAAGGAACTCAAAAGAATAATCCCCTTCACGATTGCAACAAAAAAAATAAAATACTTAGGAATAAACATAACAAAGAATGTAAAGGACTTATATAATGAAAACTATAAACCATTGTTAAGGGAAATCGAAAAAGATATAATTAGATGGAAGAATATACCTTGTTCTTGGCTAGGAAGAATAAATATAATCAAGATGGCTATATTACCCAAAGCAATATACAAATTTAATGCAATTCCCATCAAACTTCCAATGACATTTTTTAAAGAAATAGAGCAAAAAATCATCAGATTTATATGGAACTATAAAAAACCCCGAATAGCCAAAGCAATCCTAAAGAAAAAGAATGAAGCTGGGGGCATTTCAATACCTGACTTCAAACTCTATTATAGGGCCACGACAATCAAAACAGCATGGTATTGGCAGAAAAATAGACACTCAGACCGATGGAACAGAATAGAAAGTCCAGAAATAAAACCACATATATATAGTCAAATAATTTTTGATAAAGGGGCCAAGAACACACAATGGAGAAAAGAAAGCCTCTTCAATAAATGGTGCTGGGAAAACTGGAAAGCCACATGCAAAAGAATGAAACTGGACTACGGTCTCTCCCCCGTACAAAAATTAACTCAAAATGGATCAAAGATCTAAACATAAGACCTGAAACAATTAAGTACATAGAAGAAGACATAGGTACTCAACTCAGGGACCTGGGTTTTAAAGAGCATTTTATGAATTTGACTCCAATGGCAAGAGAAGTGAAGGCAAAAATTAATGAATGGGACTACATCAGACTAAGAAGTTTTTGCTCAGCAAGAGAAACTGATAACAAAATAAACAGAAAGCCAACTAAATGGGAAATGATTTTTTTCAAACGACAGCTCAGATAAGGGCCTAATATCCAAAATATACAAAGAACTCATAAAACTCAACAACAAACAAACAAACAATCCAATAAAAAAATGGGAAGAGGATATGAATAGACACTTCTCCCAGGAAGAAATACAAATGGCCAACAGATATATGAAAAGATGCTCATCTTCTTTAGCTATTAGAGAAATGCAAATCAAAACGGCAATGAGATACCACCTCACACCTGTTCGATTAGCTGTTATTAGCAAGTCAGGTAACAGCAAATGTTGGAGAGGCTGTGGATAAAAAGGAACCCTCATACACTGTTGGTGGGAATGTAAAATAGTACAACCATTATGGAAGAAAGTATGGTGGTTCCTCAAAAAACTGAAAATAGAACTACCTTATGACCCAGCAATCCCTCTACTGGGTATATATCCCAAAAACTCAGAAACATTGATACGTAAAGACACATGCAGACCCATGTTTATTGCAGCATTGTTCACAGTGGCCAGGACATGGAAACAACCAAAAAGCCCATCAATAGATGACTGGATAAAGAAGATGTGGCACATATACACTATGGAATACTACTCAGCCATAAGAAATGATGACATTGGAACATATACAGCAAAATGGTGGGATCTTGATAACATGATACGAAGCGAAATAAGTAAAAAAACAGAAAAAAACAGGAACTGTATTATTCCATACGTAGGTGGGACATAATAGTGAAACTAAGAGACATTGATAAGAGTGTGGTGGTTACGGGGGGGAGGGGGGAATGGGAGAGGAATAGGGGGTGGGGAGGGGCACAAAGAAAACAAGATAGAAGGTGACAGAGGACAATCTGACTTTGGGTGGTGGGTATGCAACATAATTGAATGACAAGATAACCTGGACTTGTTATCTTTGAATATATGTATCCTGATTTATTGATGTCACCCCATTAAAAAAATAAAATTATATATATAAAAAAAAAGAACAAGTAAATTTAAAAAAAAAAAAAAAAGAACAAGTAAATTTAAAAAAAAAAAAAAAAGTAAAACTATCATTATTTGTAGATGATATGATATTGTATATAGAAAACCATAAAGTCTCAGTCAAAAAACTACTGGACATGATAAATGAATTCAGCAAGGTGGCAGGATATAACATTAATACTCAGAAATCAGAGGCATTTTTATACACCAATAGTAAACTGTCAGAAAGAGAAATTAAGGAAACAATCTCCTTCAGTATTGCAACCAAAAAAAAATAAAGTACCTTGGATTAAACTTAACCAAGGAGTTTAAAGACTTGTACTTGGAAAATTATAAAACATTGATAAAAGAAATCAAGGAAGATACAAACAAGTAGAAGCATATACCGTGCTCATGGTTAGAAAGAATAACATCATTAAAAATATCTATATTATCCAAAACAATTTATAAATTCAATGTAATACCAATTAAAATACCAATGATATACTTCAAAAATATAGAACACATATTCCAAATATTTATATGGAACCAAAAAAAAACAAAAACACCATGCATAGCCTCAGCAATCTAGAAAAAAAAAAAGAATAAAGCAGAAGGTATCACACTTCCCAATAACAAGTTATACTACAAGGCCTTTGTACTCAAAACAGCTGGTACTGGCATAAGAACAGGCATATAGATCAATGGAATAGAACAGAGAACCCAGAAATAAACCCACAGCTTTATGGACAACTGATATTTGACAAAGGAGATAAGAGCATACAATGGTGTAAAGACAGCCTCTTTAATAAATGGTGTAGGGAAAATTGGACAAATACCTGCTAAAAAATGAAACTAGACCACCAGTTTACACCATTCACAAAAATAAACTCAAAATGGATAAAAGACTTAAATGTAAGCTGTGAAACCATAAGCATCTTAGAAGAAAACATAGGCAGTAAGCTCTCCAACATCTCTCGCAGCAATATATTTGCTGATTTATCTCCACAGGCAAGTGAAATAAAAGTCAGGTTAAACAAATCAGACTATATCAAACTAAAAAGCTTTTGCACAGCTAAAGACAATAAGAACAGAATAAAAAGACAAACTACACAATAGGAGAACATATTCTACAATACATCTTATGAATGGTTAATAACCAAAATTTATAAACAACTTGTAAAACTCAACACCAGGAAGACAAACAATCCAATCAGAAAATGGGCAAAAAATATGAATAGACACTTCTCCAAAGAGGATATACAGATGGCCAATATGCATATGAAAAAAATATTCAACATCACTAATCATTAGAGAAATGCAAATTAAAATCACAGTGAGATATCACCTCACACCAGTCAGAATAGCGCTCAAAAAACAACACAGAATAAGTGCTGGTTAGGTTGTGTAGAAAAGGGAACCCTTCAGCACTGCTGGTGGGAATGCAGTCTGGTGTAGCCACTGTGGAAAACAGTATGGAGATTCCTCAAAAAATTAAAAATTGAACTGCCTTTTGAGCCAGCTATCCCACTTTTAGGAATATACCCTAAGAACACCATAGCACTGTTTCAAAAGGAGAAATGCACCGCCATGTTTATGGCAGCACTGTTCACAATAGTGAAGATCTGGAAACAGTCCAAGTGTTTGTCAGTAAACAAGTGGATTAAAAAACTTTGGTACATATATACTATGGAATACTACTCAGCCATAAGAAATGATGAATTGAGTCATTTATAATAACACTGATAACATTATACTGAGTGAAATAAGAAAATCAGAAAAAAAACTTAGAACTATAATATTCCATACATAGATGGGACATAAAATAAGACTCAGAGTCATAGACAAGAATGTGATGGTAACCGGGGAGGGGGGGAGGAAGGAGAGGGAGAAGGTGGGGGTAGGAGAGTGACACAAAGAAAACCAGATAGAAGGTGATGAAAGACAATTTGACTTTGGGTAAGGGGTATGCAACATAATAAAATGTCAAAAGAATCTTGAGAGGTTTTCTCTGAATATATGTACGTTGATTTATCAGTCACCCCATTAAAATTAATACAAGAAAATAATTTTAAAAAAACTATTGAGAAAGTAAGAAAACTCACAAAATGAGTAGAATTTAGTTGTGTGATATATATGACTATTGTTTATATCTAAAATATGAGAAATTACAATAATAAAAAGAAAGACAACTCAAAATATATAAAAAATTCATTTTATAAAGGTAGGTATTATTTGTTGCAGCATTGTTTATAGTGGCAATTAAAACACCTAAAAATAAATGCTTCTCAATAGCTAAATATTTAAAAATACTGTGAAATATTCACATGCTAGATTGTAATTTTTTAGAAAAAAAATAAATTAGATCTATAGCAGAGGACTTCAAGAGAGGTAGTAAGAGAGAAACAAAACATGAAAGAGAGAACATAAGATCTTCTATGTGTGTGACTATGTGAATTGTCTTTATAGTATCAAGCACACAAAAGAATACAAAACACCCATAAGTGTTGACATGGGTTTCTTTGTGAGAGTGCAGCCACAATAGGAGAAGCAAAATGAAGGGGAGCTAAGAAAGAAAGGGAGAGATAGAAAAAAAAGAATGATTATTATTACATAAAAGCATCTATGGAAAATGACTGATTTATGTGGGAGTATAGTTAAGAAAATTAAAAATAATTCGATTAGAACTACAAATACTTGCTTAGAAAAAGATTTGTGACCCCCTTACTACTTTAGTAATATGGCTTGTGCTTATTTGCATTTATAGTAAAAATTTGTATATTAATGTGGGAAAATTGGTGGAGGCCCGAGTAGAAGTGGGAGAGGAAAAAAGAGACTCCTGGGTCAGAATAAACAGCATCAGTGTGATATCTGGCTTCTAATCAGAATTGTTTGTCATCCCAGTTGTGGGATAAGAGAGGGGAAACTAAGTTACTGTTTTTGTGTTAGGGAAAATAAAATAATCACAATTTCACTATGTTTAAGGAAGAGACTATTATTGTTACTATTTTTTAATAATGGGTACTTTAGTTGAGAAAGGAATCTACAGCTAGTATTTTTAATAATATTTTAAAATCTGATGGGATTTTGTTTTTATTTCTTTCCCTAAGTTTATTTATCTCTCTCCTATGTGTGTTCATACACATACTTGTTTGGATTAGATGTGACTATACTGCCCTTGCCACATTTATAGTGGAATGATCACTTCATGAAGGTCAAGAAGGAGATTAGACTTGGGGTGGTGGACACAGATTATAATGTATAGGTGATCTATTATAGCATTGTACACCTGACACCTATATAATTTTTAAATCAATTTCACCCCAATAAATTTAATAAAAAAATAAGTCATCCAGGAAAAAACAAATGAAATAATTATAATAATAATAAAAGAAACACCCAATAGAAACTCTGTCCACAGTTTTGCTGCAACTTCACAGTAATTTTTATCTCTTTCTTTAGCCAAATAGTAGGGCAATGAGAACAGGGTAAGGAAGCTTTGCCCCTGAGTTGGACTTCTCTGAAGTCTGAGACCTCCTCCCACCAACTGTTCAGAAAATAATTATAATAAAAATGATGAGATGAGTGTCTTAGATCGGTCTCTCAGGAAATAAACTCTGAGAAGACAATTCATGTGGAAAAACATTAACCGGGAGCACTCTTAAGATCAGCATTTGTGAGGCAGTGAAGGAGTCATTGCTGGCCAGGGAGAGAAGTTGAACTTCCATCAGCAGAGGCCCCTGTGGAGCCCATGGTGGGTTCTGGAACTGAATTGAATCTCCAGAGTTGTTCAGTCTTGAGACAATGACACAGGATCTTTTTCTCTATCATGGACTAGACATTGACTACAAGCTACCCACAGGGAGAGGATCGTACCTGTAGTGGATTATCTGTGGCTGAGGGCAAGCCCCTGATTACAGTTGGATGGTAGCTGTGAGCCACCAATACTCAGTGCCGGAGCACTGATGCTTTCACCCTGGATATGAAAGGTCTGGACGCGGTACCATAGCATCTTCTACAGTGAGCATCCCAAGTCTTTTTTTACAGAAGGCAATGATAACTTTAGTGTCTTCAGTGAAAATGTGGGGGAAGTGAAGCATAGCAAATTTGTCTTTGAGATAAAAGTTTATATATTTTAAAAACCAACATGTATTTAAAGCCCTTCTTAGAAACCACAAAGGAGTTAAGCTGTGTTCCAACATGCATGGTCCATTACAAGCATTATTAGAGTAAGCCCTTACTTACTGTCCTCTAGAGCAGTGTTTTCTAAGCACTGGTTCACAGACTGGCCCACCAGAAATTTCATGCCGTTTTCCAAAAGAGTTAACCACCTTGATGTTGTTTGAATATTATAGTTTCAATGATCTTGGTTGCATTTGCTTATGTTCAACCTGATTTCTGCCTTAGTGGTCCCCGAAGTAATTATCTTATTTTTACTGGTCCCATTTTGTAAAATGGTAGAAAACCACTGGTCTACACCTTCTTGGAAATTGCCACTTTAAGCAAAATGATGTATAATAAAAATAATTTTACCATAGGCTAATTGATATGAATAAGAGTTAAGTTCCTACGCATATTTCTGGTTACACACAAAAAATCACCAGACGTCTAAATAAAGACCCAAATCACTTCCAATTAATATTGAAATAAATGTAAGGTATGCATACACTTAAGAAAGATAAATAAAAACAAGTAGAATCTTGACTTTCCAATACTCTAATGTCAGTTCATGGTCATGAGTGTCTAGAGTTTATCCCAGCAGCTCAGGGCAGGAGGTGGGACCCACTCTGGACAGGACCATGGCATACATGTGTGCGCACACACCCACTCACTCATGCAGACTGGGAGACAATGTAGACACACACATTCACCTCACCTGCAATCTCTGAGATGTGAGAAGAAGTCAGAGTCTGAAGAAATCCCATGCAGACATGGGAAGAATATGCACAGTCTATCAGTCCATAGACAGCTGCCCGGCTGAGAATCAATATTTTTCTCCTCAATGTTATAACAAAATGACACTGAATGAAGTGCATTTGAGGACCTGCTGTACACCTGAGAACTTTCTATTTTCAAATTTATTGTAGAAACAAGAATAGAAAAATGACAAAATTCTACCTTTGACTATCTAGTGTATGAGAAATCAAGCACAGTTCTAAAAGGCCTTCAAGGCCCAATGATAATGACTTTGTCCTGGGCAGTGTCTTTCCTGCATCTCATGTCACTCAGGGGGGTGACACACAAACACAGGCTTCACCAGCTCAGCAGGCCTAAGACAAAATAAATAAAACAGTGTTGGACACTCACTGGAGCTCAGAAATACTTCTCTTAAAAAGCAGTACCTATTTTGGTAGCATTAAATAAAGCCAAGGTACTTTGATTTTATTTATTTATTTATTTATTTTGATTAAATTTTTTTTATTTATTTATTTTAATGGGGTGACATCAGTAAATCAGGATACATATATTCAAAGATAACATGTCCAGGTTATCTTGTCATTTAATTATGTTGCATACCCATCACCCAAAGTCAGATTGTCCTCTGTCACCTTCTATCTAGTTTTCTTTGTGCCCCACCCCCCCTTCCCTCTCCCTCTCCCCCCTCCCCCCTGTAACCACCACACACTTATCAATGTCTCTTGGTCTCACTTTTATGTCCCATCTACGTATGGAATAATGCAGTTCCTGGTTTTTTCTGATTTACTTATTTCACTCCGTATAATGTTATCAAGATCCCACCATTTTGCTGTAAATGGACCGATGTCATCATTTCTTATGGCTGAGTAGTATTCCATAGTGTATATGTGCCATATCTTCTTTATCCAGTCATCTATTGATGGGCTTTTTGGTTGTTTCCATGTCCTGGCCACTGTGAACAATGCTGCAATGAACATGGGGCTGCATGTGTCTTTACGTATCAATGTTTCTGAGTTTTTGGGGTATTATATATACCCAGTAGAGGGATTGCTGGGTCATAAGGTAGTTCTATTTTCAGTTTTTTGAGGAACCACCATACTTTCTTCCATAATGGTTGTACTACTTTACATTCCCACCAACAGTGGATGAGGGTTCCTTTTTCTCCACAACCTCTCCAACATTTGCTATTACCTGTCTTGTTAATAATAGCTAATCTAACAGGTGTGAGGTGGTATCTCATTGCAGTTTTGATTTGCATTTCTCTAATAGCTAAAGAAGATGAGCATCTTTTCATATATCTGTTGGCCATTTGTACTTACTCCTGGGAGAAGTGTCTGTTCATGTCCTCTTCCCATTTTTTTATTGGATTGTTTGTTTGTTTGTTGTTGAGTTTTATGAGTTCTTTGTATATTTTGGATATTAGGCCCTTATCTGAGCTGTTGTTTAAAAATATCATTTCCCATTTAGTTGGCTTTCTGTTTATTTTGTTATCAGTTTCTCTTGCTGAGCAAAAACTTTAGTCTGATGTAGTCCCATTCATTAATTTTTGCCTTCACTTCTCTTGCCTTTGGAGTCAAATTCATAAAATGCTCTTTAAAGCCCAGGTCCATGAGTTTAGTACCTATGTCTTCTTCTGTGTACTTTATTGTTTCAGGTCTTATGTTTAGATCTTTGATCCATTTTGAGTTAATTTTAGTACAGGGGGACAAACTGTAGTCCAGTTTCATTCTTTTGCATGTGGCTTTCCAGAAAACTGGTACTTTGATTTTAAAAGTAATTGTTGTAATAAGGAGACAAGTATCGAATATAAACAGAAAATAAAATTAAGTGTAAAAGTTTGTACATGCAGGTGTACCTCAATTTTAAGAAATCTAGAATGCAAAAACAGTGATTTTGAAACAAAAGAGAATACTTCATAAAAAAATAAAACACAGCAAACAATCTCTTCAAAGCTTTCTTTTAGAGTTTATATAACATTAGATTTATCAGCAAAGATCATTATATGCATTATTTAAAAAATATAACTACAATCATTTTACTTAAAAATACAGAAACAGTACTGGCCGTTTGGCTCACCGGTAAACATTGGCCCAGTGTGTGGAAATCCCAGGTTTGATTCCTAGGCAAGGCACACAGGAGAAGCAATCATCTGCTTCTCCATCCCCCCCTTCTCCCTCTCTCCCTCTCTCTCTCTTCCTCTCTCACAGCCATGGCTAGAATGGTTCTAGCAAGTTGGTCCTGAGGATGTTTCCATGGCCTCACTTCAGGTGCTGAAATAGCTCGGTTACCGAGCAACAGAGCAGCGGCCCCAGACAGGCAGAACATGACCCTATAGGAGGCTTGTTGGGTGGATCCCAGTCAAGTGCATGCAGGAGTCTGTCTCTCTGCCTCCCTGCCTCTTTTTTTTTATTATTATAATTTTATTTTTTTAATGGGGCAACATCAATAAATCAGGTTACATATATACAAAGATCAACAAGTCCAGGTTATCTTGTCTTTCAATTATGTTGCATACCCATCACCCAAAGTCAGATTGTCCTCTGTCACCTTCTATCTAGTTTTCTTTGTGCCCCTCCCCCTCCCCCTTTCCCTCTCCCTTTCCCCCCTCCCCCCGTAACCACCACACTCTTATCAATGTCTCTTAGTTTCACTTTTCTGTCCCACCTACGTATGGAATAATGCAGTTCCTGGTTTTTTCTGATTTACTTATTTCACTTCGTATAATGTTATCAAGATCCCACCATTTTGCTGTAAATGATCCGATGTCATCATTTCTTATGGCTGAGTAGTATTCCATAGTGTATATGTGCCACATCTTCTTTATCCAGTCGTCTATTGATGGGCTTTTTGGTTGTTTCCATGTCCTGGCCACTGTGAACAATGTTGCAATGAACATGGGGCTGCATGCGTCTTTACGTATCAATGTTTCTGAGTTTTTGGGGTATATACCCAGTAGAGGGATTGCTGGGTCATAAGGTAGTTCTATTTTCAGTTTTTTGAGGAACCACCATACTTTCTTCCATAATAGTTGTACTACTTTACATTCCCACCAACAGTGGATGAGGGTTCCTTTTTCTCCACAGCCTCTCCAACATTTGCTATTACCTGTCTTGTTAATAATATAGCTAATCTAACAGGTGTGAGGTGGTATCTCATTGCAGTTTTGATTTGCATTTCTCTAATAACTAAAGAAGATGAGCATCTTTTCATATATCTGTTGGCCATTAGTACTTCCTTCTGGGAGAAGTGTCTGTTCATGTCCTCTTCCCATTTTTTTATTGGATTGTTTGTTTGTTTGTTGTTGAGTTTTATGAGTTCTTTGTATATTTTGGATATTAGGCCCTTATCTGAGCTGTTGTTTGAAAATATAATTTCCCATTTAGTTGGCTTTCTGTTTATTTTGTTATCAGTTTCTCTTGCTGAGCAAAAACTTCTTAGTCTGATGTAGTCCCATTCATTAATTTTTGCCTTCACTTCTCTTGCCATTGGAGTCAAATTCATAAAATGCTCTTTAAAACCCAGGTCCATGAGTTGAGTACCTATGTCTTCTTCTATGTACTTTATTGTTTCAGGTCTTATGTTTAGAACTTTGATCCATTTTGAGTTAATTTTAGTACAGGGGGACAAACTGTAGTCCAGTTTCATTCTTTTGCATGTGGCTTTCCAGTTTTCCCAGCACCATTTATTGAAGAGGCATTCTTTTCTCCATTGTATGTTCTTGGCCCCTTTATCAAAAATTATTTGACTATATATATGTGGTTTTATTTATGGACTTTCTATTCTGTTCCATTGGTCTGAGTGTCTATTTTTCTGCCAATACCATGCTGTTTTGATTGTCGTGGCCCTATCATATAGTTTGAAGTCAGGTATTGTAATGCCCCCAGCTTCATTCTTTTTCTTTAGGATTGCTTTGGCTATTCGGAGTTTTTTATAGTTCCATATAAATCTGATGATTTTTTGCTCTATTTCTTTAAAAAATATCATTGGAATTTTGATGGGAATTGCATTAAATTTGTATATTGCTTTGGGTAATATAGCCATCTTGATTATATTTATTCTTCCTAACCAAGAACAAGGAATATTCTTCCATCTCATTATATCTTTCTCGATTTCTCTTAACAATGGTTTATAGTTTTCATTATATAAGTCCTTTACATTCTTTGTTATGTTTATTCCTAAGTATTTTATTTTTTTTTGTTGCAATTGTGAAGGGGATTATTCTTTTGAGTTCTTTCTCAATTGTTTCATTGTTGGCATATAGAAAGGCTATTGACTTCTGTATGTTAATTTTGTATCCTGCGACCTTACTGTATTGGCTTATTGTTTCTAGTAGTCTTTTTGTGGATTCTTTGGGGTTTTCGATGTATAGGATCATATCATCTGCAAAAAGTGATACCTTTACTTCTTCTTTTCCAATATGGATGCCTTTTATTTCTTTGTCTTGTCTGATTGCTCTGGCTAGAGCCTCTAGTACCACATTAAATAAGAGTGGAGAGAGTGGACAACCCTGTCTTGTTCCTGATTTAAGGGGGAAAGCCTTGAGTTTAGTGCCATTTAATATGATGTTAGCTGATGGTTTATCATATATGGCCTTTATCATGTTGAGATATTTTCCTTCTATACCCATTTTGTTGAGAGTCTTAAACATAAAATTGTGCTGTACTTTATCAAAAGCCTTTTCTGCATCTATTGATAAGATCATGTGGTTTTTGTTCTTTGTTTTGTTGATATGGTGTATTACGTTAACCGTTTTACGCATGTTGAACCATCCTTGAGGTTCTGGGATGAATCCCACTTGATCATGATGTATTATTTTTTTAATATGTAGTTGTATTCGATTTGCTAGTATTTTGTTTAGTATTTTAGCATCTGTATTCATTAGAGATATTGGTCTGTAGTTTACTTTTTTTGTGCCATCCTTGCCTGGTTTTGGTATGAGGGTTATGTTGGCCTCATAAAATGTGTTTGGAAGTATTGCTTCTTCTTCAATTTTTTGGAAGACTTTCAGTAGAATAGGAACCAAGTCTTCTTTGAATGTTTGATAAAATTCGCTGGTATAGCTGTCAGGTCCTGGACTTTTATTTTTGGGGAGGTTTTTAATGGTTTTTTCTATTTCTTCTCTACTAATAGGTCTGTTTAGGCTTTCTGCTTCTTCTTGACTCAGTCTAGGAAGGTTGTATTGTTCTAGGAATTTATCCATTTCTTCTAGATTGTTGAATTTAGTGGCATAAAATTTTTCATAGTATTCTACAATAATTCTTTGTATATCTACGGTGTCCGTGATGATTTCTCCTCTTTCATTTTGGATTTTGTTTATATGAGTTCTTTCTCTTTTTTCCTTGGTAAGTCTTGCCAAGGGTTTGTCAATTTTTTTTATCTTTTCAAAGAACCAGCTCTTTGTTCTATTAATTTTTTCTATAGTTTTACTGTTCTCTATTTCATTTATTTCTGCTCTGATTTTTATTATCTCCTTTCTTTGGCTAGTTTTGGGTTGTTTTTGTTCTTCTTTTTCTAGTTCCTTAAGGTGGGAAGTTAAGTGGTTCACTTGGGCTGTCTCTTGTTTGTTCATATATGCCTGAAGTGATATGAACTTCCCTCTTATCACTGCTTTTGCTGCATCCCATAGATTCTGATATGCCGTATTGTCATTTTCATTACTCTGTATATATCGTTTGATCTCTGCACTTATTTCTTCTTTGACCCATTCATTTTTTAAAAGTATGTTGTTTAGTTTCCACATTTTTGTGGGATTTTTTTCCTCCTTTTTGCAGTTGAATTCTAGTTTCAAGGCTTTATGATCAGAAAATATGCTTGGTACAACTTCAATTTTTCTGAATTTGCTGATGTTGTTTTTGTGGCCCAATATATGCTCAATTCTTGAGAATGATCCATGTACACTGGAGAAAAATGTATACTCAGTCACTTTGGGATGAAATGTCCTGTAGATGTCTATCATATCCAGGTGTCCTAGTGTTTTGTTTAAGGCCACTATATCTTTGTTGATTCTCTGTTTGGATGACCGATCTAGAGCCATCAACGGTGTATTGAGGTCTCCAAGTATGATTGTATTTTTGTCAGTTTTTGTTTTAAGGTCAATAAGTAGCTGTCTTATATATTTTGGTGCTCCTTGGTTTTGTGCATATATATTAAGAATTGTTATGTCTTCTTGATTCAGTGTTCCCTTAGCCATTATGAAATGGCCATTTTTGTCTCTGAGTACTTTTGTTGTCTTGTAGTCAGCATTATCAGATATGAGTATTGCTATGCCTGCTTTTTTTTGGATGTTATTTGCTTGGAGTATTGTTTTCCAGCCTTTCACTTTGAGTTTGTTTTTATCCTTGTTACTTAGATGAGTTTCCTGTAGGCAGCATACAGTTGGATTGTCTTTTTTAATCCATTCTGCTACTCTGTGTCTTTTTATTGGTGAGTTTAATCCGTTTACATTTAGTGTGATTATTGACACTTGTGAGTTCCCTATTGCCATTTTATAGATTGCTTTCTGTTAGTTTTGTGTCCTGTTTGATCCTTCTCTTTCATTTTTTTATCTTTTGTTTTTATTTGGTTGTATTCCATACATCTTTCCACTGTTGCTATCTTTTTTATTTCATATGCTTCTATGGTGGTTTTTTCAATGGTGGTTACCTTTAGGTAATGAAAAGGGTTCCTACCCTGTTCATTGTAGCACAGTATTTTGTGAGTACTTTTGCACTCCATCGTCCTTTGCTACTGTTAATCTCCATCCTTTCCCCCCTTTCTTTTTGTTGTTGTCACAGTTTAAATTTGGTTTTATTGTGTTCTTCTTGGAGCTTTTACTTGTGGCTTTATTTTTTTTTGTTCTTTGTATCTGATTGGAGAACCCCCTTTAGTAATTCCTGGAGTGGGGGTTTTCTGATGATAAATTCCCTCATCTTTTCTGTATCTGTGAATGTTTTTATTTCTCCTTCATATTTGAAGGATAGCTTTGATGGGTATAGTATTCATGTCTGAAAGTTCCTCTCTTTCAGGACTTTAAATATTGGGGTCCACTCTCTTCTAGCTTGTAGAGTTTCTGCTGAGAAATCTGGTGATAATCTAATGAGCCTTCCTTTATATGTTGTATTCTTCTTTTCCCTGGCTGCCTTGAGAATTTTTTCTTTGCCATTGGTTTGTGCCTATTTCATTATGATGTGCCTTGGAGTAGGTTTGTTGGGCTTAAGAAAACTCGGAGTTCTGTTTGCTTCATGAATTTGAGGCTTTAGTTCTTTCCACAGGCTTGGGAAGTTCTCATCTATTATTTGTTTGAGTATGTTCTCCATTCCATTTTCTCTCTCTTCTCCCTCTGATATACCTATTATTCTTATGTTATTCTTTCTGATGGAGTCAGATAATTCTTGTAGGGCTATCTCATTTTTTTTAATTTTTGAGTCTCTTTCTTCTTCTCTCTGTTGTGCCTCAAGTTGCTTGTCTTCTATTTCACTAATCCTCTCTTCTATCTGGCCTGTTCTATTAGCCAAGCTTGTTACCTTGTTTTTCAGCATGTGAATTGAGTTTTTCATTTCTGTTTGATTTGTTTTTATAGTTTCAATTTCCTTGGACATATATTCTTTGTGTTCATTGAGTTGTTTTCTGAGCTCCCTAAATTGCCTTTCTGTGTTTTCTTGTATATCTCTGAGTATTTTTAGGATTTCTACCTTGAATTCTCTGTCATTAACTCCAAGGTTTCCAATATATTAAATTTTTTCTCCATAGATTTTTCCTCTTCTATCTGTGTTACCTCTCTTTCTTTTGTATCCATGATATTCGATTTTCTCTTCCTTATTGGCATCTGAGGGTGGTTTTGTTGATAGTATTAATGAGATTTAATAAAAAATAAAAAGTTAAAAAAATAAAAAATTGAAAAAAGTTGTTTGTTTTTTTAAAAATTAATAATGAAATAAAGAAAAATAAAATAAAATAAAAATTAAAAAAAAGGAAATTATTCCCCCCCTCCTTTTTTTCTCTCCTCTCCTCTCCCCTCTTTCTTGAGAAAATCTTGTGGTGAACTGTGAATTATATTGTATTTAATAGAACAAACAATGCTTGTAATGGAGGGCCTGAATTGGGGAAAAGTAATAAAGGGGCAAGAAAAAAAAATAAATATAAAAAAAAGGGGTGGGGATATAGACCCACAAAAAGCAAATAATGAAAAAAATTGGATCAAGAATAAAATGATTTGTGTTTAGGTGTTGGTTGACTAAGAGTTATGATGAGTGGAGTAAGAGGGAAACAGGAAAATGGGGGGACAAATTAAAAAATTACTATTGTATTTAGTGGAACAAGAGCTTGATAAAATGGAGAGCCAGGGATGGGAGCACTGCTAGTGAGTTAAAAAGGTGAAATAAAACCCCCCAAAATGCCACAAACATAAGTTTGAGTCCAAGATAAAATAATTTTTTTTGTTATTGAGGTTTGAATGGGAGGAGATGTAAAGGAAAAAGGAAGAAACTAATATAAAGGGAGAAAAGAAGAGAGAGATAGAAAAAAAAGAGGGAACCACTAAAAGAAGAAAAAAGAAAAAAGAGTAGAGAGAGAGAGAGAGAGAGAGTTAAGGGTTTTGGAGTGCAACCCTCATAGAGAGAAAGGAAGAGGAAAGAAAAGATAATGGGAGATGTAACACTTATGGGTAGTGTAGTTCAAGGAGAGGAGAGAGTAAGACTGGTAGGGAGTTAAACGACCAAATTGGAGGAGGAAAAAAAAAAAGAAAAAAGAAAAAAAAATCAAGGATGAAGATAAGAGAAACAAACGAACAAATATAATAAAATGGGATAGGTTATAAAGTCTGCGGATTATTCTGATTTTGAGAGGTTATCTTCTTGCTTTTTCTTTTCTCTCCCTCTTCCTGGTTGGTGACTCTGTACCCTGGGTTCTGCCCCTTTGGCACGCTCAGGTAGAGGTTTGCAGTTGATAAGTCTCTATGGCGATGTCATGTATTGTGCTTCAGTCTCGTTGGCAGTCAAGGCTCATTAGCGTTTATAGGCTCCGACAGTGAGAGAGTCCGTGTTCCAGGAGCCTCTCTCCTAGTCTTTCCTTCCTCAACCAGCAGCCTGAGAATCCAGCTATGGGGTTGCTGCTGCCTCTGCCTGGATAGTAAGAGGCTCAAAGAGCGGGCAACTCCCCACTCTTATTTCCACTCAGCACAGGGCTCTGGGTAAGGCTCAGTCAGTCAGAGCTGCTAGCATAATCAGCCGGGGCTTTCGCCTACTCAAAGACCTCTGGCTCTGTCACTCTGTCCGGTAACATGGGCGGGTCTGCGCACGCAGACCAGGATGTTAGACCGGAAGTCTCGCCCTCTGAGTGAAACCCCCTCGCCCGCACTGAAAAGTTCCAATGTTGGAATTGGCTCTCGCTCGTCCCCGTGTGCCGCTCTTTCAAGGCGCTGGGGCAGCCCATGACTCCGCCCTCAGACCACACAAAGGCCCCCGACTCTGCCCCTCCGTGGGACAACACGGGCTCCCACTCCGGAGGTGCTGGGAGGAGTCTCCTTCCCACTCTCCGTGCGTGCAGACCAGGATGTGAGGCCGGAGTCTCGCCCTCTGAGTGAAACCTCCCGCCCGCACTGAAAAGTTACAGTGTTGGAATTAGCTCTCGCTTCCTCCCCGTGTGCAGCTCTCCCCGGGTGCTGGGGCAGCCCGGAGGCTTTCGGCCCACACAAAGGCCTCTGACTCTGCCTCTCTGTGGAGTAACACAGGCGCACCCTCCAGGGGCTTTGGAAGGAATCTCTTGCCCACTATGCGCCTACCAGGGGATCAGGTAAAATGGGTGTCCCACTTGTCTTTCTTTGTCTGGGTTTGGCACGAGTGTTAGCTGTATTGCCCAGGTTGTCACAGGAACAGTTTTTCCTTGGCTTGGATCTCCGTGCCACAGCCTGGTTCAGCCGTTTGTGCCGCAGCCTGGATCTATTCACCCCCTTTGCCCGCCTTAGTTTCTATATTCTCAGTTTCCAGTGAAAATTGCCCTGTTTAGGTTAGTGAGGAAGGCGGAGCATTTCTTACTCCCTATTTCCTTCGGGGTTTGGTTATATATTTAGCCAATTTTTCGCTCGATCATACCTTTGGGTGTATTGCGAAACATCTGGAGGCTCCAAGGATAGGTTTTTCTGTTTCTGGTTGAAGATCTTGTTGAGGTTTGGGGGAGATTTATCGGTATCACTTCCTACTCCACCATTACTCTGACGTCATCTCCCTGCCTCTTATTTAATAAAAACAAAAACAAACAAACAACAAAACAAACAGAGAGAAAAAAATAACTTAATTTTTTTATGTTTTTATTTAGTATTTTATTGTGGTGGTTTTTCTCTTTCCTGTGACTTTGTATAAGATGAGCTGGCATGTGTGAATACACTGAAGTTTCCTTTTGTTTCTGTCCTCAGAACCCAGATCATGAAATTTATTTGTACATGAGTTTGCCTTCAAATCAGGTTTCCTTCTCTCATTTTAAATATTTCATTTCCTCTCTCAGGTGGTTCCTGGTAAATCCAGTGTGTGCTCAGCTCTCTGTTTAAGAAAGGTGGACAGGGGAGCATGCTCTGTACATGGTTTCAAGGGTTTGAGAACTGCATTCATTAGCTTCTGGCAGAGCACAGACATCACTGTGAAGTAGGTGGGAGGTGTTAATAAATTTGAGGAGGTGGTTGTGGCTGAAAAATGTGCCTGGTAGTCTGTGGAGTCTTTAGTCTCTTTCAATTATGAGCCTGTAGCCTCAGCAAATCATGTAAGGTATGGAGCAAAGCATTAATTATAGGTTTTGCTAACCTGTAGCGTGAGCTGTGAAAAGATCAGAACAGCTGTGGTGTTAATTTGTTAACACTTTAACATGGGTCCCCTCTTTCTAGGATACTCTGTTGAGGGAGCTTATTGTAAGGAAAGAATTCTCAGCTGCATTTTTTACCAGCTCTTCTCCTCAAAGCAGAAGATGTTACCCCACCCTGTAAGCCCTCCAAAGTTAACAACATGGTGCAGTATGTGAGCAAGTTTCTTTTTCCCTGGACTCCAATCACAAGAGACCAAGGGAGTCAAGGTCAGCACCTTGGAGATTTTGCCCACAGCTTCACAGTTCACATTTTTTTTGTTGCAACAGAAGGAGGAAGGGAAGAATTGCATCAGCAAAGCCTGCTCCTCTTAGAACAAAAACTTTCCCAGGAGCTCTAGGCAAGCTATTCCTGTCTCATTACTGCCCTTACCTGTAAGAAAGTGTTTCCTTTTCCCAGTCTCTTCAGAGGGGAGGGCAAGGACAGCTAAGCATTAATGGTAGGAGACACCCAGGGTGTGTGCCACAAGTTCCTTCCATCTTTGCCATCCTGCGAGTCAAAAGGTGCAGCTCTTATGTAGTGGGCTATGCAGCTCATGGCCGCAGCTGTTCTGTGCTCAAAAACTTACAGGACCTTGCCAATTGCACATGCCCTGCAGTATTGGCCCTATAAAACACTGACATATCCTCAACACTTCAATGCTTTTATTTCACTCATTTCTTGAATAGTATTTATCAAAAACTGACTAGAGAGGTAGGCTCTGATGTGTCTTAAAGATAGCAGTGACCTCAGCCATTGTCAGTCGTGGGTTCCAGGCTGGATAGGAGGTGCTCACAGGAGTGAGGACAAGACCCCTGATCAGGGCAGCAGTGGTAGAAAGAGAAAAGAGGAGTTGATGTGAGAAGTATTTAGAAGACACCATCTACAGGTCTTTAGATTGGCAATCTGCATACAGTAAGAGGGAAGAAAGAGTGGCAGCCTTGTGTGACAAGGATGATAGATCCTAGCACTTCTAAATGCAAGAAAGACTGCAGGGAGTTCAGAAGTAAATCATTGAGTGTGGGAAGTGATGATGGTAGTGGCTCCCATTGATAACTTAATCACTGGCCCTGGATACTCATTTAATTCTTCAAGTAGCTCTTGGGCATTGGACTCTGATCATCTCCCTTTCTTTCAGATGAGATTAGGGTTAAAGTGGTTAGATAATTACCCAAGGTTACACCTAGAAAGTGCTGAAGCTGCAATTTGAACTCGCATTCTCTCCTAATTACAATGCATACTACTTCTACCAATGAAACAGTGGAATATACAAACAAATTCTATTTGATCCTGTTAAAATTTCAGGGACTTAAGGGACTTCTAAGTAAACATGTTCAATAACTAGTTGCATAGATAAGTCCGAAGCTTAGGAAAGAAGTTTGGTTGGGCATATAGAAATGTGGATATCATACACATATAAGTGGACAAGATCATTCTGAAAACCTAAGTCAGCTGAGAAATGGGCTCAGGCCTGGGGGAGAAACAGCTTTTAAAAAGTCAGTCCTGCCCTGGCTGGTTGGCTCAGCGGTAGAGCGTCGGCCTAGCGTGCGGAGGACCCGGGTTCGATTCCTGGCCAGGGCACACAGGAGAAGTGCCCATTTGCTTCTCCACCCCTCCGCCGCACTTTCCTCTCTGTCTCTCTCTTCCCCTCCCACAGCCAAGGCTCCATTGGAGCAAAGATGGCCCGGGCGCTGGGGATGGCTCTGTGGCCTCTGCCCCAGGCGCTAGAGTGGCTCTGGTCGCAATATGGCGACGCCCAGGATGGGCAGAGCGTCGTCCCCTGGTGGGCAGAGCATCGCCCCATGGTGGGCGTGCCGGGTGGATCCCGGTCGGGCGCATGCGGGAGTCTGTCTGACTGTCTCTCCCCGTTTCCAGCTTCAGAAAAATGAAAAAAAAATAAATAAATAAAAAAAGTCAGTCCTGGTCCTGGCCTATTAGTTCTGTCAGTTAAGAGCAGTATCTCAAAATGACAAAGTTACAGGTTTGACTCCCCAGTCAGGGCACAAACAAGGAGCAACCAATGAATGAATGACTGAGTGGAATAACAAATGAATACTTTCCATTCTCTTCTTCTCCATCTCCCTCTTTCTTTCTCTATCAGTGAATAAAAAAATTAAGTCCTGGTAGGATAGCTCAGTTGGTTGGAGCATCATCCCAGAGTACAGAGGTTTCTGGTTCAATTCTTTGGTCAGGGCACATACAGGAGCAGCTCAATGTTTGTTTTTCTTTCTCTCTATCAAAAAAAAAAGTTAATCCAGGTGCCAGATCTCTAGAAGGAAACAAAGACCATAAAATAGGAGGGAAATCAGGGAAACCCAGTGCAGAAAGCTGGGTCTTTGAAGAGGAGAGAGTGACCAGCTTTATCAAATACAATAAGGAGATAGTAAAAGCCCTGGCCAGTTGGCTTAGTGGTAGAGTGTCAGCCCAGCGTGTAGATGGCCTGGATTTGATTCCCAGTCAGGGAACACAGAAAAAGCATCCATATGCTTCTCCACCCCTCCACCTCTCATTTCTCTCTCTTTCTCTTCCCCTCCTGAAGCCATGGCTTAACTGGAGTGAGTTGGCCCTGGGATGCTGAGGATGGCTCCGTGGCATCCACCTCAGGCACTAAGAAGAGCTCAGTTGCTGAACAAAAGAGCAACACCTCAGATGGGCAGAACAATGCCCCTAGTGGGCATGCCGGGTGGATCCCAGTGGGGCACGTGCAGGAGTCTGTCTCTCTACTTCCCCATTTCTCACTTCAGAAATAAATAAATAAATAGATAAATAAATCAGGGGTCCCCAAACTTTTTACACAGGGGTCTAGTTCACTGTCCCTCAGACAGTTGGAGGGCCGCCACATAAAGTGCTCCTCTCACTGACCACCAATGAAAGAGGTGCCCCTTCTGGAAGTGCAGCGGGGGCGTGGGGGTGGGCTGAAAAATGGCCTCAGGGGCTGCATGCAGCCGGCGGGCCATGGTTTGGGGATGCCTGATAGATATTAAGGTTAAGAACTTTCCACCAGACTCAACAGTTAGGAGGACACTGATACTTGAGGAGAAACCAAATTTTAACGGTTCAAATGTAAATGAGATGTGAACAAATGGATGCAGCAAATGTGACTTAGTGTTTTTAGAGGACATGAGGAATAAACAGGGGTGTTTTAGTTTGAATGCTTGTTTCAGGATTGGAGGTACTTGAACATGTATGTGGTCAGAGGGGGAGGAGCCAGTAGAGGAAGAATCCTGACGTTTCAGGAAAAGCTTTGGGTAACTGAGGACAATGCTGGAGCACAGAGTGAAGTGGCATGGAGTAGGGACAGACTAGAAAGAAGTCCTCCTCCTCTGAAGTGTAAGGAAAGAGGTGAGGGACAATGTGACTATATTAGGGAATGAGATAAGAAACTGATCAGCATGCCTGGTGACCTTAAGTTTCTCAAAGAAGTAGGAGGGGAGCAGGTGCTACAGGAGTTTAGGAGGGCAAAGGACAGTTTTGTATATACTGAGAGCATCACCTAAACCCTTTAAGACTGTGTATCCCTGTGGATTTTTGGTTCAGAAATTCTAACTTTCTCTGCTGAGAAATGTTTTGCCCAAAATTATGCAGGAATGTCTTAGCCTATGCTTTTCCCACTATATTATGCTGTTTTGATGAGACAAGGCTACCTGTTTCATCATTTTGAAGCAACATTTATGTAAGTGTCATTTTAAATTTTTGCTTCTGTGTATTTTGGCCTCATGACAACTAGTGTATTCATTTCTAAGTGCCTCTTGAAGTGACTAAGAATGGTATCTAAGAAACTAGGACAGTGCCTCCTAGGGTATGTTATCTGTGAACACCCGTCATGTGAGATGCTCCTTAAAACAGGTTCCATTGACAGTGCATTTGGGCCCTGCTGTGTTCAATGCCTCTTCTCACAGAGTCCCACTCCCGGCACACATTAGTATGCTAAAAGCTCCGAGGAAGCAGAAAGTAAAAAAATAAATCAAAACAACAAAAATAAAGAAACATCCCTAGCCTCACATTTCCAAAAATTGCTTTATTACAAACACTACTCTACCATATTTTTAGTTTATAATACCTTGTAATAACATGCAGAAATCATTCTAGAAAATGCCTAACTACCATTGCAAATTACTGTTATCCTGTAAAATACGGAGAAGAGTAAATAACAAAACCTGAGTGGCTTTGTAGTCTGTATGTTATGGTAACTTATTATAATATCTGTCTCTCCTTTTTGACACAAGATTTTGTGCCAACATTAAAAGAGCTATCAATATGGAATTCATATAAAATAACTTTTCAAAAATATTTACTTTTTTATTTTTATATATTTATTTTCCAGATTTTTATTTGGCTTATTTTATTATAAAGCCAATTTATTTTCTTTTTGAATAAGTTATTGGACTCTTACTGAATGCCTTTCATGTGCAAAGCACTAAATTGAGACTACAGTAGTAATACACATATGCTTCTCCTCTGTCCTCAAAGAGTCTGGAATTTTCAGCCTGAATAGTAGAAGTTGAGTTTAAGGCTGACTTCTTATGTAAAATACTTGGAAATCAAATTAGAGAGAGAAATTGTGACGCTAACTGGAGGAGTCCCAGGAAGTGTTATTTAAAGAGGGTCGCAAAGGATAACTAGTTTACCCATTTGAATGGAAAAAGTATACAGTCTCGAAAATAAATGGAAAGTTTAGTAAAGAAAGAATACTTGGTAACATATTGGTGGTCCTGTATACCTAGATAGGACATTTAGATCATATACTATAAACAGCTAGGAGCCTTTATAGAGAAGTTTTAAGTGGAATATTCAAAGAACTACATTTTTACTTTTTAGATTACTGTTACATTCTTTGATAGATGGATTTGTTTATTCAGCTCTAATCTCCCTGTCTACCTGGAAATGGAGATTTTGCTGAGGCACCAGCCTAACCCGATTCTAACTATGTATAGCTTGTCAAGTATCTCTCTCTTTCTGGGATAAATTTATTATTAAGTATCCACTCAGTAATGCCCCACCACCATCCTGGGTCTGAAGATAGGGGGTGAGAGAAATCTTCCACCTCTCCCCTTAGGGTGAACCCTTAAAGACTTCACAGTCAACACCTGTGGTGCTGGGAGAAGTCCTCCAATGACTGACTAGCAGTGCTCAATAAGGAATATGCTGTCGAGGCCCTGGCCGACTGGCTCAGTTGTAAAGCATTGGTCTGGCGTGCAGAAGTCCTGGGTTCAATTCCTGGCCAGGGCACACAGGAGAAGTGCCCATCTGCTTCCCCACCTTTCCCCTTCTTCTTTATCTCTGTGTCTCTCTTCCCCTCCTGCAGCCAAGGATCCATGGGAGCAAAGTTGGTCCAAGCGCTGAGGATGGCTCAGTGACCTCTGCCTCAGATTCTAGAATGTCTCTGGTTGCAGTGGAGTAATGCCCCAGAAGGACCGAGCATGCCGCTTGGTGGGCATGCCAGGTGGATCTGGGTTGGGCACATGTGGGAGTCTCTCTCTGCCTCCCCACTTCTCACTTCAGAAAAAAAAAGAAAACACTGTCAAAAGGCAAATAAAAGGCCGCTGCTTTCTGTCTGTATCCTGCTAGCAAAGATAACAATTACTGAACCTCCAAATAAAAATATCCAGCGTCTTCAACATCCATGCTAATGGCTAAATGAGTCGATAACCCACAGGCTAAGTTCTGCCTGGAATTATTTGCCCATGGTTCTGGCTAAAGTGACAAAAGCTATTCAGTCTCAGTATAGGAGGTACTGCCACCCATAGTCTCGTGCCAGGGACCTATTGGTAGTACCCTGGCCCTGCTTTGCGACTCACCTTTTGCCCTGCAGAGCTTGGGTTTCTAAGTGAAGCTCAGTTTCCTTAGAGTAATAGAGTTAGCAGTGTGTTCCATAACATCGAGTGCACTGCATGGAGCACTCGTAAAGGACCACGGATATTGCAATAAAAATTTCCACACAGATGCCTGACTTCCTCCCTCCCCCTCTTCTCTCTTTTGCCTTTTCCCTGACTCATCTCTCCATTTCCTTTATCTTCCTGCTTGTGTCTTAAGCTGACCTCTCCCACTTATGATAATTCCTAACCTTGGCTAATTAGCACCCACATAATTGAAACTGTCTACTGGACACTCATTTTCTGAACTCAGGCATAAAATGGCATAGGTTTTTCCTGCCTATTCCAGATAAATTCTAAGAAATTCTTGCCATATATGAAGTTAGGAGTGAAAAAGGTAAGAGAAAATATTTAATGAAAACTAATGTGCCCACTGTTATACCTGACTCTTAAGTCTCCAATCTGTGAAAAGAGACATTGCTTGTCCTAGTGGCATTTAAGCCCACTAAAGATAGAATAAAAGCAGACTAATAATTTATAATCTGTGCCCTCTCATTATTCCTTGAGTGTGTTGCAAGGATTGACGAGGGAGTAACTGTAAAGCTCTCAGAACTCCTTAGTGACAGCTGCTTACTAATAAGATGACCCAATTACCAGCCTTATTTTGAATATTGCAACTGTAAAAGAAAGCTAAATCCTTATAGTATTTCTTAAGGATGTATTTCTTCATAAAGCATAACTGTAACAGTAGTCAGAGCTAGACAGGTACTAGAGGGTCATAAAATAAGCTATAAATAGCTGTACCTCTCTTTTGCTAGCCTTTTTACCTTTTGTTTTTTCTCTGTATTTCAGCCCTCTGACTTTCCTATCCTTTCTCTCCATCACTGTCTCTTTTTCTCTCCAGCACTCACTCTCTTTCTTGTACACACATAAACATGAGCCTGGGGATGAATGTTTTGTTATTTGTCCATTGGTTAGGGGAAGGGAAGGTGTTACCTTCAGAAAGTGGGAATGGAAATTTTGTTTCTGTTCACAAGTGTTTCTGCCTGTGTAGAAGTGAGCTGCAGCATCTGGTTTCTTCATGTTGCGGAATCATTATCTTTTCTAAACAATCCATTTTATCATGTCAGATTAAACCATGAAAAACTATCCTTTATCAAAAAATGAGAATCTCATTAGCAGGATCAAAGGCAATTAAGTTACCATTAGTTTACTTTACCAAAGTAAATTTATTGACACTTCATAAACCTAAAAACAATGATGGACAACAACTCTTCACAAAATAAAAACATGAGCCACCGCATGGGAGACATTTTGAAATGCAAAACCTGAAAATGGGATACACAGCTTCCAACAGAAATGGTTGGAAAATTTCTATGGGGTGAGCTAAATAAAGGTTATCGGTCATTCTATGGAAAATAATACACCAATTGATAAATAGAAATAAGACAATTAATTCTTTTTCTTACTCACCACTGAAAACCTGCTTCAAAACCCACCTGTATGATGCAAACTTCATATAAATGTACCCTATACAACACTTACAATGCCAGAGGCCAAAAACAATGACTATAGCGAACAGCGTTTCCTACCATTTATTTGAATGGACCCAGGAATTCCTACTTTTCACACATTTCACATAAACTCTGTAACAGAAACTCCCCATGACATGAATCAGACCTACAACAAAAATTACAAAAATTTATCATTAAACTCAGTGAATTGCACCTCTTGCATTCACAGAAGTCACTTCTACAGAAATGATAGAAAACCCTCTCCCTTTCAAAATACTTGGCCATGAGAGAAAACACTTTACTTGAACAGAAGACTGAATGTTGCCTTCATAGAGGATCCACTCTACTGAACATTATCTGTGCACCTGCGCTAAAGTGTCTTCCCAGAGATGTCCACACTAGGACACCAGAGCATCACGTGGATGGTGAGTTTAAAGGGGAACTTCTTCTTATCCACACCTGTGCCAACAGGTATAATTAGAAAACAATTACAATGAAAATATTCCAAGATACTGCATTAAAATCCTTTCAGGGTCCAGAAAGATTCCAAACTTCCGCCTCACTGGTTTCTGCTCTGAAGGTGACTTATGCCCCCAGGGCATATGTGGCCAAGATGGTGGCATTTCATATTGTGAACACGGTGGAGCTGACCATGCAGTGGAGACAAAAAACAGGTGCTCCTGAGCCCAGATGACACAGACAACCAGGACACAGAATAATCTGGCCCAAAAGGTCAATATTATATCAAGAAAAACCCTACTTTCCATGAAACAGGAATAGTCAAGTACAATACAAACACCTGGTCATTTTGTATCCTGGATCAAAAATGCTGCCTCTCAACTAGCCAAATGGGAGCTCATACAGACAGAACAACACAGACAAAACCACCTGTCTTCAACAATTCGAAAAGAGAGCCCTAGGCTGAGAAGACACCCCATTGAATTATAGACTCACGGAACATCTTTCAACTTCAGACACTAAATATTACGTTCATGAGCCAGACTGGGTCTCTCAATGTCACTGCTTCTTCTCAAGAACCATCATCCAGTCTTTAATAACTTTTTCTTCATGTCACATAGAATATGTATTCCTACTCTTCTGCATTTTAGCATTCACTCTCTAAACTTGTATTATTTTCCTTTGCTAAAATCATGAACAAACTCCTCTCTACAAATACACTTCTTCTTGGTAAAACTCTTAATATACCCAAAATCAAAGTTTGCTACTACTCTCAAAGACCTTCATTTGCACTACATACTAAACCAAAGCATAAAAAATCTCTATATTCTAAAACCTTTATTCTCACCCTCACTCAAACTATACTACAGCATATGATATAGTTTAAAGTTTACAAAAAAATCCTTTTTCCTACTACACCAGTTATTTCCTACTACAGCATCTTCTATTTTGTTGCTCAAAGACACGCTGCCTCACCTTTTCCTCTCGAGTGGATGCTGAAGTACACGCAACTCTCTCAGTGACATGGGATTATCTGCAGCACCAAGAAGTGTCTCTGGAACACATCCTGAAAAGGTAGACCTATCCTGGCCTTCAGGTGCACTTCCAGACCATGGGGCCAAGGGACAAGCATCACATACATCACAGAGGCCACTTAGAACCCACCAGCTTGCCTGCTCAGGACAAAGACTGTGAAACACATTAGGATGAACATTGGATCACATGTGAACCACAGGACATTTCAAAGCATCCTTGCTTTCTCATGACTCATGACAAGCTCTGTAACAGGGCTTCAATAATTTAACTGATCATCGATCACCCTACTTTTTTACTTTCCTACCTCCACCATCTATGGGTTCCTCTTTCAATTTTTGCACAACTGCCAGTTGACCTAAATGGAACTGTACTTTACTGCAAAATACTTCCTGTTCCTAGAACACTTTCCTCCTAGACCTTTCATTTTCAATACTAACAACACTCATCCTATTTTCTTTCTTAACTTAAAAACAATTTTACATAAAATCTCTTCCCAAACGTGTCTATAAACTCATTCTGTCACATGTGAAAACCACACCCAGAGTTTTAATAGTGCTATTGCCTTAGTTTTACTTTACTTATTAAAATACAAAGTAGAGCCTGACTAGGCAGTGGCGCAGTGGATAGAGCATCGAACCGGGATGCCAAGGACCCAGGTTTGAGACCCTGAGGTTGCCAGCTTGAGTGCGAGCTCATCTGGTTTGAGTAAAGCTCACCAGCTTGGACCCACGGTTGCTGGATTGAGCAAGGGGTTACTCAGTCTTCTGTAGCCCCACAGTCAAGGCACATATGAAAAAGTAATCAATGAACAACTAAGGTGTAACAACAAAAAACTAATGATTGATGCTTCTTATCTCTCTCTGTTCCTGTCTGTCCCTATCTATCCCTCTCTCTGACTCTCTCTGTCTCTGTAAAAAAATATTAAAATAAAATACCAAGTAGAGGTAAAGTATACAAAAAGCAAAAAATAGAATAAACCCAGACTACATTGAAAAATTCCTTGTAGCATTTAGCTACCAAAATACACTGCTGTGCTAACTACTCATCAATAAACCTAAACAGCCTACTTCAGGGGTCTCAAACTCAACTCAGCATGTGGGCCACAGAGCAAGATCACAGCCGTTTGGCGGGCCGCACTAGGTCTACAAAAAGCAACTGTTATGCAACACTTTTCTCACTGCAGTTGAAAACAAAAAAAAATCAGTACAACAAGCACAATCGTACATGCAGTTTACTCAGTGTCACAAAACGACCAGAAACTGTAGTTCGCATCACAACTGCTGTTAACTAAGCTAATATCTAGCTAGGATGCTAGAGAAATGAAAAATACAAGTAGGCCCCTAGGCTTACTTAATTTTATCCAAAATATTTTGAACTTCGTGGATTAGTCTGCGGGCCGCACAAAATTGCTCGGCGGGCCGCATGCGGCCCGTGGGCCACGAGTTTGAGACCCCTGGCCTACTTGGTGGGTAACATTAATGGATGCAAATTCAAACACACAATATATATGACAACAAGTTCTCTTTACACAAAAGAAAAAAATTATAATAACTGGTATCAGAACAACCATAGGACCTGACCAGGTGGTAGGGCAGTAGATAAGAGTGTCGCACTGAGATTTGGTGGACCCAGGTTGAAACCCCGACATCACCAGCTTGAGTGTGGGCTCATCCGGTTTGAGCAAAGCTCACCACCTTGAGCCTAATGTTGCTCAGAACATTAGGCTCACTCAGTCTGCTGTAGCCCCCTGGTCAATGCAGATATCAAAAAGTAGTCAATGAGAAACTGAGATGCTGCAATGAAGAATTGATGTTTCTTGTCTCTCTGCCTTCTGATCTGTCTGTCCCTCTCTGTCTCTGTCACAAAAAAGTAAAAATAAAAAAAAAAGAACAACGATAGGAGAAAATAAATGGCACCCCTACATCCTGCCATTCACTAAAATCACTTCCTTTTGAATGTTAATATCCACCCTCAACTAATAGAAAACCTGGAATTGCCTACAAGAAAAAGGAGCAAGACATTCAAAGAATTTAATGATAACCAAAACATTTTAGATGACAAACAGTAGATTCTAAGGCAAAAAATGAACCTACAAATAAAAAACACCAATTTACTCTAATAAATTTAGTACATCAGGAATATCTACATTTACATTGCAATTCCTAACAAAGTCAAATCATACCCCCACCAGCCTAGAAAGCAAAATTGAAATATTCACAGCTTTCACAGGAGATTCAACACACCTCTTTGCATCTGAAATGGAGCATTGCTTTCAAAACTGATACAAGCAATAAAAAATTCTGTAACAGGGTCAAAAGAAATAGATAAAGAACCTAAATAGCCCATAACATTCCATATACATAACTGCTCCACCATACCCTAAATATTTAAATCTACAACACTTCACAAGAATGCTTGCAACTTTTTAAAAACCCTACACATTTCAATACACTAAAATTACATGAACTTTTTCTATAACTCTGATGACTCTCCATGTAGACCCCTGTAAAGAAAGCTGACTATATCATTACATAAACATGAACGTCAAAAGAAATCCTAAACCCCAAATAACTCAGTGCCACCTCCTTAGAAAATAATTTCAAAGGAATGATGATGGAAATTCTATTTCCAAGCCCAGATGGTTGAACATTTCCCTGGCAGTATTTTCAGGACCAAAGGGCATATTCGGCCAACATGGTGGTACAAAATACTTTTAAGAGAGTAAGGTTTCTCCTGGGTGTTATTTCCGAGCAGTGGATACAAGAAACATCTGCTCAGGAACACCTACAATGCACAGGATGTTCACTCAGGACATACATGTTTCTGCCCTTAAAGCTCAATAGTAACCAGAAGACAAACAAACCCTACTCTACATTAAACTGGATAAAGCATGACTAACATAAAATACAAAGACAAGGTCATGTTGCTGATCCTAGATCTCAATTAACATACCTCTTTTCAATGACCCACATGAAAGCTGAAACGCAATAACAATAAATACAAAAATTTATCTTGCAATACCTGCAGCACCACATCCCAGGCTGAGAACACTCAGAAGAAGGGTGAGGAGGACCTCACAACTGAGGACACTTAATCCCACTGTGATAAACCACACTGCGCATGTCCACATCTCTGCTTCTTTTTATAAATCATAAATCACTCATTTGTCACTGTTTATTAACATCACTTCAACTCTTTCCTCCTCTTCTTTTACAGTCTACATTGCACCCTCTAATCTTTCCCTCATTGAAAAGAAAGACTCTGACCAGAATGTGAGCCCACCCCTCATGACCTCCACAAAGCCTATGATGACTTACAGTCTTTAGAATTTCCATGACACTTTGCATCCCTGCCCTAAACTCATTGAAATTTAAAACATAGGTGTCACTACTTTATTTCATCATTATTGAATTTATAACTTACAAAACAGGAAGTTGCCAACACCTCACATGACCTTATTTCTTCCTTTTACCTTCCAAACTAACGATTTTTTTCATCTCTTCCATAGCTACAACCATGAAACAATTGTTATTGCATGTCATATATCTTTATGACATGAGAATCACCTGAAATCTACTGCAAATTAAAAAATTATGTACAGGAGAAATAACTTCCATACATAACTATCTTTCCTATCTAGATACAAAAATATCAACTGCGCCCTGCCAGGTTGGCTCAGTGGATACAGTGCAGCCACAGTGCTGACGTCTCAGGCTTTATTGGGGTAGAGATGGGGGGACCTGACTGATAGTGGCACACTTGATAATCCATCCACCTAGAATTCTGAGGTCCCAGTTTTGAACCACCTGGATTTGTCCACCCTGTTAAGACACATACGGGAATGGGCCCTGGCCCGTTTTCTCAGTGCTGAAATATCAGCTCAGTGTGTGTATATCCTGAATTGGATTCCTGTCCAGGGCACAGATGAGAAGTGCCCATCTCTCTTCTCCACCCCTCCCACTATCACTTTTCTCTCTCTCTCTTTCCCTCCTGCAGCCATGTCTCATTTGGAATATTCCATGTACATAAATGCTTCACTAGAACCCTAAAACTAAACATTAATGCTGATGTTCAAAAACATGTAAAACTTTTTAAAAAACTGCACAGTATGATAAAACAAGGTCCTACTGATGAAGATTCCCCAAAGTTCCATGGACTGTCTTGGTATCTCTCATCATGTTCCACCTACAAACCTGTAAGACAAGGTCATTACAGTATCATTATACTAATGTGTTTTCAAATCAAAGTCTAAAAACAAAGGCCTCAAAATAAATCACTACTACTACAGTTAGAAAATCTTTTCAACAGAAAAGTAACAAAAATCATAAAGAATTCTGATTCCACAAGTGGTAAAGGCTTCAGTTTCAGTACTTTTTCTTTTTTGGACCAAATGTGAATTTTCCCTGAGGGCATGTTTGGCCAAGATAGCAGATCTTCACATTCTCCACTAAGGGGTTGGGGGTGTGTGTGTGTGTGTGAAGATGAGCATTACTTGTCAGCAGTGCACAGATTGAACACATGCCCCTAACACCTTTGAGACAGAGGATCTTCGCTCAAGACAAAGAATGATCCAGCCCAAAAGGTCAATGCTACTCAGAACTCACACCTACTCTAAATGGCATCACATAAAATGTGGAACACACACAGCATGTCAATTGAAATTCTACATCACAAATGCTGACTCTCTTAATTGACCTACCCACCTGGAAGCAGACACCTGAGAAAAAAACAATTTTAATCCATTTTCAAAAATTGCTGAATGGGATTTTAGCCTAAGATGATGCCCCAGAAAACCCAAGAAGTAAGGAACATCTCACAACTTGGACAATGAATCACTCTCTGATAAACCAGACTGGTCATATCAGGATCTCTACTTCTCCTCATGACTCAACTATATTCAATCTTTCACAACTGTTTCAGAATGTCACTAACAATCTTTTTTCCCATTTTTCTACAAGCTAGCATTCACCCTCTAAACTAATATTCTTTTGCTTTGGTAAAATTAAACACGAATTTCTATCTAAAAATACACTTCTTAAAACAATTTTCTTAAGAGACCACAGAACACGGCTATCTACCAGTTTCACATAGCTTCAGTTCCTCTACAATATAAAGCGAACAACAAAGAAACCTATATTCCAGAACCCTGATCTTCAACCTAATTCAAACTATGCTACATCACTTTTAAAATAAAAAAGAACAAAACATTTTTTCTTACCGATAGAGATACATAGCCTAGTTCTTGGAACAAAACATCCAGTACTAGATGCAAACTCATATCTCTTCTTATACCATAAAGGTTTCTCTGTATATCATAGGAAATATTTTCTTCATAAAGTAACTGATGTCACAGCAGCCATGTGAGAAAAAAAATGGACACCCCTACATCCTACTATCTGCAAAAATTACTTTCTGTGGATGTAAAGAGACATACACAACTCATATAAAATGCTGGAACCACCTACACCATAAAACAGCAAGAAATAAAAAAAAAAAGGAAACAAAACCAAAACATATTTGGATACCATGCACTATATTGAAAAGCAAAAAGTGGTCCTATAAATTAGGGCAGAAGTTCATTTCAATACATTCCAATAACTGAATATCTAACTTCAATGCAATAAATAACAAACTAGAATAATAAATCTTGAATAATAAATCATGAACCTAAAATGAAAAAGAGAAAAATTCATAATTATAAAAAGTGACTTTATATACCTCCCTCATTCAGGGATATGGTAAACTTTTAAAAACCAATGCAGACCCCCCAAAAAATAATCTCTAAGGATACAAAAAAACCTATAATTGCCAAATTTCAAGATACATAACTGTAAGGTATTTTCCCCACTGAGGAAGGAAGAAGGGCGTAGCCACAAAGTGTGGAATAGCAAAAGCTTTATTTAGTAGAGCGCATCCTGGATGAGGTTCTAGCCTTTGCACCACCTTTCCTATTTGGGGGTAATTTATAGCTTCGGTAGGGTGGGTGGGTTGATATGACATGGCAAAATTTAATTGGGTGACAAGAGAGTGGTTCTTTTTCAAAGGGCTCCTGGGAAGTTTCTTTTGGTGAGCATGGGTGTGGGCGGTTCTAGCCAAAGTCCCCTGGCTTGGTTCCTCACGTGACCTTTCCCCATTGCCTACTGACCTCACAATAACTATCCCATCATCCCAAACAATATATCTAAAATAATTTTCAAGAATGCTTATAACTCTTTAAAAACTGACCCTACTGAACAATAAACCACCGTCCTAGACATTTCAATGCACTTCAACTACATATGCTCTCTTTAGGCCTCACCACACCATCCATCTAGAAACCTGTAAGTAAAAGTAAGAATAGTATCATCATGTTTACAAATCTTTTCAAAGACACATATTAAACACACATACACAAACACAAAAAAAACAACATAAATTATTGGTACAGTTACAAAATACTTTCAATGGAGAAATAAGAAAACTGCTGTGTTCCTATCATCCTGCTCTCCAGAAATGTGATACCTATGTTAGATTTCTGATCCAACGATTATGATAGTGCAATTTTGTATTCTAAGGAGTGTTGAGGGCTGGGTGTTGTTTGTAAGCACTGATTAGAAAAAACAGAAGCACGTAAGCACCTACAATGCACAACCCTTCACCTGAAACAATAATGGACTTGGCCCAAAAGATCCATCCTGCTCAAAACAAAGACCCTCACCTACATAGAACAACAAGAAGTCTAAATTAGAATACAAACAGGTAATTTTAAATCCTAACTCTGAAATACATTTTTCTCTTTAAATATCACTCAACACCAGGAAGACAAACAATCTAATAAAAAAAACTGGGCAAAAGATATGAATAGACACTTCTCCAAAGAGGACATAAAGATGGCCAATAGGCATATGAAAAAATGCTCAACATCACTAATCATTAGAGAAATGCAAATTAAAACCACAATGAGATATCACCTCACACCAGTCAGAATGGTGCTCAGAATAACACAGAATAAGTGCTGGCGAGGATGTGGAGAAAAGGGAACCCTCCTACACTGCTGGTGGGAATGCAGACTGGTGCAGCCACTGTGAAAACAGTATGGAGATTCCACAAAAAATTAAAAATCAAACTGCCTTTTGACCCAGCTATTTCACTTTTAGGAATATACCCTAAGAGCATCATAGAACTGTTCCAAAATTAGAAATACACACCCATGTTTATGGCAGCATTATTCACAATAGCGAAGATCTGGAAACAGCCCAAGTGTCTGTCAGAGGACGAGTGGATTAAAAAGCTTTGGTACATATATACTATGGAAAACTACTCAGCCATAAGAAATGATGACATTGGATCATTTACAAGAACATGGATGGATCTTTTTTTTTTTTTTTTTTTTTTTTTTTTTTCTTTTTTTTTTTTTTTCATTTTTCTGAAGCTGGAAACGGGGAGAGACAGTCAGACAGACTCCCGCATGCGCCCGACCGGGATCCACCCGGCACGCCCCTGCCCACCAGGGGGCGATAATCTGCCCATCCTGGGCGTCGCCATGTTGCGACCAGAGCCACTCTAGCGCCTGAGGCAGAGGCCACAGAGCCATCCCCAGCGCCCGGGCCATCTTTGCTCCAATGGAGCCTTGGCTGCGGGAGGGGAAGAGAGAGACAGAGAGGAAAGTGCGGCAGAGGGGTGGAGAAGCAAATGGGCGCTTCTCCTGTGTGCCCTGGCCGGGAATCGAACCCGGGTCCTCCGCACGCTAGGCCGACGCTCTACCGCTGAGCCAACCGGCCAGGGCATGGATGGATCTTGATAACATTATACTGAGTAAAATAAGTAAATCAGAAAAAACTAAGAACTATATGATTCCATACATAGATGGGATGTAAAAATGAGACTCAGAGACAAGGACAAGAGTACGATGGTTGCGGGGAGGGAAGGAGATGGAAGGAGTGGGGGGGAGGGGAGGTGCACAAAAAAACAGATAGAAGGTGACGGAAGACAATTTGAGTTTGAGGGAGGGTTATGAAACATAATCAAATGTCAAAATAATCTGGAGAGGTTTTCTCTGAATATATGTACCCTGATTTATCAATGTCACCCCATTAAAATTAATAAAAAAATATCACCATAGATACTCAAAACCAAAGCTGAACAACAACAAACAGAAAACCTCCCATCTTGCCATGTTTGCAATCGACTGCCTTGGTGTGACAAGACACCCCAAAACACTCAGGAGTAGTGGAAATCTCACATGTTATGAGACTGAATCACTCAGAGACAGACCAGACTAAGCATTTACCATCAGCGCTTCTTTTCATGTCACAGAAATCACTTTCATACCTGTGTATGATCACTTCCTATCCTTCATCTTCTATAGATTCCAGAATTTACCATCTAAAGTTTTCCTCCTCAAAAATGAAGACTTTGACCATAGTATATATTCCCCAGACACTCTATGTGGAGCATGGTTAGTGACTAATCATACTTAGGGTTACTACCACAGCGTGCATCCCAGACCTACACTCATTTCAAACAATAAGATGGATGTTACTATTTTACTGACTCATCAGTGTACTTTTAACTCACAAAACAATTTTTGCCAACTCCTCACATTACCTCACTTCTACCTCTTACCTTTTAAGCTTTGACAACTTTCACATGATTTGCACCTACATCAACTACTGATCATGATTACATACTAGCTTTTGGGCCTGGATGACTCATGGCATTCACCTAACATTTATTACAAACAAAAATTTTTACTACATTGGAGGAGAAATAACAGTCATACATAAATATTTCACTGACACAAAAAACTCTCTTGAGTAAATAATACATTACTTCAAATCTGATTAACAGTAAAACAGGTAAAATGCCTGGGAATCTGCTTCACAAGAACAGCATTGATCTATACTAATGAAATTATAAAATGCTACCCAAAGACATGCAGTATTTTCATGCTCTTTAATAATAATTACATGATAGTAATAATAATATTAATATTTTTTTATTTTTTTATTATAATTTTATTTTTTAATGGGCAATATCAATAAATCAGGATACATATATTCAAAGATAACAAGTCCAGGTTATCTTGTCTTTCAATTATGTTGCATACCCATCACCCAAAGTCAGAATGTCCTCTGTCCCCTTCTATCTAGTTTTCTTTGTGCCCCTCCCCCTCCCCCTTTCCCTCTCCTTTTCCCCCCTCCCCCCCGAAACCACCACACTCTTATCAATGTCTCTTAGTTTCACATTTATGTCCCACCTACGTATGGAATAATGCAGTTCCTGTTTTTTTCTGATTTACTTATTTCATTTCGTATAATGTTATCAAGATCCCACCATTTTGCTGTAAATGATCCAATGTCATCATTTCATATGGCTGAGTAGAATTCCATAGTGTATATGTGCTACATCTTCTTTATCCAGTCATCTATTTACAGGCTTTTGGGTTGTTTCCATGTTCTGGCCACTGTGAACAATGCTGCAATGAACATGGGGCTGCATGTGTCTTTACATATCAATGTTTCTGAGTTTTTGGGGTATATACCCAGTAAAGGGATTGCTGGGTCATAAGGTAGTTCTATTTTCAGTTTTTTGAGGAACCACCATACTTTCTTCCATAATGGTTGTACTACTTTACATTCCCACCAACAGTGAATGAGGGTTCCTTTTTCTCCACAGCCTCTCCAACATTTGCTATTACCTGTCTTGTTAATAATAGCTAATCTAACAGGTGTGAGGTGGTATCTCATTGCAGTTTTGATTTGCATTTCTCTAATAACTAAAGAAGATGAGCATCTTTTCATATATCTGTTGGCCATTTGTACTTACTCCTGGGAGAAGTGTCTGTTCATGTCCTCTTCCCATTTTTTTATTGGATTGTTTGTTTGTTTGTTGTTGAGTTTTATGAGTTCTTTGTATATTTTGGATATTAGGCCCTTATCTGAGCTGTTGTTTGAAAATATCATTTCCCATTTAGTTGGCTTTCTGCTTATTTTGTTATCAGTTTCTCTTGCTGAGCAAAAACTTCTTAGTCTGATGGAGTCCCATTCATTAATTTTTGCCTGCACTTCTCTTGCCATTTGAGTCAAATTCATAAAATGCTCTTTAAAGCCCAGGTCCATGAGTTGAGTACCTATGTCTTCTTCTATGTACTTTATTGTTTCAGGTCTTATGTTTAGATCTTTGATCCATTTTGAGTTAATTTTAGTACAGGGGGACAAACTGTCGTCCAGTTTCATTCTTTTGCATGTGGCTTTCCAGTTTTCCCAGCACCATTTATTGAAGAGGCTTTCTTTTCTCCATTGTGTGTTTTTGGCCCCTTTATCAAAAATTATTTGACTATATATATGTGGTTTTATTTCTGGACTTTCTATTCTGTTCCATTGGTCTGAGTGTCTATTTTTCTGCCAATACCATGCTGTTTTGATTGTCGTGGCCCTATCATATAGTTTGAAGTCAGGTATTGTAATGCCCCCAGCTTCATTCTTTTTCTTTAGGATTGCTTTGGCTATTCAGGGTTTTTTATAGTTCCATATAAATCTGATGATTTTTTGCTCCATTTCTTTAAAAAATGTCATTGGAATTTTGATGGGAATTGCATTAAATTTGTATATTGCTTTGGGTAATATAGCCATCTTGATTATATTTATTCTTCCTAACCAAGAACAAGGAATATTCTTCCATCTCATTATATCTTTCTTGATTTCTCTTAACAATGGTTTATAGTTTTCATTATATAAGTCCTTTACATTCTTTGTTATGTTTATTCCTAAGTATTTTATTTTTTTTTTGTTGCAATTGTGAAGGGGATTATTCTTTTGAGTTCGTTCTCAGTTGTTTCATTGTTGGCATATAAAAAGGCTATTGACTTCTGGATGTTAATTTTGTATCCTGCGACCTTACTGTATTGGCTTATTGTTTCTAGTAGTCTTTTTGTGGATTCTTTGGGGTTTTCGATGTATAGGATCATATCATCTGCAAAAAGTGATACCTTTACTTCTTCTTTTCCAATATGGATGCCTTTTATTTCTTTGTCTTGTCTGATTGCTCTGGCTAGAACCTCTAGTACCACATTAAATAAGAGTGGAGAGAGTGGACAACCCTGTCTTGTTCCTGATTTAAGGGGGAAAGCCTTCAGTTTAGTGCCATTTAATATGATGTTAGCTGATGGTTTATCATATATGGCCTTTATCATGTTGAGATATTTTCCTTCTATACCCATTTTGTTGAGAGTCTTAAACATAAAATTGTGCTGTACTTTATCGAAAGCCTTTTCTGCATCTATTGATAAGATCATGTGGTTTTTGTTCTTTGTTTTGTTGATATGGTGTATTACGTTAACCGTTTTACGTATGTTGAACCATCCTTGAGATTCTGGGATGAATCCCACTTGATCATGATGTATTATTTTTTTAATATGTTGTTGTATTCGATTTGCTAGTATTTTGTTTAGTATTTTAGCATCTGTATTCATTAGAGATATTGGTCTGTAGTTTACTTTTTTTGTGCCATCCTTGCCTGGTTTTGGTATGAGGGTTATGTTGGCCTCATAAAATGTGTTTGGAAGTATTGCTTCTTCTTCAATTTTTTGGAAGACTTTGAGTAGAATAGGAACCAAGTCTTCTTTGAATGTTTGATAAAATTCGCTGGTATAGCTGTCAGGTCCTGGACTTTTATTTTTGGGGAGGTTTTTAATGTTTTTTTCTATTTCTTCTCTACTAATAGGTCTGTTTAGGCTTTCTGCTTCTTCTTGACTCAGTCTAGGAAGATTGTATTGTTCTAGGAATTTATCCATTTCTTCTAGATTGTTGAATTTAGTGGCATAAAGTTTTTCATAGTATTCTACAATAATTCTTTGTATATCTACGGTGTCCGTGGTGATTTCTTCTCTTTCATTTTGGATTTTGTTTATATGAGTTCTTTCTCTTTTTTCCTTGGTAAGTCTTGCCAAGGGTTTGTCAATTTTATTGATCTTTTCAAAGAACCAGCTCTTTGTTCTATTAATTTTTTCTATAGTTTTACTGTTCTCTATTTCATTTATTTCTGCTCTGATTTTTATTATCTCCTTTCTTCGGCTGGTTTTGGGTTGTCTTTGTTCTTCTTTTTCTAGTTCCTTAAGGTGTGAAGTTAAGTGGTTCACTTGGGCTGTCTCTTGTTTGTTCATATATGCCTGAAGTGATATGAACTTCCCTCTTATCACTGCTTTTGCTGCATCCCATAGATTCTGATATGTCGTATTGTTATTTTCATTAGTCTGTATATATCTTGATCTCTGCACTTATTTCTTCTTTGACCCATTCATTTTTTAAAAGTATGTTGTTTAGTTTCCACATGTTTGTGATAATTTTTTCCTCCTTCTTGCAGTTGAATTCTAGTTTCAAGGCTTTATGATCAGAAAATATGCTTGGTACAACTTCGATTTTTCTGAATTTGCTGATGTTGCTTTTGTGCCCCAACATATGGTCAGTTCTTGAGAATGATCCATGTACACTGGAGAAAAATGTATACTCAGTCACTTTGGGATGAAATGTCCTGTAGATGTCTATCATATCCAGGTACTCTAGTGTTTTGTTTAAGGCCACTATATCTTTGTTGATTCTCTGTATGGATGACCGATCTAGAGCCGTCAGCGGTGTATTGAGGTCTCCAAGTATGATTGTATTTTTGTCAGTTTTTGTTTTAAGGTCAATAAGTAGCTGTCTTATATATTTTGGTGCTCCTTGGTTTGGTGCATATATATAAAGAATTGTTATGTCTTCTTGATTCAGTGTCCCCTTAGCCATTATGAAATGGCCATTTTTGTCTCTGAGTACTTTTGTTGTCCTGTAGTCAGCATTATCAGATATGAGTATTGCTACACCTGCTTTTTTTTTTTGGATGTTATTTGCTTGGAGTATTGTTTTCCAGCCTTTCACTTTGAATTTGTTTTTATCCTTGTTACTTAGATGAGTTTCCTGTAGGCAGCATACAGTTGGATTTTCTTTTTTAATCCATTCTGCTACTCTGTGCCTTTTTATTGGTGAGTTTAATCCATTTACATTTAGTGTAATTATTGACACTTGTGAGTTCCCTATTGCCATTTTATAGATTGCTTTCTGTTAGTTTTGTGTCTTGTTTGATCTTTCTCTTTCATTTTTCTATCTTTTGTTTTTATTTTGTTGTATTCCATACATCTTTCCTCTGTTGCTATCTTTTTCATCTCATGTGCTTCTGTGGTGGTTTTTTCAATGGTGGTTACCTTTAAGTAATGAAAAGGGTTCCTACCCTGTTCATTGTAGCGCACTATCTTGTGAGTACTTTTGTACTCCATCGTCCTTTGCTACTGTTAATCTCCATCCTCTCCCCTCTTTTTTTTGTTGTTGTCACAGTTTAAATTTGGTTTTATTGTGTTCTTCTTGGAGCTTTTACTTGTGGCTTTATTTTTTTCTATCTGATTGGAGAACCCCCTTTAGTAATTCCTGGAGTGGGGGTTTTCTGATGATAAATTCCCTCATCTTTTCTGTATCTGTGAATGTTTTTATTTCTCCTTCATATTTGAAGGATAGCTTTGATGGGTATAGTATTCGTGGCTGAAAGTTCCTCTCTTTCAGGACTTTAAATATTGGGGTCCACTCTCTTCTAGCTTGTAGAGTTTCTGCTGAGAAATCTGATGATAATCTAATGGGCCTTCCTTTATATGTTGTATTCTTCTTTTCCCTGGCTGCCTTGAGAATTTTTTCTTTGCTGTTGGTTTGTGTCAATTTCATTATGATATGCCTTGGAGTAGGTTTGTTGGGGTTAAGAAAACTTGGAGTTCTGTTTGCTTCTTGAACTTGAGGCTTTAGTTCTTTCCACAGGCTTGGGAAGTTCTCATCTATTATTTGTTTGAGTATGTTCTCCATTCCATTTTCTCTCTCTTCTCCCTCTGATATACCTATTATTCTTATGTTATTCTTTTTGATGGAGTCAGATAATTCTTGTAGGGCTATCTCATTTTTTTTAATTTTTGAGTCTCTTTCTTCTTCTCTGTTGTGCCTCAAGTTGCTTGTCTTCTATTTCACTAATCCTCTCTTCTATCTGGCCTGTTCTATTAGCTAAGCTTGTTACCTTGTTTTTCAGACGTGAATTGAGTTTTTCATTTCTGTTTGATTTGTTTTTATAGTTTCAATTTCCTTGGATATATATTCTTTGTGTTCATTGAGTTGTTTTCTGAGCTCCCTAAATTGCCTTTCTGTGTTTTCTTGTATATCTCTGAGTATTTTTGGGATTTCTATCTTGAATTCTCTGTCATTTAGCTCCAAGGTTTCCAATATATTACCTTTTTTCTCCATAAATTTTTTCCTCATCTATCTGTGTTACCTCTCTTTCTTTTGTATCCATGATATTCGATTTTCTCTTCCTTAATGGCATCTGAGGGTGGTTTTTTTTGATAGTATTAATAAGATTTAATAAAGAAAAAAAGTTTAAAATATAAAAAATCGTTGTGTTTTTTTTAAATTAATAATGAAATAAAGAAAAATAAAATAAAAGAAAAATTAAAAAAAAGGAAATTATTTCCCCCCTCCTTTTTTCCTCTCTTCTCCTTTCCCCTTTTTCTTGAGAAAATCTTGTGGTGAAATGTGAATTATATTGTATTTAATAGAAGAAACAATGCCTGTAATGGAGGGCCTGAATTGGGGAAAAGTAATAAAGGGGCAAGAAAAAAAATAATAAAAAAAAATAAAATAAAAAATAAAAAGGGGGGGTATGGATCCACAAAAAGCAAATAATGAAAAAATTTGGATCAAGTATAAAATGATTTGCGTTTAGGTGTTGGTTGACTAAGAGTTATGATGAGTGGAGTAAGAGGGAAACAGGAAAATGGGGGGACAAATTAAAAAATTACTATTGTATTTAGTGGAACAAGAGCTTGATAAAATGGAGAGCAAGGGATGGGAGCACTGCTAGTGAGTTAAAAAGTTGAAGTAAAAACCTCCCAAAATGCCACAAACATAAGTTTGAGTCCCAGATAAGATAATTTGTTCGTTATTGAGGTTTGAATGAGAGGAGACGTAAAGGAGAAAGGAAGAAACAAATATAGAGGGAGAAAAGAAAGAGAGAGAGAGAAAAAAAAGAGGGAACCACTAAAAGAAGAAAAAAGAAAAAAGAGGAGAGAGAGAGAGAGAGAGAGAGAGAGAGTTAAGGGTTTTGGAGTGCAACCCTCATAGAGAGAAAGGAAGAGGAAAGAAAAGATAATGGGAGATGTAACACTTATGGGTAGTGTAGTTCAAGGAGAGGAGAGAGTAAGACCGGCAGAGAGTTAAACGACCAAATTGGAGGAGGAAAAAAAAAAATCAAGGATGAAGATAAGAGAAACAAATGAACAAATATAATAAAATGGGATAGGTTATAAAGTCTGCGGATTATTCTTGATTTTGAGAGGTTATCTTCTTGCTTTTTCTTTTCTCTCCCTCTTCCTGGTCGGTGACTCTGTTCTCCGGGTTCTGCCCCTTTGGCACGCTCAGGTAGAGGTTTGCAGTTGATAGGTCTCTATGGCGATGTCATGTATTGTGCTTCAGTCTCGTTGGCAGTCAGGGCTCATTAGCATTTATATGCTCTGACAGTGAGAGAGTCTGTGTTCCTGGAGCCTCTCTCCTAGTCTTTCCTTTCTCAATTAGTAGCCTGATAATCCAGCTATGGGGTTGCTGCTGCCTCTGCCTGGATAGTAAGAGGCTCAAAGAGCTGGCAACTCCCACTCTATTCCCACTCAGCGCAGGGCTCTGGGTAAGGCTCAGTCAGTCAGAGCCGCTAGCATAATCAGGCGGGGCTTCCGCCCACTCAAAGACCTCTGGCTCTGCCACTCTGTCCAGTAACAAGGGTGGGCACCCACTTCCGGGGCGCTTGGAGGAAACTCTCGCTCACTATCTGCGCGTGCAGACCAGGATGTCAGGCCGGAAGTCTCGTCCTCTGAGTGAAACCCCCGCCCGCACTGAAAAGTTCCAGCGTTGGAATTGGAACTCGCTCTGTCCCCGTGTGCGGCTTTTTCAACGCCCTGGAGCGGCCTGAGACTCCGCCCTTGGCCCACACAAAGGCCCCCGACTCTGTCCCTCCGTGGGACAACACGGGCTCCCACTCTCAAGGTGCTGGGAGGAGTCTCCTGCCCACTCTCCGTGCACGCAGACCAGGATGTCAGGCCGGAAGTCTTGCCCTCTGAGTGAAACCCGCTGCCCGCACTGAAAAGTTCCAGCATTGGAATTATCTCTCACTTCCTTCCCGTGCGCGGCTCCCTCAGGGCACTGGGGCGGCCCGAGATTCCGCTTTTTGGCCCACACAAAGGCCCCTGACTCTGCCCTTCTGTGGGATAACACGGGCAGGCACTCCCGAGGCACTCGGAGGAATCTCTTGCTCACTATCTGTGCGCGCAGACCAGGATATCAGACCAGTGGCCTCACCCTCTGAGTGAAACCCCCGCCCATATGGAAAAGTTCCAACGTTGCAATTAGTTCTCGCTCCCTCCCTGTGTGTGGCTCTTCCAGGGCGCTGGGGCGGCCCGGAGGCTTTCGGCCCACACAAAGGCCTCTGACTCTGCCTCTCTGTGGGGTAACACGGGCGTACCCTCCCGGGGCTTTGGAAGGAATCTCTCGCCCACTATCTGTGCACGCCGACCAGGAGATCGGGTAAAATGGCTGCCCCGCTTGTCTTTCTTTGTCTGGGTTTGGTGCGAGTGCTAGCTATATTGCCTGGGTTGTCACAGGAACAGTTTTTCCTCGGCTTGGATCTCTGTGCCACAACCTGGTTCGGCTGTTTGTGCCGTGGCCTGGATCTATTCACCCCCTTTGCCTGCCTTAGTTTCTATATTCTCAGTTTCCAGTGAAAGCCACCCTGTTTAGGTTAGTGAGGAAGGTGGAGCATTTCTTACTCCCTATTTCCTTAGGGGTTTGGTTATATATTTAGCCAATTTTTCACTTGATCATACCTTTGGGTGTATTGCGAAACATCTGGAGGCTCCAAGGATAGGTTTTTCTGTTTCTGGTTGAAGATCTTGTTGAGGTTTGGGGGAGATTTATCGGTATCGCTTCCTACCCCGCTATTACTCTGACGTCATCTTCAATAATATTAATATTAATGATAAAAATAATTAGCCTGACCTGGGATGGCATGCTGGATGAAGCGTGGACCTGGAATGCTGATGTCGCCTTGGAAACAGCAGGTTTGCCTGATCAAAGCGCATCCCAGGTGACTACAGCGGATGAATATTTCCCCGCTCCTCTCTCTCCTCTCTCTAAAATCAGTAACTAAAACCTTTTTAGAAAAAGATTTATATTGTTTTCTCAACATCATCCACATTGAAAAAAAATTGCTCCCACTGGAAGTTCTCACTTACACTGGAAGTGGGACATATGCCCCACAAACTGTCAGGGGATTCTTCTCTGCTCCTCACAACCAGCTGCTGCTCCTCCTGCCCCAACTCCTCCCTCCTGTTCCTCCACCCCTCCTGACATCCCGGGGTCCAGGGATCCTCTCACCTCTACACCACTGACCCAGAGAGAATAGCCCCTGCCTGGCAGCACCTGGCCTCACATCCACTGACATCCTCCCTCTTCCCATGCAAAGTCCTCACCTTGGGTCTGGGCCCCATTTCCCTCCAGTCCAGCTTGGTACCTTTCTCTTGACCCCACCTCTCCTCTCTGGCTGGTCAGCCTCTGGGGGATGGACCCTGCCGCTCATACCTGACTTTAGTTTTTTCTGGCTCATTCACATGAAAACACTCATTTACCAGGGACACTCGTGCATGTTTATCTTAGCAAAATAAATTCATTTACACTTCATAAAACTGAGAACTACAATGAAAAAGACATGTTCCTTACACAATCAAAACTTGTACCACCACAAGGGAGATATTCTGAAATGCAAAAACAGTAAGGGAATGTGCAGATTCCAAGGGAAATGGTGGGAAAATTTCTATGAGGTGCACCGAATAAAGGTTGATGATTTTTTTATGAAAAATATTACATTAATTAACTAATAAATAGGAAGAGTACAATTAATTCCTTCTCCTACTCACCACTGTAAACCTACTTTGGAACTCACCTGTGTTATGCAAACGTTATACAAATGGACATTATACAACAGTTAGTATGGCTGAGGGCAAAAACCATGACTACAAAGAACAACGCTTTTTACCACTGAGCTGGATGGACCCGGGAGTTCCTGCTTTTCATGCACTGCACAGAACTTGAAAACAGAAGCTTCCAATGACATACAGCAGAACTGCAAAAAACCAAAAAAGTTTACCATCGAAATAGATGAATCACACCTTTCTTCTTCAGAAACAAGAGGACACCTCTGCCATCTTCTTCAAATATAATCAGTAAGGAGAGAAAACACTTAACGTGAATAGCAAAGTAGATTCCTCCTTGGTAGGGGACCTGTTCTGCAGGACCTTCTCTGCGCACCTGTGTAAGGTGTCATTTCCCCAGATGCCCACACAAGGGTGCCAGGGCATCGCACAAACAGCAGCTGTAAAGGCGACTGTGTTCTGCTCCACACCTGCAGTGACACACAGAATCTATGTATCTTTCTCTCCTTACAGTTCCTTTAGAAATCTGCAACAAACATTAACTGCACAGTCCGTATACTTGTAATTTGTAAAATACTTTTAAATAAACCCTAAGAACAATAACAAGGGCACTTACAATATAATTGCAACTGAAACCTAATAACATTATGCACCAAAATACAGGAAATTCTAACTGTCTTACCTGCACCCATGAGCAAAGAAGAAAACCTGACACTTTATTACTTTTCCACTTTTCTTCACCGCCTTTGAAAGTAACCCCATGGCACCTCATCTTCATGTGGCCTGGACAATGGCAACACCTGGAGCCCGACCCTAGGTCCCTGGGTCCCTTTTCACCACGGCTCTGGACTGCACTGCACCTGAGTCCTCCAGCCCTACACCTCACCTCTCCCATCCTCTCCACTCCTCCCACACACCTCTGTCCTCCAGACCCTCCACAGCCCTCATTCGTTCATTATCTTTCAGGGATGCATCCAGTTAGAAAGTGCCAGAACCCAATCAGAATTGTGGACCTAAAGTTTATTGAACAAAAATCATAAAGATAGCCCTGGCCAGTTCATTCAGTGGATAGACTGCCCAGCATATGGACAACCCAGGTTCCATTCTGGGTCAAGGCAGATGGAGAAAGGGCCATCTGCTTCTCCCCATTCCTTTCTCTCCCTCTCGAGCAATAAAGCATGGCCCCAGTGCTGTCAGCCTCAGGATCTGAAAACAGCTCTGTACTGGAGCATCTGCCCAGATGGGGTTGATACATGGCTTCTGATGGGGAAGTTTACATCATTATCTCTCCTCCTCTCATCTAAAAAATAGGTTATTATGATACAGGAGATAAAATTAAAAATGACTCTTTAAGAAATTATCCAATAATACAAAGATGAATCACGAACACAGACCAAATCTTTGCTCACCACATATCTAATCAAATATTTCTGCTTCATACAGTGACACAAAGACAATAACAATGACTTTTCTCATCAAAATTCACATGGCTCTCTAAATCAAATAACCACACTGAAAAATGGCTTTCTAGCTAAACACAAATCTAGCCTGGTAACACAGTGTGGACAAAAAGGGGTTCTGTGGATAGGGTTCGTCTCATGATCTGATAGAAAATTCCATTTTCCCCTCTCATGGTCATTGATCTGGAAACCTGTGAGGCAAGGAAATGGTGATACCCATGCCATTAACACAATTTCAAATAAAATTCTAAAACAACCCCCCAAATAAATCACTACTACAGTTAAAATGTAATAAAATGATAAAAATGTTACATTTCAACTTTCTATAAGTCAAATTTGCCCCCAGGGCATATTCAGCCAAGATGGTGGCCTTTCACATTACAGAGAGGGTGAGGGTTACTGGCAAGCAGTGCACACACTAACAGGTGCTGCTGTGCACCTACTGTGCAGAGAGCCTTCACCCCCATCTAAAAGTGCCGGGCAAAAACATCTATATTATTGAAAACACAAGCGCTACTTTATGGAAAACAAAATGAAGAGCTCATGACCACACAAACAGCATGTCCTTTGGCATCCTACCCCTCAAAGGATTCCTCTCTTCCTGGATGACATGGAGGCTGAAACTGAAAGAACAACAACAACAAACACAAAACCTGCCATCTTCAAAAGATTGCCTACAGGTGTCATAGGCTCAGGAGACACCTGAAAAAGTCATGTGCACCTTTTCCCTGAAACTGCACATGACCCACCATTTACAACACATGTATGACAAATATAATCTTCAATGGAAAACATCTTTTTCAGAATATTATGCCTTTGAAAATTAGGTTTTAGAACTACTAATATTCCAACTCTCCAAGGTGATCACTTGCAACAAAAACATACTAACAAGATTCCTAATCTCTTCACGTACATTACAGTCAAACATTATACATTTTACAGCCCTGCTTGGGTGGCCTGATGTAGTCAACATCGACCATGCAAAACATGGTGGATTCGACCTGTGATGCCCCCCCCCCCCCACCACCACTGTCAGGACACTGCAAAAGCACACAACTACTTAGAGCACCTAAGTTAAACAACACAAGCTTGTACCACCCTCTCCATCTTTCTCTCCCTCTCTCTCCAAACCCCTACCCCTGATAACCACTTAACTTTTTTCCCTGTATCCATCAGTAAACTCAGTGCTTTTCCTCTCAGGACCATGGAGAGCACTCCTGAGCCGCCAGGACACTGTTCACCTGCCTCATCAAAATAAAATAATCTGAAATGACCACTGTCTCTGGCACATGTCCTGACTGAGCAAAGCTATCCTGGGCATTCACTTAACACCGATGCCAGGAAGTCCCAGGCGTGAGTGCCATAAGGTTGAAGAGGCAACTGCAAAACCCCCTGCCTGCCTGCCTGCCAGGGCAAAAGAAGATCTGCCATTGTAAGACACAAAATCACTTCATGAATCACTGTGGGTATCTGGCCTCCATTGCTTTCTCATGGCTCCTACATGCCCATTTCATGCTTGATCTGTAATATACCTTACCAAACTGTGGACAATTGCCAATGTGTGAGTCTCTCAGCAGACCTGAAGGGGGACACGATGTCACATACACAATACTTTCCCTTTCTAGGATGCCTTGCATCCAGACCCTTCCCACATTTAGAATGCTAAGGACTCTGTTAATATTCTATGAATTATTCCAGTTAAAACAAATTAAAAAAGTTTTACATACTTATGCCAATTTCCAAAACATGTCTATAACTGTATTACAATACAATTTAAAACATTGACCACATTTTTAATTATCCTATTGCCTTATGCTCACTTTATGAACTAAAACATAAAGGATGATTTTGGAAAAGTCCATCTGTGGAAGAAAGCCTGAAAATGCATAACACTTCCTTGTATTCTATAGCTAATGAAATAAAACAGTACATGGCAACCTTCTAAATACACAATTTGCACAAAGCGAAGATGTGGTGATAAATGTAAATTTATATAAAATTTTTGTAGACTAAAGACTTCTCCTTAAATCATGAGCCCATAGAAATAAGAACCAAATTAAATTTACACAATGTATGGTACACTGCAAAACTGGTCCTGTCCCAGTAGAGCCCAAGCTCTACATAGATCAGGCCTTCCCAAAGATGTCTATACATGAAACATAATGTCACACATGAAAACATTGCCCACACTTTTAATAATGCTATTCCCCTAGTTTCACTTCACCTATTAAAATACAAAATATAAGGAAAGTATACAAAAAGCAGTGGATAGAAGAAAGCATGACTACATTGAATAATTTCCTTCTGGCATACAGCTACTAAAATGAACTGCTGGGCTAACTCCTTATCAATAAACATAAATAGCGTAATTATTGGCACACATTAATGGATGAAAATTCAGACACATATTATATATGACAAAGGTTTCTCTTTACATGAAAGAAAAATTTATCATGATATAATGACTGGTATCAAAACAAACATGTGAAAAAATATATTGTACCACTACATCCTGACATCCACCGAAATAATTTCCTTCTGGAAGTTAATAGCTACCCGCAACTAATATAAAACCCTGGAGCTGCCTAGAACATAAGGCAGCAAGACATTAAAATAACTAAAAAAACTCACCAAAAATATTGGGTAAAATACAGTAGATTTTAAGGCAAAAATTGACCCTATAAAAAACATAAAATCCTTTTAATAGGTTCAGTAGACTGGGAGTATCTACATTCACATGCAATTCATAACAAACTCAAATAACACACACCTAAAAGATAAAATACAAATATTTGTAAAAAGGCAATTGAACACAACTCTCTTAATCAGCAATAGAGCATAGCTTTTGAAAATGAGGTGTGCAACAAAATAATCTGTAAATAATAATAATAATAACCTAAGTGGCACATAACATTCCATAAACATAACTACTCCACCATACTGCAAATATTCAAATCTACCATGCTTGCAAGAATGCTTGCCACTTTTTAAAAACTGACCCTAATGGATGATAGACCACCTTCCTACACATTTCAAGAGACTAAAGTTTCATTAACTTTCTTTATAGCTCTTCCGACCCTCCATCTAGAATCCTTTAGGAAAGGTGATGACAGTATCATTACATAAACATGTTATTGTTATCAAATGAACATAAAGAAATACAAAATTAAATCAATGCTAGCCTTACAAAATAATTTCAAAGGAACAATTATGAAAATACTATTTCCAAGGCCAGATCACTCAAAGCTTCCAAAGCTGTGCTTTCTGGACCAAAGGTGAATATGCCCTGGGGGCACATTTGGCCTAAGTGGCTCTGTTTTATATTATCAAGAGCACGGGAATCTGGCTGGGTGTTAATTCCAGGCAGTGAGTACAAGTAACAGCTCCTCACAAGCACCTACAATGCACACGACGTTCCCCCAGGACACACAATGATCCTGCCCAAAAGCTCAATAGTATTCAGAAGACAAACCCTACCCCACAAAAAAAAACATAATGAAGAGTAACATAAATACAAACAGCAGGTTGGTTTACTGATCTTACATGAGGCGCAGAAGCATATGCCCTACTAACAGTCCGGGAGCTCTTCTCTCCTTGCGGCCAGCTGCACCTACTCCCCAACCTCTCGCTCTCTCTCATCCCATCTGCTTTTCTTCCCCTGTTATCTCCCGCTTGTTGCCTCGTCCCCTTCGCCTTATCTGGAACTTGCCCACCGGGCGCGGCCTAATTTTTCTCGCCCGGCCCGCCCCGCCCCACATCTCTGTCTTACCTTAGGCCTCGCGACAGGCCCTGCAGATCACACACCACTTTAGTTTACAATAGCTCATTTACATAAAAACAGCCAGGAACCAGGTACCATCATTCACCTTTACTTTAGCAAAATAAATTCGCTGACACTTCCTAAAACTACAAACTACCATGAAAAAGGCCTTCTTTATAGAACATAAACAGGACCCACATCACAGGAGACATTATGAAATTCTATAATATATCCGTAAAGGGACACGCAGATTGCAAGGAAACGGTGGCATAAGTTCTACAGGGTGGGGCAAATAAAGGGTGACAGTCATTCTACTGAAAATAATAGTAAATATGATTACAACTATTAATTCCTTCTCACAGTCACAACGGAAAATCTACTCTGGAGCCCTCCTGTATTAGGCAAACGTTACACAAATAGATATTATACAGCTGTTGTTATGATTGAGGGCAAAAACCATCACTGCAAACAGTAGCGCTTCCTATCGATACGCTTTATTCACTTGGTAATTCCAACTTTTCCTTTACTTAATATAAACTCTGTAAAATAAACTCCCACTTACAACACAGTTAAAAAAAAGAAAGAAAAATTATAATTGAAATATATTCAACACACCTCTCTTATTCAGAGACGAACCATCACTCCTTCAAAACGATAGACACCCTGCTTCAAAAAAAAAAATCGATAAGGACAGAAAAAACCTTACCTGAACTGCAGAGTAGATTTCGCCTTCGTAGAGGATCCGCCGTACTGTGCCCCTTCCTGCGTTACAGTGTCATTCCCCAAGATGCCCACACGAGGGCGCCAGGGTATTGCGCTGACCGCCTGATTGAAAAGAACGGCATTAGACTAAACACGATGTATCTTCCCCTCCTGGCGGTTTCTCTAAAAATCCGCAACAAAAAGTAACTGCGGAGCCCTTATGGCTACAAGTTAACAAATGCACTTCTCAACAACCCACAAAATACACTAAACTGGCGGTTACAATGCCAATGGAACTGAAACATAATAAAAACACCGCGCACCGATACACAGGAAACTTGAACAGTCTTCCCTGCAAAGATGAGCAATAAAGAAAACCTGATGGTGCCCCACATTCTCACTTCCCTTCAGAACCTACGTTAAATTAATACATCGGATGCATTTCACCTCACGCCGCCTTGGCGACCGCTTCCCGGGCTGTGGTCCCAATGCCTCTTCTCACCGCGGGTGGGAACTGCTCGGTGCCTGAGCCTGCCCTGCACCTGCCTCTCCCCTCCTCCTTTCTTCTTCCAGCGCCTGTGGCCTTGGGACCCGCCACGCCCCTCACTGTTCTAGGTTTTCAGGGACCCATCAAAATAGAAAAAGCCCAGGACTTTATACAATTAGAATCAACTCTTTTAAAAAAACTATTCACATAATAAAAACACAAGCCAGAAAGGGAGAGAACATCTTTACTCACCATTTACCGGATGAAACATTTCTGTTCCATAAACCGAGAAAACTACAATGCATTTCTGATCAATTCTCACATAGCACTCTAAAACAAACAGCCCCACTGAAAATGAATTTGTATCTAAACAGACACCAGGTCGAAGAACACAGTGTGGACAAGAAAGGGTTCAGTGGAATGGTTCCTCCACCTGATCCGATAGAAATTTCCAAATTGAACAGGTCGAGGTGGGAACTCAAACTCTCAGCAGATCACTTCTTTGCCAAAAGGCTTCTCTTTGCCCTCACTGAGCTGTGTCTGGCCACTCTGTGCACTGGGCACAGAGGTGAGCTTTACACCCAGAAAGCCGGAGGCACAGGGAAGATTTGGAACTAAACAAAAGACTGCAGAGGACACATGCAGCACTTCAAGGGCACACTCACACACTGGAAGCAAAAGTACCATTGACTAATTTAATAATAAGTGACTGGGCAGACCAATGAAAGCAAATGGGTAAACGTATAAACTTATATGTATGCATATGTACATAAAAGCAAACACAGAAGTAAAAAAAGAAAGATAACCCTAAACCAGAAATAAAAAAGAAAGAAGAGTAATAAATAAATTTAAAAATAATTTACGTAGGAAAAGAATGAGATGATTTATTGTGTACATGACTGAAAAAAATAGGGAAATAAATAAGCAAGGTAAAAAATTAATTAATTAAACCTATTCAAAGAATCGACATCTCAGTATTTGAACAACATACATAGCAGAAAAAGTAGTACACACACCGAGGTATTAACCGGCCAAATCTGAGAACATATGTCCAAACTCATACTTACACAGAAGAAAGTGACACAACTAACAAAATCTCTCAGTTCCATTACTGTGTGCATCGCCAAATCGAAAAGGAAAACAGAATGAACCAAAACATTCCTTCCCTTCCAAGAAACATTGCCTCCATGTCTCTATCACACCACTTGAGTGAAGGAAAAATATTGCACCTTTGAGTCTTCATTAAACTCTCTCCTTCCTACCTCCGATGAGGAATCAGGAGTGATGTTTCTCCTCAGCACTGTTCTCTTCTGAGCAAAGGACATGGGATCTTAACATATTAAAATTTTAAAATATTTATTTATTAATTATACAGAGGGGAGAGAGAGAGAGTGTGTGTGTGTGTAAGAAAGGGGGAAGAGCAGAAAGCATCAACTTCAACTCCCATAGGTGCCTTGACCAGACAAGTGCAGGGTTTTGAACCAGCAACCTCAAAGTTCCAAGTCGACTCTCTCCACAGCGCCACCACAGGGCAGGCCAACATAATGAATTTTGACGTACTGACATCATTTTCAGACAGCGATCCTGTAGAAAACCTTCAGGGCTTATGGGTATACTCACATACTGATGCCAAGAGACTGAAACAGGCCTGGCCTGTGGTGGCGCAGTGGGGTAAAGCGTTGACCTGGAACACTGAGGTTGCCGGTTTGAAACTTTGGGCTTGCCTGGTCAAGGCACATGTGGGAGTTGATGCTTCCTGCTCCTCTCCCCTTTCTCTCTCTCTCTCCAAAAATTAATAAGTAAGATATTTTTAAAAAATTAAAAAAAAAGAGAGACTGAAAGAGACGGCCCCTATAAAATGTGATATGTTCAAGACATCCACAAGAGAGCACCAAATTAAATTTTTACAACATTTTTTAGGAATCAGCCACTCAGCCGGACACCCCGAGGAGCACAGCAGAACTGAGCCCAGGAAAATTTCTCAGTGGGAGAGAATGGAGGATCCTGAAACAGGACCTCTCTTTCCTAGCATAATTTGTAAAAGAATAACCTCAGAAATGACACAGCCCTGTCACATAAGCTGTCGCTCTTTCCAGAGAACCAGCCTCCTTTCCCAAGAGCCCAGAGTCCTAGGAATTATACAAACAGGCTCATCTCGTCATGATACCACTCTGGTGATATACGACCGATCTAAGAATTAGGAAAACAGGAGACACTCCCTGCACGCAGAGATCACCGCATGGGATCCTGTGAAATACAGCAAAACTCGGGTACAGGGCGTCACAGAGGAGCGCTCCCGAGGGGCGCGTATGTACTCCCTACTCCGGCAACACGCTTCACGGCCTGTGCGTCTCAGTGTACTGAGGGGGGTTCCGCTGCGCCGGAATGGCGTCAGGCTGAGCACGTGGGGCAGACCGGGGCGGTACCCCACGGCGGGGTCTCTGGCAGAAGCGCAACAAGGCCAGGTGCATGTGAGGTGACTGGGAACACGCGGCTCACGGGACCCCCACTTGTTCTTCCATATCCTGCCTGTTCACTAGGACCTACCGCCCCAGACAGGCTAATTCCTCTTTCTTAGAGAACTCAGGATCTCGTCCCTCACCACCGCCTTGAACCTCAAGTTACTGTACCTATAAAACCTGGGAAATGAAAACAGTGTCACCTCTGCTAAAATTAAAGGGCTACGGAAAACCCTATACTGTGCACTTATACAAGATGACCTTGCAAAAAAGAAAAATACCTACTTGAATGGTGTCAAAATTCTGTACTAATGCCGACAACGCTCCCAAATGCAAAGAGCAGCGGAAAAAACTATTTCTGTTGCGGCATCCCTTACCCGTTCCTCAGCTCTCTAGGAGACAGACCTGAGACTCCCGCTGCATCCAAACACCACTCGTCAGGTCTCTCACTTCAGGGACCGAACCACAACTACCCAGAGTCTTCTCAGGCCTTTCTTTTTCCTTGGAAACACAGAAAACTACACCTCTAATGAAGTGACACCCAGTAAGACATAAACGTAGCAACGAAGACACTTTTTGTTTGGTGCATATGGTCCCTGCCCACCAGCAGCATCTGGACAGCGATGGTGTAAGAATTAAAAGGCTTGTTTTATAAACGTCCAGCCCTGCGTGCAGTCAGGTCCTGTCTGCTCCCTTCCTCGGACCTCTGGACCCTCCGCGGTGATACATGCGGCTCCCACCCACAGGACCTGGGTCACTGTTTCCACGCTGCTCTGAACAGGAAAACTGCTTTCTTCCTTTCCCGCCCCCAGGACGCTGGAGGACGAGGCGACTGAAGCGGAGATGAGCCAGGAGCCTCTCGCCGCGCACCCTCTCCGAGCCCCTGCCGCTGAGGACGCCGGCTCCCCGCCGCGCCTGACCGCGTCCTCCTCCCACCGCCCGGGAGAAGCTGCAGGACTGGACTTAGACTCACCCGTGACCCAGCGCGCTCCGCTCTGCTCTCTCGGCCTTTCCACCCACAGAAGAGAAACCCTCCAACCCCAAACCTACCAGGTCCCGTGTCCCGTCCACACCTCCTCCTCGGGCCCACGTCCCGCACAAACGACTCGGCTCGCTCTCTCTCTCTCTCTCTCTCTCTCTCTCTCATTCCGCGCCAATCGCCCCCCCGTCCGCCCCGACCCCTCCGCAAACCTCCTCCCTGAGCCCCTCGCTCAGCGCCTCACGGACACCCCTCGGCCCGGCCCCCCGAGGACAGCCCCGTCCGACTCCGGCTGCGGCCCGGCACCCTCACCTCTCGGCTGGGCGCCTCTCGCCCCGACCTGCTCGGTTCACAGCCACGTTCGACGCCGCGTCCCTCCCCACCGTCCCCTGGCGCGGCCGGGCCCCTTCTCCCTCTTCCCGGGGCTCCCCTCCCCCTCCGCCTCGCCGTCCCCTGTCACAGCCCTGCTGCCTTCTCCTCAGCTGCTCGCGCTGCAGGTCGCCGCGCCCTCCCGACGGAGCCCCCGCCCCAGCCGCGCTGACGGCGCCTCGCCCTCCCGACTCCCGCCCGGCGACGCCGGCGTGTAGACGCGTCCGAGCTGCGCCCCGGACCTCGCGCGGGAGCGGCAGCGGCCCAGAGGGCGCCCCACCCTGCCGGCTGCTGCCGGCGTCCTCGGCCGGGAGCCTGGCTGGCGAGGTCTACTGGCCACAGCGTCCCGGCGGTGCGGGGAGATTCCACCGGGCAGTTCGAGAAGGACGGTCCCCAAGTTCCTTTAGAACGGGCTGGCGACACTTCTGTTTCTTTAAGGATTTTATATTCGGAGCCCTTCTGAGGGAGGTTCTTCGCTTGCCAGTATTTTATTTAACAGTAATTAATGTAGGTACCGGGTTGATGGACACACAACACACATGATATTTTGTGCTCTTGGCTTACCTAGCTAAGCGGGTGATAAAAAAATAGAGATGCCACTGTATGTTCAGGCAACTACTATGCAGGAAAAGAACAGAATGCTGTCAGGAGCAGACACGAATGATCTGGAACGTCTGTCTTGCAAAAAGCTGTTTGGAGGCCCAGAGCTAAAGCTTCAGGAGTCGGGGCCTAGGACGCGCACCTGGTGCGCCCACCGTTAAATCTACCTCTGCTCGCAGTTAAGTTGTTCCAACTGGAAAAGGCCAAAATTAAAAAAAACAAAACAAAACAAAACAAAAACAGCCGCCCATTATTTATCCCCCTTCCCTGCCTTAACCTAGATTCTCAAAACTTAACCTTTACGTTCACCTCGAGGATTTTCAAGAGCAGCTCAAATAAAGTCAGGATCTCTTACTTTAAAACAGGGAGGTCCATAATTCCAAGAGAAACCCAAGTTCACCAAAGTTAAGACGAGGATCCGTTGGGGCTCAATGGGCTGTGCTGGTACTGAAGCACGGGTCCAATCCTGCAAGCTGGTCCTGGGAGCGCTTCTTTAGAATTCTGCCGCATTAGGCCAAGTAATGTCAATGAACAACAACAACAACAAAAAAAATCCAAGGCTGTAAGAATTTTTATGAGTTTATTTGAGCCAAACTGTTGATTGACAATTGCTGGGAAGCAAAGTCTCTACCGGTTGAGAAAATGCTCAGGCAAAGGGTGGTTTCGCCACTTATTTTATTCATTAAAATCAAAGGGGAACACTAAGGGGGTTACATGAAATGGATTGATGGTAGATTAGGGAGGTGGGAGAGAGCAAAGTAGGGGGGATCTCTGGGACTGGATAAAAAGTAAAAGTGTATGTGCTGAAACTTCTTTACATAGGCGGGAACAGGACTGTTAACAGTTAATGGTTCGCATCACAGTAACAATGAGGGGTCTATTGGCTTCTGCTCCGGTGGGATGTCCAGCTTGATAGGAAAAGGAAGGCGAAGCCATTACATTCCACAGGCATGTTATCAGGTGCATTATCATAGCTGCAAGAGACAGCAGACTGACTTGAGTGAAAGCCAGCATTGATCTCTGTTTAGAGAAAGTTCTTCCCTAGGACATGACTAGTCACCATAAACTGCTTTTAGTTAGAAAGGTTTGATTAGCCATCCTGTGTTTACCTTAGTTTCCTGAGTTTGCTAGGTCACTATGTAGGCTTTCCCTGAGCTTTCAGGTTCACATCTTCATTTATTAAAAAAAAATTTTTCACCAACATTGACGTAAAACACGGAGTTCCCTAAAATATAAGCATGCAAAGAGATTCAAAGTGAAAAAATGTGAAAAGACACATAGGTGGTACAAAAGTAGTTTGACAGTTTCTGATAACATGCACTCTGCTTTTAATTTCATAATGTACACCAGATAGCAGCAGAGGAAAACTCTTTTACTTAGCTGTTATTCTCAGGATGTCCACCAGATGGCAGCAAAAATGTTTGTTTTTTTCCTAGATGGATCCACTGTGATGTTGATCTAAATATGTGCAAAACAGAACAGCAAACGCCCTGGCTGGATGGCTCGGTTTGTTGGAGCATCGTGCTGAGATGCAGAGGTGGCTGGTTCAGTCCTAGGCTGGGGCACATACAGAAACAGATTGATGCTTCTGTCTCCCTCTCTCCCCCATCCCCTCTCTGGATTCAATTAAAAAGAAAAAAAGACAAATATAAAAATTAAGCAACAGCCCTGCCCACTGCATTAAATGAGAATCCAGACCTGGTAATAATTCTTATTTTAAGACCCTCACATGCCTTACCTTACCTGTAGCTCCCATTTGCCAAATGAGACAAGGACAATTGTTTTCTCCATTTCACAGGTATTTGAACTAAAGACTGATTCTAACACAGTTCAAAGTCCAGAACCAATGGTCCAAGATAAGCCAGAAGACTGCACACTCACAGTATCTTGGACAAATCGAGCATTCCAAGTACTCCTTGCAGCCTTGTGTTGAATATTGTACTTTTAATTAAAAATTTTTTTAAATGTTTCTAAGAAAACCTGCACATAACCTGATGGTCCAGCTTGCCATGTTCTCACCCAACATGGTGTTAGAGGTGGAACTTAGTCAGGAAATGAGATAGGATAGGTGGGAAGGGAGGAAGTAGCCTGGCCCTTCCTAGGTGCTAACCAACAACAGATCCCTTTAAGAGTGCCCTCATGGCCTGACCTGTGGTGGCGCAGTGGATAAAGCATCGACCTGGAAATGCTGAAGTCGCCGGTTCGAAACCCTGGGCTTGCCTGGTCAAGGCACATATGGGAGTTGATGCTTCCAGCTCCTCCCCCTGTCTCTCTCTCTCCTCTCTCTCTGTCTCTCCCTCTCTCTCTTCTCTCTAAAATGAATAAATAAATAAAAAAAGAGTGTCCTCCCCACTTCTATCCCCTTCCTGTCTGAAGGCACTTTAAAATCTGTTCTTCAGTCCAGAACACCAGTCTGCTTCTACCCATGTGTCCTTCCTCTGAGACCTCACCTGACAGGAGCTTCCTACAGGCTTGGAATGAACTAGAGCTGTTGTTGTGAGTCGGGGGCGCAGAGAGAGAGATCATCAGATGAAATCATCATGGACTAGCAAAGGACCACCGCTGGCTCAGGCAAATGGCCCCGAGTTTGTGCTGTGTCCTATTTTTATTCACAAGATTTCAAAAAGCTTGTTTACTGAGAAATTGGCATAGCATCAAGCATAACTTTTACTTAAGGATACATGGAATACACCTGAATGATAGCTTAATAACAATATAATATCAAAAGGCATTAATTGCTATTGCTTCTATGGTTCCCACAACATTTCTGTCTTTATCTCAAGGAATAACCTCGAAAAGAACAGAAATCTTATGAGAATGTTTTACTGAGAAAAAGCCCAGCAACTGCCTTCAGTCACATAGACCTGTTTCAGTGACCCGCCTTCAAGTCACAAAACAATTCTCTTGGCAAAACATTCTTTTCTTGTTGGCTGTGTTCCCATCCAAGGCAATGCAATGGGTTATTCCACTACATAGAGCTGACTTCTGGCTTCACCACCTACAAGCAAAGAAATGAAAACTCAGAGTCCTCATATGTCAAAAGGGGAGAACCACTCCCTCTTGGATGGCTGTGAGGATTCAGGAAAGTGGTGCGTGTTAGCTCCTGCCAATCGTGTGACCAGCAATCTGTCCTTTTTGGTCCATGTCTCATATGACATTCCTATCAGTCCCCTCCTCTCTGCAGCCACCACCACATGACATGTGAGACCTTGGAGCTCAGGATGGCACTCCTGTACTCTGTCCTTGCCGTTCCCACCTGATGTCCAGGCCAATAATAAACTGATGTGACTGAGCACCTAGAAGCCCAGGCTTAGCCGGGGACACCTTCCCAGTCCTGGCACTCCCACAACCTCTTCATTCCTTGGAGACTACAGTCTGAGAAGGAACACTGAGGGGCCACCTGAAAAGGGAAGGCATCCAGAGGAAAAGAGCAGAAGGACTCAGTGCCCATAACCACCACCATTATTGTGGGACACCTTCCACCTATTGCTCTTGGCCTTCTCCAGAAGCAGAGCAGCTATGGCACAGAGGAGCTAGACCCACAGGCCGCTGGACTGTTTTCCCTAAACTCCTTCCTGGCATCTAATGTGAGATCCTCAAGCTGCAGCAGTAGTTCATATGGCCTTACTGGGGTCCCTGTAAAGATGGGACTATCCAACCTATACATTTTTTAAAATTAATTAATTTTAAAAGTTTTTATTTATTAATCTTAGAGAAATAAGACAGAAAGGTGGGGAGAAGCGGGAAGCATTGACTGGTAGTTGCTTCTCCTATGTGCCTGGGCCAGCAAAGCTTGGGGTTTCTAACCAGCAACTTCAGCATTCCAGCTTGATGCTTTCTTCACTGCACCACCACAGGTCAGGCTTTTTATTGATTTTAGAGAGCAAGAGGAAGGGGAGTGGGGGGACAGACAGAGGGTGAAAGAGAGAAACATTGATTTGTTGTTCCACTTATTTAAGCATTCAATGGTTGCTTCTGACATGTGTCCTGACCAGGAATTAAACCCACAACCTTGACATGTTGGTAGGACTGTAACCCACTGAAGTAACCAGCCAGGACCCACCCTATTCATTTTGTAAGTTAGCTCTCAATATGCCAATGTGGCTTATCTGTGTCCACGGCTAAGAACTGGGACACCTTCCAGTGTGTGATATCCTGGGCCTCCTTCACTCACTCCTGCCCGACTGGAACGCAAGGAACAATAAACTTCTGAGGACACAGTGAATTTCTAAAATGGGCCATTAAGCCTAGAAATACTTGAGCTTTCATGCTGATTAAGCTAAATGGAATGCTGAAGCTTCTTCCTGAAATAGGCTTTTCTAGATTTATAAAATATAATGTGCAATTTCCTTACCTCTCTTTCTCCATCGATAGCCAGCTACCTGTCTATGTAAACACAACAACCATTACTTGACAGACACCAGACACTGGCCACAGAGAGACTCAGGACCCCAGACATAGACCCTATGTTCCTCCACCTAAACAACAGAACCCAAACCAAAAGTAGGACTCTGGGCCCCAGGCACCGAATGAAACACTGTTCTCCAGATCCAAGTCAGACCCTGGAACCCAAATGCCAGACACCAGAGACTGACACTAGAACTTGGACACCAGATGCCCCGCATTGCATCTTATGGCTAGAGCTGTGCGTGGGCCCTACACTGGAAACCAGGACATGGAGACATACACAGAGGAACCCCACACAACTCAATATAGATTCAATCTCAGACCCCAGAGACTGAATCCACATCTGTAACTGAGATCCCACAGCCAATTTCCAGACATGGAGCAAGACAACAGACCCAAGTTTCCACATGACAGATGCAGGAGCTGAACTAGATCCTCACAATGTAAACACAGCTGGAACTCAATACAGAAAACTCATGACTCTGAGTCCAAGCAGCTAGTTTCTCAGATGTGTTTTCATGCTGCTAAATGAGGGAGCACTACAGAATTTCACCAAACCCTACAAAAATTAACTCAAATAGCTGACAGTGAACAAACAGAACAGTAACCCCAGCTGGCAAATGTTCACGTCTCAGCTGCTGCACTTTCCTGAAGTCATTTTTTTTTGCCTTTATCTTCAAAGGTTCAGCTTATCTATAGTGTGGGGGATAAAAGCAGACAAACACATTTTCTTTGTACCTTGTAAGTTCCAGCAGCTGTGGTAATAATCAGATGAACAAGAGATACTGAACATAAAATACATGCTCAACGTGAATTCACATTTATACAAGACAGTGAAGTAACAGGGGTCCTCTCACAGGAAGAAAGGAAGAAGGCTCTGCCTTGTGAAAGGGGTCGTGCCCATAAGCTCTTGGTCCAGTCATTGTGGAAGGGGTCTCGCTTGACACAGGGAGTCCTGTCTAATTGGTTCTTTTCCCTGTGAGCATAGAAAATAGACCCACTAGAGAGAACGGGGTCTTGTCACATCAGCTCTGGAATCTGTGGGTGTGAGGAGAGATCCTTCCCTGAGAGAGCAAGAAGGGTGTCACTTCATTTTTGATCCATGTGAGTGCAAGGAAAGGTCTTTCCCTGAGAGCTTAGGGCAGGGGTCGGGAACCTATGGCTTGCGAGCCAGATGTGGCTCTTTTGATGGCTGCATCTGGCTCACAGACTAATCTTTAATAAAAACATAATAACGTTAAAAATATAAAACATTCTCATGTATTACAATCCATTCATTTTCTACCACTCATGTTACTGGCTGCAGGTGGCTGGAGCCAATCACAGCTGTCCTCCAGGACAACACCAAATTTTTATTGGATAATGCATAAGGTACATGGGTTGTTGTATAGCTCTCATGGAATTACATTTTAAAATATGTGGCGTTCATGGCTCTCTCAGCCAAAATGGTTCCCGACCCTTGGCTTAGGGCAGGGGTCTCAAACTCGCGGCCCGCTGAACAATTTTGTGCGGCCCGCAGACTAATCCACGAAGTTCAAAATATTTTGGATAAAATTAAGTAAGCCTAGGGGCCTACTTGTATTTTTCATTTCTCTAGCATCCTAGCTAGATATTAGCTTAGTTAACAGCAGTTGTGATGCGAACTACAGTTTCTGGTCGTTTTGTGACACTGAGTAAACTGCATGTACGATTGTGCTTGTTGTACTGATTTTTTTTTGTTTTCAACTGCAGTGAGAAAAGTGTTGCATAACAGTTGCCTTTTGTAGACCTAGTGTGGCCCGCCAAACGGCTGTGATCTTGCTCTGCGGCCCACATACTGAGTTGAGTTTGAGACCCCTGGCTTAGGGCATCCTGTCACATCAGCTCTGTGTCATTTGACGGTGTAGAGGGGTCATAACAGAGAGTAGAGGGTCTGGGTTCAATCACATCGGCTCTGGATCCTGTGATGTAAGAAGGGAGTCCTACCATAGAAGTTATGGTACAGCAGGGCTGGGTCTTCTGACTGTGGTGAGGGGCCCCACCTAGGAGGGGTCATGTGAGCTTTGGATTTTGTCTACCTGGAGAGGAGTCCCACCTGACAGAGTGGTGAGCTTTCTCCCACACACTTTAGTTCCTACCGTTATGGAGACACAGACATCCCGAGCTGGAGGTGATGGGAGGCGCCTTGAACATTTACTGTGTCCCTGCAACATAACTGCAGATGCTCAGTAAATGGGTGCTGTTCCCACAGTGCACACTAGATGGCAGCAGAGAAGAGTGTTTCTTGGCCGGGTACACCCGACCGTGCGCGGGGTTCCGCTCAGACAGCGTGGAGAGTCCGGTCACATCAGCTCTGCCTCCTCTGAGTGTGCCCAGGGGTCTTCCCTGAGGGAGTACAGAGCCCTGACATATCAGATCTGACCCTGTGATTGGGGACAGTGGTCCCACCTGAGACTAGGGGGTACTGTCATGTCACATCCGAGTCCTCCAACTGCGGTGACCAGTAAATGCTTACGTAAATGGAACAACAAATCTCTCTCTCTCTCTCTCTCTCTCTCTCTCTCTCTCTCTCTCCCTCTCTCTCTCCCTCTCTCTCCATGACCTCGTCACACCCAGGCTCTCTGTTCTGAAAGCCTCAGTCCTCTCTTACTGCACCCATACCCTACCATAGGCACGCACCCCTCCTCTCACTTACCCACCTCTTCATAGTGCCCCTCACACCAGCCCCGTCCTCCTCCAGCCACAGGACACAGACCCTTCCCTTGTCACCCTGGGTTTCTTCAGCCCCAAAGTTGCACCCCTGCTTCCACCTCCACCTCCACTACCCCTGTCACCTGCTTCCAGAGGCTCCAGCTGCCCATGAGATGCTAGGCTGGAGTCAGGAGAAACAATTTTCTTCCAGGTCTCTCCTGGCCCCTTCCTACAGAAATTCCTCCTGCCTATCATTTTGGCTAAAGCAGGGATGGAAAGTCCACTCCAAATGACCCCTTTCACCACACAAGCTGCTGGAGCTGGGGTGCAGAATCCTACTCACGGTCTTCCCTGGCCAGTGAAATGAGGAACCACTGTGCTTTTCACACCCTGGCCCGAGTAAGGAGGAAGAATTCACCAGCAGTCTCTCCTTGCTCATTTTCCCATGACCCCCTCCAATAGATTTATGCAGAGCAGATAAATATTCATCTCCAGGTCTCTCCTCATCCCTTAGCTAAAACATCTACTCTGCCCTCACACACTGACCTCAAGCCTCTGTGGAAAACTTGCACAAGGTTAGCTGCATTCTTCTCCAGATATCCCCTTATCTCCTTGATGGCTGCTGGGAATTAGGATAGAAAGTCTGCCTCCCCTCACCCCAGGACAACAGATGTCAGACATGTGGATCCAGGGAACAATTCCCTCAGGGTCTCTGGACTTGGCTCTGATGCCTGGAAGCCTGTGAAGTTAGACCTTGCCATGCTCAATAAACTGGGGCCACAGTAGTGTGCTTCCGAATCTGCTCTGCACTCTACGGGAGGGGCTCACAAAAAGTGGTCCCATGGAAATAGCTCATCTAATTTGGGACATGAGGCATGTACCTCAGAAATAGTCTGGGAACCCTTTTTGGGTCCTCACAAGCTGCCTGTAGCTGTTCCCCACTGTCACTCTCCTCAATCCCCTCCACTTACCTAATATCCCCTGGACCACATTGCTCACTTCACATTGGGATTCTGATATGTGAACAGAAATAGAGCCTATATCTATTGTACTAAGAAAGACCCCATCCAAAGTGTACAAAACAGCTGGGAGAACAGCTATTCTGCTACAGACTGGATTTCCTCATCTTCCTCTCTTGTTCCACCCCATGCACTCACCAGGTCTACACTCAATTGGAGGACAATAACTACCTGCTCATAGCAGGCTATGTGAAAAAACCGAGCTCCCTCAGAGCCCCTACACCTTTTCCTTACTCCCTATCTCACCTGGCCATTGGGTAAGTTGATGGGGAGGTTTCACATTCAACCAAACGAAGAGATGGTCATTCCAGAGCTGACTCAGTCAACATGTCCTGACTGTAAACCTCAGAATGTAATCAAATATTTTCCCCATAACAGTACACTGAGACATGAAGAACACAGAAAGCACTGAGGTCCCCCATATTCATCAATGGATAACATTCTAGATTAGTCCTCAAGCCTCAAAAGTTAACTCACTACATTGGGGGGGGGGGGTTTCTACATTTCCAGGCCAAGTGTCAGTTTTCAGAGTTTTCAAGTTGGTGTCTGAATCTCAGAACCATCTTAAAGAGGGCTGACTAATGACTTGTGTGCTGTGTGCACCTCAGTCACTTGACAGGAGGTTGGTAACCACTGGGGGAGGAGGGATGAGAAGGCTGCCCCCCAGAGAGCACTGAAGGCAGTGAAAGTTCTCCAAGTGTGTGTTTGTCTTCCTTCCTCTCCTCTTCCTCTGATGGAGTCCCAGTGCACAGAAGGACAATGGGCAGGGAATCTTTCTTGAAAACACAAAAGAGCAGCCTGTGCTGACCCCACCAACCTCCAGTCCCAGGTTACTGAAGATGGTAAGTTCTCCCTGTGTGTATTGACACATGGAACAAGGACACGCAGAGAATTTATTATGGGATGGAGAAGCATGAAACACTGTGGATGTAGAACAACATGTAAATTAAATTGTGTTTAGCTGACTGATGGTAGTATTTAGCAGCAACAACAATGGTAAATCTACAGCTTGTGGATGAACCAGGACCTTATAAAAATCTCCACTCTCACTATAGGGTACATGTCCCTCTGAGCTGAAGGGGCAGTCTCAGCCAGGGACTCCACTCCTCTGTCCCTAAGGAGAGGAGCACATGCAAATGGAGAGCTCCGTGCTCTTATAGTTCCAGCCCAGCGCAGCCCCTGCACCTCTGGGAGAGCAGCCCCAGACCCAGAGATTCTGCTGATTCCATTTACCCCAGGAGCTAAGCCAGAGGAAGCACCATGAAGTTGGGGTTGAACTGGGCTCTTGTTTTCACCCTTTTACATTGTAACTCTACAGAGAACTTGGAGACTCGTGTGTGTGTGTGTGTGTGTGTGTGTGTGTGTGTGTACTCTCTCCTAACAACAATCTGTCTTGACACCAGGTATCCATTGTGAGGTGCAGCTGATAGAATCTGAGGGTGACCTTCGACAGCCTTGGGGTGGGGGAGGGTCTCTGAAACTCTCCTGCCAAGGCTCATCGAGGTTCATGATCAGTGACTATTATATAACCACCTGGATCGGCCAGACTACAGGACAGAAACTGGAGTGGATAGGTTATATTAGAAACAAAGTCACACAACAGAATACACGTGCATCTGTAAAAGGCAGATTCTCCATCTCAAGAGATGATTCCAAAAGCACTGTCTATCTGCAAATGAGCAGCTTGAGAACCGAGGACATTGTCGTGTGTTACTGTGCGGACACAGCGAGAGGAAGTCAGTGTGAGCCCAAACACAAACCTCCCTGCGGGAACGGGAGGGCTGGGCTGCAGTGAGCGTTTAGGACACCAGGGAGCGCTCTGGACCCCACGGAGCCCGAGACCAGCCCCAGGAGCAGGTGCAGAGGGAGGTGGGGAAGAAAGGGGCTTTCTGTGGTAGCAGGGTTTCCTTTCAAAGCTCTCAGCTGCATCCAGTGGCCTTTGTTTCTTTTTCTCTGTGGCTCTAATTTTTCATATTCTCACTGAAGACAACAAATGATGGTGACACTGACAGTGGGCAGATGAGATACCACCATGCCTGAGGCCTATTCTCCTCACAACCCTATGTGTCCCCTTTCTTTCTCTTTCTTTCTTTCTTTCTTTCTTTCTTTCTTTCTTTCTTTCTTTCTTTCTTTCTTTCTTTCTTTCTTTCTTTCTTTCTTTCTTTCTTTCTCTCTCTCTCTCTCTCTCTCTTTCTTTCTTTCTTTCTTTCTTTCTTTCCCTTCCTTCCTTCCTTCCTTCCTTCCTTTCCTTCCTTCCTTCCTTCCTTCCTTCCTTCCTTCCTTCCTTCCTTCCTTCCTTCCTTCCTTCCTTCCTTCCTTCCTTCCTTCCTTCTTTCTTTCTTTCTTTCTTTCTTTCTTTCTTTCTTTCTTTCTTTCTTTCTTTCTTTCTTTCTTTCTTTCTTTCTCGCTCTGGTGTTCCCTGTGTTTGGGAAACGTATCTCTCACAAAACCCCAGTGCAGTCAGGCACCTGTGTGCTAAGCTCAGCTCTCTTCCCTCCATCTCCACGTGGACCTGGTCTTCTCACAGCTGTGATAAGAATCCTCCCCCAGGACCTCCACCCACAGGTCTCTGTCTTCCCCACCACACCTTTTTCCCTTGCTCCTCATTCACTGGGGTGGATTAGAAAATCCATGCCAACATCATCTGCTTTCACCAGTAGGTCTAATGCTCACTAAACCTGACATGAACCCTGAGTTTTATGGGCCTGGATTCCTGCTCAATCTTCCAAGCAGCCCCCAAATAGGCAATCACTGTATATATAGACATTCATGTCTCCCAACTCCATCTCCTAATATCCACCTAGCATGTCTGTTCATCATGGACACTCAAGGTCCTTGAATTTGGGGATTTTTTTGCTTTCAAATCCATGTGGTGTGCCTGTATTGAGAGGTGGTACTATAAATTGTATACATTGGTGTGAAATAAAAATTTTATTAATTGGGCATTACCTTATGAAACACTTCATTGCAAGCTCTATAGATACAGCGGTGGCCTGGTTTTTTAGCTCCATGGTTTGTTGTAGAGATGGTGCCTGATCTACATCACAACCCAGGGGGCAACTCCTTGGCCCTTCTCTGAAATGCACAGTGAGGAGGAAGGGGAACTAGCATACAAAGACCCCCTCTGAAGGTCAAGGTCAGGGATGGCCACTTCTACCTCATTTTTTGACCAAATGTCCCTGGACCACAGCCTTCACCAGGGGAATCTGCTCTCCAGTGTGGCACAGGGATTACCAGGCAGACCGTGACCCTCAGTCTCATTCACACCCCAAAGCCACTCCACTGTGACATGGGCAGGCTTGGTTGTGAGTAGCACACCATTGTCCTGAAACAATTTGCATAGAGAAGAAGAGATCACCTAACACTGAGATGACACTCCATGATCAAGAGCAGTGTTGTGGGGAAGTGTCACAAACTGGCCCTAAAGGACCCTGTGGCGACTTTCACTAACTCTGGGACAAGTGCCCACAGGTCAAGAGCAGCTACTGACCAGGTCTCCTCTGCAAGCCAGAGACTCGGTCTCAGTTTAGGCTCTTAAAGACTTACAAAAACAATACAGGACACCAACATGTGGTTTTCAAGCTTTATTTGAGGGTGCTGGCCAGCTACCTGTCAGAGACAGCTGGTGTGAAAATGCCCACACCTCTCGCTGCCCCATAATGTATGGCAGGACCCCTGCAATGTCCAGAAATGTGGGCTTTGGCTCTGCCAGCTGGAGATGCTTTTTTTCTTACAGATGTCCTTCTATATTGTCTATACTTGTACAGAGGTCACAAGGCTGATTTGTTCTTTAGTCTTCAACTGACACTTCTGTGACTGTGGTCAACCTGACAGTTCTCATGTTCATGGCCACTGCAATGAGGAGTAAATCTATGAAGGCATATATTCGACCAAAGACCACTCTCAGATACAAAACTGACAGGTCACTCTGTGTTACTGACCGCATTCTTCTTGGAGGGGGTCCACTGTCCACACTCCCTCTGGCTCCTTTGTTTATACACTGTGGAGGGTCCCAGCCTACACAGCAATGACAGTGCCCTTTATTGTTGCAAACTCCCCTCAGATTGCATTTATTTGGATGCCAGTTGTAATTTATTTTAGCCACAGTATCATTGCAGCAATTATTCAGACAAAATTTTCCACCACCACAGGGGGTACCAGGTCTCACAGCACCAACATTAGTCCTTCCTGTCCCTCGGTGTGACCCCACTCCAAAACACAAAGACCACCTTAACACACTCTGATGGAATCCAACATGTCCTTGCAGCTTAGGCAGATGAGTGACATTGGTACACTGTAGGCGTCCACATTGAATGTCTTCTTGAGCACAAGTTACAGGTTTGGACTGAACACGAGTTCCACAGTGTCCAAACCTATGGCCCCTTCTATTGATCACATGGCAGGCATCTGGAGCATTCTGTGCACCTTCACCAAAGATCTCCTTGCAGTGCATGTTGCGGTCAGTTCAGTTCCCATGGTAGCAGTAGCCTTCCTCGGTGCACGGGATTCCATCTTGCAGATAAATGTCATCAGGGCATGTAAAGGTGTCCCCAAGGCATTACTCTGGAAGGTCACAGATGTTCTGAATTGGTCTGCAGAGCATTCCTCTGGGTGAGTAGGTGCAATTTGTGCAGCATCTGCCTGTGTTACACGTGTTTCTGGGCGTAAAGGTACAGTCAGCGTTGCAGCAGAGGTTGTGATAACACTGCTTGAAGGATCCACAGTCACGGTGCTCACCTTTGTCCACCACAGAGTTTCCACACCAAGCATGTGTCAGGCTTTTATTGTGATAGATTACATTGGTTTCAGATATGCAACTTCCATATTTAAAAAGTGCATTTTGTGCATGTGCAAAGGAACAGTTATTGAAGGCATCTGTCAGTACAGGAAATCTGGACGTGATGCAGGTCATCCTTCTTTGGCAAACACAATAGTCCACATCATAATAGAGACCATAACTTCTAGCAGTATATTGCATAACTATAATAGATATTAATAAATAATGTCTGCCTAGTTGACCCACCATAATAAGACCACGGTCCCTGCACATTCCATATAGGTGAGGCTGAAATTGAATGTCTTTGGGTCCATCTTTAATCACAATTACAGCTGAGTATGCACTGAAACTCCTATAAAAGTCCCTTGAATAATAATCATAAAAGGGACTCCCTGGCACCCTATAATTGTCCATTGCAGCTGGATCTGCTCTATTATAAATGATCATTATGCTGACATGGTATCTCATATCAAGACCTTGGAGCATGGCATCAACTATGCTAACTATACATATCAGATACTGGGCACATTGTGACACATTGTTGAATAGAGTATACATTGATCTAGAACTTATTACACAACCTTTTATATTTCTTTTGTGTGATGAATAAAGCTTGCTACTGACCCTGGGGGCTGCACTGACATTCTCTGGAGAGAACAGTGGTTGCCTCTCTTCCTTGCACCCCAGGAAGTACATGGGTCCTATTTCCCACTATCTGGGAAACCACGTGTTCAAAGGTTCAGGAGTTTTTGAGGGGTTTGATTTCATAGGCAAAGTCATCCACCTTTATAATACCTTCTAGGCCCCCATAGCATGTGTCCACAGTGACCATGGAAAGAGGAACCCCCTCTAGGTAGCCAAGGTAGTAGCAGTCAAGGGGGACAAAAGGGTACTCCATCTGTAAGGCTCCTTGGTCATCCTGAGTCATCAGCAGCACGTCTCTGGACAAAAACAGTTTCTTGTACTGCAGGTGGATAACGTGTCTCTGGCCCCCAAACCTCAGGCTGTAGGAGAGCCAGCCCGGCACCTGAGTGCCTTTTCCATGGTGTACTTGCTTCTGGGTAATCACCACCTCAGAGATGTAGCACCACCACCTCAGAGATGTAGTACCATGATGGTCGACTTTGAAAACCCTGGACTGGAGACAATACACCCAAAGCACTGGTAGCAAGGAGGCTGCCCACAGGGGGACCAAGTCCTCAGCCAGCCTCATGCTCTGCTTGGGTACAACCATCAACAGGAATGGAGAAAGGCAGGGTCTGCAGTGAAGGGTCCCTACTACCCAACCAGACCACAAGCCGATTGTGACATATAACCTTCCCTGGGCGTGTCAGCTGGGGTATAGGTAACAGTCACAGGGTGTGGCTGTGGGTGGGGCTGGACATGAGCCACTCAGGTTGAGGGGGGAGAGGGGGTATCTGTGATGCCCACGGTGGAGTGAACGAGAAGGAAGCAGAGCACATCCGTCTCCCTCTGTATTTGAACATGTGTCTCCATTACAGCAGTTACATTCTCCACCAACGCTCACCCATGGAACGCCTGGGCCACTCTCTGTGGATCGCTGTCTTCCTTATTATAGGAACCATCTCCCTGCTTTTTTGGCATGTGGAGCTAGACTTTATTAATTTTGTCTTCACAGATGTTAAAATTATTTAATTCTGTAATTACATGTATCTTATTTTGGTTTGCAGTTAAGACGTTTTCAAACTATGTGCTCTTTCTGACTTTTGCTTTAAGTCTTTTTTGGACTTAGAGAGTAAAACCTTTGCAGCATCCCACGTGATTGCTTCTTACTGCAGCTGGTGACAACAGAAGATATTTTCAGCCCAGTGTGAACCCGGGGTTGTTCCCGTGGGTCCCTCTGTGTGGGTGCTTTTTCTGACTTTTTCTTTGAGTCTTTTTGGGGCTTAGAGAGTAAAACCTTCACATCATCCCATGCGATTGCTTCTTACTGCAGCTTGTGACAACAGAAGACATTTTCAGCCCAGTGTGAACCCAGAGTTGTTCCCGTGGGTCCCTCCATGTGGTTCTGTCCCAGCCTTTGGTAGTTTCCTCACTTGCATGTGCTGTAGTAAGGTGCCAGAGAACTGTAAAACTTAGCATTGGCGATGCCATTTTAAAGAGGAAAAGTCAGGCTTTCTGTCCTGTCCTTTCTTTGGAAAATAGAGGGAGAAGGATATGAAAGTCTCCAGACTTACAAGGACAACTGGGTCATTTAGCTTTAGTTCTCAGAAAGGATTAAAGTTATTCAAAGTACTTCCTTTCCCTTTCAATAGGAGACAAAATTTACATGCCAACCTATACTGATTTTGGCTCTCCCTCCCTCCCTGGAATCCTGGAGTAACATACCTCTAGGCAAAGGAGGGGAGATAGACACTAAAAGATTTGTGAATGTTTTTGATTGTATTACCTTGAAAGTTTTCATGTTTTTAATGGATCTCCTACACAAATGTTATAAGCTTTTTAATGTTTATGCCATGATGTCATGCTCTTCCCAACCTGTATGTGTGTAAAGCCAGAAGCCACGGCCAGGGCCACTATCACAGCAGCCTGGCCCATGCAGGTTCGCATTGGATTCGGACAGTCAGTAAAGAAACAGTGGAGCCAAAAACTGATGGGCCATAGTCTTTAATTCTAGCTTGCACCCGGCGGGCAAGTAAAAATACACACTGGGCTCCAAAACCCAGTCACATTCAGTGCTCACAAAGCCACTGACTTATCCGAGTTTCCTAGAATCAAAGGTTTCTAGCTCACCAGACTTATTCACCTCTGTTCCCCATCTCCTTCCTTATCCCAAATACAAACTCTACACAAACTGGCATCTCACTCAGCACTCCACCATCTTGGCTGCTTCTCCTGGCCTCCTCCACGTGGCCTTTCTCTGCTCTCCTCTGCTCTCTCTTCTAATACTAGTCTCAGGAACCAAGAGGGCAAGCTCTCATTTCGCCCCCATTTTATAGTGTAGAAATCCAAACCCTTAATCCAATATACATAATAGGGAGGTCTCTAATACAAAGACACTTCTGAGGCATGATTGGATTGTACCTCCCCACATCAAAAAAGGTAGGGGCCTGACCTGTGGTGGCGCAGTGGATAAAGCGTCAACCTGGAAATGCTGAGGTTGCCGGTTCAAAACCCTGGGCTTGCCTGGTCAAGGCACATATGGGAGTTGATGCTTCCTGCTCCTCCCCCCTTCTCTCTCTCTCTCTCTTTCTCTGTCCCCTCTCTATAATGAATAAATAAAATCTTAAAAAAAAAAAAAAAAAAAGAAATTAAAAAAGGTAGGAAAGGCTTAATACCAAAACCAAGCCCTAGGCTACAAGGATTCTGCCTGTCTTTAGCCCACCCCAACACACATTAATATCACCTGGGTGACGGCCTCCTCATGTTATCTTTAACAAAGTGAGCATAATACATTTTATCTGCCCAACAATGTGGTCAAAGGGTATATAACCAGCCTCTGAAATATACTCGAGGCTGCACAGTATGGGTCAGATATGCCCCATGTTAGTCATATGTAGCCAGCATATTAATTAATCTTCTTTTAATAAAAACCTTCAAAATTCATCTGGACTTGGTGTCAATGTAAAGCCAGTAGCCAGGGCTACTATCACAGCAGCCTAGCCCATGAAAGTTCACATTGGATTTGGACAGTCGGTAAAGAAACAACAGAGCCAAAAACTGATGGGCCAGCATCTTTAATCCTAGCTTGCACCCGGCGGGCAAGTAAAAACACACACTGGGCTCCAAAACCCACTCACATTCAGTGCTCACAAAGCTACTGACTTATCCGAGTTTCCTAGAATCAAAGGTTTCTAGCTCACCAGACTTATTCACCTCTGTTCCCCATCTCCTTCCTTCTCTCACTCAACACTCCGCCATCTTGGCTGCTTCTCCTGGCCACATGGCCTCTTTCTGCTCTCCTCTCTGCTCTCTCCTCTAATGATAATCTCAGGAACCAAGAGCGCAAGCTCCTGTTCTTCCCCTATTTTATAGTGTAGATTCAAAACCTTTAATCCAATATACAAAATAGGGAAGTCTCTAACACAAAGTCACTTCTCTGAGGCATGTTTGGATTGTACCACCCCACATCAAAATGGGTGGGAAAGGCTTAATCCTAAAACCAAGCCCCAGGCTACAAGGATCCTGCCTGCCCACAGCCCACAGAGACACACATTAATATCACCTGGGCAACGGCTTTCAGGTGGGCAGCGCCATCTTTAACAAAGTGAGCATAATATATTTTATCTTCCCAACAGTGTCTGTTGGTCAAATAAGTTTATAAATATAATATATATGTTTTTTCACTTATAATTTGCATTGAGTGTGGGGGACAGGCTGTAAGCAGGCAGGATTCTTATAGCCTAAGGCTTAGTTTTCCCCACACCCTTGACTGTTGCATGATAGGAGGTAGTGCACTCTTAGGAAGAATCCCATTATGCCTCAGATAATTGGCTTTGTATTAGAGACTTCCTTGTTTGTATATTGGATTAAAAGTTTTAATTTCTACATTATAAAAGAGAGCAGAGAATAGCAATGTAGAGGAGAGGACAGCAGCCAAGATGGTGGAGTGTTGAAGGAGAAGCCAATTTGTTTGTGCAGAGAGGAGATGGAGAATAGAGGTGAATAATGCTGGTGAGGTAGATATCTTTGATTCTAGGAAACTTGGATAAGTCAGTGGCTTTGTAACCCCTGAATAGAAAGAGAAGTTTTTCCCCACTGTGTGTATTTCTTGCCTGCTGGGTGCAAGCTAGGATTAGAGCTAATGGCTTACCAGTTCTTGGATTTGTTGTTTTATTACCATCTGTCCAAATCAAATGTGAACCTGCATGGGCCAGGTGGCTGTGATGGTGACCATGGATATTGGCTTTACAGTGTTCTACATAAACCCGCAGATGTGAAGTACAGTAGTTTACAACAGTGCTAGTTATAAAGCCAGTATCCACGGCCACCACCACAGCCAACTGGCCCATGCAGGTTCGCATTGGATTTAGACAGATGGTTATGAAACAACAGAGCCAAGAACTGGTGGGCCATCATCCTTAATCCTAGCTTGCACCTGGCGGGCAAGTAAAACACACACTGGGCTTAAAAACTCACTCATTCAGTGCTTACAAAGCTACTGACTTATCCAAGTTTCCTAGAATCAAAGATTTCTAGCTCATCAGACTTATTCACTTCTGTTCTCCATCTCCTTCTGTAAAGCCAGTAGCCAGGGCCTGGGCCACTATCACAGCAGCCTTCTGGCCTATGCAGGTTCGCACTGGATTCGGACAGTCGGTAAAGAAACAGCGGAGCCAAAAACTGATGGGCCATAGCCTTTAATCCTACCTTGCACCCGGCAGGCAAGTAAAAATACACACTGGGCTCCAAAACCCAGTCACACTCAGTGCTCACAAAGCCACTGATTTATCCGAGTTTCCTAGAATCAAAGGTTTCTAGCTCACCAGCCTTCTTCTCCTCGGTTCCCCATCCCCTTCCTTATCCCAGATACAAACTCTGCACAAACTGGCATCTCACTCAGCACTCCGCCATCTTGGCTGCTTCTCCTGGCCTCCTCCACGTGGCCTCCTTTAGCTGCTGGCTCTACTCTCTTCGCTCTCTCATGCTAACCTCAGGAACCAAGAGCCAAGTCCCGTTTTGCCCCCATTTTATAGTGTAGCTTCACAACCTTTAATCCAATATACAAAGTAGGGAAGTCTCCAACCCAAAGTCACCTTCTGAGGCATGATTGGATTGCACCACCCCACATCAAAAAGGGTAGGAAAGGCTTAATCCCAAAACCAAGCCCTAGGCTACAAGGATTCCGCCTGCCTTTAGCCCACCCCAACACACATTAATATCACCTGGGCGACGGCTTCCTCGTGTTATCTTTAACAAAGTGAGCATAATACATTTTATCTGCCCAACAATCCACCCCTATGCTCACTTTACTACCCACAATCTATACCACCGGCATCCCTGTGCAAGGAAATTAGAACATTACACAAATTACAACAGCAAAAATAATTCAGTTTCAACAATTACAAAGGTACACTTCACCAGTCTCTGAGCACTTTGCCCAAAGCGCAAAATGTCCTCGGCCTATGGGAAAAGCTTCCCGGGGCAGGAGAGTACTTCCAGCAAAGCCGCCCCCCAACCCCATCAGGGTATTTCACATTGTCCAAAATCCGTAATCCATAAATCAATCCAACAAAGGAGCCAATGCCCACTCCGGTCGTAGTCCAGAAAATCAGTCCACACACATGAGGCTTCAGCCACCCCCCTCATTCCTGCCGTCCTGGCAGGTCTTACACTGTCCCAAAGAGGGGCACATGACAATGGCAGTCAGCATTTCCATTTCGGCTCTGGAGAGCATGATAGCGTCCATCCTATGTCCCCAAAATCGCAGACCTACCAGGGCTGTAGTAGGTGCTCCTTCCAGCCGGGCTTCCATCTTCTGGAGACTGCAGATCACAACTCCAGTCCGATTCTCCTCATCCTCCAAAGAGGAACTGAAAACACCAGCTCCCGCTGCCGGTCTTGAGCCCCGGGCTGCCGCAGCCTTCTGCTCCGCAGACCTTGCAGCTCCGGGCCCGGCCTCAGCTTCAGCCTCAGCCTCAGCCCTGGCCTCCTGCCGCTGCTGGCTCTCCGCAACATCCAGGGCAAGCTGCAACTCACGAACCTCTGAATCCTCCTCCAGCGTTTGCTCCATTTCCAGGCGAATCTCGAACACCTGGTTGGCCTCCTCCTCCAGCATTTCCTCCAGCTCCAGGGTCAGCATCGGTTTCTCCTGCGTTTGCTCCATCTCCTTCCACTGCTTGGTAGGCAGGTCCTGGGCAGCCTCTTTCACAGAGCTCTCAGTTTCCTCATGCATGGCTGTAAAAGTCAGCCAGCCTACGATCCCCAAAAGGACAGCCATGGGGAACCCTAACACTAGCCAGTCCTCTACTCCACTGCTCAAAGGCTCCTTGCCGATCTGTATCGAATCCTGCCACAGACTACGCCAAATGTAAAGCCAGCAGGCAGGGACGGGGCCACTATCACAGCAGCCCGGCCCATGCAGGTTCGCATTGGATTCGGACAGTCAGTAAAGAAACAGCGGAGCCAAAAACTGATGGGCCATAGCCTTTAATCCTACCTTGCACCCAGCAGGCAAGTAAAAATACACACTGGGCTCCAAAACCCAGTCACACTCAGTGCTCACAAAGCCACTGATTTATCCGAGTTTCCTAGAATCAAAGGTTTCTAGCTCACCAGCCTTCTTCTCCTCGGTTCCCCATCCCCTTCCTTATCCCAGATACAAACTCTGCACAAACTGGCATCTCACTCAGCACTCCGCCATCTTGGCTGCTTCTCCTGGCCTCCTCCATGTGGCCTCCTTTAGCTGCTGGCTCTACTCTCTTCGCTCTCTCATGCTAACCTCAGGAACCAAGAGCCAAGTCCCGTTTTCCCCCATTTTATAGTGTAGCTTCACAACCTTTAATCCAATATACAAAGTAGGGAAGTCTCCAACCCAAAGTCACCTTCTGAGGCATGATTGGATTGCACCACCCCACATCAAAAAGGGTAGGAAAGGCTTAATCCCAAAACCAAGCCCCAGGCTACAAGGATTCCGCCTGCCTTTAGCCCACCCCAACACACACTAATATCACCTGGGCGAAGGCTTCCTCGTGTTATCTTTAACAAAGTGAGCATAATACATTTTATCTGCCCAACACCTTCCTTCTCCCTACACAAACTCTGCACAAACTGGTCTTTCACTCAGCACTCCACCATCTTGGCTGCTTCTTTTGGCCTCATCCACGTGGCCTTTCTCTGCTCTCCTCTATAATGCTAATCTCAGGAACAAAGAGAGCAAGCTCCTGGTCTGCCCCATTTTATAGTGAAGAAATAAAAAAACCTTTAATCCAATATACAAACAAGAAAGTCTCTGATAGAAAGTCACTTATCTGAGGCATAATGAGATTCCTCATGAGAGCGCACCACCCCACATTAAAAAAGTTGGGAAAGGCTTAGTCCTAAAACCAAGCCCCAGGCTACAAGGATCCAGTCTTCCCACAGCCTGCCCCCAACACACAATAATATCACATGGGCGATGGGCTTCCATGTGGGCAGCACCATCTATAACAAAGTGAGCATAATATATTTTATCTGCCCAACACTAGTCCTCTCTCAGCTAAAGACACAACAGGCCTTTACTGAGACATGCCCGATGTGAGAGAACTAATATTTCACTTACTTTAACCCAATTCTGTATTTTTCAATGAGGGGATGAAAAATTCATGGGCAGGTTGTGATAAGAAGCAACTGGTTTGTTTTGTTTCTTGATTCCTTCTCAGGGTGACGATTTCCCTTTTAGTTAAAAGGTGTAGTCACTGTACAAACATCATGTCATCACTGATGTATTTTGGAGACTGGACCGATTTTCTCCCTGCTCTCCAACATCCTGCAGGTCCATATTCCTGCCCTGTTCTGTGGTTTCTGGACCCCACACATTGCTAACCGCACCTCCCCCCACCACGCTGTGATGGTAATGGACTCTTGCACGTCCTCCTCTCCCTTCTCACAGAGAGTGGAATGTAGACACTGGCCTGTCAGAGTCTGAAAAGCTTTGCTCTTTCCTCTGGACACTGTGGCTGAGTGCGCTGCCATCTCCTGCTTGTGCAGCAGCCCCGACGTGTGGAGGCTGTAGAGAGTCAGTGTCCCTGTCCTCCCAGGTGGAGGAACACCCAGCCTCCCGTCATGCTCTCATCTCTGGGTGGGTCATTTGGCTGGATGGACACTATCCCTGAAAGGTAAAAGTGCTAGAACTGTGAGGTCTGGAACCTGCTGTGCTCTGGAAAGCCACTGCTAACACCCTGTGCAGCGGAACCTTGGCTGCACTGAGCTCTGTGTCCCTATTGTAAAATGAATTAGATATTTCTTTCTGTTTTTATATGAGAAAGAAAAAGGAAAGTTCATTTCACTAAGAATAAAGCTTATTTTGAAAGCAATAAACTTCATCTGACAGCTGAGAGAAGTTTCTAATTTTAACTTACTCTAACATAAAAGAAAGCAGCATTCTTTAAATCAAGCTTAAGGTTTTTTAGGGTACTATGTACTTTACCTGATCCCGTTTTCACTTTTAGAAAATAGAGGACAAGGGAACAAAGCACAGCTAAGTTTTTTCTTTGCTCCAAGACAGATATTTTAAAAGACAGGATTAGAAAGTTTAACTTTTTCTGTCACATATGTGGCCAAAGTTTGCTTATTTATAGTTATAGTCATTAGAAACAAAATTGAAATATCCTGATTACCAAAGAGATAGTTTTAAACATCAGTACAGAAGCTAGTAATAAATAGTTGCTCACTGAGCAGACTAAGACTGAGAAGTAGCTGAGATAAAAATGTCCAACAGCTTCAATGAAAAGAAACTGATTTTTATCATTTTTTACTCAATATCTATTTAGCCTAATAGACCATCTGGAAGATGACAAAGCTCAGTCTCTTTCTTTTGATATACTAGTTATTTGAATAATTTATCTATTTATTTTTATTAAGTAGAATGTTTAACATTATATATTTGTTTAAAAAATCCTATTGACTTGGATCTCTGTTAATCCAATTACCTGAAGGAAATTAGCATTCTGAATCACTGAGAAAGCATAAGCACTATTTAATTCCCTTAAGAAAGCAGCATTCACATGAGTTATAAAATTTAAAACAGAAAAGGTCAAGAGGTTTTTTCCATGCATACAAGCAACAGTAATGCCAGAAAACATGACTCTAAGTAGAATATTGGTGTGATTTTTATTTTCAAGTTGAATAGTCTCATAACCTTAAAGATAGTGGGTTTTTAGACTTAGCCATCTTTCTTTTGACATTTTCTCTCCTACACTTAGAAAAAGGTGTGTGTCCATGCTTCTTTTTATTTTTTTTTTTGTGTGACAAGTTTTCATTGCAAAATGAAAAAATGAAGGTTTTATTTTTCTCTGATTACCAAATATTTTTAAAGTATACTTTTGCTTATATGCTCAACCCAATATTAATATAAACATAAACCTACTCTTTTGAAAAACTCTAATTTTTATAAGGAACATAAGTATTTGAAGAAAAAAAGTTTTGGTTATATAAATGATTAAATTATTGTGTTTTTTATGTGAATTTTTAAAAAATATGATAGTCCTGGACATAAAATCCAATAGGAAATTATAAATAAGATTTAAACAGAGTCCTGCTGAACACTGAAGTTTGAACAGGAATTTTCTACTCAGTTAAGGATATTGGATACATATGAGAATACTGTGTCCCTCAGAGGTGGTAAGAGTAAAAATTCAGTTCAGAAACATTATTGCCCATAAGCATTTTGTCACCTGAACAAAACATTTATATTATTTTAAAGCTTTATAAAAAGCAATATATTTTGGCCTTGTCAGCAAAAAATAAAATACATCTTGCATAATTTACTCCTGAAAATTGGGTTCTCTCAACCTCATATAGATATTAAAAGCATAAAAGATATATGACATTTTATTATAACATTAATAGTTTTATTGCAGTCCACCTTGGTAAGTAGCTCACATCTATTACTTACAAGAAAAAAAATAAGGGAGTATATAGTGATGTTCTAAGTCAGTGCTTCTCCAACTTTACTGGGCATACAGACTCCTAGGGATCTTGATAGAAGTCAGGTTATGATTCAATAGCTCTGAGATTCTGTATGTCTGTGGTCCATGAACCACACATAAAGTAAAAGGATCTCAAGTGATAGCAGTCAACTAGAATCCTATGGCCTCCTCTCCCCCCAAAAAACTTTAATGCATTGAGGAGCAAAACATATTTTTTTTCTATGATTGACTCCATTCAGTTACATTTCTAATCATGATTAAAAGTTCTAATTTCAGCTTGGCTGCAAATTTACTCAGACATTTGGAGTGATTAATCTGACCTATCTAAGGGATAATTTATATAGTAGTTCATATATTAGCAGTTGAAGGAAATTTGAGAAACAAGATAAATACATTCGTAGCATCAAATTGCTGTAGAACTATTAATAGAAAAAAACTACTATAAAAAGCTTTTCTAAATGTCAAGTAAAGTGCCATAGTCTACTATATTTTAGAAAAATATCCTGCTTGCTAGCATTCATTTTTGGCCAATTGTTGCAGATTTGTGTGTCCAGAATACATGGAAATACTACTAAATTTTTTAGTTATGATGCTTTGAGTTCACACCTTAATTGGGAATTCTTTTACTGATTGTTATTAAGCTAATATAACACACTTCTTCTTTTAATCTTATATGGACATGAACAGTGCCCTTTGACATTCAAACTCATCACAGCATTAAAGACATTTTACCTCCGTGCTTTGCTTCACAGGGTCTGGATATAAGTCACTGGCTTCCCAAGGAAGTAATGTAAAAGCAAGAAAAGGATATTTGAATTCAATTTTCTCCTTCAATACAAATTACCACTTTATGTAGTATATTGATAGTTAATATTACAAACATATTTAGAGAGGACATGTATAAGCATATAGCCATGAATATTATATTCCAGATTTTATATTAAAATTATGATATTTTTGTATCTCAAATTATGTAACTAAGGTCTGACCAGGCAGTGGCACAGTGGATAGAGTGACAGACTGGGATGCAGAGGATGCAGGTTTGAGACCCCAAGGTTGTCAGCTTGAGTGTGGGCTCATCTGGTTTGAGCAAAGCTCACCAACTTGGACCCGAGGTCACTGGCTCAAGCAAGGGGTTATTCAGTCTGCTGAAGGCCCACAGTCAAGGCACATATGAGAAAGCAATCAATGAACAACTAAGGTGTCGCAACAAAAAATTGATGATTGATGCTTCACATCTCTCTCTGTTCCTGTCTGTCTCTATCTCTCTCTCTCTCTGACTCTCTCTCTGTCTTTGTAAAAAAAATTATGGAACTAAGGACACAGATGGACAAAATGTAAGCTCAGGATGATTTTAATTATTCTTTTGTGGGATTTTAGAAAAATATATTTGTCATTGTATTTACTATATAGTCAGACGATTTAATCATGGCACTTAACTTTATCTTGAAGATTGTTTTAAATCTTTATAATTTTATTCACAGACATTTATAATTTATCTTCTATAAAATTCAGCAGCCAATGAGGCTGTCAATGTAAAATATATCAAATGTTAAGTGGAATAAGTATGTGTATTCATAGAAACTAAATCAGAAAAGGGGTGTCTTCCTTGCACATTTTTATTATTACCCAGTGATTCATACTGATCCAGATAATCCTTACAAATGTAATACTCAGAAAGGCATAGGTGGTCATATTAGTGTATACACACACAGAAAGATTCCATCCATTGAATAGAAACCTAAAGATTCCTGGAACCCTAAGGTTGTGCCAAAATCAAGCAAAATAGAATCAGAAAAACAAGATACTTTTTCATATCAATTATTCCAAGGCTAAGAAACTGCATATAAACCTAAATTCACTCATTTGAATCAGTCTTTCCATTTTATCTCAACCTCCCTCACTTGTCCCACAGGAAATAAAACTATGCTTACCTCCTGCTATTTCAACTCTCCTCTTTGGATAGTGTTTGGAAAACATAACATAAGTCTACATTTCCTTCAACAATCATTATTTTTTTTGAGTATTTACTAGGCATGGTGAATGTTTTACATGTGTTTACATTCTTTTTTCATATAATTTTTTAAGAACCCTGTAATGTAGGTGGCACATTTATTTTTCAGATGATAAAACTGAAGTTCAATTATTCATTCATTCATTCAATAAATGGTTTGTTTTAGAGGCTCTGGTAAACAAGACAGGCAAGATCTCTGCTTTTATGGATCTTGCATTGGAAGGGGAGAGCCATTAAACAACAAACACATAAGTATATAAAGCTGTGAGGATAGTATAGCAGGTGACAGCACAGTGACTAGGAGGGAGTGTGTCTGCAATGAAGTAAGTGGTTAGGGAAGTGAGAAATTCAGGATGAGTCCTGAATAGCCTAAGGGATTCACTAGATATAGATGAAGAGCCAAAGGAATAGGAATTCTTTAATATTTCACCCCAGTCAATTGTATCCTTAAAGAAGAAATATAGTCCTGAAATATTTTGAGTCAGATAACAGAGGTTGATAACTTGTACAACAAAAAGGAAGAAAAATATAAAAATTTCCTTATAATAAAAATGTGTATAATCAATGCAAGAAGCAATAGGACTCCTAAATTGTATAGATTAATGGTGTACTAATGTTTCACTCCGGTTTCTAGGTTAGGGAACTAGATAGAGGAAGTCTCTATGATCTTCATTAAAAGTGTTACATTATTCAAAGTCTTGGTAATTGTTAAAATAGTAAGTGGCATATACTCAGAAACTGTTTTTTATTGTTTTACCTATTCACCACTAACCAGAGCTCTCACTCTCATAAACAGGCTGAGCCTCTACTTTGAAGTCTACATCTATGATGGCATTAACTTAGTCCTTCCTGGTTTAACATTAGGAATTCAATGTCAAGTGTCACAAAAATTGCTTTGAAGTGTCAGCTCAAGTTTCAAAATGTTTATCAATTTTAAGGTAGTGTACACAGAGAACCCTGGTTGAGAAGAGGTATATCAAGGCAATTTATACATTAGCTTTTCTAATTAATATTTTCTAATTTTCATATTTGCAAAGATAGATTATCAAGATTACATGTTTGAAGGAATTTGTCCATTTTGCCTAGGTTGTCTAATTTTATGACATATTGTTTTCTTCCAAATATGGAATTGACCAAAATAAGACAAAGGATGAAATGTTAAGACCCTTGTTAAAGATGAGTTTTAATGTTTCTGCAGGAGTTACATTTAAAGTACATTTAAAATGGGTGTTGGGCTAATAAAACAGCACACTCTGGTTTCCCAGCAACTTCTTTTTTTCCTTTTCTCCTTGCACCTGTAAGTTGTTCTCTCCTTGGGGCTTCTTTTCACCTCTGACTCCTAGTAATTTCTCTGTTAAGGCTGTAGTCATTGTGATTAAGCCTTAAAATGTGATTGGGCTAGAGCATTTTTAAGGGTTTTTTTTAATACTCTTAGATATATTTACTTTTGAAAATTTAAAAATATTTGTTAAAGTGAACCCATTTTAATTACCAAAAGCAAATAAAACTTGAACACTCCATGTTATTTTTTAATCAGAATCCATTCATATTGATACAGACATCTTTTGCTGCCGCTGTTTCATCAATCAGAATTGTAATGTCCACAGAGATTACATTTATCACCATGTCCTACTTTATTAAATTAATACTCTGATGTTTAAGGTTATATCTAGCCTTTCCCAGTAACAAAAACATTACAATAAAGACTCTTATGCTAAATATTTGTTTATATATTTTTTCTTGAATATATTTCTATCAGTGAAAATTTTACACCCAGAATAACTAACACAATACTTCCTTGAAAGAATCTGCCAGTGTATATTTGTACTTGTATTGTATAAGAGTGTCCTTTGTACTTACATCTTTCCCCATCTTATCATACTTTGAAAAACAGTGCTTGTTTGTTTAGTTTAGAGAAAATAGTAACTCTGTTTTAATTACATTTTATGGCTTACCATATAGTTTGGCTGTGAATATGTTATATGATATGATATAAAGCTTTTAAAACACTTAGAATGTTGCCTAACAGATGGTTAAGTATTCCATACATACTGGTTATTGATTGTAAGCAGTGTTATATAGCTAGCAAACTATTTTATTTTTAAATTTAATTATTGAATAAGTAGCTTATATGTAATGTCTATTGTAAGTAGTGTTATGTAGCTAGCAAACAATTTTATTTTTAAATTTTATTATGAAATATATAGTTTTATACTTGAGTGATGATAATTCAGTTCAGCTCTTCAGACTGTACCTAGTCACCACACTTTAAGGGAGACAGACTCCTACTGGGGGTCTATAGAGGAGTATGATCAGGTTAGTGAAGAAAATAAAAAACAGTATCTTATGATAAACACTTGAAAAAAATTGCAATTAGTTATCCTTTCCTGGAGTAAGCTATGGTGGGATTGGAGAGTGAACATGATATTTGAAGGGCTGTATGAGAAAGATGGATAGCCCAAGAATTATCACTAGGACCTCTAGGTTAGAAGGTATATGACAGCTCTCAGCTCAGCAAACTTTTTAACTTTTCAGGAAAAACAGGCAAGCATTGTTTTTCAAAGTATTATAAGATGGGAAAAATGGTAAGTATAAGGAAACTTATACACTACAGGTACAGATACAAGTTCTTTAAATATGAGTAGTTTGGGTGAGTAATGAGATCGTTTATTGAGGATTAGTTGCATTTGCTAAAAGGTCACTTTGTTGGAATTTGTAGAGTTGTATTTTGATGACTTATTTTTTATTTAAGACCTGAGAGAAAAGATATGTTAAACTCAAAATGAGGATTTAAAATTACTTGCTGTTTACAATTTGTGGCAATAACAGATTCCAAATTGTTTTGCTCTGAATTGGAATGGTCACTCAAGAAGTAAGTTGTTTTGCTAAATTTTACACTATTTGACTTATTCTTCTTTCTGTGGCACTCATTCATTCATACTTTCTGTTCTGTGTGTCAGGTACCCTTGGGTCTGGGGAGACGAAAAGATAATCTAACAAAGGTTAACCAACCCATGCCCATTATCTTGCTTTCTTGTGTCCTCCTTTTGGAACTTTCATACGTACATTCAAAAGAGGAATGGGCAAAAGAATTGTGTTTGATATGAGTATTATGACTAATTTGGAGGAACACATGGGTTACATATATTGACAGATATTTGTAATTTATTGATATGGGAAAGAAATGAAACATTTTATTATTTTATTAGTTAAAAAATGATACCTATCTGTGTTTTAATAGTGTTTAAGATAAAATACATTTTGGCTAAGATATTAATGATAATTTTGAAGACATAAGTTAGTCTGATTATTAGATTTAGAAATTTCTGTATAATAATTTAAATATTTAAAGTTTGATACATTTGTTGAGCTTCATATATGCATATATGTGCACACACACAATAGTTGTAAATTTGTTTTCTCTAAAGAATTAAAATCAATATATTTTTTCTTAAAATCAAGGATGCTCTCAATTTGTCATGTATATGAAAATGTAAAGTAAGCTTTTAAATATATAATAGTACTTAGTTCTAACCTTACTTACTACCCACCTTAATCATTATGCTGTATGGAGAATAAATAATGTTCACATTCCTAGTAGTTTTAATTAAGTTGTAAGTGACCTTGATTTTATCTTTGTTAAATTATTGTAAATTATTGTGTTAGATTAAGTACCTGTAAATAATGAGCATTAATTATTGTGAAAATATAATTTATCTAAATTCTTGGCAATTCAAAAGCAGATTTGCTTAGCACATTTTTTTCTTGAGAGAAAAATAAATGCTAAATAAATGGTGTCCTAATTTCCATGGTCATTTTTTATGTTTTTTTATGCTTTGTTTTGGAATGTATAAATATTTAATAACTTTAAAAATATATATATTTAATAACTCTTTATGCCACAAGCCAAACTAAGAATAATTTACAGTATTACAAATAACATACTGTCCTTTATCTAATTACTTAAATACTAAGTTCAGTATGGACTGTTAATTCAAAACCTTTTCAGAATTAATTTTAAACTTTTTCTATGATTATATTTCATTATTCTTAGTTTACAATATGTACTCATTTTTATTTCACAAGGGAATCTAAAGTTGCTTATTATTTCAAAAAAGATGTTCCCTAAGTTGAATATAGTAACCATCAGCTTACTATAATGTATGTTGTTTATTACATATAATAGAGGTACTATCTGAATATCTTCTGTAATTAAAAAAGGAAATATATGTATTTTTAATTTACTAGAATCAGAATGTCTGCACTTTTTCTTGGGGCTTTCTTGGGTATGTACTAGTACATTATATGGTTTTTCTATCCTACACTTAGAATCTATAAATCATCCTGTTTTAATACCTAAGGTTATTCCAGCTTTATATAATAAACTCTGGAGCTTTTTTCTCTCTGTTTTCCAAACGTTTCCATAAGAAAGTGACTATCTCTTTTGTGAAAGTTTGATACTAGTGTGCTTTGGAGACAATCTGTGCTGGTGTCTTTTTGGAGGGTAGATTTTGATCACCAATTAAGATTTTCCAGTAGTTGACAGTTTAGTCAGATTTTCTCTTCTTACCTCAAGTTTATCAATTATATTTTTCTGTGAAGTTAGCCATTTCATCTGAGTACTCAAGCTTTTTGCTTGATGTTATTTATAATGTCCTCTTATTAAAAACATTACACTACTCTTTGTTATGTTGCTCCTTTCTTTCAATCTGCCTTTTCTTTAAGACTTCATTTTTGTTAGAGGAGCGATTGGTTTGTACTCAGACAATTAGCTCTTGGTTTCATTGCTTTTGTCTTTACTTTTTTCCCACATTTCAGCTTTTATTTATGTAGCATGTATTATTTTTAAAATAAGTTATTTGGCAGTTTGATAGTCTTTAGCTACTTAAGAGGTTGGAACAACCCTGAGTAAACTAGTTAGAAGAGGTGTATTTCTTTCACAATGAAAAAAGGTTTCTTCTTAACAAACTTTAATCTGTTTAAAACTACTTGTTTTTATTTATGCTATCAATAGCAATCATGATAACATTTGATATATCCTAAAAAATATACAGGGTAGGGGAAAAGTAGATTTGCAGTTGTGAGTACATGAAACAGTTTATTCTTGTATTATTTATTAATTATTGTATTATTTTCCATATAAACAAGTATAAACATACTTTTGCCCCACCCTGTAATGTGATCTCAAGGACATTTATTGTGTCTGAAAAATAAAATTGATTGCAATAAGAAATTCCAAAAGAGATGTATTTTTGAACAAGTAATTAATGCTGGTAGGCAACAACTCCACAGTGATCATTAATTATCACTTTGTTACTTATTAGTTTTCTTCACAAATACTTGTTAAATATCCTTTATGTATAAGATATTTTATTAGGTAATATTTGTTTAAAACACAAGTGGATAATCCATCAACTTCATAAAAAAATCTGATAACAGTAAGAGAATAATCATCTTGTTTGAGAATATCTTTATAATTATTTTTTTCTTGAATTGTATACCATCTTTTTAAAAATTAATAGACTCTTTAGAGCAGAAATGTGTTTACAGAAATAACAGAAAAGTTAGAGCATTCCTATAGGCCCTCTTTTGCTTTAATATAAGCAACTCCTTTGTTTGAGCTTCATAGTATTATATAAAATTTTTGTCACATTATTCCATATTACTGTCTTCTGGAGTGAACTTATGTTCCCTTTTAGATTTTGTTGAGTATCATGTTTAATGTAAGATTTCTTCATAAATTTTAGAATTTTAATTTTTGTGATGATGTTGATTTCTGCCTTCTTCCATTCTGATTTCTTCTTTTTGTCTTAGATTTCCACAAAGCCATGGCCTCAAGTATCATTTGGTAGTTGTTTTCTTCAGCCCCTCTCATGCCCATACTCTGACTTCCAAATAAGCCTAGCTGTAGCTCCCAAATTGTATGGAGCAGTTTTTTAAATACATATTTCTATTTTATTACACATTAACATATTTGTTTTTTAAAATTTTTATTAATTTTTAATTTATTGTGTTTACATGGATTCAAGTGTCCTACTGAATATAACTCCCTCATCCCCCACCCCTGTGTACCTTTTTATATTCCCTTTGTCCCCCTCCCCTTAGCTCTCTCCCCCCCTTCCCTCTAGGATTTGCTGTCCTGTTATCTATATCTGTGTTATGTATATATAGTTTCACTAATCCCTTTACTTTCTCTGATCCCATCCCCTCATCCCCTTTCCCTCTGACTGCTGTCCCTCTGTTCCTGTGACCCTGCCTCTGCCTCAATTTCATTCTTCAGTTCACTTTGTCTATTATATAGATCATATAATATTTTTCTTTCTCTCCTTGATTATTTTACTTAGCACAATAATCTCCAGGTCCATATATGCTGTCACCAAAGGTAAGATTTCCTTCTTTTTCACCACCACATAGTATTCCATTGTGTATATGTACCACAGCTTTTTAATCCATTCATCCGGTGATGAACATTTGGGCTGTTTCCAGATCTTGGCTATTGTAAACAACGTTGCAATAAACATGGGGGTGCATATCTTTTTTGAATCAGTGATTTGGTATTCTTAGGATCTATTTCTAAAAGTGGGTGGGATAGCTGGGTCAAAAGGCAGTTTTAATTTTAATTTAAAATTTAATTTTAATTCCATTTTAATTTTGTGAGGAAACCTCATACAGTTCTCCACAGTGGCTCCACAAGTCTGCATTCCCACTGGCAGTGCAGAAGGGTTCACTTTTCTCCACACCCTCGCCAGCACTTATTGTGTGTTGTTTTGTTGATGAGTGCCATTCTGACATATGTGAGGTGGTATCTCATTGTGGTTTTAATTTGCATTTCTCCGATGATTAGTGACATTGAACATTTTTTCATATGCCTATTGGCCAATTGTAGGTTCTCTTTGGAGAAGTGTCCATTCAGTTCCTTTGACCATATTTTAATTGGATTGTTTACCTTCCTGGTGTTGAGTTTTAAAAGTTTTTAAATAAATTTTGGTTACTTACCCCTTATCAGATGTATTGGCAAATATGTTCTCTCGTTGTGTGTGTTATCTTTTTATTTTCTTCATGGTGTCTTTCGCTGTGCAAAAGCTTTTAAATCAGCAAAAATATTACTACGAGACATATCGGAGAGTTTACTACCTATGTTTTCTTTCAAGATGTTTATGGTTTCACAATTTACATCTAACTCTTTTATCCATTTTGACTTTATTTTTGTAAATGGTGTAAATTGGTGGTCTATTTTCATTTTTTTGCAAGTACCTGTCCAGTTTTCCCAGCACCATTTATTAAAGAGACTGTCTTTATTCCATTGTATTCTCTTACCTCCTTTGTCAAATATCAATTGATCATAAAAGCATGGGTTAATTTCTGGGTTCTCTGTTCTGTTCCATTGATCCGTATGCCTGTTCTTATGGCAGGAACAAGCTGTGGTTTGTTTTTTTTGTTTGTTTGTTTGTTTTTTTTTTGTATTTTTCTGAAGTTGGAAACGGGAAGGCAGTCAGACAGACTCCCGCATGCGCCCGACTGGGATCCACCCATCATGCCCACCAGGGGGCAATGATCTGCCCATCTGGGGCATTGCTCTGTTGCAACTGGGGTCATTCTAGCACCTGAAGAAGAGGCCACAGAGCCATCCTCAGTGCCCAGGCCAACTTTGCTCCAATGGAGCCTTGGCTGCAGGAGGGGAAGAGAGAGACAGAGAGGAAGGAGGGGGGAGGGGTGGAGAAGCAGATGGGCGCTTCTCCTGTGTGCCCTGGCTGGGAATCGAACCCAGGACTCCTGCATGCCAGGCCAATGCTCTACCACTGAGTCAACCGGCCAGGGCCTTAAGCTGTTTTGAGTACAGTGGACTTTTAACTAGATATCAGGAAGTGTGATACATCCCACTTTATTCTTTATTTTCAAGATTGCTGAGGCTATATTTGTGTTCTTTTTTGGTTCCATATAAAGTTTTGGAATATTTGTTCTATATCTTTAAAGTATGCCATTGGTATTTCAATAAGAATTGCATTGAATTTATAGATTGTTTTTGGTAATATAGACATTTTAATGATGCTTATTCTTTCTATCCATGAACACAGTATATGCTTCCACTCATTGTATCTTCCTTGATTTCTTCTATCAATGTTTCATTATTTTCTGTAGTTTTTTGACTGAGACTTTAGGGTTTTTTATTTACCATAAATAAAAATGATGTCATCAGAAAATGATGATAATTTTAATTTTTTTTCGATTTGGATGCCTTTTCTTTTTTCTTCTTATAAGAATGCTGTGGCTAGGACTTCCAGCACTATGTTGAATAAGAATGGTGAAAGTGGACACCCCTGCCTTGTTTCTGATCTTAAGGGGATTGCTTTTAATTTTTGCCCATTGAGTATGATGTTGGCTATGGGTTTGTCATAGATGGCCTTTATGAGGTATGTTCCCTGTATTCCCACTTTGCTGAGAGTTTTGATCTTAAATGGATGCTGGATTTTATCAAATGTTTTTTTTGCACTTATTGATATTATCATGTGATTTTTATCCTTTCTTTTGTTTATGTGATGGATCACACTTATTGATTTGCAAATATTGTACCATCTTTGCCTTCCCAGAGTAAATCTTACTTGATCATGATGTATATTTTTCATGTATTGCTGGGTCTGGTTTACTAATATTTTGCATCTAAATTCATCAGAGATATTGGCCTATAGCTTTTTTTTTTTTTTTTTGTAGTGTCTTTACCTGGTTTTGGAATGAGGATCGTGCTTGCCTCATAAAAAAAGCTTGGAAATCTTCCTTCCTCTTGAAGTTTTTGAAATAGCTTGAGAGGGACAGGTGTTAGTTCTTCTTTGAATATTTGGTAAAAATTTGCCTGTGAAGACATCTGGTCCAGGTCTTTTGTTTGCTGAGAGTTCTTTGATATTGTTTTCATTTCATTTGTTGTAATCATTCTGTTTAGGTTATCTGATTCTTCCAGATTGAGATTTGGAAGATTATACATTTCTAGGAATTTATCCATTTCGCCTAGGTTGTCCTGAAGCAGTTTTTATCTAGGTTACCTCACACCAGTCAAACTAGCCTTACAGTCTAGACCTGGAACCAAGCTGGTCACCTTAGTTCTATTCAGTGCTTTGCCTGTTTGACTTCATTTTCTGGTCCATGGACATCTTTTTCTTGTTTTTAAAAGTATCTGTTAGCTTTTCTCTTTTTCTATTTTAGAAAAAGAGGTGGATTAACACATGAATTTTGTATCTTTTCTTTTTCATCTTAATTGCTAATTTTTTTTTTTAAGAAGACAGGCTCCCTTCCTATCTTAAGCATAAAAGAGAAGGGATTTTCAAGAAAATTATAAAGTATTTAAAAGTAACCTGTATTTTAGTGTTTTTTAAAAGATAAGTGACTTATTATCCTTACAAGATCATTATATTTTTATTATAACAAGCTAAGGGTTTAGCTATATATAAGCATTGTAAAACTAGAAAATAGTAGCATCACTAAATTCAGTTTATAGAATGTACATGTAATTATTCTGTCCCAATAGTTGTTAATACACACTCATCTGTTTTTCTATTTAGGGTTATAATTGAAATCTTAGGTTTGTTCAAGGTAATAAAAAATTATTTTCCATTATGTTGTTTCAACAAGAATAACAACTGTAGCCTTTACAAGTAGTTTTATGATTCTGGAAACAAACAAACAAAAAACCCAAACTAGGAATTCATTGTTACTTATGTTATTTTTAAGCCTTATTTATGTATTTTTTTGTTTTGGTACTTTTAATTCTGTCTCCAATTTTATATAAATCTGGTTCTGTAACTTAATTCCTTATGCATTTTATACATAACTGATACCCAGAAAATTTGATGTGTGATACAATATTCTGTGAAGAAATTTCTGGATAGGTAGAGTTTAGTGGCCTTTAAAATCCCCCAAATAGAAAGGCCTCCTGATAAATATTGTGATTTTTATTTTCTGTGCCGATAAGAAAGGAGGCTAAACATTTAATGTACCTTATCAGTCTACAGTAAACATTAAATAATTATCATAGAAATATTAAATGTATAATGAAGAGCTATGCATTTTATTTCTCTGAAAAAAATTTATGTACAGAAAAATGAACTTACTTTAAATATAATACCTCACTCATTTGGTACATTTTATAAGTCTTGCCATGTCAATGCTCAATCAAAACTTTAATTTCTGTGCATAAGCTGCTATTACTTTTCCTAACTAGGTTAGTTCAAAATGCCTCCTCTTCTACTTAGAAGATGGACACCCTGCACTTAGTACTTTTCCATCTTTTTTAGCTAGTTTGAGTTATATATTAAGCTATGGAATTTGCTTACTAACTCAAGTGACTAAATAGTTAAAACATTTTTTTTTTTTTTTTTGCATTTTTCCGAAGCTGGAAATCGGGAGGCAGTCAGACAGACTCCCGCATGTGCCCGACCGGGATCCACCCGGCATGCCCACCAGGGGGCAATGCTCTGCCCCTCTGGGGCATCGCTCTGTTACATCCAGAGCCATTCTAGCTCCTGAGGCAGAGGCCACAGAGCCATCCTCAGCGCCCGGGCCATCTTTGCTCCAATGGAGCCTCGGCTGCAGGAGGGGAAGAGAGAGACAGAGTGGAGGAGAGGGGGAGGGGTGGAGAAGCAGATGGGCGCTACTCCTGTGTGCCCTGGTCAGGAATCGAACCCGGGACTCCTGCATGGCAGGCCGACGCTCTACCACTGAGCCAACTGGCCAGGGCTAAAACACTTAATTGCTATTATGAAATAAAAATTATTATTAAAATTGCTAATTTTTTATTGATTAGATAGTTTAGAAAATGCTATATGTCAGAATGATTCCCAATTAGTTAAATTGTGTTTAATAAACAGGGCTTTTCCTTTGAGAAATAAGATTTGATAGAGAATATAAGGTTTAAATTGTCTGATCCTTGGTCTTTGTACTAAGTTATTGGCTGATTTGTCTGCATGTTAAAGTATTTTTTTGTTTATATAATTTCAGATATTTATTCAAAATATGGTAAATGTATAAAAACCTATTTTATTTATTAAGTTAGTGATGCTTTATGTACTTAGAGGCAAAATAAGAAAAAAATTGGTAAATCAAAATCTGGTTTCTATTATGTAAAATAAAACATTTTCTGATTAAGTGGTATGTTTTATAGAAAGACTGGAAAATAAAAAATGGAAATATGAAAAGGGGACAACTTAGTAGTATTCTTTCAACATGTCTCTTTATAGTACTTGTTTCTATTTTTTTATGGATAGGATAATAAATGTAGAGAGCAGAATATAATGAAATAAAAAAAATGAAGGTATGATTGCTCAAAAATGGAAACAGGATAGCCTTCAGTAGGAGAATGGATAGACAAGTTGTGGTATTTTCATATAATGGAATATTATTCAGTAATAAAAGGAAAAGAGCCATCAAGCCACTTGGAGCTAATAAGTTAATATTGCTAAGTGAAAGAAACCAATTTGAAAACTTCATTACTGTATAATTCCAAACTATACAACAATCTGGAAAAGACAAAATACTAGAAACAGTAAAAAAAGATTAGTATTTGCCCTCCCTGGTTGGCTCAGCGGTAGAGCATTGGGCCAGTGTGTGGTTGTCCTGGGTTTGATTCCAAGCCAGGAAACACAAAAGAAGCACCCATCTGCTTCTCCACCTTTCCTCCTTTCCTCCCTCTCTATCTCTCTCTTCCCCTCCCACAGCCAAGGCTCCATTGGAGCAAAGTTGGCCTGGGTGCTGAAGATGGCTCCATAGCATCAACCTCAGGTGCTAGAATGGCTCCAGTTGCAATGGGGCAGCACCCCAAATGGGCAGAAACTTGTCCCCTAATGGGCATGCTGGGTGGATCCCAGTCAGGCACAGGCGGAAGTCTGTCTGCCTCCTCTCTGCTTTTTACTTTGGAAAAAAAAAGTCAGTGGTTGTAGAGATTGTAGAGAAAGAAGAAAGGGATGAATTGGTGGAGCACTGGTATTTTTATGCAGTGAATCTATTTTGAATGTGACTGTAATAATGAATACATATGATAGTTCTACATTGTCAAAATCTGTAGAATGTGCAACACAAAGAGTGACTCTTATATAAAATTATGGGCTTTAAAAAATCTAACTTAATAGACTGATACAACTAAACAGATAAATTATGCCATATAAATATGTTCTATCTAGATCTCAGCAGAGCATTTTATAGTAGAAACAGAGTATCTTCTAGAGCAGTGCTGACCTTTTGCAATGATTGAAATATTGATTGCTTTCCATTATGGTATCCACTAGCCAAATGTGGCTGTTGATCTTTTGAAATGTGGCTAATAAAATTGAGAAATTGTATTTTAAATTTTGTGTAGTTGCAATTACTGAGAACATAAATAGCTTTGTGTGACTTGTAGCTACAGTGTTAGACAAAGAAGTATCAAGAATTGGATAAGCAAGATAGTGGAACTCTCTGTTGCTGATTAATACAGGTAAATGGAGTTAATAGTTGATTGAAAAATCTCAGTCTAAATTTTGGTTTATTGCCTTTTGTGGGGTCAAGTCTTCATTTTATCCTGCATTTTTTTTTACTTTTGTCTCATCCTCAGTACTTTAATCAATTACATAGTTTGCATGAAGACATGGTTATTCAGCATTGATAGTGTTTACTGATGTGATGGATGCCAGAATCTGGATTTAGAAAGCTCTTTAAAAACTAAGAGAAGAAGCAGGAAGAAAGTGAATTGAATGAGGGATTCATTTGAAATTCTGGGCTTAAATTTATATAAAGTACAGGATATGGGAATCTTGGCCAAATTGGAATTCCTGTAGAAAAAACCTAAAACCAAATGTTTTTACTTGACTGCACATTCAGTTTGAACCAATAGTGTAATGTTGTTACCACTTATACTGTGTGCAGAAAAGTTTACCATCTAGTTGTTTTAGTCTCTGTGATCTAATCAAGTTATATTTAAAATACTATTTTTGGTTTTGGATGCTTTTTAAGAGGATTAGTGAAAGGTTTTTAATAGAACCTGGATGGAGAATCATTTAGAAATCAAGTGATATGAGTAATAGTAAGGAATTTGTTTGGTTACCTAGGAAAAAGAAACTTTTTAGTAAATCATGGCTACTAAAGGTTGGCCTTGTCTTCAGGTATTTGAAAGGTTGTTTTGTAGAAATGTAACTAAGGTCATCCTCTGTAGCACCTGAGGTAAAAGTTATAGTGAGATTGACTGGGCTTAGTATGAGGAAGGATTTTTAATTTTATTTTGACAATTATCATTCTCTAGCAGTGAAATAAATTGCTTTATAATATTTTCTGCTGACAGAACTATGTTGGATGTTCACTAGCCTGGAAAAATTTGTCAATAACATCAGTACTTTGAATATATGTATCTTGATTTACTGATGTCACCCCATTAAAAAAAAATTTTAAAAAAATAACATCAGTAAGTATTTACTGACTACTTGTTGTCAGACATGTTAATTTCTTTTAACAGAGGAGAAAGCTGAGGGTCAGATTGCTTAAGAAAGTTGCTCATAGCTTGTCCTGTGATTCCAAAAAACTTATTTCAGAACACAGGCAGACTAACTTTAACAGCATGACTTCCTTGTTTCTTACAATACTTTTAACAGATGCATGTAATTTGTGAATCTCTCAGCAGAAGAAATAGTCCCCAACTTTCCACTGTATTCTGCATTGTCATTTTTATTCCGATCAGTGCAGTATCCTTTGAGATGCTAAATAGGTGTTTGAGATACTATATAACTAATAATACATTGTTTTTTCCTAGCCTTCAATGCATTTTTTATTCATATTGACCCTGCAAATAACCAACCTTCTACTCTTTCAGGATTTTCTTTAGCAATATATTTGCAGGACCAGATTTCCTCAACTTGTGCAAATCCACATGAGTCTTTTAAATCTAATTGTGGGGTTTTTATATTTATCTCTATTACATCTCCTCAGATCTGGCCAGATTATATCAGACTTTTTAGCAAATTTTTAAATCTTGTGTGTATCAGACACCATATTGACACTTTTAACAATTTTGATTGTATTTCTGTTTTATGTGTCATTGATAAATTTTGAATAAGAGAATGTCATGACCAATCCTTGAATAACAATTTTTTTAACTGATTTTGATATTTAAATTTATTCAATAATCTGCGTAGCCATGTGGTTGTCAAAAAGGGCTCCTTGTTTACATCAATATATTGTGCCTACTGTGTATCACTGGCTATTATTTAAAGTGTCCATTGAGTATTTAATTTGGAGAATGTTTGGTCTTTATTTTTTGAAAGGTCTTTTTGGAACTCCAGATAGGCTTATTTTTGACTTTCAGTGAATTCTTTAACATTGACTAGATGGAAACAAAAATAGAATTGACAAACCTTTTATAAATATTGAAATTTTGTTTGCTTTGAAGCCTGTTCCTGTGATTAAATACTTTTTTTTTACTAGAGAAGTAGGATTCAAATAGAACATTAACATGACTAGGATTGTGTTTTACTTTAATATGTTCTGCCTCTAAATATTTGAGTAAACCAAAATTCAAGTATGTTATTTGTTTATTTGATGGTTTCACAAAACCTCAACATATCTCTACATAGCCCACTTTGAGATTAGCTTTACAGTTCTTATTTAGGTCCATTATATCTCTTTTATTAAATCATTTTTTCATAGGATTTATAGTATAATTTTCTCTGGCATATTATTTAAATGTTTATCATTATTTTCTATTTTGTGTTTTTTAAATTGTTGGAATCCATGGGAGTTCGAAAGACCAGAGTAACAGCCTTTATTGAAAGGAAGAAAGGAACCCTGCTGGCACTTAACCAGGGGAGAAGAGCACCAGTACAAGCTGGGGGGACAAATTATATGGGGTCAAGAAGAATTTCAAGCATGTGGGTGTTGAATCAAAAGTCCTGGTATGTCTGGAGCCCCTCCTTGGGGTGGCTTGTCAGCTTTTTGGAATTCCTCTGTCTCAGGGGCAATAGTCCAGTGAAGGTGGCATCTGACAGATAAGAGGAACATCAAGAGGACAGTTTGGAATACACATATCTATCATTTTTCAGCTCTGTGGTTACATATAAAAGAAAGGCAGTTATTAATTTTGTAATATATGGTGAGGGGTGATGAGGAGAAAGAGGAGAAAAAAATGGAAAATTATTGCTTCTTCTGGAGAGAATTTAAGAAGGGAACCTTGCCAAGCCAAGTTTCTCATCCAGTTAAGGAGGTCGTCAATTTCTGTGCTGTGAGGTCTGAACCAGGAGATGTCTCCAAAAATCTGAGTGAGGAAGTAAAAAAATTTTGCGAGGTAATAATTGTTAGTTGCTTGCTGCAAGTGCCAAGTGGACAGAGTGACATGGTGTTACATGGTCTCCTGGATGAGCTTCATGAGATGTGCTGGTCTGGTTCCTCTCGAATGGGAGGACATGTGGAGATTTTTAGAGACAGGGAACCTGTTGGTTTAAGTTTTAGAAAAACTGAATATGGGTGGTTTAAAAGGAAGGGGGTTTAGAGAATGTTCAGGAGGGAACTTCTCGGGCTGAGAGGTGGCTTCTTCTTGCTGTCATCCCTACCTATTTGATATTTCCCTCATTAAGTTCTTCTTGGGGTATTGGGGAATAGGAGTGTAGGAGCATTTGATTGTAGGTAATCCTAGAGATTTCTCTCATCCGGTCCTGTAGAAACTTGATAAAGAAAGAGGCAAGTATTTGGAGATTAGGAATGCAGAGATAAGGTAGGTTGTATAGTGGGGGTGTTTGTGTGTGTGTGAAAGTTTTTCCATGGTAAGTTAGAGATCTTTTTTCTGGCAGCCCTGGAGAGAGCAGTTAACTTGAGCTAAAAGAAATGTTTTATGTCCATTTGTAGGCTCTTATTCAGCCAAGAAGACCCCGTGATCTTGTTTCCTTACTATGTGAAGAATAAAAAGATTGAGAAGCGTTAATAGGTGAATGTTATTCATTCTTTTAGTTCTTCAGGGATATGGGAGAGCTTTAGGTTTAGGGGACCTGCAGGGATTGAAAGATAGGATTTAGGAGGTTTGCTGATATAGGGTTTCAGATTTTTCTGTTTTTGAGAGGGCAGGTTTCAGGGTTGGTGTGTAGGGTTAGGTAGATTTTTTCAATTTTTTGATTGGCGAAGGTCTGCCTGCGGTACTGTAAGAAACTAGTGAACATAAGAGGCGGGGTTTAAAAGTTTAAAAAAATAGCCTGACCAGGCGGTGGTGCAGTGGATAGAGCGTCAGACTGGGATGCAGAAGACCCAGGTTCAAGACCCCGAGGTTGCCAGTTTGAGTGAGCTCATCTGGCTTGAGCAAAAAAAAAGCTCACCAGCTTGGACCCAAGGTCGCTGGCTCGAGCAAGTGGCTACTTGGTCTGCTGAAGGCCCACGGTCAAGGCACATATGAGAAAGCAATCAATGAACAACTAAGGTGTCGCAATGCGCAATGAGAAACTAATGATTGATGCTTCTCATCTCTCCATTCCTGTCTGTCTGTCCCTGTCTATCCCTCACTCTGACTGTCTCTCTGTCTGTAAAATAAATAAATAAATAAAATATTTGGAAAAAAATAAATAAAAGTTAAAAAAATAAAGAGGAGAGTGGGTGGACTAATGAAAGGCAATAGTCAAGACACCCAGTTTGTGTAAAACCACTGATTCCATGACTACAAATTTGCTAGGCTTCAGAGAGAAAGAGAGAGAGTAGGAATAAGACAGGGAAATGGCCAGTCCCCACCCCTGCCCTTAGACCTACTTTTATAGAAACTTTTAAAGCAACAAGAAGAGGGATTACTTGTACAGCTTGTTTGGTTCTTAGATTGACGGGTAGTGTACTAGGAATTGAATGAAGCTCCTGGGGTGGGATTAGGTTAATATTTGGGGTGAGATAGACTAGGGTACAGGTTTCTGCCCAATTAGTAGGGAGATATATATAGGTGTTGGTCCCATATGAGTAGAAAACCCCGATTGGGTAAGGCAGGCTGAGAAGTGAATAGAGAATAGAAGGACAAAAGGTCAGTTTTGTTTCTCTGTTTCTGAGCTCCAGATGGTTGGGGTGGAGGAAAGAGTTGTCCCAATAAGTGGGGAGAATAGAGGATTGTTAGCTAGAATGACTGATTAAACATTCTTTAAATACCAGTTTACTGACTGTATAAACTCTTTTTTCTCTGTCCAAACCTCCTATAACCTGCACAAACCTTCTACAACATACATAAACCTTCAGCTTTTATGTACTTTCTTATCCAGAAATAACTGGCCTTCATAACAACTTGCTTTTCCTTTTTCTTTCAAAAAGTATTTCCATACCTTACCTTATACATTCTATTATCAAAACCATACAATTCCTTTCTAGTCAGAACTCTTGATTTAAAAATCTTTAACCTTTTGTGATAATTAAGTTGACTTTCTTTTTACCCTAGTTTCCCTTTTCCCAAAGTTTGATTAAAAGAGTCTGTAGTTTTTTCTATATATTTGCCATATGTAGACCAACCAGCTTCCAGTTTGTGGTTGGAGTAAGGCATGCTGTCTTTCTATTTTAGCAGCAGTGTGAGTTGTCAGGATTATGGTATGTGGACCTGTCCACGTGAAAGTCAGTCCCTGACTGATGTAATGCTGGAAGCACCTCTTGGACAGTCTTTGAACAATTTGCTGATAACCTATAAATCCTGCAAATACTTAGGGAAAGGGTGGTTACATTTCTACACTTTGCAGCTAGAGTTTAAGTCCTAGTGACCACTGCTTCTAGCTGGAATTAGCAACAGGTCCTAGCCTATAATAGGCATGGGCATTGAGATAAGAGAAATAAAGGAGATACTATACATTAAATAAAGTAACAAAATCAGACTGTCAATACCCACAGTGCCGGGGTCCAGCCCCGGGGGGAATCCAGGGGTCCCACAGGAAGAGACGGCGTCGGCGCAAATTGAGTGAGAGCCGAATTCTTTTTTCTCTTTAGCATTTACTGCCAGGCATCTCTGCCAATGGCTGGTCTAGCTTTATTTTTATACACCCACACTAAGTTACAATCACATGATATTCTGAATACATTGATTAATAATTGTTTCTGTTTCACTATGGTTACATATTTCTAGGCAACAGTTAATTCATTTCTATAAGCTATAAATCAGGTGGTAAGTCATACAAAGTACAGTTATACAATAACTTGAACAGCAATAACAATATTGATACAAACTTTTAAAAGGTTAGTACTGATTAATAACTCTACCTTACCTAAGATTCTATTGTCTAGTCAAATTTTATTTATCTGCTATATTCATACACTAGTTAAGTTCTAACTTTATTCTTCTCAGAGTGTTCCACCCCCTGCAGGTCAGGTATGCAAGAAGAAAGGAAAGTTTCTCTACCACATGAAAAGGCTAGGGAGGTAAAGTAATGAATTAAGTGAAGGCTGAAAGGTGCTTCTGTGTATAGTTACTGTTTCCTACCTATTCATAAGTCACAATCTATTTTTTCTAACATTATTAATAAGAAGAAATTCTCCTACAAACTTAACCCTTTATGAGGGATATCATAGCCAGCCTCTTATGTCTATGAGCCTAGTCCTAGGGGCTTACAGGCTTTTCTGTGGAACTCACACCCTCTGTCTCATTTTCAAAGAAATTACTGTGAATCTACAGGGAAAGCATGGTGCTATTATCCCTGTGCCATAAATGATAGCACACACCCAAAAAAGGGGGGATCTAAGGCCAAATTAATTCAAAAGGTCAAAGGGGGAAGTATCGTTGTGCCTTTCCTCTGTGGTGACTTTGTCAACCAGCAGCCATTGATCTTCACTACGGTGACTTTGTCAACCAGCAGCTATTGGTCTTCTCTGCTGTGACTTTGTCAATCAGCAGTTTTTGATCTTCTTCTTCTTCTTCTTCTTCTTCTTCAACTGTGACCTTGTCAGCCAGCAGTTGTGAATCTTTTTCTGCTGTGACCTTGTTAGCCAACATTTGTGGATCGGCTCCCGACACCACAGTAGAGATCTTTGAGGGATAAATAAAACTTAAATATTCAAGCAAGGCATAGTAGATGGCCCTTGTGTTTACAAGAAATGAGATTAGCTTATGTGCTATTTGGAAGAAATACCTTAGGCTCATGAACGATGTCCTTGGGCCTTCAGTGGCAATTCCTAGCATATTGGGCAGGGTCAGGTCACTGGTAGCTGGAGCAGGGCTAGAAAAGACTGAACCCTTTCTCCATGGAGCAAGGGGGAAGCTCACCTTCTCATGTTCCTCTTTCCACAGCACAGACTTGTAAACCACTGGGGCCAGGAAACCTGGCAGTTTTCAGTTCGAGGACCTTTTTTTCCACTCTGGAGCAGGGCCCTGATGCAATTCTATGAAGCCCTTTAGGGCACTGGAGCCTTTAAGAGTGTATGCCAAAAGTTGATATTTCCTGACTTCTTTTGGCCTTTTCTGTTACTTCCTTGGTCATTATAGACCTTAAAAGCCATGCTCAGCAGATCTCACTGAGGGGCTTGTCTAAGAAAGCAAAATTGGGAATCCAGTGTCTAAAGAAGCCTATTAGATTAGGGAAAGAAAGAATTCGATTTGTGGTGGTAGGCGGTTGGAGAATGTGGAGGGTCTGAGTTTGATCTATGGTGAGACCTCAGGTGGTGGGTGTTAAGGCGATGCCTAGATAGACTACAGACTGAGAATGAAGTTGATCCTTAGCAGAAAAGACATGATATCACTTCATAGCGAAGAAGTTAAGAAGGGTGGTGGTGTGTCTCCTTGAGACAGGCTGGGAGGGGCTGCAGATGAGTAGGTTATTTACATATTGTAAGAGAGTACTAGTTTTGAGATTGCATGCTGTTAAATCCTGAGCTAGTGCCTGCCCAAAGAGGTGTGGGCTGTTTCTGATCCCCTGGGGTAAAATAGTCTATGTAAGTTGCTGGGCTGTATTAGTGTCCGGGTCAATTTAAATAAAGGTAAACAGAAAGTAAGAGTCAGGGTGTAGCAGAATGGTAAAGAAGGCATTCTTGAGATCTAGGACCCTGAAGTGAGTGGTGTTTGAGGGAATGTGTGACAGTAACCTGTAGAGATTAGGGACTACTGGATGGAGGGGAACTATTGCCTCATTGATTAGGTGTAAGTCTTGTATGAGGCAATAAGCCCCTGAAGGTTTTTGAACAGGAAGGATGGGGGTATTGCAGGGAGAGTCCATGGGGATGAGTAAGCCTTGGTTTATGAGGTGGGTAATTACTGGTTTAAGGCCTTAGAAACAGACACAGTTACACATTAAACAAAGATTTTACAAATTATAAATTAAGGAATTTAAATAAGCGTGCTTTAATTATTTCAATTAAAATTATACTAGAGGTATTTTCTGACAAAATAAAGAGACAAGACAGATTATTCACTCACACAGTTCAAAAGACGACTTTGTTTTTTTAAGCTTTTTGAGATAGCAGGGAGTTGCCAGGATAGACGGGAAGAAGAGAGAAAGCAGACAGATGTACAGTGTGATCAGCTGAATGGAAAAGAAGGAAGGTCAGAATCTGCAGGAGGAGGAGGAGGAGGAGGATAAATCACTGGTGTGGTGCCACATGGTCAGAGGAGTCAAAAAAGATTTAGAACTTTGAGGAGAGGGGAAGGTGCAAGGAGGAAAGAGGCAGTCACAGTTTGTAAGGAGGGAGGAAGGGTCAGAGAAGAGACAGGCACTGCAGCCAGAGCCACAGCTTCTAAGTAGGGGGGAGGGGATAAAGAACACAGTGGAGAAGGGAGGGGGCTCTTGGAGGGAAGAGACTCAAGTGGAAAAGATTTGCAGAGGGACCAGAGTGGGGTCCCAAGAGAGGAGTTCCCTCAGGGGTCAGGCAGGAGAAAGAGAGAGTTGGGAGTCCTTGGAGAAGGAAAGATTAGAAGCAGAGGTTTTAGGTGCTGTTTTTTTGGCCCCAAACAGCCTGCGTGTAGAACAGAAGGCACAGAAATTAAGGACAGGAGAGCAGGGAGAAGAAAAGCCTGCATGTAAGGAATCTCTGATGCCCTTCCCGTCCAGTGGCACAAATTGTAAAGATCTCTTAGGATATTGTAATCGAACGTCCTGTTTTCAGGCCAATGGGAGTCATTGTCTAGTCTGTACATGACTAGACCATGCCATGTTACAGAAGAAGATTAATTTGTTTTGAGGTCTGAGAGACTGAGTTTGGTGAGGTTTTTATGAGATATCCTAGAGGAGTCTGGTTGGAAGGCTTAGACTCTGAAGAGCCATGGAGATTGGTGAGCAAGAGGGGTGTCCCCACCTTTTGTCACTGTCCTAAGAGGAGAGAATCTCCATATGGGGGAGTCATCCCTGGTAGAGGTCACCACCACCTGTCAGGGAGCTCTGAGGATGAGAAGTCCAAAAGAGTGGAGAGGTTTGGCTATGCACCTAGTCTTTTGTGCAGTCCACTGAGACTGAAAGTCAAACCCCTCAAATGTGAGGCATGTCAGAGAAAACTGTTCGACCAGGAAGGGGTGTTTTTAGAGAGAAATTTAGAGACCAACCAGGGAAGAAGAAGGGAGAAACTCCTTACCTTTCTCTGGTCCAGCAAGGGTTCAGGACAGGGTTAGACTGTCAGCCAATCAACCTACAATTACATGTTCAAACAGAATCAGGGAGTAAGCCTGAAATGAGCTACCACTGCCCATTGCTTCCCTGGCTGTAAGTTTGGATGTCGAGGAGGGATTGTCCAGGCAGTTAGTAAGTACCCTGTTCTGTGTCTCAGCACCAAATGTTAGAATTCATGGGAGTCTGAAAGACCAGAGTAACAGGCTTTATTGAAAGAAAGAAAGGAACCCTGCTGGGCACTTTTCTGGGGGAGAAGAGCACTGGTACAAGCAAGGGGACAAATTATATGAGGTCAAGAAGCATTTCGAGCATGCAAGTGTGAAATCAAAAGTCCTGGTATGTCCAGAGCCCCTCCTTGGGGCAGCTTGTCAGCTTTTTGGAATTCCTCTGTCTCAGGGGCAATAATCCAGTAAGGGTGACATCTGAAAGATAAGCAGAACATCAAGAAGGCAGTTTGGAATACACATATCTACTAGATATAATATCTGTGATTCATTTGGTATTGTACTGGGAATACAATATCTACTATTGCATTTTTTTCTATTGTAATAAAAATGACAATGCAGAATACAGTGAAAAGTTGGGGATACTTCTGCTGAGAGATTCACAAATTACATTCATCTATTAAAAGTATTGTAAGAAACAAAGTCATGCTGTTCAAGTTAGTCTGCACATGTTCTGAAATAATATTTTTGGCATCAGAAATGTAGTCTGTTGGTTAATGTTTTTACTATTTTTATTCATTTTAATTTGGTGAAAAATTATTTTAATTATTTAATTTGATGAAAAAGGATTTATAATAACTTTAAGAACCTTTGTCTATTTAGATTACCTAAATAGATAATAATGGCTTTAACAGCATCTACCAGGAAAAGGACGTTACTTGTCTTCTATACATATTATCTCCTTTAAATCTCTTCCTTAATTTATAGCCAGGTTAGTGAAACTAGCCTTTTGTTGTTTGAAACATGCATTCTTTTTTTTTCTTTAAAACTCTGCAGTTGATGTTTGTTTCTGTACACACTGATAACTTTTTATGTCCTCTTTTTTCACTTTTGAAAGCATATGGAATTTGTATCATTGCACATAATAGTGATCCAGAGTTGTACCTTTACAAACAATCACTCTCACTGCCAAATTAGTTTGTAGTGCAAATCTTGAAGTAAACTGCACCTGCTCTCAATGTGGATAAAAGTGGTAAATGTTAGGGAAAGCATCATTTTAAGATTGCTTTTTAAATCTGATGGCAGCTAATTTCAGAATTCCGCTGGTAATTCTTCATCTTGGAGTTATGGAAGTCCTAATATTCAGAGCAAAACAGCTTCCTTGTCCTTTTTGCTAAGTCTTAGGTGTGTTACTTTTAAGAAATAATTTGCTTTTTGTGCTGTGATCCTGTGTTTGTGATGTTACATTAGAAGTTATCTTCTAAATATACTGGTGGTTTCTTAAAATTATGTTGTGGACTAAAAATTTTTAACTAGAATCTTTAATTTATCATGTGTGAACAATGAATTTCAGATTAAGTAAACTTTAGTAGCAAATAATATTTGTTAAGGATAATTCTGCCATGAGAAATTGTTTTCTTATGGAAGTACCATCTCAGTTTAAGAACTGACACGTTCTTTGAGAGCTGATAGGATATAAAGGATGCTTCCTGTTATATGTAGAGAGCATTTCCTACTACAATTTGTTTTTAATGTGGGGGGGGATGTAACTATATATGCATCATATTGCAATGATCTTTTTTGAATTTGTTGGTTCATTACTATCACCCTTAACATTAAGCACAGAGCTTGTGTCTAACAATAATTCAAAAACACCTAGTTAAAATGCTTATTGGGAAAATTATATTTAATATTTATCTTTTGACACCAAGCATTTTTTTTTTTTACTTTTAGAATTTTAAGTCCTTATGGTTCATAATTTAAAAAACAACTTTATTGGTATATATTCACATACCATACAATTCACTCATTTAAATGTATAAATCAATGTTTTTAGTATATTCACAGATAGGTGCTAACATCACCAAAGTCAGTGTTAGAACTTTTTTTTATCAAGTCAGAAAGAAATCCTAACCCTTTAAGTACTATCCTTCCTTCTATACTTCCCCCCAACATCTTTCAGCCCTGGACAACCACTGATTTGTTTTATGTTTTAGACATTTCCCTATTTTTTTTTTTTGATTAACACATTATTTATTTATTTATTAAATTTAATGCAGTGACATTGATAAATCAGGGTACATATGTTGAGAGAAAACATCTCTAGATACCCCTCCCCCATAGTAAAATTGTCTTCTGTCACCTTCTATCTGGTTTTCTTTGTGCCCCTCCCCTCCCCCAACCCCTCTCTCCTTCTTCACCCCATCCCCCCTCCCCCCACCCCCACCCCTGTTGCCATCACATTCTTGTTCATGTCTCTGAGTCTCCTTTTTATGTCCCTTCTATGTATGGATTCATATAGTTCTTAGTTTTTTTTCTGATTTACTTATTTCACTTTGTATAATGTTATCAAGGTCCATCCATGTTATTGTAAATGATCCGATGTCATCATTTCTTATGGCTGAGTAGTATTCCACAGTATATATGTACCAAAGCTTTTTAATCCACTCGTCCTCTGACGGACACTTGGGCTGTTTCCAGATCTTCGCTATTGTGAACAATGCTGCCACAAACATGGGGGTGCATTTCTCCTTTTGGAGCCATTCTATGGTGTCCTTGGGGTATATTCCTAAAAGTGGGATAGCTGGGTCAAAAGGCAGTTCGATTTTCAGTTTTTTGAGGAATCTCCACACCGTTTTCCACAGTGGCTGCAGCAGTCTGCATTCCCACCAGCAGTGCAGGAGGGTTTTCTTTTCTCCGCATCATCGCCAGCACTTATTCTGTGTTTTGGTGATGAGCGCCATTCTGACTGGTGTGAGGTGATATCTCATTGTGGTTTTAATTTGCATTTCTCTAATGATTAGTGCTGTTGAGCATTTTTTCATATGCCTGTTGGCCATCTGTATGTCCTCTTTGGAGAAGTGTCTATTCATCTCTTTTGCTCATTTTTGGATTGGATTGTTTGTCTTCCTGGTGTTGAGATTTACAAGTCCTTTATAAATTTTGGTTATTAACCCCTTATGAGACGTATTGTCAAATATGTTCTCCCATTGTGTAGTTTGTCTTTTTATTCTGTTCTTGTTGTCTTTAGCTGTGCAAAAGCTTTTTAGTTTGATATAGTCCCATTTGTTTATCCTGTCTTTTTTTCACTTCCCTGTGGAGATAAATCAGCAAATATATTGCTCCGAGAGATGTCAGAGAGCTTACTGCCTATGTTTTCTTTGAAGATGCTTATGGTTTCACAGCCTACATTTAAGTCTTTTATCCATTTTGAGTTTATTTTTGTGAGTGGTGTAAGCTGGTGATCTAGTTTCATTTTTTTGCAGGTAGCTGTCCAATTTTTCCAACACCATTTGTTAAAGAGGCTGTCTTTACTTCATTGTATTTCCTTGCCTCCTTTGTCAAATATCAGTTGTCCATAGAACTGTGGGTTTATTTCTGGGTTCTCTGTTCTGTTCCATTGATCTATATGCCTGTTCTTATGCCAGTACCAGGCTGTTTTGAGTACAATGGCCTTGTAGTATAACTTGATATCAGGAACTGTGATACCTCCCACTTTATTCTTCTTTTTTAAGATTGCTGAGGCTATTCATGTTCTCTTTTCGTTCCATATAAATTTTTGGAATATGTGTTCTATATCTTTAAAGTATGTCATTGGTATTTTAATTGGTATTGCATTGAATTTATAGATTGCTTTGGATAATATAGACATTTTAATGATGTTTATTCTTCCTAACCATGAGCACGGTATATGCTTCCACTTGTTTGTATCTTCCTTGATTTCTTTTATCAATGCTTTGTAATTTTCCGAGTACAAGTCTTTAGTCTGCTTGGTTAAGTTTATTCCTAGGTACTTTATTTTTTTGGTTGTAATTGTGAAGGGGATTGTTTCCTTAATTTCTCTTTCTGACTGTTCATTGTTGGTGTATAAAAATGCTTCTGATTTCTGAGTATAGATTTTATATCCTGCCACTTTGCTGAATTCATTTATCAGGTCCAGTAGCTTTTTGACTGAGACTTTAGGGTTTTCTATATACAATATCATATCATCTGCAAATAATGATAGTTTTACTTCTTCTTTTCCCACCTGAATTCCTTTTATTTCTTCTTCTTGTCTGATAGCTGTGGCTAGGACTTCCAGGACCATGTTAAATAAGAGTGGTGAAAAGGGGCACCTCTGCCTCATTCCTGATCTTAAGGGTATTGCTTTTAATTTTTGCCCATTGAGTATAATGTTGGCTGTGGGTTTCTCATAGATGGCTTTTATCATGTTGAGGTATGTTCCCTGTATTCCCACTTTGCTTAGAGTTTTGATCATGAATGGGTGCTGGATTTTATCAAATGCTTTTTCTGCATCTATTGAAATTATCATGTGGTTTTTTTCCTTCTTTTTGTTTATGTGATGAATCACATTGATTGATTTACGAATATTGTACCATCCTTGCCTTCCCAGAATAAATCCCACTTGATCATGGTGTATGATTTTTTCCATATGTTGTTGGATCCGGTTTGCTAATATTCTGTTTAAGATTTTAGCATTTATATTCATCAGAGATATTGGCCTATAATTTTCTTTCTTTGTGTTGTCTTTGCCTGGTTTTGGAATCAGAATTATGCTTGCCTCATAAAAGGAGCTTGGAAGTCTTCCTTCCTCTTGAATTTTTTGAAATAGTTTGAGAGGGATAGGAGTTAGTTCTTCTTTGAATATTTGGTAGAATTCCATTGTGAAGCCTTCGAGCCCTGGACTTTTCTTTGTTGGGAGTTTTTTGATAACTGTTTCGATCTCCTTTTTGTAATCGGTCTGTTTAGGTTTTCTGATTCTTCCAGATTGATTATTGGAAGATTGTATGTTTCAAGGAATTTGTCCATTTCATCTAGGTTGTCTAGTTTTTTGGCATACAGTTCTTCATAGTATTTTCTTACAATATTTTGTATTCTGTTGTGTCAGTTGTAATTTCTCTACTCTCATTTCTAATTTTATTTATTTGAGTCCTCTCTCTCTTTTTCTTGGTGAGTCTAGTTAAAGGTTCATCAATCTTGTTTACCTTTTCAAAGAACCAGCTCCTAGTTTCATTGATCTTCTGTATTGTTTCTTTAGCCTCTATGTCATTTATTTCTGCTCTGATCTTTATTATTTCCTTCCTTCTACTACATTTGGGCTTTACTTGCTGTTCTTTTTCTAATTCTTTTAGATGCAGGGTTAAGTTGTTTATTTAAGCTTTTTCTAGCTTCTGAAAGTGTGCCTGTAGTGCTATGAACTTCCCTCTCAGCACTGCTTTTGCTGTGTCCCATAAATTTTGAGTTGTTGTATGCTCGTTGTCATTCATATCTAGGAATTTTTTTATTTCTTTTTTCATCTCATTTTTAATCCATTCATTATTTAACAACCTGCTATTTAGTTTCCATGTGTTTGAGAATTTTTGAGCTTTTCTGTTGTGATTCATTTCTAGTTTCATGCCGTTGTGATTGGAGAAAGTGCTTGATACGATTTCAGTCTTCTTAAATTTGTTGAGACCACTTTTGTGCCCTAACATGTGGTCTATCCTAGAGAATGTACTATGAGCACTTGAAAAGAATGTATATTCTGCTGCTTTAGGGTGAAAGGTTCTGAAGATATCTATTAAATCGAGTTGATCTAGTGTTTCCAATAAGTCTGCTGTTTCTTTGTTAATTTTCTTTTTGAGGATCTATCTAGTGATGTTAGTGGGGTATTGAAATCCCTTACTATTATAGTATTGCTGTTGATCTCACCCTTTAAATCTATCAAAGTCTGCTTTATATATTTAGGTGCTCCTATATTGGGTGCATAGATATTTATAATATTTATATCTTCCTGTTGGATTACTCCCTTTATCATTATGTAGTGGCCTTCTTTATCTCTTACTATATCCTTTGTTTTAAAGTCCAATTTGTCTGATATAAGTATTGCTACCCCAGCTTTTTTTTCATTTCCGTTTGCATGAAACGTTTTTTTCCATCCTTTTACCTTCAATCTATGTGTGTCTTTTGTTCTAAGGTGTGTCTCTTGTAGACAACATATGTATGGGTCCTGTTTTCTTAATCACGCAGCTACCCTATGTCTTTTGATTGGATCATTTAATCCATTTACATTTAAGGTTATTATTGATATGTAGTTGTTTATCGCCATTTTCTTCTTTAAAGGTGTATCCTTTTTTTGCTGTATTCTTTTCCCACTTTGATCTGTTTACAACAGGCCCATTAACATTTCCTGCAGCATTGGTTTGGTTGTAATGAATTCCTTGAGTCGTATTTTGTCTGGGAAGCTTTTTATTTCTCCTTCAATTTTAAACGATAGCCTTGCTGGATAAAGTAGTCTTGGTTGTAGGTTCTTGTTCTGCATAACTTTGAATATTTCCTGCCATTCCCTTCTGGCCTTAAGTGTTTCTGTTGAGAAATCAGATGTCATCCTTATGGGGGCTCCTTTGTAGGTGATAACTTTTTTTTCTCTTGCAGCTTTTAATATTTTCTCTTTATCGCTTAGCTTTGGTATTTTAATTATGATGTGTCTTGGTGTAGGTTTCTTTGGGTTTCTTTTTTTTTTTTTAATGAATTTTTATTAATGGTAATGGGATGACATTAATAAATCAGGGTACATATATTCAAAGAAAACATGTCTAGGTTATTTTGTCATTAGATTATGTTGCATACCCCTCGCCCAAAGTCAGATTGTCCTTCGCCATCCTCTATCTAGTTCTCTGTGCCCCTCCCCCTCCCCCTAACTCTCCCTCTGTCCTCCATCCCCCCACCCCTGGTAACCACCACACTCTTGTCCATGTCTCTTAGTCTCATTTTTATGTTCCACCAATGTATGGAATCATGTAGTTCTTGTTTTTTTCTGATTTACTTATTTCACTCCTTATGATGTTATCAAGATCCCACCATTTTGCTGTAAATGATCTGATGTCATCATTTCTTATGGCTGAGTAGTATTCCATAGTGTATATGTGCCACATCTTCTTTATCCAGTCTTCTATTGAAGGGCTTTTTGGTTGTTTCCATGTCTTGGCCACTGTGAACAGTGCTGCAATGAACATGGGGCTACATGTGTCTTCACGTATCAATGTTTCTGAGGTTTTGGGGTATATACCCAGTAGAGGGATTGCTGGGTCATAAGGTAGTTCTATTTGCAGTTTTTTGAGGAACCACCATACTTTCCTCCATAATGGTTGTACTACTTTACAGTCCCACCAACAGTGAATGAGGGTTCCTTTTTCTCCACAGCCTTTCCAACATTTGCTATTACCCGTCTTGTTGATACTAGCTAATCTAACAGGGGTGAGGTGGTATCTCATCGTAGTTTTGATTTGCATTTCCCTAATAACTAATGAAGCTGAGCATCTTTTCATATATCTGTTGGCCATTTGTATTTCTTCCTGGGAGAAGTGTCTATTCATGTCCTCTTCCCATTTTTTTTATTGGATTGTTTGTTTGTTTGTTGTTGAGTTTTATGAGTTCTTTGTATATTTTGGATATTAGGCCCTTATCTGAGCTGTTGTTTGAAAATATCATTTCCCATTTAGTTGGCTGTCTGTTTATTTTTATATCAGTTTCTCTTGCTGAGCAAAAACTTTTTATTCTGATGTAGTCCCATTCATTTATCTTTGCCTTCACTTCTCTTGCCATTGGAGTCAAGTTCATAAAATGTTCTTTAAAACCCAGGTCCATGAGTTTAGTACCTATGTCTTCTTCTATGTACTTTATTGTTTCAGGTCTTATATTTAGGTCTTTGATCCATTTTGAATTAATTTTAGTACACGGGGACAGGCTGTAGTCGAGTTTCATTCTTTTGCATGTGGCTTTCCAGTTTTCCCAACACCATTTGTTGAAGAGGCTTTCTTTTCTCCATTGTGTGTTGTTGGTCCCTTTATCAAAGATTATTTGACCATATATATGTGGTTTTATTTCTGGGCTTTCTATTCTGTTCCATTGGTCTGAGTGTCTATTTTTCTGCCAATACCAATGTGTTTTGATTATCGTGGCCCTATAATATAGTTTAGAGTCAGGTATTGTAATGCCCCCAGCTTCATTCTTTTTCCTTAGGATTGTTTTGGCTATTCGGGGTTTTTTATAGTTCCATATAAATCTGATGATTTTTAGTTCCATTTCTTTAAAAAATCTCATAGGGATTTTGATGGGAATTGCATTAAATTTGTATATTGCTTTGGGTAATATGGCCATTTTGATTATATTTATTCTTCCTATCCAAGAACAAGGAATATTTTTCCATCTCATTGTATCTTTTTCGATTTCCCTTAGCAATGCCTTGTAATTTTCATTATATAGGTCCTTTACATTCTTTGTTATGTTTATTCCTAGGTATTTTATTTTTTCTGTTGCAATCGTGAAGGGGATTATTTTTTTGAGTTCGTTTTCTAATATTTCATTGTTGGCATAGAGAAAGGCTATGGACTTCTGTATGTTAATTTTGTATCCTGCGACTTTACTGTATTGATTTATTGTTTCTAATAATCTTTTTGTGGAGTCCTTCGGGTTTTCAATGTATAGGATCATACCATCAGCAAAAAGTGATACCTTTACTTCTTCTTTTCCAATATGGATGCCTTTTATTTCTTTGTCTTGTCTGATTGCTCTGGCCAGCACTTCTAGCACCACGTTAAATAAGAGTGGAGAGAGTGGACACCCCTGTCGTGTTCCTGATTTAAGGTGGAAAGTCCTCAGTTTTACGCCATTTAATATGATGTTGGCTGATGGTTTATCATATATGGCCTTTATCATGTTGAGATATTTTCCTTCTATACCCATTTTGTTGAGAGTCTTAAACATAAAATTGTGTTGTATTTTATCGAAAGCCTTTTCTGCATCTATTGATAAGATCATGTGGTTTTTGTTCTTTGTTTTGTTGATATGGTGTATTACGTTAACCGTTTTACGTATGTTCAACCATCCTTGAGATTCTGGGATGAATCCCACTTGATCATGATGCATTATTTTTTTAATATGTTGTTGTATTCGATTTGCTAGTATTTTGTTTAGTATTTTATCATCTGTATTCATTAGAGATATTGGTCTGTAGTTTTCTTTTTTTGTGCCATCCTTGCCAGGTTTTGGTATGAGGGTTATGTTGGCCTCATAAAATGTGTTTGGAAGTATTGCTTCTTCTTCAATTTTTTGGAAGACTTTGAGTAGAATAGGAACCAAGTCTTCTTTGAATGTTTGATAGAATTCACTAGTATAACCATCTGGACCTGGACTTTTATTTTTGGGGAGGTTTTTAATTGTTTTTTCTATTTCCTCCCTGCTGATTGGTCTGTTTAGGCTTTCTGCTTCTTCATGACTCAGTTTAGGAAGGTTGTATTGTTCTAGGAATTTATCCATTTCTTCTAGATTGTTGTATTTGGAGGCATATAATTTTTCATAGTATTCTACAATAATTCTTTGTATATCTATGATGTCTGTGGTGATCTCTCCTCTTTCATTTTGGATTTTATTTATTTGAGTCCTGTGTCTTTTTTCCTTGGTGAGTCTTGCCAAGGGTTTGTCGATTTTGTTGATCTTTTCAAAGAACCAGCTCCTTGTTTTATTGATTTTTTCTATAGTTTTTCTGTTCTCTATTTCGTTTATTTCTGCTCTGATTTTTATTATCTCCTTTCTTCGGCTGGTTTTGGGTTGTCTTTGTTCTTCTTTTTCTAGTTCCTTAAGGTGTGAAGTTAAGTGGTTTATTTCGGCTCTCTCTTGTTTGTTCATATAGGCCTGAAGTGATATGAACTTTCCTCTTATTACTGCTTTTGCTGCATCCCATATATTCTGATATGTCGTATTTTCATTTTCATTTGTCTGTATATATCTTTTGATCTCTGCGCTTATTTCTTCTTTGACCCATTCATTTTTTAGAAGTATGTTGTTTAGTTTCCACAATTTTGTGGGTTTTTCCCCCTCTTTTTTGCAGTTGAATTCTAGTTTCAAGGCTTTATGATCAGAGAATATGCTTGGCACAATTTCAATTTTTCTAAATTTGCTGATATTGTCTTTGTGGCCCAACATATGGTCAATTCTTGAGAATGTTCCATGTACACTAGAGAAAAATATATACTCTGTAGCTTTGGGATGAAGTGTCCTGTAGATGTCTATCATATCCATTTGTTCTAGTATTTCATTTAAGGCCACTATATCTTTATTGATTCTCTGTTTGGATGACCGATCTAGAGCTGTCAGCGGAGTATTGAGGTCTCCAAGTATGATTGTATTTTTGTCATTTTTTGTTTTAAGGTCAATAAGTAGCTGTCTTATATATTTTGGTGCTCCTTGGTTTGGTGCATATATATTAAGGATTGTTATGTCTTCTTGATTCAGTGTCCCCTTAATCATTATGAAATGACCATTTTTGTCTCTGAGTACTTTTTCTGTCTTGTAGTCAGCATTATCAGATAAGAGTATTGCTACACCTGCTTTTTTTTTGGGTGTTGTTTGCTTGGAGTATTGTTTTCCAGCCTTTCACTTTGAATTTGTTTTTATCCTTGTTGCTTAGATGAATTTCTTGTAGGCAGCATATAGTTGGATTTTCTTTTTTAATCCATTCTGCTACTCTGTGTCTTTTTATTGGTAAGTTTAATCCATTTACATTTAGTGTAATTATTGACACTTGTGGGTTCCCTATTGCCATTTTATAAATTGCTTTCTGTTAGTTTTGTATCTTGTTTGATTCTTCTCTTTTGTTTTTCTATCATTTGTTTTTGTTTGTTTGTATTCCATACTTCTTTTCTCTGTTGCTACCTTTTTTAAGTCAAGTGTTTTTGTGGTGGTTTTTTCAAGGGTGGTTACCATTAAGTAATGAAAAGGGTACCTACCATATTCATTGTAGTACCCTTTCTTGTGAGTATTTCTGCGCTTCATCGTCCTTTGCTACTGTTAATCTTCATCCTTTCTCCCCCTTTTTTTTCTTTTGTTGTCACAGTTTAAGTTTGGTTTTATTGTTTTCTTGGTGGAGCTGTTACTTGTGGTTATGTTTTCTTTTGTTCTTTGAATCTGGTTAGAAAACCCCCTTTAGTGTTTCCTGTAGTGGGGGCTTTCTGATGATAAATTCTCTCATCTTTTCTGTATTTGTGAATATTTTTATATCTCCTTCGTACTTGAAGGATAGCTTTGATGGGTATAGTATTCTTGGCTGAATGTTCCTCTCTTTCAGGGCTTTAAATATTGGGGTCCACTCTCTTCTAGCTTGTAGAGTTTCTGCTGAGAAATCTGATGATAATCTAATAGGCCTTCCTTTATATGTTGTATTCTTCTTTTCCCTGGCTGCCTTGAGAATTTTTTCTTTGTCGTTGGTTTGTGTCATCTTCATTATGATGTGCCTTGGAGTGGTTTTTTTTGTGGTTAAGAAAACTCGGTGTTCTGTTTGCTTCTTGAATTTGAGGCTTTAATTCTTTCCACAGGCTTGGGAAGTTCTCATCTATTATTTGTTTGAGTATATTCTCCATTCCATTTTCTTTCTCTTCTCCCTCTGATATACCTATTATTCTTATGTTATTCTTTCTGATGGAGTCAGACAATTCCTGTAGGGCTTTCTCATTTTTTATTATTTTTGAGTCTCTTTCTTCTTCTCTCTGTTGTGCCTCAAGTTGCTTGTCTTCTATTTCACTGATCCTGTCTTCTATCTGGGCTGTTCTATTAGCTAAGCTTGTTACCTCGTTTTTCAGCTCTTGAATTGAGTTTTTCATTTCTGTTTGATTTGTTTTTATAGTTTCAATTTCCTTGGTAATATATTCTTTGTGATCGTTTAGTTGTTTTCTGATTTCCCTAAATTGCCTTTCTGTGTTTTCTTTTATATCTCTGAGTATTTTTAAGATTTCTATTTTAAATTCTCTGTCATTTGGCTCCAAGGCTTCCAATATGTTAAATCTTTTCTCCATAGATTTTTCCACATCTATTTGTGTTACCTCTCTGTCTTTTGTATCCATAATGTTCAATTTCCTTTTTCTTATTGGCATCTGAAGGTGATCTTGATGATAGTGTTAATTAGAATTAATAAAAAATAAAAAGGAAAAGAAAAACAAAAAAAAAAAAAAAAAGGAAAGCACTCCACAAAAAAAAGTAGTAATTTATTATTTCCCCCTTTTTTCTTTCTTCTTTTCCCCTCCTCTCACCTACTTAGGGAAATATCATGATGACCTGTGAATTATATTATGATAAATGGAACAAAAACTGCCTATAATGGAGGGCCTGATTTGGGGTAAGTGTTCAAGGGGCAAAAAAGGGAGTAGGGACCTACTAAATACAAAAAAAAAAAGGGAGAAAATCTTAGACAAGCATAAAATGATTTGCTTGTAAGTGATGGTCGATTAAGAGATATAATGAGAGGGATGAGAGGGAAACAGAAAAAAGGAGAGAAAAAACAATAATTAAAGAAGAAAAAAATAAAAATAAAAATAATAAGTAAAAATCTGTTGTATTAAGTGGAGCGAAGACTAAATACAATGGAGACTTTGGGTTGGGAGGAATGCTAGTGAGTTAAAAAGCAATGTAAAAAGTGCCCAAAATGCCACAAAAACAAACAAATAAAGAAAAACCAAGAACAAAACCAGAAGAAGAAAAAAAAGAACAACAACAAAAAAACCCCCACAAAAACTTGAGTCCCAAATTAAATAATTTGTTCGTGATTGAGGCTTAAATGGGAGGAAAAGTAAAAGGAGAAAAGAAGAAATGAATAGAATGGAAAAAATAAGAGTAAGAGAGAAATGAAGGAAGAAAAAAAGGAAAGGAAAAAAAAACAAAAGGGGAGAGAGTGAGAGTTAAGGGTTTTGGAGTGTAACCCTAAAGGAGAGTTAGGATGGAGAAAAGAAATAAAATGTAACACTCATGGGTAGTGTAATTCAAGAAAAGGGTAGCATAAGATGGGCAGAGAGTAAAAGGACCGAGGTGGAAGAAATATAAATAATAATAAAGGCAATAAGATAGAAGAAAGAAACAACAACAACAAAGAATTAGTGGAACAAGTTATAAAGTCTGTGGATTTTTCTTGATTTTGAGAGGTTAACTTCTTCCTTTTTTCTTTTCTCTCCCTCTTCCTGGTCGGTGACTCTGTACCCCAGGTTCTGCCCCTGTGTCACTCTTAGGTAGGAATTTGCAGTTGATGGGATTCTATGGCAATGTCATATAATTGGCTTTAGTCTCGCTGGTAGTCAAGGCTTGTTGGCATTTGCAGAGTCCAACAATGAGAGAGTTTGCTTTCCTGGAGTCTCTTTCTTAGTCTCCCCTTCCTGAATTAGCAGCCTGGTGATCTAGCTATGAGGCTGCCACTGCTTCTGTCTGGGGAGTAAGAGGCTCAAAGAGCTGGGAAATCCCCACTCTATCCTCACTCAGCGCAAGGCTCTGGGTAAGGCTTTGGCAGTCAGAGCCTCCAGCATAATCAGGTGGGGCTGGGAGTCAATTGTTGTCAAGGTGACTGTTCAGCGCCTATCATTCAGTTGGACCACTCAACCCAGGCTTTCCACACTTGGTAGCCTGTTTTGGCACAGGTGTGCTCCCTCCTGGGCAACAGTCCCTCTGCTTTCAGTGTGTGTGTGGAAGTCCGGAATGCTCCGAGGATAAATTTTTCTGTTTCTAGTTGATAAATTTGTTGAGATTTTGGGGAGATCTGTCGGACGCGCTGCTCATGGTGCCATTTCCGTGACGTCACTCCAATAATGTGTATTAACATGGATTTTTTTCAACAACATTCCTATCAGTTCCTTTAGGGCTAGAGTGAGCCAAGATACTACTACTTGGAAAGATTTGATTAAACACAGAAGTTAATCCTTGTAAGAAAGAGACAGCACTCAATCAACAGGTATGCAGGCTTTATTAGAGGAGAAAGACCTGCTGGGGCACTCCTCCAGGAGAAGTGTACCAGTACAAGCTAGGTGCAGGGGTCCCCAAACTTTTTACATAGGGGGCCTGTTCACTGTCCCTCAGATTGTTGGAGGGCCACCACATACAGTGCTCCTCTCACTGACCACCAATGAAAGAGGTGCTCCTGCCAAAAGTGCAGTGAGGGGCCAGATAAATGGCCTCAGGGGGCTGCATGCAGCCTGAAGGCTGTAGTTTGGGGATGCCTGAGACTAGGGGGACAAATTATATGGGGCCAAGAAGAATTTGGAGCATGTGGGTGTTGAATCAAAAGTCCTGGTATGTCTGAAGGCCCTCTTTGGAGTGGCTTGTCAGCTTCTTGGTATTCCTCTATCTCAGGGGCAATAGATCAGGAAGGGTGACATCTGATAGATAAGCGGAACATCAAGAGGGCAGTTTGGAATACACATATCTATCATTTCTCAGCTCTGTGGTTACATATAAAAGAAAGGCAGTTATTAATTTTATAATATATGGTGAGGGGTGATGAGGAGAAAGAGGAGAAAAAATTGGATAACTTGCTTCTTCTGGAGAGAACTCAAGAAAAGAACCTTGCCAAGCCAAGTCCCTCATCCAGTTAAGGAGGTCATCAATTTCCATGCTGTAAGGTCTGACTCATGTGATGTCTTTGAAAACCTGAGTGAGGAAGTAAAAAAATTTTGCGAGGTAATAATTTTTAGTTGCTTGCTGTGAATGCCGATTGGACAGGGTGACATGGTGATACATGGTCTCCTGGATGAGCTTCATGAGATGTGCTGGTCTGGTTCCTCTCAAATGGGAGGGCATGTGGAGATTTTTAGAAACAGGAAACCTGTTGGTGTAAATTTTTAGAAGGACTGAGTATTTGTCGTTTAAAAGGAAGGGGGTTTGGATAACATTCAGGAGAGAACTTCTCGGGTTGAGGGGTGGCTTCTTCCTGCTGTCATCCCTACCTATTTAATATTTCCCTAGTAAAATTCTCCTTGAGGTATTGAGGAATAGAAGTATAAAAGCATTTGATTGTAGGTAATTCTAGATATTTCTCTCATCTGGGCCTGTAGGAACTTGATAAAAAAAAGGGGGCAAGTATTTGGAGATCAGGAATGCAGAGATAAGGAGGGTTGTATAGCGGGGGTGAAAGTTCTTCCATTGTAAAGTTAGATATATTCTTTCCTGGCAGCCCTGGAGAGAGCAGTTAGTTTGAGATAAAAGAAATGTTTCATGTTTGTTTGTAGGCTCTTCTTCAGCCAAGATCCCAGCAATCTTGTTCCCTTACTATGTGAAGGGTAAAAAGACTGAGAAGATTTAAGAAATGAATGCTATTTATTCTCCTAGTTCTTCAAGGATATGGAAGAGATTTAGGGTTAGGGGACCTGTAGGAGTTGAAAGATAGGATTTAGGAGGTTTGCTGATATAGGGTTTCAGATTTTTCTGTTTTGCAAGGGCAGGTTTCAGGGTTAGTGTGTAGGGTTAGGTAGATTTTTTCAATTTTCTGATTGGCGAAGGTCTGCATGCAGTTCTCTAAGAAACTAGTGAACAAGCATAAGAGGCAGGGTCCAAAATTTAGAAAAATAAATAAGAGAGTAGTCTAATGAAAGGCAATAGTCAAGACACCCAGTTTGTGTGAAACCACTGATTCCATGTATACAAATTCTCTAGGCTTCAGAGAGAGAGAGAGAGTGAGAGTAAGAATAAGACAGGACAGTGGCCAGTCCCCCTTTTCCAAGACCTACTTTTATAAAATTTTTTAAAGCAACAAGAAGAGAAATTACCTGTATAGCTCGTTTGGTCCTTAGATTTATGGACAGTGTATTAGGAGCTGGAAGAGACTCCTGCAGTGGGATTAGATTGACATTTAAGGTGAGATAAATTAGGGTACAGGTTTTTGTCCAATTAGTAGGGAGACAAATACAGGTGTTGGTCCCATATGAGTAGAAAACCCCTGATTGGGTAAGGCAGGCTGAGAGGTGAATAGAGAATAGAAGGACAAAAGGTTAGTTTTGTTTCTCTGTTTCTGAGCTCCAGATGGTTAGGGTGGAGGAAAGAATCATCCCAATAAGTTGGGAGAGTAGAGAATTGTTAGGGTGACTAATTAAACTTTCTTTGAAGAACCCATTTCTGATTGTTCAAATTCTTTTTTCTCTGTACAAACCTCCTACAACCTGCACAAACCTTCTACAGCTTAGATAAATCTTCAACTTTCATGAACTTTCTTATCCAGAAATAACTGGCCTTCATAACAATTTGCTTTTTCTTTTTTTAAAAGGTATTTCCATACCTTATACATTCTCTTATCAAAACCATATAATTCTTTTCTAGTCAGAACTCTTGATTTAAAATCTTTAACCTTTAATAATAATTGAGTTGACTTTCCTTTTACCCTAGTTTCCCTTTTCCCAAAGTTTGATTAAAAGAGTTCTCAGTTTTTTCATATATTCGCCATATGTAGACCAACCAGCTTCTGGTTTGTGGTTGGAGTAAAGCATGCCATTTTTCTATTTTAGCAGTAGTGGGAGTTGTCAGGATCATGGTGTGTAGACCTGTCCACATGAAAGTCAATCTTTCGGTGATGTACTGCTGGAAGTGCCTCTTGGACTGTCTCTGAACAGTTTGCTGAGTAACATGTAAATCCTGCAAGTACTTAGGGAAAGGGTGGTTACATTTCTACACTTTGCAGCTAGAGTTTAAGCCCTAGTGACCACTGCTTCTAGCTGGAATTAGCAGCAGGTCCCAGCCTACAATAGGCATGGGGCATTGAGACAGGAGAAATAATGGAGATATTATACATTAAATAAAGTAACAAAATTAGACTGTCAATACCCACAGTAGAGATTTTTGAGGGATAAATAAAACTTAAATATTCAAGCAAGGCATAGTAGATGGTCCTGTGTTTACAAGAAATGAGATCAGTTTATCTGCTACTTAGAAGAAATACCTTAGGCTCATGAACAATGTACTTGGGCCTTTAGTGGCAATTCCCAGCATGCTGGGCAAGGTCAGGCCACAGGTAGCTGAAGCAGGGCTAAAAGAGACTGAATCCTCCCTCCATGGAGCAAGGAGTAGCTTACCTTCTCATGTCCCTCTTCTACAGCACAGACGTGTAAACTGGTGGGGCCGGGGAACCTGGCAGGCTTCAGTTCGATGGACTTTCTTTCCACTCTGGAGCAGGGCCCTGATGCAATTCTATGAAGCCCTTTAGGGCACGGGAGCCTTTAAGAGCATATGCCAAAAACTGGTATTTCCTGACTTCTTTTGGGCGTTATTTGCCTTTTCTGTTACTTCCTTGGTCATTATAGACCTTAAAAGCCATGCTCAGCAGATCTCACTGAGGGGCTTGACTAAGAGAGCAAAATTGGGAATCCAGTGTCTAAAGAAGCCTATTAGACTGAGGAAAGAAAAGATTTAATTTGCGGGCATAGGTGGTTGGAGACTGTGGAGGGTCTGAATTTGATCTAGGGTGAGACCTCAGGTGGTGGGGGTTAAGGCACTGCCCAGATAGACTGTGGACTAACTAAGAGTGAAGATGAGTCTTAGCAGAGAAGATATGATATCCCTCACAGCAAGAAAGTTAAGAAGGGTGGTGGTGTGTCTCTTTGAGGCAGGCAGAAAGGGGCTGCAGAGGAATAGGTTATTTACATATTGTAAGAGAGTACAATAGACTATGGACTAACTAAGAGTGAAGATGAGTCTTAGCAGAGAAGATATGATATCCCTCACAGCAAGAAAGTTAAGAAGGGTGGTGGTGTGTCTCCTTGTGGCAGGCAGAAAGGGGCTGCAGAGGAATAGGTTATTTACATATTGTAAGAGAGTACTAGTTTTGAGATTTCATGTTGCTAAATTCTGAGCTAGTGCCTGCTCAAACAGGTGTGAGCTGTTTTTGATCCCCTGGGGTAAGACAGTCCACATAAAGGTAAACAGAAAGTAAGAGTCAGGCTGTAGAGGAATGGTAAAGAAGGCATTCTTGAGGTCTAGGACCCTGAAGTGAGTGGTGTTTGAGGGAATGTTTGACAGTAACTTGTAGAGATTAGGGACTACTGTATGGAGGGGAACTATTGCCTCATTGATTAGATGTATGGCTTGTTTGAGGCAATTAGCCCCTGAAGGTTTTCAAATAGGAAGGGTGGGGGTATTGCAGGAGAGTCCATGGGGATGGGTAAGCCTCGGTTTATGAGGTGGGTAATTATTGGTTTAAGGCCTTAGAAACAGACACAGTTACACATTAAATATAGACTTCATATATAAATTATAAAGTAATTATAAAGGAGTGTGTTTACTTGTTTTAATTAATATTATACTAGAGATATTTTCTGACAAAGAGACAAGATGGAATACTTACTCACATAGCTTAATATACAATTATTTTTTTTTAAGTTTTTTAAGTTTGGCAGGGAGTTGCCAGCATAGAGGGGAGGAAGAGAGAAAGCAGACAAATGAATAGTGTGAGCAGCTGGATGGAAAAGAAGGAGGGTCAGATTCTGCAGGAGAAGGAGGAGGAGGGTAAAGTACTGTTGTACTCAGAAGAGTCAAAAAAGATTTAGAACTTTGAGGATAGGGGAGGGGGCATGGAGGAAAGAGGCACAGTCACAGTTTGTAATTAAGGAGGAGGGGTCGGAGAAGAGACAGAAATGGCCTGTGAGGAAGGGGGTTGGGGTAAAGGAGAGACAGGCATTGCTGGAGCTGATGAAGAGGGGGAATGGGTCAAAAAAGAAAAAGAGACAGAGCTGCTGGTCTGTAAGGAGGGAGGAAGGGTTTAAGAACATAGTGGAGAAGGGAGGGGTCCCTGGCCAGCAGGGGAGGAGAAAAAGAGACTGGTGAATGAGAAAACAGGATTTAGTGAAGGAAGTGTGCTTTCTGTAGGGAAGAGACTCCAGTAAAAGAGATTTTCAGAGGGACTAGAGAGGGATCCCAAGAGAGGGGTGCCCCTGGGGATCAGGCAGGAGGGAGAGAGAGTTGGGAGTCTGAGAAGAAGGAAGGATTAGGAGCAAAGGTTTTAGGTGAGGTTTCTTTGGCCAAAACGGCCTGCATATAGAATAGAAGGCACAGAAATTAAGGACAGGATAGAAGGAAGAAGAAAAGCCTGCACGTAAGGAATCTCTTATGCCTTCCCCGTCCGGTGGCAGAAATTGTCAAGATCTCTTAGGATATTGTAATTGAATGTCCTGTTTTCAGGCCAATGGGAGTCATTGTCTAGTCCAGTCTTTCCCAACCTTTTTTGTGCCATGCCCCACCTTAACCTTTCTAAAATTTTTATGTCCCCCCTATGTAATATACATAATTTTTAACATTAAAAATTGATTTGTTCACTTAATAAAATAAATGATAGGTTCTAGGAAGAAATCACTATGAAATTGTTAACAAAACACAGTAAGTAAAATTTCAAAACATATAATGAAAAACAGAAGTTTAAATTCCAAATAATTTTAACACAGATTTTTATGAAGCATGTCAGAGAAAACCATACGACAAGAGAAAATGTGGAAAAGAGAAGCTGACCGGGAAAGGGGAAGGGAGAAACTCCTTTCCTTCTAGTCCAGCAGAGGTTGAGGACAGGGTTAGATTGCCGGCCAATCAACCTACAATTACACATTCAAACAGAATCAGGGAGTAAGCCCAAAACTAACTACCGCTGCCCATTGCTTCCCTGGCTATAAGTTTGGATGGCAAGGAGGGATCGTCCAGGCAGTTAGTACCCTGTCCCGGGTTTCGGCAAAAGATGCAAGAATGAGACAGCACTTGATCACCAGTTGTGCAGACTTTATTAGAGGAGAAAGCCCTGTTGGGGCACTGCTCCAGGAAAAGTGCACCAGTACAAGCCAAGGGGACAAATTATATGGGGTCAAGAATAATTTGGAGCATGTGGGTATTGAATCAAATGTCCTGGTATGTCTAGAACTCCTCCTTGGGGTGGCTTGTCAGCTTCTTGAAATTTCTCTGTCTCAGGGGGGATAGTTCAGTAAGGGTGAGGTCTGACAGATAAGTGGAACATCAAGAGGGCAGTTTGGAATACACATATCTATCAATCCTGTTGGAAGAAAAATTTTCCTGAGTTGACCAAACTACAGGTTCAAATTGTAACTTGTAAATACTGAGCTTTGATTGACCCAGTTCCTTGTAGTGCAGTGTTTCCCAACGTGGGGCCCACGTCCCACAGGGGGGCAATTCTATAGTTAAGGGGGGCAATTTGAAAATGGACTCGACAGGACTTTAACTTTTTCGCCCCGGGCCATTTAAATGCAATGCTAGATATCGCTGCCAAATTTAACAAAAAATGCAATTCTTAAATAATTGCGGTAAATAATTATTAAGTATAATTTCGTTTGACGAGACCAAAATATCAACTGGGTGATTGGCGTCGTCAAGTAAACTTCGTCCTGGGTTCACCGCGGAGTGTGCCGTCTGCTGCGGGGAACCCCGGACGTTTTAAAAACTCGCTAAACAATGCAGTTATTCTCACCTAATTGGCCCATCGCAACTTCTGTAGTGTTTCACATCATTCAGTTGGTGTTAATTTGAAATAAGTGTCAGTCAAAACTGTTGTAAAAGCTCGTTGATTTAATAAATATACATATATATATTGTATAGATATAATTGGTAAGTATTTGATTTTATTTTTATCAATATTAAACTCTTTATTAAGTACTTCTTGCATCAGGGCTAGAAAGCAATAATATTTTATAAATATTATTGGGGCTATAATAGTGCATGCATGACAATTTTAATTTTAGAAGCATAACTTTCCAGAAAATTTTGTCAAGTGGAAAAAATATAGATACCTTTTGATTTGTGGTGGTAGTGTAGTAAATGTGTTATATACATTTAAATAAATATGAATTTCTAGTATACGTTTACTCTATGTCACATTGAATATATTTTAACACATATTTTAATATTAGTTTTTAATTGATCTTATTTTTATTATAGCCCATAGTAAAATGAGTGGTGCAAGCAAGAAAAAAACTTGTCAATATTCGGAGGAATATTTAAAATTTGGGTTCATACCCGCTGTTCACGATGAGTGGATTCCTTTTTGTCTTTTATGCCAGCAATGCTTGACCAACAAATCAATGAAACGAGGTAATCTTGAGGCACATTTGAAGGTGAAACATAGTGTTCATATTAATTCAGATTTGAGTTACTTTAAAACTTTAAAGAAAAATTTTGAAAAAAGAACAACATTAAAGTCTCTATTTACTGCTCATACTTCAACTAATAATCGTGTTCTTGAGGCTAGTTATCAAATTTCTTTATTCATCGCTAAAACTGGAGAAAATCACACTATAGGAGAGAATTTAATAAAACTGTCAATATCAGCATTTCTTAAAACGGTTCTTGAAAAAGATGACAAAGATGTAAAAGCTATGCCACTCAGTAACAATTCTGTTAGCAGAAGAATAGACAAAATGAGTGAGGATATTGAAAAACAACTTATTGAAAAGCTGAAAACAAGAAAATTCTCCTTGCAAATGGATGAATCAACTTTGAGAGACAGTGAGGCAGTATTGATAACTTACGTAAGATATATTGATAAAGGACATTTTGCTGAAGAAATGTTGTTCTGTAAAAGATTAGAAAGCACCACTACCTCCAAAGATATATATAATAAGCTAAAAAACTACTTAGATGTCAATGATATACCAATGAAAAATATAACATCTTGTGCTGCAGACGGTGCTCCCAATATGATGGGCAAGAAAAATGGCTGCTTAAAATTGATGAAAGATGTGAATCCAGAAATGATTCTTGTGCATTGTGTTATTCATAGGGAAAACTTGGTAGCTAAAAACATCTCGCCTGTTCTGAATGAAGTATTACATACAGTAATAAAGTGTGTTAATGCTATTAAAGCTAGTGCCAAATGTGAGCATCTTTTCAAGCTATTTTGTGAAGAACAAAATGAAGACCATGTGAGACTTTTACTTCATACTGAAGTAAGATGGCTATCTAAAGGAAACTGTTTGAAAAGATTTATGGAACTGTTTGATACTCTTAGTGATATTTTAAGCGACAAACCTGAAGTGAAGTATCTGTTAACAATAGATGGTAAAGCATTTGTGAGTTATTTAGCTGATATCTTTGAAAAACTAAATATATTAAATAAGCAACTTCAAGGAACAAATAAAACTCTTGTCAATGCAAAAACAAAGATATTTGGTTTCATTACCAATATTGAGTTATGTCAGAAACATATTAACAACAAAATCTTTAAACAGTTCCATTGGCTCCAAAAATGTGAAGTAACTGATACCGCTTTACTTGTTATTGTCAATCATTTGAATATTCTATAGGCTGATTTAAAAGAAAGATTTTCTGATTTAAAACAAATTGATTTCCCAACATGGATGATGCAGTGAATGTTAGTGGATTTGTCTGATATATCAAGTATGTAGTATCAAGAAGAACTCGCAGAATTGCAATATGATGAGTCAGTTAAAGCTTTATTTAATATCAAAGGAGTTAAAGCTTTATTTAGTGGCATGGCTTTGTGAGGAAACAGAAATCAAATACCCAAATTCAACCAAATGTGCAAGAAAACTATTGCTACTGTTTCCATCTTCATTTTTAGCTGAATGTGGATTTAGTGCTGTAAATGATTTACTGGTAAAAAAAAAAAAAAGAAATCGGCTGGATATAACACAACGTGGAGACTTAAGTCTAAAGCTAACCAAATAGGAACCTAAAATAAAATCTCTGTGCAGCAAGCATCAAGCGCAAGGATCACACTAAATTAAAATAATAAATTAATATAGAAAAATCTGTATTAAAATTATTTGGAATTTAAACTTCTGTTTTTCATTATATGTTTTGAAATTTTACTTACTGTGTTTTGTTAACAATTTCATAGTGATTTCTTCCTAGAACCTATCATTTATTTTATTAAGTGAACAAATCAATTTTTAATGTTAAAATTTATGAATGTTACATAGGGGGGGACATAAAAATTTTAGAAAGGTTAAAGTGGGGCATGGCACAAAAAAGATTGGGAAGCACTGATCTAACCAATCAAGCCATCCAGCCAGGGCTTTTATGAAGTTTTTTTAGGTGTTACTAAATTTATAAAACTCTTTTATCTCAGATAATTTCATTAACTTGGTTATGCAAAATATGATTGCTCAGCTATTAGAATTTATTTTATGTGTGTACGTGTGTTCTGTGTTAAGGTTTAAATAGCAGACCCTGGAATCCTAGTAAATATCTTACCTGGTCAAGTGGATAAACATTTTTAATTTAAGAGCTTAGGTGTCAGCCATTCAAATGCAGTTTACTGTTTTCATGATATTTTAAGTTATTGCTGTAGCATTCAACCCTTTCCTACTTCTCTTTTTTTTTTACTTTTAAAGGTGACTCAAATAATTTTTGAAAGTAGGAGGGATATAAATATTAAAGAGATGAATAAATGAAATATTTACTATCAAATATTACTTGTAGTGTACAGGTCCTATACCAGTTACTTCTTAAACACCATATAGAAATTTCACTTACATTCTATTGATGTTATTTCTAAGTCTTTTTAGAGGATGAAAAACATAGTCACTCTGCTAGAAGCATATAGTGCAAAGGGAAAAAAAAGATACAACCCCTCCCCCCAATACCCACAGTGTAGTATATTGGGAAGTAATAAGTTCTGTAGAAGGATTCAGTAGAAGGACAAAGTATTTTGGGCCACAGGCATCAGGAAAGCTTTGCTCATGAGAATGGTAAAACTTGATCTGGGACCAGAAAGGTAGATAAGGTTTGGAATATCTTGGTTGGAAGATCTGGTTGCAGGTTAGAAAAAGTCATTCAAGATGCTAGTTTCTAGTAGTATAATTAGAAGAAAAGGGAAAAGATTAGGAAATAAGTTTTGCCTCCAAAGAAAAAAAATATAACTCAATTTTAATCCTCATTACCTACTATGATTATATCATGGGTCAAATAAGAAGGTCTTTGGTCTTGGGTCAACATTATCTATGGTGGAAAAGTCTAATGTATAAAGATAATAATTGAGGCAGTTGACTGAGGACCTGCTAAGTGCCAGAGACTTCATTGTGTGTTTTTTGTATATTCTATTATCCTTTCAATATTCCTGCCAAGTAGATAAGGTTGTCCTCAGAGAGATATAACTGACCCAGAGGTCAGTCATTCAGTTACTAGTTTTTGGAAGTGGTATTTAAACTCAGGACTGTGTAACTCCAAACATAGTCTTTTCATTAGAGCCTAGATGACTGCTATATTAAATATGGTAAGGTAAAGGTGAATACATTTTTCTATATTAATACCTACCATTTACCATCTTCTGAGACCAGGAATAAACATTTTCTAAATTGATGGTCATAAATTCTCTGACTTACAATAAAAATAAGGTTCTTTTTTGAAAATTTTCTAGAAAAGCATATCAAAGAAGACTATATCTTCATAAAGTTAAAATATTGTTCTCAATAGCTTTTTGTAAGTGGTAAAGTAAGCACAAGGTGTTGATGTTATGCAGAAGACACAAGCTGAGTAAAATAGTGCTTGTGTCCTCAAGAAACTCTTTTTCTAAAACTATTAAATGCCATTAGTGAAACTATTTAGTCAAGTCCTGAGAAATTAAAAATTGTATTCCATAGAATCACCTTATACTCAGAAAATACTTGTTAAGTATCTCATTTTCAGAAATGTCATCTGTAACCATCAATTCCATGCAATGCCATAAATGACATTCAAATAATAAAACATATACCTTTAAATTTTTGGCTAATATAGTGAAGCATAGCTATTTTTTCCTATGTGTAAAATTTCTTTCTCATATTTTGGTCTTCTAGACTGGATCCCAATTAAAGTAAAATTTCTCCTTAAGGAAACAAACTCCCATAAAATGTATTTTGAGTGTGAACTTAAATTTGGTAATCTGTGGAAATCAAGTGTGAAATTAGTTTATAAAAGAAATGTGTGCTGCGTCCTGAAGGTAATGGATTTTTAAGTCTTTAGAGTCCTACAATCTTTGCAAGACTATACAGTGGCAGTGATCAGCATAAAGGTCATGTTGGATTAGTCAGGTCTTTCTACTAATATCTTTGATAACATAAATATCAATTCTAACCACTAGTTTAAAAGAACTAGAGAAAGTATTAATTTTAATGCAAATATTTTATGAGACATCTTTGTTGATTGATGCCTAATAGGGCTGACTCTCTAATGCTAATACTAAAGGTCATTAATCGCAGCCCTCTATAAAGCTACTTAATTTTGTGCTGAGAGAAAAACTAAAGTCAGTTTGGGGCTTAAAATTTATTCAGCAGATATTACTGTGTACCTGATCTATGCCAACCCACTATACTGTAAAATATATTACTCTTTCTATATATCTATTCATACATTCTTTATATTGAGTCCCATCTCTCACTGCAGGACATGGTACAAAGACCTTGTCCTTGGATGTAAGGCCGCCTCCACAGTCTGAAACTGTCCCAGTCTGGCTCTGGTTACTCTCCAACACAGATCTTCCCTAGAGAGGCCCTTATTCTACTCACTTCAGCTACAAAGTCCTAATTTTACTGTTTCTAAAATAGGAATAATGGATCATTGTGAAAATTTAACAAATGCTTGTGCCAAGTTGATATTCAGTAAAAGATTTTAGCATCATTAGCTGTTAGTCCCTTGATATTCAGCTCTGTTAATACTTACTGCCAGCGCTTACATGTTAGTTGAATAAATAATATAAATGAATGGTAGCATAAATGGTTTTTCTCCAGTAGGAGTTTTTATATATACATATACTTATAATGATTATATTTGATTATTTAGTTTTTATATTATTTCAACCAATTCAATATACAAATAAACAATTAAAATAACTTTAAAGGCAAGTTTAAATAGGTATGTTGATATAAAGCGATACTTTGAGTCTTCTAAATCCCCAAATTTGGGGTAGATTTTTTTACTTCTTTTAAAGAATTTTGAAATACATATTATGTGCTAGACACAATAGTGATGGTTTTAAATATGTCATCTTAATTAGTTACATGTGTCTTATCTACAAGATTAGGGAACTTTTTGAGACCTTGGACCAATGTCTATTTATTACCATATTCATTTTGCTTTATGTGATACAGTCTTGAAATGGCTTACTATATAATTATTGAGGTGAATGGTTAAATTTTAAAGAAATACTATGAAAAATACTCATTTATATAATAAAAGGCTCCTATACTAAGTAGCCACTAGGTGACAGCAAATATCTACAGGTAAATTTAAATTTTTGTACTAGGTGGCACTCTAGGATTAATCTCAAAATATAATGCACTATCATAAATTTTCATTCCTTTTTCTGAATAGTCTTTTTCTTTTTGATGATCATGTGGAAGACTTGTGGTACTTGAACCAATCTTGGATACCTGCTTCCTCCTCTCTTTTTAATCTTATCATTAGGGGCAATAGATAATTGTTAAATGTTAACTTATTAAGTCTGATTTTGAAAATAACAGAATTATTTTTACAAAATTTTCTACTCTTAGGAGTTGCATGGTATTATTTTAAAATAGCAATAGGTTATGAGGGAATTAACAAAATTTTGGCTGTTCAATAATAGAATCACAAATGAGGGACACTACTAAACTAGTTTCCTTTATCTAAGCAGACTAGAAAATATTTAACTGTCTTACTTAAAAGTATGTATTTAGGAAGTGTACAACTCCTTTATTGGCTAAATTTTAGTTTTTGTTACTCTTTATTTTGTGGGAAATTGCACAGTTCATGTTTTAAAAAAATGTATATATTTGCTTCTATTTTGATTGGTTGGATTATTTATAAATATGCTACTGAAAATTTATTTTTTCCAGCTTTATGAAGATGTAATTGACATATGACATTGTGTAAGTTTTAATTAATTTTATTTTATTTATTCATTTTTAGAGAGGAGAGAGAGAGGGAGGGAGAGAGAGAGAGAGAGAGAGAGAGAGAGAGAAGGGGGGAGGAGCTGGAAGCATCAATTCCCATATGTGCCTTGACCAGGCAAGCCCAGGGTTTCTAACCGGCGACTTCAGCATTTCCAGGTCGACGCTTTATCCACTGCGCCACCACAGGTCAGGCAATATTGTGTAAGTTTAAAGTGTTCAGTTTGATAAATTGATACATGTATATATTTTGAAAGTTTTACCACAGCAGTTAGTAAACAAACACATCTTTCACCTCACTTAATAACCATTTTGTTGTTATGATGAGAACATTAAAGCTCTGCTTTCGTAGCAACTTTCAAATATACAATATAGTACTAACTATAGCATCATGCTGCACATTAGATCCACAGAACTTATTCTTTTAAAACTGAAAGTTTACACAATTTGACTATCTTCTCATTTTCCCCATCCCCTAACCCCTGGCAATCACCATTCCATTCTCTGTTTCCATAAATTTTATGTTTTTAAATTCTATGTATAAGTGAGATCATACACTATTTTTCTGTCTGACTTATTTTAAGTTAGTGTAATTTTAAAAGTAAATAGTCAGAATCTGCCTTATTATTATTACTTTTGGCTGTTTCTCTATTCGATGGCATAGTATAATTTTATAATGCTACGTATATATTGCTGTAGACTTTTTTCAACTAACTAAAGATAGTTAAGGAAATGTATTTTTAACAAAACTTTGTCATTCTGTGTAAAGATCATTTTCTAATAATTTTGTTCTCTTTATTATACAGATCTTATGTGCCATTGTGTTTTTAAATTAACTTTTGGTTTTATTAAAATACTACAGTATGACTATAATAAAGTGCTATATTAATGTTGTATTTCTTTTTTAATATAATCTAAAGAATTACCAAATGATTATAATTCAAATATATAAATATCTACTTTTTTTAGATTGTTTTAAGTTTATCAATAAAAATTTAAAACCATTCTTCATTCTTGTATGATTTTTTAAGTGTATGTATATTAACATATACAAATCCCAATAAAATCTTCATGGTTGTAGTAGAAGTGATTGTATTTTCCATTGTATTTATGTTGTGTATTTATTCTAGGCATCCTACAAATGGATATATTTAGAGGTAAAAGCTAATGTGCCCTCTTGTTTTGGTAATGACAATACAAAATCACAATAATGAAGGATAGAATTAGCAATATTGTATTGTTTTGATTGTGATAAATTTACATTTAAAATTTCAGTGGTGTGATTATATAAAATAAAACCAAAAGAAAAAGGATTTAAGAAGAAAAATGAGTAACAAAAATATTCTTAATGATATAAAAAATTAACCTCCACTTACAGAAAAATAATCAAATGCCATACTATTGAGTAAGTTTAGTTTTTGAAAATAGCATTTCTAATGTATTCCCAATTAAATGAGGCAGGACTGATTTTTAATTAATTAGAGAAGTGTTATGCCCAGTAATCATGCTATACCTTTTAATTACAGCATAATGATGTGTTTTCAAAACTTAACTTTTGACTTAATCGTCTTTGATGTAGTGTTTATATTCAACTGTGATGGATTACTTTAATTTTTGTTATATTTCTGATTTGCAGATTGCTCTGGGAACAGTTGCTAATGTGGAAGAAGCAGTGAAGTGGATAAGTTACGCTTATCTTTATGTATGGATAAGAGCAAATCCATTATTATATGGCATCAGTCAAAAAGCTCATCAGGTAGAGAACTGATTTGAAAACAAACAAACAAAATCAAACCTTCTTTTTAGTTCTGTAATCCTTTCATGGTATTAGGATAAATATTTGCTCTGCCTCATCTGAAAAGAGTTACATAGCTAGAAGAAAAACAAAGAGCTTTAATCACTTTTAGAAAATACTAAGGAAAATTATATCTGCCCCCTGCAATTATTTTACTTGATTTATAGTGTCTCTTTTTTCACTGACACCAATAAGCTAATCTCTATATTATCATCAGTTTATTATTCAGATATTATTCCACTTGATACTAATATTTTGCTGTGATTTTTTTTCTTTTTATTGCACTTATTGGAGTGACACTGGTTAACAAAATTATACAGGTTTCAGGTGCACAATTCCACAACACATCTCTGTACACTGTAATGTATATGCCCCACTCCAAGTCAAGTCTCTGTCCATCACCATTTATCCCCACTGTACCCTCTTCCATGTCCTCCCATCCCCCCCTGCAGTCACCATACTGTTGTCAGTGTTTATGAGTTTTTTCTTCTTTGCTCAATCCCTTCACTCTCCCCACCCAGCATCCTAATCCCCCAACAGTGGTCATCATGCTTTCTATATATGAGTCTGTCTCTATTTTCCTTTAATTCATTTTGTTTATTAGATTCCACATATGAGTCAAATCATGTGGTACTTGTCTTTCTCTGACTGGCTTATATATTTTTCTGTAATTTTTTTAAAAAGTAAGATAAATTTAGTTTTTAAAATATTCCAGACATGAGGCAATTTATGGACCACTTTAAAAAATAGACTCATGTTATATGCAATCTGTTCTCTTATCAAGTCCTTCAAAGCCCTTATTCCTAAATTTAAAGAAATCATTGATGAATATCTCAATAGTTTGGAGGCTGGGACCAGATCTGTGCACATAGACTGAGAATGAGATGCATGTGGTAGCAGCTATTCTATGAGTTGTGTGGTCTACATGGCTTACAGATTCTGTGAGACCTAGTCTTTTCTTCAGAACTCTGCTTTATACACTGTAAATGCTTTCTAATTGCAGATAGAATCCAGTTGTTGTCTAATGAAAACATTATTTTACTGTCGTCATATGGGTATTTACTAGTGTTCAAAATTAGCAAAGAAGCCGAATTTAACTTAGAATTATAGTTTTCATGCATTAACTAATAACTTTATTTTATTTATATATTCTGTTGCATTATCAAAGCAGTTGCCAATCTTATTTTTGCTTATATTGTTTTCCTTTCACTCTACAGCAAGTGTGATCATGGAGAAACTGAAACCTAAAAATTAGGAGGAAAAATAAATAAGAAAAATAGCAGTAACCACTGATTCTGAAGCTGCTAATCTGAAGTCATTTAAGTTTTTATACTTAAATGTACTGTAATTGGGATTTAGCTACCTGTCTTCTCAGTTAAAATATATGCTATTTTTCAAATACATACCTTCTTTTACAGACAGATTTCTTCAGTTATAAAATGTAGGTGCACTGTAACCTGTAAACCTTAAAAATTTTTAAAAATATGACTAGCTATTTTCTTTACAAATATGGGCTTTGTGAAAATACCATAGTTGATGGCACTATAAAAATATACTGAAGGGGTAAAAGAAAACAAACACAGCATGTATTTTCATTGGTTATGCCTTCCAAATTCTGTGCACAAGATAAAACATCAGTTGATTTTTAAGTATGAGGTTAATATTAGAAATCATTTTTGTGTAATTTTTTAGTACAAGGAATTGAATCTTTTTCTTCTCAGATACATTGTTTTACTACCTCCAAAGTTTTGAGAATCTTACCTTTCTATTTTTTTAACTTATGTTTTCATTTTCTTACTTGTATGAATTTGTAACCACTATACTCTTGTGAACTAATACAGATAATGCAGTTTAAAATATTTATAATGGCTTAGTAATATGTGATTAATAAAATGTTTTCATAAGATGAACCTGATACATACTTTGTATCACTTGTAGCAAATATTTGTATTTGCTAATAAGATTCTTGACTCTATCTTCTTATCCTATACAGTTCATTTTCATTTGCCACATTTTTCTGACTTTTTAGAAATTTAAAGATTATATTCTACTTTATTGCTCTTGACCAGAGAGTGATCTCTAGGACCTGGTGCATATGCACGTGTGTTTACATACATTTATTCACACACACACATCACATAGCAAGAATAAATGTTCTTTCTTCTTAGAAAATATCTGATATAATAGTTTCAAACCAATTCAACATTTATTATTACTTTATTTTACTCTTTGTTTCTATTATTATTATAAGAAAAAATGATTTTTTCATCAGCTGTTGTGAAAAGTGCTAGAACACTAAAATCATACTTTTGAAAAGATAATGTGTATTTATTTTTGTATACTTTCATTCTGACAGAGGATAACATTCTTGCTATCATTTCTCCAAATACCGATAAAGTAAAAACGTGGTATCATATTTTAAAATCTCTGTTTATTTTAGTGTGGGAGGGAGAAGACAATGATATTTTTCTTATAGCTGATTTTTAATCTTTATAATCTTAAAGATTATGAGACCATGTAAGAATTTTAGATTATATAATATTACTATCTGAAGATAACATGCAGAATGATATTTTTAATGAATTTTATAGCTTCATTTTATTCAAACCAAATAAATTTTGGTTTATTTGATTAATTTAATGGAATAAAATATTTTATAGTTATGTCCTAAATTTATAAATATGTACCTCTTTAAAAATTGCAATAAAAATTTATTCTAACTAAATATAAACAAAAATTTTAACTTTCATCAGTAGGTGTATATAACAGTGTAAAGAAAAATGATGAATATTTAAAGAAATATTAAAGTGTTTATTTTTTTTCTTGTAGATTGACCCATTGTTAGCAAAGCATCAAGAATACTTGGTCATTAATGTTTGACAAAAACTAAACAAAGCTAAGATGATTCGTTTTGAGGAGCAAACTGGATATTTTTCCTCTACCGATTTGGGTAGAACAGCCAGCCACTACTATATTAAGTACAACACCATTGAGGTATTAAACTGAGTGGAACAAATACAACAATGTGTTTACTATTAGATGCAAATACTTTCTAGATGTCAAAATATAGGGTTAATACAAAAGAACAAAAGCTGTTAATAGAACAAAATGCCTGTAACATAAATTCAATAACACACTCAGGAAAGACAAGAAAAAAAGTAAGACTTTAAATATTAAGGATCCCCTTACCTTCCTGTTCAGTGAGTGTATCCCAAGCAGTAGACACACCAAAGCCTAAACAGTTGAGCGTGTTGGTGAGACCTATGGAAGGAATGCCTGCATGATATTAAGTGGGAAGTGAGGCCTTAATGACATCCTTGAGTAAAAGTTAAAAATTAATTATAGGTTATGGATAAACACTGAATAAAGAAGAGTTAGAAAAACTAATAAAATTATCAGTCAACCTAGCTGTACCACATGGGTGATTGAAGAAATTTTCAAAGAGAATATTGACTACATAATTGTAGCCTTGCTTGTTGCCTTTTAACACAATGGTACATAAGCCCAGGTGCCACTATGATATTTACATTGGAAAGAGAACATGCATGTCTTTATGTGTACCTGAGTGTATTTGCATGCACATACATATAGGAAAACTTAACAATGATTACTGTGAGAAAAGGATTTAAGTTTGAAGAGAGGGGAATGGATTAAGATAATTGTTACCTTTTATTCTTCTTATAGAGAAAAGGTTAGATTTTTTTCTTATATTCATTTTTATTTTTGTATATAAAGTTGTTTTAAATCCCAGGGTTAATAGAAATCACTGAAGTAAATCTTCCGTTGAGTGGGGCGTGATGATTTGGAGATTTTGTTTGAAGGTGAGTTTTTTGGTTTTTTTAGTGAGGAGGAAAGTGGCAGTGATGGCCTGAAGGCATTTTGGCTATCCTGCTGCCATTGGGTTTAATTTTTTAGACAGGTAAGCAATTGGTTTTTTTAGGGTTTGAGGATATTGGGTAAGACTTTTTTTTGTAATGTGTTGAGTTTTATAGATATGCAATTGGAAAGCTTAGTTAAGTTAGGGAATATTAAGGCAGGGGCCTGGATTAGAGTTTTTTAAATTTTTAAAATGTTATTTTGGGGAGAAGGAGTTATTGAAATGGGTTTTTTTTGGTTATTTTTTATTTATTTATTTATTTTTTAGTGTAAGTGTATAGCAACTTGGCAATTTTTGTAAAGCTAAGTATTTATAATTTATAGTATTTAGGAATTTTTAAATCTGTTGTTTTAATTTGGGAATAGGGAATTTTTAGAATAGTTTGTATTTTTTGTTTTGATAAGACTTTTTTATTGTAGTTGATATTTTAGGTAAGTTGTAGTTTTTATATATAGTTGAGTTCTTTTAGTTCATATTTGATAGTTTAGGCAGCCCAAGACAGTTTAGGCAGCACAAGACAGTTAATAAATGTTTTGTGGCAGTTTAATAATTTTTAAATGTCTGGGCTGCTATTAAGATATTATTAATATATTGAAGGATTGTGACTATAGAGTGTTTTTTGTGAAAGTTTGGTAAGTCTTGGCTTAGTGTTTTATTAAGTAGAGTTGGGGAATTTTTAAATTTTTGTGGCAGTCTTGTTTATGTTTGTTTGTTTTTGGATTAATGTAAGGCAAAGGGGTTGATTTATTGGCGTCAGCGGGATGGAGAAGGTGGCATTTTTCAGGTTGAGGGCAACATGTCATGTCTGCAGCTGTGCAGACTGTGTGCTTGCTCCAGCTCCAGCCGGTAGCAAACCTGGCTTGTGGTGAGCAGAAGGCTGTGACCTGGTGGTGGTGGTGGGATCTCTGAATGGACAGCCTGCACTGCCTTGGTGTCTCTACCGAGGGCAGCTGGCCGACAAGAACAGCGGCGTTTCCTCTCTCCTTCCACTCCACGCGGTGAGAATGTTTTGAATGTACTGATGCAGAGGAAGACAAACACTAACAGGTAGGGTTTAAGAAGAATCGGGCAAATTTAATGCTTTTTAGTATATAATTGGGGGTTAGTATTAAGACATTAAAAGGAAATATAAGAGGAAATGTTTGTACTATATGTGAATTAGGTGTTTTTTGGTGTTATTAAGTAGTAGTTATTTTTTAGTTTTTTTTTAAATTTATGATTATTAATTTTATTTTTGGAGGTGTATGAATTGTGGTAAGGAGAGTTATTTAGGGAGTAGTTATTAGATAAAATATGTGTTTTGTTTTTTAAAAAATTTTTTTAGTTTAATTTCTTTTATTTTTTATTTTTTTTAATTTAATTTTATTTTTTTAATGAGGCGACATCAATAAATCAGGATACCTATATTCAAAGATAACATGTCCAGGTAATCTTGTCATTCAATTATGTTGCATACCCATCACCCAAAGACAGATTGTCCTTCCTCTGTCACCGTCTATCTAGTTTTCTTTGTGCCCCTCCCCCTCCCCCTTTCCCTCTCCCTCTCCGCCCTCCCCCCATAACCACCACACTCTTATCAATGTCTCTTAGTCTCACTTTTATGTCCCACCTACATATGGAATAATGCAGTTCCTGTTTTTTTCTGATTTACTTATTTCACTTCGTATAATGTTATCAAGATCCCACCATTTTGCTGTAAATGATTCAATGTCATCATTTCTTATGGCTGAGTAGAATTCCATAGTGTATATGTGCCACATCTTCTTTATCCAGTCATCTATTGACGGGCTTTTTGGTTGTTTCCATGTCCTGGCCACTGTGAACAATGCTGCAATGAACATGGGGCTACATGTGTCTTTACGTATCAATGTTTCTGAGTTTTTGGGGTATATACCGAGTAGAGGGATTGCTGGGTCATAAGGTAGTTCTATTTTCAGTTTTTTGAGGAACCACCATACTTTCTTCCATAATGGTTGTACTACTTTACATTCCCACCAACAGTGTATGAGGGTTCCTTTTTCTCCACAGCCTCTCGAACATTTGCTATTACCTGTCTTGTTAATAATAGCTAATCTAACAGGTGTGAGGTGGTATCTCATTGCAGTTTTGATTTGCATTTCTCTAATAACTAAAGAAGATGAGCATCTTTTCATATATCTGATGGCCATTTGTATTTCTTCCTGGGAGAAGTGTCTGTTCATATCCTCTTCCCATTTTTTTATTGGATTGTTTGTTTATTGTTGAGTTTTATGAGTTCTTTGTATATTTTGGATATTAGGCCCTTATCTGAGCTGTTGTTTGAAAATATCATTTCCCATTTAGTTGGCTGTCTGTTTATTTTGTTATCAGTTTCTCTTGCTGAGCAAAAACTTCTTAGTCTGATGTAGTCCCATTCATTAATTTTTGCCTTCACTTCTCTTGCCTTTGGAGTCAAATTCATAAAATGCTCTTTAAAACCCAGGTTCATGAGTTTAGTACCTATGTCTTCTTCTGTCTACTTTATTGTTTCAGGTCTTATGTTTAGATCTTTGATCCATTTTGAGTTAATTTTAGTACAGGGGGACAAACTGTAGTCCAGTTTCATTCTTTTGCATGTGGCTTTCCAGTTTTCCCAGCACCATTTATTGAAGAGGCTTTCTTTTCTCCATTGTGTGTTGTTGGCCCCTTTATCAAAAATTATTTGACTATATATATGTGGTTTTATTTCTGGACTTTCTATTCTGTTCCATTGGTCTGATTGTCTATTTTTCTGCCAATACCATGCTGTTTTGATTGTCGTGGCCCTATAATATAGTTTGAAGTCAGGTATTGTAATGCCCCCAGCTTCATTCTTTTTCTTTAGGATTGCTTTGGCTATTCGGGGTTTTTTATAGTTCTATATAAATCTGATGATTTTTTGCTCCATTTCTTTAAAAAATGTCATTGGAATTTTGATGGGAATTGCATTAAATTTGTATATTGCTTTGGGTAATATGGCCATCTTGATTATATTTATTCTTCCTAACCAAGAACAAGGAATATTCTTCCATCTCATTATATCTTTCTCGATTTCCCTTAACAATGGTTTATAGTTTTCATTATATAAGTCCTTTACATTCTTTGTTATGTTTATTCCTAAGTATTTTATTTTTTTTTGTTGCAATCGTGAAGGGGATTATTCTTTTGAGTTCGTTCTCAAATGTTTCATTGTTGGCATATAGAAAGGCTATTGACTTCTGTATGTTAATTTTGTATCCTGAGACCTTACTGTATTGGCTTATTGTTTCTAGTAGTCTTTTTGTGGATTCTTTGGGGTTTTCGATGTATAGGATCATATCATCTGCAAAAAGTGATACCTTTACTTCTTTTCTGATATGGATGCCTTTTATTTCTTTGTCTTGTCTGATTGCTCTGGCTAGAACCTCTAGTACCACAGTAAATAAGAGTGGAGAGAGTGGAGAACCCTGTCTTGTTCCTGATTTAAGGGGAAAACCTTCAGTTTTGTGCCATTTAATATGATGTTAGCTGATGGTTTATCATATATGGCCTTTATCATGTTGAGATATTTTTCTTCTACACCCATTTTATTGAGAGTCTTAAACATAATATTGTGTTGTATTTTATCGAAAGCCTTTTCTGCGTCTATTGATAAGATCATGTGGTTTTTGTTCTTTGTTTTGTTGATATGGTGTATTACATTAACCTTTTTACGTATGTTGAACCATCTTTGAGATTCTGGGATGAATCCCACTTGATCATGATGTATTATTTTTTTAATATGTTGTTGTATTCGATTTGCCAGTATTTTGTTTAGTATTTTAGCATCTGTATTCATTAGAGATATTGGTCTGTAGTTTTCTTTTTTTGTGCCATCCTTGCGTGGTTTTGGTATGAGAGTTATGTTGGCCTCATAAAATGTGTTTGGAAGTATTGCTTCTTCTTCAATTTTTTGGAAGACTTTGAGTAGAATAGGAACCAAGTCTTCTTTGAATGTTTGATAAAATTTGCTGGTATACCCACCTGGGTCTGGACTTTTAGTTTTGAGGAGGTTTTTAATGGTTTTTTCTATTTCTTCTCTACTAATAGGTTTGTTTAGGGTTTCTGCTTCTTCTTGACTTAGTCTAGGAAGGTTGTATTGTTCTAGGAATTTATCCATTTCTTGTAGGTTGTTGAATTTAGTGGCATAAAGTTTTTCATAGTATTCTACAATAATTTTTTGTATATCTTCGGTGTCCGTGGTGATTTCTCCTCTTTCATTTTGGATTTTGTTTATATGAGTTTTTTCTCTTTTTTCCTTGGTAAGTCTTGCCAAGGGTTTGTCAATTTTTTTGATGTTTTCAAAGAACCAGTTCCTTGTTCTATTAATTTTTTCTATAGTTTTTCTGTTCTCTATTTCATTTATTTCTGCTCTGATTTTTATTATCTCCTTTTTTCGGCTGGTTTTGTTTTATCTTTGTTCTTCTTTTTCTAGTTCCTTAAGATGTGAAGTTAAGTGGTTCACTTGGGCTCTCTCTTGTTTGTTCATATATGCCTGAAGTGATATGAACTTCCCTCTTATCACTGCTTTTGCTTTATCCCATAGATTCTGATATGTTGTATTGTCATTTTCATTAGTGTGTATATATCTTTTGATGTCTGCACTTATTTCTTCTTTGATCCATTCATTTTTTTAAAGTATGTTGTTTAATTTCCACACTTTTGTGGGATTTTTTTCCTTTTTTTTGCAGTTGAATTCTAGTTTCAAGGCTTTATAGTCAGAAAATATGCTTGGTACAACTTCGATTTTTCTGAATTTGCTGATGTTGTTTTTCTGGCCCAACATATGATCAATTCTTGAGAATGATCCATGCACACTGGAGAAAAATGTATACTCAAACACTTTGGGATTAAATGTCCTATAGATGTCTATTATATCCAGGTGCTCTAGTGTTTTGTTTAAGGCCACTATATCTTTGTCCATTCTCTGTTTGGATGACCGATCTAGAGCCATCAGTGGTGTATTGAGGTCTCCAAGTATGATTGTATTTTTGTCAGTTTTTGTTTTAAGGTCAATAAGTAGCTGTCTTATATATTTTGGTGCTCCTTGATTTGGTGCATATATATTAAGAATTGTTATGTCTTCTTGATTCAGTGTCCCCTTAGCCATTATGAAATGGCCATTTTTGTCTCTGAGTACTTTTGCTGTCTTGTAGTCAGCATTATCAGATATGAGTATTGCTACGCCTGCTTTTTTTGGATGTTATTTGCTTGGAGTATTGTTTTCCAGCCTTTCACTTTGAATTTGTTTTTATCCTTGTTACTTAGATGAATTTCTTGTAGGCAGCATACAGTTGGATTTTCTTTTTTAATCCATTCTGCTACTCTGTGCCTTTTTATTGGTGAGTTTAATCCGTTTACATTTAGTGTAATTATTGACAATTGTGAGTTCCCTATTGCCATTTTATAGATTGCTTTCTGTTAGTTTTGTGTCTTGTTTGATCCTTCTCTTTTGTTTTTCTATCTTTTGTTTTTATTTGGTTGTATTCCATACATCTTTCCTCTGTTGCTATCTTTTTTATCTCATGTGCTTCTGTGGTGGTTTTTTCAATGGTGGTTACCTTTAAGTAATGAAAAGGGTTTCTACCCTGTTCATTGTAGCGAACTATTTTGTGAGTACTTTTGCACTCCATCGTCCTTTGCTACTGTTAATCTCCATCTTCTCCGCCCCCCCTTTTTTTTGTTGTTGTCACAGTTTAAATTTGGTTTTATTGTGTTCTATTGGAGCTTTTACTTGTGGCTTTGTTTTTTTTTTTGTTGTTGTTGTTCTTTGTATCTAATTGGAGAACCCCCTTTAGTAATTCCTGGAGTGGGGGTTTTCTGATGATAAATTCCCTCATCTTTTCTGTATCTGTGAATGTTTTTATTTCTCCTTCATATTTGAAGGATAGCTTTGATGGGTATAGTATTCTTGGCTGAAAGTTTCTCTCTCTCAGGACCTTAAATATTGGGGTCCACTCTCCTTTAGCTTGTAGAGTTTCTGCTGAGAAATCCCATGATAATCTAATAGGCCTTCCTTTATATGTTGTATTCTTCTTTTCCCTGGCTGCCTTGAGAATTTTATCTTTGTCGTTGGTTTGTGCCAATTTCATTATGATGTGCCTTGGAGTAGGTTTGTTGGGGTTAAGAAAACTCAGAGTTCTGTTTGCTTCTTGAATTTGAGGCTTTAGTTCTTTCTAAAGGCTTGGGAAGTTCTCATCTATTATTTGTTTGAGTATGTTCTCCATTCCATTTTCTCTCTCTTCTCCCTCTGATATACCTATTATTCTTATTTTTGATGGAGTCAGATAATTCTTGTAGGGATATCTCATTTTTTTAAATTTTTCAGTCTCTTTCTTCTTCTCTCTGTTGTGGCTCTAGTTCCTTGTCTTCTACTTCACTAATCCTACCTTCTATCTGGCCTGTTCTATTAGCTAAGCTTGTTACCTCGTTTTTCAGCTCGTGAATTGAGTTTTTCATCTCTGTTTGATTTGTTTTTATAGTTTCAATTTCCTTGGAAATATATTCTTCGTGTTCATTGAGTTGTTTTCTGAGCTCCCTAAATTGCCTTTCTGTGTTTTCTTGTATATCTCTGAGTATTTTTAGGATTTCTATTTTAAATTCTCTGTTGTTTAACTCCAAAGTTTCCAGTATATTAAATTTTTTCTCCATAGATTTTTCCTCATCTATCTGTTACCTCTTTTTCTTTTGTATCCATGATATTCAATTTTCTCTTCCTTAATGGCATCTGAGGGTGGTTTTGTTGATAGTATTAATGAGATTTAATAAAGAATAAAAAATTTAAAAAAAATTGAAAAGTGTTGTTTTTTTAAAAAAAATAATAATTAAAGAATAATTATTAGAAAAATAAAGAAAAATAAAATAAAATTAAAATTAAAAAAGGAAATTGTTTCCCCCCCCCCCTTTTTTCCTCTCCTTTCCTCTCCTCTCTTTCTTGAGAAAATCTTGTGGTAAACTGTGCATTATATTGTACTAAATAGAACAAACAACGCCTCTAATGGAGGGCCTGAATTGGGGAGAAGTAATAAAGGGGCAAAAAAAAAAAAAAGAAAAAAAATGGGGGTATGGACACACAAAAAGCAAATAAGGACAAAATTTGGGTCAAGAATAAAATGATTTTCTTTTAGGTGTTGGTTGACTAAGAGTTATGATGAGAGGAATAAGAGATAAACCAGAAAATGGGGGGAGAAATTAAAAAATTACTATTGTATTTAGTGGAACAAGAACTAGATAAAATGGAGAGCCAGGGATGGGAGCACTGCTAGTGAGTTAAAAAGGTGAAGTAACCCCCCCCCCCAAAAAAAAATGCCACAAACATAAGTTTGAGTCCCAGATAAGATAATTTGTTCGTTATGGAGGTTTGAATGAGAGGAGACGTAAAGGAGAAAGGAAGAGACTAATATAGAGGGAGAAAAGAAAGAGAGATAGAGAAAAAAAGAGGGAACCACTAAAAGAAGAAAAAAGAAAAAAGACGAGAGAGAGAGAGAGAGAGAGAGTTAAGGGTTTTGGAGTTCAACCCTCATAGAGAGAAAGGAAGAGGAAAGAAAAGATAATGGGAGATGTAACACTTATGGGTAGTGTAGTTCAAGGAGAGGAGAGAGTAAGACCGGCAGAGAGTTAAACGACCAAATTCAAGGAGGAAAAAAAAAAAATCAAGAATGAAGATATGAGAAACAACGAACAAATATAATAAAATGGGATAGGTTATAAAGTCTGCGGCTTATTCTTGATTTTGAGAGGTTATCTTCTTGCTTTTTCTTTTTTCTCCCTCTTCCTGGTCGGTGACTCTATACCCCGGGTTCTGCCCCTTTGGCACACTCAGGTAGAGGTTTGCAGTTGATAAGTCTCTGTGGCGATGTCATATATTGTGCTTCAGTCTCGTTGGCAGTCGAGGCTCATTAGCATGTATAGGCTCCGCCAGTGAGAGAGTCCGTGTTCCTGGAGACTCTCTCCTAGTCTTTCCTTCCTCAATTAGTAACCTGATAATCCAGCCATGGGGTTGCTGCTGCCTCTGCCTGGATAGTAAGAGGCTCAAAGAGCTGGCACTTCCCCACTCTATTCCTACTCAGCACAGGGCTCTGGGTAATGCTCAGTGAGTCAGAGCTGCTAGCATAATCAGGCTGGGCTTCAGCCTACTCAGAGACCTCTGGCTCTGCCACTCTGTCCGGTAACATGGGCAGGCACCCACTCCCGGGGCACTTGGAGGAAACTGTTGCTAACTATCTGTGCGCAGACCAGGATATCAGGCCGGCAGTCTCACACTCTGAGTGAAACCCCCGCCCACGGAAAAGTTCCAGCGTTGGAATTGGCTCTCGCTCCCTCCCCGTGCGTGGCTTTTGCAGGGCGCTGGAGTGGCCTGGAGATTCCGTTTTTGGCCCACACAAAGGTCTCTGACTCTGCCTTTCTGTGGGATAACATTGGTGCCAACTCCCAGGGCTTTCGAAGGAATCTCTTGCCCACTATCTGCGTGTGATGACCAGGAGATCGGGGAAAATGGCTGCCCCACTTGTCTTTCTTTGTCTGGGTTTGGTGCGAGTGTTAGCTTGTATTGACTGGGTTGCCGCAGTTACAGTTTTTCCTCGGCTTGGATCTCCGTGCCACAGCCTGTTTCGGCTGTTTGTGCCGCCGCCTGTATCTATTCACCCCCTTTGCCCGCCTTAGTTTCTATATTCTCAGTTTCCAGTGAAAGCAGCCCTATTTAGGTTAGTGAGGAAGGCGGAGCATTTCTTACTCCCTATTTCCTTCGGGGTTTGGTTATATATTTAGCCAATTTTTCATTCAACCATACCTTCGGGTGTATTGTGAAACATCTTGGGGCTCCAAGGATAGGTTTTTCTGTTTCTGGTTGAAAATCTTCTTGAGTTTTGGGGGAGATTTATCGGTATCGCTTCCTACCGCCCCATTACTCTGATGTCATCTCGAGATTGTAGTTTTTATTAGAGTTTATTTCTGGTTGTTTTTGGGAAGTTTGGCTTTTTTTTATTTGGGAGCAGTGTATTTAATGTGGTTTTTTAAAATATTGATAGCTGTTGGAGTGTTTAAGGTGATTAGGAAAGGACCAGTTTATTTGGTTTTGAGAGTATTTGGGTTTTATTTTTTTTGTTATATACATTTTGGGGGTTTGTAATTGGGATTGAGTTTTTTTGGGGGGTCAGGGTAGGTTTTTGTATTAGGCAATAGGTTTTTTAAATTAATTTTTATTTTAAATTTTTAGGGATTTAATGAGATTAGAATTAGAAATTTGAGTTATGTTTTTTCTTTCAAGTTTGGGAAGGAGTGGAGGAAGTTTTCTGAATATTTTAAATGGAGTTAAATTTTTTATATATTGGATATATTGTGTTTGTAGGAGAGTAAAAGGAAGAAAATTTATTTAGTTTTTGTTAGTTTTTAATTTAAGTTTAGTTACAGTATTTTGAGTGATTTATTTGTTTTGAATTTTGTGGCTTGTATATGTAGTGTAAATTTTATTTTTATTGTTTTTGTTAAATTTTGAGTTTTGGTAGTTATAAAAGTTGGGTTATTGTTAGATTTTATAGTAATAGGTAGGTTAAATTTGGGGATAATTTTAGATGAAAGGTTTTTAGTAATTAATTGAGTAGTTTTTATTGAGTAGAGTGGGTTTTTATTTATTTGAAGAAAGTTTTTATAGTTATTAGTACATATTTGTGTTTTTTGTGTCTTGGGGCATTTTAGTGAAATTTATTTTTATTGTTTATTAGGTTGTTGTTTTTTTAGTTGGTGTTTAGTTTTTGGGTTGTTTCTGGGTCTGGGTTGATTTTCGTATATGTTAGGCATTTTTTATTTATTTTTTGGCAACGTGGTGGAATTTGGGAATATAGAAATTAGGTTTCAAAAGTTTTATAAATTTAGTTTTGCCAAGGTGGGTTCTGGTGTGTAAGTTTTGGATTAAGTTTTTGTTGAGTGTTTCAGGGATGAGTATTTTGGAGTTTGGTAATACTTTTTAATCAGAAATTTTTAGTGTTTTTTTAAAGAAATTTTTAGAATTTTGTTTGTGTTTGAGTAAGTTGGAGGAGATTTTTTGGCTTGGTATTATTGGGAGTATGTTGAGGGGTCTTACTGGTTTTGGGGCAGTATTTTTTGCTGTTATGTCAGCAAAGGCATTTTTTAGAGTTTTTGGAGTGGTTCTTTTTTGATGCCTTTGGCAATGGATTATGGCTATTTTTGGGGGTAATTATATTGTTTTTAAGAGAGAAAGAATTTTAGGGGCATATTTAATAGTTTTTTATGTTAATAGATTTTTTTGTAAATAGTTTTGTGAATATGAGAGTGGCAAAGGCATATTTGTTGTTTGTGTGGATGTTGATTTGTTTTTTTTAGTTTTATGTAAGGCTTGGATTAAGATAGTTAGTTTAGCCTTTTGTGTAGATGTGTCTTGGTTAAGTGTTGTTGATTAGAGTATTTTGTTTTGTGTTATAATGGCAGTATTTGTTTTGGAGGTTTTTTTTTGTATGAAGTTATTTTTATTTGTGTAGACGGTGGCTTTTGTTGTCAGTAGGGGCTGATTAGTGAGATTTTTATGGCTGCTGGGCACTGTGGTCAGCAGATTAACACAGTTGTGTGAAGATGTTTTCGTGTTGTCATGGGGAGCAGGGGGCTGGATAAGGGTGGAGGTCTGGAAGAATTAATGCAAGCAGAGTTAAGCAAAGTTATTTGGTATTGGACGATGCAGGCACTGGATATTTACCGGTTAGGCGGGCTGTGAAGCAAAGCTTCCATTGAGTGGAGCGCGATGATTTGGAGGTTTTGTTTGAAGATGAGTTTTTCGACTTTTTCTAGTGAGGAGGGCGGTGGTGGCGATGGCCCGAAGGCAGTTTGGCCATCCTGCTGCCATCGGGTTTAATTTTTTAGACAGGTAAGAAATTGGTTTTTTTTTTTTTAGGGTTTGAGGGTATTGGGTAAGACTTTTTTTTTGTAATGTGTTGAGTTTTATAGATATATAATTGGAAAGGCTTAATTAAGATAGGGAGTGTTAGTGTGGGGGCCCAGATTAGAGTAATTTTAAGTTTTTGAAATGTGTTTTCTTGGGGAGATTTATTGAATTGTTTTTTTTTTTCCTTTTTTTTCTTTTGTTTTTATTTTAGTGTAAGTGTATAGTGGCTTGGGAATTTTTGTAAAGCTAAGTATTTATAATTTATAGTATTTTATAGTATTTAGGTATATTTGGATTTGTTGTTTGGGTTGGGGAGAGAGGAATTTTAGAATAGTTTGTAGTTTTTGTTTTGATAAGTTTTTTTTGTAGTTGATATTTTAGGTAAGTTGTAGTTTTTATATAAAGTTGCATTTTTTTAGTTGATATTTGATAGTTTAGGCAGCACAAGACAGTTAATAAATTTTTGTGGCAGTTTTATAATTTTTAAATGTCTGGGCTGCTATTAAGATATTAATATATTGAAAGGTTGTTATTTTAGGGTGTTTTTATGAAAGTTTGGTAAGTCTTCGCTTAGTGTCTTATTAAATAGAGTTGGGGAATTTTTAAATCTTTGTGGCAGTAGTGTTTATGTTTGTAGGTTTTTTTAGGTTAATTTATTTAAAGATAAAGAGGGGTGATTTATTGGTATCAGTGGGATAGAGAAGGTGGAATTTTTCAGGTTGGGGACAGTGTAGACTTTCTGATTGTGTGGCAGTAAATTTATTAGTGTGTAGGGGGGTTAGGGACCATAGGATAGATGGTTTTTATTTATTTTTTATAAGGTTTGGATTGGCCAGAAATATTTTGTTTTTGGGTTTTGAACGGGCAGCAGCGGTGTGTTTTAGGGGGATTTGCACTGTATAAGAATTTTGTCTTTTTTAGCTGCCTGATATGAACAGCTATGTTTTGCTTGGCATGTTGACTTATTGGGTATTTCTGGATGTGAATTGGGGTCGTGTTTTTGATGATTTGGATTATGATAGGCAGCTGGTGGGTGGCTAGCCCGGGAGGGTTTGATTCTGTCCACACCTTGGGGATGTTTTGTTGTTATTTCCGCAGGAGGGTAGTTTTTGGGGTTCTAGTGTCTGATAGTTTTAGAATAAGGAAGTATTTTTCGTTTAAAGGGCAAGTTATTAGGATAGTGGTAAGAGGGTTTTGGAATTTTATTTGAGGAATTTTTTAAAAATGAGATGTGGTTTTTAATTTGTGGAGCAAATCCCTTCCAGTGAGGAGGTAAGGATAGTTTGGCATGATAAGGAATGATTGAGTTATAGTTTTTGCCCTGAGTTTGTTTATGCAAGCCTGGGTTTAGGAGTAGGCTTTAATTTTTTTAGTGGTCTCCTGGATTAATATCCGTTAAGATTAGAGCAGTTTTTTCTGTTTGTTTAGGACCAAAAATGTGGCTTGGGTATTAATTAAGAAATTTATGTTTTTGTTTTTGATTTTTAGTTTTTTGACTTTTTTTTTTTTACAGAGACAGAGAGTCAGAGGGTTAGACAGGGACAGAGAGACAGGAACGGAGAGATGAGAAGCATCAATTATCAGTTTTTTGTTGCAACACCTTAGTTGTTCATTGATTGCTTTCTCATATGTGCTTTGACTGCGGGCCTTCAGCAGACCAAGTAACCCCTTGCTCTAGCCAGCAACCTTGGGTCCAAGCTGGTGAGCTTTTGCTCAAACCAGATGAGCCCTTTCTCAAGCTGGTGACCTCAGGGTCTTGAACCTGGGTCCTCTGCATCCTAGTTCAACGGTCTATCCACTGTGCCACCAACTGGTCAGGCTGATTTTTAGTTTTATTGTGGGTTTTAGGGGGCTGTTTATTGAGCCTTGATTGTTTTAGTTTTTTTTTTTAATTGAAAGGATTGTTTTACATTGTTGTCATTTGGGGTATTTATTTTTTTAATTTTTTTGATCAAGTATTCGTGTTTTTTTTTTTGTTTTGTTTTTTTTTTTTAGTGGGGGTTTTGACACGACTTGGCTGGCTGGCCGTTTTGGAGCAGTTTTATTATTTTAAGTTTATTTTTTATGTATAGTTTTTAGAATTTTAATAATTTTTTTGTTAATTTTGCAGGGTTTTTATGGTTGTAGATTTTTTGAGTTATTTTTGTTAATTCGGTTAATAGTTTTTTGTTTTTTAGTTTTTGAAATTTTTGTTTAGTGTCTAGGGCTGATTGGGAGGTGAAAGCAATATTAATTGCCTGTCTGTTTTCCTGGGTTTCCAGATTTATGGGTGTATAAATGCGGTAAGCCTCCTGGAGACATTTTAAGAATGTAGCTGCGGATTTCTTTCTTTCTTTTTTTTTTTTTTTGAGTGATTTTAGATATTTTAGATATATTGGTGGGTTTGTTAGTGGCTTGGTGTAAATTTTTTATTAGAGTTTGACAATATTGATTAAGAGCTTTTTTATTTGCAGTTTTGTTGGGATTTCAGTCAGGACATGCAAAGGGAAATACCTCTTCAAGGCGGGCAGTATTGGTGTGAGTAAACTTGAAGGGATTAGGGCTAGTTTTTGATTTTGTGTTTTGATATATATTTTTTTAGAGGTAAAGAGAGTTTGAAGTAACTGCTGGCAGTAATTTTAAGTGGGTTGCTGTGTGTAGAAAATAGATTTTAAAAGAGTAATTAACCCGTGAGGGTTGGCAGAGAAAGAAGTGTTTTGATTTTTTAGTTATAGAGTAGAAAAGGGAATATAAACCATGAACGGGTGGCCACTAGGATAGGGGCCGCTTGTTGCAGGGGAAGGATGGGGGCTGCTGGGACAGTAGTGTCGAGGGTCCCTGGATTGTTAGCAGCATCACGGGGGGGGGGAACTTGGGGGCCAGAGGAGTGTGGTGTTGGGACTCCGCACCATAGGATGTATTTTGACGGGTATGCAGGGGGCTGAGGGTTGCATTAACCTTGGAGTTAAAAATTTCAAGTTTCAGAGCTGAGGCATAAGGGAGAGGACCCAGGAGAATTGGACTTTCAGGTGGGGTGGACAAGACCGGAGGTGGGAGCTTGGATTTAGGGTTTGTTAGTAGAATAGTTTGCCTCTTTTTTTGCGCTTTGGACGGTGGAAGGCAATTTTTGAGCTACTTTGGTTGTTTAGTAAGAATATTAATTTGGATGGATTTTATTTATTTTTTCTTACTTAATTGCCCTGGTTAGAATTTCCAGTATGGTATTAAATAGAAGTGACGAGAGAGGATGTTTTTCTTGTTCCTAAACAAAGGGGAAAGTTTTTATTCTTTCACCATTAAGTATGTTGTTAGCCATGGGTGTTTAATAGATTGCCTTTATAAACTTGAGGAAATTATTCTCTATTTGAATTTTTTTGGAGGTCTTATTGTGAAAATGTATTGTTCCTTCAAATACTTTTTTCTTATCTATTATGACGATACTGTGGTTTTTGTTTTTTATTAGGAGGGTGTATTATATAGATTGGCATTTAGATGTTAAACCTGGGATAAAGCACAATTGCACATAGTGAATGCTCCATTGTGACTGTTATAATTAGGTTAAGTCTGATAGTATTTGGTTGAGGAATTCTCTCTATATATGATATATTCAAAGGTTTCTTAGTCTGTAGTTTTCTTGAATGCTGTTGATTTTGACATTAGACTAAAACTGGTACTATAGAAAAAGTTTGAAAGTGATCTTTCCTCTTTAGTTTTTAGGACAGTTTGTGAAGGATTGGTGCTAATTCTTTAAAGGTTTGTTATATTCAGCATCAAAGCCATTTGGTTCTGGGCTTTTCTAAGTTAGAAATTTTTTGATTCCTAATTCAATCTCTTGTTATCACAGAACTATTCAGATTTTTCTTCTAGACTTATTAGAACTTTGCATCTAAGAATGTTGTTATTGACTACATTATCTAATTTGTTGGCGTACAATTAATTGTTCATCATATTTCTTCATACCCTTTTTTATTGTAAAATAAATAGTGATGTCGGCGGCTAAAGAGGCCTTCAGAGTCTCAGATTACACCCATCCCATTCCTGGATACAGTTTCAAGGAAGCTCCCTGCTGAGATCAGCAAACAAGACTATCACCTGTTAAGAAAACAAACAAATCAAGACTTCAAAGCTGCCCAAATCCGAAAGTGGATTACAGATAACAGCTGATACCAACCCAAGAAAACATAGAAATAACACAACTGAAAACTGGAGGCAGACTACACCAAGCCTAGACTCAATCAACTCTATACATAAAACACCCAAAAAAGAGGATGAGAAGACAAAGGAGTGCAATCCAAAATGAAACCACAAGAGACACCTTAGAGAGATGAACTGAGTGATATGGAAATAATCAAACTTCCAGATGCGGAGTTCAAAATAATGATTGTAAGGATGCTTAGGGATCTTAGAACAACAATGGAGGGTCAGTATGAAAACCTAAATAAAGAAATAGCAAGTATAAAAAAGAATCAGTTGGAGATGACAAATACAATATCAGAAATAAAGACCACAATGGAAGGAATTAAAAACAAGATAGATAGAGCAGAGGATCGAATCAGCGAGTTAGAGGACAACTGGAATGAAGGCATGAAAGCAGAGAAGAAAAGAGAAAAGAGACTCAAAAAGTCAGAGGAAACTCTTAGAGAGCTCTGTGACAACATGAAGAGAAATAACATCCGCATCATAGGGGTTCCTGAAGAAGAAGAAAAAGAACAAGGGATAGAGACTTTGTTCAATCATATCATAGCTGAAAACTTCCCTAAATTAATGCAAGAGAAACTCTCACAAATCCAAGAAGCACAGAGGACTCCATTAAAGAGAAACCCAAAGAAACCTACACCAAGACACATCATAATTAAAATACCAAAGCTAAGCAATAAAGAGAAAATATTAAAAGCTGCAAGAGAAAAATAAGTTATCACCAACAAAGTAGCCCCCATAAGGATGACATCTGACTTCTCAACAAAAACACTTGAGGCCAGAAGGGAATGGCAGGAAATATTCAAAGTAATGCAGAACAAGAACCTACAACCAAGACTACTTTATCCAGCAAGGCTATCATTTAAAATCAAAGGAGAAATAAAAAGCTTCCCAGATAAAAAACAACTCAAGGAATTCATTACAACCAAACCAATGCTGCAGGAAATGTTAAGGGGCCTGTTGTAAACAGATCAAAGTGGGAAAAGAATACAGCAAAAAAAGGAATACACCTTTAAAGAAGAAAATGGCGACAAACAACTACATATCAATAATAACCTTAAATGTAAATGGATTAAATGATCCAATCAAAAGACATAGGGTAGCTGCGTGGATAAGAAAACAGGACCCATACATATGTTGTCTACAAGAGACACACCTTAGAACAAAAGACACACATAGATTGAAGGTAAAAGGATGGAAAAAAACGTTTCATGCAAACGGAAATGAAAAAAAAGCTGGGGTAGCAATACTTATATCAGACAAATTGGACTTTAAAACAAAGGATATAGTAAGAGATAAAGAGGCCACTACATAATGATAAAGGGAGTAATCCAAGAGGAAGATATAAATATTATAAATATCTATGCACCTAATATAGGAGCACCTAAATATATAAAGCAGACTTTGATGGATTTAAAGGGCGAGATCAACAGCAATACTATAATAGTAGGGGATTTTAATACCCCACTGACATCACTAGATAGATCCTGAAGAAAGAAAATTAACAAGGAAACAGCAGACTTATTGGAAACACTAGATCAACTCGATTTAATAGATATCTTCAGAACCTTTCAACCTAAAGCAGCAGAATATACATTCTTTCCAAGTGCTCATGGTACACTCTCTAGGATAGACCACATGTTAGGGCACAAAAGTGGTCTCGACAAATTTAAGAAGACTGAAATCATATCAAGCACTTTCTCCGATCACAACGGCATGAAACTAGAAATGAATCACAACAGAAAAGCTCAAAAATTCTCAAACACATGGAAACTAAATAGCAGGTTGTTAAATAATGAATGGATTAAGAATGAGATGAAAGAAGAAATAAAAAAATTCCTAGATACGAATGACAACGAGCATACAACAACTCAAAATTTATGGGACACAGCAAAAGCAGTGCTGAGAGGGAAGTTCATAGCACTACAGGTACACTTTCAGAAGCTAGAAAAAGCTCAAATAAACAACTTAACCCTGCATCTAAAAGAATTAGAAAAAGAACAGCAAGTAAAGCCCAAATGTAGTAGAAGGAAGGAAATAATAAAGATCAGTGCAGAAATAAATGACATAGAGGCTAAAGAAACAATACAGAAGATCAATGAAACTAGGAGCTGGTTCTTTGAAAAGGTAAACAAAATCAATAAACCTTTAACTAGACTCACCAAGAAAAAAAGAGAGAGGACTCAAATAAATAAAATTAGAAATGAGAGAGGAGAAATAACAACTGACACAACAGAAATACAAAATATTGTAAGAAAATACTATGAAGAACTGTATGCCAAAAAACTAGACAACCTAGATGAAATGGACAAATTCCTTGAAACATACAATCTTCCAAAAATCAATCTGGAAGAATCAGAACACCTAAACAGACCGATTACAACAAAGGAGATCGAAACAGTTATCAAAAAACTCCCAAAAAAGAAAAGTCCAGGGCCCAATGGCTTCACAACAGAATTCTACCAAATATTCAAAGAAGAACTAACTCCTATCCTTTCAAACTATTTCAAAAAATTCAAGAGGAAGGAAGACTTCCAAGCTCCTTTTATGAGGCAAGCATAATTCTGATTCCAAAACCAGGCAAAGACAACACAAAGAAAGAAAATTATAGGCCAATATCTCTGATGAATATAGATGCTAAAATCTTAAACAAAATATTAGCAAACCGGATCCAACAATATATGGAAAAAATCATACACCATGATCAAGTGGGATTTATTCTGGGGAGGCAAGGATGGTACAATGTTTGTAAATCAATCAATGTGATTCATCACATAAACCAAAAGAAGGAGAAAAACCATATGATAATTTCAATAGATGCAGAAAAAGCATTTGATAAAATCCAGCACCCATTCATGATCAAAACTCTCAGCAAAGTGGGAATACAGGGAACATACCTCAACATGATAAAAGCCATCTATGAGAAACCCATAGCCAACATCATACTCAATGGGCAAAAATTAAAAGCAATACCCTTAAGATCAGGAACAAGGCAGGGGTGCCCCCGTTCACCGCTCTTATTTAACATGGTCCTCGAAGTCCTAGCCACAGCTATCAGACAAGAAGAAGAAATAAAAGGGATTCAGGTGGGAAAAGAAGTAAAACTATCATTATTTGCAGATGATATGATATTGTATATAGAAAACCCTAAAGTCTCAGTCAAAAAGCTACTGGACCTGATAAATGAATTCAGCAAAGTGGCAGGATATAAAATCAATACTCAGAAATCAGAGGCATTTTTATACACCAACAATGAACAGTCAGAAAGAGAAATTAAGGAAACAATCCCCTTCACAATTACAACCAAAAAAATAAAGTACCTAGGAATAAACTTAACCAAGGAGACTAAAGACTGGTACTCGGAAAATTACAGAGCATTGATAAAAGAAATCAAGGAAGATACAAACAAGTGGAAGCATATACCGTGCTCATGGTTAGGAAGAATAAACATCATTAAAATGTCTATATTATCCAAAGCAATCTATAAATTCAATGCAATACCAATTAAAATACCAATGACATACTTTAAAGATATAGAACACATATTCCAAAAATTTATATGGAACCAAAAGAGTACACGAATAGCTTTAGCAATCTTAAAAAAGAAGAATAAAGTGGGAGGTATCACAGTTCCTGATATCAAGTTATACTACAAGGCCATTGTACTCAAAACAGCCTGGTACTGGCATAAGAACAGGCATATAGATCAATGGAACAGAACAGAGAACCCAGAAATAAACCCACAGTTCTATGGACAACTGATATTTGACAAAGGAGGCAAGGAAATACAATGGAGTAAAGACAGCCTCTTTCACAAATGGTGTTGGGAAAATTGGACAGCTACCTGCAAAAAAAAATGAAACTAGATCACCAGCTTACACCACTCACAAAAATAAACTCAAAATGGATAAAAAACTTAAATGTAGGCTGTGAAACCATAAGCATCTTAGAAGAAAACATAGGCAGTAAGCTCTCCGACATCTCTCAGAGCAATATATTTGCTGATTTATCTCCATGGGGAAGTGAAATAAAAGACAGGATAAACAAATGGGACTATATCAAACTAAAAAGCTTTTGCACAGCTAAAGACAACAAGAACAGAATAAAAAGACAAACTACACGATGAGAGAACATATTTGACAATACGTCTGATAAGGGGTTAATAACCAAAATTTATAAAGAACTTGTAAATCTCAACACCAGGAAGACAAACAATCCAATCCAAAAATGAGCAAAAGAGATGAATAGACACTTCTCCAAAGAGGACATACAGATGGCCAACAGGCATATGAAAAAATGCTCAACATCACTAATCATTAGAGAAATGCAAATTAAAACCACAATGAGATATCACCTCACACCAGTCAGAATGGCGCTTATCAGCAAAACAACACAGAATAAATGCTGACGAGGATGTGGAGAAAAGGGAACCCTTTTGCACTGCTGGTGGGAATGCAGACTGGTGCAGCCTCTGTGGAAAACAGTATGGAGATTCCTCAAAAAAACTGAAAATCGAACTGCCTTTTGACCCAGCTATCCCACTTTTAGGAATATACCCCAAGGACACCATAGAATGGCTCCAAAAGGAGAAATGCACCCCCATGTTTGTGGCAACATTGTTCACAATAGCGAAGATCTAGAAACAACCCAAGTGTCCATGAGAGGACGAGTGGATTAAAAAGCTTTGGTACATATATACTGTGGTGTACTACTCAGCCATAAGAAATGATGACATCGGATCATTTACAATAACATGGATGGACCTTGATAACATTATACGGAGTGAAATAAGTAAATCAGAAAAAAAACTAAGAACTATATGAATCCATACATAGAAGGGACATAAAAATGAGACTCAGAGACATGAACAAGAATGTGAGGGCAACAGGGGTGGGGGGTGGGGTTAGGGGGGATGGGGTGAAGAAGGAGAGAGGGGTTGGGGGAGGGGAGGGGCACAAAGAAAACCAGATAGAAGGTGACAGAAGACAATTTAACTTTGGGGGAGGGGTATACAGCACAATCAAATGTCAAAATAATCTAGAGATGTTTTCTCTCAACATATGTACCCTGATTTATCAATGCCACTGCATTAAACTTAATAAAAAAAATAAAAAAATAAATAAATAGTGATGTCTTCTCTTTTATTCATGATTTTAATATATTGAGCTTGTTTTTGTTTTGCTTGGTGAGTCTACCTAAAGATTTTTGAATTATTGTTCATTTCAAAGACAGAGTTTCAGATTTCTTAGTTTTCTCTATTCTTTTTGATTCTCTATGTCATGTATTACTTTCTTTGTCTTTATTCTTTTTTTCTTTTTGCTTTGGTTTATTTTGCTCTACCTTTCCTGTTTCCTAAGGTGGAAGTTTAGGTTACAAATTATAGGCATTTTCTTTTTTTAATATAAGTGCTTACAAATATATATATCTTTCAGGGAGAGAGACAGAGAGAGAGGCAGAAGGAGAGAGATGAGAAATGTCAACTAATACTTGCAGCACTTTAGTTGTTCACTGATTGCTTCTCATATGTGCCTTGACCATGGGCTCCAGCCAAGCCAGTGACCCCTTGGTCAAGCCAGTGACCTTGGGCTCAAGTCAGTGACCTTGGACTTCAAGCCAATGACCTTTGGGCTCAAGCCAGTGGTCATGAGGTCATGTCTATGAGCCCACAGTCAAGCCAGTGAACCTGCGCTTAAGCTGGTGAGCCCAATCTCAAGGCAGCATTGATAAATTTTGGTATGTTGTGTGTTGGTTTTTGTTCACCTCAAAGTATTCTTGAATTTCCTCTGAGATTTTTTTTCACACATTGGTTACTTAGAAGTTTACTGTTTAATTTCTACATATTTGTAATTTCCCAGATTTTCTTCCCTTTATTATTTTTAACAATTTCTATACTTCACTGATATTCTCTATTTTGAAATGCTTTTATATTTTACTTTGTTTTATTGAGGTAAAATTGATATAAAACATATTAGTTCCAGGTATACAACATAATGATTAATATTTGTATATATTGTCAAATGATCATCACAATAAGTCTAGCTTAAATGTTACCATACATAGTTAAAAAAAATTTTCTAGTGTTGAGAATTTTTAAAATTTACTTTTTTAAGTGACTTTCAAATATATAATACAGTATTATTAACTTTAGTCACCATGCTTTACATTACACCCCTATGACTTATTTTTTTATAACTGGAAATTTGTACCTTTTGAGCTTCTCCACCCATTTGCTTACATCCTTCACTCTCTACTTCTTGTCTCTGGCAACCACCAAAACCTGTTCTGTATCTGTGATCTTATTTTTTTTTATAAAATATTCCATGTATAAGTGATATCATAGGCTATTTATCTTTCTCTGACTTATTTCACTTAGAATAATGCCCTCAAAGTCTATCCATGTTATTGCAAATGACAAGATTTCCTTCTTTGTATGGCTTCATAATATTCCATGTTTTTTAAATTCATGTTGGTGGACACTTCAATTATTTTCATGTATTGGTAATTACAAATAATGCTGAACATGGGAGTGCATATATCTTCTTGATTTTTGTGTTTATTTTCTTCAGATAAATACCCAGAATTGGAATTGCTGAGTCATGTGGTAGTTCTATACTGAATTTTCTGAGAAACGTCCAAACTGTTTTTCATAATGGATGCACCAATTTACATTCCCACCAACAGTGCACAAGTGTTCCTTTTTCTCTACGTCCTCACCAACACTTGTTATTTTTTGTCTTTTTCAGAATAGCCATTCTAACAGGTGTGAGATGACATTTAATTGTGGTTTTGATTTGCATTTCTCTGATGATTAGTAATGTTGAGCATCTTTTCATATACCAATTGACCATCTGTATGTCTGCTTTGGAACTTGTCTATTCAGATTTTCTGTCCAGTTTTTATTGCATTTTTTTCTATTGAGTTGTAGAAGTTTGTAGTTTATTTTGGCTCTTAACCTCTTATCAGATATATGATTTACACTTATTTTCTCCAATTTAATAGGTTGTCTTTTCACTTTGTTGATAATTTCCTTTGCTGTGTACAGGCTCTTTATTTTCTTAAAAATGTTTTCCATTGATTTGAGAGAAAGAGAGAGAGAGAGGAAGAAGGAGAGAGAGAGAGAGAAAAGGAAAATAGGTGGAAAGAAAGAGAAGTATCAAGTTTTTGTTCCACTTAGTCATTCCACTTAGTTGTGCACTCACTGGTTGCTTCTCATTTGTGCCCTGATCCATGTGACCTCAGTGTGCTGTGATGACACTGTATCCACTGAGCCACTTGACCAGGAGGCCATAGAAGATTTTAGTTTGATGTAGTCTCACTTTTTATTTTTACTTTTCAGCGACTTCTTTTAATTTTTCACATATGTTTTTCTTTAGTCATTTGAACATATTAATAATAGTCAACTTGTCATCTTTGTCACTAAGTCCAACATTTGGGTTTCCTTAGGCACAGTTTTCATTTATTGCATCCTTTATGTATATGGACATATATATATATATATATACACACACACACACACACACACACGCACACACACACACATATTGGATTTATTTATTGATTTTTAGAGAGGAGAAGAGAGAGAGAAAGAGAAGGGAAAAGCTGGAAGCATCAACTCATAGTAGTTGCTTCTTGTATGTACCTTGACCAGGCAAGCCCAGGGTTTCAAACCAGCAACCTCAGTGTTTTAGGTCGATGCTTTACCCACTGCACCACCATAGGTCAAGCCTGGCCATATATTTTTTTACTTCTCTAGGTATCCTATAATTTTTGTGTCAAGAACTAAACATTTTAAATTATATAATTTGGCAACTCTGGAAATGAGATAGTCACCAGGATTTACTGTCTTTGTTGTTTTTTGTTGTTTTGTGACTTTCTTGGCTAATTCTATAAAGGTGGTATTCCTTGTGTGCAGCCAATCATGTATTTTCTCAGTTAATTTAAAGGTTAGCTTATGATCGGGCACAGATTCTCTTAAATTCTTTGTGTCTGTAAGTCTCGTAGTCTTTGCTAAGAGCCTTTGTATAAGTAAGTGTGTTGGATGAAGAATATTTTTAGTGTTTTGTCAGGTAGTTTACCCTTCCTGGTGGCATTTAGTTATTCCTTGTACAGGGTTACAAATTGAGCTAGAGGTGAGATATTAGAACTCTCTCAAACGTTCTTGGGAAGATACACTGTCCTGCACATGCATGTAGTAATCTAGATTCTCAAGAATATGTCAGAACTTTTCAAATACCCTGTGAATAATTTATTTTGTGCTTCCCCCATTTTTTCCTCTTTTTTTCCCTCCCTTTCTCCCTCCTCCCTTCCTCCCTCCCTCCCTCTCTCCCTCCCTCCCTCCTTCCTTTTGTTGTTGTTGTAGTTTAGCCCCTTATTAGCCTTAAATGGTAATGCTACCATTTAAGGTTGCTGGGATGTTAAAACAATTACTGCTGAATTTTTGTAGTGGGGAGCAAAACTTTGGGGAAAGAGTTATTCACACTGAATGAGTTGTAAGTCAGGTCAGTTAAAGGCATTCACTCATAATAGACTTTTCAGCCACCTTCCAGATAGGACAAATAGGAACAATTCGCTGGGGATGTATTTTTGGAATGCTTTCATTGTTGCAAGGTTGCTGTTTTTCAAGAAGTGCACAAAACTGGGAATAGCAGGATGGAATTATAGTAAGTAAAAATGCCACAAAATTTTTTATTTTCTCATATATTCAGCCACTTTTTTCTTAAATATATACTCCTTGGATTTTTGTAAGCTTATAGGAAAATTTTAAATATCTGACAAGTTGATTTTGACATTTAAACTAGTGGTCTTTTTCTGTTTGTAGAGGAGTAGAATTATAGATGTTCTTAAGCTGTCATTTTGAAAGTGCTTAGGTACAATGGTTCTTGCTTTTTTAAAAAATAATTTTCCAATAATTTGTATCATAAAGTTTTATCTGTACTGTGAATGCTATTTCTAAAGCATTTTAATATCAACATGATGAACTAGTTCTCAAATTTTTTATAAACTTATTTTCAGATTTGTCTTTTATTTTTTTCTAACAGTACAATATTGTTTTCTTAATCTATCTGGGATACTATAACAGAAATATCTTAGACTGCATAGTTTATAAACAACAAATTTATTTCTTACAGTTCTGGAGGCTGAAAGTCTTAGGACAGTGTTCCAACGTGGTCAGGTGAGAGCCCCCTTCCTAGTTGCAGACTGTGTCTTCTCACATAGTGGAAGGGGATAGAGAGTTCTTTGGGACCTCTTTTATAAGAGTGCTAATTTCATTCAGGAGGGCTTTGTTCTCATGACCTAATCATATCCCAAAGTCCTCACCTTCTAATTCTATCACCCTGGGCATTAAGTTTAAGCATACAAGTTTTAAGGTCTTGACAAACATTTAGCCTATAGCAACTGGTTACTTTTCTTCTTTTTTTAGTGAGATACATGTTCATTCATTCCACATCAATTTGAAGTCTTTAAAGTGAAGCAGTACATAGAGTTTATTGGCCCAGTGGCTGATAAAACTTTGCAGTCTTTAACACAGCAACCTTTTCATCAAATATATTTACTTTTCAAGACTGTCTGCATAGGTTCCTTCAAGGAAGTTGTGATGAAAATTAATCTTGGTAAGTCATCATGGACCCTTACCTTTTTGTAAGGTTAATATAGGATTATGAGTATGCTTATTGCTCAGCTGTATATATCAAATGTGGGCTAATCTAGTGGTTTTTACCTTTTGAATGCTTCAAAATCACCTAGAAGGTCTGTTCATATAGATATTGCTGGACTACATTCCAGCTTGGTTATTAAGTATTGATTACTCTGGGGAACAAAATTTTTGTTGCATCCACAAAAACACTTGTTCTTACCTAATTTGAGTGTGCTGATCTCAAATCTGACATTAGTTTTTTCTGTAAGCTACAGGTTTTTTTTTTGCAATTCAAAATTTTAGGTTTTCGCTTTATTGTAAAATTTTCAACATTTAGTTTAACATACTGAAGAAGAATGTCTTATATAATGCAGTAAATACACTAATACACTAAAAGATATAATTGCATCAGAATTTTTTTTATAATTTTGAAATAGAACATATTAAAACACTTATTTTAATAATAAAATTTGTGCAAAACTTATTTAGGCAAAAATTTGTGTTTGTAGCTCTTGTGTTTGTGTACTTGTTGAGGACAGTCTTGTTTGATACTCCAGCAGTAGTCTGCTCATCACTAATAGCTTCAAGATTTTCAGGAAACTTATCAAGGTGACTGTTCAGGAAGTGAATCTTAATGCTCATGTTACATCCAGTGTTGCAGAAAGCCAACAGCATTTTTTGAACCAGAAGTTCATAGTTTTCTGCTTTTTTGTTGCCAAGGAAGTTCTTTGTAACTGCCACAAAAGACTGCCATGCTGCTTTCTCATCCTTATTCATCTTCCTGGCAAATTCTTCATCATGTATGAGGGTTTGAATTTGAGGTCCATCAAATACACCTGCTTTTATCTTCTCAAAAGACAAGGCAGAAAAATCAGAAATAATAAGTTAAAAGCATTCACTTTCTCTATTCAAAGCCTGAACAAACTGCTTCATTAAGCCAAGTTTGATGTGAATGGGGGAAAAATGATCCTGTCTTGATTAACTACAGGTTCATTCACAATATTTTTCATCCCTACTTGCAGAGCTTCATGTTTCAGCCACTTCTTCTGTGTCCAGTGTTTCTTCCAAGCTCAGCTGTCCCACAAACACAGAAAGCAATGATACTTTGTGAAATCTCTTTGTTGTCCTAGCAGAAAATTTACCATTTTAAGATCCACACAAATAATCCAGTTATGCTCTTTATACTTCAGAAAGTTGAGGACAATTTTTATGTCATTATAATCTTTTCACAGATCAGTTGAATAAACAATTGGAACCAGTGCATAAACATTACCGTTGTGTAGAAGAACACATTTCAAACTTCATTTAGAGCCTGTCAAGAAATAGTCGCCATTCTGTTGGACTGTAAGTGGTAACACCTAGCTGGCTGAGAAGACTACTGATATCATGACAGTAAACAAAGTGTTTGTCTTTGGAAAAAATGTCCACAAAAATTTGTTCACACTTCCTGAAATGGGATACTTTAGCTGACTTGTGAAGTACATTCTTTTCTGGAAGCCTGGAGGCTAATAACTCAGCTGCTTTCTTTGATAGGCCCAAAGCTCTTACAAAGTCATTCAATTCAGGTTGGCTAAACTACTGAGGGGTTAATTCAGGGATCCCCAAACTTTTTACACAGGGGGCCAGTTCACGGTCCCTCAGACCATTGGAGAGCCACCACATACAGTGCTCCTCTCACTGACCACCAATGAAAGAAGTGCCCTTTCCAGAAGTGCGGCAGGGTGGATAAATGGCCTCAGGGGACCACATGTGTAGTTTGGGGATGCCTGGGTTAATGAATACTTGGCTTCAGAAGAAGACCCTTCAGATTCTACAATCATTTTCTCATGCATCTTACAAAATACACTTTTTCACTTTCTTTATCCTTAGAAGAAATAAAACCATTGAAAACTGGAACTGGAAGTGTCTCAGAGTATGGGATAGGTTGTATTGCTGAAGAAATATTAGGATATGCGATCATACACCATTTTTTTTCTTGCCAATGCCCTTTGTATGGATCAGACAAAAATAACAGTCACTGCTGTGGACCTTAGGTTCACGCCAAACCATAGGAATATCAAAAGGCATTCCTTTGCATTTTCATTTTGTCCAGTCATGAAGCATTTCCTCACAATTATGACACACAATATGCAGAGCTCAATTCCTGTCTTGATCATCAAGGGGAACTTGAAAATAGGCTTTATATGCACTGTCACAAATGATGAAATATTGCACCTTTGATGTTGAAGTGTGAAACAGCCACATATATAACAGAAGGTGTCAGGACTATTCTTACATTTATGCCTACTTGAAAAAGCCATGATTCAATCTTAAAACAAAATAAGAGAGTGTTGTTATCAGATAATATTTTTTTACTTTTAAAAACAACTACAATTATATAAAAGTGATGTTTGTAAAACATTGATTGCCTTGTGGTTATGTTCAATCTAAAAGTCATAGCTCATTAACTCCAATTTAAAAAACAATGCATGCCATTAACTGTAACAAAAAGAAATTTAAAATTGCATAAAAAGTAGAGCATGCACCAAAAAACAGATTTCAGGTTTGGAATCAGAGATGCATATAGAAACAGTTCTAAAACCTCATGCAACAGAAAAAGAAAAAAAATTTGTTCCCCAGTGTTATTATGTTGGTCATTGTTGGAGGCCAGAGACTGCCATTTGCTAGCATTTTCCCAGTCGATACTGATACTGACATGTGGAGGATTGTACTTTGAATACACTGACTTAATGATCTATAAAATTAATTGAATATTTTAATAGTTTTCTACTTATTCTTCTACTTTTTTGTTTGAGTATATAATATAAATATATGATAATTTATTATTTCAAGGATTTTCTTGTTGCCATTGTTTCATCTAATTCTCAGTTATCTTTTACAAATTGAACCATATGAAATTGCTGGTATTCAACTGTTAAACCTATATAAATTTGTTCACTAATGCCAAACCAATCCTTCAAGTTACTATCTTTATTTGTTTTGCATTAATTATTTTGTTACATTGTTTTGTATAGGTGCATTTAGAGTTTCTAAATATGTTTGTTTATTTAGAGATTCAGCTTTTAGAACCATTGGCCTATTGTATTAATTAACTCATGGATGTTACAGGTATTTGGAAAAATGAAGTAAAAAAATACTTAAATATCCCATTCTGTAGAAGACATATCACTTTTTATCACTAATCCTATGGGACAGTTTATGGTCAAAGATTTGGTAAAATGCAAGAGATGTGCACCTGTTGCAATGCTTCAATCAGAGAAGACAACCATTCACAATCATCATTTAAGGAAAGGGTCAGTGAGCAATGGCACTGATTGCCTTTCTGAATGACTGAGCTGCAAGTGTCAGGTCTGCAGACCATGATAAACATTTTAGGTAACATGATATATTAAAAATCTAAAATTTTGAATGAGTCAGTGACCAACATGCTATACAGAGATTTTACCATATTCTGCTGTAACAGACTAATAATGGTAATAAAAATGATAATGATGATTATAATAACATTTATATATTTTTTTACATTAGAGATTGTTGAATGTCACTCTATTTGCTTTGTCTAATCTTTCATCACCTCTACTCTACACTTGCCAAGAAATGTAAAGTTTACCAGGTTATTCTTAAAATATGCTGTTGACAATTATAGAATAATAATGAAAATAATTACTTTTGGAAGGATATTAAGTTCTCACAGTAGTTATGTTCATTAAGTTTGTCTGAGAGCTTGAATTTACATAAGAGTTAAAAAAAGAAATTTAAGATAGTGAAAAACCAGTTGTCCTTGTCCTCCTCATGTTATTGTCATCGTCATCATTGTTGTCTTCTTCTTCATCTTCATCTCAATCACCTTTGTTCTATTTCCTCAAAGTCAATTTTCCAATAGTCTTTCTAAAATTAAACTAAAACTTTCCTAATTAGGATTATAATTGATGTTAAACCTCAATTTAAATTTATCCAAACCTCAAATAAATTAATTTCTTATGAACAGTTAAAATCAACACAGGCATCCTGGCATCTTTACCTGGGCCTTTAAATTAGGAGTGATTTTAACATGTTTGAGACTTATATGAGTTTCTTTTCTGCCTGCTTATGTGATACTAAGCAGGGCTACTGTACTTTTATCCAAGTCCCTCCTATTATTCTTGTTACAGACTTTGTAAATAGAAATTATTTCTAGGTTCTAAATTTAGATAGTAGACTATCTAAATTGGTAATGTGCCTCCCTGGACTTTCTCTACTTATCTCTTGACCTTTGAGGAGGCAGTAAGTTCACTTAATTTTATAGCAATAACATTTTATTTTTAGGCCATAATTGTTTTATTATTAACAATTGGAAAATTCTAGGTTTTTTATATAGTGTCCCTTATTATTTATTTTATTTTACAATTTTATCTATATCACTCTTTTCTTTCTCTCTTTTTTATTTGACAAGTGAAAGCATAAAAATAGAATAAAACAGAGAAACCTATTCTTCCCTCTGACTCATTGTACTCCATCCCACCCTGCAGAGATTATAGCAGAAAACAATTTTTAAACGTATCCTTTTAAATTGTCTCCTATGTGTAAATATATCTATATAGAGCTCTATAACATGTTAATTTAATGTTAAAAAACATTTTATTTCTGTCTAAATCAATGTTAATCAGTTGATCTAAAATGCTACAATTTTTTGGAAGAAGGCTGAGTATTTCCTATGTATTCCATGGCCACTGTTTTCCATACTAATATAAATACAAAATTAAGTCCTATTATTTTCTGGCTAGCAATTAGTAATTGTTATTAATAAAATTTAACAGTATATTAAATTGTTGATAATTGTTATTTTTATTTGCAATGAATTTTTACATTTTTCTAATTTTTAGAAGAAATAAAGTAGACATTTTTTATTTTGTTTTTGTTCACCAAAGTATGTCTGTGTTTAGAAGAGTGTCAGGCAGACATAGAGGAACTCAGTAAATACTTTTTAATAAATGAGTTAAAATGTTTTTTGTTTGTTTGTTTGTTTTTAGTGATAGATATGTTTATTACCTGAAGATGTTGATATTTTTACATTTATGACATGTACATATGTCGTGAACTTATCAATTCATACACATTTAATATATACAGTTTTATTTTGTGTCAATTATGCTTTGATAAAGCTGTTTTTTTATAAATAAATTTTTATTTTAATGGGGTGACATCAATAATCAGGGTACATATATTCAAAGAAAACATTTCCAGGTTATCATCATTTAGTTCTGTTGCTATACCAATCACCCAAAGAGAGATCGTACTCATCACCCTCTATCCAGTTTTCTTTGTTCCCCTGCCCCCTCCCCCTTCCCCCCTCTCCCCTCTTCTCTCCCCCCACCCCCCATAACCACCATACTCTGTCCATGTCTCTTAGTCTCACTTTTATGTCCCACCAATGTATGGACTCCAGCAGTTCTTGTTTTTTTCTGATTCGCTTATTTCACTCTGCATAATGTCTATCAAGGTTCCACCAATCTGCTGTAAGTGATCCGATGTCATCATTCTTCTAGCTGAATAGTATACTATGGTGTATATGTGCCCACTTCTTTATCCAGTCTTCTATTTTTTTTTTACACTGATTAAAGCCTTTAAGCAAACTCTTGGCCAATACAGTAAGAATCCATAAAAGAATAATGTCCTTAACATGTTCACCAAGTCCAAGTTGGCCCCATCACCATGCCAATCCCTGAGAAATACAACCCAACCACAGTTCAGTCTGTTAGGAGCTGTCACAGGGAGAAGGAGTCCAGGAAAAGTCCACACAGGAAAAGTCCGCCATGGCACCTGCAATTGTTGTCACCATTCTATACTTTGCAGCTCATGTCCAAGTCCCAATGACCGCTGCTTCTAGCTGGTAATGATTCAGGTAGACTGGAAAAGCCATTTGCAGCATGCGTGGAAATGGAGCTTCTGTTCTCCTCTGCCTGGAGAGTTTGAGACCAGGTTGCTTTCCCTGGAGCTCTGCGACTGTGGCATGGTAACGAGAACCTTGGATACACTAAAGGTGGGTGGCAAGGTAAATTCATAATACAAAGTTGGCAAAAGGGGGAAGAAAGCTCTAAATTAAGAGTAGGTCCCAGCCTGAAATCTGAGTGGGACATTGAAGTAGGAGGGATAAAGGAAACACTATATATTAAGCAAAGCAGCAGAAAATAGGACTATCAACACCCACAACAGGGATCTTTGAGGGAAGAATAAAAAACCTGACTATTCAGGCAAAACATAGTTAAGTGGCCCTTGTGCAAATGAGATCAGTTTACCTGCTTCTTGGAAGAAATACCCTAGGCTCATCCACAGTGTCATAGATGGGGTCGATGGCCCTGGGCACCTTCAGCCTTCAGTGGCAAGCCCCAGCTTTCTGGGCAAGGTTAGGTCATAGGTGGCTGGAACAGGGCTGGAAGAGACTGAAACCTCCCTTAGTGGATCAAGGGGAAAGCCTACCTTCCAGTGTCCCTGTTTCCTCACAACAGAGGCATGTAAGCCTGGCAGGCTTTAGCTCAATGACCTTCCTTTCCACTATTGAAGCAGGACCCAGATGGCATCCTATGAGACCCCTTTGGGGCATTGGAGCTTTTAAAGGTGTATCCTAAAAGCTGGTAGTTCCCCTGATCTCTATTGGACTTTTTCTGCCTCTAGGTATCTTAAAAGCCATGCTCAGAAGATCTCGCTGAGGGGTTGGAGGATCCATATATCTTTTCCATATATCTGGAGCTATTTGGAAAAAGAAAAAACAGTGTTATTAGCTGGATCTAATAAAGAAGGTAGTAGTTTGCAGGTGAAAAATATTTGGTGTCTCCTGTTTATCAGCCTTCAAAAGAAATGTAAAATTTTTATTTTAAGTATAAAGCATGATATGGTAGACCCGTAGGAGTCATTGGCCTGGTGTGCAGAATTCCTGGGTATGATTCCTGGCCAGAGCACACAGGAGAAGCCCCATCTACTTCTCCACCCCTCCCCCTCTCTCTCTCTCCGTCTCTCACTTCCCCTCCCGCAGCCAAAACTCCACCGGAGGAAAAGCCACCCCAGGCACCAAGCATGGCCCCATGGCCTCCACCCCAGGCGCTAGAATGGCTCTAGTTGTAACAGAGCAACACCCCAGATGGGCAGAGCATTCCCTCCTGGCAGGCATGCCAGGTGGATCCTGGTCAGGCGCATGTGGGAGTCTGTCTTACTGCTTCCCCATTTCCATCTTCAGAAAAATACAAAAAATAAATAAATAAAAGAAAAAATACAACCAAAAAAAAAAAAAAAAAAAGGGCATTCACTTGTGTTAAAGCTCCAGGGAGCATGGAGTGAGCTTGAGTATGTCCTATGAAACATGGAGCTCTATGTTGACATATAAGTCTTTGAAGAAGGGGGAACTGCTGAAATAGTTCATCAGCATTTGTCCCTAAGACAGCAGTCTTTATAGTGGAAACACCATAGGTAAATATTTGCTGTCTGTCTATAGATTAAAGGAGGAATATGGCAAATGCTGAAAAGCCATGCTCTTTGTGCCCCACCCTTCCCCAAAACCCCTCCCTCTCCTCCCCCCACCCTGTACCCCCAACACTGTTGTCCATGTCTCTGAGTCTCATCTTTATGTCCCACCTATGTATGGAATCATATAGTTCTTAGATTTTTCTGATTTACTTCTTTCGCTCAGTATAATATTATCAAGTCCCATCCATGTTGTTGTAAAAGATCCTATGTCATCATTTCTTATGGCTGAGTAGTATTCCATAGTATATATATACCAAAGCTTTTTAATCCACTCGTCCTCTGATGGACACTTGGGCTGTTTCCAGATCTTTGCTATTGTGGACCATGCTGCCATAAACATGGAGGTGCATTTCTTCTTTTCCAACAGTGCTATGGTGTTCTTGGGGTATATTCCTAACAGTGGTATAGCTGGGTCAAAAGGCAGTTCGATTTTTAATTTCTTGAGGAATCTCCATAATGTTTTTTACAGTGGCTGCACCAGTCTGCATTCCCACCAGCAGTGCAGGAGGGTTCCCTATTCTCCACATCCTCGCCAGCACTTATTCTGTGTTGTTTTGTTGATGAGCGCCATTCTGACTGGTGTGAGGTGATATCTCATTGTGGTTTTAATTTGCATTTCTCTAATCATTAGTGATGTTGAACATTTTTTCATATGCCTATTGGCCATCTGTGTGTCCTCTTTGGAGAAGTGTCTATTCATTTCTTTTGCCCATTTTTGGATTGGATTGTTTGTCTTCCTGGTATTAAGTTTTACAAGTTCTTTATAAATTTTGGTTATTAACCCCTTATCAGACGCAATGTCAAATATATTCTCTCATTGTGTAGTTTGTCTTTTTATTCTGTTCTTATTGTCTTTAGCTGTGCAGAAGCTTTTTAGTTTGATAAAGTCCCACTTGTTTATCCTGTCTTTTATTTCACTTGCCTGTGGAGACAAATCAGCAAATATATTGCTGTGACAGATGTCAGAGAGCTTACTGCCTATGTTTTCTTCTAAGATGCCTATGGTTTCATGGCTTACATTTAAGTCTTTTATCCATTTTGAGTTTATTTTTGTGAGTGGTGTAAGTTGGTGGTCTAGTTTCATGTTTTTGCAGGTAGCTGTCCAATTTTCACAACACCATTTGTTGAAGAGGCTGTCTTTACTCCATTGTATTTCCTTGCCTCCTTTGTCAAATATCAGTTGTCCATTGAGCTGTGGGTTTATTTCTGGGTTCTCTGTTCTGTTCCATTGATCTATGTGCCTGTTCTTATGCCAGTACCAGGCTGTTTTGAGTACAATGGCCTTATAATATAACTTGATATCCGGAAGTGTGATACCTCCCACTTTATTCTTCCTTTTCAAGATTCCTGAGGTTATTCATGTTCTCTTTTGGTTCCATATACATTTTTGGAATATGTGTTCTATATCTTTGAAGTAAGTCATCGGTATTTTAATCGGTATTGCATTGATTTTATAAATTGCTTTGGGTAATATAGACATTTTAATGATGTTTATTCTTCCTAACCATGAGCACGGTATATGCCTCCACTTATTCGTATCTTCCCTGATTTCTTTTATCAATGTTTTATAATTTTCCGAGTACAAGTCTTTAATCTCCTTGGTTAGAATTATTCCTAGGTACTTTATTTTTTTGGTTGCAATGGGAAAGGGGATTGATTCCTTGATTTCTCTTTCTGACAGTCCATTATTAGTGTATAAAAATGTCTCTGATTTCTGAGTATTGATTTTATATCCTGCCACCTTGCTGAATTCATTTATCAGGTCTAGTAGTTTTTTGACTGAGATTTTAGGGTTTTCTATATACAATATCATATCATCTGCAAATAATGATAGTTTTACTTCTTCTTTTCCAATTTTATTTCTTTTTCTTGTCTGATTGCTGTGGCTAGGACTTCCAGAACTATGTTGAATAAGAGTGGTGAAAGGGGGCACCCCTGCCTTGTTCCTGATCTTAAGGGGATTGCTTTTAATTTTGCCCATTGAGTATAATGTTGGCTGTGGGTTTGTCATAGATGGCCTTTATCATGTTGAGGTATGTTCCCTGTATTCCCATTTTGCTGAGAGGGCGGGGCAAGGCTGTGCTCCTCTGCCCTTGCTCAGAGGCTGGTCTCCACCCTTTCCTAGTTTCCCGCCCTTCTCCCACAGGCTGGATTACAGGCTGCTGGCAGCTGTGCTTGACCGCTTTTGCATGCCCCCTTCTCCCCAGCTGGGCAAGATTGAGCTCACACCTGAGCCCAGTGGCGGCCACCTGGCTTCTGCCACTGCCAGCAGAACCGTGCTTTTGTCTCTCACTGCCGCCCGCCCTCTGGTGCGCCCTCAGCCGCGTGGGTGGGGGCGTTGCAGCTTGGACCCTAAGACTCACTACTGTAGACCCAAAAGCCCCCTCCTTCTATGCAACTCTGCTCTGATTGCCGCAGGGAAGGTTGTTTGGCTGCTCTCCTGCTTCCCTTTGCTGGTATTGCTGTTTCCAGGGGAAATAATCACTTCAGCTTTGGGGAGTGACTTGTCCCAGGGGTTAGGGTGGCTATCTCCCAAAATGTTTCTCCCTGTGCCTCCTAGATTACACTCTCTTCCTGTTACTCTGGTCCTCTCCTCTCACCTCCCCATCCCCAGGAGCCCCGGGTAGGTGGTTATGAGAGAGATGTTCTGCGCGGTACCTTTAAGAAGGATCCTGGGTCTGAGAAATCAGACTCTTTCTCAAAGACAGTATCCTGACTTGTTTCCAGCCTAATACTGTCCTTACGCCTCTTCTGGGCTCTGGGGCTGCAGGCTGGGGCTTTGTTCCTGGGGCTCAGGACCCTTCCCTCTCTGCTAAACTCACTTTCTGCCACGCGAGTCTTTCCCTGCTGCTGTTCACTCCGGGGAGCTGGGCAGCCCTCTCTGCATTTCCCCGTTTCCGCTTTTCCTACCAGTTTCTGTGTGGCTTCTTCAGCGTTCCTTGGTTGAAGAGTCCTCTTAGTTTAGTCCAAAGTTGGTTTTCCAGATGATAGTTCATAAAATTAGTTTGTAATCCACTTTGGTTCTGGGAGGTAGATGTTGGTACATCCGCCTACTCCAGCGCCATCTTGTCTCTCTCAGGTTTTTTGAGGTATATTATTTTGCCTTATGCACACACAAAACTTATCTTTTAGAATAAAAGGTGAAAGATTTTTACATCTCCAAGTGTTAGCTTTGCAGGGAATCTTTTCCCTTTAATTCCCACTGCATACTCATCAGTATCTTCTGGCACAGCATTCTTAATTTTGAGGTGTACATAATTCCCCTCTTTCACTATCTGTCTTGTCAGTTGGTTCCCAGGGGATTTCATCATATCTTTTGAACCACTTAATGTTTGGAGTATCCCTTGCTATATAATGGGTGAAAATAGTTGTCCCTTGAGTTTCACATGCTGATCTCATATGGGTTTCACCAGCCAGTCTCGAATGATTTCTCTATGAAAACGAGGTCAGAAAAATAATGATGATCTGAACAATTAATATAAGTAACTTCCTTAGTATATTTCAAAAATAGAAAAAAAATTCAAAACTGGACATAATTAATCTGCTATGAGATATTGATATCCCCCCTCTTAGGGTATAAGACAGCTGACATTCTAATAATGGAAAATAAAATTTTCTCTCTTCCATTTTCTTAGTATAATAATAAGCAAAACAAAATTTCCCAGTGAAATACCAAGCTACTACTTTCACACAGGACCAACATTCCAGGTTGTTGGCATTTTCCACAGTAACTGTGTATGTTCTAGCACCAAAGTCATCTGCGTCATTGATGGTTAGGGCCTGCTTCAAGCCAATGACGCCCGGCACAATTTTGCCAGGTTTCTCCACCACAATCTTCCCATCCTTCCTCTAGACCAGGAGTCCCCAAACTATGGCCCGCGGGCCACATGCGGCCTTGCCAGTGGTGGTGCAGTGGATAGAGTGTCAACGTGGGACACTGAGGTCGCTGGTTTGAAACCCCAGGTTTGCCCAGTCAAGGCACATGCAAGAAGCAATCAGTGAAAACTCAAGTGAAGTAATTACAAGTTGTTGCTTCTCTCTCTCTTTCCTCTTTTCTAAAATCAATAAATAAAATCTCTAAAAAAAATTTATGAGCCCCCACAGTTGAAATGATGCCTTTTTCAACATAATGAGGTCTTAAATTCAAGCATGAATATTTTTATTAAGTCATCAAAACAAGAAAACTACAGAAAATTACCTTTCTTTCCAACTACTGGTACTGTCCCAGGGGCAGTGATAGTGGTTGGAGCAGGCTCCATGGGAGGGTTTGATTCTTTTCACTTCTGTAAAAAGATATCCATTGCATTATTGTATATGTTTGTCACTTTCTAAAACCTATTTTGGTGGCTTATTTGCTTCTTCTGATGTAATGAAAAGGAAAAAAGTTAGCTCTCTCTCCCTTTCCAAGTCACTTTCACAATAGCTACCAATATAGAAACCTTTCATAATAAACTAATGATTAAAAAAACCCACATGAAAGCCCCCAAATTTTAAGAAACTTTTGCTGACATCCTCCCATGAAGTTATTCTGCAGTCAACCTGATTATTTCACAGTCATTTCTATTAAAAGAACTTAAGTAGCAAAGCAATCATAACGATAAAGAGCAGGGAAATACATGAACAGATTTGGGAATTACTAAAAAAAAGTCTCTAAATTAAGCAGACAATGAAAAACACAGATGGGATATGAAGCCATGTTTGTAGCTAACTCCACTTATGTTTACAAGATAAACCTTTTGTTAAATGTCCATTCTGTTAAAAGATAATGTCACAGATTGTTACTGAGATTTCTACCTGTAGGTTTTTAATTTTTTTCTACTATTTTAGGTTCTACTTTAGGTTCTTCTTCTTTAGGTCTCTTTCTTAGAACTTAAAAGACAAAAAAAATTATATGTAAACCAAGAGAGGCAAATGTAGATGCTGAATAAATGTAACAAGCATAAATAACATACAAAGTACAGAAAACAAAAAGCATGCAACCTGACCTAGTGCCCTGGGAAATTAGCATTCACACTAAAAGTGTAGCTTTTTCAATCAAAGGTTGTGATGTTAATTTAGAACAGCACTCAGAATTACTTTATATCAATAGTCTATTCAGAGACAAGTCTGTGGCAGTGATGACCCAAACACAAAATGAATAATTTGAATAACAACAAACTCTATTCATAATTTATGTTGTAATTTTAACAAGAGGAATATTTTTTTTTGTATTTTTCTAAAGCTGGAAACGGGGAGGCAGTCAGACAGACTCCCGCATGCACCCGACCGGGATCCACCCGGCACGCCCACCAGGGGGCGATGCTCTGCCCATCTGGGGCATCGCTCTGTCGTGACTAGAGCCACTCCAGCGCCTGGGGCAGAGGCCAAGGAGCCATCCCCAGTGCCCGGGCCATCTTTTGCTCCAATGGAGCCTCAGCTGCGGGAGGGGAAGAGAGAGACAGAGAGGAAGGAGAGGGGGAGGGGTGGAGAAGCAGATGGGCATCTCTCCTGTGTGCCCTGGCTGGGAATCGAACCCGGGACTTCCGCACACCAGGCCTAAGTAAGTATAAAGTTTACTGAAGGGTGGTAGCTAAAGAAATGTAGCCTAGGGATCAGTAATTCTATGCGAGGACAAAGAACTTGATTCTTCATTTGAATATCTTGCTTTTAATTCTGTATTATCTTATTAGTATAAAATACTAGAAAGGTTCAGTTTTTTTAAAAATATTTTTTATAAAAAATTATTTTTATTAGTTGTGGTGATGTGTCATACTTTAAAACTGAATACTGAATTTAGGTTTAAATAGTTTGGTGTAATTTAGAGTATTTAAAAGGTTTAGTATATTTTACTATATAATTTGATCATGAAAATGACAGCTATCATCACTGATATTAGTTTAGAGTGTTATCAATTTAGATATATCTATTAAATAAATTTTAAAATACTGTGAACACTTACAAAATTTCTGACTTCTTATAAAACAGATATGAAAATTATGATTTTAATTTTAATGGCATTACAAATAAATTTTGATAAATAGGGATCTAGCTGAAAGAAAACCAAGGGACAGAAACATATGTAAGATTTTAAGTCTACTTTTATATACCTAAAGCTGATTTAACATTTGAAAAATACTATACCGCTTTTGAGAACAACTTCTTCCTTTCATTCAGGTTTATGTTCAGGAGGTAATTTGCAAACTTTCTTTTCAACTGTAGGCACTTAAAAGAATATAATTTCAAATTTTGAAATGAATTCATACAACACTAAGTTTCAACATTTAAAATGTCATTTTCAAAACTAGTTAACTATAGGAGACTCCAAGATGGCAGCAGAGTAGGCAGACGCACAGACCCAGCTCATACCACCAAACTGGATTACAAACTAATTTAGGAACAATCAGCATGAAAAACCAACTTTGCACTACAAGAAAAGGTCTCAAAAACCAAGCAGCAAAGAAGAAGCCACACTGAGCCTGGTAGGGAGCGCTGGGGCATGGTAAAATGCCCCCTACTTCCAGGAGCAAAGGGGGGGTGTTCATATACATTATAAAAATATTTTCTTTGTTATTGGGATTGTCTTAGTTACAAAACTGGAAGATGTGTGTGTTTTAGAATGAATTTCTCCAAGCCTGGCTGAAAAATAGCTCAAGCTTTTAACACCAATTGTAGTAGATAGTACGGGACTAGTATGTCAAATGTTGAAACTGTTATAGGTAGTGGCTTGGCTATGAAAAAAATGTGACTTGGACATGCAGAATTTTTTCTGATGATGCTGGGAAAATTCTGAACTCCCCCAAACTCTAGCAAGGCCCAGATAATCTATTGATTAATTTAATTCAACTATTTTGGGGTAGAACTAGTACTTATTGAAATATTTAAAA